>NC_080020.1:227595168-228901570 GCF_030020395.1 Manis pentadactyla
TTTTCAAGACGATATCTTTCCTGGGAAAATCCAAGAGACACAAATCAAGACAAAAAAAAAAAAATGCTACTGTACCTTTTTCTTCCTAACGTTACAGTAAGAACAGAAACAGATTTATGTTTCAAAACCCAAAATGAATCAGCTGTAAGCTATTCCGTGGGCTGACCCACGAGGGTTTCTTTCAACTAAAAATAGATGCAATTTTCAGTCATGCAAGTCAGGACAGCTCATGAGCGGATTAATCCTCCTAAACAAAAAGGTCAGCCCCTGGTGAGGCTGTGGGGAAGAGTGTGCACACATACCATCTACAAGATGGCAGGCTGGGAGGACCTCTGGCAACTCAGTAATATTGATCAAATCATTAAACGTGCTCACATTCTACTTCACAGTAAAGAAAGTACTTTCTAGTAGCCTTCTTTATTTATTTATACACTCATTCTGCATAATAAATGCTACTGCACCACTGCTGGACCAGACCAGGTGGCCGAAATACGCACCGCTGGTGGGCCCACAGGGCCAGCACCGCAGCTAAAACCTGCCTGGAATTTGCACCGTGGTCGCCTGAAATAAACTGCTTGGCATGTATCAGACCACCATTTCTTCATCTGATTATCTCTGGCTCTGACTGAATCACAGTCCCTCCTCTAATGCTACCACTTTCTTTTCCATCAGGTTTCGATTTGTCTATTTCCACCTTTCCTGGCTTCAGTATTAAATTTGAATCTGGAGTTGGCAGCATTCCTGCTGATCTTCCTTGCCTGAGGGGGGCACCCTCTCTGTAAGGCACCCTGGCCACAAGGATCCTGTGCACAGTGTTGTGTGTACCCCGGCCCTGCGTGGGAAGCAGGGACAAGCGCTCTGTACTTACTGGCTCACTTTGTGGTACAGCTTAGCGATACCCTGGTGGGTCCAGTCCTTCCCGAGGGTGGGCAAGATGTGGCCAAGAGTGTCTGATCTAAATAAAGACAGAAATGAAAAATTTACAAGGGCACTGCAAAAGGGTAAAAAGCCCATTCTGACTCACTGTATCATAAATACCTCATATAAAATGCAAACAAGATCCACGACTCACTTTCTGGATGGAAGGCCCCACAGTCACGTGATCAGATGAGAATGCTCACAGAGGAATATGGTAATGCACAAAGGGCACCTTCCTCTGAGCTGGTAGCAAGTCCCTGACTTGCTGCTACTCCACACTGAAAGGCCATTCTGCAAGATGCTCTTCGGAAGCTTCCACACCGGCACCAAAATCAGGGAACTGACACCCCAGATGGAAACAGCTGCCAGCCCTACTTGCAGCTCGTTGATTCATAATCCTCTGCAAGCAGTGCCAACTGTACCAAAAGTTGAACTACACCAACCCGACAATCCCACAGAAAGAGGGGAACTGAAATGCAGGCTCCAGGTCTGGGGCTCTCATGATCAGTGTAGACTTGCCTGTGGCCTGAGGCAGCCAGCCCTACCTGGTGATGGTCCCATCAATGTCAGAAATGATAACTTTATCATCCCAGTTCCACAGATAAATGGTGCCTTCGCAGCGACACGTGCCTTGATACTGTGTGGTAACACTGAAAACCACGTCATTGGGGCCATTCTTCAACTTCAAGCTTTTCTGAAAAACATGAGCCATGGGTCCTCTTGAGGAAAAAGCCCGGATTGAGGGATACATGACTTCTGTTCCATGAGAAGCTGCATGAGGGTCTTAAAAAAACAAACAAACAAACACTGCCCTAGGCCACTGTGTAATTCTTTCTTCCTGTCTTGCTCTAGATGACAACCTTTTTTCCAGGATTTGGGCAAGCTGACCACCAGCTCTCCCACAGGCCCACCTGGAATGCAGCTCACCCACTCTCTACGGGGATGCATGACAGGCCACACGGCTTGCCACCCTGAATCACAGTCTCACGACAGGACACGTACAACCCCATGAGGAAATGAGGGGCCACAACGGGGGCGGCAAGGCCAAGTGTGGAAATACACTTCCCTAAGCAGCTGTGTTTATGGCAGGAAACCAGCCTCAGTGAGGCGTACCCAGAGGCAGGGACGCACGGGAACCGCATCAGAAAGCAAATTACTTGTGGCAGTTTTGCATCTCTTTGCTGGGACCCTCCAATGCATGCCAGCTGGCTGCCTGACTCAGTTTCCCCCAGCACTGCTGGCCAGAGCTGTGTGCCATGCAGCTGCCCTGGGACAGCCACGCTGCAGGGACACACTCAAGGCATTAGGTGGGTGTCTGGGCCTGACCATTTTCCCTTCTAGTGAAACACAATTACAACTGAGCCTGGCCCCCAACTAGCCCTTAGGATAAAAGCGAAAGAGCAGGGGCACTTACTCACTGTCTGATGACAGTAAACAGGTCCAGGGAAGGAAGTCCCAATCCAAATCACGGTAACACCCGCATGAAAGAGGACATGGTAACCAAGAGGGCCCCCTGCTACCTGAAAATGTCTAAATCCCATCTCGCAAGTGATTGATTCCCCCAACTTAGGAGATGCATTTGAGTTAGCAAACATGTCTCTAAAAGCGGAAGCAGCCCTGGCAGATCTGGATCTATCGTCATGTACACCTCAGGATAAATTAGCTCCATCAGGCTATTCCCTCCAACACTGGGAAGCAGGCACCTTTGGGGCTGTGTCAGGGAAGACAAAGGGTAAGTGATATGAGAGGCCGGTGCCAATGGAACTGATGTTGGCACACACACAGGGTACCAAAGGCAGGGAGTGGGGGACAGAGGACAGGAGGGACACCCAGACCATAAAACCCACCCAGGCTGGGTGGCCAGTGCCCACAAACGTGGCCAGGGAAGAACAGGACACTCACAAGCTGCTCTGAAGTGAGCCGGAGGGTCTTCTTGTAGCTGACGTTGGACAGCAGGGGGAAGTGGCTTGCACTTGATGGCTTGGCAGCTGCATGCTCCTCATCACTGGAAGATGATTCATGCTTTATTCTGGAACACACGGTGATGTAATCACCAATTAGGAAATGCATTTGAGTAGCCATTAAAAATGCATTAGGCCCGAATCAATGAGGGAGTCACTGGGGTCTCTCCTGAGTGCTGTCTCCTGGGTGGTCATTTACCACAGGCCATTACATTCATCAATGAACTCACTAAATGCCCATTCATAAGGGTGTTTCATCCCCTTCTTGCATTATTCATCTGGGGCTGCCTCTCCTCATTCACTTCCCTGTTTACCAGCTCTCATCACTCTATTTTAAACTGAGAAGCTCTTCGTCCTGATAAGCAGGCTCGAACTCCTCCTGGCCTGGGAGGACGCACACACCCCCTTCTCTTTCCTGAGGTGCAGGCAAAGCACAAGGAGTCCAAATCCCCACACGTCCAAAGCGACCAGTTCCCTGCATACACCTCCCCCAACACACAAGTCCAAATAACTGGAACACCCCAGGACCTACAGACAGGTGCCCATGAAGGCCGGGAAGACTCGCCGATCCTCCTCCCTAAGGAGGCTGCCCCCTGAGCAAGGGCGACACCGTACTTGCCGCACAGAATCCGCAGGCCCATACTCCCCACTCTCCCAGGCCTCTCCATCGGGGGGGGAGCTGGGAGGTACAGGTGGGGAGCAGTCTCACTTTCTTTAAATTGCTCATATAAAGGCTATCGGTAATTAGTTGTTTCCTCGATTAGAAACCTGCTCTGGCATAATCCCCAACCCACGTATTAGCTCTACTTCACAGGACCATTATCCTTAAAAATGTCTTAATACCACATGACGTGTTTAACAAACGTCTGTGAGGCCCAGCAGAAAAGGCCGAGAGGCCCCAAGCAGGCATGTTGCAGCCCCCTGGTGCGCGCCTCCTGCAGGGCTTCCGGCTCTGCACATCCCTTCAGGCAAGATTTACACACACACAGGGGCTCCGAGTCACCTTTTCATCTCACGTCCCCTTGTCCTCCTGCCCGGTTGTCCCCCTTGCCTCCCTCCCCTCCCCTGGCTTTCCTGCCCTTTGTGTGTTCATCCCAGAAGCAGCGCCTACAATACAGCCACAAACTGGGGCACACAGCAGGGAGGACACTGTTCCGTTCCTTCTACTGCCTCTTCCTTGGAGACGCGGCTCTTTCCACATCGAGCATGAGGTGCCCCTCCCTAAGCACCTGCTGCCCCCACCCCACAAGAGGGAGTCTGGGGGCTGCCCGCCGGTTAACTGGAACTCATTCACCCACGATTTACCTGCCCTGTGCCAGTTGCTGTCCGTACAGCAAACACCCCAGCCCATTCCCCAGGGCTTTTTGTCTAAACAGTCACCACACAGCAGGGCAAGTGCTGTGATAGGAAAGCAGAGGACACCACGGGAGCAGCTGGCCTGGGGGCCTGGGCTGTGCAGAACCACCTGGGCGGGAGTTAGACTTGGCTGTAACTGGCACACAGCCCTGGGGAAGGAGCCAGGGGGAAAGGTGGCTTTGTCCACAGAGGACTGAGTGGGTACGTAGAATCCTGGTTGGTACGTGGCGGGACTAAGCTACATGTGGACAAATCCACAACCAGGACACTGTGGGCTGACGTGAGGCAGAGTAGAGAAGGCACAGCAGTTAGAACCAGAGAGGTTCACACCCTATAGCAATCTGGCTCTGTTACCTTGCACAAATTCCTCCTTTTCTTTCAGCCCTGATTTCATTATCTTAAAATGCAGAGGAACAAACTGTACCCCACCCACCAAAAAATTCAGGCCTGCAGCCAGATAACACACAGAAAGAACCAGACTGGGACACATGAGTCCCAGTAAAGGCCTCACATCTCGAGCATCTTCTCTGGGCCTCAGTGGCTTGTCTGTAAAACAACACGGTCCCACAGAAGCCCTTTACAGTTCCAGTCCCTGTGGATCCTGTGAACGATGCCAGTTCTTCTGAACCAACAACCGAGAGATTTCCGGTGACAGTGGGCATAGTTCTGGAGCCAGTCCAGCCTGACAAGTGGCTGGGTGGGACCCGAGGAGCTGGGCTACAGGCTCCTCATTGAACAGGAAAATGTTTATGTTCCAGCCAAACAGTTTGGAGTGAAATGAGATCCAAATGTGAACCAAAGCTCTTAATGACTACAGACTGATGTGTGCCTCTGTTGGAATGATGCGGAAGCAAGACAGAATAGTGGTTATTTCCATCTGCTGCTTTAAAAAAAAACCTACCATGTTAAATCCACGCAGCATGCCTGTGTGAGGGAACAAGACAGGAAAACACAGATACAAAACCTAAAATGGGAGTTGTACAGTTGGCGGCTGGTAGTTCCGGCTTACGGCCAGTGCACACGGTCATCTGTGGACTCTGCCACGCGTGGAACGACACAGCTCCCGCCCCACACCGCCCTCCGTGGTCCCCCACTCTTGCACCAGCTCATTAAATGCTGCTCGCTTTACAGCTTCTGCAAGGAGCTACAAAACACAACAAAAAGGCTCATCTCACTTGAAAGTCTGTGTTCAGACGAGTAACTGTGAACGTCTAAGTTAGCACTTGTCACAGTGAACAATTTTCAAATGGTATTTTAATGATTTGTATGGTGACAAGCTGTTTGCTCAATTAAGAGACTTCAGGGACTGTTCTGTCAATCAAGTCCGTCAATTAGGAAAGCACTCCAATGCCTTTTTTTAGACAACTGCAAGAATCCAATTAGGAGACTGAAAGTCTAAAATGCCAGTAAAAATTAAAAGATTTAGATTTCTCAAAAGAACTTTATATTAATACTTTTCAAAGTCTCAATTCCTTTTCACAAGAGTCAATTCTTCAGTTTTTAGATTTACTAAAGCAGCGCATTCTGTTTAACGGGAAAAGCATTTTGCCGATATGTAAATAGGGTTTCAGACAGTAAGAAAATCCCGGACACCTCAAATAAACTGTGCCAGCTGATGTTCCAGCTTCGGGGAAAGCTGCAGAGGTGTGTGCTGCTCTCCTACCCTCAGCCCACCCAGGGCTCCCCCGGGCCCCCAGGGCTACTGCTGGGAAGGGGAATATTAATACTAGTGGACCCCCGGCCCCTGCCCACCAGGTGATACCAGCTGCCGCCACGTTCTATTCCTCCTAAACCTCCCTGAGCCTAGGCCCATCTTCCACTAGGTCTAAACGGGCGCATTGCAGGCTGAACTTGGCAGACACCTGAATTTGGCCATATTGCTAAGTATATTTTAAAACATCTGAAACTGCACAGCTAGGACACGCAGGGAAGTCCTCCAGATCACCGCAGAGCCACCCTCCTGCCCCCTACGCTGCTCTGCTGGGTTCTGCATCTGAACCTCCCTTCTCATGAAGCTGGTGTGAGGACTGCATGTGCCAATGTCTGCGGTGCTGGTGACACTCTTAACCCCATTGCACAGATGCAGGAGACATGGAGGAGCTGATGAATTCGCCAAACATCACACAGCAAACCGACAATGTCTGCTCTCATGTCCTGTTCGTGCTGCCTCTCTGGAAATCACTGCCAGGGCAGAGAGCATTCTTCAAAAGAATTCCTGAAGAGCAGGACATTGCCAACACAGCTAAACCACTGGTTTGCGTCACTCAGGCCAGGCAGGCCAGTGTATCTGCCAGTGTCCCTCTCATGGCATCGACTCTCTGTCCCATGCAGTCGCCCCTGGCTGCTCTGGACAACAACGTCATGCCCGCTCCTTTGCTCAGATTTGGAACGGAGTGCGCCTGAGGCCCGGATTCCAAACCAGATGGGCCGGACTCCAAAGTCCGTTTACAACCTGCTTCCTCCCACTAATATAAGTGAACAAGTGCTCACAGAAAATCCACTGGCTGCTTTACACATCCCTCTAAGGACAGCCCATTGTCAACTGGTGCTCTATCCTGAACTCACCTGCCTTCTCCCTCCCAGGCTCACTCCAAGTCAAACTCAAAATTCCAGGTGGGGAAAGTGTCCAAATAATCATGCCTGAAAGCCCTTCCCCAGAGAACAAGCCAAAGACGGAGGGTGAACAGAAAAGCCAATCCAGTGCCCTTCCCATGTGCAGACAGACAACAATTAAGATGTCAAAATGCATCCTTCTACCTATATGGGTCTCAGTATCCAATAGTGAATTCTGAAATAAAATCATTTACAGTACAGAGTCTGAAGACTTGAAATCTAAGCCTTCTTCTCCTGTGGATCGACAGTGTTTGGAAAAGTTTTGGCAGTTCAGTAATAGCTCAACAACATTTATGAAATGCCTGCTATGTGCAAGGTATTGGCTTGGCCTCCAAGACACAAAAAGGATTAAGATATGTAACCTGCCTTCCTTTAACAGAAGCATTTCCTGTCTGCTAAACAAGAAGTGCAATCTTGGGTTTCTTAAGCACAAGAACACTCAAGAGGCAAAGTTAATACGTAAAAGGAGTTACATTAGCTCATTCAGTATTATTACATGCTATCAAGTCCACAATTAGAGGGTGATGGCATTGCCCTCAGAGTAGTTATCCTCAAATCCATACAAAGAGAAAAAGCTGATGACAAAACACTAATAATATTGACCTGTTGCCAAGTTAATATGAATCTACATCGATACTTAGAAAAATGTCAACATTAAGTCCTGGTAAGTAACCTTCGAGTCCTCTAGAAGGGAGACATATTTTCATGTCACTGCTTATGCTATGGCTTATCACGGTCATCACCACCACTTCTGCACTCCTCTGTACACTGAGGGCTATCATATGCCAAGACCATGTGAAGTGCCCTAGTTCCATGACCTCATTTAAGCTTCACATTTCCTTTGCAAATTAGATATCTAAGGGGCAACGGCCTCCACGTGATTCCTAGGAAACCAAGTTAAGTACTGCTCCAGGTCATTGGAACCCAGGTCTGAGATCCAGGTCTGTCTGGGTCCAAGGCCCGTGCTGTTCCTTGAACCCCATCAGCATCCAACAGGCATGTGCTGTGAATGTGAACACAGAAAGGGGCTGCCACAGCCTCAGTGGGCTCACACTGTACCTGGTGGCCATGCTAAGCTGTGATGGCTGCTCCCCGGGACTGCGGCTCTTTCCATCCAAGCACTGCTCTGGCTTATTTTCCTGAAGAACAAAAGGAAGAGTCAGGGTGGACCAAAGAGAAGCACCTGCACGACAGCTGGTGTTCGAGGACAGCTCCCCTAAGCCCAGGGCAGTGCCCCCAAAGCCTTCCCCAGTGGCACAGCCCCAAGGGGCGGCAGGTCCTAGTTACTTCTTTGCTTGGAAGTATACAATCAAGCTGAGAAATATTTTGGACAGAAATGAGTCTGTTTTCCCAAAGTGTTTGTGGCATCAAACCAAACTTCATAATCACTGTAGCTTATGCAAATGCTTTACCAAGGGCTGCTCGGATACCAAGGGCTTTCAAAATATTTTCTTATAAATGCTGATAGAAATGCTTGAAAATATTTTCACACCAGATTTTGCTTGGGAAAATGTGGATGCATTCATTGTCTCTTTCTCAGTATTGCATACTCATAGAAGATCCTCCTCTGATGTGCTGGAAAGAGCCCTGCAGTTCTAAGATATCTATCTGGCTCCTTCCTGAACCTCTCAGTTAGGAACCCTGGACAAGTCATGGAACCTTTCAGAGCCTTGTTCCCTCACCTGTAGGACAGGAATGGTAACATCTGTCGCCTAACACTCCTTCAAAGATGAGGGACATGCTGCGCAGACACAGGGCCTGGCCCACAGC
Source organism: Manis pentadactyla (assembly GCF_030020395.1). Classification (NCBI taxonomy): domain Eukaryota; kingdom Metazoa; phylum Chordata; class Mammalia; order Pholidota; family Manidae; genus Manis; species Manis pentadactyla. Next base: position 227,603,787 of record NC_080020.1, read on the forward strand.
AGGCAAGGAGCCGAGAGACACCCACCCGCCCCATGGACTTCATGGGATGCCATCAGAGGCCAGACAGAAGTGTCAAAAGGACAGAGGATGTATAATTAAATCTCATTACTTGTGGTCATTTGGTCAGAAGGCAGGTTAATGCTTTCAATATTAGTAAAGAAAGTGAGTGACATAAACAATACATCAGAGTGACCATCTTAACACATGATGAGTATAAAACATTCCCAAATACTCTTTAGCTTTTCGTAAGCACACAAATTTATTGATGTGATAACATGGCCAGTAATTTTTAATCTACTTATGGAGGTAACTTTGCCACAACAATCAACAATTCTTTATTAGATTAATTTAAAAATCTGTATCTATCTGAAATAAACATATTTCTATATTTTTAAGAAATATATAATTGCATAACTGATCCTTATTTCATGTTGCCATCCCCTCAATTCAGGCTGGTGAGCATCTGGGCAGTCTACAATAAATAGATCTTCGAAAGAGACTCCTGCCTAAATTCTAAAACATTCTGTTCTCTAGTAAGGTAACTGGAGAGGCCCTTTATGCTTTTAGTCTCCTAAAGAAAGCATATGTTCGCTCTAACTTGTTTATACCCCTTGGAGATAATGGGACAGTAAGTAAAACCCAGACCAGGTATGTTCACAGAAATGTCAGAAAACAATTCTATGTTGATGAAACTCTTGCACCAGATTTTTTTTTCCCTTTGAACTCGTGGAATATAAATTGAGCTCACTGGCACTTCCTTTACCTCTACAACAACCAGCCTGACTGCAGTCTGTGAAGTTTCTTCAACCTGTATTCCAGCAGTGACCAGCGTACCGTCAAACATTTGGCAAACCCCTGCTCTGGGTCCAATATGGGGGCCAGGGATACCCAGGGATCAAAGCCATACATGGTCCCTGTCTTCACAGAGTGTAGGGAGTGGAAAAGGTGATGTTAACCAAATAATCACACTACTATGTACAGCCTGCAAACATGGATGAAATTTATGGAGGAGAAGTTCACGGGCAGGGCGCTGAGAGCAGAGAGCAGCAGCCCCAGTCAGCCTGCTAAGGAAGGGCCAGCTGCCTGGTGAGTTAAGTGAAACGGATGAGAGGGGTCCTCAACAGCAGGCAGAGAAAACAGTACACGCGGAAGTCCTGGGGGAGAGCATACTTTCAGCCATGATGCTGCAGCACCCCGGGCAGGGGAGACAGCAGACAAGGCCAGAGAGGCAGGCAAGGGCTAGGAGACACAAGTCCTGCAGCCTGTATTAAGGATATCGGGCTTTATTAGAAGAGCCCTGGGAAGTCACTAAAAGTTTTTAAGCAGGAGTAACATAACCTGGGCCAGTATCCTAAATAGATCAAACCAACTGCAGTATGCAGAATGAAGAAGAGAGGACCAGACTGGACACCGACTGACCATGTGGAAGCGGTGATGATGGTGGCAGCCTGGATTTGTGGGAGTGCAGCAGGAGAGAAACGGATAACTTTGAGAAATATTTAAGCTGGGAAATGGATAGGACGTGGTGATGGACTGAATGTGAGAAGTGAGAAAAAAGGAAGTGTCCATCCTATGGATAGACAAGGGCACCATTTTCTAACTATGGGCCAGTGAAGGAAGAATTCACAAGAAAATCGTGAGTTCAACTTTAGAAATGAAGAATTTGAAGTGTCTTGATGTGCTCCGGTGGAGATGTCTGCCTAAGTGGCTCTCTGACAAATGGACATGGATACAAAAGGATGTCTGGCCTGGAAAAAAAATAGGCTGAGCGATTGACAAAGATCCAGAAAAACTATAAACATTCACAGGAGTAGAAAGTTAAAGCCACATATATTTGACATGCCACTTAAGTGAAATGATGAGAAGATCTGGTCTAGCACTATAATACACCTCATTAAAATCATACTCACAAGCAGCAGGAAGATATTTAACTTGAGAAAAAATTTAAACTATCAGGATGAACCCCTTCTTTTTACAGAAGAAGAAATGTTCCAGACAGGGAGTGATTTAACCACAGTCTTCAAGCTAGGTAACTGAGTCAGGGGTGAGCCCAGCCCTCTGCGCACCCCTCCTTCTCCTCTGCTTTCCCCACCTTCTCGGAAGCCTCTCCGACTTTGTGGCAGAGCTGCCTAATGAAAACTCGGTGTTCTGGCTTATGCTTATTACTCTGACGTATGAGCATGAAAACAAACTCCACTACAAAAACCAACACTTGCTGAACTAAGGAGAAACGCTCTTTCTGGGTGTTTGTTTCCAGGCTTACCTCTTTGATTGTGGTATTTCTTCCCCTCCATGAAAACCACCATCTTCCTCCCTTTCTGGGCATCTTATCCCTCATGATAGATTCCACAGTGGCCTGTTTTAAATGGATGGTAACATAAATAACGGAACCAAAAAAAGATCAACTTAGCACATTTAAACCAAAAGACTCACACATGCAAATTAAAGTAAAACTTAAAAAAAAAAAAAAACAGAGAACACACGACATACCATTTGTTGATTAAAAATTTTCGAGAAACAAAACCTAATGGCATCCAAAATCACAGTAAGGTAACTTAAGCATGAAGACTTAAGAAGATGTTAAAGGAATAAACAAACAAATAAAGAAAACACAACACAACAACAGAAAAAGAAAGCATTGAAAATCATTAGTGATTAGTAAGACCATAAGTTTTCAAGTTAAAATGGTTTACTGGTTAACATATTGTTACTCTCAATATGATGATTATAAAATAAAGAATGAAATGCTTAATATGGGGTATAGGGTAAAACAGTTTTATATGAAAGATAAAATGCACAGGATCTTTTTAGTAAATGTAAATTTACTAATTTTGAAAAACTGAACATTAATAGATGCATCTGACTTAAAACCTAAAGGAAAAGAACATTCATACTTCTGCCCTGAACAAATGAGAGTTTAATGGGGGAAGATTCAATATTAATTAACAATTTTCTAAGTATTTCCAAAGAACAAAATATCTATCCTGAGGCTAATTCTAATACTGAAGTAAATATCTAATTTCCCTTCCTTGGTTTACAAAACTATCAGGTAACTAATGCCTCAGCTAACAATGAAAGAAAGATTTAAGTTTTCAACCAAACCGGCTGCAGGTAAGATAAATAATTCACATATTTAGCCTAAAGTATGCTTTTATCAATCATTTTAAAATCCCACACACAAAAGAAAACCCGAATACACTAAAAAGCAAACCATGCAGACCCTTTTCACAAACAGGATAATCCATAAAGATGACAATCTGTTCCTCCTAAATTCACCCATAAATGTAAGAAAACCCCAACTAAAAAAGAGTAATTTTCAGACCAAGATACACTGATTCTGAAGTTCATCATTAAAACAAACAAAAACAGCCAGGACAATTCACAGACAGAAGAATAATAAGTAGGCACAAGCCTTAATAGATATTAAAATATACTTAAAAGCTACAGTAATTGAAAAAATGCAGGGTTGGTACATGAGTGAATCTGTTCATGGGACAGAAGACAAAGTCCAAGAATCAATCTCAACAATACAGGACAAAGTTGTAACTGCCTATGAGTGAGGAAAAGGGTGATCTAATGAAAGCTGCTCAGATAACTGGGCAGCCATGCCAGAGCCTCCTTGGGAGCGTCATCCCCTTTCCTTCCCATGGACACCTCCACAACACCGTCAGGAATCAGCCTGCAGTATATTCCGGGGAGACAGGCTCAATTCCAGAGGACGACCCTTGACGGGTCTACACCATTCACAGGCACCCCATATTCTGCCAACGACTAGTTCGGAGGTGATCGTGTGACCACAATGCAGCCAATGAAACGTGAGAAGTCCGCCTCCATCCTTCCTCTGTGGGACGTGGCTGCGTGAGGGGTCCGTGTGCAGAACTCTCATCTCGTGATCATAGAGGGAAAGCCAAGAGAATCGCAGAGAACTAAGCCAAATTCATCAAGCCTGAAACTGCCAGCCTCTAAGATACTTCTTGTGTAAGATAATGAACACCTTTTAAGCTGCTTGTGGTCATTCTGTATCCTGCAATCAAAGCATCCTGTTCAATGACCAGCTGGGGAAAAATGGACGCGATTCCTGAAACCTCACTCATCACACTCAAAACAAAATCTACATCGATCAAGGATTTAAGAAAGTACTTAAAGATGGCATATTTTCACAAGTTTTGGAAATGGAAGCAGAGCTGTTCTAAGTATGATAAAAAAACCCAGCAGCCATAGGAGGCTGACAAATTCCACATACAAAAACAATTGTATATTAATAAACACCATAAACAGAATTTTAAAAACTACTGACAACTTGTAAAAAGATTAGGATGCCTATCACAAAGATGGATTTCCCTAAGTTTACAAACCATGTGTAGTTCTTTTTCTGTGAACTAAATCCTTTAACTATATTCTACTGAATTGGTCTTTTCTCTTATTAATTTGTAAGAGCTGAGAATTCTAACATAAAAATTTGTCCCGGGTCATGGATACCACGAGGAACCTGGCAGAGACAAAACAAAAATCACACAGGAAAACATGCCCTCGGCTCAGTCAGCCAAGAATCCTGGCAGATAAAGATGAGGTCCCAAACCCCAAATCCACACACACACAAACACACACAGCAGAGAACGAGCCCGGACACCAAGTCAGAGTAGGCCTTCCAGAACCCCAGATAATCAGATAGACTACCATACCCAAAGCAGTACAAAGCACTTGCTAAGCATACAAAGGATAAGACATGGTCTCGGCAGCAAAAAGAATGTATAACCTAGTAGGAGGACATTGGAAAAATGAACAATTCCAAGCCGAGTGTCCAGTGCCTGACTATGGGGAGGAAGAGGGCACAGGGGGCCACAGCAGCGCACCTGCCCCGCTAACCCGGCCTCTTCCTGCAGCCACTCACTGCTGTCCAGGTCAGCCTGTAGCTGCCAGGCCCTGCATTCACCCACCCGGCATGGGGCTCACTGCCCGCTGAGCCATGCCTGCCCCTGGCACGGACACCTGGCATCAGGGCATCTTCTCCCTGCCCCAGCCCACCGCCTGCCCCAGCCTGCTCTTCTCTCAGCATCCCAGGCTCTGACATCAGGCATCCATCCACTCTGCCCCACCTGTGCCCCTGGCACAGCAGGTGTGGGGAAGAGCCCTGGAGGAGGCAGGCCATGGTCTAGCACCGCTACAACTGGGAGGTTCTGCCTTGATAAGCGGGCATAGGCAAGACAGGCAGGGTTCCAAAGGATGGATTCAAAACTCCATCATTTAGATTCATCAACTTCTAAAAGTGTAATGCAATTAACTGTGTAATTAAAAGCGTAATGTGATGTAAAGTGTGGTTTCTAAATGAAAAGTTAAACCCCAACACCAAGGTTCATCCATCCATCATCTGAGTGTCCCTTTTCTTTCTCATGTAAAGCTCACCTTTGGCAAAGGTTTCTGGAAGGCCTGCATTGCCAGGAGCAGAGGGCCTGCTGTTGCCCAGTTGTAATATCTGACACAAAACAATGAAACAGATGTCAAAAGATCAAGATTCAGACTGAAAATCTTTCTATCATGAATCTTTCTAACGTCATGGAAATCTCTGGAACTAGAGTTACAGAGCCCAGTCCGGTTGCCAACACCCCGCCCTCCCACCCCACCCTTGGGGTGGCCCCTCTTCCATCCGCCCCACACTGAGTGGACAAGCAGCTGGTGTGGCAGCAGCTAGGACAGTCACAGGTGGCAGGAGACCCCCAGGGTTGGCTGGGGAGCCACCCAAGCTCCCCTGTGCATCCAGCCACCAACAGATTTGCAGCATTTCCTGCCACGCTTCAAGGAAAAGGAACTAAGTGTCCTATATTAATACACAAACATCCACAACCTCCTCCTTGGGAGAAAAGCTTGCCAACACCAGCAGTCTACAAAAACACTTGTCTATCCGTTGACTTCAGACAACGAAGCCTTCGGGGGACAAAAGTTGTACCAGGTACTCTACAGGCCTAAATTCCTCAGGCCAAGTGCCATGACTTTACACGTTCCATTCTAAAGTTCACTTCAGACCAGTATTAAATCCACAAGATGGATAGTTTCATTGACCTATCAGTCATGTAACAACACAGAATTCTGGTAAGAGTGAAAAGATTGTAATAAATTTTAACAGACTTTATTTTATACATTTCTAAGGCTTATTGTCTAGGTCTCTGCATTTGAAAAAACAGACTGACACACTGTCCTGTGGCTGCCAAAGTGGCTTTCAAGAGGAACCTACTTATTCCCGATCTTCACCACCAGATTGGGGTCATCGATGAGAGCAGGGTTGTCCACAAACTGTTGGTATGACACAGCTTGTTCCAAAAATGCATCTGTGAAAGCAGTTGTAGGGAAAAATATAAGGAATATTTGAGTCCAAAAAATAGGCCTATTTTCCACTCATCATTCACAAGTGTTTTCTGAAAGTTTATGCAGTCTAACTGCACCAACAATTCTCACAATGTATTTGTAAATAGGGCTTTGGTTCACTCTGGGGGCAGTGTCTGTGCAGGACCGAAGGGAGGCTGAGGGTGGCCTGAGGCAGGGAAGCAGGTGTGTGGAGCACAGGGCATTATGCACACATCTGCAGAAGCCAATGAATGCTGACAGCTCAGAAACCAGGCCGCCGTGGTTTAAGTCGTATTTATTAGAGGACCAGCAGGGGGGATGAAAAAGAGAGGACAGCAGAAGTGGGAGGAAAGGGACACCGGGCTACCAGGCCCACTCAAGGCCTTTGTTGGCTGGTGACGGCTGACTGTACCAACTCCGGCCACTCATCACAGAACCGTCACGACACTGGAAAGCACTTGTCATGAATACTGGGGATGCTAAGAATTAACTCTCCACCTAAGCCAATCCTAAGAGAACCCACCTGGGAAACACTCCTACACCAGCTCAGACAAACCCGAGACCCCACAGTGCTTTGGCACATTTAATAACGTTGACTTTCCCAGGACACTCAGGCCCTGGAAGACACCTCTGCAGGACAGGCATGGGGCAAGGGGACACACACCATGCTCCGCAAACTCGCCTAACGGCAAGGGACCCCAATAACCTTCATGTTGCCTGAGCCACGTGGGGACCAGGAGACCCGAGGCCAGCCAGCAGGTCAGCAACATCTGGGGCACAAGCAGTGAGCCATCTGTGCCACCTTTAACCACAGGCGAGGGAAAACGACTTAGAAACTAGAGAAGCCCAGCTTCCGGACATTTCCAGCAGCTGCCACAAGAGGGAGCCCCCGGCTGGAGGACCAGCTCCACGCCGGCCGGTACCTTTGGTTATCTCCCTGTTGTCGCTGAGGCCCCCGCAGAGGGAGATGGCGATGGACGGCAGGTCCCTCAGGCCGTCCGAGGTGCTCTCCATGCCGCTGTCCATACCAGAACTGCCCACGGACTGCGGGGACTGGTTGGCTGACCGGGCTCCATTGTCGCTGGCATGTTTTGAGAGCCCAGAAGGATCTCCGCTGGAAGGAGGAAGCGGGGAGGGCCCCTGAGCATTCTCCTGGTTTGGGGGCTTACACAGACATCAAATGATTCCCGATGTGCAAATGACTTAACCTCGGGGCAGACTTTTCATTAAAACACCATGACAAAGTAAAACGAATTACCTTAGGAAGGAAAGCAATTGTTTTTAGCCTATCGCATCTCCTGGTATCCCCTCCCAAACCCATGGGAAGTGACCTCGAGGCCCGAGAACCAGTGAGCTGCGGGCCACCGTGGGGGGCAGCCTGGCGCCTGATTCCTGTCCAGATGGTGGGAAGCGAGGCACACTGAGATATGCCCACACCTACATCTACAGAGCAAGTGCAGTTTTCAGTGGCTGCTTTTCACAGTAAAATCTGAGCTTCCCCCTGCCCTTTCTTACTTTCTTATCAAACTTAAGGAAAAAACAAACTCTCACACATTAACACTCAGATTATAGAAAGTGATATGAGGATTAAAAAGAAATTTTACTTTTTGGGGAAATACAAGGCGGCCACTTCTGGATCCATATCCGTGAGGTCATCCAAGTAGACGCCATCAGCACCAAGATGTCTGCTTCGCTTGTCTGCAAGAGCAGATGGGTCAGTCGGAGAGCACCATTCCTCCAGGGCCAGCCTGGGGGGCTGCTGAGTAGCTCTAGAAAGAACACTTAAACACCTGTGTGACCTGCTCAGAAGTACCCTAACTGGCCCAGAACAAAAGAGTGAGAAGTCAGCTGTACAGCACCACCCTGGGGGCCACTGTCCATCACTGCCAACTGTGTGGCCTTGACTGAGTCACGTGACTTTGCTGAGCCTGGGTTCCCATCTGTGAAGTGCCCAAAGTGTACTAAGCACTCAGTATACTGAAGCAATTGCTATTATTATTATTAAATGATAGGAGCTTCCATTAAGCACCTCCCCATTAATACTCCCAAGCACAGCATCCCAAAAGGTTGTGCTTCTGGTGGTCACCGTGCACCATGATGGCAGGCATGCTGTTTGCTTCTGCCAGGGAATTACATCATTGGTTCATACAACTGCACAAGGCTGGGTGGCTAACAGATGCTCACTCCTGACGTGCAACCAGGGTGCATTAAACTAGCATTCATAGAGCACCTACTATGTGCCAGCTACTACTGTAAGCACAGAGAAAAAGGTAAACCAGACCAAAAAGGTTCTTGATTTCATGGGGCACATATATTCCAGTAGGGAAGTCAGGCAAAAAAACGGTAATAAACAAATGACCATTTGAAACAGTGATACAAGCTATGAAGAAACTACAACAGGGTAATGCACTAGAGAACTTGGGGAGAGAGGAGACAGGGCCAGGATTAGCTTAATAATCAACTCCTATGAGCCCACAGTGTGCTGACGACGACTTAATCCCCCTGGATCCCAGCACTGTCAGTCTGGAACATGAGGGGCTCATTACACGGTCCCCACGATCTCCTTAGGTCTGCTTTTCTAGGACTAAATTCTGCTAACTAATATGTTCAGCAAAAGGAGACAGAATGAATGGGACGGGATTCAGGTTCCACCCTAATGTCCTGTGTAGTTTGCAGGGCACCGAGTCTGCACAGCAGGAGCTGGAAGCACCGGCCTTCACACCTTTTCTCCTCGGAGAATCTGTCTTGCTTGCTGTAGGGGCTGCGCCAGCACAGAGAGGTTTGGGGTCTTCAATCCTAAGCAGAGGCAGCGCTGCTACCCCCAGAGCCTCGGCATCCTCTTCATTACCAAACTGCATCTCTGTCAGGGGGTTGTTCTGCTCTGAAAGTGGCTGCCCAGGAGGTGCCCTGGCCAGTGTGGGCAACTGGTCACTAAATGCATCTGAAGATTCGCTCTGAATGGCCTGAAAGTGCACTTCGTCACAGATTTTTCTACTGTTCAGTGAGCTGGACTCTTTCATCTTGTGTGGTGATGACTAGACCAAAGGGGAAGGGACAGAGAGAAACAGAGAGGTCAGAACAGGGGCAAACGGAAAGACCAAGTTAACCAAAGACCAACGACCAGTCAATTAACAATCTGCACAACTGTCCACACACTTTGCGGGGAGATACTGACGCCTCAGGAGTCACCTGGTAATTTCTGGATCTGCCAAAAGGTCTGGAAACCAAGCATATTAGTTTCAAAGGGAATGAACTTTTGTATAAAAGGCCAAATGGCAACAGACATGAGATTAGCAATGGCAACCAAGTGGGGGCGCCACAAATGTTCCACAGTGGAGTATTTTGAAGAAATGTGAGTTGCAATTACATGCAACATGGTGAATCTTGCAAAACTAATCTGCACTCGAGTCAAGATTGTCCTTACCTTTGTGGCGGGTCAGTTTGAGGAATAGCTAAATGGTGGTCACTTCCAGGTTGCCGGTGAAGTCCTGCTTCTTGCTCTGGGGGCAAGTTGCATGAACTATTTACTGATGTATGTGCTTATGATCTGGGCACTTCTATGTGTATTGTATTTCAGGAGTTCACCCCCAAAAGCGTAAGCGAGTAAGTGAGATTTGGTGGTTCATTCACATGAGTGGAAATGTAACATTTCTGATCCTACCTCTCTGAGGAGTTTCCAGTTATGGAAAAGATTTATCCCAGGAAAACTGAAAAGGAATTTAGGGGCTAAAAAGGGGGAGGGGATCCTCATTTCTGTACCCGATCTCACAGCTTCTAGCACAACTGGGAACGTGACAGCAGGTCTCTGGTTGGCACAGTTTTGCCAGAAGAAGTGATGGGTTTGCACTTTCACGCTGTTTCTCCAGCACCGAATGGCATGAATTTGTAAACACGGTTGGCTGGGTCAGCACTACGGCTTTTGGGCAGTGAAATCGGCATTTTCCATGAAAGCTAAATATAACCTAGAAAGGGGATGAGATCTACCACATTTGGATTCTTTATGGAAAGTTTTCAGTCTTCATGCCTCACTCCTTCATTCATTCATTCATTCATCCATCCACTATCACAAACATTTACTGGGGACACAAAAGTATCTTCTACAGGCCTTACAATATTAAAAGGAAAAACTCAAAGCAAAAAACACAGCCTGCAATAATATAATTCAAGATTCTTATAATACACAGGAACAGGAAATAAAATTCCTTGACAGTGTCCATTTCATGTTATTTGGAACTAGCTTCAGTGTGCAGCAGACTTGAGAGGGAAAACTTACCTTTGCAGCTTGTGGTAATTCTCCCCAAAGCCAGAGCATTTCTAGGTTATTGTTCTGCATCGTCCTATCCGGGGGCTTACTGACCAATTCTGAATCACTTTTAGGTGTTGAAGGTCGGGAAACTGAAGGACTTAAGAAAACACAAATCCATGACCGAAGTGAAAAGAGAAGCTTTCCTTATTGTTTTTGGCCTCAAATTTCATGGTTCAAATAGCCCAGAAAATGCCCCAGGCTGCCATTCCCTCCTAAGCATGGCTTCATGACACAGCCCATCAGACATCACCAGGGGCCCAGGAAACACATGTCCAGGTAGACGAAGCTCCCAGTTTGGGTAGCCTGTCCCACCTGCTGCCAAATCCAAATAAGTAAAGATGAGAAGTAGCATTTAAAAGGGAAAACTGAAAAAGAGATGAAAAAAGAAATGGAAAATGTAGTTTGTTCTAACCACAAAATCACCCATCTTTCCCCACCTCACCTGAGCTCACCTCTCCTGAAATTCTCAATTTCCAAATAAAGACTCTCAACTCTCAGACAGCTGCAAAAGGGTCCTGGCCATCTCTGACATGCACCCATGGTATTCTACCTACAAAATATTTTAAATCTTCACTGGCTCTGTAAACAGGGAAATTACATCAAATGCCAACTTAGCCACAAATGCTAGATGCCACAAATAAACTTGCTAACATGGCAGGAGTCTCTGAGCTGAGATTTTATAAAATAGTGGACCTGCAAGGCTCTTTCTGCAAGAACATATGGCGCTTAGTTCTCGGGCCAGCTTTTAATTGGTTGTAACCTGTGTTCTCAACTCTCCATTTTCTATATCTCTACTTGTTAGCCCCGAACAAAGTCTTATTCTGCTGTCCAGCCAGAGAAACCGGTCCAGAGAAACCAATTTCTCTACAAAATTCTCACAGTATTCTAAACAACATGCAGATGAGGAAAAATACCCACTTAATTATTCCTTGTCTTTCTTCACCTGCATCATTTCCTCTAGTGTAAGATGACAGTTTTAAATAAAGCAGGGAATAAAGCCACCACAAGCTTCCTTTTGCATCTTCTTCCACAGAATTTGAACAGCCCCTTAAACCACCTCTCACTGGCATGCTTGCTCTTATTTATCTGTTTGAGGGGATTTCAACTCCAGTTTGTCAGGACAAGGTGAGCTCACAGTAATATGTAACTTGTAGCAAAGAGGAACCCTTCATGGATGAATTATTGTGACATCTTTAGTCAACCCTTTGGACCAATAGCCTAGAGACACTCTCCTTTACTTCACACTGGGGAGCATATGGCTGGCTCCTTCTCCCCGTGGGCACCCACTGCCCTCCAAACCATCCTGTGGCACGTGGCTATGGTGCAGCCTCTGGGTCTACTCTGTGGTGAGGGGGATCCTGAGACAGTAGAGAATGTGTACAGTGGGATACCTCTCCCAACACGCACGCACACACACACCCTGCCCTTTAGACAGCAGCCCCGTGAGAGGGAATATGGAGCACGCCCTCCATCCAAGTGTTGCTCATTGCCTTCCGACCTCTCTTGCTCCCTCGAGTTCTGTAGTCACCAGTGAAGTGTGCAGAGGGAGAGTGGTGGCCTCTGGTGTACCTACAGCCCTACCTGAGCCCATTCTCCCTCTAGAGTCATCACAGAAGAACTCCATCATAATTGGCTTCCTACCCCCAGGAGTGCTGCACCCAGACCTCAAGTCATTTGTTTAAAAAGCTGCTGCTGTTCTATTTTATCACATAAAAAATAATTTTCATTTTGTTATAAATTCTTTGGAACAATAAATTGTCTTACCCACTGCACTAAATGAAGTTAAAGCCCTTTAGACTGAGCTTGCTCTAGAGTAGGGGGCCAGCAAACTTTTTCTGTAAAAGGCCAGACAGCAAATATTCCAGGGTTTGTGGGTTATGCAATCTTTGTTGCAACTACTCGACTCTGTTGTTGTAGCACAAAAGTAGCCATGGACAAATCATAAACAAACTGGCTGTTTTCTCATAAGCCTTCACAAAACCAGCTGATGGGCAGGATTCAGCCCATGGGCTGTAGTTTGCTAACCCCTACTCTAAAAGAAGGCAAATGCTCGACACAGTTCTCCCAAAGCACCACCTCCACAATCCCTGGCATTCTGAGCCATAAGCCAGAGGTTTTCCACAGAGGCATTCAGGTTTATAATTCATTCTCATAAAGAACCAAGCTCTGTGTGAAAGTCGTAAACCAGAAAGCCCCGCCTCTCACACTCGATAGGCCACAACAGGTGCTGGCCACTTAGGCCATACCAGCCTCTCTCAGAAGGATTCTGCATGCAAACACGTGCACATGCGGCTCACTGAAGGAATTCAGGCTGACAGGAGGTGAATTAGAGAGAAGAATCCCAGTGCTGAGAGTGAGTGATGAGAAAGGTGATGCCAAAACTTCCCATTATCAAATACTAGACTTATAAGGTCTAGGGTTGTTCTTTTAAAAAGTAAGCTTACGAGGTCACGGTTGACTTTCACCAATTATGCATTTACTAGCCACACACTAGTTTTCAGTATTTTTGCCAGTCCCAAGTAGGCAAATCCATCCTAACGACCCATAATTTAGTTGTCCCATTTTAAAATGGCCTTTCCTCTGCACATGTAACCTCTGAATAAAGTACCTTCTGAGGTTTGGTTTGTCATATCAAAAAGAAAAAGTTTCCCATGTAGAAATTAATTACAGCTCCATTTGTTAAAGTTTATAAAGTGAACCACAAAAGTCCACAAAGGAGGTGTGCCAAAATGCAGGCAACACTGAGAGGACAGGGCAGAAACCTAAGATCCCTGCATCAAATGAAGAGGCAAACCTATGATCCTAAATCTGAAAATACATTCCATGCTCTCCCCCAAAATTTTATTCTAGAAATGCTATGGAAACCTCCAGTTCTGTTATTCAGGAAACCCAATTAGCCATTTAAAGAGTTAGGATAATAACTCCCCTCATCCTACAGGGGCACCCTAAAAGCTATTTTGTAAACTTACTTGTTGAACAACTCTGGACATATGAAATTTTTATTTCATTATTCTATTTTTCAAAGCACTCCACAAAATTAGGAAGAATTATATGCTTAACTACAATTTCCAGAGGGTGAGATTTAGTACTTAAAAAGTCTAATCTGCAAATGCTTAAAATGGAAGGAAAATAATAATGTATATGTATTTTATTTGTAAGTAATTTGGTTAGTTAGAAAAACAGATGGGAGTTAGATCAAAATTTCCACTCCATAGAATCTACAGGTATTTTCTGCATAAGTAATTTGGTGAATAGAACAGATTTGTGAGAGTTAGATCAAAACTGTTATTATCCAAGTAACCGCTCTACCTTTCTGGAGTGTGGGAATGGGAAGGCTGTGGAGGGCAAGAACTAGAAAGCCCTCCCTCGGCTGCAACTGCCCGATGAGAGGTCCTTTCGCAATCTATCAGGCTACTGGAGACCATGTGATGTACATTAAAAGAAAGAGAAATCATATGTCAATTCAATGAAATTTCATGTAAGTTACTTGACTACGCTCAATAACAGCATTTATGAGAAAATGAACCTACTCAGGCATCTGGCAAGAGAGGGGCCACTGTTGAAATCACTAAGAAATCAACGGGCATTTTTTGAACCACAAAAACGGGAAACTGCCAAAGTACCCATTTCACTTTCCCTTTTGTCCACATGCCCATAAGAGACTGTTTTTTCCAGTCAGAATTTAGTGCTTAATCAAACTGTATCCTCCAAAGATTTGGTAATTTGTGCTGCCAATTGTCCCTTTAAAGAGACTGTGTAATTCCAAGCACAGAGATGGATCTGCTGATCCTAATTTGTCATCGCATTTGACGCTAACCAGACCCATGCAGTCTGACACGGCCATTATTCTGGATTCATAGAGCGAGATATGAAAGACAGAGAAACATTCGGGGCTATGTTTAAAATATTTTTTTAATCTTAAAATTAATGTAGAGTTTGAACAGATTTTTCAACCTATTAGTGTTTTCTAACTACTCCACATAATTTTCTTCCTAAAGTACTGTGATTTTCCTTCTTGAGGGCTTATCTCCACAAACCTAGGGACAGAATGTATGAGGTTCTAGAAGGGTCTTACATCTGCACTGTCCCCTATGACAGCCACCAGCTGCACATGACTTCAAGTGTAACGAGTCCAAACTGAGATGGTCTGTACATGTGAAAAACATGACAATTTTGAAGACTTAAGTATAAAATCTAGTATGTGAAATATTAATAATTTTTTAAAACTGATACTCGAAATGGTAAAATTGTGGATATGCTGGGTCAAATGAAATATATCATCAAAACTAATTCCATCAGTTTCATTTTACTGTTTAAGAATGGCTACTAGAAAATTCTAACTGACCTATGTAGCTAGTGTTGTTTCTATTGCACAGGGCTGGTCTGGACAGACCTCAGTGAGGGCCAGCACAAGCCCCAGCCCAACCCTGGCAAGGTGACATTCATTGTCACAGTCCTGGCTACAAACCAGGTGTGTGACATGTCTGTTCTTCTCTGACCTCAACGTCAGTGCCCACTTCTGGCTGAGCTCTGCCATTAACAAGGTCACTCTGGTCAAACTGGAACCAGCGATGGTATTTAGACGAGCCTGGCTTTAGGGAGGAGGCCTTTACAGCATATGCCAGGGCTGCCAGGGCTCCTACACTTGCATTTCAAGCTGAAAGTTTACCTAGCACATTGGGACAAGAATCCAAGGATGTCACTGTCACTTAGATCAGTGTTTCTCAATCTCTTTTTGCCTCCACACCCTCAAGCATTTTGAGACACCTTTTTCCCTTCACCATGAAATTTTAAAGCCATGGATATGCTGTGTATCTGTTTATGTTGCTTGGGCCTTTACAGGCCACACGCCATTACAATATCTTAATGCACAAGAACCAGTTTTTGTCCCAATGGGGGGTCATATCATCCCTGTTGAGAAAGCATGACTTGAATCTGTCCCCTCCCCAGTTCTGAAAAGGGCTCAGAAGTCTCACATACTATCCTAAGTTTCACTGCCCTAAAGTCTCGGGAGTCTTCAGGACGGCAATCCGCAGGCTGAGAAGTCATGCTTCTCCATATTTATACTGGAAGCACAGGACAACTTGAGAGTTCATTTCAAGGAAATGAATACTTTTGAATTCAGCAGAACAGACCAAGCATGGGGAGAAGGCGCCATTCCAGCAGCCCTGAATGACCTCAGTGGTGCCCGAAGCACCGTCTCTGTTCTCGAATCTTACTTTTGGGCTTAGTGTCAAGAAAGGCTCAGCCACCTGTTTTGTCCTGTTGACAATCAACATTATGTAACAGTGGTTTTCCTTTCAATGTCACTTCCAAGAGCTGAGCCAAATCTACAATTCCATCATGACATTAGATAGAAGTTTATGATCTGCACGTGTTCTGTTTTTCATCCTGACCTGTGTACCTCCTACTCTTAAGGTGCATTTTTTCTGGTCCTGATTATTTTCACTTTTCATTTATTTTTCACTATTTTATTAAACACACTTCCTGTAACTAACTTCGAATCCTCTGGACAGGACAGGTGACTACACACACACACAGCGGCAACGTACCTCACGTTGGGCGACCCCTCTCTATCAGAATTAGGGTATGATGCTGACCGAGGGTAGGTCACGACTGGGGAAGGGTCTTCCTGGGGACCAGCGTGGAATGGAGGTATACCATCAGAGAGAGTTCTGGAGGAAACAAAAGTTAAACTCACATAAGCAGAGGCGATCGATTCATAATAAGCAAGTCTCATTTTTCTTGCTTACCTCTTAAGTGCTTTGCAGATTAACATGACCTCTTTTTAAACCACCCACAGACATTCCAGGCAGTGGGGAGGAAAAAAGTGAGCTACAGACACATAAAATGTACTTAACATGAAGAATGTGAATGGTTTATGCTTTGGCTGAACTATGAATGTAAAGTTCTTTTGCTCAAGTATTTGGACTTCTACACATGCACATGCTCCACTGCTTGTTCAGGGTACAGGGACCCCAAAACTGGACCCACTCACAAAGTTATAAAACTCTCACCACGCATGGGTAGAGCTGCTGAATAACCCAGTGACCATATGCAGATAACGTTTCATCAAGCAGAAAAAAAAATCTATGATATAAACCAAATATGTATTTTTATCACTTACGATTTTAATTCATAAACTTATAAATTTATAAGTTATACTCTTTGTGATTTACAAGTTAAAAGTGATTGCAAATCTACCTCATTTCAGGTATAGCACATTTATTACAAAATACGATTCACTGTTTCACCCATGCCGAGGCCATCTGTCTGCAGTTTCAGTATCACCTAAATTATTTATCACTTAGTTCTAGAATTAAAAGTCATGCAGGGGAGGCAACCACCCAGTTTCCCAGACTACGGCAGATTAGAGGCTAGAATTAGGAAAAGTGATATTGTCAATTTGCCCCTATTTTTAGCCAGGAAAATAAAATATTCTCTTCTGAATAGTGAAACAGGGAGATATCCCTGGTTTTCCGATCCCTTCTTCATGTTAACAAGATATAAAAACAATTATCCAAAATTATATGGAAGTACATAAAAATCTGAAACATCAAATATTCTTTATAAATTAGTTTTGTCTTTAAAGACTGGCATTTTTCACCAAAATAGTAATACACAGTAACAGAATTTCATGCCCCTGTTAAAAGCAAAGAAAAATAGAACAAGATGGCCAGTAAGCTTTGAGCCTAATCAAAATTGAAAAGGAAGACTTGGCTGATAGACAAAACTGGTCATGTTCTACAACCACTTGTAACCCTAAGTCTATCACAGATCAGCCTGCCTGCCAGGTACACAGTTGGTGCCCATAAAAGAATATTCTGAAACAACAATCTCATGCATGAAGTGTTCATTCACTCTGTTCTTATTTCTCAGCTCTCTCCTGGAATGTGGAAGGTATCAGCCCAGGAGGTCTGGCATTACCCACTGTCTCCCAGTTATAAGGAACCTCAAATATTTATGTTACTTTAAGACTGGGTTCACAGGATTCCAACACACAGTCTAAAATTTATTAACAGAAGAATAAGAATATCTGGGGAAAAAAGTTTGTAAGAATCTACTTAAAAAAAAATCAATGGGGAGAGGAGCGAAGATGGCGGCATGAGTAGAGCAGCGGAAATCTCCTCCCAAAACCACATATATCAATGAAAATATAACAAAGACAACCCTTCCTAGAATAAAGACCAGAGGACACAGGACAATATCCAGACCACATCCGCACCTGAGAGAACCCAGCGCCTCGCGAAGGGGGTAAGATACAAGCCCCGGCCCCGCGGGAGCCGAGCGCCCCTCCCCCCAGCTCCCGGCGGGAGAAGAGCAGGCAGAGCGGGAGGGAGACGGAGCCCAGGGCTGCCGAGCACCCAGCCCCAGCCATCCGGGCCAGAGCGCAGGGCGCTCGATACTGGGAAAACAGGGCAGCAAGAACAGTGAGCGGATGCCTGAGGCTGGCGCCGGACAATAAAGAAAAACGAGTGGCCATTTTCTTTTTTTTTTTTTAATTTTTAAATTTTTTTCTTTTTTTTTCTTTTGTGGTCATTGTTTTGTTTTGGCGGGTGCTTTTTGGAAGTCTTAAAGGGGCAGGGTGGGTCACTTAATCCAGAGGTAGGGAATCCGGGATCTCTGGGCACCCTAACCCCTGGGCTGCAGGGAGCAGGGGGGCCCCTTACGGAGATAAATAGCCTCCCAGCAGCTCCTGCTCCAACGCGACTCCACCATTTTGGAGTAGCTGCCCGAGCCAGGCCACGCCCACAGCAACAGCGGAGATTAACTCCATAGCAGCCGGGCAGGAAGCAGAAACCCTGTCTGCGCGCAGCTGCGCAGCACAAGCCACTAGAGGCCGCTGTTCTCCCAGGAGAGGAGGGCCACAAACCAACAAGAAGGGAAGTCCTTCCAGCCGTCACTCGTCCCAGTTCTGCAGACTATTCCTATCACCATGAAAAGGCAAAGCTACAGGCAGACAAAGATCACAGAGACAACACCAGAGAAGGAGACAGACCTAACCAGTCTTCCTGACAAAGAATTCAAAATAAGAATCATAAACATGCTGACAGAGATGCAGAGAAATACGCAAGAAAAATGGGATGAAGTCCGGAGGGAGATCATAGATGCCAGAAAGGAGATCGCAGAAATGAAACAAACTCTGGAAGGGTTTATAAGCAGAATGGATAGAATGCAAGAGGCCATTGATGGAATTGAAATCAGAGAACAGGAACGCATAGAAGCTGACATAGAGAGAGACAAAAGGATCTCCAGGAATGAAACAATATTAAGAGAACTGTGTGACCAATCCAAAAGGAAAAATATCCGTATTATAGGGGTCCCAGAAGAAGAAGAGAGAGGAAAAGAGATGGAAAGTATCTTAGAAGAAATAATTGCTGAAAACTTCCCCACACTGGGGGAGGAAGTAATCGAACAGACCACGGAAATACACAGAACCCCCAACAGAAAGGATCCAAGGAGGACAACACCAAGACACATAATAATTAAAATGGCAAAGATCAAGGACAAGGAAATAGTTTTAAAGGCAGCTAGAGAGAAAAAGGTCACCTATAAAGGGAAACCCATCAGGCTAACATCAGATTTCTCAACAGAAACCCTACAGGCCAGAAGAGAATGGCATGATATATTTAATACAATGAAACAGAAGGGCCTTGAACCAAGGATACTGTATCCAGCACGACTATCATTCAAATATGACGGTGGGATTAAACAATTCCCAGACAAACAAAAGCTGAGGGAATTTGCTTCCCACAAACCACCTCTACAGGACATCTTACAGGGACTGCTCTAGATGGGAGCACTCCTAGAAAGAGCACAGCACAAAACACCCAACATATGAAGAATCGAGGAGGAGGAATGAGAAGGGAGAGAAGAAAAGAATCTCCAGACAGTGTATATAACAGCTCAATAAGCGAGCTAAGTTAGGTAGTAAGATACTAAAGAGGCTAACCTTGAACCTTTGGTAACCACGAATTTAAAGCCTGCAATGGCAATAAGTACATATCTTTCAATAGTCACCCTAAATGTTAACGGACTGAATGCACCAATCAAAAGACACAGAGTAATAGAACGGATAAAAAAGCAAGACCCATCTATATGCTGCTTACAAGAAACTCACCTCAAACACAAAGACATACACAGACTAAAAGTCAAGGGATGGAAAAACATACTTCAGGCAAACAACAGCGAGAAGAAAGCAGGGGTTGCAGTACTAATATCAGACAAAATAGACTTCAAAACAAAGAAAGTAACAAGAGATAAAGAAGGACACTACATAATGATAAAGGGCTCAGTCCAACAAGAGGATATAACCATTCTAAATATATATGCACCCAACACAGGAGCACCAGCATATGTGAAACAAATACTATCAGAACTAAAGGGGAATATAGACTGCAATGCATTCATTCTAGGAGACTTCAACACACCACACACCCCAAAGGATAGATCCACCGGGCAGAAAATAAGTAAGGACACGGAAGCACTGAACAACACAGTAGAGCAGATGGACCTAATAGACATCTATAGAACTCTACATCCAAAAGCAGCGGGATATACATTCTTCTCAAGTGCACATGGAACATTCTCCAGAATAGACCACATACTGGGCCACAAAAAGAGCCTCAGTAAATTCCAAAAGATTGAAATCCTACCAACCAACTTTTCATACCACAAAGGCATAAAACTAGAAATAAACTGTACAAAGAAAGCAAAAAGGCTCACAAACACATGGAGGCTTAACAGCACGCTCCTAATAATCAATGGATCAATGACCAAATCAAAATGGAGATCCAGCAATATATGGAAACAAATGACAACAACAACACTAAGCCCCAACTTCTGTGGGACACAGCAAAAGCAGTCTTAAGAGGAAAGTATATAGCAATCCAAGCATATTTAAAAAAAGGAAGAACAATCCCAAATGAATGGTCTAATGTCACAACTATCGAAACTGGAAAAAGAAGAACAAATGAGGCCTAAGGTTAACAGAAGGACGGACATAATAAAGATCAGAGAAGAAATAAATAAAATTGAGAATAATAATACAATAGCAAAAATCAATGAAACCAAGAGCTGGTTCTTCGAGAAAATAAACAAAATAGATAAGCCTCTAGCCAGACTTACTAAGAGGAAAAGAGAGTCAACACAAATCAACAGTATCAGAAAAGAGAAAGGAAAAATCACGACGGACCCCACAGAAATAAAAAGAATTATTAGAGAATACTATGAAAACCTATATGCTAACAAGCTGGGAAACCTAGAAGAAATGGACAACTTCCTAGAAAAATACAACTTTCCAAGACTGACCCAGAAAGAAAGAGAAAATCTAAACAGACCAATTACCAACAACAAAATTGAAGTGGTAATAAAAAAACTACCAAAGAACAAAACCCCTGGGCCAGATGGATTTACCTCAGAATTTTATCAGACATACAGGGAAGACATAATACCCATTCTCCTTAAAGTTTTCCAAAAAATAGAACAGACGGAATACTCCCAAAGTCATTCTATGAAGCCAACATCACCCTAATAACAAAACCAGGCAAAGACCCCACCAAAAAAGAAAACTACAGACCAATATCCCTGATGAACGTAGATGCAAAAATACTCAACAAAATATTAGCAAACCGAATTCAAAAATACATCAAAAGGATCATACACCATGACTAAGTGGGATTCATCCCAGGGATGCAAGGATGGTACAACATTCGAAAGTCCATCAACATCATCCACCACATCAACAAAAAGAAAGACAAAAAACACATGATCATCTCCATAGATGCTGAAAAAGCATTTGACAAAGTTCAACATCCATTCATGATAAAAACTCTCAGCAAAATGGGAATAGAGGGCAAGTACCTCAACATAATAAAGGCCATCTATGATAAACCCACAGCCAACATTATATTGAACAGCGAGAAGCTGAAAGCATTTCCTCTGAGATCGGGAACTAGACAGGGATGCCCACTCTCCCCACTGTTATTTAACATAGTACTGGAGGTCCTAGCCATGGCAATCAGACAAAACAAAAAAATACAAGGAATCAGATTGGTAAAGAAGAAGTTAAACTGTCACTATTTGCAGATGACATGATACTGTACATAAAAAAACCCTAAAGACTCCACCCCAAAACTACTAGAACTGATATCAGAATACAGCAAAGTTGCAGGATACAAAATCAACACACAGAAATCTGTGGCTTTCCTATATACTAACAATGAACCAACAGAAAGAGAAATCAGGAAAACAACTCCATTCACAATTGCATCAAACAAAATAAAATACCTAGGAATAAACCTAACCAAAGAAGTGAAAGACTTATACTCTGAAAACTACAAGTCAATCTTAAGAGAAATTAAAGGAGACACTAACAGATGGAAACTCACCCCATGCTCATGGCTAGGAAGAATTAATATCGTCAAAATGGCCATCCTGCCCAAAGCAATATACAGATTTGATGCAATCCCTATGAAACTACCAGCAACATTCTTCAATGAACTGGAACAAATGATTCAAAAATTCATATGGAAGCACCAAAGACCCCGAAAAGCCAAAGCAATCCTGAGAAAGAAGAATAAAGTAGGGGGGATCTCACTCCCCAACTTCAAGCTCTACTATAAAGCCATAGTAATCAAGACAATTTGGTACTGGCACAAGAGCAGAGCCACAGACCAATGGAACAGACTAGAGAATCCAGACATTAACCCAGACATATATATTCAATTAATATTTGATAAAGGAGCCATGGACATACAATGGGGAAATGACTGTCTCTTCAACAAATGGAGCTGGCAAAACTGGACAGCTACATGTAGGAGAATGAAACTGGACCATTGTCTAACCCCATATACAAAAGTAAACTCAAAATGGATCAAAGACCTGAATGTAAGTCATGAAACCATTAAACTCTTGGAAGAAAACATAGGCAAAAACCTCTTAGACATAAACATGAGTGACCTCTTCTTGAACATATCTCCCCGGGCAAGGAAAACAACAGCAAAAATGAACAAGTGGGACTCTATTAAGCTGAAAAGCTTCTGTACAGCAAAAGACACCATCAATAGAACAAAAAGGATCCCTACAGTATGGGAGAATATATTTGAAAATGACACATCCGATAAAGGCTTGACGTCCAGAATATATAAAGAGCTCACACGCCTCAACAAACAAAAAACAAATAACCCAATTAAAAAATGGGCAGAGGAACTGAACAGACAGTTCTCCAAAAAGAAATACAGATGGCCAACAGACACATGAAAAGATGCTCCACATCCCTAATTATCAGAGAAATGCAAATTAAAACTACAATGAGGTATCACCTCACACCGGTAAGGATGGCTGCCATCCAAAAGACAAACAACAACAAATGTTGGCGAGGCTGTGGAGAAACGGGAACCCTCCTACACTGCTGGTGGGAATGTAAATTAGTTCAACCATTGTGGAAAGCAGTATGGAGGTACATCAAAATGCTCAAAACAGACTTACCATTTGACCCAGGCATTGCACTCCTAGGAATTTACCCTAAGAATGCAGCAATCAAGTATGAGAAAGATCAGTGCACCCCTATGTTTATCGCAGCACTATTTACAATAGCCAAGAATTGGAAGCAACCTAAATGTCCATCGATAGATGAATGGATAAAGAAGATGTGGTACATATACACAATGGAATACTACTCAGCCATAAGAAAAGGGCAAATCCTACCATTTGCAGCAACATGGATGGAGCTGGAGGGTATTATGCTCAGTGAAACAAGCCAAGCGGAGAAAGAGAAATACCAAATGATTTCGCTCATCTGTGGAATATAAGTACAAAGGAAAAACTGAAGGAACAAAACAGCAGCAGAATCACAGAACTCAAGAATGGACTAACAGGTACCAAAGGGAAAGGGACTGGGGAGGATGGGTGGGTAGGGAGGGATAAGGGGGAGGGAAGAAGAAGGGGGGTCTTAAGATTAGCATACATGGGGGGTAGGAGAAAAGGGAGGGCTGTACAACACAGAAAAGGCAAGTAGTGATTCTACAACATTTTGCTATGCTGATGGACAGTGACTGTAAAGGGGTTTATAGGGGGGACCTGGTATAGGGGAGAGCCTAGTAAACATAATATTCGTCATGTAAGTGTAGATTAATGATACCAAAAAAAAAAAGGCAGTTCCTGTGTGGTGACCTCCAATGAGTTCTACACAAGAGTATAAAGGGCATATAAAAGTGTAGGCAAAGGGTCTGTTTGCGTTTATACAGAAGATCAAAGCCTAATTGGGCTACCCCGAAAATGAACTAAGATACGATATGAAAGAGAACTTCCAACATCAGCACTCTCTGGAAGACTCATGCCAGAAGATGATCATCAAAAAACCCCAACAAAGATCCACGCACTGCTACAGCTGTAGATGCACTCATCCCACCAGTTCCTGGACTTGCCATGGGAATGAAGGAGATATCTAAGCTGGCCTGTGCATAAAGTAAAACAACAAATTTGACTGGATCTATACTGTTGGAACTCAACCAAGAATTAGGAGAAGTGCAAATTGTAGCGCTCCAAAATCTTACAACTACAGACTATTTACTGTTAAAAGAACATAAGGGATGTGAACATTCCCCAGGAATGGGTTGTTTTAATTTGTCTGATTTCTCTCAGACTGTTCAAGTTCAGCTGGACAATATCCACCATATCATAGATAAGTTTTCACAAATGCCTAAGGTGCCTAACTGGTTTTCTTGGTTTCACTGGAGATGGCTGGTAATTACAGGTATGCTTTGGTTAGGTAACTATATTCCTATTATGTTAATGTGTGTGCACAATTTAATTAGTAGTTTAAAACCTATCCATGCTGAAGTTACTCTACAAGAAGATATGTCAAAGAAATAATCAATCTTCCCATGTTTTCTTCCACCTGCCACTTCTATAGCTTTTCTTCTTCCTTCCTAATTACAACCCTTAAATAGAATTCGTTCCTCATATCAAATTTACCGAGTATCATAATACTTCCAAGTGGTAAAGATACCTCAAGACAAATGCTGGGCATAGAAGCCACAGGGATTAATATGCAAAGAAGTAAAAAGCTAACCCTTTCAAACAGTAAGGCTTCTCTCTCACTTACCAACTTTACATTTCCCTGTATGGCTCCGGAAGATGACTGGTTAGCAAGAGACGGGTAAGATTCCTCAAGGGAGGAACAACCTAAGACAGGCACAGTCACAGGGGGACCATCAGGTGAGAAATTGGGGATCAACAGAGGTGAGGCTTAGAACCTCACCCCCCCGTTCTGAGAGAAATCTTCTGCATACGTGGATGTTTTATTGCCCTTGTCTAGCTTGGATTAACACATAGTCTACAGGCACACACCTGATCATCTATATTTGCTCTCTTACAACACTAAACTATGTCTTCTACCTTTATCTTGTATCTACCTACCACTTCAGCATTTTATTAAAAATAATAATAATAAAGAGAGAAATGTGTTATCCACATATAAATCAAGTATAAAAATCAAATGAGTATTCATATTTGAACTGTTTATAGTTCATAATGCATGAGCAAAACCGAAAGTTTCTGTGATGACTGCCCTTGTACTGTTCACTATGTAACTTATTCACTATGTAAGAATTTGCTCTCCATGTAAGAACTTGTTCATTATGCTTCAGAAGATTGGAGACTGATGAAAATTAGGCTTGGGGTGGATTAATGATTGTGCATTGAGCATTGACTCCCCTATCAGAATTTTTATTGTCGTTAACAACCATTTGATCAATAAATATGAGAGATGCCCTCACAAAAAAAAAAAAAAAAAAGTACACACTTCAATTGTAAAATAAATAAGTAACCGGGATGTAATGTATAGCATAAGGAATATAGTCAAAATATTGTAACAACTTGGTATGGTGATAGCTGGTACCTAGAATTATCATGTATATAAATGTTGAATCACTGTGTTGTACACCTGAAACTAATGTAATACTGTGTGTCAACTACCCTTCAATAAAAAATAATTATCTAAAAAATAAAAATAAAAAAATAAGTGAAGGGCCATAAAGTGAACTTTCACATAGTGGGGAAAACCTGTGGTTAGGGTGTACCACTGTGTGAGACAGAACTGGCAGAGTGATCTGTTGTTGTTTTTTAAAGAAACATCTGTAGTTGGCATTTGCTTCACAAGTATAAAATAAATGACTTAAAGTATTGGCAAAAAAAAAAAAATCAATGTGGCCAGATCTAACACAGATGGGCCTTTCATTCATACTTACCCACTGCTGTCCAGCGGCTCTGTCTCCTCATCCGAGCTCATCTCGAGGGGAAACATGTCTTCATCTTCAGATGTGTTCGTGTTGTCATCTCTTTTCAGGCTGTCTAGCTGGGACTTTCTCCTCCTTTTTCTTCTCTTCTTCACTAAAGAGCCACTTGAAGGGGTCTCACTGGGAGGTAAGACTTGGGCTGAGGCACTGGGGTCGAGGCTTCTTATCCTATCTATAGAATTCCTTTTTAGCTGGCACTCCATCCGCGAGGCTCCTTCCGACAGGATAGGGGAGGTTGCCAGGTGCATGGGGATCACTTCCTAAAGGACAGAAAATATTTTTTAAAAAAAAAGAGTCTGGTTAGTTTGGTTTTAAGGAGCGACTAACAAAAGACAGCAGGTATAGGATGAAGATGCTGGTCCTCCTCTTCCTCTTATGTCACACCTTTGGGCAGACCAGAAGGAAGCAGAGCCTGGGATGGTTTTGTCCCGAAATTGAAGCTATGGGCATCATTTTAGAGCCCGAAGCTATCTAGAGCAGTTCCTTTTTAATCAGGTTATCTTCCCATAAAGGAAAAAGTTAAAGTGGATTTTATTGAGGAATCACTACATAGGATCCCTTCAAAAGAGTTCTCTAAATGAATGGAAGAGTAAAAAAATAGTGCCTTAAAAGAAAACATAGGAGTAAATCATCATGACCATGGAATTGGCAAAGGATTCTTAGAGATGACATCAAAAGACAAGCAACAAAAGCAAAAAAATAAGTAAACTGGACTTCATCAAAATTTAAAACTTTTGTGCTTCAAAGAACACCATCAAGAAAGCAGAAAATACATATAATGAACTCTTGTAACTCAATAATAAAAAGACAAAAACCCAATTAGAAAGCAAGCAAAGGATCTGAAAAGACATTTCTCTAAAGAATATATACAAACAGCCAAGAAGCACATGAAAAGATCTTCAACACCATTAGTCATTACAGAAATTTAAAATCATACCATAACAAGATATCACTTCATAGCCACGAGGATGGCTAGACTCACAAAGTCAGAGAACACAAAGTACTGATGAGGATGTGAGCAAATGAGAACTCTCGGGCACTGCTGGTGGGAATGCAAAACAGTGCAGCAGCTTAGAACAACAGTCTGGCAGCTCCTCAAATGTTAAACAGAGAATTAATAAGACCCAGCAATTCTGCCCCCAGGTTCTACCCAAGAAAAATAAAAATAAGTCCACACAAACACTTGTACATGAATGTCCACAGAAGCATCATTCCCAACAGCCAAAAGGCGGAAACAACCATCAATACATGAAAGGATAATCCATCAACAGATGAAAGGATAAACAAAATGTGGTATGGATACAATGGAATATTATTCTGCCATACCAAGGCTACATGCTACAATGTGGATGAACCCTGAGAACATTATACTAAGTGAAAGAAGCCAGACATAAAAGACCACATACTACATGATTTTGTTCCCATGAAAGGTAAGACTAGTGACATCAAGAGAGATAGAAAGTAGAAGAGTGGTTGCTTAGGGTCCAGGGGGGTGGAAGATGGGGACTTGGGGAGAACAGAGGTGATAACTAAAGGGCATAGTTTATTCTTGGGTCAATGAAAATGTTCTAAAATTGCCTGGGGTGATGGTTGCACACATCTTTTGAAAATACTGAAAATCACACAGTCATAAACTCGAAATGGGTAAATTGTGTGGTAGGAAAATTATGTATTAATAGAGCTGTTAAAAGTTTTAAAATAACAAAATATAAAAGTGCGTTGATCACTCACTAAACAAAAATTAGAACATTCAGCCGTCTCAGATCTGACACACCAGTATAATCTGTATACTCTGGACAATGGTTCAGGCCAATGTGTCCCCCTGGAAACAGTGAGCAAACTGGGGCTGGCCAGGATTGGGCACAGCACACACCCACACGCCCCCACACACACACACATACACTGCTCTCTGGCTCAAATCCCTCATGCACATAAGCATCCACTGTTCTCCACTGCCATGGTCCACACCACCAGGCCCCCAGACTACTTCAAACAAACTTCCGCTGTGTCTCAGATAAGCAGGGCTCACAGCTCAAAACCAGGAAGTAACCCTGACCACCCAGCCTTCCTTACCTGATCATTATCAGTCTCTTGAACAAAAAACGCTTCTCCATTATCTCCCAATTTCATGTGCAAATCCACAGATTCCCCGTTGATTTCTATGTCAACCTGAAGGAAAAAACACACTTTACCACAACAGGAAACCTCATGGGGGGTGGCCATGTTTCTACATAAACATTTTAACCACCTACATCCCAAATATCTCACAATTCCAATCCTCAGTCAGTCAATCCCACCTTACATGCTCTTCCCCATCAAGAAATGGAGTCTATTCCCCACCCCATCCCGACCCTGAGCCCGGAAAGGCTTGTGACTGCCCCACAAGTAGAGCACAATAGAGGTGACACTAGGTGACTTCCAAAGCTAAGTCAGAAAAAGACCCAGCACCCCCCTGGCTCCCTCACTCAGGAGATGCTCACCTTTGTAGCCAGCCACCATGCTGTGAGGACACCTGGGCCACACGAGAGGCCATGTGAAGGCACTCTGGCCAACAGCCTCAGCTCAGAGCCCAGCCAAGAGCCACCTGCCCAGTTGGCAAGTGCATCTTCAGAGGATTTCAGGCCCAGCCCTGAGGCCGCAGGTGGCAGAGAGCAGAGACAAGCCAGCCCTCCTGTACTTAGAATCAACTCCTGACCCACAGAACCCATAAGCTTAACCATAGTTGGTTTATGTCACTAAATTTTGGAGTAATTCACACATCCATAGTAACCAGAAAATCTGATTCAGTACTTGTTAGCTCAGCCAACATGCCTTTCCAATGGAGAGCAAAAACTCTGGGTTAGCAGGAAGCTCTTCATATGTGAAGCCACAAAACCATAATGATGTTCTCTAAGGAGAAAACCCATCCCCAGGTCACGGGGTCTTACACTCTTACCACTTTCTCCCGAGAGCGCAGGACACCCATTTTCCCAAAGCGGACATGGAAAGGGGAGCACTGAAGGCTCCCGTTGGGCTGGCGGACAACAATGATATCGATACATCCGGACAGGGTGGCAGGATTCAACCCCTTGTAGAGCTCCTTCACAGTGACAAACACCTGGCCGGCCAATTGCCCGACGTAATTCATGGTCTGGGCCTAGAAAACAGAGACACAAACAAAACACACAGACACACAATTAATTTGCAGAAGGCCATCTCTTCACAGCCAGTCAAATGGACTCGTCGTCTCAAACACATGTATTACACAATCGACTTGCACAGCTGGCTCAGTCCATGTTCCACTGGAATGAGTCAGCAACACCCCCACCCCCCTTCACCCCCACCAAAGAGCAAGCCCACCAACCTCCACCCCAGCGACTCCAGGAAGCCTGACCTCATTCAGCACTGGGTTTGTCCCCTCTGAGCTCCACAGCACTTGTTTACAGCATCCTGATGGCTCTGGCCACCTGGCCTTGCTCTGTCATCATACGCAGCCTCAACAGAGTAAATCTTAAGATTCTTGAGAAAAGGGACTGTATTTCATCCCTCTTAGTATACCCCCCATCATGCCAAATAGAGTAACTACTTAATAATACTTGCTGGGGGCGCGGGCATCCGGGGCAGAGCACCTATCCCCAGTGACCCCGGCGGAGGAAGGGCGGGCCGCCAGCACCCTGGGAAGGCGAGGGGGACGGAGGGTGCCACAGGCTGGAGAGGGGAGAACTTGGGAACCACCAAACCAAGAGTATTTTAAATGTGACTCCTGGCTCTCTACTGCTGTTTTAATTAGTCAAGATGTTGTTTGTTCACTGTAACATCCCTTTCTAAAGATGACTTGAAACAGATTTCCGAGATATACAAAATGTGATACAAATTAATCAGTCAGAGAACTGAAGCAGAGAGAGAATATGATAGATAAGTAATCAGAAGTGGTCACATGACAGATCTATTCTTGAGTTTTTGAAGAATCTCCATACTGGTTTCCACAGTGGCTGCACCAATCTACATTCCCACCGACAGCTTCATTCCAATGTCTGCAGGTTTCTTCAGGCACTCACTCCCAGTAAAGTGGGAATATTATGAGATAAAATTAGGTTAGAGTGAGAAGGTTCCAGAATCTCCTGTTCTTCAAGGGCCATCTGACCAAATTAAAATAGAGTTTTGTCACCATGATTCAAAATTCCCCAATGGAGAGAATCAGCCTCAGTGATGTGATGACACTGAAGCTGACCTGGAAGGGTCCCACGTGCAGAACAAGTTCCTGATAAGAGCCGTCACGGACTTGGTATTCCTGTGAGCAAGCCACCCTGGAGTGGATCCTTAGCTTCTATTAGCATAAGATAACCCCGGCTGTGACCAACACCTTGACAGCAACCTCGGGAGAGAACCTGAGCCAGAAATACCCAGTCAAGCTACTCCCAAATTACTAGCCATTGAAACCGTGAGCTATCACAATGTTCATTGTTATGTTAATTTGTGGCATTTGAGAGTAATCTGTTAAATAGCAATAGATAACTAATAAAGCTGTGGACCAACCCATATAAAAATAATAATTATTATAATAATTATAATAATAATACTTGCTGGGGGAAAAATGACCATATTTACTTGAGAAGAAAAAAAATAATAACTTCCATTTTGAAACAGTCTCCATCCTGACCTTTGCCAGGTTGTCTGAGCCCCAACCATTCCAGGGGATATTCATGCTCCACTTCGGCTTGTCTGCCCAGCTCATCAATTAAAGTTCACTCAGCAAACATCCAGGGCATCTCATCTACAAAGGGCCTGGTGCTGGGGACACAGAGATAAAGACACAGTCCCCATTCCCTGAAAGGACTCTCAGGTTCACGAAGGGGAGAGAAATAAAACACAAGGGACCAAAATACATGTGGTCATGGCTATGCCTGTTTTAAGTGAACGCTAAGCGAGCTCTGGCCTGCGAAAGAGAGAATGCAGGCACTCAGCAGGCTTACAGCTGGGAGGTGGGGAGCACGGCAGAAGGAGGTGTGTGCGGAGGCACAAGGAGGGGCTGGGCCCGCAGCACAGAACATGCGGGGCAGGACGGAGGGTCTGAGCCATGCCAGGAGATCCGGACTTTGCTATGTAGCAACCTGAAGCCATTGGAGCTCAAGAACAAAAAACCAATCCATGATTTAGAAAAAGCATGGCAGTGATAATGCAGAGAAGACTGGCAAGAAAAGACAGAAAGCGGGGAGACTAACTGGTGGTTGTTGATGGTAATGAGAGACTGAAAGGAGGCAAAGGGATAAGTCAAGAGATGACACATCACCTCCTCCCCAGCAGTGGGGTCCCGAGCCCATACCAGCGCCACTGGTGCTGAAACACAGCTCAGGACCCGCTGGCCAACATTTTTTATTCATAAGAGAAAGGTCTTAACTGGACGGTGTTACATCTCTGCATCCTAGCTTATCATCTGTAAAGGGAGGACATCAGCCTGGGTGTCCTGCAAGGTCCAATTCCAGCTCTGACGGCTCAGGGATAAAGGCCACACTCCTTAATTCTTAGCAACTGAAAGGGCACCTTTCTGAACGCTGCTCTGCTCTCTTGTCCTCAAATCAGCATCTCTCCCCCTTTTCAGTGAACAAATTCAAGGTTATCATGCAGAATCTGAGAATTTCAATGCTGGCAAGATCCTGACTGAGTTATTGTTCCAACATCCTCCTCATTTTAATGAAATAAGCCCAGAAATGGGGAGTGACTTAGGCAGGGCTCCCTCTATGGTGGAGACAGAGCTTGGACTCAGATTTCCAGACTTCCAGTCCTGTGATCTTCCCTTTACGCATGCCACAGGGCTGGCCTGGGGTAGTATTCCTACCATAAATAACCAGAAGTTGCTTTGATATCTTTAGCTAGCCCGTCTCTTGAATAGTTTATTTGCAAATCTGAAAATACTTCCATTTGGAAGCAGGAAATCTGTTCTGTAATTCTTAACAAATGACATGGTCATGGCCCACTCAGTGAATATGCTCCTAAGAAGTGTCCTCAACATAAGTAACCTGGGGCTGCCTTACCTGAGCACTGAGAATTTATTAAAAGGGAGGTTACTACTATCACCTCATCCAATTTTAGATAGATGGCTACTATCTAAAAAACAGAAGAAAAAAAATGCTTGCAAGAACGTGAAGAACCCGGAACCCATGCATATGTTGGTAGGAATGCACAATGGCTCAGGGCTTAAGAACACAGCATGGCGGTTCCTCCAAGAATTAAACATAGAATTATCTTATGGTCCAGCAACTCCACTTCTGGGTATACAACCAGAAGAACCGGAAACAAGGTCTCAAAGGGATACTGGCACACTCATGTTCACAGCAGCACTGTTCACAATAGCCAGAAGGTGGAAACTACCCAAGTGTCCATCAACAGATGAATGGATAAACAAAATGTGGTCTGTCCATGCAATGGAATATTATTCATCCTTAAAAGGGAAGGAAATATTCATGCTACAACATGGATGAACCTTAGGGACATGATGTTAAGTGAAATAAGCCAGGCACATAAAGACAAACACTGTGTGACTCTACTTACATGAGGTACCCAGAGCACACTAACTCATAGGGAATGAACAGTAACTGCCGGGGCTAGGGGAGGGCTTAGGGAATTAGTGTTTACCAAGTGTAGAGCTTTGTTCTGCACTCTGCAGCCAGATGGTGGTGTGGGTGCACAAGAATGTACTTCTGTTAGGTGTACTGAAGTATACATTTAAATACGGCTGAGAGTAAATCTTATGCATTTTTTACAACTAAAAAAAAATTTAAGGGGGTGAGAGAGACACAGTATTAACCAGAACTCATCTCGGAAAGATGAATATTATTTGGTTAAAAAATGTCCTGGAGACTCAGCTTGGGCCCAGGAAGCATGGGAGAACGCCTTTTATGGCAGAGGGTGGACCCGGTGCACCTCCAGTGTCACCTGGCTGAGGGGCTAGGGCAGGTGGGGCAAGCACAACTCTTCCTTACCCGCCTCCCTCCAGGACCCTTTCCAAATACACAATAACCAGGTGGATGCAAGTGCCCAAGTTTCACTTCCTTCAATTGAATTTAAAGTAAAAGACTCAAGAAAGAAGCCAATTTGATTCATCTGAAGATAGGAAGCCAGACAAACCAGCCTGAGAGACTCAGCCCCCTATCTGTGCACTGTTAATCTCATTACTGTCATTGTTCGGGGCCCTGGTGATCACTAAGACATAGGAGAGCGGGCAGTGGGCCGAGGGTTTGTTTCAAAGGACAAAGTATCTTCATTACCTCAAGAGTAACCAAAGATAAGTAAAACCTGCAGAGAACAAACCAAAATACTTAAATTTCCAGCTAAACAGCTTTGAGACACCTGCTCTTCATTCACCCCATACCAAATTACTTTTAAGTCTCCTGACTGTAATCTCAAAATTTGGCAAGAAATAGCGACTTCACCTGACAGGGCTTCAGTTATGACCTGAAACAGGATTCTGAACCCTAGTTCAGAAGCTCTTCAAGGAGAGCTGAGGCAAACCTCACAAAAAACCCTTGGCCAAACTAGGATTCCCTAAGCTGTACTATGGATTTTCAGAGTAACTCTGAGGTTACTAAACATATAAATATACATAAATATATGTGTGTGTGTATGTGTATATATATATATATATATATATATATTTTTTTTTTTTTTTTTAATGTGGCATCTTCTGGCTTGGCCTTCCAGAATGATACTGATTTTCTGAGGTTATCACAGCCCATGGGGATACCACCTTTCCAGACATTCTACCCTACATTAGAAACAACTAGTACTTATAATATAGCCAAATAGCTATACAGCAACAAACATAAAAATCCAAAGGCATATTTCCACCTGGGACTGTGCTTATGACATTAATAATAAATAGCATGTTCAACCTGAGTCGCATCAATTATCAAAACTAAATTGGGGGGCTGAATCACTGTAGGCGAGGCCCTTAAGCACCGATTCAGGATTGGCTGTGCCACTCGCTTATCATGCAAGTGCATGGAAGTGATTTCAGTTCCCTTTCTGGTCATCTCAACTGGAATGCTATCAAAGGAAATAGCAGTTTCCCCATTTTAATACTTGGGTGTGCTTCTCAGAAATGAGATGGTGATGTGGCAGGTAACACCAAGACAAGCGCTGCCATTCTCCCCTTCCCAGACAAGGCGAGGCGACCAGGACTCAGTTCACTGTAGCAAAGGTCAAAATGAAGGCAAACCTGTCTCAGTGGAAACCAGCCTGAGAACTACCATTTTTGTTCAATCTTTCTCACCTCTGCTTTTCTACCCTTTTCTCTAAGTACTGAGTGTCCCACTAAAGTTCTACAATAGCTCCTTTATCTGAATTCCCCACTGCTTCCTCCATGTCCTCACCTGGCTGTGCAGGTGTTCCTTAACACACCTAAAACAACTCATTGTTTTGCTAGAGGAACCTCCTCCCCACACCCTGCTGCCCCTCAGTTAATGACATTTAATCCCAGCAGGTCAGTTGCCTGATAAATGGGAGCTGTCCTTTGTCAAGTGGCTGGACAGACCACACCACCACGCTGGTCTGCTCTCTTGGAGAACAGGCTGGAGGTTTGTCATCTCTGAGCACCCAGCCCTTCACGTGGTGCCCGGCCCATCCCAGGGCCCCAGGAAATATTTGTAGTCATACGTGGCCACATTTTCTTTAATCCCTGTGCTTTCTTTGACTGGATTCTTCAACATTTGCCAGGAGTCTAACCTTATATTTGTCTATTAAGCTCAGTTCCTCTGGGATGCCTTAATTGAATTCAATCTATATGGTTTCTGTCTTCCAAAAACGAGCATGCTTTATTTGTGTAGAACACTTTCCTTTGGTATAATGGCAACAGAGGCGGTACCCTCAAAGCCGCCTCCATCCCAGCCTCAGCGCATCAAGAGCAGCATCCCAGGCTCGGGCTCGCATGAAGCTTATTTACGCCTGATGCCCACTGGGGCAAACGCGGCTAGGAGCAGGGCAGGCAGCAGGATGAGCAGCAGAGGGCTCCACTCGGCCAGGGACAATCAGCCTCAGCTTGTCGTGGCCACACGGGCCTGAGCAGTTCTCTGATGTTTTAACACAGAATGAGTTGGCAAGTCATCTCATAAAGAGAAATGAGGAAATGTTCTAGAAGCAAATGAAAAAGAGCTGCTGAAAACAAGTTGCCTAACTCTACTCAAGTTTCAGTAGAGACTAACCTTTGATTCACCTTTGAAAGGGCATCCAGAATGAAACAGAATTTCAGGCTCTCAGAAAACAAATCCTGTTGCTGTATGATGCTAAACTTCCTTCTGTCGGCACAGTGCCACCAAAACCGATCCTTGTTTTCGTGAGGCTCTGGGAAAAGCTGCAGAAGCCACCTAGATGAGCGTGCTCCCTACGATGACTGGTCTACCAGGAACTCCAGGGTAATTACTGGAGGCGAGAAGGATAAAGTGATGGTTCTGAGAAAGACTGAAGTAGGCATGGGAAACCACAAGGGGGTCTACCAACTTTGGAGAGAAAGTAACACTCCAAAGCCATCAGCCCAAAAGCCATGTTTATCTTCCAGACCCTTGGCATATCACTAACCAAATCCCAGGAAAAAGGCCATGCAAACCTCCACTCTATGTCTGTACAGCACTTCACGGACAGAATTCCACAAATATGAGCTCATCTGATGCAAATCTGGGCAGCCCTGTGCACCACTCAGAACCAACATTTGTACCCCATCTCTGGCGAGCAACTGGGAGACAGATCTGCATGATGTTCACAGGAGGATGACCTGGAGGCGGCAGGGAGAAGGCAGGAAGCCAGGTAAACCCTAGTGTCCCCTGTTCTCCTTTGCACAGTGCTGCCTCCTCTTCCTCGGAGGATAAAACTGGCATAGTGGGCAAGGCCCAATTAAGGAAAAAATCAGTTGTGTGGTTTCAGCAAAATAGGTGGCAGTCATCTAATTCTAAATGTGAAGTAATATTTTTAGGGCATATCCAGTGCTGTATTGATGATCACAGATTGTAATTAGTCAGAATTACAGAGAGGCCATTCCAGGTCAAGGTGGCAAGCACGATCTATGAGACCAAGCTTCAGAGAACTGACTCATTAGAGGGAGGGAGCTTGCTACCAACAGTAGTATTTGGGGTCTAAGACCACCATTAGGCAAAGAGATTATAGAGGGAATTCAAGAATTTGATGGGGCTCCAGGTTTAGGATACCATGACCTAATCATAGCAACATCATGAAATCAAGTCTTCATCCCAAGCAAAACACCAGGGGTTTGCAGGGGGGGACAGGAGGCATTGTTTGTGGGGGAGAGGGGGTTTGGTCCCGTCACAAAAAAATCCAGACGTGCAAACACCACAGTGCACCCACTGCCTCCAAAGCTTGGCAAGTCTGGGAATGCAGGGAAAGTGCTAAAGTGCTAAATTTTAAAAAGTGGAGGAAATTAAGACTTGCTCTCTTCCAGGAATGGAAAGCTCATGAAGACGATGCCCCTAAACAAAATTCACTGCAAACACAGTTCAAATAACAGGCTCCTAAGGCATATCTTACCAATGAACAGGCCATGAAATATAAGGATAAGAGTCTGAAAAACACAAACTGCACACAATTTGGGGTCAGAGGCCTAGATGTGATCATCTTCCTCCAACATTTACGAGCTGTGTGCATGGGAGCAAGGTATGAATATACCCTCTCTGACGAAGCCTAACCGGCTGTCCTGAACACTAACAAGATGACTTTGAAAAGGCCATTGCCCTTGGACAGCATGGGGCCACGTGGCCTACTGTCACCACCTCCCTGACTAGAGAAGTCAGGCTCAGTCCCTAGCTCTGGATGTGAAATTTCATAAGTATTCACAGCCTGGTGGGCTCTCCCTCCTGGGGCCTCTTAGAAGGTAAATTCTAAACCTTCCCCCACAGCCCTCAAGACTAAAAGGTCAAAACACCCTCCCTTAGGTCGGAAGACATCTTTGGCACTTGCGTCCTCAGATGCTTCATCATTTCCTGGGGGAGCCTGCCACAATCCCCTGCTTGTGCACAGCGAGGGCAAACACCCTCACGCACGTGCGCACGGGTCACCTCTGGGGTCTGGATTTAAGGTGCACCCAGCGAGCAACTTGCTTGGAAAAGCACAGCCCCACATCAGCCTGATGCATTGTCTCTGCTATCAACAGCAGGATTACCCACCCAGATAAGAGCCTCCCAGGCCAAAAGCCACTAATCGATTTAACTGTCACATCCCAGCCTGCCAGCTGCTCTGGTTAAATGAGCACATCAGAGACTGTACATATTCACTGAGTTCAGTGACAATGATCACGAGGCAGAGATTGTAACAGCAGCAGCCAGTGTGACAGGAACCTTTAAATCCACTGTCCCTTTTCACTCACCACTAGGTTGGTACACTGTTCAGATGGTGATAACGGTTTAACAAATTCTTTACCTGTTTATCATAATGAGGCAAGGGATATAATTTTCCCATTTTTTCAGAGAAAGAAACTGAGCTTTAGACTTTCTGTGACTTGCTCAGGGTCCCAATCAATGCAGGTAAGGGGTGGAAACAGCATGTGAATCCAGGTAAGTGCATCCAATCCTGGGACAATCCTAAAAACCTCCCACATGACCTGCCAGTCCAATTTACACATGGGGCAGCACACACAGACTTTAAATTATATATACAGGAAGGTATAATGCACACTATATGCTAATACATTCAATTCTCCAACATGGGGCTAAAATTATCCATTGCAATACACTTCAATAGTTTTATTTCCTTCCCCTAAGCGGATGTCTGGTTTGGAAATTGGTCTGCTTGCTCCAGAGGTACCTGTGCTTGCCAGTCAGTTGAGAAGCAGCAGCCAGCCTCACCCGCTGCCACCTCCTGGTGGCACATACAGGGGAGCAGGAGGTGCTCAGGTGAGGCTCACACACTTGGCCAAGGCCTGCCCCCAGCTCAGAGAGTCAGGGAAAGCCCTAAGGACCTTGAGGCTCAGAAAGAGGTCTCATTACTTTTGAGTTAACAAAAAAAAACTAATGAAGAGATTCTACTAGTAAAGTTAAATGCTCATGGATAAAATCTTCCCCTCCTTTTTATCCGGAACTACCTTGAAGGTCTGAAAGTTGTCTCTGAGGACAGGTGAGCAATCAGCCAATAATACCCACCCCTTCCCACACAGCCATTCCTACCTTCATGCAGCAGAGATCCCACAAATGCTCACCTGCGCATGACTTTGCATTTGGTACGAGGCTCAGATTCATTCCTGACCTTGAGAATCTGAAGGTCTTATATCATAAATGCTCAGTCACTGAACAACTGAATATTGACGCCCATTTATAACCTCTCTGAAAACTGAAGAACTTGCCTTGGGAGAGTGAACACCTATCACTAAGAATATGGAAGCCACCTGGCTCTTAGTTATGACTGTTCTTCCTCAAAGATAAAACAAAATCTGCCCCCCTGGGGCTCTCCCCACAGCTCCTTGAATTCTGGGACATCTCATTCTTTATTTTCCCAGTGGTCCTTAGGCCATCTGAGGATGCTAAGCGACTGGCTCTTGTGTCTTAACACACTAGGAAGGCACTACTGGCCCTCCAGCAGGGTCTCCAGGATGGGCGGGGGGCCTCCACTCACCCCCCTGGCTGCTCTCCTCTGAGCACATTCCAGCCTACATCTCCCTGTCTAGGCTCCAAATCTGAGGTCTGATCGACTCGGAGTAAACACACAAGCATCTTGACCAAGATCACATTCACTGGAAAGTTACAAAATCAGTGTTAGTTTTCATACAAAGCATACAAAAAAGATAATTTCTAAGAAATCCCAAAAATGGCGTAATGACTAATAAAACTTGCATGAAAATGAAATTGGTTTTAAATAGTGTATCCTCCTCCTGTGATTTATGTTAACAATGAAGAAATCTCTTTTCAGAGCATTGTGGATTGATACTTATCACTTGTAAGGGTGACAAATTACATACAAATGACAAAAAAGGAAGAATGACTTAAATGCAAAAGAACAAAAGGACACCAGGCAAAGTCAAGGTCCCTGGGTCTCATCCTATCCCTGGTCCCCTGGCAGCACACTTGAGGGCAGTCACTTCGCCCCTTGCCCACCTGGACTGAGCCCGTCCACCAGGTGCTCCACGCGGCTAGTTCAACAACCCTGAACCGCATGCCGAGAGAAGTTTCTTAAACCACAGAGCCAGTTCCATGTCTGTCTATAAACCTTGAGGATCCTGGGACTTTACTGGCATGTCACTGTTCTTCAGAGACACTCCAGTCCCAAATAAGAAAATTCACTACTGAAGCTTGAGATGCACTTAAAAAGCTTGCGAGTCAGACTAATACATCCTTAAAAAGTCCTGACAATCCTGACAGTAGTGATGAAGCAGCACAACCAGATGGGCTCAGGGTCCCTCCATCACAGCCCTTTCTGAATTGGGCAGGTCAGATAAATACAGAGCTCCTGCTCATCAAGGCTCAGCTTCCGGACCAGAGGAAGGGGCCAGCCAGCTCCCAGCGTGCCTGTGGGAAGGAGGATATGGAGGGAGGTGTGGAATGAGTGTGTCAGGGATCTGAGGGGGCTGTCACCCTGCAGAAGGTGAGTCAGGAAAGGCGGCGCCAGGACGACTCCAAGCACACAGGAGAGACAGCGATCACGGGAAGGCTGCTTGTCCATCAAGGCCCCCACATGGCCAGAAGCCCCTACACTGCAGCTAATCTGTCCAACTCCCGCCCACAGCAGATGCGCAGAAGCATGAGTTACCCCAGTCTCATGGCTCCAGAAAGAAAGCGCTAACACTTTGTCAGCATGAAGTGATGGCGATCTCATGACTTCTCGCTTAGTTGTTACATCAGAAAAATCAGCATTTCACCCAAGATTGGCAAAATCCTTCTCCGGGCTTCACAAATCGCCAAGAAGCACTGCTTTCTTGGAACTTCTGCCAAAATTCAAAACCCTAGCCATAGCTTTCACAACCCTGCAGTTTTGCTAACACCAACCACCTCTAGCATATTAAGGTCAGTTTCAGATGGCCTCACACCAATCCAACAGAAAAACGGGCAAAATACAGAGAGTTCACGGAGAAAGAAATTCACTTGGTCAGTGAGTGATACATGAGAAAATAGTCAAGCCTACTCATAATTTAAGCTAGGCAAATCAAAGGAGGCCTTCCGGGGGGTCCAAATTAAAAGCATTTCACAAAAATGGCGGCACAGCTGGTGACCCCGGGGAAATAGTCGTCACTCACTGCTGGTAGTAAACGGGGGGTGAGCATTTAGCAATAGCTGCCAGTTTTTGCATGGATGTGGACACACAATTCCAGTGCTCTAAGTCCCATGTACAAAACAGTAATTGCAGCATTGATTGAAACAAGGAAAACTAGAAATGACTTAAATGTATAAAGCCCTCTGGTTAAATCAATTAGGGACCATCCACACCATGTAATGGAATGTTGTGAAGCTGCTTTTAAAAAACAGGAAGGGAGAGAGGTAGCACCAGAAATACTACATGAAAAGGTATATATATTGAGTGAAAAAAGTACAAAAATATTTATAACATGAACCCATTTTTTTAAGAATTACATGATACATTCTGCTATGCACTGGAAGAAATGTAGACTGATTTACATACCAAATAAGGCCTATAGGCTCACCCTGAGGACCAAGCCTGGGGAAGGGGAGCAGACCTACACTTCTCATCATAAATACTCCCATAGTGTTGGGGTCTGCGTTTTGGTTTTTACATGTGCCTGCATCACTTTAAGATTAATTTTTAGTGGGCTCAGAGAATTGTGTGAGGCATAGAAAACTCTGGCCTGCTCAGGGTCAGGGTCACTGTATCACTGAAACTGCTGAGACAGCAGGGGAGAGGGGGGCTCCAGCCTTGGCTGGAAAGGTCAGATGGGTGGGTGACCGCTCCACTCCTCGGGCAGTGAGATTTTGAAATGCTTGGATCTTGTAGTCCCATGTGATGATTGTTCCCAGGTCCCTGCCAAAGAGCATGTAAGGACTGGGCAGTGGGGGATGGAGGCGCCTGAACCACATCCAGGGCAGTCAAGGTGCTGGGCAAAACAGCCCCAGGTTGAGACCCCCTTCCTCTGGCTCCTACTTAACTCATAAAGTGAGCACAGGGCTTTGCATCCTCTCTGTCCAAGTCAGTGTCTTGGTCAAAAAGAATGCCGTACATTTGTGATTTCTACTTGGAAATGATCCCCCACCGTGCATGCCGCCCCACCCCACAACTCCACCCCAGCAGCTCATGAGGGCTACATGCCACCCAAAGCCTGCGGTGCTGCCTACAACTTGGGGCAGAAGAATGTAGACTCTGCAGGCAGGCGGCTGATGTAGCACCGATGAACCTGTGGCCATGAGCAAGCTACTAACCTGTCAGAACTTGTTTCGTGTCTATAAAATGGGATGATAGTAACATCGGCCACCTCATAAGATTGTTGGTATATGTAAAGTACTTTCAAAGTGCATGCACACCTAATGAAAGCCAGGTGCTAATCCTGGAGTCACAAATGGGTCTAGACAAAGGTTGGACTTTGAATTAAGGCTCTTGCCTGAGAGTCTTTTGCAAATACAATCTATTCACACTGCACCTGCCAGAAAAGACCAGGGCAAAAACTACCACTGGCTAAATTATTAGAAGGATATGTTTATATTCCAACAGAGTGGTAATATATTTCCATTTGTCAAAAAATCTGAGCCCAAAGGCAATCCCAAGGTTGAGCAGCAATCTACGATCATACAGAGTTTACTGGCAGGAAATGCTCTTGCCAAAGCAGGTACCAAGAAGAGCGCCTTGTAGGGTGATGATGTCCCGTTATTTCATGGCCTTTGTTCCTTGTATCTTGACTTTTGTAAACTAAAGGAATATGCCTACTGAGACCTATGAATGCAGAAGATTCCACCAAAAAAGAGACGGTGTCCAAGGAGACACAGAGACTTTCCAGAAACAACACATGGTGAAAACGTGCTCATTGTGTCCCAGAAGGTGGCGGTAAACAGATGCATCTCTATATAGCAGGGCCTGTGGTCAGCTTTGAGTAACACCAAGTACATCACACTCAGGAGCAAATGTAATTGGTACAGAGCCATAACTGTTCTAATAGCCTGAGCTTCTCTCTGGAAAGCCCCAGCATTCTGTACCGGCAAAAGTTCTAAGTTGTTGCAAAAATCACAAAATTTGGTGAGTGGGTTGAGAGATATGGCTATCACCAGCATGGAGAAGCTCCCAGCTCCTCTCGGACTGAGCCCTGCCCATCCACTTCCTGCCAACCTCTCTGCTGGACAGTGGACACGGCCCAGCCACACTGAGCCATCCCCCACCCAAGGAGCCTCTGCAGCCAGGAGGAGGCCTGGGTCTCCCTGAGCCCACATCTGATATAAATGGCCCCTCCCCATTCACCCCAGCACTCTCTCATACCCCATTCTCCTTCTATCCACCGGAGTGCACTTGCAAGCACACACACACACACACACACACACACACACACACACACAACTAAAACAAGTTTTCACAAAACAGTACCTAAGATTACTGTGTCCAGTCTGATAATATATTTTTTTGTATACTATTTCACTTTTTTAAAAATACTCATAGTCCTAAATTGCCACAAACTGCACCTACTACCAGACACGAAAGCAGATGCTGGGCCCCTTGCTCTCTAGACCCTCAGCTCACAGCTTGGAAAGCTAACATTTCAGAAAACAGCCCTCCAATTGGCACTTGGAGTCTTCTGTGTATTAAGAACCTGTCAGATCATTGATGAGCTGTTTTACAGGCTTTGCTCGACTCTTTTTTCCCCACACACACACATATCCCAGTCTGATTTTAAGTGAGGGGCTTATCCCATAATAAACTGGGCCAAAGTTCAGTAAAACAAAGTGCAGCTTGGCCCTTCCCAGGGAACTCGTCCCAAGGCTGCCAGTGAGGATGTGTGCTTGACAATCTCGCATATTCCTCTCGTGTGTCCTGTCTGTACCTCAACAGCTCCAAAGTCTCACAGCTGGTTACACTGACGAAGTTCAAGTGCAAACAGGTGAAACCACCAGCCTAGGTCCCCACTGGATCCCAGCTTTGAGTTGTTTCTCAAAATGGGCCAAAGGCGCCAAAGCCATCCCCACCAGCACACCCTGCCTCCTCCAGCAGGCCTCCCCTGGGGCAAGCCGCCTGCCTCACCCATCATGTTGGTACCCTTGGAACCCAGCAGAGAAGGGATCCAGAAGAGGCCAACTCTCAATGGGAGAGGGGTGGCAGGAGTGGGCGGGGGGTGATTTACAGCCCAGAGACCAACCTTTGACAGGACTGCCCCAGCTCTACATGGGTCCCTTAAAATAATGCCCAATGCAATGTGTCACTGAGCTCACAGTCTGCCCCAAGGGCTTGTGTATCTCAGTTAATCTTCATGATAATCTTGTCAATGGTATGATTATTTCTTCATTTCATGGATGAAGAAACCAAGGCTCAGAGAATTTAAGTCCTTGGCCCAAGTTATACAGCGGTAAGCGGCCAGTGTAATACAAAGCCAAGCTCTCTGCACCAGCCTCGGAGCCCTGCCATCTCCTGCCCTTCCCTTCTCCTGGTGCAGCTGACTGGGCAAAGG
The DNA here is from genome assembly GCF_030020395.1 of Manis pentadactyla. Lineage (NCBI taxonomy): Eukaryota > Metazoa > Chordata > Mammalia > Pholidota > Manidae > Manis > Manis pentadactyla. The sequence goes on from NC_080020.1 coordinate 227,647,291, forward strand.
GCAGGGCTCAGAGACTTCCTTCTGGCCTGCCCAGCCAGGCCAGCCACCCCCAGCCCACCGAGGGCTGACTGCTCAGCCATCCCGTGTCCCCTAAGACCAGCAGATGTTAAGCCCCTTACCTGAACCCTCAAGTTCTCTCCCAAGCAACAAGACTCAGCCAGTTTGCCCCCTGGCAGCCTGTTCTTTCCTAGAGTGATGCGATTTCTGATAACACGGCCTGTGATGGTGAACACAGCTGTGGAGATCCCACAGCAAAGGCGGAACTCAGACCAGCACCCAGGCCCCCAGACCCAAGCTCAGGTCCAGCACTCTATCCAGGCATGGCCGCACATACAAACGGGAATAAAAGCCCCAAAACACATGCCCTTTCACAAAAATGTTCAATAATAAAACAAATGCTGGCAAATATGAAGCATCAAAATACAGAACCATAAAACAAAACAGATCTTCCAACATTTTGGTGGCTAAAAAGTTTAAGTGTATCTACTCCTCAATTACTCTCTATTCCCTTTTTGCTTACTTTTAATTCATAAGACCCAAATGGTGGAACAAAAATGAACAGTAAATTGCACAATTACCATCACCATACCCCCCAATAAAAATTTAAAAAAAAACTCTTACAAGCTCATCTTTTTTCTAAAACACTCCTCCTATCCTGGGGAAATACCGGGTCTAAGAACTCTCCAAATGAATACTTCCAGTTGTTATACTTCGGGTTTCCTGTTTGGCGATAAGAAATAGAGTTGACATCTGCTTCCTCCCGCAACTACCCTCCACACAAATCAGCCAAATACCCACACTCTAGCCAAAGCACTGAAAAGTTATTTCCAAAACATGACTTCTCACCCTACATTTTCCAGGCCTTCCCCAAATAAAATGATCCGCAGGGGCGTCTGATAGAACTAACTAGGCCTGGCTCCCCCCGGGCTGCAGAGAGGCCCGGCAAGGAGGACCGGGCTGTAATCCCGGAACCGGGATGCCAACCCGGGCGCAGCCTGCCCGCCAGCAGCTGTGTGACCTTGGGTAAGCAGGCCACCCTCCCCGGGCCTCAGTTTCCTCAACTGCAAAGCACGACTCCTAAGCGCCCTCCCCACCCGCTGCCACCGCAGCCCCGGCGACGTTCTCACACAATTACCCACGCTCGGCAGGCGCTGCTCGCTGCACCATTACCCACCGGTCCTGCCCGGCGGCAGCGGGTCCCGCAGTTCCGGGGTCCCGCGGGGTCCCCCCCACCCCGGTCCGCCAGACGGCCAAGGTCGGCCTGCACGCGGGCGCTCCGAAAGGGAAGGCCCGAGGGATGCTCGCGAAGGCCTGCTTTTCCGTCCTCCTCCCGGTTCCGCGTCCCGAGGGCGGCGGGGACAGAGCGCGGTCCTCGCGCGCCGGTAGGCCGGCGGCCCCCGGGCCGCTCCGGCCCCGCCTCTCGCCCCCCGCCCCCGGGGCTGCGGCCCCTCCCCCGGCGGCGGGCGGGCTCTGCCGGGGCCGGCGGGCGGCAGGCGGCGCCGGGGAAGCTACTCACCGCGCGGCGCCGCGCGCGTGGCCGCCCTGTAGGCAAACACCCGGCCCGCCGCGCGCCCGCTGACAGCAACCGGGCCCCGCGGGCGGCGCGGCGCGAGGGGGCGGGCTTAGGGGCGGCGCGAGGGTCCTCGCGAGGCGCGGGCGCGTCAGCCGCTTTCAGGGCCCGCGTGCCCCGGGGCGGCTGTACTCAGGTCGGGTGCACCAGACCCTCCTCGTCGCCTACCTTAGCTTTCTTGGGGGCGTGGGACCTTAGTCCGCGTTTCTGATTTTCCTCTCAAAAGCCAAAGTCGTATTTAATTCAACAGGCTAGATTAACGTTTACCGAAGCCTCGGAGTATGCTGGGTGTGCAAAATCGATGGTAGGGGCAGCCTGGTAATCAGCCTGGAACCCCCCAGGGCCTGGCCGACTATCGCCAGGCCCTGCCCCTCCCGCGAGGGACCTGAGCGCATCCCTTATCCTTTTGCCTTATCCCGGGATATCCTTAACCCGGCCTTCCTGTCTTCAACCACACGTGGCAGCCGGGGTGGCCATGTTACCATTTGCACTTAGCTTCTCGACGTTGACCACTTTATCCGCATGACCAAGCTCTCCTGCCTCCTTAATTCATTTAATCAAAGACTGTCGGACTATGTTCCAGATGCTGGAAACTGTAGCTCTGAACAAGAGAGAGAGGCCCCTGCCCCCTGGAGCTTCCATTCCCCAGCAGGCAGACAAGGCACAGGACAAATAGTGAACAAAATAACTCTGATGACTAATGATTAAGATCAGATAATCAGGAGCAGTCACATTTGAACTGAAATCCCAAATGACAAGAAACACTGGAGTCCTACAAAGATGAGGGGAGGAAGAAGAGCTTTCTAGAGAGCAGGAACAGCAAGTGTAAAGGTCCAGAGGCAGCCCTCTAGGGAGTAGCAGGAAGGGTACCAGGAACCAGACTTTTAGGGTGTTGTAGGCCAAGTCAAGGAGTTTAGATAGTCCAAGAAGGATTTCAAACCTGGGAATTACATGATCTAATTTACGCTTATAAAAATCACTTCTCTGAGATCATGGAAAACAGACTGTAGGAAGCAGAAGTGGAAGCGAGCAGTCAGGCTGCTGCTGTGGGAAACCAGGACAGAGGGTGGTCATGAGAGGTGGAAAGACTTCAGATATATTTTGGAGGCAAAACCACAGATTGCCTGATGTATAGGCAGGGCGGGGGTGGCATACAATGAAAGGACAATCAAGGGTGAGATCTCTGTTTGGAGCTTAAACCACCAAGGAACTGTGGTGCTCGTTACTGAGATGCAGAAGGAACAGGAAGATGAAGGCTTGGCAGGAACCTCAGGAGTGCAGTGCTGGCCTCTCTTAAGTCTGAGGTGCTTTCCAGCCATCCCAGAGGAGAGGTCGGAAGGCATCTGGTGCTCATTGGAATAGTCAGGCTGGCTCTAGATAGCAGCTTGGGGTCATCTGCCTGGGGAGCTTTGTCCCAGTAAAGCACCATCTATCCAGCTGGCCATGAGGGGATGTCCTCCACCTGGACACGGTAACTCCCGTTTAGGCAGCCCCTGTCCCCAGGGAGGCAGGCACCCCTTCCCCTGCTGTTATTTCAGAGAACGGAGCAAGGGCATCATTGTTTTTAGATGAGATTCCTCCACAGGGTATCTCGGACACCAGAGTTTAGGTGCATCCTTGGCCTTGGGGTCAAGAAGCAAGTCTACCCTTAATGGAAAGCCTTTCTGGAAGCAAAGCCCAACTTTGGGCCACTTACATGAAGATGTGTTTAATATAAATATTGATACTAAAATTCGGAGACTAGAGGTCTGAAAACATAAGAAAATCCAGTCTTCAAAGCACTCGTTCTACAAATGATGAACTTGGGGAGCAAGGTGGGGTTGGGGTTGGGGTTGGCCCTGGCCCCGAGTCAGCACCCATGAACAGCGTCTGGCTGCACCCTGATCAGCGGCACTCTGATAGCTGCCCAATTTAGCCTGCCACATCGGGGATAACAAGCGCCCTGCCGGCACATCTAGGCAGGCCAGACTTACAGGGGGAATTTTTTCAAATAAGTCATAAGGACAAAACACTCACTCAATCATATTTCCCACTAAACTGAATTGGATTTTCCATAGCCTGGCACTTGTGGCCCTGCCCTGTCTGGAGTCCCCCTGGGAGGGCCCTTGCTGCGCTGTCAGCAGCCAGGCGGGTGACCCAGCTGTGACTCAGCCAGGAGAGCTGAGGTGATCCCCTCCGCCAATCCCAGGACCTGCGCTTTCAGCCCCAGTGGGAAGGGATGAAGGAACCACAGGGGATGAGCAAACTTGCTCCAGCCGGCTGGAAGAGGAAGGGGGTGCTGAGCAACCAGAGCATCCTGGATTGCAAAGACTGTGTCACAATCTGGAAAATGGGTGGGGGCAGGTGAGGGTGGAAAAGGCCATCAGGTAAAATATGTGGCACAGTTGTTGACAAAGATTTTAAAATTCTAGAACCCCATATGACGCAGAGCAGTGATTCCCAGAAGGATTTGTTCCGTGCTCAGCGCAGCAGTGGTCCAGAGCGAGTGCCCGGCTTCTGCAGCCCCAGGGCTCGGCAGTCTGCTGTCCTCCCTCGGAAGAGGGACACCCGGAGAACACAGGCATTGCTGAGGATGTGTGAGGCTGAACACAACTCCTTGCTTGCCCCAACTTTTCTCTGCATATAAAAACAAGCAGAGTGATACAAGCCTTCGTACTCAGGCAGAAAACCTGTCCCCTTTCAGTCAGTGACAATAACTCTATCTGGGAATTCCGAAGTTTTGCTGATTAACTACCTGCCCAATTGAAAGAGCTCTGCAAGGGGGAGGGGGACAGGTGGGGTGAATGCCCTCTCCACGGGACTCCAGGAACCCTGGAGGAAGGCGTACAATTGACTGGTCTCCCGGCAGCTCAGGGAGCAGCCTCAGTGGTTGGCTCTAACTGCCTGGGCAGAAAGAACATCAAAGAAAGAGCAAAGAATCATTTCCCCTCATTTCCCCAGAGGGCTGCTCCTTATCTCTGGATGACTCCGGCTCCCAGAACGGGAGAAGATGTGCTGGGGACCCTTAGATGAGGTGACTTGAACACAGGGGCCTCCTTGCCCAGGACCACCTGGTTCCACCTCACCCCTGTGGAGGTCAGGGGACAGAACAGCCTGGGAATCAGCCAGAGATAGAGTGGGTTCCCTGGGTGCCTGCAGGTAGGCTGACCGAAGTGTGTTTCCTGGGGGAAGAGGTGGGGTATGAGACCCTGGGTTCCATAGAGGAGGAGGGGGGTGGTCACCCAGAGGGGGAAGGTCTGGAGCAGAAGCACAGGGGCCCACCCCCAAATTAGGGTGAGGATCACAGGTTAGGGACAAGGCATCCAAGAGAACAAAAGAAGTCTCAGGGAGAAAAGAGGGAGAGGCCAAAGCTGGTCACAGCTGCATCTGGGGCCACACCACCCAATTCACACTCACAGATTAGTTAGCATTGTGTACCCTCCCTCAGCCACTCACTGAGCAAAGTCCAAGACGCAGGGGACCCACGCACACCCAGGCAGGTCCCTGGGAAGCAGCCGGTACACCTTGAAATGATGTCCTTTGGAGAGGCTCCAGGTCATGATGTCTGAGGCTGACTTCATCGCCTTCCTCCCTCCCCTCTCTCCCCTAGCCTGGGAGCGCACAGAGGTGTCCTACCTGCCAGGCCCAGGCGTGCTGGTCACACTATGTACTATGGCATGTGACAGTCAGAAATAGACGCCAGGTACAGCAGAGCAGGTTGCTGACGGATTGTGGGGAAGGCTGGGAAGGGAAGGAAAGAGGGGAGATAAGGTGGCAGGAATGAAGCCACTTAGGAACTTGGGACAGTCACTCCTGGCTAGTATTTCTAATACTGTCATCATGGGCAAGGCCATATCAGTGCATTCTAGATGAATCTACCCAAGAGGAAGACATTTGGAATTCAACTGAGTCCAATCTGCTGTGGACTGAATGTTCATGTCTCCCCAAAATGTATACGTTGAAGCCCTAATTCCCACTGTGATGGCATTTGGAGATGGGGAGGTCATTAGGCTTAGAGGAGGTCACGAGGGTGGAGCCCCAGTGGAAACCTGGGCCACAAAGCTAACCATGGTGATCCGGCGTCAGACCTCAGAGAGGGAAGCTGGCCCCAGAGCAGAATCACTTGCAGCCTGTTAACAGTGCTGGGAGCTCTGGGCCAGCCCCACGGTAATTAATTCTTCAGCTACTAGACTTTTCAGCTGATAAACCCCCCTTAAGATAAAATCTACATGCTAAGTGATATCATCCTTTGTCAGTTCTAAATGATTAGGAAAGCAAAATATACTGGATTTGCCAACAAATTATAGTATCAGTTATCAGGCAGACTTTAAATGCTGCTTGCCAGTAGCCATCTGCTTTGGCGTCTGCTTATTTCCTGGCCTACATACAACGTCTTCGATGACCTAGAACCTGGGGGTTTGTGGAGGAAAGTAACTCTACACTCTGAGGAGACTTCAAGTCACACATGTCATCATCTCTTGTTCTCAGAAATAATGAAACCATTCTAGAATTGGACTTTCTCACCCACAATTAACATTCCAAAGCAGGGTTTCCCACAAAAAAAAAAAACTTGTCACATATTAGAATCACCTGGGAAACTGTTAAAACTCTCAATGCCCAGACTACAGTCCGCGTCAGAAACAGTCTCTGGGGGTAGGACCCAGGCCTCAGTATGTCGCACAACTCCGCACGGATTCCCGTGTACAGGCACATTTGAGAACCAGTGTTCTCAAAGTCCACTTCCCTTCATGCTGTACCCTGGCCAGCTGCCATTGTCTCTCTCAAAGCCCACCTTCTCCCCTCCCAGCCCCCCATGCCAAGGGGCGTGTCCACACAACAGAACCCAAACAAGTCAGCACGAGTAAAGGCAGTGCGTGCGTGTGTGCCTGTGTACGTGCACATGGAGAACGATGTACTGAAATGGGCCTTGGGCTACGGCAGCTTTCTCACCCACTCCCTCACTCTTCCCACTGGTTGGCTCTGCCCTTTACCGTCTCCCAGCCTGCTTCCTTTGCTTCTTCCCAGATTCACTCTCTCATCAGCCTGGTCACCTGCTTCCCCTTCAGACCTCCCACTTCACTCCCCCTAACTCCAGAATTTCAAGGAAGAATTCCCCCAGGTCATCATCTCAACCGACAATACCCCGTCTTACACACAACACGGGCACCCTAGGAATGGCCACCTTCCGTCACTTGTCCATCCCGGTCCTGTGCTTCCCAGCTCTGCTCACATCACCCCTGTCTCAGTGTATTCCAGACACAGTGCTGACCATTGCCGGAGAGAGCGCCACGGGTCAGACACGGGGCCTTCCTTCAAGGCCTTCTTACGTCTGTCACATATCAGCACACTTGACATAAGTGAATGGTGAAGAGGAGCACGGCGCTATGGAAGAGTCAGAAGTCAGGAAGGACGCTCACGGGAGGCACTTGGGAGAGCGGTTCCACGCTGGGCCTGGAGCCAACTTCAGCTCTTGCCGGTTACGTGAACTAGAGGAAGGGACATTTGACCTCTCTGACCCGCAGTTTCCTTTCCTACTAAACTGGGGCAAAAAATATCTGTTTCACAGGGCTGTTTGGAAGCACTTAATGCAATGTACATGCACAATATATATAGTCCATTCTAGTGAGTCTTGTAATAATAACAACGATAATTACTATTATTCTTTACTATGAATACTTAGGAGCCTGATTGTGAACGTGACATCAGGTTTGGGCCTTCAGGATGGGGAAGGCTTTTGACCAATGAAGTGTGTGCTGCAAAAGATGATTCGGGCTGAGGGTCCAGCACATGTAAAGTTACAGTGAAGGTGTGTGGGGAAGGGTGAGCTGTCAGTGCCCTGTGGCTCCAATGTGGGCTTGACTTCCCAGTTTGAGCACAAGAATAGGTTCATGCCCTTCTTTCTCCCATGGTGTCCAGTGTGTGCTGGGCCCAAAGGGAGGTCTCAGAAGACACCTGAATGACCAATGGATGGATTGGCCAAGTTGAGTTACACAGGAAGGAGCTAGCCACTTAGAGTCTAAGCCAGTTTCCTGGATTAAAGCCCATGTTCCTTCGTACTTAGGAGAGCTAAATTAAATTTTCCTCTCACCCAGAGCAGAACATTGAAATCACACATACATAAAACAAATTATGTGCCTCCAAGGGACATCCAAGATGGCAGAGCAGCAGAGCCCCCCCACCCCCACCCCGGGTCCCTGGGAACCCCTTCTCAGTAACCTTACTGCCTCTCTCTCTCTCCCTCTTGTCCCTTTGGTCTTGCAAAAGGCACTATCCAGTCGTGACTCAACTGCTCCTTTCTCGTGTAAATAAGGGTCAATACAAACAGAAAAAAAATCAATCTTTCCCAGTGCAATGAGGGAAAGAGACTGCCTCCCGTGCCCCTTAGAGCATTTACTATATAACACATATCATTAAAATTTATTTCTGTGCCCCTTTGAGATGTAATTAAATGTTTTAAGAAGCTAAATAGCCCTCTGAGCACCTGTGCAACTCAGAAATGTTTGGAGGCTCTGGAGGCCTTTTCTTGGAAAAGTAAACATCAAGGAAAATGAGGCCCCTCCCAGTGTCTGTGGGAGCGTAGGCACCTAACTTGTGCGGGCCCTGGGCCTTGCTCCAAGGTCCTAAACTATTAGCTCCTGACAAAGATACTAGGACTTCCATTTCCTTTAGGATAAAAGCAGTGAGCTAACACAGGGGCCACCCATTATCAGGTGACCTAGACAGAACTCTGACAAATGGGGACTAGTTGCCGTTTACCTTGAGAACATGAATATAACAGGTGGGTCAGCCTGGCTGGGCTCAAGGTGGAATGTGGGCAGCGCCTCCACAGCCATTAAGACCCCAAGCTGAGAAACGAGAGTCCTTCTGAGATGTGGGAAAATTGATTCTTCATTTGTTTACACAATCATCCATTAACGAAGGGCAGGAGATGCACGGGAGAAAAAGTGTGTCAGGCACTGCGCTCATGTCTCCCTGCCAGGGTCCCAGCATGGGCATCTGTCTACAGAAGCTGGCTGCTCCGAGAAGTCTCTGTCTCCCACCCTTTCCCAATTCACAAACAAAACAAAACAAAGAAATCCCACACAACCTTAAAATCCCAAGGAAATGGCACTTCCCGTAACATTTCCTGATTAGTGTTGTGTGACAATTGCTCTCAGTGTGACAGTAGGTCAGCTCTGTGGAGTGGAGAAGGGAAAGAGGCGGTGGGCGGCGCAGAGGCAGATCTCACCTACTTCACAAAGGTGCCGCAGGCTCCCCGGGTCCTGGTCTGGGGATCGAAGTTCCTGTCCCTACTGCCTCTTGTCCTTCTAATGGAAACTAGACTCCGGAGATTTCCTGTGAGGCACCAACCTGGAGAACTCTCTGAAAATACACTGAATATCTCATGCCGGTACATACACACATACACACATGTATACATACATACATTCATGCATGCCAAATGGCATTTCCTTTGCATTTCCAACATTAGTAAGATGAAATATTGAGGAAAAAAATCATTTGTCTGATTTAGAACTTTATAAATGTGGACCATGGTTTACCATTCTTAAAAATCTCCATGAGAAGGCAATCAGCTACACTTAGCAGAGAAAGAGACCTGAATAAAAGCCCAGAGCAATCCAATTAACAGAAGGTAGAACTGAAACCCCAAGAGCCTTGTTGTAGGGCACTAGTGTCCCCAAATTCCAGCCACTGATTCCATTCTTCAGTGAGTTCTGTACCTGAGAAGCCCGCCTAGGGGAAATTTTGCCATATGACATGAGGAAACTGAAAACCGTATTATGCTCCCCGCATCCCTGCCTGCCATTTACCTTAGTCGCTGGAAGAAAGCCTTGCCTCCCCCACTGGAGTGCACATATCGTCAGGATCCCATTCAACTTCCGTCAACTTCATATGGGGGCCCTGCTCACAGGAACTCTGGCCTCCTGGTCGACCCTTCTCTTTCTGCCAGCTTTCTAGATCTCAAGCTAGCCCACCATGCACTGCCTGCTGTTAGGATCTTATCCCACAGCCTACCTCCTTCACCTCCTGCCCGCCCATGTTCTCTCCTTCCTCAGCATCCTTTCCTCTGTGTCCTCTGCAAAGGCTCCAGGAAAAGCTCATTGTTAGGTAGCAGAATGGTGATGACCCCATGGCGTTATGACCTCAGCATTTGGTGGTGATCAGAGGAGGGGAGAGACAGATTTTGGGGGCTAAAAAATACTCACTTCTTAAACTCGTCTTCAAAAGTGAACACCAGTGTACAGTGTTCTACCAAGACTAGAAGGGATGTTATTGAAGCCACATGCTCAATGGGCAGCAAGATTTGAGCCTATGCAACACCCTGCCAGCCTCAGTAGAGTAAGATCACAGAGCTCTCCATTTTCCCAGCCCTGTAATATTGGGCCACATGGATAAATGTCTGTTAGCCTGAAACCAAGGAAGTGATTTTTCCTGGTCTTCTGTGCACCTCAGACCACACTCACAAGGTCACTCTCAGTGCTGGCATCACTGAGACAGCCATGAAGGATGGCCGCTCACCTGTTTGGAAAAGCATGACCAGGATGAAAGGGAGGCCACACCACACTTGCAGTGTCATAACCAAAGCTGTTTAACCTGCAAAAGGAAACCCAGTGTTGGGAGTGGGAGAGGGGGAAATGGGGGCCTGACATCAAGTGCTGATGTGCTAGAACAAGATCGTACGTGTCTGTAGATTCCAAAGGATCTGAAGGATGAAGTAAGTGGATTTGTGATCACTATAAAGATCTAAGGAGACAGACCAGGCCTGTGCAGAGACAATCTGGGTGTGTCCTGACTCTGGGCACTCCCAGCTGGCCCCCCAATTGAAAAGAGCCATGGAGGATGCTGACCTGGGATGATCTTTGATTGTACTGTGTGATCTGCCAATTGAACTAGGTTCCCTAATGCTCCTCCCGCCCCTGACTGGATGAATGAGCTCCCTCCTTCTTTTGCTGTCTTCCAGAGGGAACTACTTTATCTTATGGAAAACCAATGTGAGAATTCTGGGTCAAGCTTCCCTGTATTTTCCCCCTCTGTCCCCTACCCCGCCCACAAACAACCTACAGAGGTACAGTGGTCTGTGTAGAGATGGGCATGAGACAGAACACTGCCTCCAGTTCTGCTGTGCCTGGATGGAATGACAAGGTTCCCTCCAGGGATGGGCAGACAAGGTTTATCCCTGTCCCAACACTATGCTGTTTGAATTCTCCTCTTATCACACCCTGCTCTGTAATTTCAAATCCACCACAGTCTGATCTTGCTCAGCCAATGCTCAACTCAGCCTCAGGGTTCTCAGGAGACCAGAGACAGATGGATCAACTAAAGAGCATCAGAGCAAGGGAGAATTGCTCTGATACACGTTTCTCCAGGGCCAGCTGCAAACATCTGACTACATATCAGGTACCACTGCTGCCCCAGCTCCTATTTCTCTATGCAGTCTAAGCTCAAGCCACACTAGATCATTTTCACCTCTTTATGCTTGTCCTATTCCCTTCTACCACAGGGCCTTTGGATATGCTGTTCCTTCTGCACGGAATCCACTCCCCCCTCCTTTACCTGGTTAACTTCTATTCATTCTTCAACCTTAGTTCAAGCATCAGTAACCTCCCCAATTATATCAGTCCTCCCTGTTAGACACTCTTACTTCTATTCAAAGTATTACAGTAAAATGTTCCATTTGTGTCTGCAAATTTTTATAAAATCTCTCCCCAGCAGACAGACTCCACAAGAAGGAAAGACCATTTCTGTGGTCTTTTGGTCATTTCTGGTACCTAGCACAGTAAGCATTTTTAAATGAATGTGTAAATATCATATCATGGGTCATAATGCCTGGCTGCAAAAATTGATTCATCATAGTAAAAATAATGAAAATAAGCTGTAATAAAAAATATACTCATCTTTATGAAAAGAAACTAATTCAGTGCCCTTGTCCTGAATGAAGCAGGAAAGAAATCCCAAAGAATGCACTCATTTATGCAATGAACCATTTCTGAGTGCTTACTATGTGCAAGGTACATGGGGTGGCAGTGGGGGTGGGTAATGATCGAGAAGTGCCTCTGTCCTCAGAAGGACTTCAAGATCTAGCAGATAAACAATGGCTCCTGCAAGAGGAAACAGGATTTTGGACAAGACGCCCACTGCATGGGAGAAGGGGTTGAGAAGAAGGAGGGTTGAGCATATACACTAAAATGAGACGTTCGTACAATGCTTCTCTTCACAAATGATAAAGGGGCCTTGGGAGAGCTCTGTGAAACCTAAGAATGACCATTCTCTATGAAATTCTAACTAAATACATTGTTGTTGTATCTGAGGTCTAGTGCCTGCCACAAATCCATGCTAGACAAGTGTTGCCATTGGGCACTAATGATTCACACTGGGAAAAGCAACTGGCTGTAAGAGACACTCCAGCACATTTCTAGACAGGAACACAGTCAAAGTCATCAGACACATGAAGAACAGCAGCATCAAGGGTGCGAACAAGGGAGAAAAACCCTCGGGCAGGACAGCCGCGGGGCAGAACAGACAAGTGTGCATTTACTTTCCCTTTTACTTTCAGGTATCATATTAAATTTCAAGGAAACCTCATAACTTAAAAATCTGCAATGGTGAAGAGAACAGAGGGGCATCCTCAGCAGAAAAAATAATTACTGAAATTTGGAAGGCGAAAGCAAAGGGAAAGGTTGCTGAAGAGCTAACAGGGAACCAGCTATCCCCTGAATACCTGCAGAGGGGGCTGCAGCCATGGGAGGGGCTACCCGCCCAGGAGAAATGCAAATGGGTGCCTGAGCCCTGAGCTACAGGGTTCCAAGGTCACAGCCAGCTGTTTAGTCTAGAACCAACACCAGCCATTGGAGCTTCCATGCAACCTTCCTGTTCCATCCACGCTAAATAAAAACAGACAACTACGAATCACCAGACATGTGAGGAAAGTGCACAATGAAAGAGACAGAATGATGGACAGGGGGAAACTTGACCCCAGAAGAAATAAAAATAATGAAGGGAACAGAAGAGAAATTAATAGGAAGAAACCCCCAAATTAGAACCTCAGAGAGATCTGGGAAGCTATTTCCTTCATGAAACAGAAACAGGGTACTGCTGGGTAGGAGAAAAACAATTAGAGAACAAAAGAAAAAATTTGATTGCCAAAAATAATAATATGAAAATAGAAGATGAAATTTATGAAATCTGCCAAATCATAGACCAAAGAATTGGGCAAGAGATATAAGCGATAGCAGAGATCTCCATGGGTCTCTAGTCACAACTCTATTTCTCATTTTCCTTTAATCTGTTGGAATATCTCATCTGCTGATATCAGACTACATGTGGACTCCGGGAGTCCAAGTTCTGAGCAGAATGAATGAGAAATGACCCACTGGGAGGAATATCGCTGTGAAGTTTTAGGACACAGAGGATTAATACAAGATCCTAAGACTTTCCAAATAGAAAAAAATAATAATAATAGGTCACCCAGGAATGCAAGTCTGACTGGCGTAAAGGTAACAGTGGTTATTACAGGTCAATGGAACAATGTGTTCAAATGCTGTGAAAAATTAGTATCATCCTCAAAAAGTCTAATTCCAACTATCAAATGTGAAGCCAAGTCTAAACAGAGATTCAGGAATGCAAGGATTCAAAACATCTGTTTCCTTTTCCTGGGTGGTTACATGAAAACTGACTTCAGCATTTGCTTATTTTTACAGAACAAACTAAGGAAAGAAGAAACGATGAATCAGGGTGGCAGTGGGTCTAGTGAGGGCCTCCCAAGGTGACAAGCAGGAAAAGAGGCCCCCTGGAGAGAGGTCAGAGGAAAACCAGCACCTACCTGCAGAGTTGAGAGTATGGAGAAACTAGAGAATATGATAAAGGTACTAAATGGAAGGAATAAATGAAAAGAATCAGAATAGTCTAATATCTAATAATATTAAATAATAATATTTTATATATAAATATTTATATATAAATATTATATATTTATTGTGCTCAGGAACAAAGTCTCCGGAGCCAGAATGTACAGGTATTTTATTTCAACCCTGCCACTTACCAGCTGTGTGACTTCGAGCAAGTGGCTCAACCTCTCTGTGCTCAGTTTCTCATTTCTCAAGGAGATAATAGGACTGACTCAGAAGATAATAGCAAGGGATTAAGTGAGTTAATATTTGTAACATTTTTAGAAGAGGACCTGTCACATTGTAAGTACCATATAAGATTTGTTAAATAAATAAGAAAACTAAAGAGCTCTATGAAAGCCATGGTCATCCAAATAGAAGAAGTGGATTCCAATTAAAACAAGTTAATGGGCTTAAAAATAATGGGATGGTGTCCAAGAGACATCAAGTAAAAGCTGAAGGACAATATTTGTGGGGTGGAGTGGGCAGGGACTGAGAAGCATATATTTCTCCTCTTGACAAGACAAAAGAAAGGCAAATATAACTTCCAGGAAATAAATATCCCCTCCAAGAACAACTCCACATGTAAGAAAGGCAGAGTCTGAATACAGAACAAACTGAAACAGGGTGAGATTACACGTAAATGGCAGAGTGTAAGAAAGGAGAACACGTATGCACGTGCTTCCCTCGGGACCGTATCCCTCCCAGACCGCAGAGGCCCAGTGAGCCAGAACCACTGGGACAGAGCTGGGATGGGCATGAGGGGCAGGAGTCTAGGCCTGGGCAGAGTCAAAGGATGGACTGTGAGCAGAGCAGGGAGCAAAGCCCCAAGTACAGTGGCCTGGCCTCAGGCTTGGGAACAAGGCAGGATGACACAGGAACCAGTGGGTGCAGGATGAAGAGGTTGGACCCGCCCAGGGGCCCTGAGGAGTTGGGGCCACTGCAAGGGCTTTTATTAGACACAATGTGAATGCAGTCACGGTAAGGACAGTCATCAAGGGTGACAAATGGCATGAGTACTAACATGAAGCTTTTTCCATCAGCACTAGGGAGCCATTGAATGCTCTCTAATCAGGGAGGCGACAAATCATACCTTTGCCTGTCGGGTGATAGATCACAGGGAGAGAAGATTAGGAACTAGCCAAAATGTTCTAAGACCATCCAGAACTTATGAAACCTTCAGGAAGTGCTACAGGCCAGACCTGATCAGTTGATTGGCAGGGTCCTGGTCTGGAGACCACATGCATCTGTGGCAGTAAGCCAGTTTGTCAAAGATTGTTTTCTTTCATCTTGAAATGTGAAAGTATAATTAGGACATTCATAGCAACTTCACTCACATTAATGTTTGAAGACCACACATTTCGAATCCATCCAGGGTCTCTCATTATTGGAATCTGAAAAACAAAAGCATTAGAAATGAATGAATGGAAATGTTCTGGAATTAGCCAGCAGTAATGATTGCACAACCCTGTGAACATACTAAAACCTACTTACCCGCACACTTTAACATGGTGAAGTTTATGGTATGTGAGTTATATCACAACTAAAAAGAAATTAAATAAGAAGGATGTGGTGGTTTTTCTGAGCATGGTCAATGAGAGGGTGGCGTCTTGGTTACAGAGGGCAAGTTAGGAGGTCGTGCATCTCTTTCCCCAGTCCTTCCCTCTGTCTTCACCTCTGGCTCTTCCCGAAGCACCTGTAATCTATGGTAAAACTTCAGGAGATTTAGGATATAAGTGAGGCTGCTACTGTTCTTAGCTGTGTGGCTGACAGGGCTTGTTTTCCTATCTGTAAAATGGGCATAATAATAATCCTGGAGCTGACAGGGGTGTTGTGAGCATTAACTGAGTCCCTTCAGGAGAAGGGGCAAAGCCTGGCACATGTATGAGCTGTGAAGACTAGTGGGGTGGCGCTACCTGCCCGAACAGGACCTGCACCATCTGCTTTTCCTGCAAGTGGCCCAGGTAAAGCTCCCAAAGGGCAGCCCCATGCTAATGTAGCCAAGCCTGAGTAAGGGATGTGTTGAGTTTTTGTAGGCTTTAAATTACACTTCAGTTATACTCAAAGATATACATGTCCTAAGTTCAATGAATGCAGCCAAGAATCAACAACCCTTGTCTGTCACCCCCTCACCTGTCACCCTACCTGCTACCATTTTCCAGCCCACACTGTTGCTTGGCTAGTAGCTAACAATGTTGCCTCACATCATGATTTATTGAGTTCCTCTCGAGACCATGTACTTTGCTGGGCAGTGGAATGCAGAGAGGAGGAAAATGTACATCTTGTCCATGAGTTGCTTCTAAGCTCCCTGGGGGCAGGCAGGAGGACATGTGGAAGTTTGTCGTGGCCAGGGCTACTACCAACACGTGGCCAGGCCCACCAGGAGCATGGGAGGCAGACAACAATTTGCCCGCAGGGAACAGATGAAGGTTCCCTGCCATGTGCAAAAGGGGCGTCTGAGCCGCTTCTGAAGGACAAGCAGGGCTCTGGGAGAAGAGGTGGAAGAAAGGCCATTCCAAGCAGAGGAGAGGGGATGTCAAAGGGACAAAGGCTCACACCCAGGTCTGGGGATCAGCGAGGTGTGGCCCCAAGGGAGAGCAGCTGCAGCACTTGCAAGAGGGTCCCTGGGAGGGGCCCTGGGTCAGGAGACATGGGAAGAGTGGGGCCAGTTTCATTATTAAAAAAAAAAAAATAGTCTCCTTAAACAAAATCTTTTGCCAGAGCTCCTGTGTAAATAGATAGATGGGGAACTGCTGTGGTCGCACATGGGCGGGGCCCGGAGTGCTGGCTCTTGGCTACAGACCCTGAGGCTTCAGGGCACATGGTTGGAGAATAATCGCTATACGCAGTGGGAGCCACGGAGGAGGAGGGTCAGGTGTGTGTTTACAAGGACCACTCTGACATCAGTGTATTGGAGGCAGAGAAGCAAATTTAAAGGCTCTTCCAGTAAAGGGCAGCCAGGATGTAAGCAAAGCCACTAACAGAGGGGTCAAAGAGGAAGGGGTGGCTGTGAACCCCTCCTAGTGGAGGATCGCCTGGGCTTGATGAGTGACAGGTTGGGTGGGTGTGGAGAGGGGAAAAGGAACATTGTGAGGATGACTGAAGTTTCTGGCCTGGGGGTGACTGGGTAGACGACAGTACCATTAACTACATGAGGAAAACTGGAAGAGTCAGTATGAGGAGGATTACTTTAGTATCTGGAGCCATATCTGGAATAAAAACAATAGATTTTCCTGTAAGAGAGAACCCTGTAAGGGAGGCAGATGTGAGTTAAGGGATTCTGCACAAGTCGGATACTTGGGAGAGTGGGGTAAGGTGATTGGTTTCTTCATAAATTACTTAATATGACAATTAATTCAGTCCTGTTTTCAACTGGACAGTACATTTGAAATACTTCTTGGAATTCAGTTACTGCTTCCATTTCAGCTCCTGTGGAATATTACAGCTGGTTGCAAAATATCAAGCAATTGGATATAGACGTTCTGGACCATCTAGCTCAAATTCCTCATGGGGCGCAAACACAGTCACACGCCCACCAGCTTCACTGGGTACAATAGTTGCACTGATTTCTTGCTCACAAGGTAGGAAGGCTGGCAGCAGTTTAAATTCATGGATCTTGGATTTGGTCCCAATTAAAACTGAAGTTTCAAATAAAGCACCAAATATATTTCTTGCTGCCATGGAAGCAATGACTCTGACCCCTGCCCCAGGAGTTGGTTTGATTTCAGAGATT
The DNA here is from genome assembly GCF_030020395.1 of Manis pentadactyla. Classification (NCBI taxonomy): domain Eukaryota; kingdom Metazoa; phylum Chordata; class Mammalia; order Pholidota; family Manidae; genus Manis; species Manis pentadactyla. The sequence continues at coordinate 227,664,458 of NC_080020.1, forward strand.
AAATATTAACACAAGAACCCCAAAAATGATGGGCTCATGTATTTCAACAGTAATTTCTCTCAAAGCCAAGAAGAAAATAACGTCATTACTCCCCACAACTATCTGTCTGTTGTAATTCAAAGTCCTAACACAAAATCTGAAGCCCAGCCTTCAGACCTTGGGCGCTGAGCAGGTAAGAAGTCACGGTGGATGCCAAAAATGAACTTCAGTTTGAATCGCAGTTCTCCCACTGAGAGCTATGTGACCTTTAGCAGGGAATTTAACCTTTCTAAGCCTCAATCTTCTCATCTGTGAGAATGGTAACCTCATATTGCTGATCTAAGAATTTAAAAAGATAATACTGTGGAAAACAATGATGTGTCATACAAATGTTAGGATGCAACTCCTGGGTGATCTTACAGTAGAAGACTCAAAGTCAAGAATAAGTGAGTGTCTTCTGAACAACTGATCTGCTTTTACCTTATTTATACCATGAATTGTATAGTTATTCAGATCCTCCTTCAGGCATTCGCTGCCAAGCCACGTTTCTGTTCCACTCCTTGCAAATGAAGAGGACTCTATGAAATGTATTTTTCTATCAGCTTCATAATGCGTGGTCCTGGGTAGGTCACTTCATGTCTTAGAAACTACTTTCCTTCATTTACAAAATGAGGCTAATAACACCTCCTCCATCTTCAGAGCTAGTGAGGGCAGTCAAGTTCCTCTGATGCCCCATCTCTCTGACCCACTCTCTAAATTCATGGGATTCTATCAGGCCCACCTGGATAATCCAAGGTAATCTTCCTATTTTAAGGTCAGTGGTGAGTAACCTTAATTCCTTCTGCAACCTTAGTTCTTTTTTGACATTTAATTAACATATTCACAGATTCTGAGAATTAGGACCTGGACATCTTTGGAGGACCATTATTCCGCTGGTGCACCCCCCCTACTGGGATTGCCCACATCTCCTCTTGCCATCCTGTTCAATCTCCATGCTGTAGACAAGGTCAACTTTTTGAAACACAACTTGATCATGTTACCCCCATGCTTAAAACCATTCAAGTAAATATATAAAATGTATACAATATTTCAAACTGAACTTTGTGAACAAAATTCCCACTGCATCCCCCCTTCCTAGTCTCATCTCCTACTTGTTCCTTTTAAGCTCTTGACGCAGTCACACCAGCCTTTCTACCCTTACTATTCAACTTATTCCATCCAGCCACAGGACCTTTGCTTGTGGCATTTGCCCTGCCTGAGGCACATTTCAGTTGGTTAGCTACTAACTCATGCTTCAGACCAGACCAAGTGTCTTCAGAGAGGCTGTCCTTTACCTCCTCAACTTGCTCACATCACCACTGCACCCCTTCTTATCTCTCTATCACTCCTTCAGGGCACTTAACACAGTTTACAAAGTTACTTTTGTTTGCATACCTCTTCAGGTAATGGCAGCTGCCTCTGTAAGGGACAGTGTCTATTGTTCTCATCACTGTATCCCCAGCAGTGTCTGGCACATGGTAGTCAGTAAATGTTTGTTGAATAGAAGAATAAAAATATGATTTTCTCAATATACAGATGACTGGAGCACACAAGGTCAAGGGACTTGCCCAAGGTCACTCAGCTAGCAAGTGGGAATGGGCAAACTGGGGTCTGACCCAGGTTTGACTGACTTCAAAGCCATGTCATCCCTTCATTCACATTTCAGGCTACTGGTATGGGAGGGGGCTGGGCTCTGCCTTATTTTAGCACTTTTCCTAGGGGAAAGATGAAGGTGGTGGTGGTCCCTGTGGCCATCTGGTGGTCTCAAGTCTGGGCTTTCATCTGACCAGTGCCGTGGTCAGCAGCTGCTAAGGGGAAGTTATTGCCTGCTCCTGGTCATGTCTTCCTGGCTCTTATGTGAGAGCCAAGTTCCATGGGGCCTCACTGCTGACTGGCGGTGTCTGCACTGTCTCAGTGCCCGGCACTTACCCAGGCTTCCAACCCGCAGCGCGCTGGTCTCTGGAGGGTGCTCAGCCCATGGAGGCCCAGGCAAAGGAAACTGCATGTTGCAGCCCTGCACTGGGTGTCGGGTGGCCGGAGGACTCAGGACCTTGGGATCCCAGTGTGTGACCATGAGCAGTTGGCCCCTTCTCTTGGCCTCAGTATCCCCATGGGTACAGCAACAAGGGAGCTGGCATGGACAGAACGTGGGGCACTTCCCGCTCTGATGTTCTGTGATTCTCCTGAGTATGCATAACATGATCTGTGACTGCAGACTGTAAGGACCCCTGCACTGCGCAGGGGCATACCTCAGAGATATCACAAGTTCCGTTCCAGACCACTACGATAAAGTATCACAGTAAAGCCAGTCAAATGAAGTTTTTGGTTTGCCAGTGTATATGAAATTATGTTAACATTATCCTGTAGTCTATTAAATGTATAATAGTATCATGTTTAAAAATACAATGTACGAACCTTAATGTAAGAATACCTTACTGTTAAAAAGTGCCAATCATCATCTGATCTTTCAGTGAGTCATAATCACTGATCACAGTGATTTAACAAATAAAATAATAATGAAAAAGCTTGAAACATCGGGAGGATTACCCAAATGTGAGCCAGAAGACATGAAATGAGCAAATGCTGTTGGGAAAATGGCACCAACGGACTTGCTCAATGCAGGATTGCCACAATTTGTAAAAAATGCAATTTCTGCCATAATAAAGAAGGTAGGCTGGATACTGAAAAAGGTACCGGACATCTGACTCCCTGGGTAGAAATCCCTCCCAGTAAAGAAGTAACCGCCCAGTGCAGGCTGTCACCCAAGCCTCCTATTCCGTGTGCGGCTCTGGGAAAGGCAATCAAGTAGGCAGCACGCTCCCCCGCAATGCAGAGGGTTCAGCGCTCGCTGCTGCTGCTGCAGGTCAGATGCAACCCCCAGCGCTGAGCTTAACAGGGAAGGCTTAGGCCTCTCGTGGGCTAGGTAGGCTTTGTGTGTGTGTTAGATTGCAGATGGCCTCATCTTGCTGCTCCTCCAATAGTCCTCCCTGTAGATCTGAGCTAAGCTTAAGTGACTTGCTTCTCTTTAATGTGCAGGACAAGTGATGTTCCCCAGCTCCTGGGGCTAGTCCATAAGAAATCTCCCAGTCACCCCCACCCCGGGCAATGATCCCTGGGGCAGGCCAGCTACTGCATAAGAGGGCTGACTGCCCTGACATGTCCTGTCTGAGAGGCTCTCTGTGCGCACTCCTGTCAACAGTCCCACTGAGCCGGGCCTTCCAGCCCCCTCCTCTGACCCTGCCACCAGACCCCTGAGGGAAGCCAGGAAGGTCCTTCCAGAGCAGCCCATCCACCAGTCCAGGTTTCCCTGAGTCATCTCAGAAACGCACAAGGCACCGAGAATCATCCAGCCAAGCCCTGCCCAAGTCCTGCCCCATGAGATCATGAGATACCATAAAATAGTTGCGCTCAGCCATGAAATTTTTGAGGAATAAATAGCCAGAATAGAGCATGTGTGTTGGGGAGCAGGGGATCTAGATTATATTTCTTTTTGTGTTTATGTATAAAAGTGCATCTGTGTGTCTGGTAGTAGAGAAAGGGTGATTATGCCTGATTTTTGCAAAGGTGTCTATGTGCTTGCTTGTGTCTATACCACCTGTGTTTGTGTATGTGTGTGTGTGTGTGATATGTGTGTGTGTGTGTATTTATGGCAGAACCTGCCTCCTTGCTTATTTATGAAGAGAACCCACAATAAGCATAAATGTACTTGTCTATCTATTCAAGAGTAGGATTGATTGGAAAACAAGGACACAGCCTCTAATTAGAAGGTTCAAATGGGAAACTCACTCAGTATAGGCCATCACTGAGCACCCACTGTTTGCCAGCCACTGTGTGAGAAGCCAGGAACCCAGAGAGAAGCAAGAGCTGGTACAATGCTCTGTGCAATCCACGAGCATAGCAGAGACTCCGGGGAAGATCGGGCCAAGATGAGATCCTGAGTTCCTTGGGGCAGTTACACCAGGCTCCGTGGGCACCCTGAAGTCCTGGCCTCCAAGCCAGTAAGACTGGTCGCACAAGCCTGCGAGTGGGCAGCTCAGGACCAGGCCGGTCCCCGCACTCCAGCCCTCCCAGGCAGGGCAGCAGTTCTCAAGGGTTTCTCATGGGAAGGTAGAGAGTATTTTGCAGAAGTAGCTCCATGATGGGTCAGTAGGTTTGGAAACATCAGCTCAAACTGATTTAAAGATTCTACTCCTGCTTAGCTTCTCAGTGCCATTATGACATCACTGCAGGGTGTCAGTCTCCAGGAGGTTATACAGAATGTAGCATTTACCAAAACCACAAAATCTTGAAGCCCCTTTTTCACTGAGCAAATGGTGGTATTTATATGTCAGGTAACTAATTTTGGAGAAATTCTGCTGCAGAAATACCAAACGTCAGATACAACCCTGGGGGTCCGTCATCTGCCCTTCCCTTCTCCACGCATCTCCCATGAAAAATAAGATAGTAGTTAAGAAATCCAAGCCTGAACATGCAGGCCCGTGGCAGAAGCCATGCGAGGGTGGGCGGGGTGGGGTGGGGGCACGGAAATGAACAGCAGGGCAGGTGGATGTCTGTACGGAATAGGTGAGAGTCAGAAAGTGGACCCAGGCCGGCTCGAGGGAGGCTGCCCCCAGGCCGCTCTGCCCACATTCCGGCTAGCTCCTCACACTCACACAGCTCTTGCTATGGAGAGACCCCGGGCACGCACCGAGATTCCCTGCCTAGTTAGGCCATGCCTGGGGAGCCAATGTTTGTCTTTCTCAAGACTCCATGTTACTTGGTGTATCAACCACGCCTTTGTATTTTCTGTATCCTGATGCTCTAATATCTAGGCCTTTGTGGTCCCTGGAGAGACTGCCCCTCCCAGGGCTGCTGGCCAAGGAGAGAAACCAGTGCTGTTTCCATGCCACAGAGCACCTGTTCTTGTGATGAAAAAGAAAACTCAGCAATATGTATTTATTCATTTTCTTGAGAATAAAAACCTCTTACTGGGGACCCGGATGAAATCCAACTTTCCATGTCTGGTTTCTTCTTCAGGCCCCCAGGCTTGAGGACATTCATGAGAACGCCTTTCCTAGGCAAATCGACCAGCCCTCCCCTGGATGGGGTGCTCTTACTGTCAGCCACTACCCACCTGCCCCAGTCACCCTGGGGCAGGTCCCAGACAGGCGGGCACAGCCCCTGAGCCCCAGGGCCTGCTGAAATCATTCACACTGGCCGGTCCCAAGGCTGCTCACCCTGCCTGTTCCTTCCCCAGGGAAACCACAACAGAGGCTCTTGCCCACGTTTCCCCCTTGCTCCCTGCCTCCTCTGACCCTGCTGCCTCCCCACGTGGCCCTTCGCGGAGCGCCAAGCCTCCTATTTCTAGGGATCTGTGAGTGTTACGACCTTCTTCCTTTGTGACAGTCATCTCCATGTCTGTGTCACACCTGAGTAAAACGAATCCCCGGTACCCTTAAAATTCTCAGCATCTGGAACCACAAGACCAGAAGGTGAGACTGAGCAGAGACAACCGTATTACACCAAGACATGGATACCCGGGGAGTGTCATGCAAAATAGCTAAAGAACAGCTTTAGTACAGCCACCAACCAAACCAAACAGGCATGCACCCAACCGGAAAGAACCCTACAGCCCTGGATACTCCAGTAAGGGACACAAGCAGCTTTTTCTAGGGCAACTAAAATATAGACTGTAGAATCTGACAGACCTGAGCTCAGCTCCTAGCCCTCGCGCAAACTGCGTGACCTTGACCTAGTCATTTAACTTTTCTATGCTTCAAATTTTGACTCTGTAAAATGGGGTTAAGAATATATTGTTATAATTATGAATGAATTGAAAGTGCTTAGTACAGAAGCCAGTACATATTATGCATTCAATACATATTTTATTTTTATTATTATTATTATTACTACTACTACTGCCACTACATACAACTAAATGGCATAACTAAAGGTACAGTGCAATTACTCAAACCTTTGAGACTTCACGGTGTGTGCCACCTGGGCCAGGTACTGGGACAAACTTGAGCATTGTTGCAATTCAGAGCAGAGACCGGCGAGGACTGGATTAATCAAGTCTGGTCATACAGTAACTTAGCATCTACTATGTGCCATGCCCCGTGCTAAGTACTGAGTGCATCACTGGGTCAATTACAAAGATGAGTGAGACATGACCACATGGGTCACCCTCAGTCAAGCAGGAAAAACAGGTGCAGAAATGACTCTCTATGATCCAACCTGGTGTGTGCTATCATGGAGGCATGAACAACTGCTGGGGAGCTCAGAGGGAGGACAACCTCCTAGGGAAAGACAAGGGAGGGTCAGGGAAGACATCCCAGAAGAACTGGGTATTGATGATCAAGTAGGAGTTCACCAGGTCAACAGGAGGATATGACAAGAAGGAGGAAAGGCGCACCACCAAGGAGACACAGAGAATCTCAACAGGGCCGTGAGCCACAGAGAAGTAGCAGGCACAGAGCACAGGCACAGGACTAAGGGCATGGGGACTCTGCACTTCAGGGAAACAAGTTGAGGACAGGGAGAGAGAGAGTCAGCATCAGTGAGGCACTTTGTCCAGGAAAGTAGCAATATGACACAAGCATGGTTACAGAGCCGTGGCCTGGAGGCCCAGGTGTGCGCAGAGCCTCTGGTGGGAGGAGGTCTGTCGCCAGCAGAAGCCACCACTGAGTGAGCACCAGCCACGTGCTGAGTGTGCCCTGCACACTGACATGAGTGCCTCTACCTCCCTGTAGGGCAGGTTCACCTGCATCCACTCAGAAATGAAGAAGAAGCTGATGCTCAGAGCGGCTTTTAAAAACCAAGCATGATGCATCAGCTCAAATGTGGGTGGGTTTCTTTGCAGAAATAACCACCAAAAACATGAAGACGTTGCTGCCTCGGAAGACACTGGGACACGTGCTATTGTTCTTGCATTTCCCAGAAAAGGTGGCGAAGTGTGAGTCCATCAGAGCACCCTGATCCAGGGAGGACCTCTAAATACAGAACTTGGAGAAGAACCCTTGACCTTGGGTACATCCAGTCCCTTCCACGAAAGCATCTGGTCTCCTGAGACAGCTGCTATGAAGCTGGGTCCCCGCCAGGTTGGCGAGCGGGCAGCAGGCAGGAGGCCGCAGTGGCTGAAGAGCCAGGACACGGCAGGACACGATGTGCCCCGCCCCAGGCTGGTGCGACGCGCCAGGGCATCCCTGACTGAGATGACAGACACCCATGTCCCTGTGGATCGGAAGCTGTGGGCAGGGCACTGGAGGGAGGTTGTCCGTTGCTTGGGAGAAAATGACAACGTGCTCAGCGCTGCACACAGGAACACCCTCTGACTGCCCGCCTACAGCCCCCCCAGGGCTGGAAGCAAAGCCAGCACTTGCAGCTGGGGAGCCACCCAGGCTGAGAGAAGCCTGGGTAGGCCTGCCCTGTCCCTGCTCCTGAGGATTGTGGGGCAAGCTCCTGGCCTGCGGAGATCAGGAGGTAGACATACATGGGAGGGACACAAGGGGGCTTGGTGGCCACAGCCAGCAAGGCCCACTGGACTGGGTATGAGTCAGGTTTTCAGTCACCTAGGTGGCCACCCAAGTGCCTCTCCACTCACCATCCCACAAACAGTGGCCTTTCCCTGTCCCCAGGGCAGGACTGTCACTACCAACAGCCGGCAGGGGTGGAGCCAGCAGCTCACCAGGCTCAGCAGACTGGGCGCCTCCCAGTACTGGGGAGGCAGGCTGACTTCCTGAGTGGCTGTATCAGATCAGGCAGGCTGCAGGCTTTGAGGCCCAAGTGGGGAGAGGCAGGAACGGAAGCCTGGTGTGGCCGCGAGCACGGAGAGTGCTCCTTGCTGCCCCCGCCTCAGCCACCGGCCGCCAGGGGCGCTGCTCCAGCCTGCTGCTCTGCAGACGGAGCTCTGGGCGGCCCCAGACATGGAGCTGGGAGAGCCTTCTAGAACATGCAGGAGGCTGGCTGTGGGAATACACAGGGTCTCAGGTTTCAGGGCTGCCTATTTGACGGACAGCTTCACTTGAAAACAAAGAGGAAACAAGCCAGAGCTCACAGAGATGGGCACCCCTTGTCCTCAGGACTTGAGCTGGGAGGCAACGCATCTGTTCTCACAGGACACAGCTCCTTCTCAGGAGCAAACATGCCTCTCTGGGCCAGAGGCTGGGGACGCAGGACAAGGCGGGGGGCCCCGCTCTGAAGGGGTCCCAGGCCCACACCACCGATGCCTGCTGACGGGGCAAACCATGGAAAAGGGAGCCTAGCGTGGCAGGAGCCCAGGGAGGGCCTCACAGGGAGCCACCCCCAAGCTCACTGTGGAGGTGACCAGGGTTCTCAGAGCTGAAAGGGGAAAGACAGTCACACAGCAGGGAGAGGGGGCCCAGGGGCCAAGGCTCAGAGAAGCAGCTGCCAATGCAGAGCCAGGAAGAGGCGCCCTGGGTCACTCTGGCCTAACGGTTCCGAGGGTGAAACCAGGCGCCAGGCTTTGGTCCGCTTCCCCCTGTGTTGGCCTGGCAGCCCACAGCCTGCCCGAGGCTGTGCATTGTTGTGACTTAGGAATTCAGCCTGCATCCCCTGCACAAAGGCAGAGAGCAGCTCGGTACTTGTTGGTCACAGATGGCCTCTTTTAATACATCACCAATTTTCCCATCTTTTCTAAATCAGTCCAATCAACAATGAAACACGCTCTCACTCTTCCTTTGTTTTGTTTGTTGCACGTTACAAGACCTTCTCTCGACCCCACTCCCCTGCCTGCTGCTGCCCATCTCCATTTCCGGTTCCAGCAATGCCTCTACAGAGTCATCTGTGCTTTTCTTCACTTCCCTTCTTCTCGTTCTCTCTGCAACCCACTTAGGCTCTTGTCCCCTCCCCGCACTGATTCTCCAGAACTGTCCTCATCAAGGTCCCCAGGGGCATCCGTGGTGCTGATCCAATGAACATCTCTCGGACTTAATCTTGCTTTTGATCAACATTTGACACAATTTCTCACTTCGTCGGCCCTGAAATACTTTCTTCACCTGGCTTCCTGGTTTCACCTCCTACTTGGCTTTAAATACCTTCCACGGGACTCATGACTCCTACATGCGTATTTCCAGCCCTGACCTCACTCCAGATTCACACGCACAACTGCTTACTCGACATCTCCATCTGTGAAATCAGGCAGACATCCCCAGCTCCGTAAGTCCAAACCTTGGCTGGACCCCCGCTGTTCCACTGCAGGCTTGCCCCATCTTGGTGGATGGAAACCATATCACTCCAGGTGCTCAGGCCAGACACCACGGTGCAAACTTTCCTCCCCCTCTCATACCAACATCTAGTTCCTAGGGAAACCCTGAAGGCTCTGTCGCCAAGACATGTCTGCAACCGGCCCCTTCCCACTGCTGTCCCCTCAGCCGGAGCCCCCTCGCCTCAATGCTTACTTACTGCAGTAGTCTCCTAATTGCATCTCCTGCTTCTCTCTTCTTATAAAATACTCCCCAGGCTGCAGCCAACCAGCTCAGAGAGCATTGGTGCTCAGTTCAAGCCCTGAAAAGGCTCAAGGTAAAAGTCCAAGTCCTCGGAAGGCCAAGCCGCCCATGCTCCCTCTGCCTCTGGCTTACCTGCAGAGGCCCTCCGCCTACACCATCCCAGCCGGGCTGGGCAGGTGCTGGCCCTCAAACGCTCCACCTCAGGGTCCTTGCTCCGCTTATTTGCTCTACCCAGGACACCTTTCCCCAGAGTCAGGTGACTAGCTCCTCATCACCTTCAGTCTTTGCCCCGAACCACCTTCCCCACGAGGCCTCCCCTGGCCAGTCTGTCCTCCCACCTCAGAATCCCTGATCCTCGTGCCATTTCAGTTTTTCCACTGTACTTTAACTACTACCACATTACATGATTTGCACATTTATTATACTTCTTGTTTATGGACCATCCAGAATGCAAACTCCATGAGGCCAGACTTTACTTTTGATTTGTTTGGTTTGGTCAGATAGCTCACCAATGCATGCCACTTTTCTAGCACAGTACCAGGCACATAATAGACTCTCAATAAATACCAAGTGACTGAATTGAATGAATTTTGGCCTCACTGTGGCCTTGGACCTTGGTTTTAGCATCCTCATCTTTTGGCAGGAACACCAAACAAACCATCTGATATCACAGCTGGTGGGCTGTCGTGCAGATTCACAGAAACTGAGAAAATGACTGGAGAGTGGTCCACGCAGAGTGGCACCTGTAATAATCTTTTTTTATTGCTCAGGTAGCAGTAAGGATACAGGTGTTCATATCATTCTCCATAACTTTTGTATGCATGAAAGATTTCATACTTTAAAAAAAATTAACAGATATTCAAACAGTTAGCCATGCTATTGAGTGCCCTTCCTGTATCAGGTGTGGGCTGGGAAACAGATGGGGAGCACAAAGAGGCATGGTCCTGTCCTCCGCAAGCTTGACACGAATAATGGGACACAACCCTGCCACCTCCGGAACAACACACAGCAAGGGCAGAACCACGAGGAAGCCGGTCCAGGACGCACAGGCAGCTGAGAGGCACAGACACTCAGCAGTTCTGGAGTTCAGAGGCACAGAGATGGCTGTGGCCGGGGGGGTCCGAGCACCTTCACAAAGACAGGGAGCAGAGCTCTGAGCAGGCCAGGGAGGGAGAGGGGCTTCCTGGAGAGTAGTGGAGGCACAGTGTGCTCCCTCGAAGTCCTCACCGGAACCTCTCAGGTGGGCTCGTGTGCCGCTAGTGGAGCATCTGACCCCAGAAATGTCATCTCACCTCACCATCATTTCTTCATCCATTCACTGAGTGGCTTGATCTTATGCAACCTACAATGTCTTGTTTCAAGGGGTCTATAAATCTGTGGGCCAAAATGACTAATTCATTTCATGCCAGGCATTGGGCTTAGGGAAAGATAAAAAATATATGGCCCTTGTCTCAAGGATTCACAATCTACTACGGGAGCTGGACGCTAGTTCCCGTAACACCCTCGAGAAGGAGATACAGGAGAGGAGAGGAGAGGAAGCAGGCTCAGAGGGCCCGAGGACAAACGCAGGCCCTCAGGGGGCTCCCACGCCGAGGACAGGCTCCCAGGTAACAAGGGGCACTGTTCTCAGTGACCGCGCGCACTCTGAAATGCCTGAGTCAGCCAGGGGGCTCGCTGGGAAGGCAGATCCTGATTCTGTTCATCTGGGGTGGGGGCCTGAGCGTCTGCATTTCTATTAACTCCCGGGTGAGGCTCTGCTGCTGCTGGTCTGAGGACCACGCTCTGAATAGCACAAGGCTCTAGGTTCCGACCAGCTGGGACTGCTGGCTAGACCATTCAGCAGCAAGCCCAGACCACGTTTAGATCATTCTAGAATATCCAGATCTGTGCATCCCAAACCTCACTGCACATCAGAGTCACGTGAGCAACTTGTTAAACATGCCCAAGGCTCCATGCCAGAAATTTGGGATGGAATCTAGGATTCCATGGATTTTTTTACTTTAAAAAAGCTGCTCAGGGTTTCGGAGAGCACAGCCGTTCACAGCCGTTGCGGAAGATGACTGTGTTCCTGACCCTCCCCAGACCCAGACGACTCGCCCTGCCTGTCCCATTTCTCTGACTCTCTGGTTCCACCTACTGTATCCTTCTTGTCTGTCACAACGACTTTGAAACTTCTTCCTGTTCACAATTAGACACAGGTCCCAAGAATGCTTCTGGGGTTTTATTTAAAGTGTATAAAGAAGGCTGGCCCCTGATCCTAGGTAAGATTTAGTCCCCACTTTAGCTGGTCTCGATGCTTTAAGTTTCTCAACCTGCAATATAATCGGATTTATCTCTACCATGAGCCTCAACAAAGGGTACAGCACATAGAACAAATAAATGGCAGTGGAATTTAAATGAACACTGATTTAAGCATTGCCCTTTCTTCTATTTTTATCAAAGGAAAACATTTGGAGAAGAGCAATTTAAATTAGTTATATCCTGTGGTTCTCTGGGACACAAAGTGGGCAACGCCTGAGCATGCGTACCTCAGATGGCAACGTGGGAGAAGGGATGTAGGGCGCAGGCTTCTGCAGGGCACTTGCGATGCTCCAAGTGCTATTTGCCAAGCACTTTGCAAACATTATGATTCAGGATCTAAACCTGCATGCTTATCAGAATCAACTGGAGAATTCACCAAGGCTGCACATTCCGGGTCCTGCTCTAACCTGCTGAGTCCAAATCTCTGGTGGTAAAACCAAGGAACTTCTCAAAGCCCCCAGGTGACGCCGATATTTGGGGAGCACTGTGTCACCCTCACAGCCCCTGTCACAGATGAAGCCACTCCAGTGCAGAGGGACTTAATGAAGACACACACACAGCCAGAAAAGTGCCAGAACCAAAGCAAGGAGGAGGAAACAGGAGAAAACTTTCCCGTGGCATTTTCACAAGAAGTCAAAGTATTCAAAATCCTGAGGGGAGTAACAGCTGACTACTTTTTGCTTTGAATGCAGCAGTGTTTCCTTGGGATGCACAATGAGGCACGTTCCATTTCGGCCATGACCGCCATGTGGAGTTCACCCTGTATGGCCCCAAACAAGTCATTCTTGGCGACAGAAAGCCAGGGACGTCGACAACCCGTAAGAAAGTGGTAATAATTTACAGGGCACAACTCTAGCAAAGAAAATTCATTTCCTTTTCCATAGAATGATCAGTTTGGCAGACGGGGGCACTATCCCACATGCACACACGGGTATGTAATGGTTTCAACAAGGCATTTGATAAAATCTTTCACGATGCCCTAAAGGATGGGCCGGGTTATACCGGCATAAGTACAGCTAGGTAAACTCACATTCCTCAGGGGTGTGGAAATCGGCTTAGGGGAAGGCCTCAAATGTCATGCCACTAGCTCTGTTCTGGATCTTTCCCCCTTAAACACTATCAGTGATGGGTTGGCAAAGAAAGCATGTTTGTCACTTATGGTCCAGATGGTGTAGTGAGTTTGTACTTTGAATTATATGCTATTCAAACCCATAGTATATAAGAGGATAAAACAAGATGACAGAGTGAGGCTCAAAAACAAGGGAAGTGTTTTCATGAACTGAAGACATGATAATATAATTATCCACAAACCTCATATGTTTGCAAAATACTACTATACAAGGCAGCAGCAGCTCAGTGTTCAGCATGAAAGACTCACTGTTCTCTTTCCATCTGGTGACCTCTCACCCGCTGGGCATCTCTAATTGGATAAAGACCAGAAACTTGATCCCATTTTGCTCCACCATTAACTGCAAAGTGTCTATCAAAGCGGCTATTAATAAACTCAGTGTCTGCTTAGGTCAAATCAAGGGAAGACACCAACAAGCCAATTCCCCTTTTCCTGTGTTTTCAAGTTCGAGTCACCCTGTCCTTCGATCAATAGAATTCACTCAAAAATTTCAGAAAAAGTCTCCTATTGTTGGCGGAAAATGTTTCATGTATTAACTCATTTTTTATTTGCCCCCCACTTACATGAGGTACAGGGGCCGTGATCCCCGCCCACGAACACCCTGTCCTGGGTCCTGGTGTGACAGCACCCCCCAGAAGAGGCCCTCCTCCTCCAGGGGTTCAGATGAGGCCTGGGCACCCCCAGCCCTCTGCTCACTCCCTCACCTCCTTCAGGTCTTTGCTCAAGTGCCAGCTTCTCAGTGGCACCTGCCTTGACCTCTGCATTTCAAACAGATCACCCTCCGGCCTGTGCTCCCTGTCACCTGCCCCTCCTTTATTTTTCTCCACAAACCCCTCTCCATCTCACACATGTTTACTTAATTATTTGCTCATTCTTTTCTCCTCCGCCTAGAATGTAAGCTCCAGGAGGGCACGGATGTTTGTTTATTTGCTTCTCCATCTCCAATGCTTAGAAGGATGCCTCTCACACAGAGCGCAAAACTGGGTGAATACCTATTACTAGAACAAAGAAATTAATGACAAGACAATGATCTTTTTGTTTGGGGAACTGGAGCTCTGAGGCCATACAGCTGTCAACTTTGTAGCTTAGGAAGAAGGAAGGAAGGGAGAGATGGAGGGAGGGAGAAAAAGCATCATCTATTAGAATCATTTCATAAAAGAAAGGTACTTGAACTTCCCCAAAGTGGGAAGTGCATTCTCCAGGACAAATACTAATCTTTCCCAAGAAAAAGTCACATCAACATTATCCTATTCTCTTCTTTCATGTGCATCGGTGGAAATTTTGGCACCAACACCCACGTCCCCAGCCCGCCAGCCCTGCGTCACTACGGCCCTTCCGTAGGAAGCAGACAGCCACGCACCCCTGGCTGCGCCTGGCTCCAGAACATGCACCTGTTTGTGTTAGAATCACTTTTGGCTTTGGACAAAGGTGGGGGTCCAGCTCCAGATCCAATCCAGGGCCACCACTCAGATTAGTGACAGCCATTGTGACACCAGCCTGCGGAGCACGATCTTTTCACTCTGAATTTTCAGCAAATTGATACTTTTTACACAGCTCTTCCTACCCTTTTTCATGCAACTGCTCTGAGAAAAAGAAGACTCTTGACAAACCTCACCTCGTTCACTCTCGAAATAAGCTCACAGAGCAGGCGTATTAGCCCCAGTGCAAAGATAAAGAACCCCAGGATCTGAGGGGCCAAGAGCACCTCCGTGAAGGCAGAAAGAGGGGTGAGTGCAGTGGGGCCACACCTGTGGGCGGGGGGGGGGGGGCAGCCCTATCTTCCCTCCTCTGCAGACCCTTGGAGAGTCAGTGCCCAGGAAGTGTCACCTGTGACCTTCCAAGCGAAAAGCCAGCCAGGTCTTCTTCTCTCTTCCTTCTCAGACCCCCATCCGGTCCTCCGGGTACAGCTCCAGGCCCACCTGCCACCAAAAGCCAACTTCCCACCACCTCACTCCAGCAGCTCCCATCTCTGGTCGCAGCGGCCCTCAGTATCCGGACCACAGTGGTTCAGGCACGCCTAGCCCAGCCCTTCTCTCATGCTTCCTGCCACAGAATTGGCATTTTAAAACACCAAAGCACAAAATCAGACATGATGTATGTTATATGATGCACATTATCTCATGTGGTGATCAGCTCACTGGCTGTGGTTTGAACTTGAGACCACGTATTCTTTGTAGCCCTGCAGGGCCTAAAGTGTGCAGCGCAGACACCACAAGCTAACCTACATTTGTAGGGAGTGCCACAGTTGTGTCACAGAGTGAAGTGCTGTGACTCACATAACTCGTTTGAGCCTCACAGGATCAGGCAGGGAAATGAGTCTCTCAGAGAAATGACCTTGTCTAAGGTCATATAACTAGTCATTTGGAATGTCAGGCTGCAACCTTGGTTTCTAGATCCTGTGTCTATAGCTCTTTGGTACCTCAGCATATTGCTTCTCAATAGCACATATTACATGTGCCAAAAAAAAAATACATTTCCTGTTGGCAAGGAGTGTAATCCTCATCCATACTTTTAATTTAAATGCATCGAGTTATATATTCCTTTGGAAAAATAGAGGAGGGAAAAAATAATTTCAATGATGCATGGCAAATGCTCTTGCTGTTTTCACCCCAAAGAGTAATTCCCAGAGAGATCTTGGATGGAAAACATAGATCTGCTGTTTCCCCAACTGTCTCACTTCCCAGGTGGATCTTATGGAGTTAACATCTCACTGCCTGATGTGAGTATAATGGTCAAGGAGAGAGGTCACATTGTGCCAAAAAGGTCAAGACTTCACAGGAGGGATGGAAATCTGCTCTAAGGCTACAGAAAACAGTCCCCGTGGTGGACTTAATAAGAGCTAAACCTAGTTACATGCATATTAAGTGCTTTCTGGCTTTCGACTAATTTAATCCTTACAAAATCATTTTACAGGTGAATAAAGGAGACTCTGAAAGATCATCTCCAGCCAGCAAGCCTGAGAGCTAGGCTTCGAGCCCTGACGGGCAATTAACTGAGCCCGCTCCCTTAACCGTCTCTGCTACCGTGCCCAGGAACGGTGGCTGCAGTGCACCAGCTTCCTAGGGGGCTCGAGCCACACACAGTTTCTGCCTTTTGCACTGACTTTAGATCCTAATCTTCACATGGCCACCATACAAAGCTCTCTACCGTTCTAGCCCTGACCAGAGGGGTAGGGGAGACAGGTAGGACCCTAAGCAGCAGTGAGGAATGGCTTTGGGGAACAAGGTGTGGACTGGGGGACAGCGCCAAAGCCAGGCACCAGGTGTGTGCAGGTGTGCTGATCATTCCACTCCAGACACTTTGGGAGCAGGTGGAATGCTTTACATCAGGACAACAGAGGTAAACCTGACTGGCCCAGGCCAGCAGGGCTGTGTGTCAGGTGCTGTAGCCCTTGGGAGCACACAGCTCTGGGAGACAGAAGACAGGTAAATAAGTACAGGGATGTAACAGGCAGAGTGGGGAGGGTGCTAGCCAGTCAGAGATTACAGCATCCAGGGCTTGTCCCCTTGGGCTCCAAGTTCATATGAGGAAACAGAATTGGTTTCCATCAGAAACAGGTGTAACATGGAGCGAAGGAAACATTGGTGTCACCTAATACAAGAACAGCCTCCCCCAGCCTTAGCCACTAACCGGAGTTTTACGAAGATGGTGGCATTTGAACTGGGCCTTGAAGGACAAGTAGCACTGTAATCAGTTGAGAAAGAATGGCTTGCACATGTTGAATGTATTCTGACAGCAGTTTGCTGTGAGGGGTTAAATCACAAACAAATATAATACTGAGGAATTCAAATTGGACCCAGTAATCACTGACTTTGCTCGTGCACTGCTGAGTTACCATGTTCATCCCAGCTTCTTGTCACTAGTAAGAGGAACCCGGGGCTGCATGGCTGTGTTACAAGAGGCTGGTGGTTCCCTGTTTGTAGTGGCCGAGTACCGCCTCCAGGGGGAGCTGCGGCCCCACCACAGCACCTGCAGGAGGGGTGGGGTGGGCCCAGGACCCTGACAGGAGGAGCGAAGCTGCCACACTTCCCTGTCCCTGGCTCGGGGGTGGGGAGGCCGGCTGTGGGGATTGCTTCCCACAGCGTTTCTCTCGGCTCCTCCCCCATCCACAGGCAGCGGCTGGTGGTTTCAGGCGCACGTGGGGCAGTAGCCCCTCAGGAGCCCTCCCTGGACCAGCTGAGCAACGGGTGTTTCCAACCGGCTGGGGCTCTTGGGGAGAGGGGGACACTTGGGTCTGTCTGTCTACGCCTGCCCCTCGGTCAGGGGCGTGGGCGCAGAGGTCTCTGAAGGGAGGGGCCAGGGAGGTCTTGTCCGGCCTCTGTCCAGGCTCTGGTCAGCGTGGCCAAGGAGTCCAGGCAGCAAACGTGTGCTCTGTGCAGCTGGGGCCCAAATTCCAGCCCCTGAGCCTAAGGGGAGGAAGGTGAGCCCAGCTTTTGAGAGGCCTTGAATGCCAAGCTAAAATGTCTGGACGGAGACTACACTCAGAATTCCCCATATTCTGGGGTTGGATTTGTGGGCTTCCTCCTTATAGTACTGAGGCCAGTCGTCCAAGTGTAAATGAGCTGCACTACCTTCACCGTAATATTTGCAGCCCAACCTGTAACAATGACTCTTTTTTTTCAGGTTTAGTCCTGTTATTGATGCTACCACTTACTGAGCACCTGGGAATATTATTAGCTATTGTAAGCCCCGTTTTACAGATGAGACAACTAAGGCTCCAGGAAGTCAATACTTACAAGTGGCAGAATGGGCTTGAGCCCAGGCACCATAGCTCCTGCCCCTCACCCCCAGCTTCACACTGGGCCCCATATATTTGGCCCCGGCCTGCTTGCTTGCTTTCATAAGCTGGGCTCCTGACCAAGATAAATGTCACCGTGTGTGCCCCAGCCAAGGAGTAATACAATCCCAAATGGCCTTAGGAACAAAACCTGCAGACTCAGCTTGAGGGGAACACCCTGTCCCCACAAAGCCCAGGCTTCACTTGGGTTGAGCCCTCAGCCTAGAAGCACCCCCACCCCACCCCAAGTGCTCTGTTTATTGAAATCCTACTCTTCTCCGAGGCCTGGTTCCAATGCCAGCTTGTCAGAGATGCCTTCCCTGGCCCTGCCAGTTGGAATTTCTCCTGACCGGTGGCCCTGTGAACTTGGCAGCTGGCGAGGGGCAAGCCAGCCCACTTGCACTCTGCCTTGACCTCCTGTGGGAGGGACCAGGTCTCACCCATCTCTCTGCATCCCCAGGGCTCTGCGCACACCCAGGGCCCAGAGATGAAGCTCACAGTCCCTGGGGATGGTTATGGCTGGTGACGCAGGTAGATGGTGCCAACTTAACAGGTGCCTCCAAGGGGCTGCCAGCTGCCCTTTCCCAGCCCTAGGGATGAAAGCACCCCATGACACTGGGCGACTTGTGCCCTTCTCGGGAGCAGCCAGCCCACCTTGGGCTCCTGGCCACAGCAGCTGTAGCTCCTGCCTCATGTCCCGCTTGGTGAGTCCTGTAGCTCCTCCTGAGCTTTCCTGCCCTGTGGTCCATCCATCTGAGCAACTGCCTCAGTTCCCTGATTTGGGCTCCCAGCCGACTCTGCTGGGCCAAGGAGACCAGCTCCCCGTTCCATCTAACTGCTGTGGGCAAGTCCCGGCTTCATAGCCTCCGTTTCCCTGGCTGTCCAATGGGAATGACAGTGTCTGCCTGAGTCGTACAAGACGGATGCCCACAGTATTAAAGACCCGCATTTCAGGACTGCCGAGACTATCGGTCACCCTATAGATGTGGGAAGGTGTGCTCCTCAGTCAGCACAGAGCTGCTCTGTTTAAGAGAGACATTCCAGGAATGGAAGCAAGATAGTCATCTTAATCCCCAACTAACCCCAAACCGGTCTATTTAACAAGACTGTGGGGGCCCCTGGTCTGCACAGCACTCCTGGGGGGAAGGCCTGTTCTGGTCCTCAGCCTGCAGAGGGAGGGTCGTTGCTCAGACCAGGGCACTCTTCTGCAAGTGTTGGACCCCTCAGGAAACACATGCCCGAAGGGCCAAGCGGGCAAAGGTGGCAGAGGCGGGAGCAGAGTCCGGGCCCCTCCCCTTCCTCGCCTGCTCCCCTGCATTTCAGCCTGCGCACAAACAGCAAGCCCCAGCAGGGCCTCCTGCCCCTGGAGGGAAGGGGCCGCCTGGGGATGGCTGGGACTGAGGTGGCCGCGACAGGCGCTTCAGGGACGGGCAGCAGGAGGCCCTGCCTGCCTCCTGTGTGCCATGCCCCTCCCTCCATTTCCCTGGGATGCAGTAAGCCCAGGTTCTCCCAGCTTCCACGGCACTCAGAACCCTCCAGGGCCAGCCCAGCCTTCTGCAGCTCGGACCAGAGGCCGAGTGTCACGGGTGTCCCAGACGCCATTTAACAAGCTATGCTCACTGCAGTAAAACCCTCGGCCTCTGGGAGAAACAGCAAGGCCTGAATTCTAGCCCAGGCCCCACCCTTGGTACCCACTTCTACTTGGGTTACCTGAACACCCTCTACTCCTGCTTTTGGGGGCTTTAAGTAAAAATAACACTTTTGAACCAAAGCCCTTCCATCTAGGCTGAGATCTACAAGAGGCAGGCCCGGACAGCCACCAGTAGAGACCACAGCACACACAGCAGACTCCCTGGGCCCGTGGTCGGTGGACCCACGACCGCCCTGGGTGGTCTCGGGCGGGGCCTCTCCTCGCCCGCTCACCACACGGGATCTACACCCACTCTCAGCACTGTGCCTGGCCAGGAGAAAACCCTTAAAGACCCTGCGTCTCTGTCTCGAGGATCAAAGCAATCAGTATTTATTTGCCATCCAAGGCAAAGAAAAAAGCCTTTAAGTCTTGAGTAAGTTCTAGAACCTCTTCTATAAACGCAGCCTGGGTAGCAGGAGCCCCTGGGGAGCAGCTGGTCCCATCACTATTTGCAGAACTGTGAATGCCAATGCTAAATGAGCCCCTCTGGGCACAAATCACCCCACTGGAGCCATCAGTACTCCTTAGCTGGGGGGTGGCAGTTTGCAAATGGCCACCCTGGCCCTTACCCAAGACCACGGTGAATCTGGGCGGCTCCTGCCCGGCGGGGGCTCCCAGGTGGAGCCACAGGTGTCATGCTGCCCCTCCATGGCCCGGCCTGGGGATGCTGGCTGCCTCCTCACCCAGCGGTGGGCAAGCAATGTACTGCAGCAGCTAATTCAACTCTCTCAGGAGCCAGCAGGCTGGGCCGGGCGACACAGGGCTCAGAGCGGGCAGGAACCCGGCCAAGTCACAAGGCTCAGGAAAAGAGCAGAGTGTTGAATTGCAAATCCTCTCCCACCTGGGGACAGGCTAACAACATGGAGACACCGCCTGCTCCCTGAGGGGTGCAGAGATTTCCAGCAGATGCCAGCGTCTGCAAACTCTGTGCGAGGGAGACTGGGTGAGGGGCATGACCCCTGGTGCCAGCAGCTGGGCACTCAATATCCATTCTCTCTCCTCACCAGCCCTCGGAGGTATTAGGAGTAAGACTCAGTGATGGACTAACCTCCCCAAGGTCACACCCCTCTAAGGACAGAACCAGGGAGACCAGGAGGGAGGAGGTGTTGAGGGAGGGACACCCTTATGTGCTGGTGACAGGGAACCTTGCAGAAGGCTGGATAGATAGTGGCCCATTCCCTTTCAGCTCTACCACTGGTCCTCAACAAAAGCCTCGGATCCTCCCTCTCTATCCTCAAGTCCCCGTTCCTCTGAGCTGCCTCTGCAGAGGGCCACTGTCACCACTTCTGTCATGCTCAGCAGCACCAGTCAACGTGACGGCTCCCTCGATTCGAACACCTTCCACACCCCAGGAAGCTCGGCATTTCAGCTGCACTCTGGTGTATGTGCACAGCAACCCTGCAAGGTTACAGGCAGCAAAGGGGAGCTTGAAGAACTGGCCTTGGGTCACACAGCGGGAAGTGGCAAAGCAGGGCCGGCTGGTTTCAGTAAGGTGCTCGCTTGAGATCTAGTTCTGTCCTGCCGGAGTCTTAGATACATGGTGATGAGGCTGTGCTCAGATGAGTCAGGTTTTAGAGGCACCTGGCTGGGTGGCGCGTCCTCACTGTGCAGTGGGAATAATTACCTCCCTTTCCAGGCTTGGGGGCTGGGCTTCCCCAGGTGCTGTGTCCAATTAGGAGCAGAGAGGCCCTCCAGCCCAGGCTTCCACTTTCCCAGGTCACCACCATCCTAGCCACACTGGTGCCCCTAGCCTTCCTTAGCCTAGAAAAGCACAGAGAGTGCCAGAGAGGGACCACTGTGCACAGCCTCAGAGCTGCCCCCAACCCACCCCACCATTGGGATAGCTTCCACAGTGTGCCCCAAAATGTCCTTAGTGTAAGGGAGAAAAAAACACTTTAAGACACTTCCACTGAACTAAGCTACTACCTCGCTTACTATTTTTAATTCATCCTGTCAAGATATTTTAAGAACCTCATGACCGACGAGTGCTAAGATTGTGAGTAATTATACCTGCTCATGTTTGCCATTTAGCCAGAAATCTGATAGAAGCACAGCAGGACACGGGCAGTAGCCGCTCCACACCCAGCAGACGGGTGTCATTCTGTGGATGAGGAAGGAGAGGGAGCCTCTGGGACAGACGAGGGCCTGTGGCCCCTGGTGCTCTGAGCCCAGGTGGGTCACACGCCGCCGTTGGTCTCAAGGGCTGGCGATGGGGACATAGGGCTGATCTGTGTCCTGCCGCCCTGACAGGCCTCCGAGAGCCAGCTCGAGGTCGGCTGGTGCACCCGGACATGGGCTCCCAGAAGCTCTGCATGGTGGTTAAAGCTCACAGCCTGTCACACGGACCTGAGCTCTAGATCTCACCGCCATTGGAAGCTGTTCTGACTCGGGGAAATTCACTCTGCCTCTAACTGCCTGATTTCTTTATCAGGGGTACAGAGATAAAAAGAGTCTCTCCCTCATGGGGTTGTGGGCAAGCCATGCATGGAAGGTCCTTGACACAATGTCTGCAGTGAATTAAACCCTCAAAAAGCCTTGGCAGCTGTTAATCCACACAGTAACTTTGAGGGAGGCATTAATAGCTCCATTTTACAGATGAAAAGACAGCCTTGGTTTTATTTTGTGTTTACATCAGCTACAGACTCTCCAGCATTTCCGACACCAGAGCCCCTGAGGACTCATCACTGCCCCAAGGAACGGCGCCAAGACCACGCTGAATAGGCCCTGAAACATCCCCTGCATGCCCGCAGCTGCGAAGACTCCACAGGACGCCCCTTCCCCTAGGCTGCAGGCCCAGAGTCCGGGGTCGTCTGGGAGCCCACCAAGAGTGCCTCGCAGTTTTCCATTTTCCATTTCGTTGCTCAGCTGTGACCCCTTCCTAGACCACCACTGCCCTCCTCTCTTTCTTTGCAAATCTGACTTTGTGGACCCAGGTCAAACATCCCTCCTCCGAGGGGCCTTTCCTGGTCTCTCCACCCCTTAATGAGTTTTCTATCCTTTGACCTCTGAGGGAAAGGAGGAAGTTTTGGACTGATATTTCAGAGCTCCTTCCATATGCCAAGTTCTTTTTCTTACAGAAATCGTTTCTAATTCTCAATGTTAGGTGTTATTTTCTAGGAGAGAAAACAAGCAACAAGCACAGAGAGGCTCACTGGCCCAGGAAGCCAGAGCTGGGGGCTGGGGGGCACCCAGGGTGTCCTCATCATAGCTCCCCTTATTCAACACTCTGAGCATGTCAGGGAGGTGGCTTAGCTGTGAGTTCAGGTCTCATCATCGCAACTGCTGTCGGGACCCCTCGGGATGGGGTCCAGGCCCTAACTCATCTTTAATACCTCACACAATAGGGAGGACACAGCATGGGAAAAACTCACATTACTTTGAGTTTTTAAATTAATAAACATAATTTTTTTAAGAGCAGTTTAGGTTCACAGCAAAATTGATCTGCAAGTACAGAGTTCTCAGATATGTGCATCTGCCCCACTGTCTGTCCCCATATGTGTGCATGTCTCTTTAGTGCTGAATACTATTTTATTGCCTAGATGTACCGCCGGTGATTTATCCACTCACCTCTTGAAGGACATCTTGGTTGCTTCAAGTTCTGTCAATTGTGAATAAAGCTGCTTATAAACATCCATGCACGTGTTTACATGGACATAACTTTTCAACTCCTTTGGGTAAATACCAACGAACGCGACTGCCGGATCATGTGGTAAGAGGATATTTAGTTTTTGTTAGAAACCGCCGCACTGTCTTCCACCGTGGCTGTACCATTTCACGTTCCCAGCAGCGCGTGAGAGCTCCTCTTCCTGGTGGTTCGGAATTCTGCCATTCTAGTATGTGCACAGTGCTTTCTCATGGTTGTTTACTTTGCATTTCCGTGATGACGTATGATGTGGAGCACCTTGTCATATGCCATCTGCATGTATTCTTTGATGACGTGTTTGTTAAAATCTTTGGCCCATTTTTTTAATCGAGCTGTTGGTTTTCTTACTGTTGAGCTTTGGGACTTCTGTGTATCTTTTGGGTAACAGTCCTCTTTTGTGCACATGCACTACATCTGTCAAGGTCCCAGTGGAAGATAGATGGGACACCGGACCTGGGTCCTTGAGGAGACCTGATAAAGGGACTGTTATGGACACGGCAGAGTTGAGGAAGCCTGGCAGGAGATGGTGACACAACCTGGGCCAACAACGGGGGAGGCTGAGGCCACACGGGGTTGAAGGTAAAGGTTGAGGGGCAGCAGGCTATTGGCCCCCCGTGTGTCCACATCCTAATCCCCAGAGCCTGTGAATATGTTACACAATGCAGGTCACATTACCTCTTCTGCCACCCTACTTGGTAACGGGGAATGAAGGCAGCAGGTGGAATTAAGGTTGCTGGTCAGCTAACCTTAAAGTATGGAGACTATTCTGGATTGTCTCCAAACAATAATCTGTAGAGTTATGCCTCACCCTCTCTCCTACTTGGACACTTACAGCTTGGAACATGCCAGACATCGCTCCCCTTCACTGCAGCTTCTGACCTCGTTGTGCTTATCCAGGTGGCTCCATTATCATCACAGGACCTATAAAAGAGGAAAGGGAGGCAGAAGAGAAGCAGAGAGTAACAATGTGACAGCAGTTCGGCCCAATGTTGCTGGCTTTTAAGATGGAGAAAGAGAACATGAGTGACGGAATGCAGAATGCAGGTAGCCTCTAGAATCTGGAAAAGCAAGGAAACAGATTCTCCACGGGGGCTTCGAGGAGGAGCACACCCTGCTAACACCTTGATTTTAGCTCAGTGAGACCTGCGCTGGTCTTTTGACCCACTGACCTGGAAGATAATCAGTTTGCATCGCTTTAAGTCACTAAGTTCGTGATCATTTGTTGCAGCAGACACAGAAGATGAGTACACTGGGAGAGTGGCTAGGGACGAGGCTTGCCCTTCAGGGCTTCTGGGTGAGGGGTCAAGGGTGCCAGCCAGTCCCCAGCAATCCAGCAGGAAGAAGTCAGAGGAATACGTACCTCCAGCTCTCTCCTCCCACTTTCTCGCCATCCACCACCAGCTGAACCCAACCTGAGGCCAGAGGGCTCACAGCAGAGTGGACAGGAGTGAAGAGCAGACCTAGAAATGAGGGAAGGTCTGTGTGTGTGTGTCTCTGCCACACACACACACACACAGACACTGTTGTTGCAGTGAAGGTAAACTCTGCCCCTCTGAGTCAGAAAATCCTACCATGACTCAATCTGGAAATGAGAGGAGTGGAAATTCCTTCCTTCCTTCTCCCCCCCCACCCCAAGATTCAAGTAGCAAATAATCTCTCCAGGTCACTTCTTGGCATCAGGACCAAAAGCTGCATCAAGACTGGAAGCTGTGCTCGTCAGCCCAGGCTTCCACAACAAAGTGCCACAGACCAAGTGGCTTAAACAACCGAAGTTCACTTCCTCATGGTTCTGGAGACCGGGGTCCGACAGGAAGGCGCGGCTGAGTCGGCTCCTGCCGAGGGCGCTCCTCCCCCTGGCCTGCCCACGGCTTCCTTCTGGCTGTGTTGCTCCCATGGCAGGGGAGGAGGGAGCTCTCTGGGGCCTTCTTTCATAAAGACACAAATCCTAATGGGATTAGGGCTTCATGACCTCATCTAACCCTAATTACTTCCTTATTCCAAATACAATCACGCTGGGGGCTAGGGTAGGGCTTCAGCATAGGAATTTTGGGAGAACACAAACCACTCCGTGGCAGACGCTCTTCTGATGGAATCTTGCATGCAACAGGCAGAAAGATCAGAAACATGGACAAAGCAGACAAAAGGTCCTGGCCTCAGAGACCCCCTGGCCTGGACAGGAAGCCTCGTCAATACTTCATGTGTTTGCCCAGACAGCCCCAAACAGAGCATCTCTCCATCTCTAGCATCCCTGGAACTCAGTCCCGCCCACACCTGGGGAAGCCGTCCGGCACTGAGCGGTTCTCAGTTACTCACTGAACAATTAGAGATGGAGTAATTTAGCCCAGTCTGGGTTAAACAGGAAAGCCAAGATTCTAATTTTAACATAGACATACTATAGTGGAGGATATCAGGGGTCAGAGTCTTCAGTACAGGCTGAAACCACTCCTAACACAAGTTTTGTTTTGTTTTTACTCAGAGGCAAAATTAGGTTCAGATGGGTTTGGAAGAAGCAAGTTCTCAGCCCTGAGCATCTGTTGGTGGAAAAGCTCTCTGGGAGGGGTTCAAGTTGGGGTGATCATGAGTGAGATTTACAAACAGAGGGTATGTCAATCATTCGCACCTGTCCCCTGGGTAATGACAGAAATTCTAAGCCAGACACCCATCTACAGGGGAAACCTCTGGGTATATCAGTGATGCAGAATCCGCCTCACAGCCACATTAACTACATTTTGCAGTCCGCCTCTGACTGGCTGGAGAGGCTCCTCCGTCTACGTGAGGGAGTGTGTTTACCTAGAGCTGTCCTAAAAAAGCTATACGTCTTTCCTGGAACTCTCCCTGGAAAATGGGCCAATAGCGCTCATTCCAATAGCGCCACAGATAAAAAACCAGAGGGAGCTTCCCTACCATGTAGAAGTTAAAGGTTTAAAACCCTAAAGTGACAGCCTGGGTACTTAAGTTCTGATAACCTCCTATCTACTCAGCACTCTAACCCAAAGAAGTGAGAACACATTGTCATATTTTCACCTTCTTTCTAAAATGAATAAACCAAGCCTAAGAGAGACTGATGGCTTGGCTGAGACACACAGCTAGTGAAAGGCAGAGCCCAGACCTCATGGGATCCCAAGCCCAGGGTCCTCACTGCTATTCCAGCTTAGACCTTGGGCGACCAAGTAGTTGGAGAATTCTTCCGAAGGGAAGCAGAAGCTCACCTTTTCCCAGGTCCCTTAGACCTTTTTGAGCTACATGAAACCCAACAAAGACTTATTTATTAATACCGATTATTTGCTTCAAAGAAAATTTGTCTAAAATCCGTATGTTTGGAATCCTTGTTATGGACTGAATTGTGACCCCCTCCCCCTCCATCCATGTGTTGAAGTTGACAGCTCCTGGTATGATGGTTATGATTATATATCCAGATGGAAGATTACACTATCACTGGGCCACAGCAATTTTGCCAAAGACAAAAAATCAGGAGACCTGGGTTCTGTGTCAGTAAATGCCAGGAGTTTCAAGTGTAAGATAAGAAGGAAAGAGGCCACTGAAAGGTTACAAAACATGCTAAACACACTCCTTTTCACTTGCTCCTAGTGCTTTGAGAATGACACCCTCAAAGGACCCCGGAAGACCCATGATACCATGAAGATGTCCCCACCAGGGACAGAGGTGCTCATGAGGATGTTAGTGTGGCCCTGAAGTGGCCCTTTAGCAAGCGCAGCTGCAAACTGTTGAAACGCTGGCAAGTTCTTGCCCAGCGTCTCACAGCAGCACAGCACAGGGACCCGGGAGAATGGTGCACACTGGAGCCTACTTATCCTGCAGGTCAGGAGCCTTCACACAGATCCACTCATTTAATCTTCACAGAGATTCTGCCATGTAGATAATATTTTTTATACGCAGAGAGGTTGAGAGAGGTTAAAAAAAAACTTGCCCAAGGTCACACAGCTAGTAAGTGGTGGCTTCTGGTCCAACTCATGCCTATCACCTTGCAGCCAGTACGTGCTTCCCTGGGTACAACTGACCTGAGGAATGTGAACGCGGCTCACAGGCTTACACTCGCGACAGGCCTTTGCTCAGGGACACACTTCGGGGGGCGTGTCCTCCCATTCTGGAGGTTCCCAGAGAGGAGGAGGCACTCGCTACCCGGCAGCTGGGCAGCTGGCCGAGTCTCTGGGCAGTGAGAGGGAGGGAGCGCAGGCCGCGCGAGCGGGATGGACACCGGCAGCCCGCAGTCCCCGAGGCCCGGCTCGGGCCCTGCGCTGAGCCTGGGCGCTCGCCTGGGCGTGGAGACGCGCCTCTGGGCCAAGGTGCTGGTCACCACGCTCTACGCGCTCACCTTCGTGCTGGGCTCGGAGGGCAATGCGCTGTCCGTGCACGTGGTGCTGAAGGCTCGGGCCGGGCCCCCGGGGCGCCTGCGCTACCACGTGCTCAGCCTGGCGCTCTCCGCACTGCTGCTGCTGCTGGTCAGCGTGCCCATGGGGCTCTACAACCTGGTGTGGTTCCACGACCCCTGGGTCTTCTGCGACCTGGGCTGCCGCGCTTACTTCTTCGTGCGCGAGCTGTGCGCCTACGCCACGGTGCTCAGCGTGGCGAGCCTGAGCGCCGAGCGCTGCCTGGCCGTGTGCCAGCCCCTGCACTCCCGCCGCCTGCCGTCACCGCGCCGGACCCGCCGCCTGCTGTCGCTGGTCTGGGCTGCTCGCTCGGACTTGCCCTGCCCACCATGGCAATCATCATGGGGCAGAGGCCAGAGCTTGAGACGGCGGGCAGGGGGCGGGTGCCCGCCTCGCACGGGTGCACCGAACTGGTGAGCCGCTACACGCTCCAGGTCTTCATCCAGGTAAGGGGGAGTGGGGCTGGAGGCCTGTGTTGTCAACGCTGATATCCGCCACCACCCAGAAATTTGGGTCTGATTGCCTCATTTTACAGAGAACTCGGGGAGAGACCTACCAAAGATGAAACATACATAAATAGAAGCCTGGATTTGAATTTCAAACCTAACTCTGAAAATTTATGCTCTTCCACTCTTGCAGGAGTGGTGACCAAACGGTGTAAGAATTACCTGTGGAGCTTGTAGAAGTGTAGATTTCATAACCCACACCAGGCTTCTGCTTTTTTATTATCAACACTAGCCTTCGCTAGCCCTGTGTCAAGCCAGACAGAACATCCAATTTAATGGGATTTTCTGCAGATATAAAAGAAATGCCATATACCAGTTGCAGTCTTAACCAGAATATGGAAAAATGTAAAGTTAAACCCAATAAGAAAACACTCCACTTACTTTAGAAGTTGAGCCGCTCCTCCTGCCACTGCATCAGGTGCACTAATGAGGACCTCAGAGTTCAGCAGTCCAGTCCACACGCTGCCTGCCCGAACGCTGGCCCAAGCACATCGCAGCCACAGAGGGGCACAGGACACCCATCCTCTCCGTGCAGGTGCTGAGCCACGTGGATTACCCAGCAGAATAGTCAGCGCCCTCTGCTCCTGCCGCAGGCTTGGCTGTGCCACTCCCTGCCGCATGCTGGAGCAGCTGTGGCAATAAACCAACAACCACAGGCTCCAAAGCCGGCCAAGTCCACCAGCTTCCACAGACTGGGTAGTGGCTTCCAAGCTGTACCTATTTTGGAGTTGGGTGTCAGGGAAAAATGTGACAAGAAGTTTGTGTTACAAATCCATTACTTGCAGTTTACATGGTGCAGAGGGACCAAGGCAATGAAAGCTGTGGAATGTTCTAGCAAGCTTTTGATGTTAGATGTAGCGAATTCTTCCAGTGTGACAGCAATTTTTGATAAGGGCCTATAAAAAAATCATATAACTTGAGACATATAATCTATGTTAACACAATCCAAAATAACTGATCCATAATCAGTGTTTTCAAGCCAAGAAATTGCTCATAGATTTCAAAAATACAAAAAAAGCATAGTTTTCCAGAAATATTTCAAAACTTTCAAAGATTAATTACCAACTTATGAATATATTTTTATCTTTAATTTGTCTTGACTGGTAGTAAAGTTACAATTTGATAGTAAGTATGTTTTCATTAATAAAAACCTGTTCAGTTCTGAAACAAACTAAAATGATTGTCATGTCCAGGGTTTTTTCTCGGTGTTGCTGATTTGTGAGCATGTGTTAAGATAAAAAAAAGCATGAATGGTAATTCCTTAAAATGGTGCAGCACCCAATTCAGATGAATTGTACTAATTTTGAAGTGCTATTAAAATGTTCCATTTTTTTTAATGTTTGCAAAAGGAAATTACTGATGAAGAAAAAACCTGTGATGCATATATTTTGATTTTGAAAAGTTAAACATTTAAAAATAAGGTATTATATAAGAGACTTATTTTTCATAAGTCAAAAGTATCCAATACAAGGCTTGTAATGTAAAACAGCTGTTGCCTCTCCAGTCCTCCACACTCTGATTTATATTCTCAGGTCCAGAGCCAACTACCACCGACTCAGCGGTTGCTGCTCTTTGCCTGCTTTATTACTCAATTTTTCATTTTACCCACTGTCTTCTAACTGTAGGAAATTAGCATTTTGCTCTTACATTCCCATCCCTGCTTTCACATCCGCCCCCCACACTTCCTCTCACCATCCCTCCAGCTCAATTACTTTGCGGTATCTGGTTAGATTTGTGTTCAGTATTTATAGTATTGTGACTATGTTAAAACATTCTTCCAGACGAACCATGTCATATGTTTTTATTGTATTTCCTTTCCAGGATTACCTGTGTTCTTGCTGTTAATAATGAAGTGGATTTTTTTCATTTGCTTAGTTTCCTATGCATTTATTCCTCATTCACTTTTTTCTTCTCTCCTAGAAGTACAAATACCATTCCAATATGTTCACACCCATCAGATAATCCACCAGTTTCAGCTTTTATTTTTCACTCACCCCTGGAGCCCTCTCTTCTGCTCCAGTCTAACTGGATCCACAGCTGGTATCTCGAGAATTACATTTCCTCACTCTGCTCTTCTGTTGGGTGCCCTATTTTTTTATTTGGGGCCTCCTTTTTGACTGGCTTATAACCTTATATTGATGGAACATGTGCTCTTATAACCTCCTTGACACCTATGGAAAAGATCCATAGATAGCGAAAAATCTGAGAATATGTGAAAATGTTTCATATTATCCTCTTTGCCATAATATGGCTGGGTATGAAATTCTAAGGTGGACACCAATTTCCCTACAAACCCTAAAGCATTACTCCATTATTTTTTGCTGTCACTGTTGCTTTGGAGAAGTTGAATGTCATTCTGGTTCCCCATCCTCTGTATGTGCCTGCCTTACCTCTTTGGAAGTTTCAGGATCTGCTCTTTATCCTTGGGATAAAGAACATGCCTTGATAAGGGTTTATTTTCACCCATTGTTCTGGACCCCCTGGCAGCCTTTCAATCTAGAAGCTCATATGCCTCAATGTTGGGAAAACTTTCTTAAATGTCGTTTATCATTTCCTCCCTGTTTTTTCCAGTCTTCTTTTCTAGAACCACTATTATTTAGATGAGTATCTCAAACTATTACCAAATTTTATTGTTTCTCTTCGATTTTCATTGCTCTCTCCCAACTTTCGGAGAATTTCCCCAGCCATACCGCGCTGTCACTGCCCTCCTGCTGCTGCGGACTCTCTGGGCCCTTGGGCACAGCCCAGTGAGCAGAGCACCGCGGAGCCTCGGCACTACCACCCTAACCCTTGGAATTACCTTTACAGGTGAATGTGCTGGTGCCCTTTGTGCTCCCCTTGGCATTAACTGCTTTCCTGAACGGGGTCACGGTGAGCCACCTGGTGGCCCTCTGCTCCCAGGTGCCAGCCACCTCTGCCCCAGGCAGCCCAGCCCACACCTGCGTGGAGCTAATGAGTGAGGAGAGGAAGATGCCCTCCCTGTAGGCCCAAGCCGGCCTGGCGAGACACAGGGACTCCAGCCGGATCCGTGGCCCCCAGCACAGCATCCAGGTTCTCGGTTAAGTGCTGGGTAACGCTGCCCTGAGAGGAAGGGCCCGGCTCCAGGCTGCTTCCACCAACCCCTGGCCTTGAGCAGAGACCTTGCACAAGTGCTACTGTACCTCTCTTTAGGCCTCATTTTCCTCTATGCCCTGAGGAACTATATAATCACCAACAGGTTTCCATAAGGTTCAGTGCTATAAAGAAAAGAATTGAAATTCTGCATGAAACCCTTTTCTGCTCCGGGGAGATGTACACAAAGACAGGCAGATTCCTGGCTGCTTTTCACGGAGTCTGGCCAAATGTATGGATGTCTATGAAGAGCAGCTGTAATCAAGGACCTGCAGAACAGGAATCGTGGACTCAGCCCAGCTGGGTCCTCAAATCCCGTTCCCCACTAACTCGCCACTTCCCTAAGAAGACATTGGTCTGTTTGCTTGCTTTATAATTACCTGAGCAAACGTGGCCTTGTAGGATAAACTTTAAAAGGCACAGGAAAACAGAGGTCTCTGCAAGTCCCTGCCGTAACCTGGCACTCACTGAGGGCTGAGAGGAAGCAGTAAGAGACCAGGACCCTGCTCTCATCAAAGCCCTCAGACCCGTGTCCAGAGCACCACCCCGTGGAGCCATTCCCCCTGGGAGTCCCAGAGCCCCACCTGAATGGATGTAGCTTCAGGCTCTGGGGCTCCCCCAGAAACCCCGACCTGGATGAGGTGGAGCAATGCGCAGAGCCCAGTGGCTGTCTGCACAGTCACCTAGCATTCAGACGTGCAACTATCACTAACATTCAAGCTTTGCAGTCAGTGGCCTTACAGGGACCCTCTGCTTGGCCACTTACCAGCTGTAACTGCAGGCCTTTCACTCACACCTCTTAGCCTTGTGCGTAGGACAGAAATGCAGGAGCTCAGTGTGATGGGATATGGCACGGAACAAAGGCAGCTCATGATGGGGCCTGGACTTCCTTCCACAGACAACGGCAGTCATTGGAAGAGTCAATGCCCAGGAATGACAGGGAAATTTGCTTTTGAGATATGCTGTGCTCAGCAGTCTTTGGAGGATGGCCTATGCAGTGCTTCTCAAACTTCCGTGTGCCTAAGAATAAGGTGTAGCGCTGTTTGGGGGACCGAGAGTCTGCATCTCTCCCAAGCTCTCAGTTGATATTGATGCTGCTGACCCAGGAGCCACACTAGACTAGAGAAGGGGTCTCTGTCAGGGCAGGAGTAGGAGGAAGGGAGTAGAAGCTTAGGGACCAAGAGGCCAATTAGAAGACTGACGTCACAGTCCAGTGGAGGGGAAATAGGGGCCCTAGGAAGAGGGGTGGGGTTGAGGAGGGAGGGATGGAGAGGAAGGATGCCAAGGAGGGTCTTTTCAATAGATTGGATCTAGGTGGTAATGGAAAAATAAGGAGACTCTCTGGCTTATGACTTGAGTGCTTTGTGGATGGTGGTGCCATCAATCGAGTAGAAAAAGAAATAGAGGAGGGAGCAGCTTTATAAGGCAAGACATTCAAGTTATGTTGTCTCTGCAGTTAGACAACTAAGTAGAAATATCTAGCCCTGAGTTGGGAGTAAATTCTAGTGACCAGGAGGAGGTTATATGAGTTATAGAAGGTTCTAGAAGCATGTCAGTGTACAGGTCAGAGCTAAAGTGGAACTCACCCAGAGGACAGGGTCACACCAGGTCTGGGGACAGATCCAGATAGGGATGTATCAGCTTCAGAGCTTTCCTCCAGCCCTTGAACTCTGGGAACAAGTTCCCACCTTGGCATCTTTGTCCCTACAGGCAGCGTCACTGAGAATGTGTTGCTCCCTGCCTCTCCCTGACTGTTCTGCAGGAGCCATTGTGGCTGTGTATGTCATCTGCTGGATGCCGTACCACGCCCGCAGGCTCATGGCTCATGTACTGCTCCATCTCCGATGACGTGTGGACCCAGTAAGTGCAGTAGAAGAGCCCTACTATGTGGGGAGGGGGTTGTTGAGGAGGTGACAGGTCTGCTAACCCCGCCTGCTGGGCTTCTCTTCCAGCACGCTCTGCAACTTCTATCACTACTTCCACATGGGGATGAACGTGCTTTTCTATGTCAGTTCAGCAGTGACCCCTGTCCTGTACAGCGGTGTGTCCTCCTCCTTCAGAAAACTCTTCCTGGAAGCCCTCAGACCTCTGCGTCCAGAGCACCACCTCGTGGAGTCATTCCCCCTGGGAGTCCCAGAGCCCCACCTGAATGGATGTAGCTTCAGGCTCTGGGGCTCCCCCAGAAACCCCGACCTGGATGAGGTGGAGCAATGCGCAGAGCCCAGTGGCTGTCTGCACAGTCACCTAGCATTCAGACGTGCAACTATCACTAACATTCAAGCTTTGCAGTCAGTGGCCTTACAGGGACCCTCTGCTTGGCCACTTACCAGCTGTAACTGCAGGCCTTTCACTCGCACCTCTTAGCCTCAGTCTCCTCACCTGTGCAATGGAGATGAACAGCACCCATCTCTTAGAGCTATTTGAGGATTAAAGTGCTTAGCACAGTGCCTGGAGGGTAATAAGACATTTTCGCTGGCATTATTTTTATCGTCATTATAGTTACCATTATTATTACTGCTGGTTTTTGCTATCCCGGAAATCCATCACCTTCTTCTGTGGATTCATGCTCATAGATTATGGGCCCAGATGTCCTACAAGTTTCCAAAAATGACAAATGACCGTGCTGCAGAAGCAGACTGGGCTGTTGTATCTCATGAGCTGTAGGAAAATTTTCTAATGTCGCCTAGTGGGAGTCAGCAGTTCACACCCACAGCAGCATGCCCCAAGCTCTGGAAAGCTGGGTCACTAGCTTCCCTCCCCCAGCCTCTGGCCCATGCGACCGCCTGACGCTCCTGGCCTGTGGGATGACGGATGTTTGACCCACCTGGGAGCAGCAGCATGCTTCCTGCTCAGAGAATGCGGGGCCCACGGACAGGCGCTGGGAGCAGGGGGTTAGAAAAGAGTCAAGTTCCATTCGTTTTCATCAGGACAGGCTCTTTCTGTTTTCGGGCAGGCCTCAGTTCCCTCTGCTGCCTTCCCGGGTCAGGTCCCACTTGATATCGCCAGCCTTGCTCCTAAAGGTCTGTGAGGCCTGAGCCAAGAGAGAAATGGTGATTCCCCAGGTGTCTAGCAGTTAAAGCCATGGATCTGCCAGTGAGTATGGAAAGTGGGGAGCAGGACAGAAGGATCAAGCACAGGTTCTGTCTGACCTCTGCCTGACCACACTGATGCCTCCCTGAGCTCCGCCCACCCCCTGACCCACCGTCACCACCCGGCCCCCACCTCTGTAACCAGCACCTGCTCACACACACCCTGTGCGCACGCACCACATCTACAGGTGAACACACATCACACAGGCACACAGGACTGGTACCCTGTTTGAGACGAGCTGGAAGGGTCAGAGGAGGATGCTGAGAAGTGGCTTCCACTGGGCCAGGAGGTGATCATCCTGCAGCCCCAGCTCAGCACCCTAGGGAAGAGACTAGAAGCAACTCACCGAGAGCTGCCCCAGGCTGGGTCTGCTCTCTGGCACCCGTGCCCCCCATCAGAGAGAGGCAGTGCCACAGGGAGAGAAGGGCCCAGCAGGGGACTCACAGCGGCCCTGAGGGTCGGCCCCGAGATCACCCATGGCTGGAGGTGGTTGCAAGGGGTGGCGGAGCCCATACCCCACCTGCCGGGTGCCCCTCTCTGCCCAGTGTGGCTGAGCTCGGGGATGCTGGCCGAGGATCCACACAGTCTGATTTTAAAGCCCATCTTCTGGAGCCCCTTGGTTAAGGGGGAGGTTGTCAGGCACCTTCCTCCATCCTACTGAAAGCTCAGAGCACGGGGAGGTAGGAAAGAGCAAACTCACAGCACAAACTTCGGCGCAGCTCCAGGACATGGAGCATGAAGCAATTAGCCTGCCTGGCCTGCTTGGCGCAGAGCTCGCTGGGCCTGGGATGGACCTGATTTGGGTTCTGTAAGTGGTATACGGCCACCTTGGGCAAATCCATCTCCCTGAGTCTGTTTCTCTATCTATCAAACTGGTAGTGCAAAGCCCTCAAATCCAATTTTTTAAAAAATGATTCAGATCAGAAAAACCTGAGCTGGCCTTGAAGCAATTTATAGTTGTTATCCTTCTTCATAGGCCTATATGTATACATTTTGCTGCAGAATACTTAATGAGATCGATTATGGGGATCCCCCAAGCTCCTGGGTGTCAGCTGGGGCCACACGACAGACCACTGCAGACTTGGGGGCTAAAACAACAGACATTTATTTTCTCACACTTGTGGAGGCTGGGAAGGTCAAGGGGCCAACAAGGTTAGCGTTTATTCTGAGGCTTCTCTTCTGGTTTGTGGGCAGCTGCGGGCCCACGTGACCTCTCTCTACATAGGTGGGAAGAGAGACAGAAAGAGCCCTCTGGTGTCTCAAAAAGACAGGGCCTTCATCTGATCGGATCAGGGTCCCACCACTACGACCTCATTCAGCTTTACTTTCTTCGAGACCCCATCTCCAGACACAGCCACACTAGAAGTTGAGCACCAACATAAGAAATTTGGGGCAACACAAACATTAAGCCCATAATATCTTGCTGATGCCATTACATCATCT
The DNA here is from genome assembly GCF_030020395.1 of Manis pentadactyla. Lineage (NCBI taxonomy): Eukaryota > Metazoa > Chordata > Mammalia > Pholidota > Manidae > Manis > Manis pentadactyla. The sequence goes on from NC_080020.1 coordinate 227,700,000, forward strand.
GTAGTATATGCACCGTGTTGCTTTTCTATAATTTGAAAAACTCTGAATTGCAAAATGCACGTGGCTCCAAGAGTTTCAGATAAGGGATTGTGGATCTGTATGGTACCTAACAATCAGTTTATAATGATTAAATAGGTAAGGAGTGTTAAGTCCCTAGCAGGGTGCTGCCACACAGCAAGTGCTGAATACATACAACACATACTGCCATTACTTGTCATCATTACCGTCCTAGACCTCTAACTGGGTAGAGCCCAGCAAGGTGCCCCTCGCACAAAGCCCCATGAGCGAAGCACACACCCCTTATACTACATGTTACCAAAGCACAGCAAAAAACAGTAGAACCACATTCTAAGAGAAACAGATTGAGAAAACAGTTGAAGCAAACATGAGACTTCAGGAGTTACTTCACATATTACCCAAAGATCTCACAGAAATCATTAAGCAAAATAGCAAGATCTCAAAGACCAAGAAACCCCCAAGAGGAATTATGTTCAGCTTCGATAGTTCCTAAAGCGGTGACGATAAAACTATAGTGATGCAACATTTTATGGCCAGTAATTTTTTAAATGTCAATGGCAAGAACAAATATTGCCAGCAAAAGTGGGGTGTAATCAATGTGCTCATATACTGAAGGGAGAAAAAGATTAGATAACCCTCTTGCAAAAAAATTGGTAATAAATTTTGAAAGCCACAGAAATATTTGAAGACAGATCTTGTATTTCAACTCCTGAAATTTTAAGGCAATTTGCCAAGGAAGGAAAAATTCTCTCTGCGTGTCCTCAGGTTCATTGCAGCACTCTGCACTAGGCATTTGCAAGCAGGCCTGGACCAAGCATGTAAACTGATTCCTAAAACTCACAGCCTTGACTGGAAAATGGTTGACCTTTGGACAACACAGGTTTGCACTGCATGAGTCCATTTATCTGTGGGGTTTTTTTTTTAATAATTGGAAAATTTTTTGAAGATTTGCAACAATTTGAAAAAACCTTTTATTTTCTCTAGCTTACATTATTGTAAGAATATAGCATATGAACATGTACAGAATAAGTGTTAATTGACGTTTATGTTACAAGTAAGGCTTTGCATCAACAGTAGGTTATTAGTTAAGGTTTTGGACAGTCAGAAGTTATATGCAGATTTTTTATTTGCTGGGGGTGGGCGCCCCTTGCTCCTGGTTGTTCAAGGGTCAACTGTAATTACATCAGCAACGGCCCTATTTTCAAGTAAGATTATATTCTAAAGTACTAGGGGTTAGGACTTCAACATTTGGGTGGGGAGGGGGACATAATTCAACTCACAACAGGACCGAAGCCCGCCCTTCCTAGCAGGGTGGATTGCCCTCTCTGGGAACAATCCTTTTTTACAGCAAGACTAAGAATCAGAGTGGCCAGGGATCCCAAGAGAAAAATCAGCGCTCCCCAGAGTTTTAGAAAGAAAGGCAAAGGGAAACTGGGACAGTATATTGGGCGAATGACAAACGCAGTCACAGAATTCTTATTTCTTCCCCAGACATGAAGGGCTTTAAAACTCTGCCCTGGCCTTTGTTTTGTTAATTAAAATGCTAATTCCTTCTGAGCTGGGAAGTCTGCCTAAACAAGTAGACTGAAACGGCAAATGAAAGCCATCAACGCTGGACGTGTCCTTGGTTCCCAGTCTTCCCTTGAGACGTCAGGGCCCAGGGGCCGGGAGGCAGGGATCCCAGAGGCATGAGGGGAAGAGCATGCCAGGCGGGGGAAATGACAGCCCGAGGTGGGTGCTTGCCCAGCAGTGGCCCAGGCGGCCGGCCTGCATGAGGGGGAAAAGGAATTATTAACACACATCATAAACAACCCTTTCTGCTGTCTTCTTAGAGGTGTTCTCCCGCTGCACCTTCCAGGTATTTCACTCTTGAGTTTATCTGTCTGGCTACTTCATCTCCCTATTGAGGTTTTAGTTATACATTTCTAAGATCTGTAATTGATCGTTTTTGTTCTGGATATGATACAATCTCTTTTCGGATTTGAATCACACTTGTTTTATAGGACTGTTTGCTTTATTGATCCTCTATTGAAGTTATCACCTTTCACTCTATAACGTTCCCTGTGTTTTTTGAGTCTTAGTTGTGTGTTTATTTCTGTACTATGGAGTTCCTGTTTGCTTGCTAATTCTGTTCACCACAAACTACCTCATGTTACCGTGGTGGGGGAGACAGTGCCATGGGGCGGGGTGTGCCAATAGCTTGCGTTCACAAGTCTAGGCCTCTGCCCTCCTCTGCTTTGGCCTTGGCAAGGGCTGGCCAGCTGCTTTGCACAGGCTGGTGGAGTCTGGAAGGGGTGCAGGAATTGCTGGGGGGAATCCAGTGGCCGAGCTGCCTCAACTACCTCCTCTGCTAGTCATCCTGACAAGTGCCCAGGCCCCTTTCAGTTCCTTTAGCCACTCCAAAACTCAGAGCACCCCAACACCATCTTTCTGGTGGCAGGTATCTCTGCATTGTGAGCTGTGCATTACTCCATTTCTGTTTTTCCGTACATCTGCTTTTGTGTGCCTTTTCTCTCAGGGTTTCCTCCTCATATTGATACATCCCTACTTTTATAGATAACTTCCTTTCCAAAACTGTCTTTTCTGTCATGTCATGTGATTTTAAGAAGCTAGCCCCTGGGGTTCACACGCACATTACTTCCTCTCAGAACAGTGTAATACTCGCTGAAGAAACAATAAAAGCATTGTAAGTTTTATTTATAAGGCTGGAACAAACAAGAATATTACTTTGGGATTTTTTTTCAAGTTTAAGTTAACTAACAAAATGGGGAGAACAGCCCAAGAAGACACTACTTACAAGAGACAGATATAACCAGAGAAGGTAACTTTTATTCCAAGTAGGAATAACAGCATGTACAGAGCGGTCATCTTATAAACACAGAGCTCATCTTTCAGACTCAAGGACTTTTTTCCTTAGGAGAAAAAAAAAAGATTGACAAGAATTCTTTGGTATCATCTTTTAAAATAATTTCTTCCTGGACTGTTTTCCACTAGAGTGCTTATAAATAAATGCCTAAGATGGACATAAAAGAATGTATCCTCATGTTTCATTTTTGAGGATCTTGAAACCTTCCCTTGGTTCCAGGAGTGGCCACATTGTAGGGAGAAGACAGGCTCCGGATCCAGGAGTGTGGCTGGTGCTTCGGCTTCTCTCCAGCTGTGATCTTGTGACCTTGTTCACTCTGTGCATCACAAGCTTCTCATCTTTCAAATGGGAGAATAGTTCCACCCACACAAGCTGTTGGAAGGATTAAGCAAGATCCTGAAGGTGAAAGCACCTGGCCCAGTGGCTGGCCTACAGGTGACAGTCTAATGTGCTGGTTTAAAAAGCCTCTGGCCAGTGAGTCAAAGTGTGAGCGTCACAGAGCATCCCTGTCCCCCTCCCTCTCTGATCAGGGCCAGGCAGGCAGAAGAGAACTAGCCATTTAAGGAACCAGAAACTGGGTTTCAGTAAATCGTAGCCATAAGTCTAGTTTCTTATCACCTGTTTTATATGCCACTTTGGTTGTTTTATTGTTTGTTTCAAGTAAGCAATTTGATGCTCTTTCCTTTATAAGGCAAATTCTGCTTCCTAGAGTCAGCCTCTGTAACCCTAATTTCCTTCCTTTGAAACCCTTTTAGTTTCACAGAAAAGTTTCATTTCTGTTCTAAGGGGTAGGGTATTTACCCTTTACTATTGTTTTAGAATCCTATTTGCTATGAAGTTGATGCCTTTGGGCTAGCTGCTAAAAGAACAAATTGGTAGGCAATTACATAATTCTTATTAGATGACTGACTCAGTTTTTTCTTGTCTCTGGCCTTTACAGTTAAAATGTTCTTCTGCAATATTGCTTTGGAGCAGGTTATAGGGAAACCTACATAGCCAGAATCATACCCATCGCCTGAAATATGGCACTTCTACAAGATTATCCAAGTGTGATCCTTTACAACTAAGAGGAAAGTCACATTTGTCCAGGGAAGCACGTGGATGACACAATATACGTTCTTCGTGAAATGGACTTGGACACAGCCCAGAGCAATGTGGTCTGGCCCAATCCCAGGAGGCGTGGGTTTGTGTTCCTGCCTGCCACGGCTCCCCCTCGTTGCTCACTAAGTCTCCATCCTCCTCTGCCTGGTTCCCTGGCACACACCACAAGGGGGTTGCACAACAGTCCCTGGGGCCCATACAGTTCCAGCAGCCCGTGGCTCTGGGACTCCCTGAGCCTCAACACCATGAGGTTCTGAAGGCTGCACTCTTCCGGAAAATTTGCAGGTGTCTCCCTCAGATGTGCCGTCCGGTCAGAAAAAAGAGCGGCCGGTCTTCCTTGGCGTTGGCGGTCTGGAACTCGTCACGCAGCCGGAACTGCCACTCATCTTCCAGCTCGAGGCGGACAACCGTCTGGCGGAGTGAGTTCCGGTCCTGACAGATCACACACAAGGTGGCACCTGCGTGGACAACGGCAGAGGCGTGTGAGGGAAACAGGTGAGAGCATCCAAATAACAGCTACTGCTGGACTCCACTTGTGACAAGGAAACACAGTGCTGCTGGGAAGGGAAGGACCACATGTACGAGCCACTCCTGTTGCTTTGGGGATGCTTCCTCATCTCGGCAAGGGACCGTGTGACCACTATGTGGCATGTCTGGCAGGTGAGACAACACAGAGGCAGAAGAAATGCTGACAAAGAAGGGGGCGGCGGAGGAGAACCAGGAGCAGACAGACCAGCCGGACTGCAAACCAAGCACGCTCAGCTTGGCCCGTGGAGCAAACCACCTGGCCTGACCCCGCCTCCCACCCAGCCGCCCAGCCGCCCAGGCCCACCATGCGGCTCCTACCTCTCCCCACCTGCCCAGCCCCGTGAACTCACCCTCCTCCTGACCCCTCGAGTAACCAGCACATCATCCGTGCAGGCTCCTTCATTCACTCTGTCTACACGCCTACCTTCCTCCCAACCTTCCTCCTGACATACCCCATCCTCCCAGTACATGAAACATTTCCTGAGGGTGGAGACTTGTAGTTTCTAGTCTCTCACTAGTCCCAAGGCCTCAAAGAGTGTAACACTGGCTCAAGAAGGTCAGCATGAAGGCCAGCCAGGGAGAAGTGAAGGTGGGATTGGAAATAATATTTTTAAGTCATATAAGAATGTTCATCCCTCTCAACCACTCCAGCACGAGAACAAGAAAGCTACAGACAAGAAAGACTAAGAGTAAAAGTCAAGGAACATGCAGGACCTCAAGCCAAGGAGGAACTCCTCTACCTGGAGGAGGACATGTCTGAGGGCAACTGTGCGCTGATGGTAAGAAGTGGATGGAAAAGAACACAAGACTTGAAAATAGCCGCTCCTCACCTAAAAGGAAGGGATGTATCTTGTCTACCCAGACAGGTATAGGGAAAGAGAGCCACCCTGGGATCCCATCCCAGCCTTCGTGTACTTTCCTGGAGGGTGGGGGCACTCACAGTCCTCCTGAGCCTCAGTTTACCCACTAGCAAATGAGGAGTAGGACCAGACGTCACCTCCCCAGAGGAGCCAGGCGACCACAGGCATTCAAGTCGAGGTCTGGTGTAAGAGTATGGAAAGTCACCTTTCAGAAAATGAAACTTTTTCAAAAAGCTGGCTCCCACGAAGGAGTCGCAGAGGTACAGCAGGAGTCCACTAAACGCGAAGTCAGAGCAGCTGACGTTCAGAGAGTGGGGCCTGGAGCTCACGTAACACACGGAGATCTGGAAAGGAATCCAAGAGGAAACATAACTTCCATGAAATACTCAACACCATTATGTTAGGGCTTTGCACCTAACAAATACTAACTGTTCGGTCAAGCTCAAGGTTTTGGGGGGTCAAAAACAATATTTAATACCCTAAAAAATCAATTCTAAGAGATTTATCCAGATTTTATCCATTCATTCATTCATTTGAGAATCAGGGATGTTTTGGCATAAAAATTGGGTTTGATTCCTAACTTATATTGGGAGCAAACCATTCAAAGTCTCCCAGCCTTTATTTTATCATCTGTATGTTGGGTTAAATACCTGGGACAAAGTAGTGAAGCAGTTATGGTTCCGAGTCCCGGATTCTAGCCCATCTGTTTTAGGAGCTTCTCAGATTTACGGATTTGACCATGGTCCCTCTGGAAGTTACCTGAGACCCCAGGTTAAGGTAGCAGTCGACCGACAGCACGGGGTGGCTGTGGTTCCTCAGGGACAGCGGGAAGAAGTGGTGGCTGTGGTGCTGGAGGAACTCCTCCAGCAGGAGCTGCGCGGGGGCTGCGAGGGACGTGTGCTTGCTGTCCGGGGCGCAGATGTACTGGGCCGGCACAGCGGCCGCCGGGTTGTTGGACACCTGCGTGGGGAACACGCGTCAGCCACGCCCAGACACCCAGAGCAGAGAAGCCCTTCCCGAGGCCTGCAGGCCGCACGGGCCCCGGCGTGGCCCTGCTGGGGGAGGTGCATTGCACGGAACTGCTGTGAGGGCAGAACACCTAAGAGTTGATGGGAGTTGAAATGACGTGAGTTGAGACAATAAAATTCTCTGTTATGAAAAATCAGGTTTTACCAAAGTGGGACACGTGAAAACTGATCAATGTGATCAGTAAGAATTATAGACATCAATTACTCCCTTCCGCACAGAAAATAGACTGTCTGGCCTAGGGAAAAAAAATAAGAAAACTAAGGGACCTTGGGAACTCTTCCCCAAGTCCAGGGATGCCAACCTCTAGGAATGGTCAGCCTCACTCTGACCCCCAGATCCTACCTCCCTCTGCCCACCCCCACCACCCTTCCTCCCGTCTGCCCAGCCGTCCGAGCCCACACCCTCTTACACCATGGCCAACGTATTCTCTGTGCTGCAGCCAGAGAGACCGTTGACATAAATAAAACTAATCAGACCCTCTTCTGGACACCATTCAATGGTTTCTCAGTGTCTCCTAGAGAAAGGTCTAGAACATTCCTATGGCCAAGAAGGCCTCGCTTACTTCTCCAGCTCATCGCCACCACTCTCCCCCTGACTCCTGCCCCCCCCCAGCACCTTCACCCAGATTCTTCCCTGTACTTGGACACGTGGTTGTTTCTCACCCTCCAGGACTCGGCTTTAATGTCACTCTCTCAGGGGTATTTGCACAGACTCCCGCCCCTGGCAAGGTTCCATGTCCCTATGGTGCTTATCACAGAGGCACTTCCCTACATATTCAACATCTGCCTCAGGGTCAGCCTATACATTCCTGGAGGAAGGGACTGGGTTCTCAGTAAATATTTAATGAAGAAATAAGTGAAAACAATGATTTCATCCAGATGAAAGATTATAAAACTAGCTTTCCTACATAGAAACAATACACGATTACACCTAATAGAAAAATAGGAGTAAAAATAAAATAACTAAGAGCTAAAAAATGATACTGAGGGACAAAGAAAATTCAGTTTTAAAAGCACATCAGGCTCTGTGGTAGAAAGACTTAATATGGTAAGGACCTGAATTCTCCCTAGTCAAACTATAAATTAAGCACAACTTCATTAAGAAATCTCAGTGGTGGACAGGTGGGGAAACTGAATGACTCCCAAGTTTTTCTTTTATTTAAAAGTCTTGTTATTTTGCAAGAGAAATGAGGATGACTTTCACTTCCAGAGAGGGCTTCAATCCTGCTGATAGGAAAGGGCATATGGGGGCGGGGGACTGGTAACTGAATTCGGATGTGGCCCAGCTCGGGAACAGTACGCACGGAAGAAGTCGGTGACGCTGGGGAGGAACAGGCTGGAAGCAGCAGATGGTACTGGCATTGTCTGACGTCAGCCATCCGCACAAGATTCAAGGTAGACAAGAGGTGAAAAGCAGAGCATGGGGCTCTGGCCCCTGGATCAGAGAGACCTTCAGGCAGAAATACGCCACCGCTGTATGGCCTTAGGAAAGGTCCAGAACTCTGAGACTTGCTCAACCTTACTTCTTAAATTGCCCAGCCAGCACTGACATAATCCATCATGTTGCTCCCCACCAAGGGGTGGCTCAGAGATAGCACAGCTGTCAAGCTAGCCTGTCAGTGCCATTCACCAGGCTCCCTGGCCAGGCGCTGCCTGGGGGCCCAGAGGAGAGCACGGCACCACACCTGCCCCCAGGAGCTCCATCCAGTGGAGAGGTCAGACAAGTAGGCTGTGGTGACTGTGCGCTCAGGCACCGAGCTAGCCACGGGCAGGCTGGTGGTGGAGGTGTGCTGTTGGGACTCGTACAGGGTCCTGATTAGGATCAGACACCAGAAGCGACCAAACAGAGTGCCTCCCTTCCCAGGGCTGCCAATTAAAAGCCTTTACCAACAATACCCAGCAGGCAGGTCCATCCCACTATCTCGAAAGCAAGCAGTGATGTGGCCTCCCCTTCAGTTCCCACCCTCTTTTTGTACCACAGCAGCTGGGCAGCTGGCTCAGCGGTTCATGCCAGCCCAGTGCATGGTCCCGCTCACCTTAGACGTGATGTGGAAGGACCTGTGCCCGCCCACTGCGACCTGCTTCTTCATCACACTGAAGTGATTGAATCGGCAGAGCAGGAGGCCGGCGCTGTGCACCCGCAGGTTGAAGTCCACATCGTCACATGTGAATCTGCTCAAAGGAGGGGAAGATGGCACTGGGTGCAGCCCACACCCCCTATTTATTACCCCCCACCAGGCATGCAGGGTATGCACCCTGTACTGGGAGTATGAAGGTAAAGGCTCGTTCCTGCTTTGCAGACCTTACTCTAGAGGGCATATAAGGCAAGAAAGAATGGACAAGCTGTAACGAGTTTGCACCAGGGAAGGCTTACACTATGGAAGGACTGCCATTTGTTGACCATATGCTACATGCCAGGCATTGTGCAACGGACTTTACAAACACCATTTCACCTATTGTTAAAAATAAAACAATAAGCTTCCCATGGTAAAAATATTAGCCACTCTTTACAGTTGAGAAAAACAAGGCTCAGAGATGCTAAGTCACCCACCTAAATTGCAAAGTTGGTAAGTGGCAGAACCCAGATTCCTAGCAGGTGGATATGGCTCCAAAACTGACACTCCTATGTGGACCATGTTGGGGGTGCCCACCACCTGGCCTACAGAGACCCTCAGTAAGTGTTAGTAATTGGGTTATTCTTGAGATGTGAGCCCCTCTGTGGCTAGATCTGTAGAGAGCAATGTGTGACTATTACTTGATCGTTTCCTTCAGTGCTAATACTCCTAAAAAGTGATGTGTTCTGAAAGGGAGCCAAAATAGCAAGAGAAACAACACATTTTCAATGCAAGTCACTAAGTAAAGGATCACAGGAACTGAAGGTTGAGTGACTTTAGGCAAATCTCCCTTCCACAAAATCAAACAAAAAAAGGGGGCTGAATCTTACTATGTTGATGGACAGTGACTGTGAACGGGGATGTGGGGGGGACTTGGTGAAGTGGGGAGCCTAGTAAACATAATGTCCTTCATGTAATTGTAGATTAATGATACCAAAATAAAAAAATAAAAAAGGGGCTGAAAGCAGGGGCCAGCCCAACACTCTGGGCAGGAAACCCAGGTTTTGTGGGCCCTGCAGGCCCAGGGCAAGCAGCCATCCCCTGTGGCTGCCCTCGTGGAGGGCTCGGGGGCTGGGGTGGTACTGCCAGCTGCCGCGGGGCAGGAGCTCACCGGTTCTGGTTGTACTGCACGTTCTGGGTCAGGTCCACATTCAGAATGATGAAGTCATGCACGTGGCAGCGGGAGAAGGGCTCACGCACCTCGCGGCTCCCGGCCTTGCTGGACCACTTCCGCATGCCAATCAGCGCATAGTGGGTGATGTTGGGGGCCGCCTCAATGTGCTGCATGATGTGCTTCAAAGAGACGTTTCTTTCTGACCAGGAAAATTCCCTGCTCGGAGGAGGGAGATTGAAATCCCTAGGCTGACAGGCAAATGGCAGCCAAGCCCTCTGGGCCAGCCAGAATGCTACTTCCCAACCTTCTAGGCTGGGCAGGCTGGTATAGATGGAGCCAGCAGCACCACCCCGAGTGCCAGGCACCAGGCTAAGCACTTCACGCGTATTAGCACTTGTCCCTGCAGCATCATCCCCATTTCACAGATGAGGAAACAGAGGCTCCGAATAACCTGCCCAGTGTCACTCAACAGAGCTTGGATTTGAACAGTGCCATCTGCCTCCAGAGCCCACACGGTTTCCATCATGCTGAACCACCTCACATTCCCAATCTGTAGCCCTAAAGGTTAAATAGTGGGGCAAGAGTGAGGCTTTCTACCATTATTTTCAAGAAAAAGAGAGGGGAATGAGTAATGGAGCATGTAAGCCGCCTCCGCCCTCACTGATGGTGCTCAGGGCCTGTGAACACAGCGAGAGACGATCGGGGAGCCGGGGTCAGTGGGAGTGGCATCCCAGAGTAGCCCCGGCATGGTGCCCAACTTTTTGGGACCTTGCTTTCCTTTCCCCAGCTGAGGGGTTTTACATTCAACTCTGGCCCCTGCCAGCTCTGACATTCCAGGACCGGAACTGCTTGTCCAGAATGAAACTCAGAGGGGCAGAATAAAGCCCAGTTCTCTTCCCCGGCTCAGCACACAGCCCAACTCTTGCCTTTGGAAGGGCCACAAAGAGAACATACAGTCGCAGTGCTCATAGGCCATGTGCAAGCCTATCATGCAGAAGACTTTTCTAGAAGAATATGATTAATGGTAATTGTTCTATTAGGATATCAATAACCCACTGGAGGATAACCAACCTATGTTACCTCTCAAAAAAAAAAAAGCCAGAAATAATCAGAAGCCATCAGACAGCCCTTAGTTTGAAATACTCATATGGCAAAATGACAGAAGGCCATCTTTCACCAGTGACGTCCAGCTTCAGCTGTGTCGGCTGAGTGTCTTCTATGTGGTGCTGCTCTATCACCCACCTCCGGGCACAAGATTCATGGTCTAATGCATCCTGACAACCATCTTCAAGCACAGGTGCTAGAACCCCTTTGAAAGGTGAGGAAACTGTAACCTGAAAAGATTGTAGTCACTTCCCTAACATCACAAAGCAAATAAGTATGTAGCGAGGCATCAGGAGTTAGGCTGGAGGAGTGGGAGGCTGGACGGCTTCTAGAGGGACTCCTGGGGCAAGAATGATGTTCCACACCTGCACGTAGGAATTCACTAAATGGGTGTGCTCAATCGGTAAAAATTTCTGAATATCGTATTTTCTTTTTGTATGTATTTTATACTGTTTATATTACTAATATATTATGTTTTATATTCAGTATATTTTATACTGAACATATACTGTGAGATTTTTTTTTCATGTATTATATATCAATAACATTTTTTAAAAATTGAAAACTCAACATACAGCTGGGCCTGGAACATGAGCTCACCGTGCAGGGCTCTGTCTGCCACGCAGCATGCCTCCCAACATGAGAGGCCCTCTGTGGCCCCCAAAGCATGGCCAAGAAATCCCACTGAAAAGAGAACACTCTCATTTACCCTGCAGGGTGTGGGGAAGCACCTCACCTGCTTCTCTCCCCACCGCAGTCGATGTCCACCACATTCCACATCACACAGGAGTCGTCAGAAATCACAATGAAAGGCCAGATGTCCTGCGGCTTGATCCCAAGCTCCTCCTGCCGGTTCCGCTCGAGCTCCAGGTTGTGGTAAGATAGCTCCTTGATCAGGAAGTGGGCAGCACCTGAAATGGGCAAAACCACCCCTGACGCTCAGGTCTATTCTATGGGGACTCCCACACAGGATAAGCGTGCGCATGAAGGCCCCACCCCGAGGCCGGCCAGCTCCCCAGGGTCCTGATCCACATCACTGACCACTCCCTATTGGCCAGTGGCTTTGGAGAAGGACTTCTGGGAAGAATACTCTCCTTGCCACCTTGCACACCCATTTGTCTGTTTATCCTTGCTTCTCTAACAAGTGACAATATTACTGACAAATCAATAACCAAACACTGAAGAAGAAAGAATATTCAAACAAACCACGATAGCTTTCTAAGTTAAAAGTCTTGATGGCAAGTGCTGAGTCTTTCATCTCTGGAACATTCTCTCAAGTCTCCATCCACAGAACCGTTACTGAGTTGGGCGGGATAAACAATGCCTACCAACTCCAGCGCTGTTGAAGATACTTGGGAGCACAAGCATGATGTGGTTGGGCCAGTATTTTTTGTAAACAGCCATTTCGTACTCCTTGACAACCAGCACGTGCAAATGGCTGGCACCATCCATCGCGTGGTACAGGTTAAAGAGTCCGTGTTCATGACGGCCAGTTGTTGGAGTGAATGTCGGACTTTTTATATATTCTTGACTCTGGAAATTATAGGCATAATGAGGTAAAAATATTTGTAAACATGGCCACAATTACCACCCCACCCCCACCCTTTGAAAAATAACTTTGCAGCATCAAAAATGACTCTCCCATCAAAAGACAGAGTCTTTCCGTACTCCCTGAATCTGGCTTAGCCTTGGGACTTGCTTTTTTTAGTGATAAAATACAGTAAAAGTAACACTGTGCCAGTTCTGAGCCTGACCTCTAGAGGACAAACATGATCCACCCTCTCTCAGAACCCTCCCAGAAACAAGCCTGGGCTAGCCTGCGTCCGCAGGGAGCAGAGGTGGGCACCCACCAAGGCCACCCTAGGTGGGCCAGCACAGACACGTGAGGGGGACCAAGCCCAGGAGAAGCACCCAGCTGAGATGAGCCCAAACTGCCAGCCCACAGAATCAGAAGCTAATAAATGCTTTTTGGGGAATGGTGTGTTATGCAACCGAAACTAACCAGCATCGCTCATTCACCCAAATGCGTTACCCTCTCCTGTTTACATCGAATATGTGTTCTGAGTACATGTTATTCCTGTATGACTTAAATCCCCCAACACTTAACCATACAGCCCAGCTATCTTCAGGCTGTGAGTCTTTTACATAAGTAATGTTTTCTTCTACTCTTTCCTGAACAAAAAGTTCCTGTGGCTGAGCTAGGTCTTCACTCCCCATGAATTCATCAAAGCACCTGCTGCACAGCTGCGAGGCCGCCAGGCTCGTAACCAGTTCTGACGGGAACTAGCCAGAGAAGCGAGCAATCCCTGACCATGGGGTAGGACACGCCTTCTGATAAAGGCCTCATTGGCTCCTTTGAATGTTTTCATTACTTGATAATAGACCAGAGTGTCTGAAAGACTAGGTTCAATGCTATACGGATGCTTGGCCCCCTGGAGAAGCAAAACCAGCACTATACACAAGGGTCACCTTGCCCAGGGCTGGTTAAAGGGCAGCAAGTTGACACTGAGATTGGCAGGGTGGACCTGGCAAGCCAAGCGCCCCTAGGAGGAGCATCTCTGTGAGAACGACAGGCGGGTGGTCAGAGACCAGGGGTTAGTAAGGGCAGCCTCCTTAAAGGAGAGGAACTTTATCCTTTAGGGATATACACTGAAATACTTATGGAATCATGTGACGTCCAGGATTCACTTCCAAATAACAGAGGAAGGCAGAGGAAGAGAACGGGACAGACAAAACAAGAGCTGCCATGAGTTCATCGTTGCTAAAGGCGGGTGACAGACCCTGAGGGAGTCGCTGTATTCTTCTACCGCCTCAGTCTACTTAAATGCCCCATACCAGCAAAAGGACGCAATAGTGGAAGAGATGAACATCTGCTCCACCCTTGTTATCTTCCAGGCACTGTGCTGGAGCCTTCCATCAGTTAGTCCAGAGAATTCTCACAACAAGCTTTTACAAGAGTTATTATTGTCCAAGTTTACAGAAGAGGAGACAGGCTCAGTGATATGAAGTAACAATTCCCAACAGCACAGAGTAAATGGTAGAGCAAGGCTCCAACTTGACTCGGGGCAACCCCAGAGCCCAAGTGCTCCCCAGCCTCCTCCACGGCCAACCAGCACATCATTCCCCCACCCTGCCCCACATGCCCTGGGCAACCGCAGTCTCTAGGTCTCCAGCTCAGTGATCACCTGCAGCCACTTTGATTGACCCACTGGACTCAAAGCCAGTACCTTGTCTGTGACGAGGGGCAGCCGCATGCTCTCCAGCTGGCCTCCAGGTTGGCTGAAGACAAAGTGGTGCTCCTTGGACTTGGGGATGATGAAATGGAGCTGGATTTCCTCTCCTAGCATTGAGTAAGAGAAGGCAAAGGCGTGCAGGGTGGACTCATAGAGCTGAGGTGTGAGGGGAAAGGACAGAGCCTGGAATCAGAGTCCGGCATCACTCCCAGAAGAGTGCAGGCCAGTCATGGCCATGACTACACTGAGGTCATTGCCACCTGCCCCAACAGCTCAAGAAACCTACAGGTTGACTCCAGTACAAAGTGTGGACACCTGGATGTTGCTACAGGACAAACATTCCTGAAGCCACGTCTGCTCAGCTGAAGCCTGCTCCCATCCGTAATTCTGACCAGGCTTCACCCAGTGAGTCCAGTTCAGGTGCCAACCCCCTTCTGGACTCTGGATTTGATGCAGAAGCCTGCTGGGTGACCAACCAAAGCATTTGCATCATAGATCTCATTTTTAATTCTAATAAATGAATTTTTTTCCATCATAGGCATTATGGGTAATAGCATATTAATAAAACAGTAGCAATAACTGCATACACTTGCACACTCTATCACACTCACAATGCCCAGGTCCCCTTTCCATCCTCTGGAGGCTGTAATTCACAACCCTACGAAACAGGTTGTCCACTTTACATGCTGCATTCCATTGCATCCCAAGGTCCTGGGCTCATCCTAGCCCCGGGTCTAGCCCCACCCCTCTCGCCACTTCCTTTAAAGAACCGTGCTCCCCAATGTCTGTGCCACGATCTCTCTGCTGTGACCTCCCGGCCCAGCTTTGCCCAGGCCTCGCTTTATGCCTCCTCAGGCCTTAGCTCCAGCATCCACAGAGGGGGCTTCCCTGACCCCTCACCCTTCCAGCTGACAGCCCGCCTCCAGACGTGCATCCAGGATATGCTGCAGCCCTGGGATCTCCAAGGCCTGAGAGGACGCAGACAGGCCAGGACACACAGGCTTTAAATCTATGGCCCCACTAGAACCTCAAAGCCCTTTGGAAGCAGAGATAAAAGAGAAACAGATTTTGACCTGCCAGAGGGAGCAAAGTGATGTGACTGAGAAGTTTCATAAAAAGGACAGGGAGCCTTGAGAGATGAGGGGAAGAGCAGGAAGGCAGAGGCACTGGAGGCAGGAAATGCCAGCTGGGAGCTAGCGAGTGCCCCTCTGCACCCCTTGTGTGGCTTGGCATCAAGGCCCCTGCATCTACGGCCCCCAGACCTGAGCACCTCTGACACAGCCCAGGTGCAGCCAGCAGAACGGGATTCCCACGCTCCGTTCTTAGGCTGCCTCACTGCTGACACCTGCTGAAGCGACCAGTGACCGTGGTGGCCCTGGAGACTTTCAGTTCTTTAAATTTCAAAGTCAAGAAAATGTTTTCACTTATATTTTCTCTGCCTTGAAAGAGAAACTTTCATAGGAGTTTATGGAACAAATGGGATTACTGATTATTTTCTTTCCTTTAAAAAACTGCTCACATTTTCTAATTTCATTTACAGTAAAATTGCATAGTTTAAGAGTGAGTGCTAAAAGAAGACAGATATTACCTCAATGGCAGCTGGGCTCAAGGCTTAGCTCAAATTAAAGCCACTGTCTGAAATTTTTCACTGCCAAAGGGACTGACAGAGTAAGCCAGCGGGCCAGTACTCCTGCTGCCAGAGGCCTTTCTGGAAGCAGCAGAGGACATGAGCTACCTGCACACCTGTGTCGGCTGCTCAGGTATCTGACTGGCTCCCCCCAGCTTCAGTTGTCCCTTCCTCCCCTTCCCTTGCTTGGGTCTGAAATGAAAAGAAATGCTAAATGTAAAATCCTACCTGCCACCTATTTCCAAATAACGAGCCTCACAGGCCGGCTGTGAACACCCACGCAGCTAGTAAGAGACCATCCCCAAAGCAGCTTTGCCTGCATCAGGTGCCTGCTTAGAGTTCCCCCTGAGAAAGCGCCCTTTCCTCCCCCAGCACTCAATGCCTCTGTGGTCTGGTCCTGGCCCCACCTTCCCAGCTTCCTCTGCTGAAACTGCCCACACGCTCGAGCAATACACTAAAGCCACTTTGAATTTGCCCAGAGACCCCGTGTCTCCTCTGTTGTGCACACTCCTCCCTCTCCTTCTCTCTGCCTGGGCCCCTTGGCAAACTCTTACGGAGTCTTCAAAACCCTCTCCTCTGTTCCCCGTCCAAGATACTATCTTCATTTACAAAACGGGGATAATGTTATTGCTCTGTGGGGTTCTAGTGGGAATTAAATAAGGAAGAGACAGTAGTTTTCTAACCAGTGACCTTGAATGGACTGCAGGTGTGGCTTGAACGCAGACCCCTCCAGGTGACCAGCCAGGTCCCTGGGTCAGCGGCCTTATCCATTTACCCAGTGTCCAGGGCAAATAGCATTTTCTAGCATGTAAAAAGATTAGAAGTATGGATATATAAATAGTGCCTAGCACATCCCCTGGCATGTCACAGGTGCTCAGTAAGTGCAAATTCCTCTTGTTGTCTACAGATTTCCATGCTTCAACTATCTTGTCCTTCTGCCAGCTTTACATTATTCCAAAGTTTTGCTTACATCCATCTCTCCATCCCTGGACTGTGAATCAAGTATGGGGACAACGTTGATTCATCTCTGTGTCTGTCCGGTTTATAATAAGCTCTCATTAAATATCTGTCACACTGAACTAACTTGCAAATGATAAGACATAAAGAGAATTACATCATCTACAGTCAGTTAACTTTGCCATTAACAAACATGTAATCCCAGAAGAATCATTGCTCTGTAATGTCAGCAATCATTTTATACACTGTTGATGGCAACTGAAGATACAAGTAGACCAGGAACCAAGGGTTTCCAGAACTTTCCATCTCCCACTCCAAATGAAAACATAAAGTGAACAGGGAAACAGTGGCATTAGCCAAGGAGACATGCGTGGCAGACAGCTGCCGGAAGGACTCCTGGAGACGTGGGGCCTCAGGCCTGTGGCCTACCTGGTAGCGGGGATGGAAACCCATGTATTGGTGGCACCGCTCACAGTGGTGGTATGTGTTATACGCCGCATACTTGGACAGCCTCATCCGTGCTGTCTGACGCCGCACGTAGAGGTCCTCCGGCTTCCGGGACATCCCTCTGTCTGCACAAAACCCCAGCATTAAAAAGCAGGAGGAGGCAGAGCAAACATTCTTCCTCCTACCCCCTCACACTGAAACCAACTGAATCGCTGTGCCAGGATTCTGTGCGACCGCCTCTCACCTGTCTGGGCCATCAGGTGACTCAGGTGCTCAGAAATGACAGAATCTCAGTGGGATAAATTAATACACTATGCTCACTGGTATCTTGCTCATGGACCTACAAATGTTTCATTAACACACATTCAAGGATGCGCTCAGGACAACGTAAACTGATTGCCAACTTAATATACAAATACCGTAATGCAGATGAACTGCCTCCATTTTTTAAATGACTTAGCAAGATTAAGGTTTTCACACTGAACCTTCATTACAGACTGTTCTATGTGAAGGATGCTTTGGGGACAGTGGTCTGTTCTAACAATGAAGATAAAATTATTGGTTTGAAATGAAGACTGGTGAGTATTTTCCTCTCACACTGCATCTACCAAACTTTTCTAGTCAGTGCTTACAATCACACTGGCCACTAATTCCCAATGTTTGCTGACCGTGACCCTGAAATCCTGCAGGGTTGTAATACTGTGAAAGTCTGGGGTCCCCGAAGGAGGAAGGAGAGAACAAGACTGAGGGCAGAGAGGGAAACGTGTACATTCTGTTACAACAATCCAAGTTCATAAATAAATATACACGTCTTTTACCCTCTGTTAACCAGAACCTTCAGACTGTTCTCACCGAGACAAACCACCCAGGGTCCTCACACCGTCAGCGCCTACTGGGCAGTAAGTCTTCCTTCCTGGGTTCCGTGAAGAGCCACCTGGTCAGGGAGGTGGTGCCTTCGATTCTCTAGCAGCGCTGCTAGTTAATTCACCACCACCAGATAATTAGGCTCACCACTAACAAAGTCCAGCTCACCCCTTTCAGAGGCTGTTCCATGTACTCTGGCAGCAGGTGAAGCAAGAGATTTCAAAGTCTGACCTTCACTCTTTATGCTCTGATGGTGCGAGCAGATCAAGCTGGCGTCCTCATACTTCGGGTCGTGAATAATGTAGTCAAAGGGCAACTTCTGGAACAGCTCCAGGTCTGGCCAGGGGTCACTGAGCTGGAGGTAATGCCAATCTGATTCTTCTCTGAGGTCTACAAAATTGGTAGAAACACTGGTATGTGACAAAATAGGAAGTGAGAGTGACCTACTGTAAATGTACACAGGACGATGCTCGGAGTGGAATGGTTCTTGAGTCTGTGGGTCACTGGGGGAACACCTCTGTACCACCAAGGCTCCTGGCACCTATCCTATTCTCAGGATTGTTCTAATGAGGCAAGAAGGTGCCCTCAACTCTACTCCATCCTGGGGAACAGCCTTCTGCTGTGTTTCCTGTGGGATGGGTCTGCTCTTCTGACACACATTAACCAACTCCTCCCAGTATACCGACCCCTGTGCTCTGTGCTTCTCCCCAGCACCATCCCCAAACATACTACCCTGGTTCCCACCTCCAGTGAAACCTAATGTAGTTCTCTTTCTTGAAGTTTTATCTCAATGCCTCTCTATCTTAATTCCTATCACTGCACCTCCAGAAAGCCTCTTCTAAGTGCTCAAGCCCTGTGGTGTCCCCCTTCTGAATGCTAACGCCTCTCATGGCCCAAATCACATATTCTACGTTTGCCACGTATCCTCTTACATTACAATTGGTATAGCCTATGGTGCTCACTGAATGCTTCTTGACTAAATGGTAAAAAAAATATATAGTTGGTCAAATTCAAATTATGTAATATATTGATTTTTCTATATATATGATATTGATATCTATATATCTGTATTTATCCGACTATATTATAGTAGGGGCAGAGTGCATATCCACAAGAAGGAGAAGAAGGAAAGAGGGAACATTTATTGTGGATTTAATAGGACTTGAATCCCCTTTATCACTGCTGTATCCAAGAAAGTGTTGAAACAGACACTCCACAGGCCTGCAGACTGTCACCTGAAATACAATTCCAAACTGGTGGGGGGCTGGGGGACCGTGAAAAACTCAGGGAGAGCTTGGGGGAACAGCCTCTTTCACTTTTCCTTCAAAGGAAGGACCAAGGGCTGAATGGGCTTCCTTGGTTCCAAATTTTCTCCAAGTCAAAACTCAAACGCAGTCAAGAGCATCTAAGGCAGTGATGTGTGTGCAAGCGGTAGGACTTTCTCCTCTTTTAAGGCTGAATAATATTCCACTGCATGTAGCTACCCCATTTTCTTTATCCATTCATCTGCTGATGGACATGTATCTGTCAATGGCTGCATGAACAGCTAACAATGGAAGGTGATGAGTATGTTAATTATCTTGACTGTGGTGGTGATTTCACACTGTATATGCATATCAAATATACATATGATAGAAATACATCTATCAATTAGAATAAAACAGCTGATCAAAGAGCACCTTGCCATAATCAGGGTAAATTCAGTTCCATGAACAAGGAGAAAAGGCTTTATCCCACATATCATAAACTTCCATTTTGCCCCAAGATACTGACCGATGGGCTCAGCTGCCGGAGTGGTTCGGGTCCCCAGTGCCCTCACGGGCAACTCCGCTTTCTAGAGGCAGCAATCAAACCTAGCTCAGTTCCAGCTCTGTCACCTCCCAGCTGGGCTCCTGAGCAGGTTGCTTATCATGAAAATGGAGCGATTGGTCATGGTGTTGTATAGAAAATTAAATGTGGTCATTTATGCAAAGTACCTAGCCCGGTGCTTGACCCATGGAAGATACTCAGTAAACAATAGTTATTTTTAGTATAGTAACTTCATCCCCACAAAGCCCCCCCAGACACGGCTCTGATTTGAGCAGAATGAAACAAGGGAAAGAAAGCACACACCCCAAGGCCCAAGGCATAAATCTGGTCACTGGTCTGAGAATTCTGTCTGGAAAGTTAAAGTCACATCAAAGTCACTAGAGAAACTGACTAAAGATGACTCCAAGCCCAAATGTCACCAACGGACGACTCACTGATATTGATCTCTTCTTCATCGTAAACATCCACTTCGGTCAGCCGAACGAGCATTCTGGACAAAATGCTGAGGAACTGCAGGTAGGTGCCTGTCTTCCCGATCTATGGGGACATTCAGGGTAGAGCCAGAAGTCAGTGAGCCCTGTCTGTGCATGGGCGCTGGCTGGGCGCCCCTCCATGCAAGGTGGCCCGTCTCCTTTAAGATATCACCCAATCGATGCAAAGACATTTGATGGGAAATGTGGCCCAAAGACGCCAGGCAGGCAACAGATGGAGCCCTAGGAGCAGCAGACCTGCCTCATGCAATTCGTGCTAATGTGCCTCCAGTTTTAACTGATCACATTTTCTAAGCTTGTTAGATAGAGTATTTTATCACAAGTTGAAAAAAGGTTGTTTCAAAAAACGAACTGCCAATATAAAACAGTATCTTAAGAGAATCTTATGGTAATTAAAATTATAAATCTCTATTCTTATATGAATTGATATGTCTGTATAGTAAAAAAACTCACTGTGCAAGACATGAAAAGTTGGCATCTCATCTTTTCCCTCCTAAGCCCACAAAAATAAAACGATTTTTCTCTTCTTCCCTCTCCTCCTTCTATTATCATAGAGTCTCTTGCCACCCCGAGCCCGCTGCCAGGCTGGCATACCATGGGGCTTAGCTCATTTTGGTCACCGTTGGCTAAATGGGCCCCTGTGGGCTGACCCAGAATCCTCCCCTCCCACCCTATTGCTCCAGGAAAGTGTTCTCCATGTTCCCAGCTCAATGCCTGGTTCACCATAAGTATTCAGCAAATACTGATGATCAGAAACAACTAACGTTAACAAAGAAAATTATGAAATTCGACCAGGAGAAGCTTCAGAGAATATATTTGCAATACACATACCAGACAAAAGATTAAAACCTATAATCTCTACAGCACTCCTACAGAGCAACAGGAAAAAGTCAAATGCCTGAAGAAAAAATAAGAGACCAGAAGATCGCTGTAAGAGGAGCACCAGTGACAAAAGTAAGTAAAAGTATGTTCAACCTTACAAACAAAATTATGCTATTTTTCTCCTATCAAATAGGAAAACGTTGTAAGACTGGTAACATCCAATAACGGGCGGCATTACTGAAACGGAAGAGCAAGGATTGAACTGAAGGGCAAGGATTGAACAAGAGGGACCTGATTTGGGGATGAGCCTCCATGTTAGGACGTGCACCTAACTGAAAACATATTCTTAGAAGAGCACCTGATAAAGCACAAGTTTTAGGTTCTCTTGACCTGTAATGATTTATTATTAACATTCTCTTCTTCTGAAAGCCTCTGTGGTGATCCTGTGGGCTTGTTTTGCTTTGTTTTGTTTTGTTTTGGCCTTTCTGTGATATCCTAACCGATATCATACTATGTACATATTATTCTGCAACTTGACTTTTTTGACTTAAATATCTTGCAGAAATGCCAATGTCAGCATATAGAGATTCAACTCAAACTTCCTATGGATAAATCGCATGCTACAGTTGTGCCCGAATTCATTCAACCAGCCTTGCCCAGTGGAATGTAAGTTGCTGCCAGTGTGTTTTTTCACTGAACAATATCAAATGAACATTCCTATTCATATTTTTATGGGTTTGTGGTTCTTAGAATAGATTCCCAGAGGGGAGGCGAGCCTGCCGAGTCAGGAGGCAGCGCACCTGGAATTGTGGTCGTGATGGTATTGGGGGCTGATGACACAGTGGCATTCGTCACCTGCCTTCCACAGGCCAAGCCACGTTCTAGGGACCCTACAATTTTTCTCTTGTTCAAGGCTCTCATTTCTGTGATGTGGGTACTGTTCTTTCCTCCTTCCCAGATGAGGACACTAAGGCATGGAGGAGGCTGGATCCTGCCCAGGCCGTCAGATGACACGAGTCACAGTTTGACTCCAGGAAGGCCACCCCGAGGCCCACCTTCCCTTCTGTGCCGCTCTGGCAAAGCCCCTTCCGAGACCCAGTACCGGCCTACTGTCCTCCTCACATGCGCATGACACTTGACAGATTCCTGCCATTTGACAAGTGAAATGGCCTTTCATTGTCGAGGAAATGCAACGCGCTGGGGAGATGGCGTGCAGACAGGCCTCCTGCCTCCCTGCGACATTTCACCAAAACCGTCCAGCACAGACCCACAGGGGTTATTTTTTTTTAACTGGCATGGACTAGCATGAGGACCGAATGAAATAATGTGGGAAATGCAGAATTGTAGTCTGAAGTCCCCACAGAAGTCCTCCATTCCCCATTTTACATAAAGGTCAGAGGACAGAGGTCACCCAGTTATGGGCAGCAGGTGGTCCTGACCTCCACCCACCCGCCCGCTGTAGGGCCATCAGAAAGTCTGCTGTGGCGAATGGCAAGATGCAAATAAGGAACACGAGAACGCCCCCGTGTTCGGGCCCAGCAGGGAGGCACCTACCTGAGGGGGCCCACTGAGCAGCAGCCGGCGAGGGTGGAAGCCGTCCACGCGGCCCTCGGCGCGGTTGCCATAGTCCATATGGCTGGGCCGGGGGGCCGTCCACTGCCGGTAGTAGAGGGACTGCTCGGTGGACGTCATCGTCTTGCTGAGCAGGGGGCGGAAGGAGCTGGCCCACGTGACCGAGTGGGCGGGCAGCAGGGAGGCGGCCTTGGGCAGGCCGCTGCTGTCGGTGGACGTGACCACGTCATACACCAACTTGGGCAGGAAGACAATGGGCGGCTGCCGGAGCGCCTTGGTCAGGGAGCACTGGGAGGCCTGCAGGACGAGCGTGCCGGCGGTGGGTGCCGTGGACGAGGAAGACGAGCCCGGGGAGGGGAGCTGGGACGACGAGGTGCCCAAAACTGGGGCGCCCCTCTGGCTGGTCTTGAGGCTGGAGTCAGGCTGGGGGACGGGCCTGGGGCTCTGCCTGCTGACGGCTGACGGTGGTCCCCGACTGGCCTGTGGCCTCTGTCTCTCACCAGGGGCCCTGCTCTCCTCCGAAGGTCCGCAGGGGAGCGGCGATCTGGCCTGCTCCCCGGGCTGGGCCGAGGACTCCCCACAGAGTGCTGAGCCTGGGGAGAGAGGAACCTCTCAGTCACAGCCCAGGAATGACCAGTCGCAAACCTGCCCATGAGTTTCAGCAGCATAAACTACCTTTACTTGACAAAAACTGGGAATTTTTGTTAACAAAGTTCCACCTCTGGTTAAATGCAAACTCTTTTGTCCTATGACAACGCCAAGATTTGCTGAGGGAAAGAAGCCGAGCCACCCACATGGTGTGACTTTGCCCAGACCCAGCACAACACCCTGCACACCCCCTTGAAGGCCTCCCCCTGACCCAGTCTGTTCCAGAACACCTCACCTTCTCACCTTCAGTGCTCAACCTACATGCATCCTCTGTGCAGACGTCCTCTGTGCACATGTCCGGGGAATGTGCCCCTCACAGAGCCCAAGTCTCACCTCTGTCCCAGCACAGTGCTGGCTTCTAGTTCACACTGCACTCAGTCTCCCAGGACTCAACAGGCTGTAATCGAACGCAGTCCCTGCTCAGCTTTCAGAAGTACCAGGAGAGGAAACGCAGCGGGCATAGCAGCCACCCAACAGGCAGCTGCTTTTGGCCCCACCCCTACGCTACCGCGTGAGAGCCAAGGTGAGGGTGCGTCACCGGGACACAGGGGGGCAGCACCCCAGGGCCCGTCTTCAACATCATTCCAGCCACGCACTCCAGGCCTGTGTGCTGGGCCACAGCAGCCCTGCAGGAGGCGGGGCAGACAGGACACTGTGTCTGTCTCAGCTCTGCGTTTCCCAGGAGACGTACAGAGAGCAGACAGACTAAAGGAGGCCGTTTCCCAGGCAGGCCTGATACCCACTCACCACCCTCCTTGGACAGGCCTGTCCACCACCTGTGCACTTGGCTCAGCCTACACTGCACACCCGGGCAGCCTCAGCTTTG
Source organism: Manis pentadactyla (assembly GCF_030020395.1). NCBI lineage: Eukaryota > Metazoa > Chordata > Mammalia > Pholidota > Manidae > Manis > Manis pentadactyla. The sequence goes on from NC_080020.1 coordinate 227,724,029, forward strand.
CGCAGGCTCCCCAGCAAGGCCCTTCCTACACAGCTCCACGGCCTGCGTCCTGCACTCCACTACCCATCGCTCTTGGAAGAAGGGGCCTGCGCTCTCCGCTGAAGGCCTGACTCCAGCTGATATGCCTCTCCCTCAGGTAGGGCATCTTAAGACTGGCTTGGCCTCACTGGAGGCGCAGAGGACCAGGGACGGGGAGGCTAGGAGCAACTCAGGTAGCTTCCTGGGAGCAAGAGGGTCAGGTGGACACACAGAACATGAAAGAGGCACAAGGCTCCAGAAGTAGACCTAGGGAACCCTGATGGCTTCATCCACTCCCTAGGCTGTGAGGGCGTGGCGGGTCTGAGGACAGACACCCACCCTGGTGTTCACTCCATCCACCCCCACACCCATCCGCTGAATCCAGGGGGATTGCCAGTCTATAAATATGGATCCCAGCCCTGTTCAGGTCCCCATCCTGATTCATGCAGCTGTAGCCAACTCTCGCCTCCCTGGGCCTCGGTTCCTCAACCCTGAAATGCAGGGGTTGCACCAAACGCTGTGAGAAGCATCTTGTCAGAGACCCCTGAGATCTCAGGACCCTCTGAGGAATCCTCACGAACAAAGTCACCTCGCCTGATGGGAGACTCCAGGAGGAGGAGAGGGGCTGGGTGTTCTACTCCACCTGAAGACACTGTGCAGACCAGTGTGGTCACCAGAGCCTTCTAGAAAGCTGCCAGGCCAGGATGGGGGAAGAACAGAGCACCACTCCTCTCTGGGATTCATTCTCCCATCTGTCAGCTCCTCTGCAGGCCCCACTCCTACTCGTGTTTGGGGCAGAGGACACCGGAGGCTGCAGCGCTGGGCTCTGCCGACTGGCCCCGGCCTGTGAGCAGAGCGCCTGCTGTCATGGGGCTCCAGGCTGACGCTAACGGAGGCCACGTCCTGACTCCCTCAGGGCACACCTGCGAGGGAGAGCCCTGGCCTGGCTCACTGCTCTCCACGTGCTGGGTGAGGAGGAGAAGGAGAGAGGAGGCAAAGATGGACTAAGCCAAGCACCCTGGTGTCTGACCTTCACAGCCAGGCCTCACCTGCACTGAGCTGCACCCGGGCCCACGGGCACTGCCACAGCCCAGGCCTCCTTTCCCGAAGTCTCCTTCCCCAGGAACACCTCCTCCTCCGCCCGAAGGCCAGCTGCTCTCTGAAACCTGCACGGGCGCACCCGCCCCCTAAATCTGCTCCTGCCCAAGACACTTCCGTGTGCATGTGTGCCTAAAAACCAAAGCAGTGCCTACTGCGGCGGGACGTGGTGAATGAGGAGTGACGAACGTCTTGACAAAGGTCCATGCCTGATGCGCCTCCCAGCGCCTGACTGACACACAGTCAGCTCTCGGTGACGCTTGTGACAGGGAGACAGGCGATACTGTTTCAGGTGTGCCGGCCTGACTGCTCCCCAGACCTCAGGCAGGGGCCCGAGCTGATCCATCCACATTCCCCACTCCCTCTGCCGAAGTGCGGTCGGTCCAGGGGTCAGCGAGCACCTACTGCCTTTGCTGCTTCTCCCCCAGGAAGTGTGCATCTGCTCCTGTCCGCCCCAACCCCGCTCCTCCCCGAGGGCGCAGTGACTCCCCAACCCCCAGCGGCATGGGGAGCCCCGAGGGGCTCGCCCTCTACGGGCCCTGCACAGGCCACTGCAGGGGCTCAGCCCGCGACCCCCACCGCCCCGGAACAGGAGCCTCTGGCTGCGCAGTGCCGCCCAAATCCTCACATCCCCAGAACCCAATCCAGAAACACGCCTGCTCCCTGGAGGGTCCAGCTCTCCAGAGAAGCCCTTCTCTTTCCAGAAAGGAGGGGTCTTTTTCATTTCTGAAATCTCAGAACAACCAGAACAAAAGGTCCACGTGTGCAACTTTCTCTTTGGAGACTCACCGGAGGCCTTGGAGGAGCAGGAGGAGGACGCTGAGTCATGGGAGCAAGACCTTTCCCTCCTCACGGGGCTCCTCTTCTCTGAGGGGACACCTGCTTCAGAACACACACCGAAAACGCCTGGTGATCACATCCTGTGCATTCCCACTGTCACCGCTGCTCACCCATCCACCCACGACCCAGCCACCCACGACCCAGTCACCCAGCCACCCACCTACCCACCCATCCACCCACCCACCCATCAGCCACCCATCCATCCATCAGCCAACCATCCATCCATCACCCATGCACCTATCCACTCATCCACCCATCCACCCACGACCCACCCACCTATCCACCCACCCACCCATCAGCCACCCATCCATCCATCACCCATGCACCTATCCACTCATCCACCCACGACCCATCCACCCATCCATCCACCCATCTACCCACCCATCCACCCACCCACCCATCAGCCACCCATCCATCCATCACCCATGCACCTATCCACTCATCCACCCATCCACCCACGACCCACCCACCCATCAGCCACCCATCCACCCATCACCCATCCACCTATCCACTCATCCACCCACGACCCATCCACCCATCCACCCATCCATCCACCCATCTACCCACCCATCCACCCATCCACGCATCAGCCACCCATCCATCCATCACCCATCCACCTATCCACTCATCCACCTATCCACTCATTTACCCCCCATCCATCCATCACCCATCCACCTATCCACTCATTTACCCCCCATCCACCCATCACCCATCCACCCATCCATCCATCCATCCATCCACCACCCATCCACACATCACCCATCCATCAACTCATCCATTTACTTATCCATCTGTGCATACACCAACCATCCATGCATCACCCGTCCATCCTTCCATCTGTCCACTCATCCACCAACCCACCAAACCATCCGCCACCCACCACACATCCACCCATCCACCCACCCATCCATGCATCACCACCCGTCCACCCATCATCCACCATTCTCCAGGCGCCCACCTCTGACACTGCACTGAGGAGACAGAGAGCGTAAGATGCCAGGCCAGCCAGCACTGTGCCCATAGCCCAGTGGGGGCCCCTCCCTGTGAGTCACAGCTACAAGACAGTGTAAGGGGTGCAGAGGGGGACCCTGGGAGCCCCAAGGCCAGGCTCCCACCCAGCACAGGGAGGCAGAAGCAGGGAAGCTTCCTGAGAGAGGTGAGCCCGACCTGAGTCTGGCAGGGGTTCCCAGTGAAGCAGAGAGGAGTGGGAAAGCATCTGTGTGGCCTAGAGGTGACAGGAACACAGCGCCACCAGGGCACCACTCTGAGCTGAGTGTGACCAACAGCACGAGTCAGGGTGGGGGCCTGGGAGCTGGGAGGAGCACACAGCAGGTGGGGGGGGCCCTGAAATGCCAGCAGTGTGGCTCCATCCACAGGCAGCAGGGGAGCTGCGGCATTTTAACACCAGGGCCACAGTCACATTTGTGAAAGGTCACTAAGGTGCCAGGGAGCCTGTCAGCAGGTCTTTCAATCTCCGACTCACAGATGAGCGATCTGGGGCTAGGACAGGTGGCACTGCTTGTCCCGAGTCACACAGCTAGTGGAAGGAGGAGAGGAGGTCCCAGCGCCCTGACCCCACGCCGGCAATCTCCACTACATCACCCCCACATGCTGTGTGTTTCTGCAGGACAGCTTCTTATGGTTCCTTGCTATGCTGCTGACTACAGTCAAATGCCTGTCTCTGCTCTGATTTATGGGTCCTATTAAAATATGGTGTCGGATTTCCATGCTTTCAAAGGAAATTAGTCTGTTTGCTTGATTCTCAATAATGGATACATGGGTTTAAGTCAGTTCACGTGGAGGAAATGAGTGAACCTTACACCAAGCAGTAATTCACCAACAATTTGAACAAAGCATGAACCTCAACCCTGAGAAATCTGTTTTTCTTCCTATTCTAGAGCTAGGAAGACTTATCAGGATTTCCATTTCCTCATGCCACCAAAAAGGAGGGAAAAAAGCAAAATCGGAATTGGATGAGGGATTTGTCATTCTCTCCAAAGACCTATCCATCTGGAGAGCTTTCACTGGAAAGCTGACGTCACACAGGCCCCCCCTGGGGGCAGCTGTCCGGACTAGTGCAGGCTGCTCCCAAGATTGGAGGCCCAGGCACACCTTCCGTCACCGGCTCCTCATCCTCATTGTCTGTGCTGCTCAGCTTGTCGGCGTCGCTCTCCAAGGCCTCGTTCTGCGCCCCCTTCTCCAGGGGAGCGTCGTTGCTCACAAAGTAAGCAGCCAGGCCCAGCTCCTGCTCCACCGCTGTTCTCACCAGGCAGGAGGAGTTTATCAGGCGCAGGTCGCAGTACCTCAAAGACCTAGCAGGAGGCAGAAGGTGTCTAACAAGTGCCTTCTACAAGTACCGTTCTTGGCGCCGCCGGGGGACCCAGTACCCAGGACTGACACCCGTCTTCCTCATTAGGACCCAGGACTTGTGCAAATGGAGAAGCAAACAGTCTTACAATGAGCCCTTAGCAACAAAGTCAGGTAAATAGTAAGTGTCCTGGGGCACCTGCTATGTATGTAGCTCTGTGCGGCCTGTAATCAAAAGAGCGCTGACTTTCAGGCCAAATGAAAAGGGGGCTTGAACCTCAGCTCTGCCACTTCCTAGTGACAGAACCTTCCACAAGCTGGGCAATTTATCAGAAGCTCAGATGTTTTCATCTGAAAGATGAGAATGAATATTAACAACCATCTAAGAGCACCATTGTGAGGATTACATGTAATAAGTGGACATTCAATTATTCAGCATTTAAAATGTGCCCAGGATTATGCCAGATGCTAGAGATATGAGGGAAATCAAGTCGTCAGCATGTTGGAAACAAGAGCCTATCTAGGGAGATAGATGCCAAAAAGTAACAAAATACGTGGAGGACAGGACAAGACAGGGTTTGGGGCTGTGTGGTGGCAACAGCAAGAGGCTCAGAGAGAGGCAGGTGTGGGCTCCCATCGGGCTCCGCAGCTCCCTACTCCTGTAACCTTGGAAAGATGACCTTTTACTCATCTGTAACACAGGATCAGACGACTACTGCTGCAGAGAGTAGATGCTATATTACACATCTAGCCTGACGTACAGAAGGAACTTGGTAAATGCTTGCTCAAATTCCAGATGGATTAAAACATTGTCTTAGTCCTTACGGAGGTGGGGAATGGAAGAGTTAATCCATGTGAAATAGCAACAACCAAGGGCAAACATTTGGAGCCCCCTGTACCTGACCCATGAGCATGCAGTGTGCAGTGGCCCTTGTGAAGGTTGCCATAGGCTGGTGGCAAGATGCCAGGCAGCCCGGAGTCCACTGTCTGCCACCTGGCTTAGTCTTTTATCTTTTAGCTCCTCCATTCGCTATATGGGACTACTGAAGTATTACCCTTCCCCAGGGTTCTGATGAGAGTAAAACAAGATAATGCACAGAAAGAGAACGCAGCGCAGTGCCCAGCACGTAACAGGAACTCAATAAACATCAGTTCTTCCTATTTTATTACACAAGAAAGATGTGCAAAGGCCCTGTCACACAGCTGCCTGCTCTTCTCTGTGACTGTTAAGCAAATCCAACCTTTCACCACTAGTTCAAGCATTGCCTTACTGGAGGCCCAGTGGCCTCTGTCCCTGACTGTCTGCTTGCCTGATGACAGTCTAGAGACCCTGGGAGATGCTGAGTGGGTGTGTGGCTGATTTCCGCACGACTGTGATCTGCAGGGGAACACACCTTTGAGAGAGTCAGCTCTGAGGACTGGAAGAACTGGCTCTTCCCTAATGGCACCAGCCACCTCCCACTTCCCAGAACACCTTCTAATCCAGGAAGGACCTGCTGTTGCCGCAGCCTTGCCCAGAGGAAAATGTGGCCCCGACCTCCAGAGATGGTCTGATACCTTCCCAGATGGCATGGCCATCCCAGCACACACCGTAGTGACCCCCAACGGGAAGAAACCGAGGGAGGCATTAAACTCCGACTCCAGCTGCTGGACCCCTACCTGCGGAGCCCCTGAGCAGCCATCCCAACTCCACGAGCCCAACAGTGCCTGCCTGAAAATTAGGAAACGTCACCCAACGGAGACAACTTTCACCGCCACTGGCTGGAAAACCAGCACTATAAATACACAATCTGGAGGACTGTGAATGTACATACGCCACTCACTGGCATACGGGCCATGGAAGCCCGGCCTGGCAAGCCCCCAGCCGCGGGCCCAGGCAACTGGCTCCCCAGGGCGGAGGCACAGCCCCCTGCACTCACCGCGGCAGGGACTCCCCATGCAGGTCCATCCCGCTCAAGATGAGGATGCAAGGCAGGCCCTCCAGCTCCAGGTAAGTCCGAGGTCTCCACTCCGCATCCTCGATTTTCTGCCACAGCTGCAGAGAATGAAAAACAGAGCTGTAGACTCCTGACTTTCCAACCAGCCTAGCTCCAAGGGTCCTTCATGTCCTCCTACTGATTGAAAGCCCTCGCAATGCGCCCTCTGATGAAAAGGAAAGTTCTTCACACTGCAGACAAGTACATCATCGGCTACCCTCAGCTCCCAGCCACACAGACCACCACCCACCTCGCAGGTATTCAGTGTTCAAGAAATGCCTGCCAGCTAGCTGATCCTCTGGGAGAAAGTACATGTCCGCAGCTGTTCCTCATGTTTTCCGCTGTCCTCTCCCCCATGTGCCCTGCCTTTCATTCACAGTTCCTACCCAACTACTCGTGCAAAATTCTTTCTAACCCTTAAACATTTCCATCATCTGTAGGTGCCCTGAGAAGCCGCTTGGGTCAGGCACTGTGCTAGCCTGTGGGCTGAGGTGTGTGGGTGGCCCCTGCTCTTCACACCTGCAGAAAGAGCCAGATGACAGGCAGTGAACACCACACCAGCCCCAGGACTCGGGGAGGGCCCCATATGGGGGGGTCTCCAGCAGAGCTGAGTTCTGCAGGCTGATAAGCATTAGCTAAACCAAGGAAGAGGAGAAACGCAGTCCCCGGGAGAAGGAAGAGCATGCTCAGCCCAGACGCTCGCAAGGACAAGGCCGTGTGTTTGGGTGGCGCAGCATTTATGGGGAACACGGTACCACTACACTGATGGGTACAGGCAGGGCCACAGCAAGAGAGGCAGCCAGAGGGGTGGCCGGGTATGAAGGCGCCGCAGTGGATGGCAGCATCAAGGGATTGATGCCCCTCCACATTCCTCACCCCCTCGGTCACACCCACCTGCAATCCCAGGCGCCTACCTCCCCTCATGTCCCTGACCCTGGCGCCCACCTTCAGCTGCTTCACGAAGTGCTTCCCGATGGTGATGCCGGAGCTGGCACTGCCCAGGATGATCTCAAAGTGCTCCTCCAGGGCCAGGCGCGCCCGCACGTGGGCCAGCCGCTCGTAGGCCACGGCCGCCAGCGGCGAGCAGGGCACCCGCAGCAGGACCATGAGCCCATGGCCGCAGGGGCACTGTTTCGGGGAGTTGATGAGGTTCTGCGTGATCTCCAGCGTCTCCACTGACGTGTGGTTCTTCATCTGGGAGAGGCCGTGCACGGCCATCATGGCGGCTGCATAATGCTGCACGAGAACAAAGGTCCTGATCACCGCACTGTGCAGGCGGGGAAACCTGCAACAGACAGAGAGACAGGCCGTGACCCCGGCCGCCCGCCCTGGGAGCCAGAGCACCCAAGGCCTTCGCACGGCAAACCAGTAATCCAGACAGCCCCACTTCCACAGGGCAATGCCCAGCTCACTGACAAGCTGTTTCCTTTCGAAGCTGCTTGTTTGGAACCTGAGAGAGAAGCCTTCCTTACAAGTCAGTCAGAAACTGCTGTCGCTGCCGCTAGGAAACAAGCGTACGCAGGACTCTTGTGATTATTGTTTCTCTGTTTTCCTAACCTGGCACATAGCAGCTGCTCGATAAATATTTGCTCAAATAATTAATAAAGTAAATGTCTGCTTAATCTGTCCTCAGCGTAATTTGTAGTTCCTGCAGTTAGGTAATTTGCCCCAGGTTCCCACTGGAAGTAGAACCACCAGCAATCAGTCTGTAAATGCAGCTATGACATACCCCAGATTTGGGGGGGACCATCCTCCTAAAGGTACATCGCTGCATTCATTTCAAGTATAGTGAGTAATCAGAAATGCAACTGTGAAGTGACAGATGAATTATAAACCAGAACACATCCAGGCAAATCAACAGTTATGGTTTTTGCTTTGGAAGCCACAGTTAACATATGTGTGTCCACGGAAGGTGATGACCCTCCACAGCCACATGCACTTCCGGGGCCACTCTGATCCATGCATCAGATGCAGACCCCAGGGCACTGCCGGAAAAACCCAAGGCACTGTAAGGTATTGTGTTTCTCAGCAGGAACAGGTAAACTGATGTCTGGTTTATACACAGTGCTCTTGTGAGTTCATTTAGCTGGACTGAGTCCCTGACTCAATGGCTTTTGGGAGCAAAGATAAAGTAGTTTCTTGATCTACAAAGATAGGAACCTTACGATGGCCATACAGCCCGGTGAGTTCTATCAGGGCAGACAGCCCACCTTTCAAAAGCATCTCTGATATCTTCTCCTGCCCATCATGCTTCTCCTTTTCTTCATTATTTTCCCTTAGCACTTCAATTGAGTTTTTAAACTAGAGAGTGGGCTTGGCAAAGTTGCTATTATCAATGCTGTCTTACGAAGGAATAACTATTCTGCAGAGTCTGGCACAAGACGTTACTCAGTGGCCAAAGGGCTGCTCTGCCTTGCCCCTGGTAATGCACTGGCCAAAAAGTACCCAGGAAGAAAGAAATAGAACGCTGTGAATGCATGGTCTCCTCTGCCCTACAGTACTGCCCTACCTGTGGCAGCCCCTTGTCACCTTGAGCAAGGGAAGAAGGGCAGGGTGTCACTTAGGGAGAAGCACACTCTTCTCCCCATCTCTGACATGGTAAGAAATGCCTGGATTCAACTCTGCTCAAAGGACAAGAAGAGACTTCTGTGTCTGGCCAAGACAGAATAAGTACCAGACTTATCCTTCCATGTGAAACAGCTGAAACACTGGACAAATACATGGTACAACAGTGCTTAAGACACTAGGCATCAGGCAATCTTTAGAAATGAGAAACAGATTAGGTGTGCCCCTAGCTTCACCCTAGAGAGAGTTTCTGGAATGTGCTCAGGAAGAGGGGACCCAGGCAAAGTGCCCGTGGTCTCCCTAAGTTGTGGAAAGGCACTGAAGTCCAGGGAGACCAAGCAGTGAGGGTTCACAGGGGAAAGTAGCACAGGACAGGGAGCTGCAGAGAGAAACCCAGAGGGCTATAGAGTGCCGCAAGTCTTCAGCCAAGTAGGGAGCAGTGCACATATGTAAGGAAGCTACCCAAGGCGAAAAAGATTGGAGGGAACAATGCCTCAAGCTCACACAGGGTTTGGCATAATTCCTGTTCCCACCACCAGTGTGGACAACCTCAGAATTCATGGAACACTATAGAATACTTACTTAGAGGGTTTTTCCTAAGTAGTGGGCAAAGGTAGTCCTAACTAAATACTGCTCTGGTCCTACCTAATAAAGCTTAAAATCAGGATTTGAAAGGATTAAACTATATTCAAGTAACTTAACTGTATCCCAGAGCAAAGCCTGGGAAGATTTATAGGTATACAAATATATTGAGCCCCCAACAAGGTTAAATTCACAATGTCTTGCACTCTCTCAAAATTACCAGATATGTAAAGAAGAAAATATAGCCCATAATGAGGGAGAAACATCAATAGAAACTGACCCAGAAATGGCACAGATGATAGAATTAGTAGACAAGACCATTAAAGTAATTTCCATAACTATATTCCATATGTTTAAGAAGCAACAGGAAAGACTCAGCGTATTAAGTGGAGGTATAAGAAGGACTCAGATTCTAGAGATGAAAACTAAAATTCCTGATACAGAAAAAGAACAGGACCCTGAATTCTCATGGGAGCTGCCTTCTTGGATGGGCACCTCACCCAGGATAGGCCGCTGGTTTTCTCTTGGGATTTTTCAAACCGTTAAAAGAATCAGTCCCTCTCTAGAAGCTGGAGACTGTAAAGCTCAGCAGCAACGAGGAGTGACGTTTTCAGCACATGGAAGAAGCCAGTGTGGGCAGGATGCAATCAAGCCAACCCAGAAGGAGGCAATACAGGCTTGGCAGCATTTAATGCCTAACTCCAGTTGTCCCTGAAATCAACTCCATCTCTGACATTCTGTGGTTTATTTATTCAACTCCTTTTATTTCACAAGTCAATACATTCGTCTCCTTTTCCTAAGGTAGTTCAAGCTGGGTTTCTGTCATTTGCAAGGAAAAGTCCTGATTAATAAGCAGACATAAGGACCTGTTTATCCTCAGTTCATCACTGTGTTTGTACACTCATGCATGTGCCACCTGAAATTGTCTTTCTTCTCTTCTTAGGAACTTGTCATGTAAGACTTTATTTTTTGTAAAACTAAACAAACTGGATGTAACTACAGCCAAAAAAAAAAAAAAAAAAGATTAGTAAACTTGAAAACATAACAATAGAAAATATCTAAAATGAAATAGAGGGAAACAAAAAACAATAACATTAGTGAGCTATGGGACAACTTCAAGCAACCTAATGAATGTGTTCTTGGATTACTCTAAAAGGGGAGATGGGGGAATGTAGAAAAAAAATATATTTGAAGAAATAATGACTGAAACTTTTTTCTTATTTGATGAAAAGTCAATTAACTCAAGTATAAAAGTATATAGAAAGATGAAGAAAATGACACCAAGGCATATCTGAACCAAATTGCTTAAAATTAGTGGTGAATTAAAAATTTTTAAAGCAGCCAGTGGCAGGGGGAGGGGAGGGACAGAAAGCATACTACACAGAGAGAAACAAAGGTACAGACAGCAGCAGATTTCTTGTTAAAACAATGCAAGTCAGAAGACAGTAGAGCAACATCTTTAAGTGTATTGAAAGAAAAAAGTCAATCTAAATTTTATAACAAAGGAAAATACCTTCCAATAATGAGGCAAAATGAAGTTTTAAAGACACACAAAAGCTGAAAGAATTCATTGCCAGTTGACTTTCCCTACATGAAATGTTAAAGGAGGTCCTTCAGATCGAAGTAAAGGATACTATATGGAAATGTGGATCTACACAAAGGAATGAACAGCACGGGAAATATTTACTATGTGCATAAATATAAAAGGTCTTTTAAAAAAATTATTATTTGAATATCTTTAAAAGATGTTGACTGTCTAAAGAAGTAATTTGTGATGGAGTTTATAACATATATAAGTGAAATGTATGACCAAAACAGCACAAAGTCTGGGAGAGAAGAAATGGAAATATGCTAATACAAGAATTTTATATGAAGTAGTATAATGTCACTTGAAACTAGACTCTCATAACTTAAAAATATATACTATATACTCTAAAGCAACCCCTAAAATAACATAAAGGGCTGTAGCTAATAAGGGAGGGAGAATGAAACTTAAAAAGCTCAGTTAGTCCAAAAGGCAGAAAGAGAGAACATAGAACAGATAGGACAAATAGAAAATAAATTGTTAGACAGCAGAACCCATCTGAACCACATCAATAACCACATTAAATATAAATGGTCTAAAAACCTCAGTTAAAAGGCAGAGATTATCATTTCCACAGAAAAGCAAGACCCAACTATAAGCTGCCTATTAAAAACAATTTTAAACATAAAGACACAAGCAGATCAAAACTAAAAAGATGGAAAATTATAAACCATGTTAACACTAATTATAAAAAACTGAGATAGGTATATTAATATCAGAACAAAAAGTAATATTCTTTGGATCATTTCATAATGAAGGAGTCAATTTATCATGAAACGTTTCACCAAAGATGATACGCAAATGGTAAAAAAACACATGAAAAGATGCTCAACATCATTAGTCATTTGAGAAATGTTAATTTAACTTACAAAACACCACTTCATAACTATTACAGGATGGCTAAAATTAAAAAGACTGACTATATTAAGTGTTGATGAGGATGTGGAGCAGTTGAAACTCTCATACAGTGCTGCTGGGAATGTAAAATCATACAACTACATTGGAAAACAATTTGGTAGTTTGTTAAAAAGTTAAACATATACCTGCTACATAACCTAGCCATTCTACTACTAGGTATTTACCCAAGAGAAATGAAAGCGTAGTCTTTATAAAGTCTTCACATGAATTTTCATAGCAGCTTTATTTATTTGCAAGAGCCAAATCTGAAAATAACCTAATTTCCATGAACCAGTAAATAAACTAGTATAGCCATACAATAGTATTCTATTCAAGACTAGTCAACAGTTAGAAGGAATGAACTATTGATGAATACAACAACATGGATGAATTTCAATATAATTATCCTGAGTGAAAGAAGCCAGATAAAAAAGAGTACATGTTATATAATTTCATTGATATAAAACTAGAAAATTCAAACTAATCCACAGTGGAGAGGGACAGGAGGGAATAATTATAAAGAGGTAGAAAGAAGCTCATTCATTATCTAATTGTGGTAAAGGTTTTACCAATGTTTACATATGTAAAACTCATCAAATTGAACACTTTAAATATGCACAGTTTACTATATGTCAATTATTCCTCACTAAAGCTATTGTTTAAAAAAGAGAGGCAGGTACGTGGAAGGCAGGAACTACTGCCTGGCTCCAAAGAGCAGGCACAGGCTGTGTAGACCAGAGCCTGCCCCTACATCCCTAAGCCTTTGTGGTTGGCCCTTTGGGAAGGAAGTTCTACAGAAAACTTATTAGAGTGAAAACAGTAGTTATTAAATGTCTAAATCTTTTATTTATTTTTAAGTCCAAGTAGAATTGTGTCAGATTTATGGTCCCTTGAGCAGATTTCCCAGCCATATGCTGGGGTGTGAGTGTGACATGGCAAATCAACAGACTGGCCGCGCACATGGTGGTGAGAGGCAGTAGCCGATGTGTTCTTACCTTTATCTCCTTCTGTCCAAGTTACCTGTTTCAAAAGTGTTTTCCAGACAGATGATTCCTAGGAAAGGCTGCGTGGCATGGTGGAAAAAATATCAAACCTGGCTATAGGCCAGGTGCCACAAAAAGTCTGTGTGACCTTGGGCAAATCACTTCCCCTCTCTGGGCTCAGTTCCCACAATTATAAAATGAGGTGGTTGGCTAAATGATTCCTAGTTCCTATGATTTTCTATCCATCAACAGTCCAGAGTTTGATATTCCCTTCCCACTCAGTGAGATGTAATGTTTGTCTCTGTGCAGCACTTCCAGTGTAGCGGAGGCAGAGAGAGGAGAGAGAGAAAGAGGATGTAGACAAGATGGTGACTGTGACGATGGGGATGCCACTGATGGTGAGGGTTGGGGGTCGGAGGAGGGGTGAGGGCAACATGTTACGTGAGCATCTTAATGAGCCACAGGCACTTACTGCTGAACACGTATTAATTCATTTCATCCCCATAACATCCCTATGAGGTAAATGTTTTCATCCCCACAGAGGACTGAGAAACTGTCCCAAAGTCTCACAGCTGATGGGTGACAGACCCGGGACTCAAACCCAGGAGGTCTGATATTGGAGCCTGAGCTCTCAGCAGACAGCTGTCCCTGAGCCTGCATGTGATCGTTATTTCATGACACTCTCCCACGCAGCCACTGGGAACGTGGATTTGTCTATAGGTGAGGGTACAGAAGCTCAGAGAGTGCCAGTGATTTGTCTAAGGTTAAAACTAGCAGAGAGTGGTGCCAGGCTGTGTGGTGCAGTGGTCAGGCCGGCCTTCTAGTGACTCTAAGACCTTGCTCCATATGGCCTAGAGGCTCCACTGTTTGGGAGCCAAGCAACAAGGGTTTGGTCTGGCTTCTCTACAGACCCCCACAAGACCTCGGGCAAGTCTCCTAACCCAAGTCTCATCTCCTCCTCTGGCAAATGGGGAAAACAGTATCTCCTGTCTCGCCATGCTGCTGTGAGGACTACACTAGGCAATAAACAGAATACTGAGCCCAGTGGCCACAGCTCCCAGAACAGCCAACATGTGTCAGCTGCCAGAGGAGAAGTTGGGGAACAGGGCAGAGAAGCAGAGGAGGGTAATGGCCAGACTACAGAGCCTCAGGGTAAAATCTTGGGGGCTTTTTCCTCCCTCAGCAAGTTTATGAGCGCTCAGATCAGTGAGGTGGAGAACTGCCTGCTTGAATCCATCAGCATCCTAGAGCTGAAAGGGATTTAGTTTCCCAAAGGGTGTTCCACGATGCACTGGAGATGCCACACACTCCAGTCTTCTCCTTGAGATTTTCAGCACACGTCACACACTGAAGGCTCTGGCAACTCTCGTGGGAGGGAATCCTTTTGTCAATGTTTGTCCTCAAACACATTCAACCACAGAACCCCTTTTATCATAACAGTTACTAGTATCCAGCCAAAGCAGGACACCTTGGAACACAGCTTGAGACACACACATCTAATTTCATCCTTTTGTCAGCAAGTGAGAAACATGATGTGCCATGAAGGGAAGAGACAGAGCCCAGCTCAACACTGACAGTTAGTGGCAGAGCCACTCATTTTATTTTGTATCAGATGGTCTGTAAAACATGGCCTGGCTTCATAACATATAAGCTCTGTGAGTGCCAGCAATCACTTATCATGCCGAGGCCTCAGTTTCCTCATCTGTAAAATAGCACCATTAGTATCCACCTTACAGGTCTGCCGGGACAGGGGCTAAAGGCTAAAAGGTTGAGTCAGCCTGCCTCTAGGTTCCCAGACAGGTCTGTCATTTGCTAGACATGTGGCCTGCGAAAGTCGTGCGGTTTCTCTGAGCCACAGTTTATTTGCAAAATGGAGATAATAAAAGCAAATCTGCATTTGTCTACTAAGCATTTTCAGTCACTTCAAAGGGAGATGTGTACCTCTTTCCTAATGCCGCGACCATGGCCTCGAAGGAGCTGTCGTATCTGAGCAAAGGGAGGCTGTGTCCCGACAGGGTGGACTCGATGAACTCCGACAGCCCGAAGTACTTCTTATTCTCAGGATATAAGTCCACTCCCTAAAGCAAAAGAACATCCATCACTCAAACGTTGCATCCGGGGGACTGGGAGGTTCACGGGCTGGGCATGCAGATGGCCTCCATGGGCCTCTCAATCTAAACTGCTGGCCCTGCAGTCCCTCAGATGACATTTTACCCATTTCTTTCCTCTGCAGACCCAGAATTCAGAGCACTCCACACTTAAAGGAGGGAGCAGCCCCATCAGTCGAGACTTTTCCATTCATTTGACCCCAGTGTCTCTCCAAGAAGAAAATCAGCCTTGTCTTTTAACACACAGATTTCTATGTTAAAATTGCCTCTTGCCAACCATGTTACACTGGTTTTAGAAATAGGCAAATCAACCATCTTGCATGTGGGTGCTTTTAAAATCAACAGAAAAAAATGCATTTATCTAGCCAATTTTACTCACACTGACATAAAATTCCCCTGACATAACATCAGAGCTTCTCAAACTTCAGAGTATAGTGAAGTTGGAGAGATTGTTAAAATGAACTTTGCCCTCAAATAGCACAGTGGTTAAGTGAGAGGGCTAAGTAGTCAGCCAGACTGGGTCATATCCTGGCTCTACCGCTTCCTAGCTGCATGGCTTTAGGCAAAAGTCTCAAGCCCTCTCTGCCTCATTTTCCTTATTTGTGAATCAGAAATCATCGTAGCCCCTGACTCTTACACGAGCTCATATGGTGAAGCACTTAGAATGCTGCCCACCCGGCTCATGGTAAGTGCCACATGAACAACGGCAACCACTACCACTAATTCTAAACCTGCTCTTCTGGAGCCAAGCATCAGTATCTTTGAAAGTTCCTCAAATGACTCGGAGACACTCCAAAGAAGTCCAGAATTTGATGCTTACTTACTGCTTGTGTAACTAACCAGAATCCAATCACCCAGAATTCTCAAATGAGCAAAATTGTTGTGCTCTTCTATTTTGATGAGAAAATGGCTGATAATAAACTAAAAACTCGCCAGGTTGGGGGGATGTGTGTTCAGTGTGAGGAAAGAGATCTTGAAACCTGCAGCTTATGGTTGTGGGGATAGGAAAAAAAGGGGAACGTTTCTAGGGGTTCTAGACAAAATATGACATGTTCTGAGATGGGGAAGCAAACTAATGTATTTCTGTATTTCAGAAAGGCTTCTAAGGACCAGGAAAGGCTTAAATCTAACCCTGGGTGGAATAAAAGATCCAAGGAGCTGGACCCTCTTGAGCCCAAACTGTGCTAGTTAATCGGTATTTTCACTGAACAGAATTTCTCCCAACTCATGGGGCAGCAGCCCGGTGGCACTCACGTTACTGTAGGAGGCAGGCCAGTGGATCTCGTTGTAAGGGCTGATGAGGGTGTGTTGTGTCTGCATCGCATAAGGGAAGGAGGTCACGTGGAGTGTCACGATGTTGGAGGCCTCCTTCACCTCCCTGCAGTTGAGCAATCTGTCCACCAGTCCCACAGGTGGGTCGCTTTGGGAATAGAGATTATGAACAGCGCTACTGAAGAGAGGAGAGGGGGCGGGAGAGACACAGCAAACGGAATGACTGCTACGCTCTGCAATTTCACGAGGAGCAGCCACTGAATGAATTCATCACTAGCCCCCGACTTTGCCAACAGTGAAGCTTATGACTCTGCCCATGACTAGGAAAGGTTGAGCCCAGAATTTTTGTTCCCCCAACTTTTAGGAGAGAATGCTGAGGCCACTGTCCCACAGAGAAAGGCTGAGCTGTGCTTGTCTCCTAGACTCCTTTCCAAATGCTTCCCATGCCCGCTCATATACTTTCAAATTTAGTACAGAATTTACCATTTTTTACACCCTTTGGATCATTTTGAGGTCGGTAGGAATTTAGGGGAAAGAATTTAATGAGACAAGTGCACATCAGATTGGGCCAAAGGAGAAACGGCGGCTCACTGGGGGCTCCTGGGGTAGAGTCACTCCTCTAGCAGAGCAAGTGGGTTGTGTGCCTTGCAAGCAGTCCTCATCCACACTGCAAGCCCCCTCCACTGGTGTTCAGCAATGAGCATCAGGAGAGTCCCTGACAAACCTACCCCCAAAATGATTATTCACAATATAGCTTTTTATGTAATCTGGGATGTCCAAATTCCCCCAAGCCCGTAATGGGGCCCAGATTGCAAACTCTTTGTCTACGTGATCTTTAATGCTCTGGCCAGCCCCACACTTCGGGATCTATGCTGACTGAACCAAAGGCTTCCCCCATGACCTGACCCATGACCTTCCTTCCTCCCTCATCCACGTCAAGGTCACAGTTTTAAGGTCAGTGTCATAGAGATGACTGATCCTGGTAAACAACCAGGAATCCTGCTCCAAGCTAGGCACCATCTGAAATCATCTAGATTTACATTCATTTGAACTGAAGAATAAAAGTGCCCCCAAAGAAGGGTGGCCCCAGCTGTGACCCATGGTACGAGAGCCAATGGGGCCTCCAGCAGGAAGGGGCCTGGGCTGAGCTGCTCCCATCAGGATCCCTTCCCTGCAACAGGTGGCACCTTGTTGCCGTGTGGGGCATAGAAAAGCACATCGGGCTGTGATTCAGGGGCCTTAGTTCTGGGCTGGCTCACCACTATCACCCTCTCTCTCCACCCCAGCCCTGCAATGCTGAGCAAGATGCTCCCCTTCTCTGGCCTGTTTGTGTAATGAAAACATTGAGAAGCTACACTACGTGATCCCTGACATAATGCCAGCTTTGAGGCTCTGCAATGCACCCACGGCATCTGCTTACAATTGAAAAACCCCAGTATCACTCATCTTTTCAAGACGTGTATCCAAAGTCCCAAGTATCCTCCATGAATATTAATTCAAAACAGGAAAATGTCACCCCTGCTACATGCCAAAGTCACTCTAACCTCACAAGATCCCAGTGGGCATGGTCGTGGATTAGGACAAAGAGTGTATGTGGATTCTGAAAGGAGTTTTGCAGAAAGGACTTAAACTTGGTCTGTGCCTCAGCATCCAGCTTCAAAACGTACTGTTCAACCCTCTGCCTGGTCATGTGCTCCTTTTCCAAGCCAAGCTCCAGCAAAACCCCTGCAACACAGTAAAAACACATCAGAAACTCCAAACGTGCCGCAAGTTTTTCAACCACTCAACAGACGACTGATGAGCACCTCCTATATGGGCAGCTGGGAGCTGCGCCCCGAGGCCACAGGGATGTTTCAGGGTGAAGCGGGAAGCTAACTCCCACGCACGCCTGCCGTGTGCGTGTCTGTGCAGGAGCTGGGCACAGAGGGGGGCCTGCCCCGCAGCTGGGTGTGTGCACGGCAGCCCATGAGGGGCTGCAGCAAAGCCGGCTTCGTGAAGCAGCTGGACCCAGGCGTGTGGGACTGAAGGGAAAGGTCACACCCCAGCAAAATCATCTCCCAGCCTGAATGCCACCAGCCTTACGCTAGACAATGCTGGAATGAATCCTTTAAGACATTGACTCTCTCTGTATTTCACATTTTAATCCCCTTGAAAGAACAGGGAAAATATATTAAGCTGAAGCAGGGTATCAACACACAGGTCATCGGCCTGAGTGTGACAGAGTGAAAATTCTAGTCACGGCTCTGCTTTTAACAGATCATAAATTCACAGGCAAGTCCCTATCTCTGAGCAAGTTTCATGATTATAAAATGCGAGTAATCGTACTCGCCCTGTCTACTTTAGAAGCAAAGACTGGCGCTGAAATCCAAATCTGAATTCAAGCAGATCAAAGCTCCTCCGTGCAGACGTCGTGACTTGCCCATCAGAGGCCCCGTACCTGAATGCCAGATGTGGAACAGGGTCTGCTGGTAGGTCACTTCTGAGGGTGGAACGCAAATCAGGAAGTCCACCTTCTCAAAGGATCCTAAGTCCAGATTTTGGGTACTGGAATCCGCTATTGAGCACACATGGGAGAGGAGCTTCTGGGCCACGGCTAACTGGAAGGGCCGGATGTGGTGGGGCTCCAGATTGTAACCTGGAACCAGAGCCCCCATAAAGGTGAGGTGTGCCTGAGAGCAGACGGCCCCTAGGGCCTCTGCTAGGGGAGTCTGCACACTGCAGAGTGAGTAGGGAAAGGGGGACACCACCATTTACCAGGTGCCTGCTCTGGGCTGCACGTCACTTCGCACCTCCTCTAATTTAATAATAAAAGGATGAACAGTGCTCAGGGGGCACAGAGGCAGTGACCTCCTCTACCTGAGGGGACAGTACAGCCTCCCAGGGAAGAGGCTGCAAGTTCTCTGGAAGAGAAAGAGACCATCACAGCTCTTCAGGAACTTGGTGTGAATAAAATATTTCAAAACCGTACTGATAAGCTGCAAGTCTACAGAGAAATGTACCATCTCAGGAAAAGTGTACAGATGTACATTTTGGGTAAAATGAGACTGACCATTAAAAAACAAAATTAAAAGTAGATGTGTCTATACTGATGCTAAGGCCTTCTGCGTGTGCCTCTGCATGTGCCTCTAATATCACTTCCTCATAGCCCCTGGGACCCATGGATGCTGCATCACCAGCCCAGACCCTGGCACCCAGCCCCCTGGCATCTCTCACCTGTGCACGCCAGTGCCCACCAAGCCCCTCTCATCACTCACTTGTGCACACTGGTGCCCCGCCAACATCCAGCATCGATGACTTGGTGACAGAGGAGGCAGTAAGCGGGGAAGAAATGCGGCCTTGATTTTCCTTATGAAATTTGTCCAGCCAAATGTCAATGTCGCCCTCTGCTCAAAACATAATAAGAGAGATGGATTATCCACCTCAGTGAAATCAACAAACATCCCTGGAACACCTGCTGCGTATCCAGCACCTGTCCCAGGCCCTGGCGTAACAGATAAAGAGGATGCGGCCCATGCTGTCAAGGAGTGCACAACCTAGAAAGGCAGGCGGACTTGTCAGAGAAAACTACGTGATGATACCGTAGGTGTTAGGACAGGAGGAGGGGTTCCAAGCTCATCCTGGAGAAGGAAGTGCAGTGAAGCTTCCTAGGACGCGGGGTAGAGAGCCCGATGAGAAGGGGAAGGGCACTCCCAACACAGAGCACACGGAACTGTAAGAGGCAGAGAACACACTGCTC
Organism: Manis pentadactyla; assembly: GCF_030020395.1. Classification (NCBI taxonomy): domain Eukaryota; kingdom Metazoa; phylum Chordata; class Mammalia; order Pholidota; family Manidae; genus Manis; species Manis pentadactyla. The sequence goes on from NC_080020.1 coordinate 227,743,996, forward strand.
AGCTGGGGGCTCTGAGCATTCAACAGGGGTGCGGGGTAGAGAGGGGCAGCACTCAGGGCTGCAGACACAGAGAGGAGCAGGCACATGATCTTCATGTGCCCCACGAGCCATAAATCACAAAGCCCCCACCTAGAAAAACCCACAGCTGGCACAGGAAGACGGCCAGCCAGAGACCTCCCCAGGAAGGGCCCTAAACGCTTGTGCACAGATGGGAGTGCCACCCTGCACAACTGAATCAAGGCCAGCCTCATAGGCCCTGGGGACGGGCTCTAAGATGACTTCCCCCTTTGCTTCCTTGTGTATCTCTGTCTTATCCACTTAACGAATTTGCACCTGTCTCCTTACAAGCCTACCTGGACAGAGGGTGCTAAAAAAGGCCCCCAAGGAGTCCACTTTCCCCGTAACCAGCTCATAATTGACTTCTTTCTGGTATTCCGCTGGGGTGAGAAGGCTCTCAGAAAGAATCCGGGCTTGGTATTTTCCTGAAAAATAAACAGCAACTTTCACTGGGCTCCTCCACTTTGAACCTGCACACAAGCTCCTCGATGAAGGGCCTGTGCTCCTGAGTCTTAAGCTCTCTGTCCCCCAAGACTGGCACCATGCCTGCTTGAGAGCAGGTGTTTGTGACAGTTAAATGAATAAATAGCATAAACCATTCTGGCCCAGAAGTACCAGTTAGAATAAAAGAAGGAAAACCCAGAGTATGGGCTTTCAAACCTGACTCTCTCCCCCACTTACTAGCTGAGTAACCTGGGATGACACCACCAGCCTCAGTTTCCTTGTCTGAAATATGTTTCAAACAGTCGTATCCACTCCAGAGGACAAGTTTAAGCAAGATGATGTTTATAAAACGTGTAGCCAGGACTCCAGGTTTATTGCATAACGTACTACTACAGTCACATAAAGAATTCGTGAAAAACACAGAATGAGTTTAGGATCCGAATGCTAAAAGATAACCGAGATAATGCAGAGTAACTGCATTTTGTTAAAGTAAACGAAATGATATGAAAATTTCAGGTTTCAAACGGGCAAAAAATCTGAGTGTACTGATGAGCCAAAATTATCTGAACTTTAAAAGTCGAAGCATGAATATCCATGAATACCATGCACAAGTGTCAAGAATCATGGTTGAGAATCTTGACTAACAGTCCTAGCTTAGTTGAGAAATCTCTGTATCCATGACTCCTTAATCAAGAAAAGGCTAAACTTCAGAATTTTGTGATCTTTTTAACCAACAGGTGAAGCTGGGGAGTAGGCATCCACTTGCTCTGACAGAATGGATTTATGAGGTTGTTGGGCAGAAGAAAATACGCACAAGGATCAGCCTGGCACGTAAGTCGCTCGACACATCTGGTCTCTTCCAAGGAGCTGGTTCCTACTCCCTGTCACCCATCTGCAGCCTCGGGCACGCCCTGGCCTTGGTCACTGCTGAGAACTCTGCCTCTTTCATGTCCTGCATCTCCGGCACCCCACTCTGCAACCACCTTTGACCCCCAACTCTGACGCTCCTCCACTCTCCACAGATCCATGGGGTCTCCTGGACATTTTCCTATCCTCATGCCCCTCCTCCCATGACCGAGAGTCCAAGTCTGTCAACAGGCCCCCCCTGGCACCCATCCTCATCAGCCTCACCCACGCTCTGGGGCCAAGCCCTCCTCCCCGCTCCAGCCTGCATGCATGATGCGGGACACGCTAAGAAGACTCCTGGCTCACTGCCCCAGCTCACCCACGCCTGTCTAGGCCACGCTTCCGGCCATGCAGCAGTGCATACTTCCCTCCTCGTCCCTCCTTCACAAGGGCATTGCACCCTCCTCGCACTGCACCATCTGTCTCCCTCTCCGCTGCATCGTTCCCAGTACCGACCATTCTCTTCCATTTCCCAGCTGAAAACCAAAACCCCAGTCCCACCCCCTTCTAGCTGTTGTCTCATTTCAATGCCCTTTTTAAGGCGAAGTCCTCACCATAGGGTATCCATTGCTTCCTTCATTCTCCCTTGAACTCAACCCAATGATTCCTTCACCCCCACCTCCCACCAACACTGCTGACGGTGTTGTCGGCGACCATCCTGTTTGACAGTTGGGGAGCCAATTCTCAGTCCTCAACATACTTGACCAGCCAGGAGCATCTGACCCATCCTTGCCCCGTCCTTCTCAAAACGCATCCCCCCGTGGCTCCTGACCCCCATTCCTCATCCTCCTCTTTCCACCTCCCCGTCTCCCACAGGACCAGTGCTCAGACCTCGTCTCCCGTTCTGCACCCCCGGATGGGCCATAGCATCACCTCTGGGCTTTCAAACCCCATAAATGCAACGACTCCCTTTGTCCCTAGACCCGACCTCTGCCCTGACTTCAGGTTCCTATCCGATGCCTGTCCAGTTGCCTCTGGTGTATCTGAAACCCAGGCCCAGCTGGTCAGAGAACTCTTGTTTCCATCACGGCTACTGCTCCCCTCCACATACAACAAGTTAAATTAAAAAACAAAACGAAACGAAAAAACCTGCAGTCTTTCCCATCTCAGTGAATGGTAACTGCTATTCCAGCTGCACAGGCCAAATCCTCGGGGTGGTCCCTGAGGGCTGCTTCCCACACTGCACACAGGACTGTCAGTCCACCCCGGGGGCACCAACATCAGAGCATACCCCAATCAGGCCACTTCTCTCCACCTCCCCCACCTGGTCCAAGACACGCCTGGACCCTCCGGCAGCTGCCCCCCTCACCATGCTCCTCCCCAGTCCACCCTCCACATGCCAGCGTGCGATCCTTCCAAAACACAGATATTACACCTTGTCTGGCCAAACCTTCCATGGTTTCCCAGCTCACAGAGGGAAACATCCAAGGTCCTGACAAGCCTCTGAGGCCCCACACGATCCCACGGTCCTGTCCTCTGCCCTGGCCGACCACTGTCCCTTCAACAGGCCAAGCACAGTCGGCTGCCACGTGGTGTGGGGGCCCGCGGCCACCCCCGCGTCGGCATTGCTTCCTCATTTCTCTCCGATCCCTGCTCGAATGTCCCCTCGTTAGGGGCGTTCCCCTGGCCCCCTGGAAGCCAGCCCCCTGCGATCCTCCACCTGCTTGGCCCTCCACAGGTGACACTCTGCACCGCTGGTGGCTGACGCCCGCCCCAGCCCTCAGCCCCAGGAAAGTAGGGGCTCGGCTGTCTTCCCTGCTGCATCCCCACGCCTGTTACAGTGGCTGCACAGAGCAGGGCTTCAGTAAGCGTTGCTATCATTCCTGAGTTAAGGGACTCTAAACCACACAATACAGTAAGGTCACTGTTTTTACCTCCATTAGACAATTGAAGAAACTGAGGGCAGAGTCATGTACCAGTCACACTGCCAAGTACGTGGAGCTAGGTCCCCCCTACCTCCGGTCTATCCAGAACCCAAAGCTGCCCCCAGTCTCTCTAAGGGGGAAATGGGAACTGCCCGCCTCCCACCCACAGGAGGAGTGGAATCCTAACTCCGCACACTGTCCGGGGATGAGCAGCGGCGGGCGCCCAGAGAGCTGCTGAGCACCCGCTGCATCATGGGCCCCGGCTGATGCAGAAAGCCGCCGCCAGGGGCCCGAAGGGCGGAGCTGCAAAGGAGGGCGGCTGGGGAAATCAGCGCAGCTGCGCTTCCGCCAGCAGGGGCGCAGGCCCAGGCTCACCAGTGACCGCGATGCAGGAGTCGATGGCGGTGCCCCGGCAGGCGCAGATGATCACCACGTAGCTGGTCTTGGCGAGCTTGCCTTCGATGAGCAGCCGGAACATCTCGGAGAGGCCCTCGGCCAGGGAGTAGGTGCACTCGATGATGTGCACGCTGTCATTGCAGGAGCTGGCGGCCAGGCCGGCCAGCCAGGGCAGCTGCGCCGACGTGACGGGGGCCAGGGCGCCGGGCGCGGGCGGGAAGGGCGGCGGCTGCGCCTGCTGGTACTGCCGGATCTCCGTCAGGTGCGACTCGCGCCACGAGCGCAGGAAGATCTGCTCCAGATCCTCCATCAGGGGCACCTGGTCCGCCGCTGGCGACAAGACAGAGGATGGGGCTCAGCGCCCGCCCACGCACCCTGCGCCGCAGCTCTACACACAGACACCCGGAACTCGGGGTACGAGCGTGCGAGCCAACTTAAAAATAACACGACCTAAATCATTAATGCCAAATCGCATTACAGGCAGCTGGGAAATACGGGGAGGCATATATAAGCAGCCATAACCTCCCCATCCTAACAGAAACACGACTGTTTTTGTGTATTTCTCTTTTTTTTTTCATGTGCAGGTTTTAAACAGCCGTAAGGATCTCAGGACACTTGAGGGCCTGCTTGTTTTCCTTACCCGCCCACCATAATCCCATTCCCACGATGAGTATGGTCTTCCTAAGTAGCATAGTTAATGGGCACATAATGTCCCATCCTATGGAGGGGCCATAATTTACTCAGCAATGTCCCTATTATTGATCCTTTTATTGCTTTGAAGTAATCATTTTATAAATACATCTGCAATACACATCTCTATGTATAGAACATAAATTCCTTAGCCTAAAATCTCAACAGTAGGCTCACAGAGCTAAATCACATCAGACTGTCCAGATGGTATAAATGTGTCATCTTACCATGATAGGAGTGGCACAATGGTAATGCTGGTTTAACTGTCCTCTTGCTGCCCTGACTACCATTGTTTGGGTTGTTATCATTAATTTAATTGAGGAATACATTATTTGCTTGATTTGCATCTCTTTGATGACTAATAAAATGGAATACTCCCAACACTTGTTTCCTATGGGCATTTTCTGATTTATTTGTCCAGGTTTTATGCTCAGGTGGGCTGCAGGATCGAGCACACTTGGATTTAGAAAAACGTGTTCCCATCCCGCAATGCCAGCACCAGCCCCGGAGCTGTGAGCTCTTATGATACACTTTCCTGAACTGAAACGTGGTGATTGCACCACCCACTCATTGGGCTGTGCCAGAGTTTGATTAGATTAGCTGTTATAGCTCCCATGTTTAAAATCTTTCCCTGAGCCCACATCCCCTCCCGGAAGCGCCACCACCCAGCAAAGCTCCTTGGCAGAGTCATTGACACTCGCCACACTTGTCGCGTCACCCCTGTTCTCTCTAACCTGCTCCACTGTGGCTTTGTCTCCACTCTCCTCATACCCTCATCAAGGCTGCCAGGCTCTTCTGTAAACCCAGACCCAACAGAGCCCCTCTCCCTGAAATGCTCTGCATCACTGGCTCCCGTATTAGTGTTCATCCCTTCTTTTGGCACATACTGGCTGAGTGCCAGCTTCATGCTGCTCATGCCGTTGGACACAGAAGTTCCTGATCACGGAGCATACATCCTCGTCAAGGCAGCGCTCTTGAAATAAACAAATGCACGTGGAATACAATTTCTGGGAGTGCGGTAGCGCTCTAAAGGAAAAGACCCAAAGGAACAGGAGAGTGAGCCGCAGGGCGCTGGGGAGGGGATGCTGTCTTAGACACAATGATGACAAAGCCTCTCTCAAGCAGTGACATGTGAACCGAAACTCAGATGGCAAAGGGAGTAAGTCATGCAAATGTTCTAGGCAAGGTCGTTTCCCAGGGAAGGAACAGCAAGCGTTGGGTGGACTGGTGTGCTCGGGACGGACAGCAGGGCGAGAGCAGAGTGAACAGATGGGAGCAGAGGTGGGGCTGGTCACTTGGACTGGAACAAGTGTGGGGAAAGCATGTGACAGGAAACGGGGGGGCTCTGAGCAGAAATAGGATTGGACTCACAGTATTAACAGCTGGAGACTGGGGGCGAGTGGTGCCCTGGGCAAGGGAGGCACCATGGACAAGGTGGGTGAGGCTGGATTCAGGATGAAGCTGGCTTCCCAATGGACTAGATGCGGAGGGTGAAGAGGGACTCCCAGCACCTTCCCAGAGCCCTGGCTATCCTGGGCTGCGCTCTCAAGGTTGCCTTCCTGCCTCCCTGGTGCTCCGTCTGTCTCCCCGTCCAGACCTCTGAATGCTGGGGTGTCCCAGGGCTCCACCACGGCACTGTCCCAGCCACCACCACCCCACTGGGACCTCATCCCATCGCACAGCCTTAAGTAGATCAAACACCGAGTGTTTCCCAGCCTTATACCTATGGCTGCGACTTCTCCCTGGGGCCGGAGCTGGCCTCACGGCTAAGCCCACATGGCACCTCACAGGCATCCCCAACCTAAAATGGCTGCGACAGAACTTGCTCTCATCCCTCGGCTCTGCCACCCAGCTGGTCGCTGAGGCCACAACCCAGGCCCCACCTTTCCCTCACCTTCCTCAGCCAGGCACTCTACCATCCTTAGCTCCAGAATACGTCCAGCATTCTCTCTCCTGTGACCCTCAGTGGCCCAAGCCACCATCGCCTTCGCTGGGATGACTGTAACACCCCTGTGCCGTCCGGCCCGCACCACAGCCAATGCGGTTCTCTTGAAATGAAAGTCAGATCATATCTGCCCCCTGCCTGAAAATATTCAGGTGGTGCTGTGAGCTGAACTGTGTCCCCTGCCAAACTCAAATATCGAAGCCTTAAGCCCCAGGGTGACTCTGTCTGAAGATGGGGCCTTTAAGGAGGTGATCACAGTTAAGGAGGTCACAGGGTGGGATCCTGACCAACAGGACTGGTGGCCTTATCAAAGAGGAAGAGGTGCCAGAGCTGCCTTGCCCCCCAAGTACGCACGCCCAGGAAAGGCCCCGAGGACACGGGGAGAAGGCGGCCGACTGCGGACCACCAAGGAGGAGCCTCACCGGGGCCCAGCCCTGCTGGTCCCTCTGCTCTTGGACTTCAGCCTCTCACTCTGAGAAACACAGTTGTTCAAGCCCCCAATCTGTGGGTTATGTTATGACAGCCGCAGCCAATACAAGTCGGTTCTCGCGTATCTACAATGTGAACTCGACCGCAGCAGGAGGCCCTGGCCCTCTCCGTGGCACTTCTCACCCTCGCTCTGCTGCAGCTGCCTGCCCCCCACTGGCCTGGGACCCCGTGCCCCCTCCTCGCCTATCCTCCCCCCTCTGCCTCCCTCAGGTCGTCCCCATTCAGGTCTCCTTGCCATTCAGGTCCCTACCCAATGTCATCTCCTCACAGAAGCCTTCCTTGGTGACTCCAGGTCAGCCCTACACAAACCCACGTGTGTGCGTGTGTGCGTGTGTGCGGACATGCACACACCCCACCCCACCCCCGCCCTGTACCCTGCTCATTTCCCACCTGGAGGTTGTTTCTCTCTCCCACTAGGATATCATCTCCTTGAGGGCAGAGTCTGTCTTTTATTCCCTGCTATCTCTCTGCACCTTGAATGGCAGTAAATTGTTTTTGAATTACCTTTATAGATTTTGACCTACTTCCCAACCCCTCAGGGTGGTGACCCCTGTAGTGACCTCTGGGCATGTTCTCTGTATTTCATTTCCACCAGCCGGAGGTGGTCTCACAAAGGCTCTAAGTGATGGTCAGAGATCAAGGCTCCTGCGTTTCCCACCACTAGTGATTATTCTGCTCAACGGGAGGGAGACTCACCCAGCTGGACAAGATAGTAGACGGTCAGCAGGAGCTGCATCTCCTCTGAAATGGGCTGTATGGCGGAGGCCCCGTACTGCTCATAGGCTCTGGAGACGGACTGGGCTTTCTGGTAGCACGTGTACAGGAGAGGGCTCACGACAACGTCGTTCAGGTTCCCACAGAGGTAAGGGAAGTTCCCGTGGCCTGCAGAAGAAGAAACAGTACCTACTTGGCAACGGCCTTGGGCCCATGTGGCCACCACACGGGCGCATCTCTGAACGCGAGGGAGCCAAAGCATGCAGGCAAGTCGCCCCCGGGGTGGCTCCAGTGCCCCTTTCCAGAGAAATCGTGGACTTGCAGCCCTCGCTGATCTTACACACCTGCTTTTGCACCTGACTGGGGCTGTAGCATTTGCTTGTTCTTTGAGTCCAAGCCCTTATTTTGCAGGTGAGCAAGGCCCAGAGGGAGGCACCCCAGGCTGGACATCCAGCATCTGTGCTGCTCCTTCAGCACTGACTGCAGAACACCGCATGGGGGCGACACCTCTGGGATCCTTGCAGGACAGGCTGCCAGCCTGCACCTCCCTGACTCCTCCGGGCTGGATTCTGCCTCCCATCCTCCCAGGAATCTCTCGCAAGCTAAGTTAGGAAAATAAATCACTGTACAGACGAGAGACTCTGAATGCAGACGGAACTTGACAAATGCCATTAGCAAATGTACAGAATTAATTCTGATGACAACTCTCAGAGACAGGGGCACCCAGGCCAAGTCCAGCCTCTTCTCCATCACTTGTTAGCTTTGTGGCCCTAAGCAGAGGCTTAACTTCTCCCAGCTTCCACATTTGTAAAACATGGTGAAAATACCAAATCCTCACGGGGGTGCTGAGACAATCAAGGGCGGTACCTGTGTGTGCTCTCTTACCTTCAGAAGGGCCCCGTTCACTCACCAAACACCAAATGCCTGTTGTATGCTAAGTGCAGGCCCCTGGCTTGGCCCTAGTGACCGAGACAGTACATGTCCCCCAGGAAACTGCTTCTCAAACCTGAGGGCACATGAGGGTCCCCTGAGAGGCTTCCTGAAGTGCAGGCTGCTGGGACCGGCTACAGAGCTTCTTATCCAGGAATGGTACCTGGTCATGGTTCTGGGATGGGCCTGGGAACTCACACCTCTAACTAGGCCCCTGGTAATGCTGGTCCTGCTGGACCAGGACAGTTTGGGTGGCACCATTTCCAAACATATGGGTTTCCTAAGAGAAAGGATGTGACGATCATCATATAGAAGGCACAGAGACACTGCGCCGGGGCTCAGATGGAAGGGAAAACAGGAGAAGTAGAGAAGGCAGCGGGCCAGCCTTCAAGCTGAGGCAGGGTCTGGGCCTGTGGCAGTGGGGCAGGGGCCAGGGAGGCACGCACACCACAAACAGAGGCACAGCTTACACGGAGTGGCACTGGCGGGAGCAAGGGATGCAAGGAACAGAGAGGAGGGTCTGCCGGGGCCACATGCTGACGCTCGCTGCTCAGAGCAGGTGCAGGGCAGCCCCACCCACAGTGCAAGGCCCTGCATCCTACCTGCTTTCGCGTCCGGGGCCCAGGGCCTTGTCCACACACATCGTGGCTGTGCTAAGAACACTGGCCTTGTGCCTGAATGCTGATCTCCGTCTCAGTCAGCCGGTAGGGCCTCGTGGGATTACTGGCCTTGCCGCAAGCCCAGTTCAAAACCCAAAATCACACCCTGCTTCCTGAACACCCTGCCCATTTTTGGTTTTTTAGGAAAAAGAATGGAATGCCCTCTCTTATTTCTTAATTAACAGTAAGATACCTCTCTGCTTCCTACCACCTTCTCTCCTCTATTCCTGACACCAAATGCAGTACTGGCTTATGTAAGAAGCACCCTGAATGTGTGCGTCACTGCACGCCAGCGCGTGGCACCTGTAAGTACTTCGTAAGCAAGTCCCACGGAATCCTCGCATTTCGAGATCTCCCACTGCATTAGAAAGGGATTGCTTTTTTTCTTCAGTTGAGCCAAAAATCGACCTCTGTATAGCATATATTAGCCTGCTGTCACAAAACAGAGACCTGATCTAGTGATAAGCTTCTATGTCATGACTGTGGCTATCTTTGCCCAACCAATGTCAGATTCCATATTCAAAAAATATTAGTGGCATCGGGTGGCAACGGGATGACCCACCGGACCAGGGCTCCGAGTCTGATAATCGGCGTAGGGCTGAGGACCCATCTGGTCCTCGGTGCTCAGCACTGAGCCTGCTCCTGGCAGGAGCTGGTGGAGTTGGCGAGGGAATGAGGAGTGAATGCGTGCATGCAGGAAGGAAGGAATGAACAAGCAAATGCACATCACGCAACAATAATTCCAGTTGGGCTTGTAGGAAACTGTGACACGCTCTGTAACTCCTGGCACCTGATCAGGGCATCTGATTAGTGACGGGTCTGCTTAGCTCTTTCGTTGCCCTGGAAAAGGTTGGAGTTTTTCCAGGAGGACACCCTGGGGTCTGGCTGGGGGGAGAGTCGGGGTCGCTGCTGCCCTGGCTTCCAGCAGGATCCCCGCCTCCTCCCCTCCTGCTGTGATACTTGCCTTTGAATATCACAGGCTTGGCCTCGCATATCTTCAGCAAGTTGTCGGGAACAGACACTGGTTCTCCGGAGGCCACAACAGGAAAGGTGGCTGAAGCTGGGCCCACCAAGCCAACCTGGGGCACGCGGGACATGCCTGCACTCTCTAGAGACACACCAGGAGCGTTAGGAAGACACAGCAGGCGAGATGCCCACCTCCAGCAGGCCTCACTGCCAGCTAGCACTCCAGCTGGCTCTTAGCCCTGCTTACCGTAGCACCCATGTCCCAGAGCCACAGAACCCTGACATCAAAAGCATACCTAAGGTCACTCAGTCCAAACTTCCCCACCAAACAACCCAGGCTCCTCCTCCTCTTCAGTCCTCTGCCAAGTGACAGGCAAGCCCCTTGGTAGATACCTTTAGGATCAGGGGACTTGCTACTATACAGGGATCCTGAGCTTATTAAGCAACTCTTACCAGAGAAAGAGAGATCTTTCATTACACCAAAGCCTGCCTCCCCAGAACTTGCTCACCAGCACACACAAAAGCGTCTCTGCCCACTCACCCATGTGCGTGCGTGTGCACACACACACACGCACACACACACATGCCCCACCTGCAGCCTGCTAGTACCCAAGCCTTGGATTATTGACAAGGCTGTTGTCACTTACCACACTTAGCTCTGTTCCCACCGCCCTGGGGACAGCCACCATCTGCAGCTGATGGAGAATCTGGAGACCACCCCTTATGACGTTTTTTGGGGGGCCCGGAGTTTGATAAGATACCTAGACAACATTCAGAATGTGAATTAGGCTGTCACTAGAGATGAATGTCAATAAAATATTGCTCCAGATTTGGCGAACACTTAATTGTTATTTTTAAAATTCAGTTTTAGCATCTAGTGAAGTATCTAGGCATAAGGAATATCCTGTCCATATTTGTAAATGTTTCATTCTGAAGTCGTGCAAGTGTCTGAGCTTTCTTTCTCTGGGGCTTAGCTCCTGCATCTTTAAAATAAAACCTACCGTAAGAGGTGGTTTGACTGGGACTAAAGTGAATGCTTTTAAAGTATCTATACATCCCAATATATTAACGTGCGTTTCTGCAGACAAGCCATCACAGCACTCATGCCACCTCCACAGTGTCACCACTTGGGGGCAGTACTGATCCACCTGTGCTCTATCCCACCCCAGCCTTGACAGCTCGTTTCAGATTTTAAAAACCAAGGGAACAGAAGCTGGACCCAGTGCTGTTAATGAGTCATCCCTGCCCACTCTGGATAACAACACGTGCATGACGCACACCAGGTTCGTGGGTTGTTCAAAATATCAAGAATCCATTACCATTATTTTCCTAACCCATGTGGCACAACATTTCCCTTACATTTAGAGCTATACATCCAACCATGACTGCACAGCAAACTCATCTGGGGAAACTTTAAAACTCTGCCTAGACACAAGCCCCTGCCAAGTAAACCCGAGTCCCAGCACCAGGGGGGGCCCAGGCATCCTGATGACCTCCGAGCTCCCTGGTGCTTCCAACTCACAACCAGGGTGGAGAACCATCGTTTAGAGCAGTACTTCTCTAAGTCTGGCCCAAGAAGGAGCTGGAAAAGAACCGGCAAGGGCTTTTTATAACTGTCAGACTCCTGGGGCCCACCTCGACCGACAGAATCAGATCTCTGGAAATGTGAGAAGATGCCACCATTCACAAGCACACTGGTTATGGGATAAAATAACATGAATAAAAAGTTTAAAACATAAAGTACTTCATTTACAAAGAGCTTTCAAATAGGTGGGCTCCTTCAATCCAGCCTCTGAGGCAGCAGCTGCTACGGCTATCCATTTAGACCATGTCTTTGGCTCCCCCAACACCTGCCCCCCAGTGCCAAGGGAAGGGCTCCCAAAGCCTAAGATGCCAGTGCCTCTAAGAACTGATACTACCAGAGGGGGCTCTGTGCAAGTGCTAAGGATGGAGGAAGCTCCATAGGTAGTTTTTCCCTTTGGGGTGCTCCCCTATATGCCTCTCAGTGGACTCTGAGCTCATGAACTCTCCCAAAATGATGCCTCTGGCATCCACGTGGACCAACTATTTTTCACAATGTTCCTGGTGGGGGTGGGGACACCACTGGCATTCTGGGTGAGAGTTCATGATGCAGCTCACTCACTGCAGCCACCTAGCACCCTGACCTGTCTGGGACAACCAGGAAAGGACCTGCACATTTCCCAGCACCTCCCCATCCCCGATGGGGGCAGCACCTTTTCCACTGAGAACCACTGAGCAACAGACCTCAGGTCTGAGTTAAATGCTCCTTAGAGTTTTAGAATCATTTCCTTAAAATTAATCTCCGCTCTCCCTGGAGCAGGTGGGCACAGGGCTCCCATGTTCCAGCTGTGCCCTTAGCACAACTCCACGGGGCCAGTGTCAGTGAGCTCACCTAGGCCACAGCAACCAGGGACAGGTGGCGACAGCCCTGTCTCGGGACTTCATCTCAGGACATCATGGCCCCACAGACACAAATGGCCATGGAACTGACACCAGGGTCCTGGGGAGGAGGCCCTCCTGCAGGAGGAGGTGACACCCCAGCTAAGCTCTGAAAGGCAGGTTTTGCAGGTGTATGGGAAGAGTTCTTCAAGTCACAGATGAGTGACCAGGGTGTGGGGACAGGTGCGGAAGGGTACTGAACAACCCAGAGCAGCCAGAGTGTGGAGTTCTCCAGCGGGGAACAGATGGCGGTCACCAGGCTGGCCGGAGCAAATTCCAGCAGGCTGAGCGCCACACTATGAATCCAGCTCTCTTGTCCCCGCACCCCTCCAAGGGAAGTGGCTCATCTACCACAGCCCAACCCCTAGGGTAGGTCCTGCAACCCCCATTCTCTGGCTGCCCGGGGCTCAGGGCAGGCAGGGGACACCTCCAAGCACTGGCCCAAGGCCATCCTCATCCACATGCAGCCCTGAATTCAGCACCTCCCGGGGAAGAAAGTCACAGGAAAAGTCGGTGCCTGCCTGGGTTCCTCCCACCCAGGAAAGGATGAAGGCCTGATCACAGACGCCAAAACGGATGCGCTGGTTAGGCCTGGGAAGCCTCAGATCCAGTTCAGAAGGGGCATCCTTCCTCTGACTAAGAGCAAGGTAATTCTCAGGCTCCAACCATGGGAGTCGGCCCCTGGCCATCTAACGGAAGCAGGGAAGGCCAAACCCCAGGCCTGGGCTGCCCTTCTGGCCTCACTCTTCTTCTCTGCAAAACTGAGCGCTGGACTGATCATCCACCAGGGGCTTGTCCAGGTGCACAGCCCTGGATCCTAAGGTTTGTCCGGCTGCGTGCATGAAGGAGGGAGGGGAGGGGAGACTGGCTCACTGGGCAGCCAGGCAAGCATGGAGAGGACAGCACTGACCTCGAGTCTCAGGGCCGCGTCCCCACGCTGCTCCGCCTCTCCAGCTCCTCCCAGACCCACAGCCTCTGCTCAGTCCCTTTACTCGGATCCCTACCTCCTACCCTCATTCCTCCTGCCTCACAGACCATCTCTAATTAGCCTTTCCCCAACTGCAGATGGCAGCTCAGGTGTCACCTCCTCCAAGAAGCCCTCCCTGCAGAGACCAGCTGATGCAGGTGGCAGTAACACCGCCCTTAGTGAGCTCCCAGAGGGCCCTGAATTTCCACACATCTGATCCTCTCCGTTGCCCTCAGAGCAGGAGTCTGAGCTCCAGATGGGGGAACATTCAGCCAGAAGACTTGCCCAAGATGCCTTAATAAGAGACAGGGCTGGGTTTGAGTTCATATTTATCTGATTCTGGAGCCCCATTCTACTCATGCACCATGTTGCCCCTATTTCTCCACAGTTCGATAGCCCTCCTGACATGAGGCCCTCAATGAGATGGGTCACCCACTCTACAAAGGGCTTCCACTGCTCCCCACACATCACCCAAGTCAGTGGCTGAAGCTGAGGCCCCACCTGGCACCAGAGCTGGGTGGGGCACAGCCCCACAGACTCAAGCGCCACCTGCTCCCCAGGCCTGAATCTCCTTCCGGGAGCCCAGGAGGCTCAGCAGTGCCAGCACAGTGGCTCCTGCTTCCCCCCTCACCCACCATGACACCCCGGCCCAGAGAAAGCAAGACCCCAGGACAGGCAAGTCTACCTAATGCCGAAGGCCGGGGCACGGCCACCGGGTTGGTCTTCGCCAGCTGTTGGTGCTTTGGGGAATCTTTGCCATTGAAAACAGCCGGGGCCACTGCTGCAGCCAATGAGGGGTGATTGGCAGCACATCCTGGCAGTGAGAGAAGGGAGAGAGCAAGGTCAGTTCACAAGGTGCCCTGTGGCACACTGAGCCAAGTTTACTTCCATTTGTATGAACCAGCTTTTCAGTGACACGTCCCGTCTGGGCCCAGAGCCCCTGACGTGGTGATCCTGTCCCCGAGGAGACGCACAGATGTACCCACAACTGTGCACACACTCCTGCTACAGTGAGCACTTCGTGGGTCAGGGAAGTGCCGGGTCTGCAGTCCTCGGGCCCAGACTGTTCACAGGGCCTGGGGCTCCTGAGGCTCAATGTGTGGGCAATTGTAGGCTCTGGTCTTCTGAGGCTCACGGCACTGCCAGAATGGTCTGGAAGGCACTCGAGTCTGAAGTAGCACAAATTCCTGTGGTTGAGGGGCATGGTGAGGGGTGAGGAGCCTGGCTCCGAAGCCAGACGACCTGTGTCTGAATCCCAGCTCTGCAGCTCACTGGCTGTGCAACCTGATTTGACTCACTTAACCTCCCTGTGCATTCTCACCTACAGAAGGGGTAATAACAGCCATTGCAAGGAAGGCATGAGTTAATAGAAGTAACGTGTGTAGAACAGTGCCTGGTGGGTAGTAAGCCCCATGTATTTGCTATTACTGTAATCTTACTGGATTCCCACCATCACCCTGCAAATCAGAGAAGGTTTTCTCCAGTTGAACAGATGAGGAAACACAGACTCAGAGTTGAAGTGAGTTGCCCCAAACCGCCCAGCTGGCAAGGGGCAGCACTGGACTTAACACCCAGGTTTCCTGATGACAAGAGAAGTGGTCTCTCTGGCTGTCACAGTGGCAGAGGTCCCAGGTGGCCTGGGCCCAGTGAGGCAGTGAAGGCAACAGCAGATACCACCCAGGAAGGGGTGGAGGGGAGCCCATTCCCAGCTCAGCGTGACCTCTTCATTATTGACGTGATGAGCAACGGTGGGGCGAGGGCACTGGCTCCCCGCTCTGGGCAGGAGGAATGAGAACTACCAGCCCCCCAGAGCTCCTGAGAAGGCTCCTCTCTGCTGCGATAACAGCAGCATGCTTTCAGGTCTGTTCATGACGGCAGAACGCCCAGCCCATGAACCAGAAAGGCCTGCTATCAAATCTTGATTCCACCTCCTTTTGTCCGTGAGATCCTAGGCAAGCATCTGAGCCTCGATTTCCCAGGACAATGTCAGGCTTCATGAGCTGCACACGTAGAGCTGGGACCTGCTGAGCACACGATGAATGGTGCTACCTAGTCTTATCTGCCCCTTCAGGAACTCAGCCCAGCACTGACTCGGTGCCTAGGACAGAGCAAGCCCTGTGCTGCAAACCAGCAGGTGCAGAAGGGCCCTAATACACCACACCACCACCGAGGGGATCATGTTATGTAGCAGATGGAATGCAGCACATCTTTCCAAATTGAAAACGTGACATTTGGTGTTGCAAACTATTACAAACGCAAGATGAAACATAAAGGCATTTAGAGAAAGATCATATACAACGCATAGCCCCGACTTATCTCGAAGAACGTTTGGCTGCATAATGAAGCAGCTGAACCGGCAACGTGCCAGGCCTGTGAATTTGGCACCTTTGGCGCTTCTCTGTGTCCTCACCTGCCTGCTGTGGCCCCACAGGGATGCCTGGGATTGTTCCAGAAATGGGCTCACTGGAGAAGGCAACCTGAGACCCGGCGCTCTCCGGTGGCGGGAAGAGAGAACAGGGACCAACACTGGCGGAGGTCTGCCGGCTTCTGAACTCTATGGGGCGAGAGGCAGGCACCCAAATCAATTTGCTGCCACTCCACCAGGTAATGAAATAGTTTCCCAGACCAGAATCTGGCCTACAGCAGAGCTGGGTACCTAGGAAGTGAAAGGGTGCCAACACCATCCTAGTTTTTGCTTCAGTGCAGCCAGGGGCAGTGGGCATGTGACAACCCCCACCCCTGGGGCTCCGTGCCAGGGATGGGGCGTCCCTCTGAGGGGCAGCTCTGATGGTCAGGAGTGGGAGCAGTTGTGAGCATTCGGGAAATGGAGAAAAACAGATGATACAATGAGTCATCCCATGCCTGCCCTTCAAGTCCAAGGACAGAACAGAGTTACTAAGAGGCAGGGGAACAGCCCACCTTCCTCCATCCTGTGAGCCACCCTGTCAGGAAGGTTAACTCTCAGTGGCCTATCTCACCTGGGAGGTGCCTGGTCACAGCAAGTGACCAAAGACTTATCTGGTCCCACAGGGGGAAGAGCCACTGCCTCCCCAGGACCTAGAAAATGACCAGCACGTAGTAGGTGCTCAAGAAATATTTATTGAGTGACATAAGAAAAGGTGGCAGGGCAGGCCAGGAAGGTGGTTAGGAGATTCCAGGCCACCAGAAGTGAACTGGCACAGACAGACGAGGGACTCTGGCATCCATCCCACAAACAGCTCACCTCCTGTCATCTCGCTGACAGCTTTTCCCAGGACACATCCCTCCACAAAAGGACTGAGCCAGGGTTTCTCAGTAGGCACATGAGGTCAGACCTCTGAAAACCCAAACACCCATCCTCTTCCCCAGAGAGTGGGCTGTAGCCACAAGCCATGCAGAGGAACAGGGTGGGGGGAGAGGACCCAGTTCCAGGAGCTTCCTGGAGCTTCCTGGAGCTGGAGCCAGACCTGCTCAAGGACAGGTCCTGGGAAGCTGCTCGTGGGGCTCAGGGGAGGCAGGGAGCATGACTCAAGCCAAGCTTTCTCAAAATCAGGGTTTCTCAACAACAGCGCCAGACATTCTGGACTGGATGGTTCTCGGGGGGGGGCCCAGGGGGGTGCTGCCCTGTGCCCTGTGGGATGTTTAGCAGCAGCCTTGGCCTCCCCCAATGCGATGCCAGCGGTGCTCTCCAATCACGATGATCAAAAATGTCTCCAGACATTGCCAAATGTCCCCTGGGGGAAAAAAATCACCCACAGTTGAGGACCTCTGCCCCAAATACCTGTCACAAGGAGGCACAGCCCAGTGTGGCCCTCTGCCAAGTTTTAAACATCCAGCACAACTAGGCAGACACTATAAACTAGATGCCATCACCTAAGGAGCACGGTGAATTCCAGGGCTGACTGGCCTGCCATCTCTGCCCAGCAGCGGTCTCTCCCCGAGCCTCACTGACGGGCACCTTGGCCTGCTTGAAGGGCACTCTTTCACCACCACCTTTCAGGCTGACAGCTCACCTGAGCCTCTCCAGCAGATGAGGGGTCCTTTGGTCAGAGCCCCTTGCGCATTGCGGACCAGGTAATACTTCAGGTGTTTCTGCTTCTTGGGCTGCGTGCTCAGCTTCAGATTTATGTGATTGGAGAATTCCGTGAAGTAACAGAAGCCTTTCTTCCCACAGCCAACACAGTTCCCGGAGAAACCTGAAGACAGAACAAACCACAAACACCCCCAGCTTACCTCCAAAGTCCTCTTTAAATAATACATAGTTCACTGAAACTCTGACCATTCACCTCCTGTACCACCAACCCAAGAATTCCACAGGGCCAAGGTCCCCATCACCTTATGCTGGCCCAGGGGTCAAGATGACCTTGACTTGAATAAAGGATCAAGAAGACTGAGTCATAGAGATGGGCCCAGGCAGGCTTGGAAGACTGAACTTGCTTAGAAGCATATGTTAAAGCCAGCACAAAGAGCAAACTTTACAAGGGCAAGGGCTATCCACTCAGCTGCCAGCACTGATCAGGTGCCTGCGATGAACTGGCGTGCCGCTACTGCCTTCAGCCCTGGACAGACACAGAACCCCAGTGGACAGACCACTGACACTGGATACATCGGGAGTCTAAAATTCCTGGAATCAAGTAAATTGATCCCATCAGTTGCTAAAAAGAAATGGAGCACATTCCACAATGCACGGCTGGGACCCTGGCGAGTGAATCCTGGGGGCTTAGCAGCCGGGGGAGTGGAGACTCTCAGCTAGAATGCGGTTGTCATGGCGGCGGTATCCTGCTGCCTGAGGCCGAATGGGCCTTTCTGGAAGCTGATGGAGGCTCCCATCAGCAAGGCTCTGGGAAGGCTGCCTGTGTGGTGGTGAGGATGAAAGCACCTCCTGGGAGCTATTAAAATCCAAGGAAGACGCTTGAAACACCTTCACAAATGATCAAGTCTATCCAGACTGTACTCATAGATACGTTGGTTAATACAAGAGAAACCCGGCGACTTGACTTTTCCACCTGATGACTGTTCTTGCTTAAATTTCTTGAAGAAGGCCTTTCTCAAGACCTTGCTCTGCCCACGGCGACATCTGGTTTCCATGGTGCAAGGTCCTTGTGCGGACACCCTGAGGCTGAGGCTAATTTATTTTATCATATTCTCTGGCTGACACGTTTACAAAGGTCATTTCAACTTGGGCCATGAGGACCGCGTGGCTCTGTACATAATCTGTGCTTTGGAACGGTGTCCCTGAGGCCTCTGGCACTGTTCAAAATAGCACATTAGTGAAAGTTCAAAACACCTCCACAGAGAAATGAGACATCTACGTGATGGAAACTTACCGGATTCTCTATTTTATTTTAAGCAATAAAAGGCCTTAGAAATAAGGACAAATCTCTTGGTCTAGTCACAGGACAGGTACAGGTTAGTTTAACCTCCCAGAATCCTATTCCCTCTGCACCAAACAAAGTACCAAAGAACCATCAGACACTGTGCTCCATGTTTACTTGTTTTTAAAGGGACAGGAAAGGAACTGACACACACACAGAGGGCCAGGGCTGTTTTTGCCATTAAGTGCCACCCAGACAGGTCACTCAACTTAACTGACACACTACCAGTCAGTCAGGACAACAAAACCTTCTTTTGGGAAACCTGAGAACCAGAAAGGCTAACAGTTCAAAGTAGATACAGGAAGTGTGGTGTTCCATTCTAGCGTGAGAATGAAGTCTAGACCCACAAGCATGGCATCCGGTGCTGCCGCGAACCCTCCCAGCCCCCACCCCCAGCTTTACTTCCTGTTCCTCATTCTGCCATGCCAGATCCCCCTGGATTCCCCCAGCCACTCCACCACTCTCCTGCCCTAGACTCTTGCTCTTCCTGTCTCCTGCCTGTCACCCAGTGCCCAGCCCGAACACCCGCTCCTCCAGAGCGTCCCCTGACCCAGAGGGTGGGGACTCCCTGTTCTCCAAACCCCTAAGGCTCCTTACATTGCTCAGAGGGCCCTTGTAGCTTCTTCCTTAGTGTTACAGTTACTGAAACTCATGTCTGTTCCCCATAACTATCCCCATGCTTCCCAAGGACCAGGATCACTGACTGTTGGTGTGGACCACGTCTGTGTACACAAGTGTGTGTGCGCGGGCTGGGGCCTGGCACACAGCAGACGGTAAAGATCGGAAGGGAAGGAAGGAGAGAGGAAAGCAGGTCACTGTCAGAGTGAACGCTTCAGGATTTCTACAGATGCTTGGAAGAAAGAATCAAATGTTTTTATTTATTCCTCTGTCTCCAACCTGGGAGGCTTGAGATAAACACAGCTCAACTGCCATCTAAGACCCTGAGAAACCTTTGGAGCTCTCTGGAAGGGATTCTGACCCCGAGCACTGAAAAGATGGAGGACCAGGAACAGAAGTGCAAGAACAAGGATGCTAAGAGTGCTTTGCCAAGGCCGACTGCCGTCCCGAACCAGCCACATAGCTCACAGGCCTGTGACCCATAAGACACGCGGGCTGTGGGACCACACTCCATTTCAGAGACAGGGATGGGAACCACTGACCATAAGGAACTCCTCCTTGTGGCTTAGAAAGCAGGGTGGAAACCCCGATCTCCCTGGTACAGGAAATACGTAGGGAGCCAGCGAGCAAACTGCCGTCCTGCTTGGGCAAAAACAATTTCCTACCAGGAGAACCAGCTGCTCTTCTAAGAGGTGATCCGGGGCCACCGATGGTCCAACCAAGACACAGGATGGCTCACCAACTGGCCTCACGAGGCAGGGGACATGGTTTACTCCATCCCAGCTGAATGTATGAGGTAGTTCTAATTTTTCAAGAAAACATCTGAAAGGCAATAAAAGTTTGCCTGGGGAAGAATAAAAAGAGCCACTTTCTTTGGAAACCTACCTTAGGACTTAAGAGTCCATAATAATCTCTTTAGAAAAGAGGCCTAACACGGCCTAAATCCTCAAATCCCTGACAGGCACAAACAGCCACAATGGTGACACTATCTCTTCAGTGTACAACAGCCTGGGAAATAGCCCATAAAGATTTCTCTCTTGTGACCACACAGCGGTACCACCAGTTCCCGTAGGTGCAGCCTTGCCACACATGGCGGCTATAGGTGGCATGTGCTTAACAAGCATGTCCTCAATGGGTGCCTGCAAGTGCATGCCAGGTGCCAGGCCAGGCTCCCCCTTCTGCCAGAAGGCAGGCTCCTGCCCGCTCCGTACCACTGCCATTGATTGCAGTGCGCACGCACCAACCTGGAAATCAGAGGGACCTGTGTTCAAATCCTGGGTCACTAGTCATGTGAATTTGGGCAGGTTAATGAATGTCTCTGAGCTTTGCTTTCCTTGTCTGTAAACAAGATAATAGGCCTGGGTCCTAAAATGACTTTCACAGCTTGTATGCACAGCACAGATATAGTGCTACATTCTGGGGTTTGTTTTCCACTTAATGTGTTAAAATGAGCCAAAGCCAATCCTATTTTTATCCCCAGTCACTGTTCATTTTCAGGGAACAAGGAGGGTGGCTGGTCAGGGGCCTGTCATAGCGCATGCCTGGCTGGGACGGCCTGTCCCTGAATGGGAGCATCGACAGCCTCTTGGGGTCCCGCCTCCTCTTCAGGCCCAATTTCAGTCCCGCCTTGCCTGAGGTCTTCCTGGAATTGCCTTCCCCGATGTCTCCTGTCCCTCACCCCCTTCTTCCCATGTACTTTGTGCAATAAAAACAAGTCCCGGCCTGGGAGGTGCGTTTCTGCTCCTGGGGCAGGTCTGACCCTCCATCTGTGAAAGGGGTGGAGGATTGGGCCCTACAGGGAGCCTAGGCCTGAAGCTCTCTATACACTCTGACCAAGACACTAATTATCTGGAATCCTGCAACAAGCTCATTACTAGTTCCCCTGCCTCAGTATCTCTCTTTCAGTAAAAATCAATTATTCATGTGACCTCCAAGAGATCTTTCTAAAATGCAAGTTAAAAACAGTGATTTGCCTTTTTTCATCATTTCTAATGTTTCTTAAAAATAAAAACCTTGAGAGAGAAAGGGACCCAGGCAGGAAGGTCCTATAAAGAGGAGAGATTCAGGCTCAAGCAAATGCTTTGGAAGAATCTTGTTTGGATCTTGATTCAAACCAAACTGTAAAAAAAAAAAAAAGTAAGACAAAATATAAACATATTGCATATTTGATGTAAAGGAATTCTTGTTACATTTTTTAGATATGATAGTGGTATTGGATTTCCAACAAGAAGCTCTTATCTTTTAGAGATACATGCAAAAATATTTACAGATGAAATGACATGAAGTCTGGGATTTGCTTCAAAATAATTCAGAAGGGAGAGGAGTTATAAGTGAAACAATATGGGCTATGTGTGCATAACTGTTTGGGATGAATTACAGATACATGATACTATTATTCTCTTCCCTCTACTTCAGTAGTTTGCAAACAGCTCCCTGTATGGTACCCCTCTCCAAGCGGGACCCAACTGACCCCTTCCCCGCCTCCGCTCCATGCCTCCGCCTGCCAAGCTCCTTCCTGCACGTGGTCCCCTCTGCCTGCGATCCCCTCTGCCCACAATCCCCTTGTCCTCTAGGGTATGACACCAAGACCACATCATCTGGGTTCAAGTTTCGGACCCGCCATTTACTAGCTGGGTGGCCCTGAGCAAGTCAGTTAACCTCTCTTTGCTTCATGTTAGATAATAACACATCCACCATAAAGGGTTATTTTAACTTACTTAGAACAGTTTCTCACATGTGGTAAGTGCTCAGGTAAGTGGTGGTGGGCCAGTGTTTGGCTGCTGTGGTGGTTATTTTCCAGCTGGCAAAATTCTATGCATCCTTTAGGGCCCAGTTCAAGCACCACATCTCTGAGTCACATCAGGGAGTTGGCGTGCCCTTCTTCCTTCCCACAGTGCCTTAAACCCTTAGCTATGGCATGCTGCCCAGAAATGTAATGGAAGTTTTATTTTTGTGCATACTTGGTGTGGATCTCTGATCTGATTTTTTGTAAGCAAAGGACCAGGTTGGACTTGATTTGGGGTCTCAACTGAGCTGAAGGTCCACCTTCAGTGTGAGATCATATATCCCCAAAGTGCTTAATTATTTGTCTGCTGAATGAACAGAGAACTGGTCTATCTCCCTCTACAAAATGACCACTGTAGCTGGATATTTTCTTCTCTCATGTCTTAGCTACCAGCCAATGTAGATGAATTACCATAAAAAAACTAAAACACACACCTAGATTTTAATCTTTTAGCATTCTCAGACAAAATCCCTCTTTTGATTCAAAATCACTACGATAAGATTCCCTTCATTACAAACTATGGGGGAGGGCACCCGGTGGGCTAATGCCATCGCTTCCTTTTTATAGGTCACTAAAAAGTTACCCAGAGGATGGCAGGGCCACCTTGTCCCGTGCAGCCATCAGGGTGAATTGCAGGAAACCTAAACAGTGTTAAGTGTGCAAACTGAGGGCATCAAGTTATTTTAAAAGAAGAAAGCATCGGTTACTACCAGCCACCCCTTGTTACCCACCTCTGATGGCTTTTTGGCGAGCAATTAACAAAGCCAGCACTTCCTCTGTACTGACCTCCTGAGGAGGCGAAGCTGTTACAAGGCTGGTGGTGAATGAACTGAAAGATCCGTGTCTCCACATGTCAAGACCCAGGACCTCCTTGATTTACTGCCCTCGCCATTCCTTTACAGTCGCAGAGCGGTGGGATCCAGGCAGACCCCAGCCACGGCCAGATCAAACGTTCCCCAAGTCACCAGCATGCTTTGCCCAGCACGTTTCGTCCTGCAAGGCCTTGGCAAGTAAACTAAATCTGAGACGGAATGATTCTGGAGCTTCTTGGGTACAGAGGACTTTCTGCGACGATTATGCTTTTCAAGAACTAGTGACCATAAGCCCATCGGCCTGCTGAACATTTTCTCTTCCTGGTCACTGTCCTGGCACTGTCCCCGTCCCTCCAGCCAGCACTCAGAAACTTATTTCAGAGTTCACCCCCCATGTGTGGCAGGAACCATTTCTCTTTCCTCTGTGGGTCAGTCTTTGCTCCCTCCCCTCTCCACCCTTCAGTACTTCTCACAGGGATTCAGACATAAAACATGCTAAAAATAGCCACTGACAGAGTTTACCTACCCAGCTTTGGGGAGTATATAAGGCATAAAACTGGAGGTTTAAGTGTTTGTACACACAGAAAGTACAGAGGAAACCAGGGCCAGGGGGAGGGAGGGGAGAGGCAGATAACCTAGAAGCTTTTCCCATCAACTAAAAACCAAACACGCTTCTATAATGAAGGTTGTTCCTGATGCTATGTCTGAAACAGATCATGACCCACCCTTCTGCAGGCCCAGCTCCCCTCCAAAGACCCCAAGCCCGGTGAAGGGGCCAGACTGCCAAAGAGCCAGAAGCACATGCAGGAACTGCCTCCCCAGGTCATGGCTAAGGGCCCTGAGGCCGGGGCCACATGGAGACCTGGGGTCAGACGCGGGACTGGAAGCCAGATCTGTGGGCTCCACCGATTTTTCTCTAGTAATGGGGGAATTGCTGAGCACAGGGCCTGGTGCATGTAACTGCTCACTAAGTGTCCAGACAAATGGGAACCAAGCTTGTGACAGCCTGGCCTCAACTCTGCACTAACGTCGGGGCCTCCATGGACCAGCAGTCATTTGAAAGACCCAAGCCTTGGCTTCCTCCATGCTGACCTTGACCAGGACTTCGGACCCTGTGAGATGGTAATTAGGATAGGCTTTGGAGCCAAAAAGACCTGGGTTTGAATCCTGCGACTCAGGTACCTGTGGGAGACCTCATTAACAGGGCCAAGCCCACCTATAACCCTAGGATAACAGTGGCCACCTCTTGAGAGGGGACCCATAAACCAAAGGGGATGGAGGATGCCTGGCAGTAATTCAGAATATGAACATTCTGGAGGCAGCAACACAACCTTCTTCTCCCCCTGCCTCACGTCTGATGGCTCTGAGAGCATCTAGACAGGGTTTGTATCCCATTCCAGACACAGGCAGGCACTTCGGAAAGGTTTGATGAATATATGTACAAAAAAAATTAATGCTAAATGATGGGCTTTGTTCAGGAGGTTAGTCACATTGTAAAATAAATGTCATTTGCATTCCATCCTGCAAATAGTCTCCTGAAAAACAAACGGGGTAGTGTGACATGCTGACGAAGAGGCCCCAAAGCCGGCCTGTCCCCTACCACCAAAGACCTCCCTAGTCCCTGCCCCATAAGCAAGTGGCGCAAAGGCAAAGGAGGAACTTACCAAGAAGAGCATTAAGCCCGTTATCATCCGGCAAGAACCTTTTGTCAACGGCGCACACCAGGAGATGATCCGGCAGACTGGGCGCCTTGGCACCCACGAGCAGGAAGCCTGCAGGGACGTCAATGGGCTCATCGGAAATGGAGATGAGACGCAGGTCCTTCCCCGCCTGGCAGAACCCTAGAGGGAACGGACAGGGCTCACACTCACCGCCACGGGGCCACAACCGGGATCCACATGGGCACAGGGCAGAGACCACTTTGGGTCTCGTCAAGAACAACCCTTAGTTCTGGACGGGGTTGACTTTAAAATTAATTCTGAGAGATAAAATTATAACCAAAGTTATTTGTGACACTTACCACATCTTGATTATTTTTATGACTATCGCTGTCACCATCTAATACACATTAAAATGAAGCTCAACTGGAAAACACTGTAGACAAATGATGTTCAATTAAAATGTATGCAAGATAAATCCTTAAGAAACTGTGAGTAATTTGGTATTTTTTAATTCCCTGCATTTTAGGTGTCTGAGGAATGACGAACGTCACAAGCAAGGAGGGGAAGCTGGTAGCCCTGGCCACCTCGGGGGGAAGGGGAGGCGGCTGTGTGACCAGGACAAAGAGGACACACATCAGAGGGGGGACCTCCACTCTATGCCCTGTTGAACCTTTTGTATTTTAGAGCTTTTAAATATAATTCCTATTCAGAAAATTCATGTCTGAAAATATCTGGAAAAAAAAAGGAAGAGAAAGAGCTGAGGGTTATTTGGATGGGCCCTTCCCAGGGTCTGGCTGGATGTGGGCACATCCAGCCCCACGTCCAGGGCTTTCTGCATTTTCAGTTACCGACTGAGATGAGGAGAGGCAACGTGAACCCTGATGATCCCCAGGCCTTCCTTGCAAAACTCTATAGCACTCTAAAAAGATCTCCCTCTGTGCCCCCAGGAGGACGCCCCCAAGTGTCCCCATCTGCCCCTGGGCGGAGGGCAAGAGAAGGCACACCTGTGGCACGGGGAGGCTGACAGGCACGGGGCCAGCACCCCCGTGCACTGTGCATGGGCCGAGGCCAGGAAAAGCTCTGCAAAGCTCTCATTCGGTCACTGGGGGAAATGCTTCTGCTCCCGGTTTAGTGGTAGGGCAACAAAGGCTCCTAGAGGTCAAATCATTTACTCAAAGCTGGTGAGAGCAGCCTGGATAGAGCCAGGTCTGACTCTCAGGGTCGGGTGGCTCCCCTCCATCATGTTGGGGAGGATGAGCAAATTGCCTGAGGTTGGGGTCAAGCACCCAGGGGGTCTCTTCCCCTACCACTCTTACCCAAGAAGAGCAGCCCACAGAGGGATGATTCCCTCCCGTGCCAGCCATCCTGCACTAGGTCAAGTCCAGGTCCACACACAGGGCCCATGGGGCACCCACAACCCACGATCACTTATCCAAGCCCTGCCCAGCCACACCAGGCCCCAAACTAATAAACTGCTAGCAGGTCCCCAAATGGGCTATAATCTGACCCTCTGAGCCTTCGCACAGGCCGTTCCTCTGTCTGGAATGTCCCAGCTTCCCCCAGCCCTCCCACAGTCTCCAGGCTGACTCCTGCTAGCCCTCCAACACTCAGATAAGGGCCCGTCTCCTCCAGGAAGCCTCCCTCAAACTCTCTACATGTGTTAGGGATTTTTTCTGTGCTCCCAGGCACTCCTGTGTACCCATCCCTTCCTATTAGCACTTTCCACGTCATGTCTGAAGTGCCTGCTTACCTGAGTAGCTCCAATTAACTGGGAGCTCTTGTACCTTGTATCTCCATATTTCCACTGAGCAGGGGCTCAACAGGTATTTTAATTAATTAACTAACTAACCAGGGACACGCCCTGACTGGTATGGTAACAGGACGTATGAGCTCACTACCACTCAGAGGGGCGGTCCTCCTGGTGGGCGGCACAGCCAGGGCTTCACCCCAGGTCTGCGTGCAGAGCGCAAGCGCTCATCGCTAGACTAAGCTGCCACCCCTCCCGGCCTCCTGCACCTTAGAACCTCAACAGCAAAACGGAATGACATTGCTGATTTTAAGGCTTCCTGAGATGATGTATTTATCTGTCTTTTCAATAGTAAAGTACCAATAGATGTGAAAGACTATTCCTACCGATCAGTCTGAGTTAAACACACAGTGCAAGCAGACCTGAATTAGGAAAAAATATTCTAGTTTTCAAACAACCAATATAGAAAAGTGACTTTTGGATCCAAATCCCTTTGTAAAGATGAGACTCTCCAAAGAGTGGCTGGGGGCTGTGAGCCTGACGGAGACCATGGCGTGGCACAGTCAGTGTGCTGGCAGGGGAGGGCATGCCTGCAGCTCCCTGCCGGGCACAGCTCATAACCCCGGGCCCAGCGCAGGCCAGGGACCCCACGGCACATGGCCACAGGCTCGGACAGCAGGGGCCCCACCCAGCTGGCAGACTCACCATCTGTGGTGCAGCATCCTTCGGGCGGAGGGAGCATCTGATAGGGGTTTGGGGCACAGTTGGGTTCCAGTCCCCCTTCTCCCTCTTCTTCCTCATCCTCATTGTCCACTCGGCTCCCACCTAGAAGGGAAGAGAGGAGTGAGGGGTAAGGCAGAAGTCAGGACCCAACAAGCCTCAGCGATTTCAGAGCTAATCAGTTCTTACAAACACACCTTATGTTGGGCATGATCGCCCTTTTCTATTAGAGTGAAAAACTGAGGCCCACTCAGATCAGTTGACTCTCCCATGTCACAGACTCAGGCTCCAAGCCGGCCTCGTGACATGGGACTCAGGCACACTTCTCATCCCATCCACAGCTGCCTGCGTCCGCACAGGCACTAGGGTTCAGGATGCATATAATCAGTTGGTAAGGACAGAGAATGAAGCCTGTACACAGAAGGCACTCCAAAAGTATGTGTGTGGGAGGAACCACAGGGTAATGTAAAGACAATTTTACAGATAGGGAAACTGAGGCTCAGAGACACCCAGTGATTGGCCCACAACTGCTAAGTAGCATGTTTCCAGCTGTGCCTGAAGCTCAAGCTCACGTCCTGACCACAAACTGCACCACTTAGTTTAGAATACAAGATACAGTGTGAGTTGCCTTTAAGTAACGTTAGAGAAAAGTTAAGCTGTACATTATAATTTATCCCCAAGGGAAGAACAGCTATATACATCACTGGAAGTACAGACACACCCAAATTTGTCATCCGTACACACACAAAGCCATTCCAGAACAGGGCCAGGCACGTTACGACTATAGGAAACTTCTTTTCATGTGAAATAGTATTTTAGGACAGGCAAATGTGGGACGGGCTGGCAAACCAGAAGCTGATCATGGGAATCCCTCTGCTCCCGACGCATGAGCTCTCTCAGGCTGCAAAACAGCTTCCTGTCATCCCCACAGACTCTCGGCTCCTGCCCTTAGGCATCTCTGCAATCTAGACACCCAGAAAAATGCCTCTGCAGAGGCGGTGCTCAGGAAACATCTGCTAAGTGGCCTGAGCATACGCGGTTATCCCCAGTTTACCCAGCGTTGCTAGAGAAAAGGGCTTTTCAGAAGAATGAATTTGCAAGGCTGCTGAAGTATAATCCTTCTAACTTATTTTAATAATTTGGGCAAAAATCTTTCTCAACTTGTCTGTCTTTAAATGTCAGTTAATAAGTAGTATACAGATTTCTTCATGGAATATATGAGCATTCTTAAATACATGAGGCTAGGAGACCACTGGTTATTCTGCTTCCCAGTCTCCTCTTCCAGGGCTTTGCTGCCACTTCTGATACATTCATCTTACTTGGCTCTCACACCCTCCCTCCATCCAGCAGGTTGGGTGGTTTTAGGTTCATGATGAAATCATGTGCAGTGGAAAGAGATGAGACAGGGAATCGGGGAACTCAAGTTTTAGAACTTGGGTCTGCCACTGTCTGTGTGGCCACAGGGAAATTACTTAACCTCTCTGTGCACCAGATCCTGCATCTTTAAAATGAGGTGGTTACATAAGGGCACTCTGAGCTGTGACCACCTATGTGGGAAATAGGGACCTCAGAGTCGCAAAGAATATGCAGGTGTGATCTACTCAGTATAGGGTACTGGGAATGTAACCCCACCGTGGCCATCACTTTAAAGGTGCCCGTGGGACAAGGGGCAGAAGAAACTGAACATTTCAAGCCAGCTTTAAGGCCCGTGACCTTGGGAGGGTCACGGCAAAAAGTGAAGCAAGAATTCCTGGTGTCTCTGTCCTTCTGGGCCTAGAGTACACAGAGAAGGCAGGAAGACTGTAAAAAGATCACCCAGGAAGAACACAGATGGATGGGAGGGATGTGAGGAGCCTCCTTCAGATGCTTCCTTCCTGCCATTAAATGCAGGCATGGAGGCCTTTAGCAGAAGGTATAAAGAGTCCGGCCCAGACCCCAGGCGCCAGCAATACAGCACAGGTCCCTGGGCCTCAAACTGTCTGCTGTCCACCTATGGACTAGGTGACATAGCAAGCTTTGCTGCAAAACTGACAGCTCTCTAGGTCAGTACTCCAGGGCTCAGGGGGGACAGCAAAGACACCCAGACCAGAGCGGAAAGGGGCAAGAACACACAGGAATGCCTGCATGTTTTTCTGTTAAGCCACAAAAAAAAAAAAAAAAAAAAAACAGGAATTCAGACTCTCAGGAAAGAGGAAAAAGGAGGGTGTTAAGCCTTAGAAAGTCAAAGAAAGAGCTCAAAATCCAGTGATAAGAAAGCAGACCTTAAAGGTCAAAGGTCTACATCAGACATTCCAGGGCCTTTGATGGGATCAGCCAGCCAACAAGGAGCTGAGGAGACGTGTTAACCAGCAGCAGACTAAACCAGACTGTTTACCAAGGTCTCCTGGCAGGAAGATGACTTTAAAATGGCATCAGACAAAACCAACTGCACGGGGAGCTTAGGACCTTAACACTGAAACACAAACCCACAGATCCTACTGCATCACTGCACAGAGGATGGGGCTCTTCATTTTAGTTCTTTCCATGAGAAGAAACTGTGACATTCTGAGTGTCTTGGATTACAGAAATTTACCTGCATCTTGTTTAATTAGTACATACTTATCTCAAAATTCTGGGGTGGTATTTGATTCACCTGGTTGGTCTTTTTTTGAAAAATAAATAACACATAAGAGGTTTTCCCCCTTGAAGGAGGTGATTTAACCCCTAATTCAGAGAACAAAGTCATAAGGCCCCTGCTGAATCACCCTAACAAATACAGCACATGTTAAGAGACAAGGGGTGTTCAGTATAAAAGCACCCTGGCCATAAAAATCATCTTTACTGTTACCGTCTGAGGAAGGATGGCAAGAAGATAAGAGATCCCGACAGACAGACAAAACAAGACGTGGCCTGGACAAGCTGTCTGCACTGAGTTTTATAAGGCACAACTGGGGCTCGACTCAGTGCTCAGTTTATGGTGACATTTAGCAAACTCAAGAATCTCCGTCCCCCACCCTCCCTGCACTAGAAAAACAAAATCTCAGAGGATTTCTCTGTTCTGCTTGCTGGACAAATGGGAAAATCATGGAGAGGCCCTGCTCTGGTTCTCATACCAACCCGAGGACGGAACAGGCAGGGCGCCTCCGGCACTCAGCACAGAGCCATGAGAAGTTCAGCCCCAAAACTGTCTGTTCCTGCAAAGTGCCACATGCCCAACACCCTGTCAGCAGGAGGTTCAAGATGCAGCCCCCATTTAGAGGTCAGGAAAGATAGTTCAGGGAGATCTTGGGCATGAGGCAAAGCCCCCGGGGAGCCCCCCAGGGCTTTCTCCTCTCTCCCCAGGGGACCGGCCCCATGTGGTTTAACCACCTGTCCGCTGCTTTTCATTACAGAGCTGCCAAAGCTAAGGACTCAGCCCTGCACCAGTCACTCACTTAAAGTCAAGCAAACCAACCTTCATCTTCCCAATTCATGCAATTTAATTACTTGAGCTGGTGGTAGTGAAAAAGCACTTTGTAGATTTTAAGGTGCCGTTCAAATGTGCCATTCAAATAAATGTCATTAATTTATCATTAGCAATAACACCTTTCAGTACTAGAAGTTAAGGGTGACTCTTTAGTACTTGTGTCACAGGAAGACCCTCAGCTAGCCAGAAACACAGTCAATAAATTCTCCTCCAGTGACCTCTCACTTCCCACACCGCCACAGTAATGCTTCCCACACCAGGACACGGTAGTGCTTTCAATGTGAACACCAGAGGATCCTTGGCTTCCCTAATCTGTGCCTTTGATGACAGTCTAGCTTCTCTCAGGCCCTGATCCAGTTCTTTTAGGTTCTTTCTGTTGCTATTTGCATGGTTAACCCTGTAAGGACATTTTAAGGAATGTCCCCCGGCTAGAAGAAGGGCCCACAGGCACCTCCGTGCCTCATTTGTCCTATATGCAACCCACCCTGCCCCAAACCCACCAACACACCCAGCACCACCCACCCCAGTACACGACCCGGCACATGGCGTGCTTTCTTAGCTAACTTTTGTTTCAGATGGCAGCCTCCTTTCATTTCAACAGCTAAGTGGAGTTGACAGTCAAGTGAGAGACATAAACTGACAAGAAGAATTTCCATAACAGTAACGGTCTCATACTATGTGTTGTGAGGGTGGGGTGGAGGGATTCTTTAAACATGAAAATACATGGCTATTAATAATACAAATGAAGGGTTGAAAAATACAACCTTTTTATTCTTCGGATTATTAAGCAAACACCAAAGTTGTCCCCATGCCCGAATATAATATATTAATTTGCTCTTGGTGCACATTAAATCCATAAGGGTTTGGTCTTGGTTTTTAAAGTTTCTAGAGAACACTGTATTTGCTATTACAAAGAAGCTATCTAGATTACTTTGCAAAGATATGACCATGAATCCCATGACAAGGAAAAAAAATGTAACAGAAGATCAAAAGCATGTTAACATTTCTTACTCAGTCGAGTGAAGACGTCAAATCTTTCAATAAGAGTATGATAACAACCAATTCAGAACAGTGTGACATGGCCCTTTTTTCTAACAGCACAAACATATGTCTTGCAATTTCATGCCTAAAACTTAGATTAAGCCAAGTAGGAACCTATGTGCAACTTTATCTAATAATTCTTTTCTGCTAGACTCAAAATTTTCTACACAGAGCAGAAGAGGAAAGAGTTTCAGCTTCCATTGCTAGCATTTCTGCACATGATACAAGAAATACACAAAGGCATCCCCTACCTTCTAAAGCAGAAAGCTGCTGCTCGGCTTCCAAGTACAACTGGGAGAAGACAGGCCTGGGCGCTAGGCTGTTGGAGCGCAGGGAGGCCTCAATGGAGTTGTGCAAGACCTCTTCAAACCGCGTTGTCTTCAGCTGTCCAGCGTAGGAGTTTCCCATCTTCAAAGGAGACGATGGAGTCTTCTGTTTAAAATGGCATTTCAGTTTCTCTTAAAAAGACTGACCCGCACATGAAGCCCAAAGGTAGAAGGGAAGCCTGCTGCCAGAAGGGGAGGGTCGTGTGTGTCCCACTCAGCCAAGAGGAGAGGGCGGCTCTCAGATGCAACCACTGCGGGGCAATTACAGGAAGTCGTATAAGTAACAGCACTCCCAGAGCAGTCTGACACCTCTTAGCACATTTTACTAGAAATTGGCTCTGAGCCACAGCCAGGTTTCAGAAAGCCCCTCCCCCAGCTTTTCCCTGAGATCTGATCCTGTCCCTTAAAGATCGCAAATATGCTTCATTTTCCTCGACTTGAATAATAGTCCTATGACACTTCACGTATGTAACGGAGGCTGACAATTCAGTGATCCCTGACAACCCACCTCCAGATTTTAGGATGGCAGATCTCCCCTCACCTTCTTGGAGGTAGGCTAGATTTCCTCCCTTCACGGCTCTTTTTGCTAAACAGCCAATTAAAATACTCTTCCTTTAAGGTTTTTTTTAGTTTATTATGTTTCCATTGTACAAATAATACAGAATTACATCTCAAAATCTGGAAATTCTATGAGAGGGTGGAAAACTAAGAGGAAAATCACCCACATTTCCATCTCCTGAGATAACCACTGTGATTCTTTTTGTAGCAGCTTAAGACATAATTCACAGACCATACCAATCACTCTCTTAAAGTGTACAACTCAACGGCTTTTGGCATATTCAGTGTTGTGCAGCTATCACACAATGTTGGCACCTTCTCACACCAAAAAGTAACTTCATATCCTTCAGCAGTTACCCCCCAGCTCCTGGCAGGCACAAATCTACATTCTGTCTCTGTAGATTTGCCTCCTCTGGGAATGGCATCTGAATGGAATCAGGCGGTATGTGATCCTTTGTGACTACGCTTTTGTGACCTTTAGTTAGCACAGTGTTTTCCGGGTCCATCTGTGTTATAACATGTATCACTACTTTATGTCCATTGCGATATATTAATGTATTCTTCCTGGACTTACTTCTCTTCAGAACTGGGGGGTAGGAGTGAGATGGGAGACTGCAATCACATAGTTAGAATCATTCTATAATACAGGTTTTGATTCAGGTTTTTTCACTTGGCATAAACGTTTTTGCACAACCCTCTTACAAATGCTTTTCACAATTTTAGTGGCTGCATCATATTGCGCTGAATGAAGGTGCAGCTATTTGCTCAGACATTTCTCTTGGATCATATAATACAGAGGTTAAATCTCTGTATTTAGTCCTTCCCAGAACCAGTATTTAAATTTATATTCCTTCCTAATGTTGTCTATTTTCTATCTCACTAAATTAAGCGTTTTGTTTATATTTCCTTCTATTCTCTTTTGGTTGAATTTGTTGCACTTTTTCCAAACTTCTAAAAATGATTATTATAGTCTTTATTTTCTCTTACTTGTTTGATAATGAAGATATTTAAGGCTATACATCTTCCTCTGGACGCCTCTTTGGCTATGGCTCACAGGTTTAATATAAAGTGTTCTCCTTTTCATCTCCCTTTTGATTCCCTCCTCAATCCAATAATTATCCAGGAGTGCATGTTTCATTTCTAAATAGTCAAGATTAGGCTGGGGAGTGGGGTTAGCCTCACTTACTTCTAGGTTTTACTGGATTAGAATCATGACTGTAGCCTTTAGAAACTCTACTTTTAAAGTGTTGAGAGTTTTTTTTTTTTTTGATGGATACCTGTTGGATTTTTATAAGTATATTATCTATGTGAGAGAAGAGATGTATAAACTCTCTTCCAGGGATGAAAGCAGAGAGATTATTCAATTCTTCTAGATCCTTGTATGTTTCTTGGCTACTATACTGTTGATTTCCAAAAGTAGCATTTGAAATACTGCGTTATAAAATAAAGCATTAAAAAATAGCACAAAGGTGCCAGCAAGAACATGAGCACGGACAGCTTACTGCTTCACGACAGTAATGCGCACCCTGTCAGTCACACAAGTCCTCAGACTGGCTTCACAAGCCAGGCATGATCTCACACATCGCTCTGACTTAAGACATATGTTCAGAAACTCCCCCTCCTTCTGTAGGAGGCAAAAGAATTTCAAGAAAGGACCACCGGTGCCTTTAGGGAGCTCTGGATTCCCCCCTCAAGGGAAAGCGGGCTGTGCAGTCGCATTGATTTTCGGCCTCTATTGTAAGGAGAGTCCGGCCTTTCCTCTCCCAACTAAAAGTAAATGGAAACCATTAAACACTTCCTGCTTGCGGCAATAATTCCGGACCACAGGGCCCCTCGGTCGGCCTGGGCTTACAGCCTGGGGAAATGAGCTGTGGGGAGGATCGCGGCAGGAATTAGCCCCAACAAAAAGAAAGTGCTCCTGAAAGAGAGGTCAGCTGTGGAGCCACCGAAAAGCCAGAGTGGGAAAGGGCTCCGGGGTCCTCTCGTCTTGACCTACTACATACTTCAACACAGGAACAGGGGTTTCCTGGTGCATCTGGGGACACTTGCATTATTTTCAACCCAGGGTGGTCCGTTTCAAGCTGCCACCAATTAATAACATCACAAATGCCTCCTACTTCTATAAATCTTTGTCCAAAGAGCTTAAGGCACACACAGAAAGCAGCTTTAAGTCCACCCCTTCTACACGGAGCCCCAGCAGAATCATACTCGATGACTGAAAGAAAGCGACCGGGCATTCAGACCCTACCTTCAAAAGGTCCCGGTCAGCTGCCCTGACAGCTGATTGGCACCTGAGCCCAGAGGCCTCCACCAGTTCAGGCAAATCAATGCCTAACGCAGATGGAGCAGCACAGAGGAAGAAAGGAAGCCACCGTTCACTGCCCAGAGACTGACCTCAGCGCACGGGGCATGTCCCCTAACACGTGCAGCAGCCAGCTGAGGGGAACTGGGAAGCCCGCTCTAACGATGACAAAGTCGACTCTTTGAGATGATGAGTAACCAGGAGGCACTCCTGCTGAATGAAAAGAAATAGAATTAGGGGGGTGGGGGGAGGAGGGAGGCCAGGGGAGACAGACAGATGGAGGACAGGAGGGAGAAACACGGAAGGACAAAGGGGGCAATGGCATAGAAAAGTTCTCACACTCAAAAAAATGGAAATTCTATTTTATAACCCTAAGCAAACATCCAAACTTTAATGTCTATAAGCAAAGGTGAGAGAGAAAATGTACCCCATCTACCAATGCATTTGAAAACATAATAAATACAGGTAATTAAGGGTGGAGAAGCACCGAGAAGTGGGATGAAAACTGTGTGGCCCTTCTGGTTCCCTAGAACAGTGTGGCAACTTCCTACAAACACACCGCAGGGCTCCATCTTCCAGACAAGACGCCCCCCGCCAGGCAGGGAGCGTGTGGGACCTGGGCAGAGCAGGTTGGGGGAGGCACAGCTGAGGCTCCTCGGCATTAGAATCCCGCACCTGTCAGATGGGGAACTAAAGACCAGAGAGAGGAAAGCCAGCTCAGGGTTAAACCCGAAAGCTCGGATCCTCCCAAATGCCTCCTGGAACAAAGGCAGCACCTGTCGAAGGCCTCCTGGGCCTGGTCTTTCTCACTGCCTGACTCTGTCCCCTCACCCCCACCCCACGACCTGTCTCACCGCCAGACGCCTACTGCAGCTGATCAGGTCTGAATGGCAGGATTTCTTCCTCCACAGCCTGCACTCCAAACCCTGGCCCAGCACCTCTTGGTGCCCATGGCGATGCTCTTCAACCGCAGAATCTGAAGCAGTGCCCATCACAGCAGAGAAGACAGAGACACTGGCCCAACTGCAGCCTTCGCCTTAGTGCAGACCTCAGCCCACACTACTGGCTGCAGTGGACTGGGAAGAGCCCGTGTGACCCCGAGCAAAGGGCCTGACTCCCGGGACCTGTGTGATCTGCAAAATGGGCACTCTGCAGGACTGGAGAGGCGTCTTGGAGAGGAAAAAGAGACAGAACATGAACGTGCCTAGCATAGCCCCTGGTGGTCAGTGTGTGATCACTAATTTCTAGCTAAATCTGAGCATTGACACGAAAGGATAAGAATTTCAGATCATAAATGACAAGTGACAAAAGTGCTACAGTCCATAAGGACTACAACACAAGGGGCACGGGCGCGGGGGGACCAGGGAGAACTTGGCAAAAGGGCCTGGTTCAGAGTGGGCCAAGGAGGAAGGATAGAATATTTCTGGCAAAACTTGGGAATAGCATTTAAGAAAGGGGCAGGAGAGTAAAAGGCATAAAAGCTCCATTAGTAGACATGATACAGAAAGAAGAAATACGTCCCTTTGATGAGAAGTGCCTGTTTACAGGAAGGCAGCAATAGAATGAAAACAAACCGAGGGTACCTACTTGTTTCAGCAGGCAGTAGACAGTCCCGAGGCTTCAGAACTAGGGATTTACGGTGGGGAAGTGGTATGTTTTGGTGGGCTAATGGACAGGGATGTCTGGGATGAAGCTAGAGACTGGTGGACAACGGGTAGCTTGGATACCTGCTTGTTTTTAGGAGTGAGGCGCAAAAAGTTGCTTGAAAACTGTACATAGGAGTGCAATTGGATGGCTGTGAGGCCTCCCAGGAGATCAGATATGGGCCTATTTCCCCAAATCAACCTCAAATATAGCTCTATGTCAGCTCAAGTCCCAGAACTAGTTCCTAACTTCCACTGGCCTGTCTGACCCCAAAAGCACATACAAACTTGCCCAGATAAAGCAGACTGACCCCAGGTGAGTTTGGGTTCACCAAAGTGGGCTATCTCAACATGCTGTTGATGGCCAAGACATGCAGGCCAGGCCATTCTCTCCCCATGGCACCTGCAAATCCAGCTGTGTCATTCAGAGGATTCCGTTATAAAGAGAAGTAATCTGTAGGTTGAGTTGAAATTCAAGTAAAATAAGTGAGGCAGAAACTTCAAGGAAAATCAAGGATTATCACACGTGGGGACAAAGGAAGGAGAAAAGACTTTCAGTGAAATGGGACAGATGGAATATACACATTATCTCTACTCCCTCCAAAACTGCATGAAGAGGACAGTGAAGAATGCATAGGAATAAACACACAAAGACAGAGAGAGGAGAAGAAATGACAGCAGACAAGTGTGCCTGCAGAATTCAGAAGATGCAAAGCAGCAGGAGATAGTGACAGACTTAGAAAAAGTAAGAACTAAAGCCCAGTCTTTCAATAGGGGAGCCATCCTCTAAGAAGCAAACCAATTCAAACCTACAAGAGAAGCCAGAAAAACCTCAGGAACTGGAGGCAGTGAAAAGCAGGGCTGAAGCCCAGGAAGCTTCCTGCCCCACCTTCCTTCCCAGTCCCCCCACCCCAGCAGCCTCTTTCCTGACTCTGCTGAAGCCTGGAGGTTCACGCAAGAAAAAATATAGCACAGAGAACCTAGATTCTGGGCCACAGCTGACAACAGATATGCAGGACTGACAACAGAGGAATTGGCTCAAATCCTACACACCGGTTGATGAAGTGTCCACCCCTCTTGTTCTTTTTCCCTATTTGACTCCCTCCAAAATGCTCACACTCAGGCTCAAGGAGGGGTAGATATTAAAAACTGAAGGATCCCCAGTGTCACAGGTTCACATCTGACCACCTATAAGGCTCCCCCTCAAGAGCCTCATCTGTATGTACAGCAACTTTATTTCACAAAACTGACCCTCAACTACAAGCAGACACCCTACAATTATCAACACCATAAAGGCTTTTGAGAAACTCTAATATGAAAGACTGAGACAAAAAGAAGCATATGAAAGAAAGCAAACAAAAACTGCAAAGGAAAACATCCTCCACAGTATCCTCAAAGGACCACTATATCCAAAACAACAGAATTCTGAAACAGCAAGCCTGGGCTGCGTCAGGGCCCGGAGTATATGGGAACTCTCTGTGCCTTCCTCGCAATTTTGCTATGAACCTAACACTGCTCTAAAAAAATAGGTCTTTAAAAAATAAAATGTAGGCATGCAGAAAATAAGAATGAACTCTTATGTACTGTTTAAATGACAATAGAAAGTTAAACTATAGTAGAAAGGCTAGAAGACAGAGTTGAAGCTAAAAACAGAGAAAGGTGAGAAAATGAGAGGGTCAATCCATGAGGCACAGTAGGAGTTCCAGGAAAAGAGAACAAAAGAAAAAGAAGGGAATGATGTTCCCAAAGAAATAATCTAGACCATGTTCCAGAACTGAAGGACCTAAATTTCTGGATTTAAAGGACCCAGCAAGTGCCCAGCACAACAAATGAAGAAAAGGTGCACATCAAGATACATCATCATAAAGTTTTTGAATGCTAGGGATAAAGAGAAGATCCCAAGAACTTCCAAAAAGAAAAGAAACAGGGAACATTCTAAAGATGAAAATCATCAGAATGACTTTGAATTTCTCCATAGTGGTACTGGGAAATAACAAAATAATGCCCTCGACTTCTGAGGGGAAATGATTTCCTACCTAGAATTCTATACTACACTAAAATAACAATCATAAGTTAGAGCAGAATAAATCCATTTTCAGAAATTCAAGATCTCGAAAATAAAAAAAAAGTACCTCCCAAGTTCTCTTTCTCAAAAAGCTACTGGGAAATAGAGAAAGAAACTAAGGCTCAGAAAGGATGGGAGACTTTATCAAATGACACACTAAAGGCCATTGTCTGGTCTGGAATGGAAAGCCCAACTTCAAAGGCTCTCTTCCCACAAAAAGTACTGTTAAGAAGTTTAAACTGGCAGAGTATAAACTCTCAGACATCTCCAGTTTAAGGGTTATAAATCTATATTACCATTACCTTCTAGTGCCTTTTCTAGTAGTGACAAGATATTTCTCAATTTTACAAAAAGCTATGCCATTTCTTTAAACTTCTAAAGGACAGTGCTAGGAGGTCAGCTTCACAAAACTAGCATGCACACACAGGAGAACGATACCCCTCCTGGGCTCAATGTTCTAGACTTTTCTCTGGGAGCCCATAAAATCATGCAATTATTCACAAAAGAAGGTTCTACCTATACTCATGGAAACCCATGACAGTTTATTAGGTCCCTATTATAGTATTTACACATTACAGCATTACATCCAAAGCTGAGTACAAAAAAGAAAATAGCAAAACTTCCGTTTATGCCTATTTTATCTCATCATTTAAATTATTTTTCAGTCTGTTTTATAATATAAATATATAGTATATAGTGCAATCCATATATGCAATTTATAAATCAATAAATGAATATATACACAGAGAAAGGCCTGAATTTGACTGGAAGAATAAGAAAACCAGTATTTGTTTAGTACCTATGGGCCAACAGCCCTGTAACAAAAGTATTCTCTTCATTTTGCAGATGAAGAGACTGAGTCTGGGATTTAAAAGCATTATTGTCTTCACATCTTTATTATTTCCCTTAGTGATGTAAACTCCAAGAACATCATAAGTAAAAAATCAAAAGAATGGCTATCAATTATTAGTGCCACTGTGTGCACTTTTCTTGATTTCCATTTCATTTCATCTTCATCACAGCCCTAAAACATGCAAAGCATGGTTCTCATTTTACACATTAGGAAACTGAAGCAGAGATCACATGAATTGTCCAAGGTCACATTTGAATGTCCAATAATGGCTTTAAGTATAAAAATCTTTGCTTTCAACCAAGCGAGTGACTTCAGAAAAGGGAGTGTTTTTCATTGTTTCCTTGTTTTAATGATGTTCACTTGTCCAGCCATGCTACAACTTTTGCTAAAGACTGCGTTACTTTCTCTCTTAATAGTGTTTTGCCAAAAGGGGGACTGCCAAGACAAGGAAATAAAGCCCTCAGTAAATGAAAAGCCCCACTTAAAACGACATTTCAAGCCAGACAAAGGAAACCAAGAGCATTCTAAGAATGTCACTTAAGACGCGTCTGCACGAAGGAGAGTGAGCAAAACAAACAATCAGCAGCCAGCGCCTGGGGCCTGGACACCGTCTGCCTGTCCGCCTGCCGGACTGGTCCTTCCCTGGAGA
Source organism: Manis pentadactyla (assembly GCF_030020395.1). Classification (NCBI taxonomy): domain Eukaryota; kingdom Metazoa; phylum Chordata; class Mammalia; order Pholidota; family Manidae; genus Manis; species Manis pentadactyla. The sequence continues at coordinate 227,784,063 of NC_080020.1, forward strand.
TTAAAGCAGGAGACTCACAACTCCAACCCATTCAAAGAAAAGTATTCTAGCTCTGGCCTCTCCTTGAAGTGAAGGTTTTTCCCTTTTTTCCTTTCTTTCTTTGTTTAAGAATAGAATATCAAAAGGTTTGCCCAAGAGGCAGAAAACCCATTTATCTTAAAAAGCTCCCCAGCATTTACTGGGACACCAAAGCATAGTGTCCAGCTAAGCTCTGGGCCCACAATTATTTTTCTGTTCCTTCCTGAGCACTTTTCACTTTGCCTTTTATCAGTCACCTCTGCCTAAGCCAGAGCCCCAACCTGTCAGCAGCAGTCACGGAGCTCCTGACATGGGCTAGAACTCACTTCCGAAGAGAACCCCAACGCTGACAGCCCTGGGTGTAGCACGCTCCTTGTTTCTCATAAAACCAAAGCCGTCACCTCCCCGCTGCAGACCCTCATCAGAGCCAGCTCCTCTCCCTCCCCCAGGGCCACAGAGATCTCAGCTAACATGCACACAGTCACAAGGTCTTGTTTCCTCCAACCATCCAGGGGCTCAGCCCCTCTGCACCTGGAAACTGGGGTCCACAGAGAACAAGCTCTCCGGTTCTCTGTCCTGCTGGGCAGTCAGAGCAGAGCAAGCAGGACTCAGCACCTTGCAGGTCCCTGCAAGTTATAATAAACCTCTTGGTAAAGCTGAACTTCACCAACTTCAAACAGTTCTTCAAATTCAGGTCTTGCAAAGTGTTCATTGTCTGCCTTCAGGTGACAAAAAAAAAAAGCAGGTACTTTGGAATAAGACCACCAGGGGCTTAATTCATGGCTATGCTTCTTTCAAGCTGTGTGGCCTTGGACAAGTTACCTAACCTCTCTGGACCCCCATTTCCTCGCTTTTAAGATGAGGATAATGAGAACCACCTTCCAGAGTTGTACTGAGGGATAAATGAGAATATAGGGTGGTTGGCAGAGAGATGTTAATAAATTCTAGTTTCCTCTCTACAGTTGGAACCAACTGCTCATAATCCTAATTTCTAAAGGCTAACCAGAGATCACTGCGATAGAAATAATGACATTCTGGCCTCCTTTAGGAGTATACCAGTTGAAAAGTATCTATCCAAGTAGATATAATTTCCACGTCTCTTATCCCCGAAACTTGAAGCTCCTTGACAGCAAGAACTACTCTAGCCACCTCTTTATTTCCTGCAGTGCCTGTAGCACAACACCCAGAAAATAACTCCTGAAAGAAGGGAGAATGCCTGTTTGAGGGCATAGCGAGGAGGACCGTAAGGAAATGGAGCTGGAAATGGAGCTGGTCCCACCAAAAAGCATTCAGATGCGGAGTTTAAAGCCCCCAGTGTACTAATTAAACACATGGGAGGTTTTGACTGAGACCCCAGGGTGCCTCCAGGATGCCATCGCTGGCTGTTCCGGCAGGGCCAGAGGAGAGCCCATCCCGTGAACATCAAGGCGCAAGAAGTGCACATTTGTTCTTTCCACCTGAGCACACTGCGGCTGCACGAGCCCCGTTTGTACCTGTTCTTTCTTCAGCTTCTAATTCAGCCAAAATGCATGGCTCCCTCTTCTGCAGCCCTCGTACTTCCAGATACCTCTGCTGGGCTCTAGGTTTATCCCCTTCAGGCCACAGTGTGTCTGTGTCTCCCACCTCCTGGGGGTTGGGCCTGCTGGATGCAGCGGCCAAGTTCATCCACCTCTTCATTCCCCACAGAGCCCAGAAGGGTTTCTCACAGCAGATCTGGCAAGGGAATGACCACTGACTCTGCTAATCACCCCAGGCCTCAAAGACAAGACGCAGCTGGAGGCCTTCAGTATTTCAGGATCATCTTAGGCAGCTGGGTCTGTCCTAAGCCACAAATCAACAACTTTGTGCCTGTGGGGAGAACAGGGAACTTTCCTCTTCCAGAATCATGGTTGTGCCTTCAAGTTAAATACTTAAGCAATCTGACTTGTATATACAACAGAAATATTTCAGCAATCTTGGAGCTGAGGGTGCAAGCGAAATAGCCAGGGTCCCTGACCTGCAGGAACTCTGTCAGTAGGAAGTGCAATAAACGACGCAAACTGATGTGTGATTGCTGCCCTAGCCAGAGGGAGGCAAGAAGGTAGCTTCAGGGAAACAGAGAAGGGAGTAGAAGCTTCTATCTCAGGTCAGTCTCAGAGGACCTCCCAGAAGGATGCGTATAGGTTTGCCTGCTAAAAAGAGAAAGGGTACTCAGGACAGAAGGGGGACACCACACCCAGGTTTGGCCCAGGGGTGACAGCCCCTCGTGTAACTAAGGAACACGGGTCCATCTGGATGCTGGAGCATAAGGTGTATGTGGAGGGGCAGGGACAGGAGGGCGGCCAGGGGCTGGTTGGGACTAAGCCCCACTAATATGTTCAGCGTTAGCCCTGTGGAGCCAGGAAAGGAACCGAAGCATCCTGAGGAAATGGCACATGGGAAAGATGACCATGGCCTCCTAAGACCAGTAGGAGAACAGTACGGGGATTCAGACTGGCTCTGCCTGGAAGACGAAGGGAGGGGGTCTAGCTGACTTCAGGCTTAGAAGGAGGGGGAAGCCAGGGGTGTTCTCCTCGCAGTGCAGGAGCAGGTGGTGAGCCTCAGGTCCTGCTGTGCCCGGGTGCAGGACCCTCCTGCCTACCTCAGCTGCCACCACTCCCTCCCGAACACCTGTGAGCCCCAGCCAGGTGCAAAGCTTCTCTGGGTCTGGTCCCCTCTCATCGTTGACCTCTCTCTTCTCATCCATGACTGGAGAAGTGACCCTGGCAGGACAGGAAGCCGCGGTGCTCTGGAGTCAAAGGCTGGATTCAAGTCATGCTCCATGGCTGTCTGCCAGGCCTCCCTCCCCCGCCACACGCCGCCATCTGCCTCCGCTGGGACCTGCAGGCATCCAGAGCACACCTGGAGTCCTCTGACCTCCAACCTCAAGCTGCCCCTCCTTTCAGAATCCCCAAGGGCATCAGACACAGCCACAGTAACACAGCCCCACCCCAAAGCCTTACCAGAACGCCCCCAACTCCAGCGCCGAGCTGAGCTGCCGCGAACCCGTCCCTTCCCCTCCAGCCTCCAGCAGCACACAGGTGTGGCGGGCTAGATCCGGCGAGTCCAGAGTTTCAAAACACCAAACAACCCAAAAAAAGCAAAGCCCTCTCAAGGTAGTTTCAGCCTCTTTCTGTAATTTGCCTCCCCGACAAGGAACGGGGATGGCAGCGCGCCCGATGATACGGCCATAAACGCATTCAGACCACAGAATGGTCGCCTATAAACTCTGACAGTGCCCCTGGCAGGAAACGGCTTTCTAATGTAGATTCCTCCGACTTTCCCTAGAGGAACTCATAAACTCCACAGGTGATGTTTAAGGAAGAAAAGCCGGGTGGAGGGTTGACTCGGGTCTAATCCGCTGTCTCTCCAACTGAGGTCGCCTGCCTGCGGCCGCCGCACAACCACAGGGTCACACAAACCTCTGTTCACACATGTCGGGGGTGCTTCCTCCACGACTGCCCTTAAGTTTTCCTGAATGGAACTGGCTTCAGAATAAAGCCAGAGAAGATTTTCAGGGAAGAAGGAAGGAATGAAAAACTTCTATCCAGAACCAACCAACCAGGCAGGATCCCAGTATTGTATGTCTCCTTCACGTATCTCTTATAATAATGTATGTAACTATGTACCATAATTAGCATATCATTATAATTTTACTCACTGCTGCTTCTATGTCCACCTTGTGCAACACTAATTATTTACAACCCTTTTAGATATCATTTCAATCAATAAAAATAAGGAGACTGATTCATTTAGTGGACTTCACTTGGTCGCCTTACCCTGCCACCTTCCTAAAAGCTAATGTTTTGCCACTATTCGGCTTAACACAGACCAAGGCTGTCTTTATCATCAGCAAAAAGCCAACGCAAACCTCTCCACCCCAAAGGTGGGTGCTCCCCTCCCAAAGTCAGATGCACGGTACCTTACAAAAAGCCGGTTGTTTCAGGCAGTCCAAAAACCAGCCAAGAGCAGGCTGAACCCAGCAAAGCGGGAGCGCCTACTGGGGCTCCCGCCTCCCGGGGGGCTGTGCCTTTGATCGTGTGGGGAGCCCAGAATGCCCCTGAGGACCGCGAGAACGGTCGGCTTGACACACTGGCTCCCTGGCCTCTGCCCAGGGAAGCAGAGGCCGCCAAGCCAGCCAGGGGAAAGGCTTCCACACCACTATCTGCTCCCAGGGCTACAACTACGACCAGGAAGAAAAAAAAAACAACAGCAGCAGCCTTTCCAAGTTGAGCTCCATATGCCCCTGGCTCCTGCTGGGTCAGATGGCAAATGCCAGTTTTCTGTCGTCTTGGCACTGAAGTGTTTTGCTGGGTCAGAGTGTTCTCGCAGGTACATACCAATCTGCCATCCACCCACCAGCAGTTAAACCAAGTCTTTTTAAACAACATGAAAGCTTTGTACTTGGAGTGGAACCACGTACTCATTGCGCAGAGAACAAAGGGTCCGGAGAAGCTCTCCAGCTTTGGGCTGCTGGTGGGCCGCTGGAGGACCAGCAGGTGTGGCTGTGGCCCAAGGGGCACGTCCCCTTAACATAAGCTCCCGCGTGAACACCGAAGAACACACCCCAACAGGGGAAACCTCTGAGAGTCACACATGCACATCCTTACACTTCTTTTACTTAAGTCCTTTCTACCATTCTGAGAGTCGAGAACACCAGCCCTTGGCCAGAACTTGCAACACGTTCCTGCAGCAAGTGGCTCTTACAGTTCAGGAATCCTGGTCAAACCTGATTGAAAAGGAAAAGGAACAATGGGAGCCTACTTCATTTGTGCTAAATGCCTTTAATTTTGACTTTTGTCATCTTGCCAGGGTCTTTTATTTGCCTACAAAGGTGACTTGGAAATGACCCAGGGGTTCCCCTGTCATCTACCTTTCGGGACAAAGGCCACAGTCCTGAATCATTCTTGTTCTATCACTTTTAATAACATATGTAACTATGTACCATAATTAGCATATCATTATAATTTTACTCACTGCTGCTTCTATGTCCACCTTGTGCAACACTAATTATTTACAACCCTTTTAGATATCATTTCAATCAATAAAAATAAGGAGACTGATTCATTTAGTGGACTTCACTTGGTCGCCTTCCCCTGCACCTTCCTAAAAGCTAATGTTTTGCCACTATTCGGCTTAACACACACCAAGGCTGTCTTTATCATCAGCAAAAAGCCAACGCAAACCTCTCCACCCCAAAGGTGGGTGCTCCCCTCCCAAAGTCAGACGCACGGTACCTTACAAAAGCCGGTCGTTTCAGGCAGCCCTCTCTCAGCGGTTTCTAGGCGCTACAGTTGGAAGGAAGAGCCTCAGGTGGCAGACCTACTGCTTCCCCCAGTTGAGCAGTGTCCCCCTAGAAAGGCCGGTGGAAACCCCACCTGATCCCCCGCCTTCACAGCGAGGGCCAGACAGCGCCCCCTGGTGCTTCTGCCTAAGCAAACCCCTGGCATCTGGCTTCACCCACCTGGGGAGGGAAGTCAGGTCTGCGGGAGGACCCGCGGGCTGGAGAGGAAGTAACCGGCCACAGAGGACCTGCCACTGCTTCTGTCACTCAGCACTGTCTGCAACGGCGGGAAACTGAACACTACAGAAATGGCCAACTAGAAAGCACCCCTTAATGCATCTCGAACATCTACATGCATGAATGCTAAGTGCATGAAGTTTTTAAATGATGCACATATACTTAGGATATAACATGCAGCTGCAGCAAGAAAAATATTTTAAATTGTTATAGAAATAGGGAAATACATATATGTACATATGTATTTTATTTAATATAATATATATACACATACATGTATGTGAGAGAGAGAGGAGCAGAGCTTTTAAGAGGATGGGCTCTAGGCCCAGGACTGAATCCTGACTTATTGGATGTTAGACCTAGAGCAAGGTACTTAAACGTCATGTGCCTCAGTTTCCCCAGTCTGAAAAGTGGAATAAAAGCACCTGTTTCTAACCATTGTTGTGGTAAATTTAATGAATTGATATGCATAGGGTGCTTAGAACAGTGAATGGCACCTACAGAATATTTACTAGATATGCCATGAAAATAGTAACAATTATTATTACTAAGCTATCAACCTGTAAACAAATAAATAAAATGCATAAAAGAGATTGAAAAAAATGTCTACAGTGTTTGTCTCTAAGGAAAAACTTTCTTTATGATTCTTTGTTCTTTTCTATAATTTGCTAACTTTTTAAATTGACGTAAGTTGCCATCATCATGATGAGAAAATTAGCAGAGAAGAATCTGCGTTCGTTGGGCCGGAATTACAATACCCTTGAACTGACTCTGCTTCCCTATTACTGTCAAAATAGGCTTTTGATAGGAAAATAGCATTCGGGAGGTACAAGGAGGCGACCAACCACTTGTCCCAGCGTCAGCTCTGTGTGGGTGCTTCTGGTGTGAGCCTTCCTTCCGCAAGCAAACCTGTGCTCGATGCCAATACATCTCCTTGACATAAAGCCCCTTCTTCCACGTCAGTGCTCTTCTCCCCCTGGCCAAACCCCTCCCGCGTTAAATATAACAAGCACAGACAGAGTCTCTGCACCAGCCGCGGCGCCCGCACCTAAGACTGTGATCATCAGCTGTATTTTCCCTTCTGACCGCAAGGGCTATAAGTGATGACTTTCAAAACGCTGGAAAGTCTCTACCTGCCCAACAAAGTGTCCTGGAGATCACGATGACCACATTAACAAGTAAATAGGCCTTGATTTTTACAAAATGTTTTCCTGAAAGTTTTTCATATCGCTTGAGATCTGCTTTTCTTGTACAAACTGTGCAAAGCTGGTACTGCCCCCACTGCCCCATGATGACAGCTCAAAGCCTCCACACACTCCACGTCTTCCCACACCCACCCTGTTCTCTAAGCATACTGTGTGTTCCATCTGCCTACAAAGCCCTTACCCCTCATTTGTAATATGAACTCCTACTCACACTTCAAAACCCAGTTCAGGCATCTCTTCTATTGCATAGTGGCCCTGACCTCCCTAGATAGACCTGAGAACTTCTGTGTTCGTTTAGACTTAACAAACTTCCAGAAGCCAGACTAGTGAGAGAAGTTGTGGCTGACACAGGTGAAGGGCACTGTTGGATGGTGCACAGCTAGAAGAAACCGCCTGGCCCTACAGAAACCCAGAGACTCGGGATTCCGATGTGTGTTAGGGAGAGTGGGAAACAGTGCTGAAAACAGGAGGCTTCTTTGAAATACTGTGTACAGAGTACTTAGCCCCCTACCCCCTGCCTATGGTCACATGTGGAATGCGAGGACGCAGGCACTCACCCCCAGGCAGAACACACCAGGGCTGCTAATAGAGCCTGGCATTTAGTGGCCCTAGAATGCCAGCTGATTCTGTCCTGAGCACCGCAAAAAAAAACACCTGCCAGTCCACAAGCTTCACTGCGGAACAAAGCTCCCAGTCCGCTATCTCTCATTCTTCAGCACACGTGAAAACCCAAGGGTCACCAGTATCTGAACAAAGACTGAAGCATAAAAAGAACATCCAGGAGAAGAAAAGATACTAAAGAAATCAGAGAAACATAAAGGATTTTTTTTTCAAACTTTAATTATCATTCATAAAGAGATGGGAGGACCAGGCTTCGTCACCCAACCCATTCACTGACAGGCTCAAAGCTCACAGAGGACGAGCACTTAGAAGTGCCCCCCAACCCCATCCTCTGGTTTTGAAGCTGGGGGACAATCTTAGTCCAATCAGGCTGCCGTAACAAAAATACCAGACACTGAGGGGCTTAAACAACAAACAGTTCTGGAGGCTGGAAGTCCAAGATCAAGACGCCAGCAGGCTTGGCGTCTGGTGATGACCCAGCCCCTAGTTCACAGACGGGCAGTCTTCTCGCTGTGCACACGTGGCAGAAGGATGAGGGAGCTCTCTGGGGCCTCTTTTATAAGGGCACTAATCTCACTCCTGAGGACTCCACCCTCATGACCTAATTACCTCCCAAAGGCCCCACCTCCTAGCATGGCCACCCTGGGGGTTAGGCTCTGACATATGAACTTGGGGAGGGCGTGAACATTCAGTCTGTAGCAGGAAGCCGGGGCTGCACCAGAGAGCTGAGTGGGAAGGCTGTGGGTGTAAAGCCACACATTTCAACGTGGAAGAGTTTTACATATTGTGTTATGTTGTTCCTCTATACAGTCAGTTCTGCTATAACATTTTTAAACTATAAAGGTGGACCAACAGATTGATATATTACAGAACAATCTGAACACTTTGTGAATATTATGTGTGCTTAGGACTGATTTCCTCTACAAGAAACACAAAAGTGAATACTGAAAAGTGGTGCCCAGCTGAAGTGAGCTGCTTAGGAATCTGCCAAACATACTCAGACACATACCTCTGATCACCACATGCATCACCAGCCACACCCATCCACACCTGCTGTTAGAAATTTCCACAGTGTTCCACATCTCCCTCCTTCCTCTCTACTCCACCGTAACTCACAAGCTTCCAACACCCACTTTCACACCCAAAACTTCATTTACCTTGCACTTTCAAGGTCAAGTTCCATATTTACTGCCATGTTTATGTATCTCGTAACCATTTCGCAGGGATAAAACTGTGCTTGCCTTTGCTATTAGGATTTTATCTTTTTTTCATTGTGTCATTGATGTTTTTGAGTGCTGTGTCCCTAATGCTGTTGTTGCCACTGACCCTGTGGTTTTTATTGTGTCATCTTGCACGATGCAGTGATTTTTAGGAACACGTATGTATGTCTTGTTACAGCAGGATTGACTGTGTGACTACCTTTCTGCATGCAAACTACACCTTCAGGAGTTCCTCTGATCCTTGAAAAAAAAAAAAGCATGGCATGTCGAGTCTGGCTTGGGAAATTTGGCACCACCAGCAAACTATACACACCAGTCACTCCTACCACATCATTTCTGGCGACCCCAAAACTTGTGTCTCCTGCTTGGCCCTCCTCTGCACTGACTGAGCTGGAATCTCTTCCTGGGATGGGGCCAGTTGTTGGATCTTGTTAATATAAAAGAATTCTCTATGTCATCCATTTTATTTCCTTCATTGAATACAAAATAAAATTCAAGAGAAACAAAATCTCCATCCCTTGCTTTTGTTTGCAGGAAAATAGCTGAGTCTCAGGGAAGCTGTGAGCTGGTGCCTGGGTTCCCATGCCAGCCCCTCACTCACCTGCTGGCTGTGCAACCTCGGGCAGGCTCCCTGGTCATCTCTGAGCTCATTTCTCCGCCATAAACCGAGATAACAGTGGCTGGCATTTACTAAATGTTTTCTTCCTTTTTGAAGACGAGTCAGGCTGATCTCTGCTGGACACAAGCCCATTCCCTTATCCATGCCTTATGTCACTTGCCTACATCGAAATCCCCTCCTCTCCTGCAATTCTACTCTAATTTGGAGCTTTAAAATCACAAAAAATAAATAGCTGGGAGGTACAAAGCCTCTTAAGTTTTGGGAGCAACTCTTATGGCTCACACTGGCCAGGTTTCTTTTCACCTGCCCCCCTTTAACTTGCAGTTGTCATTCATTCATTCACTTAACACTGGCTGGGTGCCTAGTAGACACTGGGTATTTGAGTGACTTAACGTCCCAGAGCCTCACGTTCTCAGCAAAATGAGGGTGTTAACACCTGTAGCATAAAGTGGTGGGAAGTCTTAAATGACAACAGGACCACAGAGACCATTCACACTGCCTGGAACATAGCATGTGCTCACCAGAGGGTAGCATTTCAGTATTATCATGATGAAAATGAATAAACCACAGCCTTGCTATAAAGCTTTATATATTAAACCCTGATACCACAAAGCCCCTCTTTCCGCTACAGTAGTGCAGGCAAGCAGACTCTACCTGGGAAGACCCACAAACCTCCCTCCTCCTGCAGGCCCAAACACGCTTGAGCAAATACTCCACTGGCTACAAACAATGCGTCTAATTATGAATACATATGACTGAAAAGGCAGCCAGCTCACTTAGGTCTGATTCACCATTGCCTGCTGCAGCGATCAGATGTATCTGGGTTGGTTCTAGGTCAGAATGACCCAGTTACTGCACTTTTTTTTTTTTAACTGCTAAAGTTTGTGATGAACCTTAAAACAAAAACTTAAGGCTTAAGAAAGACAACTGCTTTTTGGCTTTGCTCAGAGTAAGGACATTATCAGCTCTGCCCTTCAGAAGCAAGCCCACATCACAGAGGCCATTAACACTGGGTCTTGTATTTTACTAGACACAAGTATCATTTTCACGGGCCCTCACCCCCACGCTGGAGCTCTTAGAAACCTACCTCACTCATCTGTTTTCCCAGCATGTCGTACAAAATAAGTATGAGAGTGTTTATTAATGAAATGCTCCAATGGGCAGATTGGTTTTCAAGCATTAAGTAAAAAGAGAATTCATGACGCAAAATATCGGATTCTTTGCTAAACTGTCCTGGAACAAATTAACATTTCCCACTTTATTCTTGCTAATGTTGACTTATTAGCAAGGATTGTTTCAACATGTTTCTTATGACATATTTAAATGACAAAAAGCATGAAATTGTAATAGAAAGCAGATAAAGTGTACATAAGGATAGAAAGTTGTATCATTTACATCCTTAGCACCTAATATAATTGTAATTTTTTTTAACTGCATAGGAAAAAAGACTCGAAGGAAATGCACTAAAATGATACCAGTGGATGTTTGGGGAAATGGAACTGTGGAAAAAATTTTTCTTCCTAATTTTATGTATTTTTAAAATTCTTTACAGAAACGGTCACATGCAATTTGTATAAACAACTTTTGGGGGGAAATTATAATCATGATCTTCTATCAAGCCTGTGTCCATTTCATGGCAGCAGATGAGGACTAGAGGAAAGGCCCCAAGTGTGAGTCACATTGCACTGACGCCACTCCCCAGTGGGCAAGTCGCTCAACCTCTGCAAAGTAACAACCCAGGCTAGATCGCTGCAAGCAGCCCACAGCTCTAGCCAAACAGCTACTCACATAATTCAGGTGACAACACTCCCAGGGTAAACTAGGAACCCTGCTGGGGACTAAGGGGGAAGCAGACAGATGTCCCAGAGCTGTCACTCAGGAAGCTGGAGGCAGGCCGGGACAGCTGTCTGCCCCTGAACACCAGCCCACCCACCCCTGTAACTCCTTCTCCCCAGAACTGGACAGACTGAGGAGCCAACAGCATATGGGCTGAGATGGATGGACCTGAACACAGCTTCTCTGACCCAAGAGAGACCAGGATGGCCTCCCCTCCATAAACACCAAACTCACCATCTTTTCAGGCCCAACTCAGCTCCCACTCCAGGCAACTTTCCCAACTTGTGGCAATCCTCATTGCTTGCCCCTTCCTGTTTTGGAATTGTGCTGATTAAAGTTGAGCAGATGCAAAAGAACACTTGTAAGATACTTATTGTATAAAGACTCATGATACAATGAATAGCCAGTGTGCCCCCCTTCTATCTTAAGAACATAAACATCACATTATTCCTGATGACCCTTGTGTGCACCTCATCTATCCCCACCCCAGGGAACCAGGATCCTGAATCTTGTTTCTCATTCCCTTGCCTTTCTTTATAATCTTCAGAAAATTCTGAATTTAACATAGATTAAACTTCACCTTTTTTTTTTCTATTTAGCAAAGATCAACTTTAGTGTGCATATGAATCACGTGCAGAGGACCTGTTAAAGTGGAGATTCTATTTCCAGAGGTCTGGGCTAGAGCCTGAGACTCAGCATTTCTGACAAGCTAATTGAGTTTGATTCTAATTTTCAACCTAAGCTGCATATGGTCCAGCTTTACAATTTTAAAACTCTGTATGAATGGACTCACACTGTATGATTGTTCTAGACTTGCTTTTTCACTCAATGCAACATTCCCCATAACAAATATAATAATAATGAACAAGTTTGACATATTGCGAGAATTACCAAAATGTGACAAAGAGACACAGTGAGTAAATGCTGTTGGAAAAACGGTGCCCAGGAACTTGCTCCGTGCAGAGTTGCCACAAACCTTCAATTTGTAAAAAAAAAAAAAAAAATGCATTATCTTGAAAGCACAATAAAGCAAAGGAAACACAATAAAATGAGGTATGACTATTTTTCAAATTTTTTCCAATTATTTTCAAATGAGAAAGAACCTCTGACTGAGTACAGGCAAATGGGAATTTTCAAAGTCATTGTGGGAAATAAACATATAAACTATGAGAAAATAAAAATAATTAGACTTCTGATTATTTTTTAAGATAATAACTACACTGCAATACAGTCTGTATTTCTACTGACCAAAGTTACATTTTAATAACGTTGCAAATTGCCCAAGCCAGTTGAAAAAATTTGCCAAGGACTAATTCTTCATCCAATCTAATTATTGGGTGACTTTCACTCTAAAAAAGTTATCTAGTCATTCTTTTAGAATATCTATAGCTAGCAAAGAAAAAAGTGAAGTTGGACATGCATATATTATTTCATAAGAGTATGAATCCTTAATCCGGATTTCTCCCAGGAAATACAGACTTTGCACCACTTAATGCTTACAGACAGAGCAGAGTCTGGCAAAAGGCTTTGTAAAATATCCTGTAACAGCTGAAGAGGGACTCAAAAATTTTTTTTCACCTGGTCCAACCCTCTGCCTTATAATAAGAAATTGCTGTATCATTTTAAAAACAAAGAATAGAACATTTCATCCATGTAAAAAACTATACCACTTTCAACTAGGGCGTTTATTTGCACTTTATAAATTCGTGCCTTTTATCAAAGACTTGAAAAAATTCCTGCCATTAATTGATGGACGTGGGATGCAAATGCGAATTTAGAATAGATGTAAAGTGATAGAAACATCTCCAGTCTTGAAAAGTCATCATTCTTCCATTTTGCCAGGACAGTGACCCCTGGATTTTTGTGATTTGTTCTTCAGACACACCAACAAACACATGAATTCAGAACCCCTTCCCAGTCTGGAGAGCCAGAAACAGGCGTGTCCTACTGAGATTACTACCTAATCTCTGGAACACTGTTTGCTTGAGCAAGTTTCATATTTTACGGAATTTGATTTTACAACCTGAGAAAGAGTGATTCTGAGATCTTGCTGGTTCCCTCTATTCAACAGCCGTTTGAGTGTTGCAGAAAGGAGATAAGCCTTCAAGAAGAGTTAAAAGGAAAGGGAAATTAAGGGATTTAGGGATATCAATAGTGCTAAAACATTTTGCCAATCTTTATCAGCAGAACAATGTGGCTGATTTTGCTCAGCTATTCCTAGAATTAGGACTAGGTGACACACCCTCCCACGTCACTGAGCCTTTTTAATTCACAGCACTCGCTACACCAACAATTCAGCTCCAGTGTCTGTCTTCCCACAAGGCCATGAACTCAAGGAGAGCAAAGACCACATCCGTTCTGTTGATTACAGGCTCTCCAGCACCCAGCCCTGGCTCGCTGTCTGTTAGTACTTTCTGATTGAATGAATGAGTGCAGTCCTGCTGTTTAGAAAGGATGATCAGCAGCAAAGACAGTCCAGGAAACATGCTGTCCATCCAGTCCACCAGGTGCCCAAGTTCACTCTTGGATCAAGTTTCACCCTAAGACATTTCAACTTGGTCCCTCAGGGAATCATCTTCTCAGAGTCGCATGGGAATATTACAATCATGGCTATTTTGCAACACCACCATGGAAAAAAGCCATACGGAACTGGCTCTGGCATTTGCTAATAAATCAAGTCCACTGGGTTATATTATTTATATGAGGTCCCATAGGAGAAATTACTTTAAATTTTAAGTCCTTCCCCCAGAAGACCTGGCATGCCTCTCCCTTTTTCACAATATGCCCACTAGCATTTATCATTCCCCCCTTTTGCTCTGACCACCAGCTAGTGATAAATGCATACAAAAAATAGGCAATTACCAACTTCAGGGAAAACAGAAAGCTGTGCAGAAAACAGGAAGAATAATAGCGGTACACTTGGTTCAGCTTTCAAAAAGTTTATGTGGTCATAATGATCTACACATTGAATTGTGCCATCAAAACTATACAGACTGCACTGGGAGGCTGAGGAGCAAGACATACATATATTTATGGAGAGAATGGGGCATGTGTGAAAGAGAGAAAAATCTTTGTCTTCCATGTTGGGAAGTTAATACTACCTAAAATACAAAAATCAAGAAATAGCAAAATATGTTCTTTAGAAATGTCAAGATAATTACCAGAAGAATCAGTTAAAAGGATTGAAAGTTGTTGCCTCCGAGAACAAGAAAAGAGAGGAAGGAAAGGACAGCTGCAGAAAATAAGACTTCAATTACTATTTGACCTATAATATCTTATTTATTCTTCACAAAAAGCCTTATCTGATTAATGAGAAAACTATGGCTCATAGGCATTAAGTAGCCAGGATCACACAGCTACTAAGCAAAGCTAAGATTTTATGCAGGTTTAGTGAAATCAAAAGCTGGTGATCTTCCACTACATTACACTCCCTCTCTCTTCTCCTATACTAAGTGACTTAAAGGAAGAAAACTTAGAGACACGTGGGCTCATAAAATGCCATATGATGGAAAGAAAGAAAAAGAAGCGGCAAAGATGAAGAGTGAAGGACAGCGCTTAGGACCACTCAACAAAGCTAGGGTTCTATTAGTAATTAATCCACATGAGCTCAAGCCCTCAGTGGATCTATTTTTTCACTAAAATAAAACTAAGTTGGCATTTATAAAAGTGAGCCTTCAGTAAAACCCTGCCTAGGCTCTGATCCCTTTACGCAAGGCTGGGGTAATCCTTTGGGGGTCCCACCCGCCAGACAGGAGGAGTCACTGGGTGGCAGGGCAAGCTAAACTCAGAGGGGCATTTAACCCCACGGAGTGTGAAGTCTACAGTCAAGGATAGGTCAGGAGGCCCTCAGAGCACAGTAAGAGAAAGGACGCTAAGGGTCAAGGTGGAAGGGAAGACACGCAGCAAGAGGTGGTCCGGGGAAGGGGGTTCTCATGGAGGAGAACTAGAACTCAGTGTGCATGATGACTGGGTGCCCGGCCTCCATCTCATGACACATGCTGACGGGCTGGTCTGTCCTTGGACGGGGCAGTCCTGGCCCGAGGAGGGGCGGCTGTAACCCCCAACAGGAGCTAATCCCTCACCTGTAGAGGTGGAATTTCTGTACAAAAACAGCTCCTGTGTCTTAACCAAACACCTAATAATAAAAGCAGCCCAAATAAATCTATAGAGTACATCATTCTGGAAAGAAACATAAGAAAGAGGATGAGTCTGAGACACTTTTAAAAACATCACATTTAACATGTTTAGATTAAATAGAGTCACATCAGCATGAGCTCAGGGAAGCACCTTGCATATCAGTAATCATATTTGGTTGCACATCACAGAAACCCAACCACTCGGCTCCGTCCAACTGAGACTCACTCTTTCCATGTAACAGCCTGCAGAGGGAAGGTAGTATCCTGACAACGACACCCAGTTCCCAAGCTCCTTCTTTCTCAGAAAGCGGTGACTGTAAGTCCACATTCCAGACTGAAGAAAGGAGACAAAGGAGAAAAGGAGCATGGTCTCTTTACTAGGAAAATTGTACTCCCAGAAGTACCGCCTGACAGATTTCTGCTTATAAAACACTGGACAGAACTTGGACTTATGGACACTTGAGCCCCAAAGGAGCCTGGGAAACTGTGTTTTTAGCCAGGAACTTTGCTATCCTGAACAAAACCAGGGTTAGTCAGGAATAAGGAAAAGGATGGACAGAGCTGTCTGCTGTGAGCTGCACAGAGCCCAGCATCTATTCAGCAGTGACACGATGAGTGATGTGTTTTGGAAAACACGATATGAAAAAGTATGGTAAGATGAAAACAGAGCAAGGCCAGATCTGCCCCAGACATTGAGGTCATGCTGACCTTCTGGGGAGAAGAGGATGTTCAGACAGGTCATGGCACTGCGAGGCAAATGCAAAAATATCCAAGTGCCAGCTTACAATCCTACTGAAGTGACTATTTTAAGTATTTACTATCCACCTGAAAGGGATGTTGTGTGAACTGCCCCTGGAGGGCCCTTCTGCTAGGCACTTACACGCCACTTCATCTTATCCTCATGCAACCCCATAAGAGCAGCAGGAGAGGAAACGTGAGGGCCAGAGAGACTGGGGATCTTTCCCAAGGACACGCAACTAGGAAGACGCAGAGATGGGATTTCAAAGCAAATCTGCCACACTCCCCAGCCTGTGGCCTTCCCACGTCCCTTTTTGTCCAGTTGAATCTTCTGGACACTAGACACTGGCCTGAGATGGGCAAGACTCAGCCTCTGTTCCGCTCAATCCAGACCCCTGGCTACTGAGCCAGACCAGAGCTTCAGATCAAAGCCGCTCCCACCCAGAGGTCAGGCTGCACCACACTCCAACCATGGCTTTGTCCCCAAGGGTCAGAGCCTTCCACCCTGCCCGCCTTGCTGCCCAGTCTCCTGGCTGTGATCTCTACTTGGCACTGCTCAAGCTGTTGAACTGTGCGGCCTGCCTCTGGTCCCGAGCAGCCCACCCCCTTACAGACTGCAACAGGCACTTTCTTTTGTGGGTTTTCACCAAGCGTCACCAATAAAGCTCAAATTGTCTTCTGTAACTCACACCTTTTACTGACAGGAAAGAGAAAAGGGGTGAACTTCGTATTTGGTCATTTATTTACTTACTAGAAGTACAAATTTCCCCTAGCAAATTTGAAAGCAATGTCATCAGTCTGTGTGGGGAGGTGTTTCCTCAGATGCACTAAATCATTACCCCTTTTCTGTGAATAGAGTCATGGGGCTGAACTTGTATGAATCCCGAGAAAAGACATGCCCAAGTATGTACTCAGAGAGCTCCATTTTGTGACAGGCACTTCAAACCAACGTAGAAGGGAAAGAGGGGATTCAGTGGAATCCCCAAACCACGAGCTGCCAAGCACAAGCTGCCAGGAGAAAGAAGCAGGTGAAGTCTCCTGTGACGGTCTGTGGTGATGCTCCCTTGGGTCTGCAATAGGAAGCAGGGAGGGCGTTGGCCAGGAAGACTGAAACCATAGCTATTTCCAGGTCCTCCTGTCTATCTGGTCAGAATTTGAATCACAGCTTTGGGACTTCTGCTTAGGACATCAGACATCTACCCAAAGGGATGTCACTTAGAGCCCAAGGATGCTAAGACCTCTGTGGGTCTCTGAGTCAAAAACAGGATGCCCAGTGACTGTGTCCACGGAAAGAACACTCCAGAAGCCTACATTTGTGTGGATCTTCCAATCACACTTTTTTGCCCAGCGCCTACTAGAGCACCCCAAGACCAGATGGAAATTTCTCTTCAAAATGAAGTGGCATAAAGAACTTCTACATACAGCACAAAACAGCAAATAAGAAATGGTACATGTTATTTGCATTTTGTGAGAGTCCAAATAAATTTGGAAGTAGATTTACTTACATGTTACCATTAATTCTGAATATGACGGAGCCCCACGAAGGCGAGTAAAGTAGAGGCTTTGTAGCTAGGGCTGTCACTGAGCCCTCAGTATTTGGAAGAGAAACCTGCCTGAGTTAAAGAACATGAGATGAGCAGAAGTGAGATATTTGAGTTTGGGGCAAGGGAGCTTTTCAAATCAAGGTTAAGTGTGCCAAGACAGGTGTCAGCATACAACAAATATTGTTTCATCCTTTAGAATGGTACGGGCTCACTTAGTCCAAATTTTTCTTCAGTTTGAATATTGGTGAGTTCTATGAAGAGTCCGGCATGAAATCATGGGTAGTCAGGTAAGTGCTGAGTCTCCCATGCGCCCAGCACTAGTTTAGCTGCTAAGCAGACAGATGATAGAGCTGAATGCTTAGGAATATAGACACCAGAGTCTAACTGCCTGCACCAAAGCCCAGATGCTCCCCTGTGACCTGGAGAGAGTTATTACTCAATCTCTGTGCCTCAGTTTCCTCACGTGTAAAGTGAGGTAACAGCAGTACTTACCTGTGGCCAGCAGGATAACCCCCACCCCCTTCCAAAGATGTCCACACTCTAATCTGCAATCTGTGGATGTTACCTGCCACAGTAAAAGGGACTCTGCAGATGCAATTCAGGGTAGTCTTTGAGACTGGGAGATTATTCTGGATATCTGGTGGGTCCAATCTAATCACATGAGCCCTTAAAAGAGGAGAAGCCATGTCTGTAGTCAGAGATGAGACTAGATAGAGAAGAGCAATAGCAGGAGGAGGAGAGGAGGGAGAGGAGAGAGGAGGGGGGAGAAGGTTCAAAGCGCGAGGGACTTGACTGTTGCTGGCTTGGAATGTAGAGGAAGGGATCAGCCGAGAAAGGTGGGCAGCCTCTAGAAACTGCGTGGAGCCCTCGGCTGGCTGCCTGCAACTGAATTACGCCAACAACCCAAGTAAGTGATCAAGGAAACAGATTCCTCCCTGAGCAGCCGGAAAGGAACACAGCCCCACTGACACCTTGATGTGAGCCCACTGACCCACACCAAACTTGCAACCTGCAGAGCTGGGAGGTAAATCTGAGTTGTTTAAGCTATTAATTCCTAGTAATTTGTTACAACACCAATAGAAAACTCTTACTCTATCTCAAAGCGCTGTTGTGAAGATGGAAAAAAGATTAATCTAGAAACTTGAAACAGGAATTGGCATAGAATAAAAGTACTTAACTAATCATGTAATTTTTTAAATGATGAACAAGATAAATACAGTTCATGTTGACACAGAATTCAGCCTTGTGGGGGAAGAGGCTAAACAATTAAACAAGTAATATAATAAAATGTAAAAAGGCTGAGACAGGGAACACACGACAGAGGGCAGCTCAGGGGAGAGGGCTTCCTAACTTCACAGAGATCGAAGACCCTCCGAGACGGCCATTTCCTAGGTTCAAAATGCCTTTCTTTAATAAGCCCACAAATGGTAACATCAAATAACCCTTATTACCAAGAAGACTGGTAACTATATCTACACTGTTCCAAATTGTATTAAACTACTAGTCTGATGAAAAGAAGAAACAAATAATTGATGCCTTACTGTCAAAACTTTCTGGAAGAGATCTTTCAATGAGAAAGATAACACTCCTTAGGATATTTTTCATGTCATGAATCAAATGCTTACTATATCTTATGCGTACAGCCGTCTCCCCATTTCACTCCATGCACCTACTACTAAACCTGAATAAGCTGCCCAAGTCCTATTCAAATTGCTACCAAAATGTCATCAGAGTCTAATGTAAGTTGTTTCCACTGCAAAAACAACAAAGGACACCTGCATCAGAGACAGGACCCGATGTAATAATCTGCATTAACATCCAGCCCCCCAAATTCAGCAACCCATGGCAGAAACAGACAAAACCTCATCTTGTACAATGCCTGGCCCCAGTATTCTGTAATTCTAAACTCAATGTCGAGACACAAAT
The DNA here is from genome assembly GCF_030020395.1 of Manis pentadactyla. Classification (NCBI taxonomy): domain Eukaryota; kingdom Metazoa; phylum Chordata; class Mammalia; order Pholidota; family Manidae; genus Manis; species Manis pentadactyla. The sequence goes on from NC_080020.1 coordinate 227,803,465, forward strand.
GACAAGCTTCAGAAAGAACCATGACTTTATCCTACTGAAAACAGTCACATTACCCAGACAACCCAGATGTACCTTTAAATGAGCATGACTTTCTCCTATACTAAATTTTTTAATGTGTTCATTTTCAACTTCTACTGACTGCAAAGTGATCAATTCCCCACCTGAACAGATTCTCATGCTCCTCCAGACCTTGACAATAGACACCTACCTAGAAACAGGCCCCCCTGTTTTCTCAGCAGGTTGCCCACCTTGGACTGCAGGCCATAAAAGAAAACTATTGCCGGCAATTGAATATACACGTGCGGTTTTGTTCGTTGCTGCTTCTTTTTCCCTTTGCTCTAGAGGAAAGCACATTACATCACCATCTCTAGTAAAATACCCAGAGACAAGCAAAACCCACCACCACCCCTGGTAGGAAAACTCTCCTGCTCTTGAGAAGTTACCAGCACCTTTTAATTACTCCTAAATGTTTCGCAGCCACGTGTTAAATGTAACAGAAACCAGAGTTACATTAGCACATGAAAACACTAGGATCATAAGCCTGACTAGAGTCAGACTAATATGTAAAACATGATAGGCATGTGAGAAGGTCCCTTTGAATAATGAGGATAGAGACAGGAAACCCTCTTACACTGAGTGCCTAAATCTCAGGCACTTCACTTCAGTCATCAGTAACTGAGTGGCTAAGGTGGCTAACCACTGTCACCTGTTTAACAGATAAAGAAATGGAGCACACAGGAAATGAGAGTAGAACCGAAGATTTAACTGAATCCATACTTTGACACACCTGCTCCCACACAGTTTACAGAAACAAGCCACCAAATGGGATGTCAAGGAACAGTAATTTAAAACAGCATATTTCTCAAGTGCCTGAAAGTTTCCAATAAAATGCTATGACAGAAATTTTATAGGCATTTTCAGGGAGTCATGACCTTTTGTGGATTTCCAAAATCAGAAGCAAGTGCAAAAACAGTTGCAAACTTAGTAAAGAAGTGTTGGAAAAAGTATTCACCCATTGAACAAAGTCGGTCAGAAATTATGCCAGAAAAAAATTGTTAATCATAGGTTTTTGTTAACAGGTTAACTTCCTGGAGAAAGACCAGACTTAAAAAACACACTAGCAAATACGGTGCAAAAGTGCATGCTGCCTTGGTGGTACATGTGACAGGAGGCTGGGACCCCCCAGGAGGGCAGAGTGACCCCTGCTGGGTGGCAGGGCCATGAACACATTTACTGAGGAACTGCAGGACAGTCACCTCTGTATGTTACCTTGGCTCTTCCTCGCCGCCGGGGGAAAGTGCCACAGGGGGGATTATTTTACCGGTGAGAGACCAAGGCTCAAAATATTTATGTGGGCCCCCCAAGGGGTAGATTACTGGCACCCAGACCCAGGTGTGTCTGAGCCCCGAGCCAAGCCCAGGGAAAACCACCAGGAGGAAGTGCAGGGAACAGGCTGAAAGGTAAGTGGGAAGCTGTGGCCACGGGAGCCACATACCCTGAAGCCACCAGGCGGGCCAGGCTCACCGCAGCCCTGACCTTCTTACTATCCATTCAGGTGAATTCTCCCAACTATGCTGACATCACTCCTAAAAAATCTGCTCCCAGACAAATGGGCACTTGATCACATCCCCTCTGTCTGACCCACAGACACAGTCAGCTCGGGCCGGTGGGGCCGGCACAGGAGCCAAGCAGGAGCCGCGTGTCCCATCAGTGAGGGGGCCAGCCAGTTACCCCGTGTCCACGCCCCTGTGGGCTGCCCAGGTTCAAAAACTCAAGGAAGTCATCTGGGAAGGTCCTCAGGTCCAGCTGGGGAGGCAGAATGAAGTCCCACGGATCTGGAGTCACATATGCAACGAAGGGGCCCAAGTGTGTCCCAGGAATAAGCTTCTCAGCGGGGCAAAGTGACCTGCTGGCCAGTCGTGAGGCGCCCACCCCCTTGGGAGAAGAGCGAGCCCACCAGCCTTCCCTGAAGAAGCCCCCGCCCCCTAGGAATGCCCCTCTTTATATCACTGTGTGTTAAAATCTTAAGCAGCTGGCTAGTTAAGAAAGTAGCTGTTATGGGTTGAACTGTGAGTCCCCAGATTCATATGTTAAAATTCAAACTCCCGGGACCTCAGAATGTCACCTAACCTGGGAACAGGGTGATTGCAGATGTGGTTAGCTAGGGGGAGGCCATACTGGAGTTGGTGGCCCCTAATCTAATATAACTGGTGTCCTTAAAAGAGGGGAATTTGGACACAGTCATGCTAAGAAGGACACATGGAGAGAGGGCGATCGCCACATGAACACAGGTAACGCCACGTGAAGACGGGAGCTGAGATGCCAGGAGTCAAGCGGCTACCAGAAGCCAGGACAGGGGCCTGGGATGGATGCTTCCCCATACTCCCAAGGGAGCACAGCCCTGCTGCCACTTTGACCTTGGACTCCAAGCCTCCAGAACTGTGAGGCAACACATTTCTGGTCTAAGCTTCTCAGTTTGTGGTACTGTATTACGGCAGCCCATGTCTTAGTCTGTTCAGGTTCCGATGACGAAATGCCACAGACTAGGTGGCTTATAAACAACAAATTTATTTCTCTCAGTTCCGGAGGCTGGAAGTACAAGATCAGGGTGCCAGTAGGGCTGGGTTCTGGTGAAAGCCCCCTTCCAGGTTGCAGACAGCCACTCGCTATCTGGAAGGGACGAGGGAGCCTCCAAGGTCCCCTTTATAAGGGCACTGATCCCCTTCGTGAGGGCTCCACCCTCAGGCCCTAAGCACCTCACAAAGGCCCCACGTTGGGGATTAGATTTCAACATACAAATATGGGTCAGACACAAACATACAGTCCTTAGCAGGACTTAAACCTTATCTCACCAAAAGGAACTTTCAGATTCTACCAACCAAGCTACCCCCAGAAAGGGGGTTCCCTGTCCTACCCTTTGTTACAGGGTCCCTTTTCAGACAAAAAGACTGCATCCCCTGCAGAGTGGGGAGGAGGAACTGGCCTAGAATGACTTGGCAGGATAAGTGGGGCCAAATCCCTCTGTTGTAAGTTTGAACCCAAGAGCTGCAGCGGGAAGTGGCATAGGAAGACCCGGGTGCGTGGTCTGCTGCTGGGTCATGCTGATGACAGCGCACAGGACAAAGTCCCCCGAGCCCCGAGCCAAGGAGCCACGGCAGCCGCCGACATGACGCCATCTCCATCTCAGGCCCCTCCTCACACAAAACCCCTCACTCCGGCTGACTTCAGGGGGTCTCTGTTCCTTGACATCAAATGAGGCAGAATGAAAACACCTGATCCCTCACTGCATTCCTAGGGATCCCCAGGGAGCCCCTACAGTTGTTTTGCAAGCCAACCAGCAAAGCCTGGAGAGTAAAGACCGTTTTCACAATGGCTGACCAAGAGCTCGACACCAAGCAATGCTCAGCAAACACTCTCCAAGACTGCTCTCGGTGCGGTCCTGCAGAGTGCGCACCCACTGAGCAGTCCTCCTGCAGCTTTGTAAAGGCTGGGCGGCCTCCAGGCACTGGGCTAGCCCCAACTTTGGTATCACGAGGTCCGGCACAAACACCTGTCAACACACGCCCTGGGCCGTGCTCTGCAGTCGGGGTCAGGGTCGGGGTTGGCTCTGCCCAGGGAGTGGAAGGTATGGAGCCACGGCACGGGCTGGTCACCACGTACTTACGGTGTGTCAAGCAGGTGAGATCAGCACGTGTGGGGACAAAACTGGAGGGTAAATACTCTAATGCTAACATAGGAGCAGTGACCAGGTGGTCACGAGTGGAACTGAAGGAAAGGGACAGCAACAAGGCCACAGGAGTCTGGGGGGGCTGAGCACCTGCACCTGCCACCTCCCCCGGCCTGGCTCCCAATTTCTGACCCACAAGCATGTTCTTGACAGGCTTCTGCACAGCCTTTCTGGCTCACAGGCTGCACATCTAAGAACCTGTTCCTAAAGGCTAACCTCAATCCACCTTCAATTAAGCCCATTTCTCCTTAAATTTGGACCCTAACAGATATGGGGCCCATTCATTTAAACAAATTGGCACAGGGCCTGTACGCACCAAGTCCTGTATTAGGCGCATTACCTGCGCTTGGAGTGCTCAGTCTGGTGGAAGACACATTGAAGCAGCCACAGCGTGGACCACACAGAGGTACCCGACTCAGCTGGGAGGGAGGTCGCACAGGGCAGCCAACAGAGCGGGTGCCAGGGTGGGAAGGAGGGAGACGTGAGGCACTGCCGGCCGCGTGGGGGTGCAGGGTCACAGGAGAAGCGGGACGGAGCTGCAGAAAGGCCAGGGCATGGGCGGCCCGGGGAGCAGGGAGGAATGCAGGCCTGGGGAGGGGGCCCAGGACATGAGCCCCTGCCCAACATCTACAACCTTGCTCATCCAGGTAACCCTGGGCCACAACGTACACCAGAACCCTCCAGGCCCATCAGCAAAGAAGGAAGCTGGATAAATAAGCAGGGCTGGATTGTGAAAGCCCCATGTTAAGGAGCCTATTAGCGCTGGCAACTCTGTCCCTTTTCCCTCCTGTGTGAGGCAGCTTCCGAGGTAACATCAGTGTGACATTTGTCTTAGATGGTCCGCCCAGGGTCGACCTGGGGTGGGGATCTGGGCAGGGAGAATTAACTAGGCCGCTTGGGCCTCCACCCGAACCGCACATCCTTAGTAGATAGGAAGGGCAGAAGAGGAGAGTGTCTTATCGGGCCCCCACGGGAAACCACAGCAGGGCCTGAAGCCCACGAGTGACACAACTAGACTTGTGTTTGGAAGGCACATGAGGTGCAGCAGTAGGAATGTGACCACGGTGGAGACCAGCCAGGAACCCATTACAACAGTCCCGGGAAGAGAAGCCATGGACGGCACAGGGCGTCAGAACAGGGAAGGGAAGAAAAGAACAGAGTCCCACCCGCAAACACCCACACAGAAGTTACGGGGAAATGTCCTGCTCTTGGTGATCTCCTGGTCATGGAGGCAGGGAGAGATGCCTAAGTTTAAGTGGATGGAAAGCAGGCATTCAGGAGAAGCTGAACAGGAAGAAAATAATGAGTCCCTTCCAGATGTGATGCACCTGGGGAGACCTCCGGCAGGTGGGGGGGCATCCGAGTCTGGAAATCAGGTGTGAGAGACAGACAGTGCTGGTGCCTGCCATTCCCGTGAACTCCGCCGTGCCCTGTGAGATAGGCCGTTGCTGCTTTTCCACTTTAAATGCCCAGATTACAAATTTGCCAAGACAATTTGAAAAGAATCCAACACTGCGCTCCTCTGATGAGTTTTTTGGGAGCATGTCCCCAAGTGTGCCCACTGGGCTGTCTCGCGTCACTAAATCAGCCTCCCTAAGCACCTCCACATGGGCCTCTCGACCACAAAGGCTGAAGAAGGTTAATGAATTTACTCTGCTCCCCAGGAATCTGGAGTGTTTCACAAACCGTGCACGTCAGCTGAACGAAGAACAATGTCAAAGGATTTAGCCTCTGCTCTCAGATGAATGTGCTGTCACCTCCTGTCCCCAGAGGAGGGGCTGATGGATGGCCACGGGCCCAGAGAGCAGCTGCTCCGCCCTTTCGGCAGCATTCCTCTCGGGGAGACCCAGGAGGGGCCGGCGAGGTGGCCCCCTTGAAGCCGCCAGGTCAGTGCCCCCACCGCCTGCACAGGCCGGCACCTGAGGAGAGCTTCAAGGCTCAGAAGGCTGCCCGCAGAGCAGGGCCTGGATGGTGCCAGAGAAACCCTCAAAGAGGCAACGATACATACAAGGACACAGGACAAAAGAGTTTGCCTCGTTCATATCTACATCACTTAAGATAAAGAAACAGCCTAGTATCTTCTTGATATTAGAGTCCCAGCCTTGGGGATAGTAATGTCTTCATCAGTTATTTTTTTCTCCTTACCATATTTTCCCCTCATTATCCCTAGACTCTGAGTCTGAGAGCATCTGTCTGTCTCTAAATCGATCTCTGTTGCATCAGTACTAGTGGTAATACCAGGCACATTGAGCTATTCAGAGAACACCTAGTGAAGGACTGAGTAAGTGAGCAGATGTGTGGATAGATGCATGCATGGAATGGCGGGTGAATAGATGGATGGATAAGTGGATGAAAGGTTGGCTGGATGGGACGATGCATGGATGAGTGGGTAGATGGATGGGTTGGTAGATGGCTGAGCAAGTACATGGAGGGATTCAGCAAATAGCTCTTTCTTAAGTCCCTACTAGGTGCCAAGCACAGTGCTAGGCACTGGGGCACAGAGACAGATGGCACCTGCTCTCAGCTTCAAAGGAACTCACAGTCTAATAGGGCAAAATGCCATATTACTAAATTAATACATGATAAATTCTGTAAGAGAGAGAGGGAGCAAAGACCTCAGCACAAACAGAGGTTGTACAGTGAGTCATGAAAGATGCCGAGTGGGTCTTGGCCACTGGATGCAGCACGTGACTTCCCAAACTTTCAGGGGCATTCCTTGGGCCCAACTGAGATCTCCAAAGAGTTCTTCCTCTCCAGCAAGCCCTCTGCAATCAATACACCTCCTCCCCTTTTCCTTGGCAGGCAATGTTATGGGTCAACACCCTTCCCAAAAAAGAAGTTAAATAGCACATGCAGCTGAAACACACACTAACATTTGATCATAGAAATATGGAGGTGGAATGTTAGCAAAGGGGTGTAGTGGGACCAGTGCTGGAGTCCAGGTCTCCACATGGTAAATTCCAAGTTCAACAATGCAGTAGCTAACTTGGGAAAATAGCATTTTCTCTAGCCCTTAGTTTTCCTACATGTAGAATAAGTAACATAATAATACCTACACAACAAGATTGTTTAAAGGAAGAAGCAAGAATTGTGAATAAACGAACGAGCCCAGCGCAGTGTCTGACGCACACACCCCCATCTCTCAGTGTTAACCACTTACCTCCCTTCCCTGGGGTTTGGAGACACCATTCACTTCCCATTGTCTTTTGTTGTGCAGATCTAACTCTGTACCACCTGGCATAGGCTCCCAATCAAAAACATTCCCTCCTTCACCCATCCCAACCCATCCCACACTCATCAGGCTCCTATTCTGTCAGAGTGAGAAGGAGACTCCTCTTCCCCTTCTAGTCCATGAGCTCCTAAGGTTAGAGCCCGGGACCTGTCCTGCTCTGCAGCCCCTGAGCCCAGTTCAGTACCTAGCACAGGCTACTATTCAGAAAATATTGGCTGAATGAAACCACAAATTTTGCTGCAGCTGCAAGTCTTAGGTAGCCCACATGAGTGCAGCTGGACATACCAGGCCAGGGAACCTGTCAGAATGTCACTCTCAGTACCAAGAAAGGCCAGGTCTGGGAAAGCACTTCATCAACACTGGGTACTGAATAAGTGTGAATTATTACAGGAAGCCACTGTTCCTTTTTTTTTTTTTTAAGGCAAGACTAAGAACTCTCAATTAACTAGAATGATCAGGAAATGGGATGTTCCTGCTAATTTAAGTTTCTGGTGAGTCAGAATAAAATTCCAAGCCAGGGAAACAGAGGTTCAGAAAAGAGGAGAAATTCTATTGGCTAAGGAGATCAGGGGAGCCTTCCTGAAGGAAGTAGGCTTTGGAGGGTGATGGAGCAGCTCCCTAGCAGCCCAGTACTGAGCTGGAGACTCAGAGCCCAAATTGTGACGAAGACCTGACCATTGCTCCCAGACAGATTAATCACAATGGCCGAGCTGCTAAAACTTCCCTCCCTGAGCAGTCCATCCTTCAAATCCCTGATAGAAATCCCTCCAGGAGAACACAGGCCCTTACTCTTCCAACACGGGAACCAAGTTAAACACTCCCAGCCCCCTCTGTCAGGGCAATGGGCTGTGGGTCCCCAACAGACCCCCAGGACAGATGAAAAAATGTCCTTCCTTGGGAAAATAAAGAGAATAGATGGGATTGATCTGCAGAGCTTTCTGGAACTGTGCCCTGCCCACTTCTATAATGTTTATGAATAACAAAGAAGAAAACAGTCAGATCCAATTAAGCCTATGGTTTTTCAGCTTTTTGTTTCAGCTCAAGGACAGGGAAGTTCCGACTTTATCAAAATCTCCATGCATGTATAGCATAAGGAATATAGTCAAGATATTGTAACAGCTTGGTAGGGTGATAGCTGGAACCTAGAATTATGTATATAAATGTTCTACTACTGTGTTGTACACTTGAAACTCATGTAATGTAATACTGTGTGTCAACTACCCTTCAATAAAAAATAATTATTAAAAAAAAAAAAAAAAAAAAAAAAATCTCCATGCACAGGCCAACGATGTGATAAAAGAATCTGTAATCATCTTCCCACAGTCTGTGGGTTCCCTTACCAGTTGCTCCAGCAGCTGAAAGACGGTCATTCTGACCTGATTATCTTAGTCTATAAATCCTAAATCATATTCATTTGAGTAAACATAAAACTAGCTAGGCAGCGTAAAATCTCTTAAGTTTTGGAAACAGGCGTTTCTTTCCTGCTTTTCTTGAGAGGACCTTTCAGATCCAGTGGGGTCACTGAGCACATACATGTGTCAGCCCGGCTTTGTTTCTTATGAGCCTAGTGATGGCCTTGTCAGGTAGCAAGCAGCCTGGGCCCCCTTCACTGGTGAAAGAGGCTCAGGACACTGAACACCTGGCTCCTCCAACAGCTGGTGCAGCAGGCTCCCCAATCCAGGTTGCCAACTCCAAGCTCCCTGGGCCTTCCCCAAAAAAAGGGTGCTCCTCAACAATCCTCTGCCCTGTAAGCTCAAAAGTAATTTGGTTCTAAAGCTTTAGGGGACAGGCAAATCTCCCCTTGCCATGGTGCTGCCAAGAATATCCTAGCCAGAGTCACATCTGGTCAGTGCATTCCTAAGCACCCGGGGCAGACCACACAGCAAGCACTCAGGAAGTGTATGTTAAGCAAATTAATTTTTATTTATGAGAAAAAGGTTGCTTCTTTGATTTTTAAAAGTTTTCTACTTCAGACCCTCAAAAAATTATTTATTTCTTTAAGTTCTACTAAATTAAACGACGAGCCTAAGTTCTTCCACAGGAGCCAGCAGTGGCTAGAGCACCTGGGGGGAGGGGGCATGGCCTAAAGCTTCAGTAATGTGGCCAGAATGGAATTTGCCACAGTGGCTGCAAAGCAGGGGGTGTGGTCAATCGCCTTGGGTAGAAAAAGTGGAAGAACAAATACAAAAAAATACAAAAACCTCATTCTGATTCACAGAAATTTAGTACTTGTGCTCCTCCCACAAACTTTTAAAAATGAAAATAAAAGAATTTAAAGACAGCTTTGCTAAATGTGACAGTGGCACAGAATTGCGAATATATCAAATGCCACTAAATTTTTCACTTTAAAATGGTGAAGTTTATGTTCTGTAAATTTCACCTCAATTTAAAAAAAAAAAAAAAAGAAACTTTGCTTTTCTGGCACTGTTTGTAAAAAACTCCATTGCCTTGTGCCATGTAAATTCCACCAGCTGTAGGCTAGAAGTCACCTGGTAACACAGCAAGTAAAACTGAACCAAGATATTTTTTTCTAAGAACATTAACAGCCAAGTGACTGGCAGGGAGAAAGTCTCACTGACAGTAATAGCAGCCACCTCCCACCTCCAGGAGGCCAGCACTGCGGCCAGGCACCGGGCAGGTGTCTGGGGTCTCTTATCTTATTTAATCCCCACAGCAACCCTAAGGGAAGGGCTACTGTTATTCCCCCAGCTTAGAGGGAGTACTTACCTAAGAAACCTGGTGCATCTATGAGGAGTATCTGGGACTACATTATTTGAACAAGAATGACCCCTGTTACCAAGACTGGGAGGCTGGGGTGCAAAGGAGCAGACAAATGAATGCATAGGGAGAAGAAAGCCCCACAGTGGACAGAATTCAGACCAATGCCAGCACTGAAAAGTGAGTGCCATTCACCTGGGTAAACCATCAGCTTCCTCCTGTCCGGGTTACCCTCAGATTTCATTTCTGATCCCTTGCCAGGGAGGCACCCAGGTTCTCCAAGACCTGGCATTTCTTACCTTCTCCACTCTGATGCTGGGGTTCTTGTTTGCAGAGTCAAAGAATGAACTTAGCAAACACCCAAGGTAGGAAAGCCAGGGCAGAGGCTTTTATTGAGAGATACAGTGAGAGGACAGACAGAGCTCCTGGCTCACGCCAGGAGGGGACAAGAGAGCCCAGGGTGGTATGTTTTCTAGGGGATTTATAGGCAGTTGAGGATTTGGGGAAACTCAGGGCTTAGGGTGTGGACTTAACCACCTGCCCTGCCCTCAAGGTGGGCTGGGTTGTTGTCTGTTTGCCAGGGCTGTTTACAGTGAAGTCACGGGTTATGCTGAGATACATTCCAGGCCAAGTTGCTCCTGGCCTTTTGACCTTTAACTGATCTCATTGAAGATGTCTATGTTCCTAGTTTAGTATCTTTACCCTAGAGAATTAGTGTGACTTTGACTCTGCATAATGCTGAACACAGAGTTTGGATAGGGATTTTACACTGTTACACTGCTTTGACTGAATATCCTGCCTTGCTTTTTCCGGAGGCCCTCACCCTACTCTTTCTAAGCCCATTGTCCCTGTCTCAACTCCACCCCTAATTTCCTGTGGTTCAAGCCAGCCTTGCCCTGAATTCACATTCCTGTCTGGTCTCCCTGCCAGTGCTCAGGCTTTGCTCCCCACCTGGAATGCCCTCCCTGCCCAGGTCTCATTCCCTCAGTGATTTTCAGGGACACGGAGCCCACATGCCTGGGTGGGCCTCCCAGTCCTACCGTTACTGTCTAGTGTTCTTGGGGAAAACGTACATCCTCTGAGCCTCAGCCCAGATAGGGGGCGATGTTATAACACCAAAAAAGCTATGACCCCTGAGAAGTGTTTGATAGAAAGTGAAGAAAGTGACTTTCTGCTCCCCTTTCATGAAAGTCTGGCTCCCCAAGGCCGTTCACCAGAGGAAAGCTTTGTTCTCAAAGGACTGCTAGGGGGAGATGAGCCTGAGCCAGGCCACTGGCCAAGAGAGCCGACAGGAATGGCTCCCACTGGCCAAGCGGGCAAAAGGAATTACTTTACTGCACTGAGCATGCCGAGTATGTTAAAAATCCATACATTCATAATAATTCTTAAAACGAAAACGAAAACCACTCATGGGTCAGCTTCAGAGGATGCCAGGGAACCAACTCATTGTGAAAACTGGTAGACAAAGAGAAAGCCAAGCCCTTCTCCTGCCTCTCCTGTTTCAGCTGTATTTCAAGGTAACTAAACAGTTGATGGTAAAAAGTCCTTCATAAAAGAATTCCAGCAAATAAATGAAGAAGGAATTATAAATTGGGATTACCATCACTTTCCAAACCCTAATGAAATCAAGGATCTTGGGAGTGACTATCAGTTACAGGTAAGTCCAACACTGAAACCCCAATGGGGAATATTTAAATGGCTGTATCATGCTGACACTCCTGAAAACCACTGGCCAATCCCAACATCACAAAGGGGGACACAAGACACTCCTGGTGTGGCCCACTATAAGGTACATGTCATCACTCGGAAACCTCTGGCCAAATCTGAACCTAAATCTGATCATCCCTCTGTATCAAACTACCAATTTATTGAATAAACAGGGATAAAGGTACATATTAAACAACAGCCCAGTGATGCACTTGCAAGAGACCGGTGATCTGGTGCTTTCCACAAATAAATGGCAAGGAGGAAAAAGGAGGAACGAAGAGACTGATCAGTGAAGTGCAACACAGGGACCTTGTTTGTATCCTGATTCCAAAAAGCAAGCCAACTGCAAAAACACGTTAATGAAACAGGGGAAACTGAACACTAACTGAACATTCCTGATAATAAGAACTTACTGTTAATTTTTCATTCAGGTGTGATAATGGTTTCTTAAGAAGAGACTATCTTTAGCATTTTCAGATGAAACAGTGTATTTCAGATTTGCTTTAAAATGGTCCAGAAGGGACTATTTTCTTGTGGAGAAAAGAGTGATACATAAAATTTCCACATGTTACTAATTGTTTAAGATGGGAAAGGTATATGTAGGGGCTCATTATAATATTGTTTTCTCTTATGTAAGTTTAAAATGCTCCATAAGAGAATGAAGAAGAGAAAAAAGCAGATTTGGCCCTGGAACCTTTGAACTTGGGGGGAAATGGTAATTTCTGGCAAATCAATGCTAAAGGGGAAAAGTTTGGCTTCACCTTTTGGGTAGAGAGCCTCTATGTTTCAGAAGACAACCTCAAAGGGCACCCTGGGTTGGCAATGGGAAGTAGAAAGTTCATTTTGGCAAACAATGATTTGAAATGATGTGAATCTAGAAGAAAATCATCTTCCTTGTGGTTGAAGCCAAATCTCTGTAGTTTATGTTGGCTCTGAAAGGATATTTTGTTTTATTTTGTTCTGTTTTGTTTCATTCTAAATACACGTTTAGACTACACTGTCCTGAAAAATGACTGTTTGTCCCTGGAAGGATTATGTGTGCTCTTGATCAGGCAGCTACCCACATAAAAGTAGGAGTGCCCACCCAAAGATGTCAGGAAGGACGTGAGGACAAATCCTCCCCACGCAGGGGAAGGACAGGGAGGAAGCCACGCCCAGCCCCGCTCTGCTGAAGAGCCTGTAGGGTGCTGCATCTGAGGGAAAATGAACACTCTGGGGAACAGCCCAGGGCCATCCTCCCGTGATCCCAGGGCATGGGGTGGGCAGGGGTCACTGCAGGGCAAGGCCAGCCCCGGTTATAAGGGAAGAAGGCACTAGATGGCCCGTTGTAGCTGGAAACATTACTGCTGGTCCGTCCAGAACAGCATCGCTGAACAGGAACCAAGACGCCCTGGTCTCCTCCTCTCATCTCCCTGGTGAGGCAAGTCCCATCCAAAGACCCCAGGGACATGGGTGACCAAATCCCTCCTAACGCCTGATCCCCATCCCTGCCAACTTAAGGAATCAAATATATAAGAAAACCTACAACACGTATGTTCATGTTACATTTTCAGAAAATATTTTCTTACATGTATGTGATGTACATTGCACATGTTCATGTCTACAAGGAAACATTTTTCTTTATTTTTAAACACACCACAGCCAACCCAGGCTTGTAGAGAAAGCAAGGCCCTTATGTGTGAGCATGCACACCATTCCTTCTTGACCTTTTCAGGATTAAATGAATTAATTGTTTAATAAGTTAAATACATTAAAGCCAAGTGACCCCAAAGGTGAGGACACAGACATACATCTTCTAATTATGCATCCACTTGACAGTCTTCCGAAGATGTCCCTGCCCAGTGATCAAGCCCCTGTAACTCACCCGGGAATGGGATTCAGGACATGAATGCTGGGGAGCCCCTGCTCCACTGGCCTCTGCTATGGAAGGGAGGCCCAGGCTGCCCTCTCTCAGGCCCTGCACAGATGCTCCCCCTACCTCCTCCCACCCACCCCCCAACACACAACCAACAGAGGGAAGGAAGAAGACGGGGAGGAAGGGGGCTCTCTCTCCCTTCCATCTGGGGAGTGACCAGCTTGGGGGACAGTCAGAAAACCTGAATTTAGTTTCAGCATCTGTGAATGTCAGATTTTCTGACTTGGTTCCTTGACTCAACAAAGAAGCTGGCACTCAAGAAAGCAAAGGAAGAAGTAGTGTTGGCATCTCTCCAGCTGTGTACGCAACACACCAAGTACTTCAGGTCACAAAAGTGTACAGAGTTGGGGAGTGCACAGTAGGTTCCTACGCTGCCATCAAGGACTTAGGGTTTGCCTGTGTCAATGTTGTTACACTTGGTACCATCTTTCCCCAAAATTTTGTAGTGGCCTCTAAGCCTCAAACAGAACAGAAAAAGAGAGATTGTGAACATCTGCAAACATAAGTGAAGTTTCTTAGAAGACGTGGACTCTGCTGGACTTGCAGATGGGGAAGGTGTGGAAAAGCAAGAGGAGGGAGGTCACCCCATTAACAGTCCTCAGCATCTTAAGTTCTTGCAAGAGTACGTCTTACAGTAAAGGCACAATGGAAACACCAGTCATGGCTATGACTCCCTATCCACATGGGTAAATCTCAACTACAGGTACCCAGGAAGCCTACCTGACTGCCAGCTTAGAACTAGAGGCTGGACTCCCAGCCCCTTCAGCCACGTCTGCTTTTGCATTAAAAGGCCTGGAAGAAAGCTTCGCAGAGAGCATCAAATTCTGAGAGGCAGCTTGGAAATGACACAAACTTGGGTGCCACCCCATTCCCATGCCAGCCCCTTAAACTCCTGCAGCAACATCGCGTTGCTCTGCAGTTAATTCTCTCCTTTAAAAAACCTGAAAAGCTGGCCTGGGCAGGCCCCTGCCCACCCAGCTGGCTGTCCACCTCTGCTCTCCAGACAGCCACCTTCCGTGGGCACCTGCCACATGGGCTGAGCTGTCCAATGCTCACGCCGTGTCCTGGGTCAGGACACACCTCCCTGCCCCACAGTCACAGTTATCACCAACTCATCCTCAAACTAAGCTACAGGCTAGGTCAGGCTTCTTTGCTCTCTGCTCCCCTGGAACTATCTTCCCATCTGAGGATCATTTGATAGTCTGTCTCCCCAACCCAAGTGAACACCCGTGCACACAGGGGCCATGTGCGTCTGGCTCACCGTCTGTCCCTGGGACTGACACACTACAGGTGCTCAGTAAATACTTGTTGTAGCAATAAGCAAATGCCAGGGCTTTGATGCCAGCCTGTCACTTCTTCACTGCAGAACTGTAAGTATGTAGCTCCGTGTCTCTGTGCCCCGCACCACCCCTGAAGGCTTGCCAACACTATCATTTTCCCTAATTTAGTTATCACAGCATATCTTCCTATTGCTTTCCTTCCAATGTCTATTAAGTTTGAACACTTAAATCATTTGTTGTAATTTATTGATTTGTTATTATTGGATTTCCTTCAGGGCAAAATCAGTATTCTGGTGCTTTGTCTATTATTGATCTTGATCTTGATGTATGTGTACCTTTCTCTAAACTCATTATATATTATACAGAGATTTGGAAATCTTTTTGATTAATCATCACAAAAATGGTATTGGATCAAATTTGCAAGTTCGAAGGAAACATCATTCCATTTAAGTATATCAAGATTTAAAGAGGATTTTAGGATAAAAAATGGTGGCTGTTGCTAAACTCACATTTTGTGGCCTGTTGGGGAGCCTGTGGTAGTTTCCACCACAGCAGGAATTAGTAGGGATGGGAAGCAGTTCCTGCCACTGGTTTTCAGGAGCTCTTTCCCCCAAGTGACCCAAAACATTGCTCGCCCTTCTTTTTGACTCTATTTTTCTCCCATAAAAGTTAGCCGCTACAATTTCTAAGGAAACCAGTAAAAGAGTGAATGACATCTTCCAGACGCTCACCCGTGTCTGGGCTGGGGAGGCATCTCTGACGGAAGCCCTGTGTGAAGCCTCTCTCCAGGCTGCGGGCTGAGGCAAGAACAGCACCACCTCCGGGGGCCACACACCTGGAACGTGGTCTCTTCATCTCTGAAAATCCGCTCTTTCCACCAGCCAGCTCTGCTGTAGCTCCTTCTTTCCCAGCCCTGGCCAGCAAGCTTGGCCCCTGGAAGCAGGACAACCCGGTGGCATCAACACAGGCACCCAGCGTTGAGGCCTGAGAGACTTGAGTTTGAATCCCCAAGGCACCCCTTCCGACCTGTCACTGAGGCTTTCTTGGTCTCCATTCCTCAACTATGCAATGGAGGTAATTAAACTATCTCACAGGCCTGCTCTCATAATTAAAGTATGCATTCATTCAATGTTCTGTGTGCCTCCCCTATCTGAAGAGTCACAGATAAAATAATGGCAGCAATGGAGATACAGATGCAGTGCCCGATATAACACCTGTGATCAATAAATGTTTTTATCATATTTGCCATTACTGCCTTTATTCAGATCAACAATGAAAGGGCAAGTAAATGAACCAAGGAAGGCTGCACGCTGTCCTGGTTCTGTAAACTTAAAAGGAAATCCAGGCTCTGCTGAGTAAAAAATCAGTTCAGCCCAAACATAAATAAAAAGGGACCCCTAAGAGTATGATTCTTGAAAATAAAACATAGCAGGGACCTGGCCAAAAATAGGCACTTTACATGTGTGTATAGTTGGATACATCTCAAAAGTGTAACACAAGTAGAATCTAAAAGCACCTTCCCTCTTTAATGAACTGGGCCGCAGTAGGTCAGAGATAAATAGGAAACACCCCTGAAATACTTCACACCCCGCCATGGGAGGACCCCGCCATGGAGATGCCGTCCTCCCCTCCTCTCGGTCACATACTTTGGTTTTCAGCAACCCACCCGTCCACAGCAATTTCCTCAAAAGAGCTTAGGACGTTAAGTAAGCGCGAAGTCAATAGGGAGCACCGCTGAAGTAAACAGTGACCCTTCCTGAAACGGGAACAAGTTCATTGCTGATTCCAGGAGGCTGTGGCCCTCTGCTCGGGCCCACTGGCTGCCTGGATGATGGAGGCCTGGTTCCTGCCTTCTGGGGCCAGGCAAGCGCTGGGGGGCAGCGCAGGTAAACAAGCAGTGATGATGAGCGTGGTCAACACAAAGATGGCTGGTCACTGGGTGACCCCAGACTCTGACATGGGACCCCCAACCTGCACCCTGAGCCGCAGCCAGGTCATGCCACCGCTGAAAATGGGAAATGCCATCTCATGAGCTGTCACATTTTCTTACACCTCAGGCTAATGTTGAAATCCAGTGGTAGCTTGCCAGTCCTCTCTCTACTTCCTTGTTTCTTAGCCAAACATTGGCCTAGGAAAATGCACCAGGGACCTACCTGTTGTCCCCCTGACTAAGTTTCTCTCACCGAGATGCCCAGAGGTATCAGAAGTCTTACCAGAGTCTATTCCCTACTGTAAAGATGTCAAGCACCCACTAGCTGTTCGTCAAAACTGAGTACTTCTAAGAGGTTCCCTTTCTGAGCAGCTGGAACCATTTTAACTAATAGAATAACAATGTTACTGTAATGTGACTTTTGAAAAGTTCCTGTTAGCAAAGCAGGTCATTTTTATCTACAGTAAGAATTACTTACTAACCAGCAAAGGCAACAATAACATTTTACTATTTTTAAAGCAACGATTGAATAATGTAAAGAAATGATGTCAAAAGGGTATATGATAGAACACCCTGCAGTCACCAACATCTTTATAGCAGAATATTTACATGATGTGTAATGACATAGTTAAAGGTTTCTAGCACACCTATAGGAAAATCATATGGACAACATGACAGCATTTTTGGTAAAATTTATATTATATATATATATATAAAAAAGACAACAAGAGCTTCCCAAACTGGTAACACTGGTTATTTCTAGGTGGCAGAATTACACTTCTTTGCTTTGTATTTTTCTGTGTTGTATAAGCCTTTTGCAATTAACCCATAAAATGCTTTAAAGTTGAAGAAAATGCTTTTTAATCTTATAATCAGATAAGTAAATTAATAAATTTCCCTCAGAACAAAACGGAGAGACTGATGCAGATGGTTAATGCAAATAGTATTGATCAGCTCTTGCCTGGAATTAATAGCACAAGAGAAGCTCTGCTCCCCCAGGGTTCCTTGTGGGGACACCCCTTCACAGTCAGGGCAAAGGACAGGCCCAGATAACAGTGTTTAGACGGGTCTTTGATGTCCTCAGCTCTCAGCCTGGGACTGCTGAGCAGTGGAAACAAAAGCTCATTCTTGCAGGCCAGCTGCCGCCGGGCCTCCTGCTCCCTCCGTTTGGTACCGCTGCGTTCCCAGCGCTGACCTCTGCACCCTCCCAGACCCGAACAGCAGCACGGACAGCACTGTCAAAATGTCCACCCAAATTCAGCCAATGAGAAAACAAAATTATTGTTATTGAAACCAGCTTTGTGTCTTCATGGCCTAGCTGGAGTAAGAATGGAGTTTCTGAAAAAAAAGTGAGCAAAAAACGCAATCTTCCTTCCAAAATTAATACTTGTGTTTACAGGGATTATCTGAGAGTATGGGGATTACAGATAAATTTTGTTTAATTGCGCGATTTACTTTTTCTCCAACAAACATATTTGTGGGATATTAAACATTGTAAAATAACTACAATAATGTTGAAAATGTAAACTCACACTTCCAAAACTGCACTTGAGTTCTGTGCGTTCTACAAATAGGCTTTTAAATAGCCAGCTGCTAGAAGCCATCGGTGAGGGGGTAGAAAATGGGGGGTCGCGGGGCCCCTCACAGGAGCAGACAGCTGAAATCAGTCAGAGGTCAGGCAGGACTGCAGCTGACGGAGGAGACAAAGCAGGAGCCTAAACTGGGGCATGGCCATGCCTACCACAAGGTCAACTCCACCCTGAAGGTCACTATGCCCCAGTGGGACCCAGGACACCCAGGGTCACCACTCCTCCCTGGAGAGGAAGGCTGCCCAGTTGCACAGAAGCAACAAAAGCCCACGGGAACGCAGCCTCCCACCCTCCATTCAGGTTCCTTGTAACACCACTGCCAACTGCCACCAAGTCCTGACATAGTGCCCTGAAGCTGAACTGTCCTAGAAGCCTGAAAGCCTAGAATTATCTGCATGAGCATCTCAAGTTTATTGTGCGAACTTCAGGCGCTTTCGTGGCCCAATATATTTGACTTGATAATAAAAAGCACCAATTCTTAAAATCATAAAAGAAATCAATGCAAAAGCAATTTGACAGCATTATCAACAAACAGTGCTGGAACAACTGTGTACCCATAGGCAAAGAAATGAGCCTTGACCCGAATCTTTACACCTTATACAAAAATCAACTCAAAATGGTTCACAGACGTACACACAAAACATAAAACTATACATTTAAGGGGGAGAAAGTTGAAACATCTTCATGATCTAGGGTGAGGCAAAGAGTTTTTAGATTTGACATCAAAAACACAGTCCTTAAAATGATAAATTGATATGTTGGACTTCATCAACATTAAAGTTTTGCTCACAAAAGACCCTGTTACAAAGGTGAAAAGACAAGCTACGGAATGCAAGAAGATATTTGCAAACTTCAATCCAACACAGGACCCGTACCTGGATTTTTTTTTAACTCTCAAAACTCAAAACTCAACAATTAAAAAAAAAACAATTAGAAAATGGACAAAAGACATAAACAGGGCATTTTACCAAAGAAGATGGCAAATAAGCCATTAAAAATGTGTTCAGTCCCACTGGTCAATAGGAAAATCCAAATTAAAACAATAATAAGACATCACTACACATCCATCAGAATGGCTAAAAAATAGCGACAACTCCAAATGTCGAGTATGCAGAGAAACTGGATCCTCACACACTGCTGGTGGAAATGTAAAATGGCACAGCCACTCTGGAGAACTGTTTTGCAGTTTCTTATAAAATTAAACATGCATCCACCATAAGACCCAGCAATTTGCACTCTTGGATATTTCTTCCATAGAAATCAGAACTTCTGTTTTTACAAAAACCTGTGTACAAATGTTAATACTAGCTTTTTGTACGATAGCCAATAACTGGAAACAACTCAAATATCCTCCAACCAGTTAGTGGCTAAACTAACTGTGGTACATCCATAGCTCGGAATATAACTCAACAATAAAAAGAAATGAACTACTGATACTCAAAACGGAAGTGAATCTCCAGGGCATTATGCTAAATGAGGGGAGGGGTGAAGTCAATCTCAGGAGATCACATTCTGTATAATTTCAGGCATCTAGGATTCTTGAAGAAACAAAATTATAAAACTAGAGAACAGATCAGTGATTGCTGGGACGGGGAGGATGAGGAGTGCGAGGGAAGCAGATGTGGCTCTGAAAGAGCCACCTTGAGTGTCCTTGCAGTGCCGACACAATCCTGGATCTGGACTCTATGAGCAGTGTGATATTGTTCTATAGTTCTGCAAGATGCTACCATTGGGAGGAGCTGAGGAGAGGGCACATGAGAGCTCTGTATTAATTCTTACAACTGCATGAGAATCTAGAATTAATCTCAAAATAAAAATGTTCATTAAAAATAAATAATACCAATCATTTAAAAATAAAATTCTTGTTAGCAACCTGCCCTAACACTATGCCACTTGAGCAGCAGGGTTCACTTTATCCAGACTTTGCTTTGTTCACTCGACCATCCAGTGCAGCCACAGTGCTGGGAAGATGGGCTGCTCCTCGCCATTGTCTCCCCTTGAGAATTCTCTCTGGGAATTTGCAAGCTCTACACAATATTAATGGGGATTAGGAGGGAGCACCCAAGGTCCAAGTCTGAACCTGTTCACTCACAGAAATGACCTCAGACAAATATAAACTGAGGGGGGGTTGAAATCTCAATAAGACATATTTGTTTCCTTCCACAGTGATTAAATCACTGAAAGAAGACCCCGTTGGTGACCCCAGCCCCAGTCCCTGAGAGACATCGCATCCCTGTGAGCTGACAGCAGTGCACAGTGGCCAGAGCAAGAGCAGGACCCTGGTTTTCTGGGAGGACCTGAGAACACAGATGTATTCATTACTTTAAAAGTCATAAATACTTGAAGCGTTGGTAATGGATTGCCCCTGGTACCCCCTCAGGGTGCATGTGCCACATGTGGCAGGTGAGGTATCATGAGGAAACAGAGGGTATCCCACAGCTCAGGGGGACAGCAGAATCCTGGCATGATCCACCGGCTCTCCATGGATTGCAACATATTATAGTTTATATGTAGCCAGACTGTGATCTTAGGTAATAAAACCTTTACCGTGATAACGGTAAAGGAAGGATAATGACAACCACCTTCAGCACAGAGGCTCATTGGCAGCCTTCCTACCAGCACGTAGCTCCATGAGAAGCAGGGGTTGTTTGTTTTGTTCACTGCTGTGTTTCTGGTACTTGGACTGTTACTCGGCACACAGTATGTGCTCAACAAATATTTATGTATGAAATAAACAATAGGATTTTGTTGCTAAAATGTGTTACATTCAAGACCACATATCTGCAGATTTTTTAATTTTAGAAACAACTTTCTAAGCCTGTTCTAAATTTTTACAAATGAAGATTTTAGTGAGTTTTAAATACGTTTTACAGAAATGCAAAAGTTATTGATTAGTTCATATCAGGGAAGATATTTACATGATTGATGTAAAACACTTTTACATGGAAGACACCCAAGGATTGGTGGCTATAATAACTATTATTCCACTAACTCAAGCATCTGAAAGCAGAATAAAAGGTAGCTACGGTCAACGAAATGCTCTTATGTACATGAGCTCCTTGTTTTCTCTTGTATTATTCTCCATACTTCTCCCCAGAGTTTAAGACATTGCTAAGCACATAGTAGCTATTTTTATTTGACAAACATGAAACTAACTGATCTTTTGGCTCAAATTTTCCTCTATTTGGAATCCTACATTGGAGTCAAGACCTCAAAGTAGAACCCTTAATTGTTCTGTAATTGTTTCTACCGGTATTAGGTTTGGCTCTCTATCCAGAGTTCTATGATTCCCTTTAGAACAAAAGCTCCCTCATTCATCAGATATTTACTGAGCACCTACTGTGGACCAGCAGCCACTGTGTTGGGTGTTGGGGTGCAACAGTGAGCAGAAGAGACCTGACGACCCTTCACAGCACTTATATGCCAGGACATTCAAGAGGGAGCTAAGAGACTCAGAGGACTGGGCAAGACTGGATCATTTTCCACTTTATGTCCCTGAAGTTAAACTTTTTTTTGCCACTTTCTAAGAGCAGTCAAATTTATAAATGTGTTTTACCATCAATTAGTGAGGTTTCATCAAAATGGAAAGAACATCAAAAGTATAAGTAATAGGAAAAGCCCAAGAATCCGCTAGAGAAACAAATTATAATTTATACATACATACAGAATATAGAATTGCTATTTAAAATGAAACTATTGAAGAAATAATTATAGGTAATATTCATAATATAACTTTTATATGAAAAAATATACCAAATACATATCATGTATGATACAAATAATATATATCATGTAATATATAATTTTGGCCAATATTTAGAAGCATATAGAATTTAATTTTAATACCAGAAAAAATAAACTAAAATGTTACCAGTAATTATAAATTATATCTGGATCATAGGTCTGGTTTTCTTTTTTTTTTTTTTTTAACTCTGCTATATGTTCTTAAATGTTATGTCACAAATACACATTACTTCTACAATAGGCTTCCCCATCCTTTAAGTACTACAATTCCTCTGTATATCAAGAACCTGAACCATAAAGCCAAGAGTGCCCATTAAGCAGTATATAGGCTGAGAAGATTAACTGCCTAGAATCTTTATGAAGGGATTAGAGGTTCACGGGCCCATGGAATGGCCAGGCAGGGTTCCATGAGCTGACCTCAGCCAGCCCTCAGGGCCAGTTGCCCCCACAAAAGCGCTCGAGACTTCCTTTCCAAGTCTGGACCAGAACCACGGAAGCATGCTGGACAGGGAAAGGAGTGACTACTAAAAGCAAGCTCCCTTCACCCACCTAATGCACGAAGGGCCCGTACCACAGCCTTTGTTCAAATGTCCTGGTCTCTCTCAGTCCTGCGGACTATGCCTGGGCACGCAGCAGGATGCAGGGGGTTGCCTGCGTTCATGTGACAGACTATCTTCTTCTCATTCTGATGTTTTTAACCTTTATTATTTCTATTTTGAGATTGCCTCTTAACACTCTAGAATCTCTAAATCAAACATCGAATCACAAACTGGTCACAATTTCCTTTAAAAGGGGGTTTCTGATATCAAGTGAAATGGTAGTACTAGAATGAACACTTACGGTGCCATAGGAGTCAATAAATTGCTTACTAACCGAAAGAATGAATAATCATCCATATTAAGCACAGAAACCTTTAGAAAGGCTCTAGAAAAGTATAAACTCTCCTACTAAAAGTGGCCAGACAAAAAATACGGATATTTTAAGTGTAGCTTCAAATTACCCACCCAGTAAAAGATTGCAGGTGTTGGTCCGACTGGCAGTTATCACTAATTAAAAACATGTTAAACCACAAACCCATTTAAACCATCTGCAATAATAAGAAAAATCAGGATGGAATTTCAATTTCAACCTGAGCTCATTTCTTACTCCATAAAACATACCTGCTCCAGACTGAACAGCCCAGCACCTCATCCCCTGCTGCGGGTAATGGAAACGCTAAGCAAGCCGATTTCAGCAAGAAGAGACTCGAGGAAGCGTCTCTTCACCTGGGTTTCACTTAACCGTTTCACATTTTTAATTTGGTTTTTGTTTCCTAGAAACAAACTTTCCTGAGCAAGTGCTGAAAGAGTGCTTGGGAAGCAATGGATTGGTTATGAGGAATTCCTCAAATCTGCTCAGGGATTTAAGACATTCTGAGAAGATGGTTAGAAGTGGGATTCTAATTGACCGTTAAAACCTCCACTAACATTTTCCTACAAAGTGCTATAAATCAGGTGACATTAACACATTTATGTAAGGTGAAGTTCACAACCCTTCCAGACCCCTACCTCTCCCCCTGCCTAATGCCCAATGTTAAATGCAAAAATTAAAATGCTCTCACTGGGAATAAAAAATTTTTATCAAGTTGAATTTGCACATTTATTATTTTTAAAATGTATTTTAAAAAAAAACTTTTCAAGCCCTGAAGTTACACTTGCTTCTATAACAGAAGTTTCCTAAAGAACTTCGGTACACAACTAAGTAGTTCCTCTTTCCGCTGGTCTTCACGACCAGCGATCAAAAGAGGGTTGACAGCAAAATGGCCCGGCATCCTTCCCCTTGAATGGCGGGTCGCCCCGGCCTCCCCCCAGGCCTGGCGCCGGCGGCCACACGCGCGCGCGCACGCAGGCACGCACCTTGTTGGACCTCAGGAAAGCGGCCTTTGTTCCCCAGACCCAAAACTGGAATCCAGTCACTAAGCGCCCCTCCTCGCCTCCTGTGAGCCAGCCTTTCCAAGTGCAGATACCCCAAGACCGTCCGGGGAAGAAACCCCACATTCTCCTGCGTCCCAAGTGCGGGGAAGAGGAGGCTGCCCCCTGGGGCTCCGACTTTTCTAAACACATTGACACCGACACACACGCACTCCCACCCTCAGAAGAATCAATGTTACGGTCATTGTCATTTTGAATAGCTTTCACCTACGGAGCGGTCACCATGCGCCAAGCGCTGCGCCCGGAGCACAGCGCGCTCCAACCCTGACCCTCCAACTCTCCACCTCTCAGTCTATCACACGCTCACACACGCACGCACGAGGCAGCAGCACCCCGCTCCCCACGAGGCTCGAGGCTCAAGCCGGAAACCCGGGCACCCCCTCCGCGGCGCCGGGCGGGAGAGTGCCCACGCCCGCCCGGGCGCCCTGCGCTCCCCGCTCCCCTCGCGCCGGGGCTGGCGGGCGCCGAGGTCCCATCCCCCGCCCCGGCCCGCAGCCCGGCCGCCGCGGCCCTGCGCCCTCCGCCCCGCACGGCGGCCGGGCTGCGGGGCGGCCCTCACCTCGGCCCTTTGTCCTCCCGCGGGCGCGGCGCGCTCCGGTGCGACCGCCGCCGTCGGAGGGCCAGCCCAGCCTCGGGGCCGCGGTCCCACCCCCGGCGGCCGGGCTCCCGCCCGACCGGGGGCGCTCGGCAAAGCCCGGATCAGCGGAGCGCCGGCGGCGCCCAGCCCTGACCCCTGACACCGGCCGCCCCGCGGGAGTCCACCGCTCCGGGTCTTCGCGCCGACCTCGGAGGAGGGCCGGGCGGTGGGCTCGGCAGCCCCCGGCCCGGGCTGGGGCAGGGTCCGGATGAGGGCGGCGCCGGGCCGAGAGCCGGGGGGCGTCGAGCGGAGGGAGGAGGGGCGCGGGCGGGGCCGAGCCGCGGCGCCCTCCTCCGGCGCTCTCGCCCCAGTTCTACCCCAGCCCGCGCTCGTCCCCCCGAGGGCGCGGTGCCCCCACCCGTACCCACGGCCCCGCGCCCCAGGCCCCTGTCCCGCGGCAACCGCTCAGGAAAGTCGCTGAGCGCCCCACCTGAAGTGCCCTGCCCCGAGCTGGGTGCGCCGCCTGCGCCCAGAGGGGTCGCTTCCTCCGGGCTCCCCGAGGGTCTTCTCCCTGCGCCCCAGCTCCCCGACACTCCCGCGGGGCGACACCTGGGAGCCCCTGCCGCCACCGGGACTAGCGAGGAACGGAGTCTAGAAAGAAGCTGGAAGGACCCTCGGAGAGCAGAGTTCGTTTTGTCGCTTGGGTCCCAGGAGCCCGGAGGAGACAAGGCAACTCTGTGAGGCCAGGTGAGGAGTCAGGCCTCCCAACTACTCCACTCCCAGGGCCCCGGGTCCCCCGTCCCGTGCTCTGCCCCACGTGGGGAGCGGCGGCGGGGCGCCCAGCGGGGGCTGGCGCCTAGGGCCCCTTACATTCCCGGTCTGCGAGCGGCTCACGAGGGACGCCTGAGGCCTGCGGAGGAGGAAGACGGTCCTGGAACCACGGGCACCTGCGGGTGGAACCTGGCCAACTGCCTGGGCCCCTGCGTGGTCAGGCACAGTGAATGAATGAGCGAGGGCACCAGCGAACCTCAACAGGCCTGTGCAGACTTTCCTGGCGGCTGGTGAAGAGGTAACCAGAGCGATGAGCACAGGGCAGGGGTAAAACTCAAGATATCTTTCTTTTGAACAACAAAAAAAAAACTGGCCCCTGTGAGTCAGAGACCTGCGAGGTGCAGAGGCCCACCAGCGGCGCGCCCTCGCTGCCGTTCAGCCCCACGACCCCCAGTGAGGCCTTGGGCCTGACAGTCAGTGTCCTTGGCTGGACTGGGGAGTGGAGACAGCCACATGTCCCTGAGCTGGGCGGTTAACTGAGGAAAGAGAGGAAGAGGGGGTCGCCCCCAGCCACCGCACATCTCTACTAAAAATATTTCCTGAATGAATCTCAGCCCATCTCCAGTACTCTAGGAGCACCATTATTTTCCTTTTCTTAACATGAATATTTCAAATGCACACTAAACCAGAAAGAGTAATATCAGGAACTCCTTCCGGAATGCCCCCAAACCAGCCAATCCTAACGGTTTTGCCATACTTGCTTCAGATGTTCCTGTACGAAATAAACACCACAACACAGTCAAAGTCCTGGACAGCCCTCCCTGATCCCAAGTCTTCCCTGCCTACCACAGTACCCCTGTAAAACATCCCATCCATGTTTTTATGCTATTACTACATGTTCATGTGCTCATGAACTATATATAGCATTTTTTACCAGGTTTAGAACTTTCTGTGTGATATGGTATTCTGTGTTTTGTTCTGTAACCCATCAGTTTTTTTACTCAGTTGCATGTTTATAAGATCCATCTAATCATACAATCACATAATCTGGTTTATTTTAACTGCTAAATAGTAATCCATTTTATAAATACAGCACAATTTCTATACACATTCTTCTGTGGGTGGACATTTCAGTTGATACAGTTTGTCATGATTATAAACAACACTACAGTGAACATTCTTGAAACTGTATTTGCATTTCTAGGGTACAGCCCATATTTCAATCACTCCAGTAAAAACCTGTTACAGAATAACAATGTTGAATTAACATTAACCAATGTGTTTGCTCTGTGTTTTATAGTTACTCCGATTGCTACACCAATAATCACTGTAAGTGCCTTTGCTTTTTTGCCCCTTACATTTTGACAGCTTACATTTTATCAAGCAAATAAAATCCTATAGACCAGGAGTCAGCAAACTTCTTCTTAAAGGGCCAGAAGTAAATACTTGAGCTTTAGCCAGGCAAAGTAAAATCCATGCTATTCTATTATGTGAGTACTTATATAACCATTTAAAATACAACCTTTTAAAAAGTAAAAACTATTTTTACTTCATGAGCTGTAAAAACAAAAAGAGAAAAGAAAAAACAAAACAACAGGCAGCTCAGAGGATCTGGCCCATGAGTTACAGTTAGTTTGCCTACCCTTTATTACAAGAAAGTCATTCCAAAAATTACTTGCTTTCCTTGAAATCCAGCATTAAAAAGGGAGTCACATTTAGTAAGGACAAAGATATAATTCTCACCAGAAGAATCAGAGTGGATATGATGTTTCTCCCAGAGAAAAATTCTTAGGAAGGTGTCCCGTACCTTAGCCAGCTAACACAATAACTTTGGGGAAACCATTTTAATCCTTTAATCCTATTTTTTAAATCTCTAATACATTTTAATACATAGACTCCCTAACAATTAGGAATTAATGAGACAAGAAATGAGAGTCAATGAAAAAGTTGTATGTCATTTTCCTGCTTAATGAATCATCTCTCTACTCCTAGTTCACTGATTTGAACACTGGCACACAAATGCAGATGATTAAATTTGTTTTTCCTGAACTGAACTTGACCCACTTATTTTATATGTCTTTACTGAACTTGAGCCAAAACTTGAAAAAGTAATTTCAAGATACTTCTTAAATGAGGGGAATCAGCCTACTTTAAAATGTTGTTGACAAGAATGGGACCAAACTAAACTGTGGTGGCCGACCCGAGACTTACAAAGGGGCTGTCAATCTCCAAGCCCATTCAGTAAGCAGGGTTCTGGCAGAGGCCATGGGGTCAGCAAGGCAATTAGACATGGCTTCTGGGCACATTTGTTTCTTTGACCAGTATTATCCTAAAGAATTCACACACATACACTTTTCTTCACACACCTACCCACAAACATGTCTATGTATGTACTAACAAATCTATTCTTTGCACACACCTTATCTACTTCCTTAAATGCATACAGCATACACACTTCAAAGATACATATCGCTCTTTTTCACATAGATACATGACTCCTACATGTATGTCTTTCCACAGACATCAAATAAGTCCTGTTCTTCCTCTCTCCCTCTCTTTCTCTCACACACACGTGTGCACCTTGTCACACAAACATTTCTTCCTCTGGCACATACATGCTCCTTGCAACCATATTTCTG
Source organism: Manis pentadactyla (assembly GCF_030020395.1). Classification (NCBI taxonomy): domain Eukaryota; kingdom Metazoa; phylum Chordata; class Mammalia; order Pholidota; family Manidae; genus Manis; species Manis pentadactyla. The sequence goes on from NC_080020.1 coordinate 227,831,264, forward strand.
TTTCTTGAAGATCCAACTCTTCACCTAACTTTTTCTTTGTAACATACACACATTTTCACAAAATGACACTCAAACACAATGTCATTCTCTCACATATTTTCATATATAAGTATATATGTGTGTGTGTGTGTGTGTGTGTATTTGCTTATCTCATCCCACATACAAATATACGCACAGTCTCCTTCCTCCCCGGCCTTGGCACAGTTTCCTCTTGTGGCACATTCATCACAACCACCCAGCTGCAGGGCCGCAGAGCAGTGCTGGGTGGGTGCAGCCATTGAAGATCCCATTTGTGTCAGTCAAGCAGCTTGGAATCATGTGTTAACAGCACGCCACTTGCTTCTATGTCAAGGGGGCTCCTAAATGCCTTAAGTGTACTAAAATTTTATTCTTTTACAGTAAATATCTCTAAAGTGTAACCCAGTTTATGCTGTTAACTATCACTTTCTGTAGAGAAAATGCTTCTCCAGCATAGTAAATACTTTAATCCAGCTTGCTTAAATTCTCCCAAATGAGAATGGGGGATGTCTTGGTTTGTTCAGGCTGACACACAAAGTACCACAAACAACAGACATCTATTCTCCCTCAATTCTGGAGGCCGGAAGCCCAAAATCAAGGTGTCGGCATGCTTGCTTCCTTTTGAGGCTGGGAGGAAGGATCTTTTGCAGGCCCCTCTCTTCGCCTTGTCAAGGGCTGTTGTCTCCCTTGTCTTCACATGGTCTTCCCCCTTGCACATCTGTGTCCAGATTTCCTTTCATATAAGGACACCAGTTATATTGGATTAGGGCTTATTTTAATGACCCTCTTTTAGTTCGATTACCTCTGTAAAGACCCTATCTCAAAATAAGGTCAAATAAGGTCACATTCTGAAGCACTTCGGATTAGGACTTCACCGTATGAGTTTGGAAGGGGCCAAGGATGGGGAATACAATTCAACCCCTAACAGTAGGATTTGACTTGTTTCTACATGTGGTTGGTTCAGAGATAACTAAACTTCACCTTGATCAATATTTCACCTGGTGCCTAGATGTGGCAGATCCTCATTTGAGACCTTAATCTCAAATTCCGCTGCACCTCACCCTGCTCCGCTCTTAACCTCCATTTTACCAGGGATATTGACCACCCAAAACGCAGAGGCCCTATTCAATAGATTCCTGAAGGTGAAACTGCACCGCCTGGTGGACAGCCGAGGTGCTACAGGTCCACCTTGGTTGATACCAAATATTAGATAGACAAGGGAAAAAGATTCAGAGGAGCAAAACGTATTTGGTGCAACCGATATATTTCATGGGGATTGTGCATGAGAAATGAACATTTATACAATCAATAAGACATTACCAAATTAAAGTGTACTTGTGTAGAATTCAAATGGAACAGAACATAGTAATTCAACTTCAGTCAGACTTTCTTTATAGATCTGGTTGCAAAATAGGTGCACACTAGCATTTTAACACCAGACCATCATAACCACAGAAGGTGAAATTACATAAAAGTTTGAGGAGATGTGTATTTCAATAAACTTCTCTGTTGGTTGTGTAGCAAGATTTAAGGACTTAATCTCTAAGTGCATTTACAGAACAAAATTACACAGGACTGAAGGAAATGCAAAGGATGTGAACAATTTCACTGTAGATGTCATTATCCGCCACACCTAAATTCTTCATTCTCTTTTTCTCTAAAGAACACCTCTTGGGGGGTTATTCATCTGGGAATGTAATAGTGTAATGTACACTATGCACATTATGAACATGTATGACACCCCTGGATTATTGTGATGTATCCCAAAATGTGTATGTATATCTCACTGCCAAGTAAGAGTTTTAGCTTAATGTATATAGCTTCTCTCTAACCAAAAGAATAAAGACGCTTGTGTTGAAGAAATATGTATTAATACAGAGTGAACAATGATGTTTCTTAGAGGCCAAATGAAAATTTATTTCATTTATCCTATTTTCATATCCCTAGCTCTTCTAGAGGGAAGGAAAATTGATTCAACTTCTTTTAGAGACAATTTGATAATATCTATCAAAATTACCAATATACCTGTGACCCAATAATTCACTCCTAGCCACTTATCTTTTAGGTGTACTCACATCTGGGTGGAGGGATGTCTGCACAAGCACAAGGTTATTCTATATTTAATATATTATTCATGGTAGCAAAATATTGGAAATGTTGGAAATGCCCAGCCTTGGAACAGCATGGATGATTTGTGACACATATAAGCAGTGCAATACTGTGTGGACATAAAAAAGAGTGAATAACACTTTCATTACACTGCTAAGGAACAGTCTGCAGGATATTTTGCTAAGTTAAAAAAAATCAAGAAATAGCATGCTTTTTTTAATGTGCATTCAAGGGACAGGGGAAATAATGTAGATGAATATTTGGTCATCAAACATCTCTGCAAGAATATGCAAGATATCAGTGCGATCGTAGCTGCCAAAGAGCAGGCTTCTGCTGCCGGGAGACAAGAACAGGAGGGAGATTTTCCACTGTTCATGCTTTCCTATCTTTGAATTTTGAGCTGTATAAATGTCCCTCTTCAAAATTAATTCAAAGTTTTTAAATTTAATTTTCCCTGCCCAAAACTTTTCGAAGGTCTACTAATATTTTTTTATTCATTTTATTATCATTAATCTACAATTACATGAAGAATATTATGGTTACTAGACTCCCCCCTTCACCAAGTCCCCCCCTGACAAACGCCATTACAGTCACTGTCCATCAGCGTAGTAAGATGCTGTAAAATCACTACTTGTCTTCTCTGTGTTGCACAGCCCTCCCCGTGCTTCCCCTACACTATACATGTGAATCGTAATGCTCTCTTTCTTTTTCGCCGCCCTTATCCCTCCCTTCCCACCCATCTTCCCCAGTCCCTTTCCCTTTGGTAACTTGTTAGTCCATTCTTGGGTTCTGTGATTCTGCTGCTCTTTTGTTCCTTCAGTTTTCCTTTGTTCTTATACTCCACATATGAGTGAAATCATTTGGTACTTGTCTTTCTCCACCTGGCTTATTTCACTGAGCATAATACCCTCTAGCTCCATCCATGTTGCTGCAAAAGGTAGGATTTGTTTTCTTCTTATGGCTGAATAATATTCCATTGTGTATATGTACCACCTCTTCTTTATCCATTCATCTATTGATGGACACTTAGGTTGCTTCGATTTCTTGGCTATTGTAAATAGTGCTGCGAGAAACATAGGGGTACATCTGTCTATTTCAAACTGGGCTGCTGCATTCTTAGGGTAAATTCCTAGAATTAGAATTCCTGGGTCAAATGGTATTTCTATTTTTAGTTTTGTGAGGAACCTCCATACTGCTCTCCACAATGGTTGAACTAATTTACATTCCCACCAGCAGTGTAGGAGGGTTCCCCTTTCTCCACAACCTTGCCAACATTTGTTGTTGTTTGTCTTTTGGATGGCGATCCTTACTGGTGTGAGATGATATCTCATTGTGGTTTTAATTTGCATTTCTCTGATGACAAGCAATATGGAGCATCTTTTCATGTGTCTGTTGGCCATCTGAATTTCTTCTTTAGAGAACTGTCTATTCAGCTCCTCTGCCCATTTTTTAATTGGATTATTTGCTTTTGTTTGTTGAGGCATGTGAGCTCTTTATATATTTTGGATGTCAACCCTTTATTGGATCTGTCATTTGTGAATATATTCTCCCATACTGTAGGGTATCTTTTTGTACTATTGATGGTGTCCTTTGCTGTACAGAAGCTTTTCAGCTTGATATAGTCCCACTTGTTCATTTTTGCTTTTGTTTCCCTTGCCCGGGGAGATATGTTCATGAAGAAGTTGCTCATGTTTATGTCCAAGAGATTTTTGCCTATGCTTTTTTCTAAGAGTTTTATGGTTTTATGACTTACATTCAGGTCTTTGATCCATTTCGAATTTACTTTTGTGTATGGGGTTAGACAATGATCCAGTTTCATTCTCTTATATGTATCTGTACAGTTTTGGCAGCACCATCTGTTGAAGAGACGGTCATTTCCCCATTGTATGTCCATGGCTCCTTTATCATACATTAATTTAACATATATGTTTGGGTTAATATCTGGGGTCTCTGTCTCTATTCTGTTCCACTGATCTGTGGCTCTGTTCTTGTGCCAGTACCAAACTGTCTTGATTACTGTGGCTTTATAGTACAGCTTGAAGTTGGGAAGCAAGATCCCCCCTACTTTATTCTTCCTTCTCAGGATTGCTTTGGCTATTCAGGTCTTTGGTGTTACCATATGAATTTTTGAACTATTTGTCCTAGTTCGTTGAAGAATGTTATTGGTAATTTGATAGGGATTGCATCAAATCTGTATATTGCTTTGGGCAGGATGGCCATTTTGACGATATTAATTCTTCCTTGCCAAGACCATAGGATGAGTTTCCATTTGCTAGTGTCCTCTTTAATTTCTCTTAAGACTGTCTTATAGTTTTCAGGGTATAGGTCTTTCACTTCCTTGGCTAGGTTTATTCCTAGGTATTTTATTCCTTTTGATGCAATTGTGAATGGCATTGTTTTCCTGATTTCTCTTTCTACTAGTTCATTGTTAGTGTATAGGAAAGCCACAGATTTCTGTGTGTTAATTTTGTATCCTGCAACTTTGCTGAATTCAGATATTAGTTCTAGTAGTTTTGGAGTGGAGTCTTTAGGGTTTTTTATATATAGTATCATATCATCTGCAAATAGTGACAGTTGGACTTCTTCTTTACCAATCTGGATTCCTTGTATTTCTTTGTTTTGTCTAATTGCCATGGCTAGGACCTCCAGTACTATGTTGAATAACAGTGGGGAGAGTGGGCATCCCTGTCTTGTTCCTGATCTCAGAGGAAAAGCTTTCAGCTTCTCACTGTTCAGTAGATGTTGGCTGTGGGTTTATCATATATGGCCTTTATTATGTTGAGGTACTTGCCCTCTATACCCATTTTGTTGAGAGTTTTTATCACGAATGGATGTTGAATTTTGTCGAATGCTTTTTCAGCATCTATGGAGATGATCATGTGGTTTTTGTCCTTCTTTTTGTTTATGTGGTGGATGATGTTGATGGATTTTCGGATGTTGTACCATCCTTGCATCCCCGGGATGAATCCCACTTGGTCATGGTGTATGATCCTTTTAATGTATTTTTGAATTCGGTTTGCTAATATTTTGTTGAGTATTTTTGCATCTACATTCATCAGGGATATTGGTCTGTAATTTTCTTTTTTGATGGGGTCTTTGCCTGGTTTTGGTATTAGGGTGATGTTGGCTTCATAGAATGAGTTTGGGAGTATTCCCTCCTCTTCTATTTTTTGGAAAACTTTAAGGAGAATGGGTATTATATCTTCTCTGTTTGATAAAATTCTGAGGTAAATCCATCTGGCCCTGGGGTTTTGTTCTTGGGTAGTTCTTTGATTACCGCGTCAATTTCGTTGCTGGTAATTGGTTTATTTAGATTTTGTGTTCCTTCCTTGGTCAGTCTTGGAAGGTTGTACTTTTCTAGGAAGTTGTCCATTTCTTCTAGGCTTTCCAGCTCCTTAGCATATAGGTTTTCATAGTAGTCTCTAATAATTCTTTGTTATTCTGTTGGGGCCATTGTAATGTTTCCTTTCTCATTTCTGATGCTGTTGATGTGTGTTGATTCTCTTTTCCTCTTAATAAGTCTGGCTAGAGGCTTATCTATTTTGTTTATTTTCTCAAAGAACCGGCTCTCTTGATTTCATTGATTTTTTCTATTGTTTTATTCTTCTCAATTTTATTTATTTCTTCTCTGATCTTTACTACGTCCCTCCTTCTGCTGACTTTAGGCCTCATTTGTTCTTCTTTTTCCAATTTTGATAATTGTGATGTTAGACTATTCATTTGGGTTTGTTCTTCCTTTTTTAAATATGCCTGGATTGCTATATACTTTCCACTTAAGACTGCTTTCGCTGCATCCCACAGAAGTTGGGGCTTTGTGTTGTTGTTGTCATTTATTTCCATATATTGCTGGATCTCCATTTTAATTTGGTCATTGATTCTTTGACTATTTAGGAGCTTGTTGTTAACCCTCAATGTGTTTGTGAGCCTTTTTGCTTTCTTTGTACAATTTATTTCTAGTTTTATACCTTTGTGGTATGAAAAGTTGGTTGGTAGGATTTCAATCTTTTTGAATTTACTGAGGCTGTTTTTGTAGCCTGGTATGTTGTCTATACTGGATAATGTTCCATGTGCACTTGAGAAGAATGTGTATCCTGTTGTTTTTGGGTGTAGAGTCCTATAGATGTCTGTTGTACAGTGAGTCTCTTGTAAGCAGCATATAGATGGGTCTTGTTTTTTTATCCATTCAGTGACTCTATGTCTTTTGATTGGTGCATTCAGTCCATTAACATTTAGAGTGATTATTGATAGGTATGTACTTATTGCCATTTCAGGCTTTGGATTCATGGTTAGCAAAGGTTCCAGGTTACTTTCCTTACCATCTAAGAGTCTAACTTAACTCACTTAGTATGCTGTTACAAGCACAATCTAAAGGTTCTTTTTTATTTCTCCTCCTTTTTCTTCCTCCTTCATTCTTTCTATATTAGGTATCAAATTCTGTACCTCTTGTCTATCCCTTGATTGACTTTGGGGATAGTTAATTTAATGTTGCATTTGCTTCATAATTAGCTGTTCTACTTTCTTTACTGTGGTTTTATTACCTCTGGTGACAGCTATTCAACCTTAGGAACACTTCCATCTATAGCAGTTCCTCCAAAATAGACTGCAGAGATGGTTTGTGGGAGGTAAATTATCTCAGCTTTTGCTTATCTGGAAATTGTTTAATCCCTCCTTCAAATTTAAATGATAATCTTGCCGGATAAAGTAATCTTGTTTCCAGGGCCTTCTGCTTCATGGCTTTAAATACATCATGCCACTCCCTTCTGGCCTGTAAGGTTTCTGCTGAGAAGTCTGATGTTAGCCTGATGGGCTTTCCTTTGTATGTGATCTTATTTCTGCCTCTGGCTGCTTTTAACAGTCTGTCCTTATCCTTGATCTTTCCCATTTTAATTACTATGTGTCTTGCTGTTGTCTTCCTTGGGTCCCTTGTGTTGGGAGATCTGTGGATCTCCATGGCCTGAGAGACAATCTCCTTCCCCAGATTGGGGAAGTTTTCAGCAACTACCTCCTCACAGACACTTTCTATCCCTTTCTCTCTCTCTTCTTCTTCTGGTATCCCTATAATGCGAATATTGTTCCGCTTGGATTGGTCACACAGTTCTCTCAATATTCTTTCATTCTTAGAGATCCTTTTTTCTCTCTGTGCCTCAGCTTCTTTGTATTCCTCTTCTCTATAGTTTCTGTTTCATTTATTGTCTCCTCCACCATATCCAACCTGCTTTTAATACCCTCCATCGTGCTCTTCAACGATCGGATCTCCGACCTGAATTCATTCCTGAGTTCTTGGATGTCTTTCTGTACCTCCATTAGAATGTTGATGATTTTTATTTTGAACTCCCTTTCAGGAAGAGTCACGAGGTCCATATCATTTAAATCTTTCTCGGGAGTTATATTAATAATTCTATTCTGGACCAGGTTTCTTTGGTGTTTCATATTTGTATATGGCGCCCTCTAGTGTCCAGAAGTACTCCGCCTGTATTAACTTTCCAACCCGGTAGTCATGCGAGTCTCATGAAAGCACCATGAGATGTAGGTTTGTGCCCCCAGCGCAGATCTCCAGAGCTAGGTATTCAGCAGTCCCAAGCCTTCCACTCCCTCCCTGCTCTGTTTGTCTTCCTCCCGCCATTGAGCTGGGGTGGGGGAAGGGGCTCGGGTCCCGCGGAGCCACAGCTCCTGTACGTTACCCCGTTCACTGAGGTCTGCTCTTTTCTCCAGGTGTGTGCAGTCTGATGGGTCCTCTTTCCTGTTACTCTCTCAGGATTAGTTGTGCCAACTATATTTTCTGACTGTATCCAGTTTTAGGAGGAAGCCTCTGTCTCTCCTCTCACGCCACTGTCTTTAATCCATCTCCCCTACTAATATTTTTTAATTGTTGGCATTATAAGTCTGACACCAGTGGGATTATTCTCTAATATTTAGCAACTTTCTTTTCTCTTAGGGGAAGATACTAGTGTTGTTCTTTTTCTTTTTGTAAATGATTTGTAATTACCTAACCAGACAAAAACCACAAGTTTGCCAATTGCATTTCTTCTTTCAGTGTAATTAATTGAAAAGGGTTTTTAATATGGATCCCTACAGAAAGTGGGCAAGAAAATTTCAAATGATTTGTCTGAATTATCACCAGTGAAATGTTGCTATAACAAATTAAATTTGAACCAAGATACATTATCAAAAAGACAGCAACTTGAATACAAGTTTTCCTGAAGTGTATTCCTTATCAATTAAATACTAAGAATTCCCAATGCTGACGATATAGCATTCTTTCTCCAAAATAAAACTAATTTAAACCTACATTATTTAAGAAATACAAAGAAAATTAGTGTCATTCTGCAAAAAATTCAAGTAGGAGAGAAAATAGAGGTTGCCAAACTTACCAATAATTTGAAAAGGCTGACTCTAAACAAAGTCCATTTGAAGGTATGCCTAGAAGATTTAGGACAAAATATTATCTTTATATTTCGTGCTGTCATGTTTTGTTTCAGACTTTATATTTCACAGTCAGCATAGTAAGGATTTTATTTTTTTCAAATCCTATTTGTTTATTTATAATGTAATGTACCAATTGAGAGTAAAATGTAATTAGGGACATCCGAGCAGTTGTGGAACTCACCAGACAACATATGGGGAGGAAGCTGGGGTGTTAGTCTCATCTGGGGGTTCAGAGAAGACTTTCTGAGGGAATCATGTCTAAAATGAGGATGTGGTTTGCTAGAGGAAGCGTCAAAGGGATACGTTCTAGGCAAAGGAAACATGTGAGAAGACTCGGCAGTGAGAGCAGCTTTTGAGGAATTAACGAAGGTTCATGTGACTGAGCAGAGAGAGCAATGCAGCGAATGGCCCGTGGTAAGGGGCCGGGGGATCCTGAATGCCCGGGACACAGTTCCTGCCCCAGAAGTGTGATGGGGGAGACAGCCAGGCAGGGAAGTGATCAGTGTACAGGGAAAATGCTAATCTTGAGTATAATACAAACAAAGTACACTGACAGATTTTAAGCAGAGGCGTGGTGAGATCAGACCTGCGCTTTAGAAAGATTTCCCCAGCAACGTGCAGGTGACAGTTACCAAAACAACAACAAAAAACCAGCTGTTTAATTTGACAGTGACAGTTAGAGTCCCTTGTAGGTGGGGAGATGAAAGGATGAAAGACAGGGAAATGAATTAGGGAGAAGTTACAATAGTCGAGAAACAATGCCAATGAGGGCAGCCGTGGGGCAGCGGGAATCGGGAGGAGAGAAAGGCTGAAAACACTTTTTGGGGAGAGAGCTGACAAGCCTCCGCGCCTACCCAGCCTTCCCTTTGTTGCCTTCTCATTGGGGTTCACCCATGCGTACAGCAATAGCTCATCTTTCCCACAGCTCCTTTTTTGACAGGCTTTATGGGGATTTGCCCTTGCGGGTGTATTTGATGGCCGGCTTCCTCTTTGTTTCCTTTCTGAAGCCGGAGGCAGATACTGTTGCTGAGCGGAGAGCCTGAAGCCAGGATCCAGGGTGAAGGAAAACGTCTGTGAGCCGGCATCTTCCTGGGGGCTTCTGCAAAGCCTGTCAGGTTCTGAACAAAACCTCTCTTTGTTCCATCTGATGTCACTTAAGATGCATTTTTAGTCTCTGAAGCAGGAGCTTTGGAACTTGGCTACAAATAGCCCCTGTGAAACTGTGACGTTCGTGTAACCGATGAAGGTGGATTGAGCACCAAGGACTTGACGTCCACTGCCTCTAAACACAGCAGAATTGCAGGTATGTTGACCCTCCAGGGTCTGGAAGGTTGGTCAGCTGCTGTGGAACTGACTCCATCTCCTCTTTGGCCAAGAGTTTGTCCTGGCACGTCAAACGTTCATCCCCCCTTCCTAAAATATGTCCTGATCAGGAAATTAAGAGACCAGGGTTTGCATTGCAGCTGTGCTAGAGTGAAGGCAAATTCTGGCATGCTAAGACCCCCACCCCTTAAGATCCAATCACCAACGCAGAACACACCCTTCCCCTACTCCTTAAAAGCGCGCTTCCTCACCCACGAGCTGCTGCTCCCTCTCTCTGGGGGCAGCCATTTTCTCTTCAGATAATAAAGTCTCTTGCGTGGGCCCGTGTCTGCTGAGTCGTTCTGGGGTAAGGAGGGTCGCGGCGAGATACCCTTTCATAGAGACCATCTGTTTGATGTTAGGAAAGTCACCTAACGTCTCGGTTCTCTGTCCCCTCCCCTGTGAAATGAAAGGACTTTACTAAATGATCCCCAAGACCTCTTCCTGCTCGAAGGTTCTTGGAGCCAGACTGTTACATACAGAAAACTAGGGGGGATAGTCCTTGTTACCACCTGTTCTCCTCTTTCACACATGCCTCTTCCTCCAACTCTCTTAGGAGGGTGCGTACATGAGAGAGACTTCAAGATGACCACAAACCACGGGTGACACCTCCAGTGTGAGTCCTGGCCTCGCCATGCCTGCCCACTCTGACCTCTGGGCCGCTTCCTCCAATCTTCAGTCCTTCCAGAAAGACTCGCTGGGTCTTCCTCCTCCCTCTCAGCCCATGGCTGCGCCTTCACAGACCAGGGCTCCCCCAGCTACCTGCCCAAACCTTGCCAGCTGGCCTGCCTCTGTCCTTACTCTGTCCCCCCATCACTGTGGAGGTGGAGGCCCCCCTCTTGTCTCCAGTCGCCTCCTCTGTCTGTGTTCGGTCTCCATCTCACCGCGCCAGCCTCCTCACCCTCTACCTGGGGAATCTGCACCTGCCCTGTGGGCTCTTCTCATCAGCATTGGACAACTTAGGGCTCTTCCATCTTCAAAGAAAAAACGAGAGGAAGAAAGAAAAAGAGAAAAGAAAGAATGAAAGAGAGAAAGAGAAAGAAAAAGGAAAGAAGAAACAAAGGAAGGAAGGAAGGAAAGATGGATGGGAGGGAGGGAGGGAGAAAGGAAAAAACAAGCTCTCAGCCTGTTGCTCATAGTACAGCTCTGCCTTCTGCCTCCCTGGCCACTCCTTAATTACCTTTATTGTTGTTGTTTATTTTAAAAACAAAAGCAAAACATGCATACTGCAAGCAGTTATGATGGTATCTGCCAGCCCCTTCCACCTGGCCCGGCCCTACCTGCTCTCACTCGTGCTCCGGGAACAAACTGGGTCTATTCCTGGCCTCCAGCGACCCAAAGTGCCTGCCGCAGCCCCTGCTTTCCCTTAAATTCCGTCAACCGCAGCTCTGTTCCTCCTGCCTCCATCTTCCGAATCCGTCCTTTCTCTTCATTTTGACTACCACTGGCACAGCTGGGACCAGCATCAGCTGCCCTTTCAGTGACTATGACAACCTCCTAGCCATCCTCTTTGCTCCAATTTGACTCCTTCTTTTATTGTTTAAGATCTAAACATGCCTATGCTGGAGTGAGATCTATCCGTAGAACGCTGTGACTAGGAAATGTCGGGTTACGGTGGTGACCATTGGCTTTATTCAAAGTCCTCAATCTTGAAAGGCTGCATTTAGGGAAGTTAAATTGGCTTCAGTTTAGCTGAGGTGTCCGCACTTGGAGACATGGTGGGATCAGCTCATTCACCTGGAAAATCAGGAGCTGGACTAGACCAGTGCCATGCAGAGTATGCCAAAATCCTCAGAGTTTGCCAAAATCCTCAGAGTTTTTGCTTTTGGCCCCAGTAGGGCCAGAAAATTTGCATTCTTAAGAAGCTCCCAGACGCTGATGCTGACTGTTGGTGATGGCTACTAATCTCGTAGCCACTAGTTTCCCGGCTATTTAAATTAATATTTAAGTTGAATTAAAAATTAAAATTCAGACACACAGCCACACTTCAGGTGCTTAAAACCACACATGGCTGGCAGCTTCCACACTGGACAGTGCGGAACATTTCCGTTACTACATGAAGTCCTACGGGGCACGGCTATTTCCTCATAGACTCCTGTAGAGGACATATCACCCTCGAGGAGGTAAAATATCCTTTGACAGATAAGGCCTTTCAGAATTCCACTTGGCCTATATTTCAGCCCTAATTTTAAAGACCCAAGACCCACACCCCATTCTGCTGTGGCACCATTTGCGTTAGGAAGCACGCACAAGAACAGACTGGAAAAGGGAAATACTGGGATTTCTGTGCCAGGAACTGTGTCTGTGCACCACTGTCAGGCATGGTGGACAAAACGAACGACTTGGTGGCTGAAGTTCAGTGGCCTTGAGCAAGTCACTTAACCTTTCTGAAGCTTTTCATCATCTGGAAAGTATTCTAGAAATATCTACCCCACAGGGAGATGCGCAAAAAAGCACCTGTCGTTTATACCAAATTCAGTTGTTTTTCTCCTCCCTCTGTGCTCCCGTAGCAGGTCATCCACATTCCAGTTTAGTACTTATGCATTCTAGGTGTGTTTCCACCAGCTGAGGGCTGCCAAAGCACAAGGTAAGGCCCCTGTCAGATTGAGTCCCCTCCTCAGCACCTACCCCTGCTGCCAGGCACGTGCTCAGAAACACGTGCAGGTGAAGCCAAGTCATAGTACTGTATTTGGAGGGCCGTGTCATCGCCCTGACCCACCACAGCTGTGCTCACACTGTGACCTCCACCTAGAGTGCCTGCCGCCTCCATCCTGACCCACATCCACCTTCTCTCACCTGACCCCGGTGCTGGCTGCAGAAAATCTAGGTGCCCTTCAGTAATCTCCTTGATGATTGGTATACCAAATTAATCCATCACCTGCGGAGTCAAATCCTGTCTCTAACACTGCCTACCCAGGACCTTGGGTAATTTTTGTAATCTTGTTAACCTTCATTTTCCTGATCTACAAATTGGGCAAAAAACACCTCTCTTTCAGTTCTGATATAAGACTTACACAAGAAAATGTATGCCAAACGCATAGTCAATTCTGGATTATGTTTTATTTATTAAAAACAGCCATTTCTGATCTCCAGTGTTTGCCTTCTCAGGGACTCTGGTTGGTTAAGGCCTTTTAACTACTCTGAGAAATTCTCCATTCGGCAACAAAATCCAATCTTCTGAAGACTTCCCCTAAATTCCTTTATTTCAAGTCATTCACTTAGCAAACCTTTACGGAGCACTTACTATCTGCCAGGCATTGTGCCAGATGATGAGATACAAAGGATAGAGAATGGCTCCAACCTGGAGAAGTTTATAATCTAGTGGGGACCCAACTTCCTCCAGAAGCCTTCCCTGCCTCACCTTAGGGTGGGTTGAAGCCCCTGGTCTACCAGGTCTGGGGTACTGCCCTCCACCCTGTATTTACCACATTGCTTTGCCTTTTATTTCAAACGTGTGCTTGTCCCTCTTCTAAGTATTCTATACTCATTAATTCACTTAATCCTCACAGCAACCGTAAAACGTAAGTACATCATTATTCCCATTTAACAGATGAAGAAACTGAGGCACAAACCCACTAAATAACTGCTGAAGGTCTTGTAAATACAGGTAGAGGGAGCGGGGCTTTGAAAACACATCTCTGGTTCCAGCTTTAAATGTTCCGTTTATTTATCTGTTTCCTTCACTGGAATTTGAGATTATGCCAAATTCAAATGAATATCTCCTGTACCCTTCGCAATATCTGGCACAACAGGTAATCAATACTGCATTCATCAAATGAAAAAAAGGAAGGAAGAAAAGGGGGGAAAGGAGAGAAAGAAGCACGCAAGTAAACAATCCCACAGTGGTTCGGTTACCAACATTTACTGGGCATCAATACTGAGCAAGTGCCTAAGATGGGCAGAGGGAGCCCAAGGATAAATTAACATCCCTGCTCGCTCAGAACTTTCAGTAATCGGTGCGTTAGTGTCAAGAATTCTCAGGCGACAACGGCGTCTTCCCGGTGGCCTCCTTCCTCTCGCCCCGTTCCGTTCCTCTAAAGTTCCTGTTCCACCGCTTCCTTTCCCTTCGCCATCCCCTCCCTGGATTTCGCGGTCCGAGGTTTCCGGGACTCCGGCGCCGGCGATAAGAGGATCAGTGCGTGGGAGCGCTCCGGCCGCGGCAGGCATGCGCAGTGGGGGCGGCGCACTGCGCATGCGGGAAGATGGCGGGCCTGGCGTCCTGAGTGCAGTGGGTCACCCCGCTCCCGTCCCTTCTGCGTCGTAGCTCCGGGGCCCTGCGGCAGTGGGGCCTTGGCTCGGGGCCAACCTAGCCAGTGGCGCTTCCGAGCAGGCCGCGGCCCCGGTCCGTGCTTGGCCTCGGGGAACCGGCGTGTTGGGCGCGGCGCCCAGCCGGAGCGGGAGAAGGCGGGAGAGCCCGCAGGGTGCGAGGGCGCGGGGCGGCCGGCCGGGCAGCATGAGTCAGCAGCGGCCCGCGCGGAAGCTGCCCAGCCTGCTGGTGGACCCGGCGGAGGAGACGGTGCGCCGCCGCTGCCGAGACCCCATCAACGTGGAGGGCCTGCTGGTAAGCCCGGGGAGTGGCCGTGGGCCGGGGTGGGGGCTCGGGCCCAGCCGTCGCTCCCCTTCCCTGGGGAGCCGGACCCGCCGCCGTCCGGGTCGTGCGCTCCCCCTGGGCCGGGCCCGTGGCTGCTGCTCAGGTCCCCCCCAGCCCTCCGGCCGCCCATCGCATCGTGCGAACCAAAGCGACCGTGGGCATGCACTCGCCTTCTTGAAACACTTGCTCTCGGACGTACAGTCAGTCTTCTTGTCTTTTTCCTCGGGATTACAGAACACTTCTGCAGAAAATTGACCAATTTTATGTTAGACGATCATGTTTTTCTGTCTCCACTGGACCTTCAATATATCTCTGCAACCTGTTGTACTCTGGACGTCTCGCATGCTTCTACTTAACTGCAGTCATGTGAAGCCCTGTCCACACCTCACATCTCCCACCCTACAGCACCTTTAGCGTGTTAACCTCTCTCCTGTTGACAGAGAAAATGGGGGATAGGGCTTCCTTCCTACAAGAGGTTAATTTCCCCTGTTCTTGCTGTAGGTTAGACGCCGTGCATTCTTGGTTCCCAGGGCCGTTGATGAATCCGTCATTTTCCATTTCTCCCCATATTTTCATTTTTTGTTGTCGGTTTCTTCCCATAAGTATCTAAACGCTTATCAAAGTCAATATGCCCAGTTCCCAAGGGTATTCAGTGCTCAAAAATAATATATGAGTATAATCTCTCATTTACTTTCTCACAGCAGTCCTGTGGGATTATTACTCTTGTTTTACAATTGCCAAAATATACACTTGGAGATGTCAAGTGGCTTGTCCATAGCTAGATGGTATGTACAAGTCTGTATTTAACTTCACAATGTCTGATTTCAGATTATAAATTCTTTACTTAAACTGCATCGTAAATCCATCCCCATCTTAAAAAGATCCCTTCCTTAATTCCATATACTCTTCCATTCACTGTGTCTCTTCCTCTTTGTTTGCGTCATCACTATCCGCTTGCTCACCTCTCCTTAACCACCTTAATCCACCCCTGCCTGGGGATGTCTGCCTTCAACATAACTCTTAAGACTGTTCTGACCAAGGTCACCAACTATCAATTCCAGCAGCTGTTTCACTTCTTAGCTGTTTCTTTGGACACCATTGACCACTCACTTTTTTTTTTGTATCATTAATATACAATTACATGAGCTTGTGGTTACTAGATTGCCTTACCACTCACTTTTGTTGGAAACACTGTTGAAATGGTTTCTTTAACCCCACATATCCTTGGTGCCCCATTGCTCCTCTGGCCTCTCCTTGTGCTGCTCCTTTGCAAACTCCTCTTTTCATTCCTTATATCAATGTTGGTGTTAACCGGGATTTGCTCCTCTACCTCCTGTACACATTCTTCATGTGGGACGTCATCCACCACTCTCAGGATATCTGGTACCATCTACACTGGTGTTCTTTGAGAATTTGATACAAGCTCTGAACACTGGAAGATTGGATTTTGCACTTGAAATCAAAAGATACATGCCTTGTGGTCTTAGATATTCTAATCCACTCTGGTAGTTTCAGTCACCATGTGGTAACAACTCCCAAATCTGTAAATCCAACTTGAGCTTTCCAGCTGTCTACTAAACATCTCTCCTGGGATTCCAAATTCCTATTACTCACCAAGGCTTGCCACTACTAACCATCCTATTGCAGTGTTTTCCTGATTATTATCTTGCTCCCTGACTTTTCTATACATTCTCCACATAGTAACCACCACAGTGGTCTTTTTAAAGCATATTTCTGATCGTGTCATTTGGCTTAAATAATTTATCATGGTTCCCAAGTGTTCCCAGGATAGGACAGAAATGTCTTAAAATCAGGCCTCTGGGTTTATCTTTCTGAACTGCTTATACATGCTCAATTTTCATACTTCTATATTCCTTTGGACCACTACCTAGTCATACTCCCCTTTCCCATAAAAAGTCTTTAAATACACAAACACACACACAGTTGTTACTTCCCATGGTTTTTAAGGTCTAGATTTGTGTAGGTCAGTAGTCTGAAGTCTTCCCTGATCTCTCAAGACTGAAATAGGTCCATTTGCACTCCAAACCACCCGGTGCTTACTTAGCCCTCTTTGCAGCATGTAAGTCAGGTCCCTGAGTGTAGCAACTCTGTCCATTACATCGTTACATCCCCAGCACATTTGGTAAATAGTTATTGAGTGATGAAATAGATACTTTGTAAATGTTTGAATGTATGAGTGTTTATTTTTCCTGCCTGTAAAATGGGGATTTGAACACCTATATCAGTTTTTTTAATTGGCTCTGACTGAAAATATATAATAAACTGAGTACTGCTATGCAAAGATTAGTTATGTGTCTGGCTGTTTGCGATTCTGTGGGTCAGTGGCTTGAAAGCTATGGAATTTTGAGAAGGGAGAAAATAGTATTGGCTAGAGGTGGAACTTAGTCTGCACATTGCAAAACTTTTTGAATGAGTGGGGAGAATACAGTCGCCCTGGAGAAAGGTGTGCTTCCAAAGAGTTCTTAAAGGGGTATTACTCCCCACAGTCAGGCAGTTGGTACAAAGAGGCATCTGGATAGAGAAATTTTAACCAATTGAGAGGCAGTGCTTAAGATTTTAGTCTGCAAGCCTCACCTTTTATTCCTTTCTTTCTCCTTTGAGTTCTCAAATTTTAAAGTATGTGGGTCTTGAGATGGGGGACATGGGGCAGTAGCAAAATAGCTTGCAGTGTGCTCAGACTTACCCACCAGGAGCTGCTGGGTCCTGCAGAGCCACCTGCTCTGAGATCTTCCCTAGTCATTTTCAGTTTGGAGGCCTCTGCTTTCTCCGTGCATTTCCCAGCTAAGAGCAAACAGGCTAGAAAATACACCTGAACAAGAGAGACACACACACACACAATGTGAAGATTGAAAGAGAAAGCTTCTTAGGCAGTCCAGTCTTGAGATTTGACTACTACTGGGCTCTCCCTCTGCGTCCCCACAAGGAAATCATCTGAGTGTAACCTCTCAGTGAGGCGTCCTTAAGAGAATAGAAATGGTGGCCCTGCCCACACAAGGATGGGCTGACAGAACTAGAGACAGAAGCATCGATGCTGCCACCTGGGCAGGTTTGTCCTGCAGCAATTTGCGGGACCATTCCTCTGAGGACCACTACCCTAAAGATGCTGAAAGGTAAAAAACAAGTGTCTTGCCCAGGAGCCACTTTGGAAAGGCTGACATTGGCCTTAATCTCAACAGTGTGAGCCTCAAAATAACAGATTTTTTACTAGAATAAAAGAAGAAGCCAGGCTCCTCAGGTGTAGTTCTGTAAGCACAGCTCCTTACCTGTAGACCTGAGAGAGGAAAAGGCCAGCTACCGGATGGACCCCCCTCTCCCAGCACAGCATTTATTAGTGGACCAGCCTTAGCGTAACTGCTGCAGGCTTTCCTTTCATAAAGCAGGAAAATGGGAGCCGCAGAGGAAGGCAGGTGCAGAGCACTGCTGAAACCCATCCTAGTGAACGTTGGAAATTTCCTGATTGGGTCTCAAGACCTGAGAGCAATTCTCTGTTCTCCCAGCTCTACCCTCTGGCCTCTGAGGTCCACCGTCTGAGTCCTCCTTTCTTTTTCATGAAAGGTCATACCTCTTTGTAGCTGAGTACTTTCTCCCCAGCTTGCTTCCTGTCAGTAGAATTTGGGGTGTCCAGTGACCTCTTTTCAACTTAAATGGTCTCTACCCCTTTTAGTAGAAGCTGGCAGTGTTTTGCAGATAAAATCCTCAAAACTGTGTGGACCTCTTGTGAATCTTGTTGGGGTTCAGTCAGTAGACAAAAGTCCCACTCACTGGTTTCTTCAAGATAAACCCTTCTCTCCCTTGGGCTTCTGCTGGGATGGCTGAGGGACAGTGCCCTGAGGCTGCCTGGGGCCCTGTCCTTAGACTGAGCATCTGGAGGCGCCTCGCCAACCCCTCTCCGAGCCTGTCGGGTGCTGCGCGGCGCTCCAAAGCCCCACCTAAGGTCTCGGGTCTCCGGGGCAGGCACGCCCTCACTCACCCGTAGGCTGTGCTCTTCCAGTGGGGCCTTCGGGCTGGTCTTTCTCAGAAGTCATTCCTTAGTGTTCGCCTCTGGAAAAGCAGAGTTTTTAAAGCTCCTTTTTGCTTAACATACTTTCCTCAATTTTTCTTTCTCACATTTTACTATGAGCTGCAAAATCAGCACCTTCCAGGGAAATCACCTCGGAATTATACTTTCCGCATAATTGCAGTTGACTGCGTGGCTAAGTGCTAGCAGACCACAGATCCCCCTCCTCCAGTTGCTCATAGGTTCTTCCCTCCCTTTTGAGCCCTCTTTGCATTGTCCTCAAAGCCCAGATTTCTACTGACAGTCTTTTTCAAGACTACTTAGCCTTGAACAGAATGTCCTAAAACATTAACATTTGGGAATTGGGTGAAGGAGACCTGGTAATTCTCTGTACTATTGCTGTACCTTTTCCAAAGGCTGAGAAAATAAGAAAATGTGTCTCCCTGAAAGGAGCTCCCACAACCAGTCTGTTGGGGAGGGGGCTGCTGTTCATCAGTGAGTGGGAGCCCCACTCAGCCCTACCACCTGGCTCGGTTTCCTCGTCCCTCCGAGGGTCCATACGAGGGTACAAAGCCTCGTCAGCCTCTGGGGCCAGGCACGCTGCTCTGGGCTGAGGGGCCTAAATGACTTGGAGCCAAGGGCAGGGGGTACACTTCCTTGAATCTTTTTTTTTTAATAGCTCACTGACTTTTGTGAGGAAATATGTATTCTGATTTTAAAGCCACTTCAAAAGGAAAAGTCCTTTCTAGTTCCATCTACTCCCAGAAAAGCCCCTAGCCTACCTGATGAATGCAGTTCACCAAAGTCAGAGTAGCTGGGAAGGCTTGCCATGCTGCGTCTATCCAGAGGATAAATGTTTTATTAGAAAACAGCAAATGGGGCTTCCTCTTCTTTCCTATCCTTCACTGTGTGTCCTTGTGTCTGTAAACACTCATTGTTTCCTAGTTATAAGTTACTAACCAGTGAAAAGTCATCTATGACGAGGTACTATTTAAATCTCCATTGATTAGTTTGACAAATATTTACCAAGTGCCTTGCCTAACTGTGCCAGGCACTGTTCAAAAAGGAAAACAATAGTAATAGTCACTTGTACTTGCATAGGATCTTACAATTAACAGAATGTCTCATTTAATCTTCACAGTAACTTGGAAAATGGGCAGTAAAGTTTTATCACTACACTGTGTTACAGATAAAGGTTATACTCTCCCAGCATCTAAGAAGTTGCGTGACTGGTAGTCCTGAACCCAGTGTTAAGCCAAGAACCATTTTGTATATAAAGGAGATAAATGTGTCATTGCTATGGGCACTTTGGACATTTCCAGAACTGTGGATTTATAAGATTTATACATATTGGGATGTCTGCTCCTGCAGGGCCATGATACTCTTGTAATTCCTCCAAGATACAGAGAGAGTATTTTCATACTCAAAGGAAAAAAAAATGAATGGATGCTGCTGGAGTCGGTTTTCCCACGGATCTCAATATAGCCAATATGGAGTGCAACTACATTTATAGCAAAGAGTGTGGAGAAAAAATAAAGTCATACTTTCTCATGTTACTATGCCTAACTGAGGCATTATCCCTGTGCCAGCCTGAAAATAGCAACAGTCTGTTCTCCTAACAGGTAAGGAGATGAGAGAGGAGGGTACAGAACAGAGAAGGTGCCCTTCTAGAATATGCAGAGAGCAGATAGCGAGGCAGCCTATTTGGACACCGTTAAGTACTGTGTATGTAGGACTCTAATTGAGGACCACAAATCTGTCTGCAGCGAGGCACCTGTGAGCTCTGCTGTGTAAACCTTTCTTTGTGCATTCTCAGGACTGTACTAACAATGATAGTTAAGTTTATTCTAACATTACAGTAATGATAGTAGTATGCTCTAGTAACGGATCATAGGCTGAACAGAAAACTCACAAGTAGACTTTAAAATATATGTAACAAATTAGGATTTTTATATGAGTTTCAAATCAGTGTGATGAGGACGGATTATTTTTCATTCAAGAATCTTACTACAATAGTTAGACTCTATCTCATATATTAGCTGAAGGGTTAAATGTAAAAATAGCAGTGACAGTTGGTCATATTTGTCTGACATCTGACTTTAATAGGACTGCCCTTCGTGTTTCACTGTTGGATACTGTGTTTGCAAGTTAATGTTGTCAGCACCATTTAGAGAGAGCTGGCCAGGCAGTCCCTGTTCCCAAGAGAGGCATTCTCCTCTCTGGTACTGCACACCCCAGCAGGGCTGCATTTTCCTCTCACCTCTCACAGCCACATTAATTTTACAGTGGAATTCTGTTTCAGTGGAATCATTTCATATTAAGGTAACTTGCTAATAGATGCTATCATCTCATCATAGATGATTCAGCAATCATTATGCCAGTGATTTAACACTGAGATAAAGAGCTGCTTAGCTGCTCACCTTCAGGCTTCCCCATCCCCCCATCTTTTTGCCATATTGCTTCCATACTTAAATTCCTAAACTATGAGCTTGAGTATGTCATACTCTTGTTCAGGAATCTGTGGTGATTCTCCTGATTCTCCATGGTTATGACATAAAGTCCAGATGCCTTAGATGACTTTCATGGGCCTTCCTGTAGAGCATGGTGCTAGCACACCCTTCCAGCTTCAAGTCACCTCACGTTGGCTGCACAGGTGGCTTCTCAAAAGGTGCCATGCATACCTTTGTTCATTTCATTTCCTGCACCAGAAATTCTCCCGAAGCTCCCACAGATTTGGACAAAATCTGGCTTGTCCTTCAAGGCTCAGCTGGGGAGCCCCTCCCCTGTGAATCCTGTGATGTCCTTCTCTGGGAGCATCCTGTTGATTCTTGTCTTAGAGCACCTTGTGGAATCCTTGTCCCAGTTTTGCCACACCCAATTTCAGGGAGAGTTTTTCCCTTAGACAAGAGCTGAACTTGATCACAGCCTGCCTGGAGGCACATGACATCATACTTCATTCTAAGCGTGAGGCTACATGAGTTTCTGTTTGCACAGCTTTATCTAAATGCTTTATTTTATTTTTTTGCAAAAAATTCCAAATGTTTTTACCAGTTGCTGTAGACTTTTATAGCCCACAAGTAGCTGATAAAGTGGTGAGCATTGGGAGTGGAGCTACTGCTGATTGCCTGATTCAGGAACTTCAGCGCTTTTTATTAATCTAATACTGAAGTTGCTAGTTACATATCATGCATTTTTTCCCATTGTTAGAAAAGCTGTTTTTACTTTAATTATAATGGGAATACATGGCTGCCTGTGAAAGTTTATGAGCAAATTTTTTGGAGCCACTTACACTTAAGTAGCAAGGGGTTAGCCTTTGTTAGTATGGACATACCTTACACCTCTGTCAAACTTTCCAGAGTCACGGACAGGGTCCTAGTCATCTTTGTATTCCTTTTTGTCCTCAGTACCTCAGGTAAACAATATCTATTTAGTAATAAATTATACAGAGATATCATCCCCTTGTCCCATCTCCCCACCCCACCCACACCCCTTTTCCTCTGGCTCCTACTTCCAGACTTACAGAAGCCTGTGCAGCTTTAGAAACTGAACTCTGATTGTCGGCTGTGACCACAGAGTGGCTGCGGTTTGGAAGGGCTGCTTTCCTCAAACCCAAGTACTCCGGGGTTGGGGGGCGGGAACCCACTACATCATCCAGTAAAATGCTGTTTGTTTGCATTGCTGTTTTTGAATTACTAAGTTAAATGTCTGTATCTTCTTTTTTCTAGCCATCAAAAATAAGGATTAATTTAGAAGATAATG
Organism: Manis pentadactyla; assembly: GCF_030020395.1. Classification (NCBI taxonomy): domain Eukaryota; kingdom Metazoa; phylum Chordata; class Mammalia; order Pholidota; family Manidae; genus Manis; species Manis pentadactyla. Next base: position 227,853,547 of record NC_080020.1, read on the forward strand.
TACAATATGTGTCCATGAGAAGTAAGTTGATTCTTGGATAGGTTTTGGGTTTTGTAGTTTGAATTTCCTATGATTTAAGTGATTTATTTTAAATGTGCATGAGTTAATAAGAAACTTAAAGGTATTATTTGTACACTGAAATATAAAGCTTGGAACTTCAGCAAAAACTCCGGAGGTTGTGGGCTGAAAAATGTGCACAAATGCCAGTTTATTTTCCATTACTTGGAAATGTCCTTTTGCAAATAGGATGGTCTGTGTTTAAAGATATTTTCCCAAAGTTCAGTGAGAGCAGTAATTTGTTGCCATCAGCAGAACTGAAGGCAGTTTGGCAGTAAGTGTGGGGACAGTCTTCTGTCCTCCGGTCCCTTTTGTCCTTCACTCTTGTCTGCAGCTCCTGCGGTGGCTCGGCATTCAGTCGGTGAAAGGAGAGGGAATGCCAGTCGCTCTAGTTCCCTGTCCTTCTGGAAGTTGTTACAGTGGCTCGCCCCCACCCCAATTTCCTTTCAGTTTGGTTCTAATCTCTGTGGGTAGGTGGAACATAGATGCCGGCAGGTAAATCTTAACATCAGCCTGTCATGGCCCCTCAGCTCTGCCAGTCTCGCCCGCCGTGGGCCCCACGCTTGGCCAGTCTTATGTTTGAAGGGTTTCCTGCATCTGTCCAGTACAGGACTTACAGTCATGTCTAACATTTACTGAGCTCGTACAGTTCCTGGCCCTGGGTTAAGTTCTTTACACGGGTTATTACAACAACCCTTCAACATGGTGTGGATTATTATTCACACTTCATAGCTGAGTAAACCGAAGACAGAGAGTTGAAGTAACTGCACAGTCAGGATTCAGCCCCAGCTCTCTGCCCGAGCCCGGTCTTGACCCCTGTGCGTGCCCGCATCGCTCCCACGCTGATGCAGTGGGGTGGCCTCCCAAGTCGTTTGTCTGCTTCCAAGCTCTTCTGCCCCCAGTCTCTTTCATTCAGCTGCCTGTGTCATTTTCCGATTTTTCTGTTACAGAAATGGGATTATGATATCACTCAACTGAAAAGTCTTCAGTGATACTCTGCTACATATAGAGAAAACCCTGACCCCTCATTTATTTGGTTTTATTTACTTGCATTAAATGTATGAGCCACCTCATAACCTTGAACGAAATAAGGCCGTAGGGAATGGACAGACAGAAACACAAGACCTAGACAGTCACTTCCTGCTCTGCAGCCTCGCCTGCAAGCCCTCAGCTGCCCTTCTCACTGCTAAGGCTGGGTGGGCTGTGGGTTCCCTATACACCTGTTGTCAGATGCTGCTCTGCCTTTTGACATGTAGCCCCTTGCTCTCCGCAGAGCGGGAAAGCACCTTCCCCTTTATCTTCCTATCGGCTGTTCCCAGCACACTCCCATCAGGAGGTCTGCATTGTTCCCCACTCCAGTTAGGTTTTATTTCATCTTATCAGGTAACTTGAATACCTGTCTGAGCACCTATCGGTACTGTGATAGAGTTCCGTACTAGAGTGTGGAACACCTTTAGATTGAAGACCTTTTTAGTCATGTTTCTCTCTTCAGCAACTGTCATGTTACAGGTGTTCAATTAATATCCGTTCTTTAGAAAGCAATTAGCATGATAGGAATATACTTGTCCTGAGCATATAAGACCATGTCTTATTAGTAGTTAAGTGTGATTAAATGTATGTTTTTTAAAGTTAGAATTTAAGTATAGGAGTGATCTCCTCAGAGAAAACATTTAAATTAGAAAATACATATTTTTGTTCTTGGAGTAACCATTAGTGTCATATTCTTTAAACAAATATGACATTGTGAGGTTCTGGATGAGGGAATTTCTGGGTGAAGATAGGGTGAATGTTTCTTTTGAAGCATACTGACTGTGGTATACTACAGAAGTAGAAAGAAGAGAAATCATATATTCCACACCAGAACAGCTAAGTTATTTGTATAATTATTTCCCTCTGCACTCCACACATAAAAACTATTGTTCTTTTGGTACCAAATTGGGAAAGGTGAAAAGAATGATGACACTCAAGTCTGGCCAGGGCATGAGATGAGGCCCCATGCCCTGCATAAAATTTATAGACTCTACAAGCTGGATAGCAAGTGTAGTAGTGCATATAGAAAGTCCTTAAAATACCCTCTGTTCAACCATTCCACATCTTGGAATTGTGGAAACAAAGGTGCAGACAAAAATTCCACTACAAGGAGATTCATTGCAGTATTGTACAAAATAGTGAAGTTGGAGACAATTTGAATGTCCAGTTTGGGGTTCAGTTTAGCAAATATTCATGCAGTTAAATATTATGTAGCCATTAAGAATAATGTTGAAATACATTTGTTGGCAAACCTGGATGTTACAATACTAAGCTAAAACTAGCAATAATATGTTCCTATTTTTGTTTTTAAAAACTACGTTCATCTTGACACACTGTGTGTTGTGTGTGTGTGTGTGTGTGTCTGTGTGTCTGTGTGTCTGTGTGTGTGTAGAGGACAAGGTGTGTATGGAAAACCAAAATGATGGTATGAGAGTGAGGGAGTCAGAGAGATGTGCTCCCCTTTATTTGCCTGTCTGTTAGTATCAGATATATGCCACTTTCCCTCAAGGTGTATCATAATTGTCCTAATAGAAGACTAATTTGAGCTCTTTCAAAAATTTCATCAGACAGGGTTACACTAGAACATGTATAGGAACAGTTGAAACATTTAAAAAAAAGCCAAATCTCTACCTCTGCTTTACAAAAAATGTCTTAACTTGAAGACCAAATAAGAAATTTAATTTTAAAAATCATTTCTAATCCTGCTTGTAAGAATGGTGTGTTTACAAGTGCACACCACTTATGCCTGACAAGCTGCAGGAGGAACTTTCTGACTTTTAAGACTTAACATATTTAGTGGCAGCTGGTTGTATATTTCAAATACTCCTTTAAGGCTAGAGCCTTTGTTTACTTGGAATAGGCTAATACATTTTTATCCAGTTTAAGAAATCTATTCCTTAAAAATTAGCTACAAGCCAGAATAAATAAAAAGCACGCTGGCATACTACGTATGAAAAAAAAAAAATTAGCTACAGTTTGGTCAGTGTGTAGAATTCCTGGAGGTGTCTGTGTTTATTGAGCAAGAGGAAATAAATGTTTCTTTTTTAATGAGCTGAGAAAGAAATGATAACTTAAAATTTTACTAATGTGTTTGGTTTTGTTTCCCAGAAGCTCTAAAAGTGAAGAGACCTCGTTTTGATGTATCATTGGTTTATTTAACTCGAAAATTTATGGATCTTGTCAGATCTGCTCCTGGGGGCATTCTTGACTTAAACAAGGTCGCCACAAAACTGGGAGTGCGAAAACGAAGGGTATATGACATCACCAACGTCTTAGATGGAATTGATCTGGTTGAAAAAAAATCTAAGAACCATATTCGATGGATGTGAGTTGGTTTCAAGCTTTTCATGACTTTTTTTCCTCATTACATGGCAGTACCATCCTTAAAACAAACTGGATATTAGCAGTGTTCGGACAATATAAGACAAAGTAAGATGTGACTTCCTGTTAGAAAAGGATTCTATAAAGTTTTCTTAAAGAACTGAAATAATTCTACAATAATTGTCCCAGAAGGTACATAAATATTTTCTTTCTACTTAAGTCTAATTAAGCCAAAGACACAGAATATCATCCCTAAGTTGGGGAAAAGTTGAATGGAATAATGATTAGTTCTAAGATTTTCACTTTTCAAGATCATGTGAAGGGGGCATTTGACTGTATAGGAGTTGCTTTTTTTTTTAAGTATTTTCTCAGTTCCAGTTTATGATTGATACCAGGGGGAAATCAGGTAAGGTTGCCAAGCAGTGGTTCTTGCGCTGTAGTACAATAAACACTTAGGGGCCTCCCGCCTCAGGGGTTGTAATTCATTTGTTCCGGGGGAGGCAGGAGTCTACGTTCTTTAACTTCCCCAGGTGATTAGGATGCAGGTAGACTGGATCACGCTTTGAAATACACTGCCTTGAATGTTAAAAAAAAAAAGAAGAAGAAGACAGTGTCTAAAAAGCAATTGCTGAACACTTAACATGATTAAGAAGGATCCCATGGAAGGAAGACCTTATGATACAGACACAGGTGTACATGTAGGGGTGTGTGGACATACAGATAAGAAAAAAATCGCTTATGCTTACAATAGGCAAGTATTTGGATCATTAAGAAACAGTTCCAGTATATAAGCACATAAAAACCTTACAGGTAAATGAAAAATCTACCAACAAAGATCATAAAATAACTCTAAATAATTAACTTAGCTATTAGAGGAAAGGAGTTCATAAAGGAAGTTGCTTTTTCAGTAGTATGAAAATGCAGATTGAAGTCTGATATTTCCTAAATAACATTAAGCAACACTTCAGGTGTTAATATCAGATTGCATTCTGATCACTAACTGGAATCAGATTTGAAAACTAGCAAGCAAAAGATAAAGTGGTAACGGCCTTTTCCCTCTTTATTTTTCATAAAGGTTGAAGAAGAAACATGATTATCAGTTGTTGCTCAGGTCATATGTTGGGGTAGACAGTAATAACTAAAGAGACTCCGTCTTTTAGGAGTAATGAATATAATTACTGTATTCAGATGGAACTATCCAGCCGACACTCCTTATTTTCATATGTAAAAATTAAGAGACTAAAAGAGTATAACTTACTAAAAGTCATGCCGGAAGTAGTAGAGCTGGGACTTAAACTAGGTATTATTGAGTCTTAGTTCAGTGCTCAGTAAACTTGCTTAACCTTTCCTAATATTAATTTCTGTAAGGTGATAACATATATATTTTTAAGTCCTGTGTAAGGGACTCGAAATGGGAACAGAAACCAGTTCGTGTGCAGGAAGAGTAGTGGTTGTGTGGAGTGAAACGAGAACAGGAGTGAAGTTGAAGGGCCTAGTTTTTTGTCATTGTGGGAAACAGCTGATGTAAACATTTGGAAACGTCACAGTAACCTAACTTGAGTTATTCTGTCACCTCCTAGATGTCATTGATTGTGATCTTTTTCTTCGATACTTTTTCTTTAAAGAGGGTCTGATCTCAGCAGTTTTGGAGCACTGCCCCAGCAGAAGCAGCTGCAGGAGGAACTTTCTGACTTATCAGCGATGGAAGATGCTCTGGACGACTTGATTAAGGACTGTGCTCAGCAGCTGTTTGAGTTAACAGATGACAAAGAAAATGAAAGATATCCTTTAACTCTACCTTTTTAAAAAAATTTCCCCTTCCAAAGTAGATAACTATGAACAGGAAGGTCAGCTTGGGGATTTAGTTAATATATTTAAGGTACAAAATTAGACTGTTAGAAATTACAGTGAGTAAAGGTTTAGTAGTGTACATATAGCCTTGAACGACACATCATTCCTGGAGCTTTTTTGTGTGGCATCTGTTCAGGTTAAATGCTGAGCGTGCCCTCAGGCACATGCCAAGGGTAACATTTGCATTTAAAATTAAAATAGTGGAGCATTCTTGTTTGTTTTTGTAGTCTGATTATGGGAAAGATAGTAAAATATTTGTTGGCTTTTGTTAAATTCATGTTTGCCCTGGCTTGTTAACCGAAGTTTTTCTGAGGCAGAATGAATTGCCATTGAAACAGTATTGACCCTGCCATTCCAGTCACCAAGCCGAGTGCAGCCGGACATCACTGCTGCTCTCCAGCTCAGTGTCTCTGGACCCGAGCAGAAGCCTGGTCTTGTCTTCATGTCTCCTAGGCTGCTCTGCTGCCCTCTTCCCCTGGTGGCACCTTTAGGAGGTGTCACTGATTCTGAGCTGTCCCATGCTTCAAATTAAACTCCACATCAGTCAGAACTCCTGTTTCCACAATACAGTTATTAGAAGGGAAAAAAATTCTGTTACTGCACCCAATCAAAAGGTCTGTGGGGTAAAAAAAAAAAACGCTGAAGAAACCCAGTAAATCATGTAATTGGTAAAATTGCAGGCAACACAGTGAAACCATATGAAGAAGATTCAGGTAGGGAAATGGAAGATCATTTGGGGGGAGGGCAACCCCAGGAGTACATGATAGTCCTAAAAAACTTACTCTCTGAGTGGTTTCCAGTTTTTACAGATATTTTCCACTTTGCATTTTAGGAGATTCTCATTAAAACTCTGAATATTTTTTCCCAAAGGTTCTCATAGTAAGATCTAGCAATGAATAGAGGTTTGAACACCTTCATGAGTTGTGTTTGTGTTAGGGATTCAGACTTTATTAGTATTTTCTCCAGAAATGGCCATTGTGATTACAAAAGTACAGATTAGAGTAGTTCTTTGAGTTATAAATCTTTTTTTAAAAAACACTTTATAAAATTTAAGAATTGTTTATAAAATATTCTATATGAAATAATTTTTTTACTGATTGCTTTCCTTAATTGTGAGTTTGTATCCCATAAAAACTAAAGCTATTCTAACATTACACGTGGAGTCATGTAATATAAGAGCCAGATTATCTCAGTAAGTAGCATCCTGCTTAGAGATCCTTGACTGATTTTTACACTAGCATATGTGACGTATCAAGATATTCACAGCATTCAAGCCTTCCATGAACAGATTGTTATTGCAGTTAAAGCTCCAGCAGAAACCAGATTGGATGTTCCAGCTCCCAGAGAAGTAGGTGGCCCTGCATTTTTGAGATGTTTTAAAGAAGGAGGTGGGCCAACTGCTTAGGCTATTACTTATTATAGTTCCAGTAATTTAATAATGATTATGTGCATATTAGCTGCGTGCCTGAAAATGCTCACAGCCTTTTGAAACATATTTTAATTTGTTTTGAGTAGCACAACAAATGAGGTAGTCATGATTACTGTCCTCTTAAAGGTGAGAACTCTGAAGCATAGAAAGATTAATTTACTTTCTTGAAATTACACAGTAAGTGACAGACCCAGAATTCAAACCCAGGTAGTTTGGCTTTAGAGTTTGTTCTTAACCATTGTCTTATAATGCTTCTTAGGGGAACCACCAAAAATTGGCCTCCCTAGGGAATTAACTCACTAACACACTCATAAACTAATGAGTAAATGAGAACACTAAGTTTCATTTAAACTGAAAAGTAAATTGCTGTGTAAATGAAAATATTCCTAATAGCTGCCAGCTGCTTAGCACACTCTTTCTGTTGCAGGAAAGTTTGTATTAAAAGATAATTGTCATCAGAAGGTTGCTTGGTAAGGATGGAATCAGAACCAAGGAATGTGGCCATTCTGGGGACAGAGCATCAAGTTCTGACTGCTTGATAGACCCGTCAGTGTTCCTAGTGATGTCTGCTGCATGCTGTAGGGACCGACCTCCCCCTAGTGAAGAATTTTCTCACCACCCATCTTTCTTTTACCCCCAGAGACCACTGTCTGAGTAGGAGCATGTTGTTACTTGACAGTGTGTTGTGAACCAGTGAAGGGGCTTCTCTTACTCTAGTCCCAGTCCCATTGTGACTTCTTGCTGATTGCTGATGTTTCCTAGTTGTTTCACTTAGATTTACATATGTTCTAAGTCTCCTAGGTAATATTCCTATTTAACGTGAGTCATTTAACAAATGTTTAAACTTTTTAAAAAAAATAATTAACCACTAATCTTTCAGCACATCCTTCTTTGGGCCATGATAGTCTGTTCTGCAGTGACTCATGGCTTTTTCCCTTTATGCTATGAGCTGCTTCAGACTGTAATTGCCAAATCCTGCTGAGCCTTTGGGTCATGACCAGCCCTTCCCTTAGGGTCCCATTTAAAAGCTGATGCCCACGGGCCCTCTTGGCAGCCATTCTCAGCAAGGGGGAGAGTAGGTGGGAGCAGCAGACAAAGCACACTCCATTCAATGGAGTCCAGCCCCCCAAAGATTGGGAGATCTAGTGCCGGGGTACGTGGGTGGCCTTCTGGGTCAGATCCGGCCTGGTCTCTTTGAATAACTTTATTGGGACACAGCCATGGCCACCCGTTTAGTGTGTGGCTCCTTTCGCTCTGGAACGGCAGAACTGTGCAGTTGTGGCGATACTGTGCCCTGTGAAGCCTAAAATAGTATCTCACCCTTCACGGAAAATGCTTGCCCACCTCTGATTTGCTGGACTGTGACGTCCTCAGCTGGCTGGCAGTTCTGAGCCACATATTGGTGTCTTTCATTGTTCGAACTCTCTGTTGAGTTGTACAAGGTATGCCGCTCACACCACACCAGACCTGACCTGGCAGTCCAGGAGCCGAGTGGAAATGTTCTCCAGCCTCGCTGCCGGAGCCAGGAAGCTGTAGGAAGGATGGCCTGGGAGGCTTTGAGGCCCTCTGACAGGCTGCGTCTCGCTGAGCTCTGTTATGGAGCAGTGAGGTGCGGAGCAGGAGGGAGCCCAGGACCACGCAGGAGGCGAGCAGGGAGACTTCATGTCCCCGGGAGTTGAGCCCCCTCCCAGTCATAACAGAGGAACATCCCTGCTGGCACCGTTCCTTCAGAGTTTAGCAGAATTCGCAGTAGGAGCACCTAATTACCTGATTACCTGATACCTTACAGAGGAAGTATTTTAATTAATCTTGAGTGAATTTAAAAATCCAAAGCATGTGAATAATTATAACTACTTCATAGTAGTCCTTTATGGGCAATTCTTTCTTCTGGTGTTTTAAATTACATGAGGTATGTTTTGTCTTGATCTCATCCTCTTACCTCTTCCAAGTGGAAGGGAGAGTGGTCCTGTCAGGTTAGCTCAGTGTCTCTTCTGTGGTCTGGACATCTAAACACAGAATCCAAAACACGCTCGAAACTACAGGGTATTTTTAGATTCCTTTGTTGTCAAAACACTGATTTTTTTATGCTCAAGTACAGACTCCTTGAGGGGGTCAACTCCCTCAGTAGAGGAACATGGGCACCTGAGTACTGAGGGGTTCACATTATGGCCCAGAAACTATGCCCGCAGGAACAAGCAGCCTTGGTACCTGTGTGACCTGGCCAGTGGTTCACTGGGGCGAAAGCCAAGCACATCATTCTCTCAAGTATGTGGTGAAAGAAAACGACCTGAATTAAGATTTTCAGAAACGTCCCTTGAAACTTTTGCAGTACTCGTGAGTGGGGAAGTAGAGTCAGTGCCTTCTGTCCTTCATCGTGGTGTTGTGTGTGCCTTCCGCTAGGACTCCATCACGGTGCACATAAGGAGCACTGGAGGCCCCATTGATGTGTACCTGTGTGAGGTCGAGCAGGGCCACTCGAGCAGCGGGACGGCTGAAGGTCTAGGGACCTCTTCATCTAAGAGCAAACAGCCAGAACACCCTGAGAAAGGTAAACGTACCGGTTTTGTGATTAGGACTGTGATTTTAAGTATATATGTGTGTGTGTGTGTATATATATATATATATAGTGTTATAAGTGCAGATTAGAGATATTTTTACTCTTCCTAGCCACAAAAATATGAGTTAAACAATTACAAGGTATTTCTGACTATAGTTTAGACTGTTTCTGACAAATTCATAGTCAGATTCCACGGCGTTTTGGTGTCAGTGAAAACGCAGAGCTGCAGTTGGCCCCGTGGGGACCAGCTGGCGTGCCGTCTGTAAGTACGGCCGTCCTCATCTCTGACAGGTGCTTCAGAGGCTTAGTTCCTCTTCATTCTTGGGAGACTTCAAACATTGACGACCTGCCATTAACATAAGAATGTGGTTCTTGACCAGGGATCTTCCTTTTTTTTTTAAAGCACTCGAATTATATGTTCTGTTACCTATCTGCCTTTTAAACCCTCACTTAGGAGAATTTCTTTCATGTTGGTTATTTTTCAGAAGAAAATCCTCCACAGAAAAGTGAAGAATCGCTTGAAATGAGCAACTGATAGCATTTGAGAATTCGTGTGTGGAGTTTTTTGGGATGAATTATGCATTACATTTGATTCTCAGAGCAATAAGTCATCCACGAAGTTCTCTCGTCTCAGTCAGTAGCAGCATTAAGGCCAGTAGTGTCCTTGGGTAGTTCACTACTTAGATACTGGATAATCATGGTTTCCGTATTTGCAAACAACTTTTTATAATTATTCGCTGCTTTTATCAGTGAAATAGACATCTTGCCTATTGAAATCACTTCCTCACAAAGAGAATCACTAAAACAGATGGTCAGGCCTAAAATGGACAGTTCTTCGTGGACTCTGCCCTTCCCTTCAAGGATCATATGTTGTTATCACAAAGGAAATTGCCTTACACGGGTTCATGTCTGCAATTACTTGTACGTACACTGGTCGGGTGTACACACGCATCTAAATGTGGTGATGTATATATCTGTATAATGTTTAGATTACTTATGAAATGAGTAAGTGAAGCTTTTCACCCCTGTACAGCCAAAAATAATGTATATATGGAAAGTAACAGACAAATTCTCTAATTTCTGTGGTATCTATAACTTATTAGAATCCTCTGAATGAGGGTTAGAGAAGTTTTTTCCAAACTTCTATATGTAGAAGTATCTTGAATAATCTACACATATCAAGTTCATGGAATTAATTAAAGTATTTCAATATTGTTCCCAGTGCTAAAATTGAAATCTGATTCTTCTTGAGTTGCTGTGTCTGAGCAGCCTGGTGGGATGCCCTCAGGCTTTAGGGGCAAGTGTAGAAATGCCATCAGGTAATGTCTTAATTCATTGCAAGACATGAATTCAATCATGATGAAAATTAGAAACTATTTTAACCTTTTTGCAAGCAGATTTTACAGTGTTTCTGTACGCAGCCTTGCTCTTCTATCAGAGGAGTTTACTTACTTAACAATGAGTTAGTTGTATGCTGCCCTCTCTTCCAGCTCTAGTCCCACGTTTCCAAGTACCTGGCTATTACTACCTCACTGGGTAAGTCATTTACCACTCTGTGCCTCAGTTTACTCAGTAGTTTACCATTAGACTGTGAGCTCCTTGAGGGACTTTGTCTTAATCATTGTTAAACCCAGCGCCTTGTACTATGCCTGGCACATAAAAAGTGCTCAATAAATGTTTGAATAAATCAGTGAGTGAGTGAGTGAATTGTAAAATCAGACAGTAGTGCTTACATGCAGGATTCTCATATCATTCAGATTCATATGTTAATCCTCTCTTGCTTTCAAAGATTTGAAGCAACTTGAAATTAAGACCCTGTGTAAAAGGATTTATAATAAAGAGTCAAAAATCAAAATACTGATGTGTAGGATTCACATACCTTTGAGCTCCGGGGCTTTTGCCAATCCTGTCCTCTGCTGAACTCCAGCCTCCTCCCTCCAAGCCGCCGCACTGCCTTCCTGATGTCAGCCTAGGACTGCTAATAGCGCCCCGTGTTTGGACATGCTCAGGAACGTGCGGTTTTAGGCAGGAGTGGAGGGTATACGGGTCAGGTGCTCAGCGGAAGGATGTGAGCTCTGCGGAAGAGGTTCCACAGGTGTCGGTTTATACGACTGCTAAAGCCATGAGAGGGTGGAGCAGAAGAGGAGAGGCCGGGAACATCTGTGTTTAAGAGGAAAAACACGAGCAGCCTTTCCTAAGAAGGAATAATAAAGCAGGGTGGGGTGGGGCGACCGAGGAGGGTAGCGCCCCCCAGAACTAGCAGGAAGCTTTGCCAACGGTGACAGTGTTGTTCTGAGCAGCAGTGCCTTCGTTGTAAAATGCGACAAATGTTCTACTTTACAAACTGTTCGGAGGGTAAAATGAGATCGTGTAATCAGAAGTCCTTCGTACGCCGTAGACGTGTCACATAAATGAACGCTCTCGCCCACCACTCCATCTCCCAGCGTTTGGCCTCTTCTTTCTGACCGTTAAGGACGCCTCCCTGGGATGGGCTCCCGGGCCGTTCCTCCCACCCCCATTCTGAGCAGGCCACCGCGGTCTCTGTATGTACACTGCTGCTGCCAGGCATGGCACCGAGCCCCGGTCACAGCCCTGAGCGGTCCCGTTTCCTTCAGGCCGAGGTGCAAACTCTTGACCCAGAAGCCTCCAGGCCTGCCCCAGCCTAGCTTTGCGGTCTTGTTACTTGCCTTGCAAGCCCGCAGCCCAGACCAAACCGGTCTAGTTGCCGGGCCTGACGCACGCATCGCACTCTCCCGCCTCTGTGCCTTTGCTCTTACCCTCCTGCCCACAAAGGTCATCCTTTGTTTTCAAAACGGTGCCCCCTTTCTGCACGGAGCTCACACCCCTCCTTGGACCGGCCTTCGTGCCTCAGTCGATAAGGAGCATTTGGTAGCCATCCTTTTAGATTGCTGCCAGGTTTTCCTGACCAGTTTACCTGCTCTCAGGCTGTAGGGACCGTATCTACCGTGTGTTTGTGTTTCCCACGTTTATGTAGTGTTGAAAAAGCTTCTGCTGGTTGCCAAGTGACCTGACTTCATTCAACCCAACTCTCAAAAATTTTTAAACAAAAACGTCTGACTTTTCAAAAACACAAAGCAACAGTTTTCCCTGAAAGAAAAAAAATTCCAATTCTGTACCAATTTTGCATTTTGTTAAAAGTGACAGCTCATCTGCCTGATTGTAACCCGCCCCCCCCCCTTGGAAGGTGAGCACCTTTTTGCTGTGAGTGCACTGTTGTCAGGAGAGAGGCTTTACACCTGAGACGGCCATGACCGCTTTTGTTCCTCCCCTTTGGCCTGTTCATACCCTGGGCTGGCACAGGGCGGGTGTCGGCTGGATGCCAACAGCTACACGAGAGAACCATGCTGTGGCTGGCGGCCGGAGGGTCTTGAGCCAGAACTGCGTGTCTCTGCAGGACAGGAGCGATAAAGGAGCCGTGTCTCCGAACCCCGGGAACCTGCCCTGTGATTATGCACCAAGATTAAAGGCGAAAATAGGATAAAGCCACCAAGGTCATTGAAAGCAAGTCATCCCAGTACAGTGGTGTGCGTTGGCTCTTGAATTCTGCCCGTGGTTAGCTTGCCGCGCCCGCGGCCGCCAGGTGTCAGCGCCGCGGTGAAGGCAGGGCCCGTGGCCTGGGCACCTGCCCTGACAGCGACTCTGCCAGCTGGGGACGCGCCGGCAGCTTGTGTGCCTGAGGCCCCATTGTCACTGCTGTCGGGGAAGGGGCAGTGTTGGGTCTCTCAGCCTGGCCAGAAGCCAGGAAGTGGGGGCTCACAGGAAGAGGTCCCCGAGAGGAGGTGGAGAAAGGGAAAAATGAAGGAGGAAGGGAAGAAAACTTCCCAGAACCACACCAGTGTGGGGCACCACTCCGGCCTCTGCCACCCTCAAACACCACCTCTTTAGAAGCAAAGGACTAGCTTCTCTCATGAGTTTCAAAAGAAACTGGGCATTAAAGGCTCAGTCCCCTTGGGTTCCCTCCATTTGGGACCCATTTTCTTGCCTGCAGAAATACCCCCAGGGGAGCCCTGCAGCTCAGTTACACCAGTGGTCCTCCTCTGGGGGCCGTGCCCGTCGGGGGACCTTGGCAAGACCTGGGCACATCTCGGGTCGCCATGGCTGGAGAGTGCAGCTGGCATCTCTGTGGTGGGGGCCCAGGGTGCTGCTACCCATAATGCCCAGGCAGCCCAGCCCGAATCAGCCGTTCCGAATGTCAGCAGGCTGAGGTGGGGAACCCCGAGTTACTGCAGTAACAGGCAGGTCAGCTGTCCGACTCAGAGGGGATGTGTTAACGTGTCCCTTTGCCCACCAATCTGAAGCCGTGTCTCCAATCAGATTCATTAATGATGGTAAAGATAGATTGTCTCTCAGACTTTAGTGCCTGTCAGTTAATTCTGACCACAGAAGGGAAGAAGGATGTAACTTACTGGGTAAAGAGCCCATAGCAGGCTTTGCACTGAGGCACCACGGTAGCGAGGACTAAATTCACCCGCAAGTAACAGAAACCACCCCCCCCAGAACACTGGCGGCTTTACAAACGTCTGACACAGAGGAGGCCTGCAGGTAGTCCTGAGTTGGTCTGGCTCAGCAAAGGGTCAGGGCCCAAGGCTCCTCCCAGGTAGGTCTCCCATGCTTGGCTTCTAGTCCCAAGGTCACTTCAGACCCCAGGAGAGCTGCTAGAACCCCAGCCCTGACGTCTACATACCAGCCTACAGCAGGATGAAGAAAGGGGAGGGTACCCCCTTTTCCTTAAGGACACTTCCTACAAGTGGTGCCTCTGGCTTCAATGTACAGACACTGGCCACAAAGTAACCACTTAGATTTAGAAATGCAATGGTTCCTGCAGGAGGGGTACCCTGTGCCCAGCTCACAGCCTGGAGTTCTGTACTGTGAGATGGGAAGAACGGTAGGATGGGGGTTGCAAGTGGTCACCTAGATCCGATCCTCCTCCCCAGCACAGGAATACTACCTTCTAGGGAGACCATGGGACGACTCCTAGCCAGCTGGCTATGAGGCAAAGTGACCTGTAGCAAAGAAACCACATAAAATTCTCTAGTAGCCTTTACCTGGCGCAGCAACCGGGAAAGCCACAGGTTCCGGATGATGCAGCTATAAGTTCCTGGAGCTTCATCAGCCTGGATCCCCAAACGACTGCATGGAATAGAGCTCAGCCAGTCTGCATGCAACATGAAATGTGTCAAATCGTTGGGATCTATTAGAAGTTAAACTGTTATGCAACAGAGCCATGTTTAACCTAACCAGTCTGTCTGGGGACAACTAGCAGTCTCTGCCACAGGTCGATGAGTGAAAGAACAATGCTGTTAAAAAGGCCTCACAACAAACCGGTCTCACATGCTTTCGATGCACTCGCAGCAGTTGTCCATTGCTTATAATCAACAAAACTGAATCCATTTGTTTGCCACTAGTGTAATGGGAGTCTAACCCAGGTTTGTGTAATGATTGCCATCTAGTGGAGAGTTACATTATTCATACTCACTTGCTTTCAACTGAGCAGATGTTGCTAAAGAATAGCATTGATGGGGAGGATGCGGAAAAAGGGGAACCCTCCTACACTGCTGGTGGGAATGTAAGCTAGTTCAACCATTGTGGAAAGCAATATGGAGGTTCCTCAAAAAACTAAAAATAGTAATACCATTTGACCCGGGAATCCCACTCCTTGGAATTTACCCAAAGAATACAACTCAGATTCAGAAAGACATATGCACCCCTATGTTAATTGCAGCACTATTTACAATAGCCAAGATAAGGAAGCAACCTAAGTGTCCATCAGTAGATGAATGGATAAAGAAGATGTGGTACATATACACAATGGAATACTATAGCCATAAGAAAGAAACAAATCCTACCATTTGCAACAACATGGATGGAACTGGAGGATATGCCCAGTGAAATAAGCCAGGTGGAGAAAGACAAGTGCCAAATGATTTCCCTCATTTCTGGTGTATAACAATGAAGCAAAACTGAAGGAACAAAACAGCAGCAGACTCACAGACTCCAAGAAAGGACTAGTGGTTACCAAAGGGGAGGGGTGTGGGGGGTCGGGAGGGAGGGAGATGGGGATTGAGGGGTATTATGTTTAGTACACATGGTGTGGGGGGTCACGGGGAAAACTGTAGCACAGAGAAGGCAAATAGTGGATCTGTGGCATCTTACTACACTGATGGACAGTGACTGCAATGGGATATGGGGGGGACTTAATAATATGGGTAAATGTAGTAGCCACATTGTTTTTTCATGTGAAACCTTCATAAGAGTGTGTATCAGTAATACCTTAATAAAAAAAAAAAGAATAGCGTTGACTTTACAAAGAAATTTTCAGGTCACATTCTTGTCAATTAAATGAATTAATACTAATGTTTACAAATTAAAATTTAAATGGATAATTTAGGAAGAAAAGTTGCAGCTGTTAAGAAATTAACATAATATCCTGGCTATGTCAGTGTTTCTGCTCTTGCTAGAATCCAGCCTGCAGAGATCTCAGTTGCCTTGATGCCCCTCACAACATGTTGGTCCATTACATTGGACCTGTTGAGCAGGAAACAGCAGATACCTCAGATGTTTTATTAGTACATATGTATGCCAGAGGTGGTAGGCAAACACACTCAATACCAAGTATTTTATCAGTCAGGGTCCAGTAAGAAAACCATGGTAGGTATTACAACAGAGGTGAGTTAATACCAGAAGGCTGAAGTAGCAAAAAGGGGATGTTGGGATAACAGACATCAGTAATTCAGGAAGTAGCTACCACCCAGAGGCTAAAGCAGGAGCTCAGAGGAGAGGCCCCCACACCTGTGAAGGAGATGCCACCCCAGTGCTAGGACCTCTGATGGAGGGGACCCCCACCAAGTGGATGGCACTCACACCTCTGCGTGGGTGCGGTCCTGCTGGCATGCACACCTCTGAGAGGGTCACAGCCACCAGTGCTGGGACTTACGGGGGCACCGTACTTAGCGGGGGCCACTGCTGTCCTCTTGCTTAGGGACACCGACAGGAGTGGGGAAAAAGGAACAAAGTCTCTCCCCTGCCTCCCATCCTCCTACCATCGCCTCCTTATCAGAACCCAGCCAGCCAGCTAGTAGGGTATGGGGAGGCTGGGGCTCCTATGGCCAGGATCCTCACGGAACTTAAACCACCTGATGATATAACTGGCCTGTTGCTAGGCTACCGCTTCCACACCTTTAGGCAAGAAGCTATTATTGCACTTGTAGAGAGCTCAGCCCAGTGCCGTGGGCGAAGGCAGAGACGCTAGTGCTCGACCTGCCGCCAGGAGAACAAGCCGGGTAATAAACCCTTTCACCCCAAAGAACGTTTTGCTGTCAATTTCTTTGGTCACAATGAATCCATAGCGAACTTGCCCGGGGCTGAAACCCATTGGCAAGACATAGGGGAATATGAGAAACGTAGTTTGCCGAGCCCCCAGCATGATAGAGAATAGCAGGGTGGGCTCGGATGGGAGAGAGAATCGACACCCAGCGCTGTCTTCCTGCACACCGCGGCCCCGTGGGCGGCAGCCCAGCTCTGCTCTTGGCCGACCGTGACATCCGATCAGTCTCCCTGTTTTCTCATCTGTGGGTGAACTGGAAAGTTCCTTTGTAGTTCTCAGAGCCTATGATGCTAAGTTGATACCTGAGTCCAAGACGACCCAAAGTCCAAGTAGATGACTGGAATATGAGTTGTTCCTTAGAGATCTGCATTCTGATGGTATGTTTTATACCATGGTTTGAACGGTGTAAAAATAAACCAACAGCATTGGGAACTCTCATGACCCTCGTCTCCACTCTCCTTGCTGGGTTAGGACAGGGGTTTGCTGCGGGGATTCATGGCTCCTCCATCTCAAGGTTACCTGACATGTTCTTTGCAGGTTTTGTTAGGTCATGCGCCGGGGAGAAAGCACTTTCCCTAGTTCTCTATTTATAGCCTGAAACTCCGGTGAAAGGAGGTAAAGCCTTACAGCCCTTAAAACTGGGGAGTGGTATCTATAAAGGTGGCAACTTCAAATGCTTGCACTGCCCTGAAATTTGGGGCCAAGAATGCAACCACTGGTCTTTAAGCTGAACACATTTCAGTTCAGAACCACTATGCTCAGAAAGGGGGTGCTTATATGGTTAGGGCTGGAGAAGGTTCCCCAGCATTCTTACAGAATGTCAGTCATGAAGCAGAGGTGCTATGTAGGCGGATATAAAAGAAAGCCAGCCAGCCTGCATCAGACTGGTAACCAAGTTCCTTTGCCCATTTCTGCTAGAATTTATTCTAGATTTCTGCAACGGCCCCTGTTGTAGTGGAAAAATAAGGAACATAAGTAAAATTGATGGGGAAAAATTGTCTTACGATTTAACCGCAGCTGTATGGGGCTTGTTTCCTTGAAGTGTCCATTGTTGCCCACAGTCAGTTTATATAAAGAGAAAAATCCATTTGAATCTGAAAGTTTGTTTCACTAATCTTGTTCTGCTCTAATAAGCCTCTTCAGGGCATCACGCTTTCTTCACACTAGTGTAGTGTGTGGATCTTCTGAAATCTGCTCCTGATGGCATTCCTGATTTAGATGCATTTGCATCAATATCAGGAGTAGGGAAAAACACAGATAGAGCACATGACACCCTGAATGTGTTAAGGGGTGTTCACCACATTCAAGACAAATCTAAGTCTCACACTCAGTGGACATGAGTTGTCTTGAAACTTTTCACATAGGGACATAGGAATTATGTTGCTTTTAAAAAGCTGAATATGGCAATAATTGGAATTGATAAGAGTAATAAATTTATGTTCAATAAAGATTAACTGCAGGCAGCGGGGTCTATAAAATAGTGAACATTTCGGAGTCCTTCCTGTAGACTAATTTGAGCGACAAACTAAATGTGACATATTCCCTGCCTTTGAGCCAGTCCGTAGAGGAGAACAGCCAACATACGGCTGTCACCCAGCTGGAGCAAGTGCCCACAGAGGGAGGGCCGTGTATGAGACGCGTGCGAGTGGGTGACTAAGGCACCTAAGTGAGAACTTGAAGGACAACTGAAAGTCCCCAGGCAAAGAAAGGGGAAGAACATTCCAGATGAGGAAACGTGTGCGGAAACCAGCCAGAGTGTCCCGTGAGGCCCTCGGTATTGCGGAAGCAGTGGCTTTCAGTGTTACGACTCCAGCCTTCAGCGAGGAAGACACTTTACATGTTGTCTAGCACACAGAAGTTTTTCTCAAAGGAGCACTTGGCTCACCACCTTGCAATACACTGTTCTATTGATTCCATTTCTTTTTTTTAACAATGTAAAGACCTAATCAGTCACAAGCTGCAGCTGGAAAATATCGTGTATCACTTCCAGGACTTTCAGGACTCTCTAGCTCCTAAAAGATACAGGGCTGTTGTTTACCTGTCAGGGGTAGGGACAGATTTGTGTGTTGGAGAGAGGCTGCACAGCAGTCAAGTGAAGAGGTGTTGAATTTAGGAAGATTGGAATCTCTCCGTTCATCCCTTCATTTATTCACCAAAACAGTATGTGTTGTGCATTTTCTAAGCATAGATCCGCAAACACAAACAAGGTTCCTGCCCCCAAAAAAGTCGACTAAGCTGGCTTACTTCCCAGGTCTTCCACTTCTTGGCATAAGCCTGAAAATCCTTTATGTCACCTCTCGATCTCAGGTTCATCACCTATGATTTGGTGTGAGGGGGAAGTGTGGTCTTTGGTTTGCAGTAAGCTTGGGGTAAGTATCGGCTCTCCCTCCTCCTGTGGAGGTGCCCGGAAGTGTCTAGCAGCAAGGAAGCAAGAGTATCTATATTTTCTGGTTCAGCCATTATAGAAAATGTATAGATTATATTGAATTGATTGACTAAGATGTCTCGCTTTTAAAAACTTTGAATTTCAAAAAGTGGTTTGGCAGTGCTTTGGAACGCACAGATGGCTTGTTTTCCTTTGAGTTCATGGGTCGGCCCTTGCATCCAACAGGAGCTGGATTTATAAGATAAAAAGGGGATGTATCTTCTCTGTAGCCAAAAAAAAGTAAGCAAATGCATAGCATTGTTATATGAGGGTTAAATGCATTAATATTTTTAAGTACTCAAAGTATCTTTTATGTACAGGGCCTGGCACATAGTAAGTACTAGATAAGTATTTGATAAGTGAAAAAATCTAATAGAAATGAGGCTGATTGGAATTCTATTTTAGTTGAGGCTTCAATTGGATATTTATACTCTGAATCTTACCAATCCACCAGAGGGTCTCCTTACATGGAAGGGGGCACAGGGCTTCTTTTCAAGGACACCTGACTGATCTGTGTGCTTGTCCAGGTGACAGATGAAGCTATTCATAGCACTCGGGCCTCCCGTGAACAGCTTGCTGTTGCAATGAGAGCTCCAGCTGAAGCCAAATGAGTTACGCCTCCCAAAGAAGTAGGTGGGGATTCACAGGTTTTAGGTTCCCTTTAAGAAGGTGAGAAATTTTAACACATTTGCTGCTAATTTCCTAACGTAGCCATAGTGCTGCTGTCTTCGGGACACCAAAGGAGCTGTCATTACCTGCACGTTAGTTCTGTTAAGCCTGTTTTGTGAGTGACGTTGTGCCCAAGAGGTGGACAGGTTGAAGCTAGTTCTGTGGTTAATTAGTACGCTCTGCTGATTGCTCTGTCCCCGAGGGCATGTCTTTCCTCTGTGCACTGAGCCTCCCGTGGCTGTCCTTACAGTCTTGCCAGGAAGAAGCCTCAGTGATACCTTGTTAGCAGTTTCTGGACAAGCCCAAGGCTTTCTCAGGCCCATTTAAAGCAGGTGCCACAGTCCCCTGGCCAGCTATTCTCAGGTGCAGGGAAGGCAGTCAAGGGGGGCACTCCAGCTCAGTTGTCCTGAGCCACCAGTCCTGGGAGGACCTGGTTGAATGCCAAGTTATCAGTTGACTGCCTTTAGAAACGCCCACAGGAAAAGGTGCTCCTTCTGGGCAAGGAGAGCCATTCAGAGCAGACTTAGCCCTACCATCAAAGGGTGAGCTGAGCTGAGATGTCCTTCTGCTCACGTGGGGAGCCCTCTGAGGAACGAACAAGGAGGACTTGACACTGTCATCCTTCCGCTTACTGCGGGCCACGGTGGGGGAGGCAGGCAGGGCTGGGGGGCAGGCCGGGCACTGGTACCCCAGGGCGCGGTCACAGCCTCGCGGGAGAGCAGAGGGCAGCCCTGCGTTCCGACTGCCGCACTGCTGCCTGGGGCTTATGCCCTGATCATCGTGAAGTGACCCAGAGTAGCCTTTCCCAGAAAGCTGTCTCCACGCTGGGAATGGAGAAGAAGACAGAAAATGTGGGAAAGAGTGGTCAAATTTTGTGAAGAAAATGGTGAAAGTCAACTTTGCACTAAGAACAGATGGAGCGACTTCTGGCTGTGTGTGATCCTCAAAAGGAAAACATCCCTTTCTTAATAATAAGTAAGGTGAAGTCAAACTTCAAGTTTTTAAAAATAGTTACAAAAAAACGAACATCTGACACCAAAACATTAATATTCATCCTAGTTAGCATGTTCAGACTGTCTTAGACTAATAATACTTTACCAGTTGCATGGAAGTTCGAGCAATACGCATTATGCTGAGTTGATCTCTTCCTTTGGTATCAGAAAAGGAGCACATTCTTGGTGGGCCCAATGTGTCCATAAATCACATTAAGATGAAAACAGATGAAGCATCATTTTGGTACTCTGTTCTCAGTAGGCCTCTTGTTTCTCATAAAGTTAGGAATTTCAGTGACAAAGACTGACTTTCCAATTCACACAGGACAAAAAAATCTGTACTTAGGAGGAGCAAACTTTCATTTTGGTTTTAAACCTTGTTCTATAAACTGGCGCCATCCAATACAGTAGCCACTAGCCATATGTGGCTATTTAAATCTAAATTGTTAAGTCGTTTAAAATAAAATAAGATGTCAAATTCAATTCCTGAATCCACTAACCACGCATTTCAAGGGCTCAATAGCCACACGTGACTGGCGGCTCCCACAGTGGACGGCACAGAGAGAGAACATTTCTGCCTCATTGAAAGTTCTCTTAAACAATGCTGCTATAAACATTTATTAGAGCACCCCCCCCAGAAAAGGTTAATATATTGTAACTAAGCTTTACCAGTTGCATTTCATTATTTAGAATAATCAAGAAATGTTTCATTGTCAAAGATTAATTACGGTGATTCTAATCAGAAGTTAAGCAATTAAAGGACTTCAGCTGATTTGTTTAGCAGCATAGTTATAAAGCATCTTAGCAATTAATTTTATAGTGTTGACAAATACAGAATGCATGTAAATGAAATACAGATTCAACAACTAGCTTGCTGTTGCACTGAAGCATGATTGATTGGCAGCACTGAGTCCGAGTTTTCAGTGTCTACAGCCAGATAAGTCATCATAGCACATGCATCATGACTATTTCACTAATCTGATGTTGCTTTTTAAAAATCTCTACTCATTTTCCCTCAAAAAAAGGCGGGGGCAAAGAAACTATATGATCCCTGTGTATTAAGAGATAGAAATAATATAATTCAAAACTTTGAAAAACAGCTTTGCCTGTTCCTGTGAGTAAAACAAATGTGATTAACAGCTCTGCTTATCTAGAGTGGTATCTTTCAGCTTCTCGCAGGATTCTGTCAGAGCCATATAAAGAATCCATAATTTCCAAATATCCAAAATATTTTTACACTGGCTACTTCTTACACAACCTCTGGTTAACTTAAGAGGTAATATTAGGATAAACGAAAATGTGTTAGCAGTAGAAAAAAATTGAACTTAAAAGAAATATTGAAATGTCACTTAGAAGCTTTTTAAAATGTGTTTCCCTTTAACATATGGTTACTTATTCAGTCAAGTAATCTGGTGAATGAGAGAAAAGATCATGACACTGACTTGCTATTTATAACAAGGCAACATATTGCTGAGTACTTGTCAGCTTTCTGAAGCTGAACATCATGTCCAGTACTTTGCAAAATTCTTTCAGATCCTCTCACAATAACTGGAGTAGAAAATGTCATCACAAGCCAACTTGGTTGTCTATAGACAGGCTCTCATTTTACATTTAACTTTGAAAATAATTTACAGTCCTTTCAAAGAATCATTCTCAGCTGCTCTGGTGGATTTCATTTGGTGCAAAAGGAAAATTGGGTTGAAGGTGAACGTGGTATCATGTTCGGGCAGTGAATGGCAGCGAGGTCAAGCTACACCTGCATCTGTTGTGCTTCTGTGAATCATATTGTGTTTTATTATCGTAATTATTCATGTTCATTACTACATTTATTGAGCCCTTATCACCATGCCAGCCACTGGAGTAAAAGACATAAATAGTTTAATCTGCCTATCATCTTGTCAGGTAGGCATCCTTATATCCTAACTTTAGAAATGAGGAATCTGAGGCTCAAATGGGTGGGTGACATGCTGCCCAGGGCCACACAACCAGTCCATATGAGAGCCAGGATGTGGACCCAAGACAGTGTGACTCATGGTCCTAAACTCCCTTTAGAAACAAAGGTGACCCCTTGCCAGACTATGTGATTCAAGGTTCTAGAATTTTTTCAGCTGTTGCTGGAGCCATAAGAAAATGTCTCAATTTTTGGACAGTTCTTCAGAAGTTAGGGCAAATAGTAACTATCAGATTGTGACATACTACCTAGTTCCATTTCTTCTACCACTGATCAATTCTTTCTTCCCTTATCCAGTACATATGGGATTGAAAATACACAGTGTAATGATAACAGGTGAAAAGAAGCCATCTGACTTAAGCCCTAGGGCAGTTTGATTTGAGTTTCATTTTAGAACTCATTAAAGAGGCTATTTAGCTGGGTATGGAACCCCTGGAACTGTAGTTGGAAGTTTGCAGTATATGTCTCTATCTTATTATGATATGTATATTATACATTATAAATTATATATTATATATAGATATGTACTTATCAATATTTGTATCTATTCTGGGGTAACTTTAGACATTGATTTCAGAAATCTAGAATATTTCTTTTTAGATTCATTTAAGGAATTTGATTTCAAATATTTTAAGCACACTCACCTCAAATAATCTGTCATAGCACATTTTAAAAGTTATTTAAAATGCTTTGAAATATGGTGTTTTTACTTATTTACACTTCACATTGTATCCAATGGTATTTCCAACATCTTATGAAAATGTGCAATGCAGTATTTTTTCTTCAAAAGAGTTAAGCAAATTGGGACAAGGCAAAGAAGGGCAGGAAAAATAAAGTGACACCAGGGGGAAGGTTAGGACACAGAAAACATGCTGTAAAGTGTGTGTCATTTCTGGCATCTCGTTTTAAAAATAAAACAGCACAGCCCACTTTCCTAAAAACATGGGTTTTTGATCAGGAAGCTCCATCAATTTTCTTTCAGCAGTGGAACTTGTCCTTTTTTATACTTGGCTTTGCTACTCTGCCTTGGGAAGTATTCCACTTGATTTTTGTCCATCTTTTTTCTGTTAGGCGACCTTCCACAGCAGTCTGAGACAATGAAAAGTCACTTGAGCTTTTTTAAACAAGTGATCACGAGGATTATTTGAGGACTCATTCGTCAGGTTAGCTGGAACTTCTTACGTGGGCAGGCTCATGTTTCTAGTTTGGGACTCAACGCAAGCAACCAGCTGTGTAGAATCCTCGTGGCTCCTTGACGTCAGCAGTGAGACCCAGAGTATCTTTAGTAGCTCGCTATGTAGGGTGACGCCAACTGTATGAGTCGTCCCCACGGAAAACAGCTCATTTGGCATATGGTTATGAAGCTACAACTTGGCAGTGGTGTGAAGAGCTTTCTTCGAGAAGTCGCTATTACCACTACACACAATGGACAGATCCAAAAGGCAGAATTCAATTTTCCCACCCACTCTCCCTTTCCCATGAAGGGTCCCATTATGGTCGTCTCTCCTCCATAAAACCATGACTTGCAGAGTGAAAACCTTGATAGCATTCTTTACATCAACATTTTCAATAAATGAGTTGACTATGATAAAGTGAAACATAAATACCTCCCTATATGTAACTGCAAAATGTTTTAGATAAAATGTGAGGTGTACATTACTCTCATTTTGTGCCACTGTAAATATGAAAAGATATAAGCACAGCCAGCTGAGTTGTGGGGGGAGGGAGACCTAGAATCCTAAAAATCAATGTTTGCTGAACTTTTATTTTTGCTTTCAGTGACTTTTTAAAAAAACAGACTTTATTTTTTAGAACAGTTTTGGGTTTGCAGAAAAATCATGCAGAAAGTACAAAGTTCTCATAAACCCCTCTCTTCCTAGGTGTTTCTCCTCTTAGCAACATCTTAAATTAGTGGGGTATATGTTATAATTGATGAACCAATATTGATATGGTATTAAGTCCAGAGTTTACATTAGGATTCACTCTTTGTGTTGTATAGTTCTGTGAGTTTTGACGAATGCATAATGTCTTGTATCCACCATTACCTTGTATCACACAGAATCATTTCATCACCCTAAAGACTGCCTTGTGTTCACCTATCCATCCCTCTTCTCTCTCCTCCCCCCCCCGCCCCCAGCAACCACTGATATTTTTATTGTATCTACAAAAACATTTATTGTGTCTTCCAGAATGACATATAGTTGGAGTCATACAGTATGTAGCCTTGTCAGACTGGCCTCTATAACATAGCCATAAGAGCATTAGCTCATATTGCATTAAGGATCTTCCATCTCTTTTTGTGGCTTGATGGCTTATTTCTTTTTATTGCTGAATGATATTCCATTGTATGGATGTACCACAATTTGTGTATCCACGCACCTGTTGAAGGGCATCTTGGTTGCTTCCACATTTTGGTGATTATGAATAAAGTTGCTATAAGCATTCATGTACAGGTTTTCACATGGACAGAAGTTTTTGACACTGGGTAGACACCAAGGAGCAGGATTGCTGGATCTCACAGTAAGCCTATATTTGGTTTTGTAAGAAACTGCCAAAACTCTCTTCCAAAGTGGTTGTGCCATGTTGCATTCACACCAGCATGAATGAGAGTTCCTGTGGCTCCATCCTCACCTGCGTTTGGTGTCATCGGCGTGTCACAATCTCCCAGTCTGTGACTTGTCTTTTTGTTCTCTTAACAGTGTCTTTTGCAGAGCAGAAGTTTTAAATGTCAGTGGAGTACAGTTCATTAATTTTCCTTCATAGATCTTGTTTTTGGTGTTATATCTAAAAAGGCATCAAATACCCAAGGTCATCTAATTTTCTCCTCTGTTATTTTCTGGAAGGTTTATGCTTTTACATTTTACACTCAGCCTATGACATGTTTTGAATTAAGTTTTGTGAAAGGTGTAAGGTTTGTGACTGTATTCATTTATTTTTTTGCATTGTTTGCAGCTGTTCTAGCCTTATTTGTTGGAAAGGTTGCTGAACATTTTATGATGTCAGGAGGAAAAACAAATCAATTCTAATACTGGAATGTTGCAGTACTTGTGGCCACCCTAGAACAGGGAAGATTTCATGGAGACCCGCCTTAATCCGTAGGCCCGCCTATCCTTTCTTTCCCTCTCCCACATCTCCAATCTTGTTTTTGCAGCAGCTACCCTGAAATAGTATATGGCTCAGATACACTGCTGTGTAATAATTCCACCCATCCTCCCACCCCCACCCAGATTCAGTAGCTTAAAATGTTAATGATTTATCCTCCAGCTCACAGGTCTGTGGATTGATTGGACAGTGTCATTTGGGGTCTCAGGCTGGAGGGATGGTGGTGGCTACCTGGGGCAAGTAGAAACATGTGACTCCTCTTAAAGCCTAGGCTGGAAACTGGCACACTAGCACTTCGGCCCATATCCTGTTAGCCAAAGCAAGTTACATGGCCAAGCCCAACAGCAGAAGGGCAGGAAAATATTTCTCCCATAGAAAGCCAGGGAAAGGAAATGAATACTTGTTGCACAGTTGCAGAGGAACCACAGAGTAATTTAAATAGGCAAAGTTTAATATAAAGTATTATTAACTAAGACAGGAGACTGGAGTAACAAAGGATTGGCTAAGAAGAAGTAAAGGAAATTAAAGAATACAGGAATAGCAGATACAAAGAGCCATCATTACACCTAAGACTTGAGACAGCGTCCACCTCCAGGACTGAGATTCAGATCATAGCGGAGAGTCAGGGCCAGCTGTGGCTTGCTATATAGCACGGAAGTCACTGTGGTGCTGTGTCTGGAACTTGCTGGAAATCTGCACTCTGGAGCTTGCCAGAAATCACCTTTGGGTCCAGGGGAAAGCTGCCCCATGGGGAGCGTCTCACTAGAGGCTCTCTGCCACAGACCTAGTGCCAGGGAAAGCTGCTGGCCACTAGGGCCTGCTGGCTGCTGTGCACTGTAGGGGCAGGACCTCGGAGCGGTCTCACGTGTGGCAGGAGCCGCATGCTCGAGGAGCTGTTGGTGTGGCAGAGCAGTGCAGCACACTGGGGAAGCTGCAAACTGCCAGGGTCTGCGTGGCGAGCTCACCAGAACCAGAGAACAAAACCCTTTTCCTCTGGCAATGTCTCTCTGGTGATCTCTACTGATAAACCTTAATGTTGTGCTGGCTGGCAAAGGAGAAAAATCTTTAAAGAGGCCAGAAACATCTTCACAGAGCAGGTAAAAAAGGGTGACTTTAAAGCTCAGCGGCCATAAATCAATTCTCAGCCCAACAATAATCTATCTTAATAAGACTCAAAAGGGTGCAGCTTAGCAAACTAGAAGCTAATTACTTGTCAGAAACATCCAAACTCACTCTCTGGACCAAACTGCTTTCTCTGCTAGACCAATGAGTCTCAAAGGGCTCTCCTCAGCTCTGCTATACCAGAACCACCCAAGGGGATTATTAAATGCAGATTCCTAGGCTCCTTTGGCATTAGAAAATTGAATTTGAATGGGGGAAGGGAGGCAGGAATCGATTTTAAACTTATACTGCTGCTAGATTTATGGACACTGAAGTTTAAGATCCAGGAGCTAGTCAAGGATAGAGACCTTTTTGATTAACGGTTGAATCCTTGGCTTTAGCCCAACATCTGCCATTTATTAGGTGTTGCTTCATATGGGTCATTCCTGGGTTGGTTAGTTGGGAGAGCCGATACAAACCAGCCAGCTGGAAATGGCCATCAGCTGTATCCCCAACCACACTTTAATGGCATTTGGTTTACGAGCATATGCCTTTACTCTTGGTGAAACCCAAAGGTGACATATCCTCACTAGGATGGCAGATAGTGTTTCCCAAAGATGGCTGCAAAGGTATCCTCCACCCTACATGTTGTACAACGTGACCTTGCCACCCTTCCATCAAGAGGCAGGGTCTCTGTCCCCTACCCTAGAATCTAGTTGGGCTTGTGACTTGGCTGTAACCAATCAAGTGTACAGAAACGGTGGTGCACAACTTCTGAGGCAAAGTTAAAGGCCATACAGCCTCTCCCTGTTCTCTGGGATGCTTGAGTTTGGAGCTCTGGGTGTGCATGTAAGAAGCCTCCATGCTGTGAGGAAGCCCAAGTGCCATGGAGAGGCCGCACTGGATTCTCCAATCAACAGCCCCAGCTGAGGATCCCCCCAACAGCCAGCTCAGCACCAGACATGGGAGTAAAGATGTCTCTAGGGCTTCCAGCCCCAGCTGCTGAGTCACCCTCAGCCCTGAAGTCTCCCCAGACTTCATGAGGCTGCAGAGCCACCCCACTGCTCAGGCAAATGCCCAACCACAGAATCTGTGAGAGTAGTAAAACAGCTATTTTCATCTTCTTTTTTTGGGGGGGTTGGAGGGTGGAGGCAGGGGTGTAATTTGTTATGCAGTGACAGTAACTGCAATGAACCCTTCTGCACCAGCCTCTCCTGGCCATCCTACAAGTCATACACACAGAGAGGCAGGACTTAGATTTGAATCCTCCATCTACTAAGTAATATTGCTGTGATCTTCCTTCCCTTCTGACAAATGTCACTGTGGAAGAGAAAGCCCAGTACTTCTAAACTTGTTATACTGCCTAATGGTTCTATTTGAAGTGGTTCCAAAAAAATTATTTGAGAAGTGTGTGTCACTGCTGAAGCAATATAAGGAATAATAAAGCAAGGTGGAAAATGAAACTAAAGTCATTTAACATTACATTCCAATCTAAAATGGGAGGCACTAAAAAACCAATTGTGCCACAGCAGCGTCTAATTTGTCCAAATAGTCTTTATCAAGCCTCTTGGTTTGGAACAATGAATAGAATAATGGAAAGGGGAAAGAATTAGGGATCCATAAAACCTGAGTTAAAAATAAGTTCCTCATATATTGTCTGTGTGGCCTGGAGCAAGTTACTGGCTGCTCCGAGGCTCACTTTCTTCCTCTCTAAAACAGGCTTAGGTAGCAACCTTCCAACCCCACAGGGCTGCCCTGCTGATCGGATGAGGTGCTGAAAGCATTTTGGAAAGCTGTGAAACAAAACACAAGCAGTTGTCTCTTTCTGCTAAGGACTGCTTCTGAAAAAAATGAGACAAACCAAAATAAACAGAACATTTATCTGTGCATTTTCAGACAATATGGAAAAAGTGAAGCAAAAGACAAACCAGAAAGCCCACTATGGACATTTTCCTGCTTGACTGCAATGCTCCTAGGGGCACAAGCGTCCGTATGTATGGGCGATAAGAGACATGGGCACCATAGTGGCCACTGCACCCTGCTTCCTGCAGATTCTGTCACCCTGGCGTGAGGCTGCTGCCCTTGGGGCAGTTCATCTGCTGCTGCCCAAGTGTTTCCTTCCACGACTCCCCAACCTTCCAAGCAAGCAGCAGCTAGAGTTGCATTGCAAGGAACCAATTCTGATCCCCACAACTGGCTGCCAGCCTTCCTTGGGTCTTACACCTCATTTTGGTTTTATGTCCCAGCTGCGCAGGTGCAGCCCACTCCTGTTGCTCTGTGAATTTAAACGCTAATCCTCGCCGGGCTGAATGGACCCTGAGCAGCCAGCCAGCCCACAGTCTCACACCTGCCAAAGCCAAGACCCAGGAGAGGACCAGGCTCACAACCTGGTGTGACATCTTACAGATGGAGCTCCTCTTCCATAAATAGCTTCCCCTAGCTTTTCCTGTGTCAAGCATGTGTTCCGACTCATGTATCCAGCTGCCTGCTCGACATCTCCAGATGGATGACTAGTAAGTTTCTTAAACTTAACTTAAGCAAAACTTCTGTTCCCCCCACCCACCCACTCCAGCTTTCCATCTCCCAGTCTGCCGAGCCTCAGGCAATGGCCCGCTCTCACATCAAACACCCAGGAGTCATACTTCTTTCTTTCTCTCACTTCACACATCCAATTCACCAGCAAGTCCTATGGCTTTACCCTCATCATGTATCCCAGATCTGTCTGCTTCTTACCACTTCAATGACCCATCACCTCCCACTTGGCTTCTACAACAGCCACCAGACTAGATTCTCTGGCTCCACTCTGATCTCCTTGAGTCTTTCTCCACACAGCATCCAGAGTGATGTTTTAAAACCGTAAAGTCAGATCGCATCATCCTACTATTCAGTATTCCCGTGGCTACTCATCTCATAATAGGATCCAAGCTCCTTACATATTCTCTAAGATCCTGCACCTAGGACCCCACCTGCGTGTCAGAGCTCATCTCCTATCACTGTCTCCTCAACTCTCTCTACTCTAGTCACGATGGCCTTCTTGCTGCTCCTGGTTCATTCCTGTCCCAGGGCATTTGCATTTGCTATTTTCTGTCCTAAAAGGTTCTTCTCCCATATCTTGGCAAGGATTGTTGTCCCACCTTATCTAGCTTTTGCCTGAACTGTCCTTGCTCATGCTCTCAAAAAGAGTCAACCCCACCTGTCACTCCAATCTCTTATCCTGCTTTTTTTCCTTATGGCACCACCTCCATGAAACTATATTATATGTTGTGCAGGTACCTGTTTATTGCATGTTCTCCCCACTGGTACTTAAGCTCCATGAGGATAGGACCTAAGTCTGTCATGTCCTTTCTTTATCCAGAGCACCTAGAGTAAGACTTATCACATGTCAATCACACATCACAGTGCCTACCACAATATTTACTGAATGAATGACTGAGTCAGCAAACTAGCATATAAAATTTGGGACAATCCAAAACTATGAGAAACAACTTGTAGACTTAACATACCATGAGCCATTTCTTAGCACGTAATTCTCACAGAGGCGATTTTATCTGTAATGAATCTACCAAAGGCCCATGGTGCTTACAGAGGAGAGAGAGAATAGAACATTATAAAATACATTTTGTGCAAGGAATCCACTAACTGTGCCCTGAAATTCCTTTTTGGCCCCTGTGGCGTATCTCTGTCCTTGTAAACTCAGACCTACATGCTTTCCCAGGAAGTGCAGCTCCCAGCAGAAAGGTGGGTTGGTTCTAAGCAGTTGAACTGTTCACTTGTGAGACATGGTACAGAGTCTGCTGAGAGTCCACTTTCCAGGGGACCTCCAGGAATTCCCTGGCAGGAAAGACTCAGACCCGCAGGGGGAGCTGATGGCACATGTCCATTCTGGAAGGCCTTGGAAAATGGGTCCAGAAATCGAACTGCTCCTTCAAGTGGAATGGATCAAAGAGGTCACTGAACTTTATAAACATCCAAGATGTTCTCTTAATCCTGCCAGAGTCTGAGAGATTGAAAGACTCTTTTGACTCCAAATATCAAGTGGTGAATTGGGATCATACCACCCATGTCATACAGGATTTTATCTGAACTCTGGGTCCACTTCCTCCTCACGTTCTTTACGTGGCCAAGGTGATGGCTCCAAACAACGGTGAAGACAGCCCAAGACACACTATTGAAATTCTGCCTGGGAAAGCACAAAAAAGCTCTCATCATCACCCAGAAACCCGTGTGGGTTTAATGAGAGAGCCCAGAACTTCACGCAGCTAGGAGCAAAACAATATGACCTTCCTGTCCAGCATCTAAAGTTACTAAACAAAATGAAAATCATTCTATTAACAGTTCATTTATAACACCAACCCAGAGTCAGAATTAGTGCTCAGGCCTTCCTGCTAACATCACAATGGCAACCCCGCTGTCATTAAGTTAGTCCTTTGTGTGGGTTAGAAAGGCTCAGCTGACTCTCAGACTCCATCAGGACAACCCTTGAAAATGGAAATGAGTCATACTCCCCAGCCACCCCAACCCTAGCAAGGACCGTTATATTCAGAAAGAAAGGGGGGCAGTTCATGTTGGCCTGGAGTTCCGTGTCAGGTGCTCTCTCTCCCCTGTGGGGAAGGGCAGGGGGCGGCTTTTGCTCCCCTCCAAAGGCCAACCTTCCAGTCCTCACAGCGCAGCTTCATCATCTCCTTTGCAATTCTGTGGATTCCTGGGCTTCCCGCTCAAGGTCTCAAAACCAAAACACGGTCCACAGAAAAATGCATCGTTACAGATTGTTCATCCCTCATCCCTACTACACATATATGTCACTGTACCAGATGTGTCCTCAGATCCCTGCAAGCTGTAGCTCCATAAGACACATGTCAATTTTAATGACTCTGCACCCCTACGTGCTCAAATTACAGAAAATCCAAGCTGTTCCTCTTGACTCTCCTCTTCAAGTTCCACATTTACTTAATATTTTCTTACACGGTTAACAGTTTAGAAAGGATACACCTTACAAGTCACATTAGAAGGTAAAACGGCCCTTGGCGTGTGCAGTCCAGGCTGTCCCTAGTGGCCTGGTGGTCGGGGCCAGCCTGCGGGCGGGGCTGGGCGGGGCCCTCACAGGCCGGTTCTCTCATCTTCCCTGCCGCTGAGTGCTCTGCACAGGTGCCATCACACACTGCTGCCTCTTAACTTAATGTGGATCCCTGACTTTATCTCATCGGAACTGTCTTTGGGAAGCTACACTGACTTGCAGCATTGACACAAAGGGGTATGTATAGGCCAAAGACTGCCCCTCACACAGCAGCACAATAAAATGCCACCGAAATCACCAAATCTCCCAGAATATACCTGCGATTTTTCTAAATTAAGCAAGGTTAATTTAAGGCAGTCAGTTCTTGACTAAGAAGTAACTTCCTCAGGTTCCAGAAAACAATGATGTATCAAAAGCTCCTGAATGACTTCCAAGAAAATTGTTTTATTCTAGTTAAGGTAATTCAGTTGAGGAAAAAAACCTAAACTAGGATTTAACCAAGTAGAAAAAGTGGATACATAATCTCAATACGCTGGTTAATTCTGCAGGCGCTCACAAGAGCAAGGTTACAAATGTAGGTTCCGAAGGCCACATGTCACCCTGGGGTGTGCATCCCTACCCAGGGCAGAAGGGAGTTCCTAAGAATATACCGAGTTGGGTTGTGCTTATATAAAAATGTTAACTGTACACTAAAAAAGTCAAGATATGATTAAATAAAAATTTTAACTACACACTAAAAAAGTAATATGTAATCAACTATATAGATAAATGTCTGCTTCTGTGGGTTAATTTTTCTTAAATTATGGACATTAGCATATAGTGGTTCTTTTATCCCCCCAAGGCTGTTACTAAATCAATAGTACAGTTTATAGCCTCCAACCTATTAGAAAGGAAGAAACATGGCCCAGGCCCCCCACAGGTGCTGTCCCTGGTCCCCTGAGCTCGTCCCCCTGCTCCCCGAGGCTCTCTTGCTTCCCTGAAGCAGTGGTCTTTAATACAGCGCTAACTTTGGATTAAAACTACCAAGGTAGATCACAACCCAAAAAGTGACCTCTTGTGGCCAATCATATCAGCCCCTCCCAGACCTCGCTCTTCTCCCCGGCTCTGCAGCTTTGACACTGCAGCCTGTCTCCTTGATCCCTCCTCTCCTCCCTAAAGGCATCTTGGCATTGCATTCACTCGAGGAATGAGCAACTTTAAGTCTGGGATCAAAGGAACCCTGACCAGAGCAGCTAACGGAGCTGCACAGGGACAGAGGGATGATCCTAGGGAAGAATCTCTTTGGGATAACTGGAGCTCGGTGGCAAGTGAGGGGTAGAGCCCCATTCCTCCCAGATTTCCAGCAGTGTTCCTAGATGTGTTTTGGCAAACTGTGTGATGCTGTATGCCGTTATTCAATGACAATGGGAGATACGGTGTGCATTTGGGGAGGGCTCTGTCAGGCTGATGGAACGTACTCTGGCATTCTCCTCTTGCTCTTTTGACCTTGACAATTCCTTCACTCATGACACACTCATTTATTCATTCTTCATTGATGCATCCCTCTCTCCTTCAGTTCTCAAAACACTGTATCTGGAACTTTCTTGGCATTTATTTTCTCCTTTGTGTGTTGTCACCAGTGGATGTTAAATGAATAAACAAATGAAAAAAAACGAGGAAGGACTTGTAACAAGAGCTGCCAGTAGGATGATTACTCCCTCCCCTTCAAAAAGAAAGCATAAAAAACACTAAACAGACATAAAACTCAATAAAAACAATAGCCTTGGAGTAATTAGGGTAGGGGCAGTAATAATAGCTGACATTTTTGAGCACTGTTGATATTAATAATGATCATTCTATTTTTCAGGTATGCTCCTAAAAGCTTAATGAATATTATGTACATACCCGATCTCATTTACTCCTCACAGCAAGCCCAGGAAATGGGAATTATTATCTCCATTATGTATATTCACTGGAACATTCTTTGTTTTGTCTTACATTTGCTATAAAGTTTGACCTGCACTCATCTGAACAGCAAATACTAACACATTGAATGAATGAACTGGTACCTGGGAAGGGTTTTGAGGAAACAGGTGACAACCTCCCATTATACCCCCACAAACACTGCCTTATAAAATTAAGACCAAATTCCTTAGTATGTCCTTCACTGCATATCGTGATCTGACCCAACCCAATCTCTGCAGGGTCAGCTTAGTTGGAAAAGGGTTCATTCAGCTGCATGCAACTAACTGTTCAGCCACCAGGAACTTTCCTTGTCCTCTCCCATCTCACTGGTCTGAGCCCTACCTGTCTTCACGCTTTAGGTCACATACCACCTCCTCCAGGAAGTATACCCTAATTCATTAGTAAGGGTGCTTTTGATTTCAAGGTCAAAAAAACCCAACTCAAACTGACATTAACAATAAAAGGAATTTATTGTCTCATGTGACTGAAGATTCAAGAATTAAAATGGTTTTAGGTAAGGAATATTCTGGTGATTCAGGGATTAGTTTATTTTTGTCTCTATATTCACTTTCTGCAGTCAACCTCCGTGGAAGCCTGACACTCCTCATCGGTATAAAATCACTTTCAGCAGCTCCTGGGGCTTCTTCCATCACATCCAAGAGGAAGAGAATCTTTGTTGTAGAATTCCCACTACAGACTTGATCTTTCCTCTGATTGGTCTAGTTTTAGAGTGTATGATCACCCCTCAGCCAATCACTGAGCCCAGGGGAATGGAGTGCTCTGACTGGCCAAGCCAGATCATGTGTCCAACATTTGAAGCTGAGGGCAAGAATCCCCTTTCCTGCAACCATGTGTCTGTCTCCCCAGAGAGCAGAAGGAATGGATGCTGGGGGACAATCAAATGTCCATTACATTCACCCCCTTTTCTGTGTGTCTGATACATTTGTCAGGAGTTCTGTCCATGCACTCACCAGTCTTTTCATGTATTTTATTCCAGTATCTATACCTGCCCAGAAAATTCCTTGGGACCAGGGTCTTGAGTTAGCCATTCACCTGATTGGCGCTCATTAAAGTTTTGTTAAAGTGAACTACATGTTTAAAAAGGAAATAAAGAAAATGTTGTTTTCATACTTTCAAAATCCCAAAGGATCCTATTACGTTGTTTTCTGCACATTGATTAATCCCTTCTCCAGTAGGTAAGGCTAATCACAGACTGCATTAAAGGCTCTCACATGCTGTAACCTGATACATTCAGAACATTTTAGTCATTTAAAAACTAAGTTGAATGTCCACTGCATTTTTTGTGTGTGAATGTGTGGATAGTTATAAATAGACATGGAAAAACACTAGGGCTGTGTGAACTCAGTTGGCAGGGGCCCTGGATTTGGACCCCCAAATATAGCCTGCTGACAATTTGCCACAGGCATTTTTTTTTCACACAGTTCATCATTTCAAACATTCTGAGCAACTGTCCTGAATATTTGTTCAAGAGTACATTTTTTCCACTTTGTATTTTGGCCAAATGGGTGGCTTTTTCTTTAAAAAGAGATGAGAATCTCAGGCACAGATAAATATATACCCTGGCACTTGGCTATATTACAGTTCTCTATAGGCAATTCTGTCTCATGTCCGTGGGATTGGTTTAAATCTGGATGCCTCCGGAAGGACTTGGTCTCACACTTATACTCCAATAGCTTCTCCTGAGGAAAAGGCCCAGGGAGTGGGCCACAGGCGTTGTTTTCCACTAAATAGAGCCAGACAGAGTAGGGATGCCCAGTGAGGAGTCTCTCGGCAGAGATGAGCTCTGGGGAGCCTTGTCTTTGGGGCTGCCTGGTGAGTGCCACCGCGTGTAGCCATGCATATTGCTGCACCCCACCTTTCCCCAGCGATGTCACACCGCTGTGCCATCTACATCTCCCCCCTTCCACTCCCCTCCACACCCCATGTACCTTGCTAAGCCCAGTCTCATCACCAGATTTGACACATCTGATTACAGTTGATCTAAGCATTTCCCAAAGTAGGGTTGGTCCTTGTCCAAAAGCTCAACTGGATCGCCAAGTTGGAGATTGGAACAGTTTCCCACGGGTACCATGTAATTAATGAGGGTTTAGATTCCCAGGCTAGACCATAGAAGGCCATGTAACCCAGATGTGCCAGGGATGTCCTGGGTGAGACTTTGGGGTCAGCTTCTGAAAGGCAACAGGCATGATGGACTCTTCATTTAACCCTCCCCACCGGCCCTGCCTTCTTCCTCCAGTCTCAGATGCCAATGTGGGGGATGCCTGAGGTGAGCCGCCATCAGAACCTCATGAGAGCAAAACCACACCTCTTGAATAGCTGCAAAGCTTTGGGGCTGCCTGCCTATAAGCCTCTTCACAAGTAGAAAAAGGAAAAAGAAGCAAAAAAGCCTGTTAGAACAACCTACTAGGGGCAGGTTTCTGCTTAAGGCAGCAGAGCACAGTCCTAAGCTCTCCGTGACCCTTCCATCTGTGGCTCGGGGGGCATTGACCTCTGATTTTAAACAACATGGGGCAGAGACCTCATGACCACACAGAGGCCAGTGGCTGGCCTTGCTGATCCTAGCGTCCCTCCCTGGTCAGATCTGGTGGAACAGACAGGCTGCGACGAAAGGGCAGTGGAAATGCCTGAAGACTAAGAGGCTTGGAAGGAGGCGCAGGAGAAGCCTCAAGAGACGTGCTCCTGTTCGAGACGGGCCCAGGAAACCGGTCCCCTCTCGGCCCAGGCAGTCCCAGCCCACCTGGGCAGGCGCACCGCACTGCCGCCAGGAGCTCGGAGGAGCCTCCCTCACACCAGCCCCCACCGAGTCAGGCCCACCCACCCTCTGCCGCCGGGGGAGGGCCCCGGTGCTGACGTGGCTTCCATGGGGGCCCGGGCCTGCTCTCGGCCAACAGCCCGAGGCTGCCAGGACGGGGCGGGGTCTGCTCTGGCCGGAGAGCTCCAAAAGCGGGGGCCGCATCCCTGCGAACTGTGGGCTGTACCTGCTCAGAAAAGTCCACTTTCAGCTGCACAGGGCTTTGCACCAAAGACTAAGTCAGCGCTGTGGTGCCAGAGAGGAGAGAGAGGGGTCAGAGATCTGTAGGCGGGGACAGTCCCATTACTATGATTACTTTTAATAATTATAATAATAGTTACTATCAGACTTTTCCCAGAGTATTTTCATCTATCCTGACTCATTTAATTCTCACAATTTCCCTCTGAAGCAGGAAAGCCTGGGGTATTATATTGGCATTTAGCAGATAAAGAAACCAAGGCTCGGAAAAAGTTGCTGACTCTATAGGATCGTACAGGAAATCAGACATGATTCTCAAACTAAAAGTAACACTAATAGCAGCTGTACCATCTGCGTCCCAGCAGGAAACAGATGGCAGCTTCAGAGAGGTGATTCATGGGCGAATAATGAGGGACTCTTTACAAAGGTAGGGGAGAGCAGGGTGGGCTGGTGGAGCATCCCACCGCCGAGAGCACAAAGCCCCTGCCACCGTAGGCCCTCTGGGGCAGAGAGGGAGCCCTTACGGAGCCCGGGTGCGCGCTGTGCCCGCGGAGGAGGGCTGCCAGGCAGGGGCCATTGCTGAGCCCAGGGGATGAATGCCCCAGAGCTCCTTCCTCTCCCTCCTCCCTTTTCCTGTTGGTGCTTCCCATTGGCCAAACCCAGCTGGAAGCCAGAGGGCAAATCCGCCCAGTGGATGCCGTCCTTGAAGGCAGCTTCCCGCATCCGAGGGCCAGTGGGGAAGAGTGCAGGCAAGCTGGGGGGACAGGGAAACCTTCCTGCCCCGATCCGCGGTGCACGTAGGACGTGGCAGAAACCGTACAGGGAACTTCAATGCAGGTCTCCTGTTCTCCTTGCCATAAGCCTGTGTGGCAGACATGAAACCTCATTTTGCCAACTCACATGTGTGAAAACTGAAACTCTATTTTTCTGTAATTACATTTCATTGCTATGTGGAGCCACCATCCTGATAGGCGACAGAAACCTTATCTCAAGTCAGTTCATGGTTTCTTCAGCCAATTCTGGGTCCCAGCACAATCTAATCGCCAAAACACCTTTCCCAGAGGCTTCATGGACCACTGCATGACTGCCAGGCTGCCCCGGCAACCAGCGCTTCTCAGAGACATCTCTCAAGGCATCCTTGTTCCCGTCTGGTGTCTTGTCACTGGGTCAGATGCATGAGTGCCTGTCCCAAATCTAAGCTCGCTCTAGGGCCTATTCTCTTTCATCCCCGGGAGAGCTCAGGAACATTTGGCTATTGCCATAACGTGGTGTTGGGGGGCCAGGGGCACCAGGGGCTGCCTGGGTCCTGCCACCTCTCTTGTTTGGACCTGTAGGGAGATTCTCTGGGACTTGCCACCTCAGGGCTCCGCTCCGGAAGTGAGGCTAAGGTCCTCTTAGGAGCCAAGTCCCCGGATAGGTCTGGAGTTTCTACTCCGCTCCATCCCCTAGAGGCTTGCCCCAAGATCCTGTTCTCAGAGTCCTGGGGCAGTGTGTCTCTAAGCGTCTTGCTTCTCCTTCTCTCCTCCCTTCTGCCTCCCTCAGCCCCAACCCCTGCCACTACTCCAGCCTGTGGATTCTTTAAGCAATAAAGAGTCCGGGGTGTTGGCAAATGGCCCTGAGTCATCAGGTATGTTTCTGTTTCCAAATCTACTGTGCACACATAAACTTCATCCTCTAAATCTTTCAAGGATTAGGATTTTGAAGCTCAAAAGCCTAGATTTTTGCAACCCAAAGCCTTTTCTCGTAAAAATTTTTTAAAATCTCTGCCATGACAATAATTAATAATGTCTACCTTTGCCTGGGGCATCCCTTCCCTGAGGTAGGAAGCCTCAGCGGCCGTCTGAAAGAGAAGGACCTCAAATTACAGGAACTGCCTGGAAGGAAACTAGTAACAGTTCATGCGAAAGTGTATTTACCACGAGGCTAAAGACGTTTACATTTCAGGGCCCCATTCGTGCAGAGGCTCTTTCTGAGACCTTGGAAGGAACTCACACAATGGATTCATGGATTCATTTGTCTTTATAAAATATGTGAAACTGAAGATACTTTAACCAGAATCAGTTAGGGCCACTGCCCCTTCCTCTTGGCCTTCCTTTCCACCACACTTGGGCTTACGTTGGGTGATCCCCAGTGGCTGCAGCTCTTCGGGGGTGTCAGCCAAGGGGAAGTTGAGCTGGGTCTACGCAGTAACATCTTTAGACTGGGGCAGGCTCAGTGTGCATCCTACACACCAGAGAGCCTCCTTTTTGTTCTTCTATGGCTTCATTCCTACCCTACGGGCAAGGAGTCTACAGGGCCAAAGAGCCATGTACACCCAGAGCATTATCTCTTCTAGACCGCACTCCAGGTGTGGCAGCCATGGGAGGGGACTCCCAGGTCTCCCTCCAAAGAGCTTGCCCGTCAGCTGCAAGGAGAGCAGTTAGCAGAGATCCCCTAGCCATTGACCTTCAGGATCTGCCTCAGTGGTTGAGCTAAGGCCCCACACATCCCAGGCAGCCTTCAGCTGATGAAGAAGCACGGCACGGTCCAGAGCTGGCCTTCGGCCCTGTGGGGGACTCTTCTAATCCAGTCTTTGTGCCATGGCTCCCTGGTGGGTCGGGTAAGATTCCATCACATAGGCCTTGCAGTCTATGTCTCTACCTGCTGTTCTGCTCCTTCCCTGCCTCCCTTTCCAGGTTTCAGACTTGCATGATAGCATGAAGTCTTTCCCTGCCCATTCCTACTTCTGCCTCTGCTGACTTTAGCAGGCATTATCCCCAGGAAGCCTCCAGCACGTCTAACTCTGACTCAGCTTCTGCAAGCCAGAGGACCCGAACCCACACCCTTCATACTGGAAGTGGTCTGAGAAAGCCGGCAAGAAGGTGTGGTCTGGGGCGGGATCAGTTAGCCGTGAGGGCTCTGTTCCAGGTGGCATATGGGGCACAGAAGGTCCCTGGAGCAAGGTGGCAAGCCAACAGCTACAATTTTCACTGATGCTGACTTGGGAAAATGCTCTGATGGTGGGCAAACCTAAGCAGTGCAATGAGTCAAGCTTCTGAAAAGTAGAGCTTTTCAGGAAAAAATAGAAAAGGGGGATGCAGTAGAGGAGTGCAGAATAGCCTGTATAACAACAATGGAATTGACTGGTGGGTGGCCTTAGGTTGCATTGTCCTTCCAGAAAGAGAATGAAAAACTGAGAGCAATTAACAAACAACAGAAATCTAAACACGAGTCCAAAAGAATATTTTGGTAGCTCCAAAAAGGCCCTTGTCTCCTGTAATGGTAGAGGAGGAAAACTAAAGGTGAAACTCAGGACTATGTGGTTAGAGTCGCCAAGCTTCAAAGATGTCCAAGAGCTCTGCCAAAGTAGGTTTGTTACATCAAAGTCACCTGCCTGGTTTAGGAAACCCAGGGACTCTGGCATAAGGGATGGGGGCTTCTGGGTGGATGCCCCTTATAGTTCCTGAGACTGACTTAATTCTCCTATTGTGATATTGTGATTTGTAATAAATGCATATTTGGTCTTTGTCCCGTTTCTGGCACAGAGCTCCTAAAACCCTTGGAATTTCCCAAGTGATGAGAATGGTAAGGGTGTCTTTTGTTACATTAACCCAGGCATCATGACAGAAAGTTGTAGGACTAAAAGCCGTATTATTGTGAAATGAATGTGTCCTGGCTGCCAAAGTATGGGGCTGTGGAAGGAAACGAGTCAGGGTAAGTCCACGGGAAATTCTTACATCATGACAATTTTTCAGTCTTGCAAGGTAAAATTACAAACAGAGAATTTGTTTCTCTTTGACGTCTACTCAAAGCTATCGATAACAAAAAACAAATTTTGACCGACTGTATTAGGGAACAGACTGAATCAGCTTTATAATCTCTTTATTAAAATCATTGTCAGATGAAGAGACTCTCAGAGTGTACACAACCAAATAAAAGTAGGAGAAAGGTATTATAGAAGCATATAAATTAATTAATTAAATGTTATTTTTTCTAGATTTTGTGATGTTTGTAATATTTAATTTTTTTAAGTACAATTTGTTGTGACTTCTTTCTCCTATGTAAATATTCCCTTTCACATTTAATTTTGTATTTGTAAATTTGTATTCTTCTTCTTAAAAAGGACTCTTCAAACTGAATAAGCTTCAGGCCCCACAGAACCTATATCCACTCCTCAAAAACTCTGAGTCCGTGGCTGATCCCATCCCAGCTGTAAGGTGGACAAGACGGACACATTTTACAGACAAGAAAAATAAAGGCCTGGAGATGAAGTCGCTGACTCGTTCTGACTCTGGTGCTTTTCCTCTAGATTCTTCTGTCTTCAGGCTTCATGGCTCTCAGTCTATTTGTTGATTCCCCACTGTTTCTACCTCTCAAGTCCCTGTAGGAGAAGCACAGAGAGACTAAATAGGAAGAAGAG
Organism: Manis pentadactyla; assembly: GCF_030020395.1. Lineage (NCBI taxonomy): Eukaryota > Metazoa > Chordata > Mammalia > Pholidota > Manidae > Manis > Manis pentadactyla. Next base: position 227,894,744 of record NC_080020.1, read on the forward strand.
TCCTCTCCAGTTATGCTTTTGCACTGCAGGCTCTGCAGCAGCTCCACCGGGGAGGTGGGGTGCTGGGAGGCAGGGCAGGACCAGCCCACACAGCCAGCGTTGCAGGAAGGCAAAGTAGGCAGTTAGAGGCTCTGGATCCCAGACCAGGACTTTGGACCTCACTTAGCCGCTGGTGTGGCTTAATCCTGATGTCACAAACAGAGAGATGGAGGAGGGGGTGAAGGATTGCACATCTGTGCTTCCTCATTTCCGGAAACCTTCCTGCCCTGCCCAGAGAGGTCTTTGCGGTGTAGAGCCAGAGCCTACTTCAGGTTGCCACTAAAACGCTCATTTGTTGCTCTCCTTTAACCCTGGATCCCTGGACACTCCTCTGACTAGCCAGGTTATTAATAATCACAGAACCAGGCCTCTTGGAACAGAAAGAACCTGAGTATCACTGAATCCAGTGATCCTCAAGTTCAGACGGTGGAATAGGGAACCCATGAGGACAACAGAGTGACTTTTCCCACAGGCTAAGTGTACACAATTTGAACACTGCCATTTTGGTTTAGATTGGGTCTTTTTAAAACTTTATTTGGCGTTAAAGTATCCTTTGTGAAATGCAGGTAGTCGTGATAATAATTGCTAGTGTTTATTGTGGCCATATAATGGGCATTGTGCTAAATGCTTTGCACAGCTTATCTCATTTAATCACCACAGAACCTCATGAGATAGATGCTATTAATCCAATTTTCCTTCCAAAGAAACTAAGACGTAGAGATCAAGTTAGCACATCCTGCAAGAGCATGCCATGGGGTCAGCACCTGAGCTCCAGCCGTCCAGTTTCATTGCACACACTTAGCCAACACGCCGTCCTGCCTCTGGGGATTAAGTGGGTTTCTACTTTTTATGTCCTTATCTCACACAATAAAAGTCTGCCAACCTAGGTGGGAGCCTCATGCTTTCTTAAGGAACTTGTATTGGTCTAGAAATCTGGAAGTCCGAGAGCCGCTGAGATAGCCCATCCAGTCCATTCAACAGATGCCCAGGAAGACATAGGTGAGTTACCCAATGCCATCCAGCGGGTTGGAAGCAAAATTAGACAAAGAGAAGACCTGGCCTGGCAGATTCTTGGCATTTGTGAGATACAAAAATTTGGAAACTTCCTTTGATCTGGACAATGACTGCCTAAAGGAAAAGCAGCCTCCAGAAATAAATTCAAAACCCCAATCTTCTGCCCCATGTTTCCCTAGGGCCATGCTGGCTTTGACACAGTATTGCCGCTCTGCTCCAGGGATGCCCCCACGTTCTTCGGTGGAGTGGGGATTTCCCCCTCGGAGCTCCTCCTGGCTGCTGCCTCTCAAGCAGATCTCCCCTCTCCCTCTCCAGGCAACTCATCCCACCGAGGGAGGTGCTTTCCAGCTGGGTGTCTCCATGGTGAAGGAGAGAGGGAGAGAGAGATAGAGAGGGAGAGTTTAGGTGGTTTCCATGGCAACAGCAAGGGAGCACTGGTTTCCTTGGTGACGAGGAGGAAGGTGAGGCTCAGAGCATCTGTCCCCAGCCCCAGCTCCCACCCTGCATAGGTCCCATCCTAGGCTTCCTGGATTAGGGCCATGCAAACCCTCTGGAGGTGATAGACTGCCCAGGCCACCAGACCAGAACCTTTGGCTGGGTCCAGGCAGGCTTGTTCGAGGCTTATTATTTCACCCTTGGGGCTCTCAGTTGCCTCATCTGTAAAACAGGGCTAATAATAGGATCACCTTATGGTTGTGAGGGAAGTAAATGTAAGTGGCCATACATTTTAACCATTATTGTCCCCTGGTGACTGTTATCACACACTGATAAGCATTGTTATTACCATGCAGTGAGGGAGGCAAGTCGGATTTGATAAGACCATTTTAGAGACGGGGGAGCTGGAGTCCAGGGATGGTGAGCAGCCCTACCTGAGTCCCAGCACAGTGAGAGGCAGCACTAGAGCAAGAAACCAGAGACTGGGCCTGAATTCAGGGGCCATGTCCACTCACCCCACCCATCTTGCACTATGGACACACCAATGACTGTAGGCCTGCCCTGGTCTCCTGGCCTCAGTCCGAGACCCTGAAGCCAAAGGCATCTAGGTGCTGTGCCTTCCCCATGCCACTCAGGGTTTGTACAGCAGAAGCCTGCACCAAGGCAGCACGGGCATCCGGATGGCTGTCAGAGCAATTAATAAGCACAAAAAGGGAATAAGGAATTAATTCAGCGAAGCCTTCCCATCCTGTTAATTACTGGATTCAGTCTAGACTAAAGTCTGGGCTGCCAATGACTGACAGAATGCTTCACTGTCTCACTGAGTGGTTTTGGTATCATGTAGCCTCTAATGGCATTTCTGAATCATGCAGTTTATTAACTATTAAGGTGTTACTTGTGTGATCTATTGGTTGTTTAGAAGGTGGCACATGGTTCTGGGAAGGCTACATACAGGCTTTAGAACTAACCAGACTTGAAATCAAATCCTAAATTCCACTACATGAGAGTAATGTGATTTTGGATGAGTTAATTAGCCTCCTTGAGCATCAATGTTCTGATCTGTTAAATGGGTGTATAATAATGTCTCCTGGCAAATTTGTTGTAAAGTTTAGAGAAAATGCACAGAGAAGTCATTCAACCACCCGTAGCCTTTCCTATTACACACAGTCTCATCACATTCACGGCTTGTTGTATTTCTCCCTCTCCTGTTAACCCTTGTATAGCAGGTGTGCTCCATGAAGGCAAGACCATGCCTTACGGGCTTCTACCCCAAGGTAAACTCAGGAAGGGTTTGCTGATGTCAGCGTAGACTCTTAATTTTTTCAAGTGTAACACAGGGGAGCAGAGGGGCTTAATGACTTCAGCCTGCAGCCAGACCGTCACTATCCAGGTTAAATAGCAAAGTGAGCTGCCTACCTAAAATCTGTCACAGTGTGATCTCCAAGCAGTCTCCAAGTGCCCACGTTTGGGGCTGTTGGTCACACCCACAGGGGTGGGTCCTGGAAGCGGATTTAGACTATATAGTTCTCCCCAGTATCCATGCCTAATTGCACCAGAAGTTACCATCTGATCAAACACAATATAAAACAGTATCTCCTAGGAATTTACGATAGGGATCAGGGAAGAGTTCAGTTAGTATCTAGTTATGGATAAAATGCTTATATATAAATCCTGGAATGGACAACTGGCCAGTTGCCGCCATGAGACACTTGATCTAGGGAAAGATATACACACACACGCGTGCACACACAACATACACACACATGCATGCATGCACAGTGATGCAGAACTTAGGGACAGGCTCCCAGATCGTGCCTCTCATCCCATTCTGGGTCCTGGCAACATATCTGACCTTAGGTTTGGTGAGACACCTCAAGTGTCACCTTCTAGCTTCTGTTGCAGTTGTTAAACTAGGTCAAGCTTATTTCTGTTACTTGCAACCAAAGAATCCTAATGTACTCCCCCCTTCAGCAGGGAGGCACAGCACAGCGGGCAGGGCAAACACTGAGCACCCTGGAAGGAGTTCAGTTACGGGTTCTATTCCTTAGACTTTAAATAATAATAAAGTCACTCCCACCTGCTTAGCAAAAGGGTCCGAGGAGTTTTCATCTCAGATCCTTCTCAACACAAAGACCCTGCAGGAACAGGCAGACATCACTTTTTAAGAGCCTGAGCAGCCGCATATACTTTGCTACTGTCTTTCATGAATGCCTGATTAGCTCACTCCCCTCTGGGACAGAAGAGATTTGGAAAGGGAAAAATGAAATGCAGCCATGTACTGCCTGTTGTGGGTAGGTTTACTGACTAAATTAGTTTCTGTGGAAGTAGTGAGCAAGGCTTCCCTCTTTGCTGGATGTTGTAGCAAGTGAGACGGTCCCAGGGTCTTGGGACTGCCCCCAGAAAACTCTCCGTGCTCGCTAGCTCCTAGGATTATGAATTCTGAAGCCCTGAGAGCATGCCCAAGGGGGCAGTGCGTCCAGAAGCCAGAGGTGGGTGGCAGCCTGCGTGGTTGTGTGGCTTGGAGAAGAGGAGCCTCGAGGGTGTAGGGCCATGCTTCCCGTCTCTGAAGGGCTGTCCTGAGGATGAATGGGAAGGTAGGTGCTGCACAGGGTGGGTCTCCCAAGCAGCAGACTCTGAGAAGAGTTTACAGGCAGGATGTTTGTTAAGGAGTGTCTCTGGAACCTTCCCCGGTGGAGGGAGGGGTGAGGAAGGAAACAGGATTGCTCAGAGAGGGAAGGTGAGCCTCGCTGACCCTACGGGGACTCAGGACCATGGTGACCTTCACAGTCATGTCCCTTTGGACAGAGCTGACCGAGCCTTTGTACCTGCGCCGTTGGACGCAGCTACCATGGGAAGAGTGTGGAGCAACCAGCCCTCTGCAGTTGAGGCAAAGCCTGCAGCTAGGGAAGCAAGTCCTCTGGGGAAGAGGGTCTGGGCAGCACATCACGGTGTCCACCAAAGGTACCTACCCTGCAGAACGCAGAACAGCAACCAGAGGAAGCTACAGACAGCCAGATTCCAGATCAGCATACTGTGCAGGGCGCTCGGCCGCACAGCCTCTGAGCCCTCACTCACCAAGCACCCTGCCCACCTCGATGATGCAGCCCCTGTCCTCACAGAGCATGTGGGCTAGAAGTTCGTACACAGAAGCCATATCTGACTCACCAGTGAGTGACAGGCATTAGCCCACAGAGGAACAGGAGCTCAGGGGTAAACTGAACTAAGAAATACAATTTTAACAAGTAAAACTGTTACCCAAATTGGCTAGGCAAAATTGGAAAAAAAGAAAAGAAAAAGGCTGGTCTGGGAATCAAAAACCTGGATTTGAACTAAGCTTTGCTGGCTGTGTGAGTTTGGTTAAGTCTCTAAGCCTCTCTGAGTTAAATCTGAAAATGGCAGTCATAACACCTACTCTACAGGATTGATGTGAGATTTAAAAGTGAACACACACATGAAGATTAGAATCGCCCATGACAAACGGTGAGGATGCAGAGAGGCTGAGTTGGCTGGCTTGCTTTCTCTGATAACCACTCAGATAACCACTCAGCCGCCATGAATATTGTAAAAGTTATTGTTCAACCAGAAGGGCCATAAACTCGGTTTTTTATGGCCTAATGAAGCCAGATGCCAGGCAGGGAACCACAGAACTGACGTCCGGTCCTGAAACCTTTGGAACACACTGGTTGTTGGTGTCTGATGAGTTCCATTACCCTTGGTCTGAGGACAGGGAAAGTCTACATATGTCGTTTGGGGCTCTAGTTCAAATCTAACCAAGATCTGTTGGGACTCAGTCATCCTGTGCAACGCTGTCCAAACAGCATCCTCGTGAGATCTGGTAGGCAGCTACTAGAAGCCATCCGAGCACACACACACACACACACACACACACAGAGTCTTACAATAATTGGCCTGCAAAACCAGATGAGGCTCATATAAGAAAAAAAAAAAGAACCCCACCTTGGTGACTGAGGCAGCACCATCCCTGGCTGAGATGATTAGGAGAATTGAAAGCATCTTCGCCACCCAAGTTTGCAGAGAGTAGGAGGCAGGAGAATATTTTTATTCCTGGTGACCTAAATACTGTCATAAACAGAACAGTTGGAAGATCCCAAGCCTAACAGACTTATTTTTTCTCCATGTTTTTATTGTGGTAAAGTACATATAACATAAAATGCACCACCTTAACTATTTTTAAGTGTACAGTTCAGTGGTATTAAGCACGTTTGTGATGTTGTGCTGTCAGAACCACCCTCTATTTCCTGAACCCTTTGCATCTTCTAAAACTAAAACTCTATGCCCATTAAACAAGAACTCCCCATTCTCTGCTTCTCCCAGCCCCAGACAAGCACCATTTAACAGCCTTATTTTACAGCTGAGGAAAATAAAGCCCAGAGAGGGCCAGCAACTTGTCACAGACATACAGACCATCTGTGGCTGGTTGAGGACTTAGCCCAGATCCCGCGAGGCCTGGTCCATTGTGTTGCTCTGTACTTTCTCTTAATTGTGGGGCCAGAAGCACAGGGTGTGGCTGGCAGCGCTCCCAAGCGGTGCCGGTCCTCACTGAATGCACATGTCCCATTTCAGCATCCTGTGTTATTTCTGGCTTGGCAAGCAATGGAGAGAAATGGGGACAGAGGACACACGTGGAGAGCAGAACGGATGCCATCTTAACTTCCTAGACATGCCGCGTCAGAGCACCGCAGGCTGGGTGGCTCACCAGTAGAGACATATCCTCTCAAGGGCTGGAAGGCTGGAAGGCTGAAATCAAGGTGCTGGCGGGGCTGGTTGCTTCTCAGACCTGTGAGGGAGAATCAGTTCCAGGCCTCTCTCCTTGGCTGTCCTCATCTTTACATGTGTGTGTGATGTGTGTGGCTCTGGGTCCAAATCTCCTCTTCTTATAAAGACATCAGTCATATTGGATTTAGGGCCACCCTACTCCAGTATGACCTCATGTTAATTTAACAATTACATCTGCAATGGGCCTATTTCCAAGTAAGGTGACATGCTGAGGTCTTAGGGACTAGGACTTCAGTGTATGAATTTGGGGGAGGAAATAAACAATTCAACCCACAGCAGAAGCCCTCTCCTTACTGAATCATCCAGAAAGACAAATAGAACCCATAAGCTGGTGAACTCAGACCGTCTCGCATCTATTTGGCAACTTGATACATGACATTATCAACAGGAAAAGGACGGTCTAGTCAATATACAACCCAAATAGCTCAGCAACAGCATATGGACACTCAACTTGAGTGAGTAAATGTGACACAGAATTTTGTGTGAAAATATTTCTTGCAGCATTGTTTACAATACCAAAAAAAATCTGTCCTCAGAAGAATGAGTATGTAACTGGCTGTTGTGGGCTGAATCATGTCCCCCAGAGCTCACGCGTTGAAGCCCAACCTCCAGTGCCTCAGAATGTGACTGTATTTGGACATACTCTTTAAAGAGGTAAGACGAGGCCACGATAGCAGGCAGGCCCTCATCCAGTACGGCTGGTGTCCTTATGGGAAGAGCTGACCAGGACACAGGCGAGCACAGAAAGAAGACCACTGATCTGACCAATGCCCCTCTAAGAAGGAGAAATTTGGAGAGAGACACCAGGGACACGCGTGCAGAGGAAAGAGGGCCACCTGCAAACCAAGGAGAGAGGCCTCAGGAGAAACAAACCCTGCCGACGTCTTGATCTGGCACTTCCAGCCTCCAGAACTGTGAGAGAGGAAGTTTCCGTGGTTTAAACCCATCAGTCTGTGGTGCTTTGTCACAGCAGCCAGAGCAGACCAATACAGTGAGGTAAGTACGAAGACACGTGTAAGAGCAGGAAGCCCCTGATTCAGGACAGTGGTTACCTCCGTGAGGAATGAAGTGGAAAATGATCAAGGAGGGGTAACAGAAGGCTTGGACTAGATTGGCAATGTTTTATATTTTAAGGTGGGTCGTGGATACCTGGATGTTTGTTATATTCTTCAATTTTTTATTTAAAACCACACAAATAGGTGAGTGTCATGGCTGGCAGAGTAATCCTTATTTCAAAGCGCAGCCTAGCTCTAACCATCACTCACTGTGTGACCCTGGGCTGGTCTTCTCTTTGACTTCAGTTTCTCTAACTGTAAAAATAGAATGAACTATTCAATGTTTCTCACAGTGTGTGCCACAGGACACTAATTCTGTGGGGTTTTAAATATATGGTATTCTACACCAAAAAAGGGTTGCCTGGTCAAATAATTTTCAGAAGCATTGGAAAACCAAAGATAAAGTCATGTTGTTTTACTGCATAAATTTCAAAGGTTTTAATCATCAATAGCCAACAGGGGGCTATGGTATGCATACAGCAGGGCACTCATTTCAAAGAAGAGCCATCAACCTCTTTTTCTGTTCATTCAAATAAGAGCTGATGTCCCGGGTGGTTCTAAAAGAACATCAGTGATTTTATGCATTGGCTACTTGGTGTAAATGAACCCTGAGTGTAAAACACTCAGCTAAAAAAATAAAAACGGAACCATCATGAATTAACTGTAATAATCTGTGCATTTTTTAAAACATCCATCAAGGTTTTAAATGTTTTACTGTGAAGTGTAATCTATGTATGGAAAACGGCACAAAATAAATGTATGCTTGTCAATATCTAGCACGCAGGTCAAGAAATGGAACATTACCAGAAGCCCAGATGGTCGCCATGCTCCTTCTCCATCCTCCTCCCCAAATGTAAATACTTACCCTGATTCTGTCATTGGTTACTTCTCTGTTGTGCCTCTTTTGAAAAGGCTTTTGATAAAAAGAATCTAAAATATGTGTTCTTTTGTGTCTGCTTTCTTCCGCTGCCTATTGTGCTTGAGAGAATTCATGTGCTGTTGCATTAGCCGCAGTTCTTTGGTTCGCCTGTTGCCTAGTACTCCACCGTACGGGTATGCCATCGGTACCGTTACCTATTTACCATGGACAGAATTTTGAGTTGCTTCTGGTTTGCGAGAACTTATAAGTGATGCTGCTGTGAATATTCCGTCCTGCTCTTGGTGAGCATACCTTTCTGGTGGAGATATGCTTAGGAGTAAAACTGTGGGTTGTTAGGTATGACTGCCTTCAACTTCAGTTGATAAAGCCAAACTGTTTTTCAGAGTGATTATATCTGTTCCTGCTCCCACCAAGAGTGGATGAAAGCTCCTATTGGTGTACACCTTGTCAATACCTGGTATTACCAGATTTTAAATTTTTAGTCATTTTGGGGAGTGTGGTTTTAATTTGCATTCCCTAATAACTGATTAAGTGAATCACCTAATCATTGATGAAGGAATCATTGTTAAGTAATATGCTTAATGACCAATTGCATATCTTTTTTGAAGGGTCTCTTCTGGTCTCTTGCCCATGTTTCTAACAGTTGTTCATTTTCTTATTGATTTGTGGGAGTTCTTTATATATTTTGGAAACTCTGGTTTACTAATTTCTTATTGTTGCTGTAACAAATTACTATAAACTAACTTACTGGTCTAAAACAATGCAAATTTATTCTCTTACTGTTCCAAAATCAGTCTCATTGGGCCAAAATCAAGGTGTTAGAAGGGCTGTTTCCTTCTGAAGGCTCCGAGGGGAGAATCTGTTTCCTCGTTTTTTCCAGCTTCTAGAAGTCATCTGTATTTCTTGGCTTGCGATCCCTTCCTTGTTTCTCTACCTCTTGCTTCTGCCGTCACATCTCCTACTACTGTCTCTGGCTCTGACATTCCTGCCTTTTTGTTATAAAGACCCTTGCGGTCACACTTATGACCCACCCAAGTAATCCAGCATGGTCTTCCCATCTCAAGATCTAAACTTAATTACACCTGCAAAGCACTTTTTTTCCATGTAAGGTAGCATATTCACAGGTACTGACGATTCAGATGTGGGTATCTTTGAGGGTTGTTATTCTGTCTACCACACATTATAAAAAAGCAAATAAAAAATAAGATTTTTTAAAAATCGAGGTATCTTTTTTTGCTTTTCAAATTGAAATTTAAAAAAATAATAATGGTACCCAGCACTGGTGAGAACTATGAATTAGTTAGGCTCTTAAGCAACTCTAGGCTAACTTAATACGATCTCCTTGCAGGGCAATTTGGCAATATGTATTAAAGGTCTTCAAAGGCTTATTCCTTTTGACCCACTGGCTCCACTTCCAGGACTTCAGAATAGTCATACACTGGTAGAGTTTGTAGTCATTAAAAAATCATACACTTGAAAGATATTTAATAGTAATAGTTATTGTAAGATATACCATTATATGTTAAGTTCCATTTACCTAAGTGTGTTTCTCAGAGCATTAGTTCTATATAATGTTCCAGAATTAAATATTGCACCCATATCCTTGTTTTGGGAAGGTATGATAATATTAGAACATAAAGCCCTAGAAGAAGAAAAAAATAACAGCATTTCCCAAATTTATTTGACTACAATTCTCTATCTTCATGGAATGCTTATTACAATCCTGCAAAACTAGTATTCTATGTGATGTACTTTAAAAAATTCTTGTTAGATGAAAAAGCTTAAGAGAAAAAAAAGACACAAAGAATGGCCCTAGGGTGACATTCATATACATATATATCGATATATCACATGAAGATAAATGTATAGAGGGACATATAGCAAGATCTAATCAAGGCTTTCTTTCTGAATTACTATTACTGGTATTTTCTTTTTGTCATGCAGTTCTGCATTTAAAATTTTTCTATAATGAACACTTGTACTATTTTTATACTCAAAAAAACACATACACAAAATAAGTACATGCTTATGTATATGTGTGTGTCTTCTTAAAATAAAAATCAGCCATCCACAGGCTATAAATGGAGACGCTGGGACCCTCAGGAAAGCTCCACTGAGAGCCTCACTGTGGCTCTAGATGTAGGTGAAGCAATATTTTCATTGGGTTCTTCCTGTACTTGTCCTAAGAACACAGGGACATCAAAGGCAGAAATACCTTCCTTGAGTTACGATGTTCCGGGTGACCTCTGCCTTATTGGAACTGCCCTACAAGCATCATCTGTTTGAGCAGCATCCGTGGCTCTTGTGTAATAGTGTGGTGGAAGCCACAGTCCTGTCCGTAACCCAGTGTCTCTCTTTACAGGGACACTCAGAGGAAGTACTAGTAGGAGCTTCATTCCAGGAAAATGGGCTCTTGCAAATCAATTTGTGTACATTCTTCTGTCAGAAACAGAAAATTATCTATCTCAGCATGTTCCTCCCTTCATTTTAGCTTCCAGGAAATTTAGATTCAAATTCAGGACCCCTTTTATTTTAAAATAAAAATACCCTTTATTTTAACCAGCTTTTAGGATTTCTAGGTTCTAAAATGTCAAAGCCAAAAGACCTCTTAGAGGATATGGTCCCATGCATACATATGGGGAAACTGAGGCCCCCAGTATATCACTGGACTTCTCTTGGGGAACCAGTCGCCCTGCTCCTCTGATACAGTTTATTCCTAAGTATGTCCCTTCACAGCACTGGTCTGGAAAGCTCCTTGGAATCCAGCTGCAAGTGCAGGGTCAGCACATGTCGGAGCTGAGCAAATAGCGGCACAGGGGTGGTCTTCCAAAAATGCTTTTTGGGTCTGATGCACAATAAGAATAAGGATGATGTAGTGAGTTTTTTGAGGAAACTAAATGCATTCACTTTTCTGTTTTACAAATACCATTTATTTTATGAAATGATGGCTCTGGAAATTGGTTTATTACTCTTTCAAGCAAAATAAAATGTTGACAACCCTGTCAGCCCCTCAGTTCCTTTTTTTAAAAGTAATTCTGTGGTGGTGTGTGGAGTCCCTTGTTCTAACGGCCCCTGACCAGTTCCACTGCGGCAAGGGGCAGGGGCAGGAAGCCGCGGCCCCAAAGCCCCAGCATTAAAGCGGCGGTGCAGAGCTCCGGCCCAGGCCCTTCGGGGGCTCCGGTTCCACTTTACCTCACACTCTTTGTTACCGCGGGTGCATGGGACTACCGGCCATTCCTCAAACTCTCACAGCTTTGGGACCCCTCCACGCCTTTGACAGGGAGTTCTTCCGGCCCAGAGTCATTCTCCCCTGTCTCTGAGGTCCAGCTTCACGAGAGCTGCTGGCACAGTTAAAAGAGCTATAAATGTTTACAAGCTGGTTGTGAGTGAGGTAACCCCACAGCTCTGGGGAGCTTGACAGCTATGCTTTCTCCACAGGAAGCCTTTCCAGAAGCTTCCAGGAGACGTCAGGCCTCTCTCCCTCCAGCCCGGAGCATTTTGTACTCACATTGTACACAAATGTGTTAGGGTCACACGTGTCCTGTAAAGATCTGTGTTCTTGACGGCAGGGACCATGTCTTACTTATCTTTACATGCCCTGTGGCCTAGTGCAGCCTGGGCACAATATATACCCATGTTGTACTGATGGAACGAGGGACTGAGTGAGTGACTCAGTGAACCCAGCTCCAGAAGTAGGCACAGAGAAGGATGTGGTGTGAACTTTCTGCCCAGCGCTCAGCCGGGAGAGATGGAGGACAGAGGCTTCTGTGGGTGGAAGGGAGCGGGCTGCAAGAGCAGGCAAGACCCACTTCTTCCCTTGCCTGGGCAAGGAGGCTAATTATAATGAATTATCACTTATTAAGGGCCAGATCTGAGCCAAGCACTTTTATAAATTATCTCATTTGTTCCTCATCTCAACCAAATAAAGTCAGAAACCTGGGGTTCAGAGACATAAACTACCTTGCCTAGGGTTGTAGGCTTATAATGGGGCTTATGGGGTGCTACAGACTGAATGTTTGTGTTCCCCCCAATTCATATGTTGAAAACCTAACGCACAGTGCGATGACGTTTGGGGTGGGGCCTTTGGGAGGAGATCAGGTCATGAAGGTGGAGCCCTCAGGAACAGGATTCGTGCCCTTGCAAGAGACCCCTGCCCCTTCTGCCATGTGGAGACACGGTGAGAAGACAGCTTTCTACATGCCAGGAGGTGGGCCCTTCCAGGGCCTTGATCTTGGACTTCTCAGCCTCCAAATCTGTGAGAAATAAATGTTTGTTGGTTAAGTCCCCCAGTCTATGATGTTTTTTTTATAGCAGCCCAGCTGAGCTAAGGCACAGAGGCTCAATCTTGCTTTCAAACCCATTCTTGTTGCACTTTTAAGAAGACACCAGCCTAGGGCCTCAGAGTACCAGCCAGAGTGCAGGCCCTCCCAGACTCTCGCTCCTCAGAGCGCTGAGAGGAAAGGTCCCAGAAGCTGCGACACCATTTGGGAGAAGGGACCACTTACCAGAGCACACAATGTCACCAGGAGCTGCTACAACAAACATGGATGTTTCAGACACCACAAGGCTCAGAAAAGCAAAGGGAGAAAGAAGCTGAGTTAGCCTGGGTTTATTTTTGTGAGTAGGAGAGTGATAACCCCAGAAGTATTACACAGAGTTCAGAGAGTCTTGGAAAGGGAAATATTTGTGCTTTATCACTCGACCCAGAAACTCCCGCCGTGTACTAATCTTTGATGGATTCTGTCTGCTTAATAGGCAAACTAATAATAAAAGTGCTGGGGGTGGGGAGCATTTCAATGCGTGACACATCAAACACCCCACTCAGGATGACTCCCAGGCCTGCAAAAGCCCTTTCTGGGTGGCTTCAAGCACTGAGCATGGTTAACGGGTCATGAGTGTTTGTAACCCAGCAGCAAAGGAGGGGAAGACAGAGCTGTGCAGGGAAGTTGGTGGCGAAGCATCTCCTTATCAGAAAGTGAGTGTGGATTTCAATGGGCCAGGGCTTCATACCTTACCAAAGGTTCTCATTTCCTTAAATGCTCTTTTTCTCACCGTTCTAAGCATGGGCAGCAATGGCACATTCAGTAAATAGTACTGAGCATCTTCTGCCAAGGGAGCCTGTGGCAGGAGTCAACCTGCGGGGTGAGAAGGGGCCCCTGGACAAGGCGAGGCCTGACCTGGAAGCTGAAGGGAGGAATTCCTCAGAGTGACTTGCCAGCAATCGGTGTCTCGGGTCTGAGAGACTAGACTTTAATTTTTCTAAAGGTTTAAGAGAATATATTCTTTTAAGTGAATATCCTATAATACTCAGCTAGCCACAGCTGGCGTTGCAAGGAAATGCAAGATTTATGCCCTTCTCCCCAAATGATCTGATCACCTGAGGAAGTCGTATGCGGGTTAGTGGGGAGACAGGCTGGGGAAGGAGGGGAGCCCCTCAGGATGGCTGATGTGAGGGGCCACTCTTCAGCCCCATTCCCTGCTCTGAGCTCTCACGTTTTCCTTGGCCACTCCCTCCCCACGCATTGCCCGCTGTTCACTGTGTAAGTGTGGTCACTCAAGACCCGTCCCACCGTGACTTTTCGTCTTTGTCTCTCCAGACAGCAGCTGGTAGATTTTCCCATTAGAAAAATTTTTTGAAAATTCTAATAGGTCATTGTGTTACATAAATTTAAGCCCTAATAGAACATTCTGTTACAAAAAGATATGGGGGTATTTCAGGGAGCCCAAGGGCCTCAAGGGGGACTGGAACTAGACACAGGGAAGCTGTCAGAACTGTCTCTCTGGGCTCCTGGGGGTGACCGCGTGGCACTCTCAGCAGTCACTCCGTGGACGCTGCCACCGCTCCTTTTGCTGTTTGCGTGCGGCAAGCACAGCCTCCCAAGCCTGGCATCGCTGGACCTCCCACTCAAGTGCCCAGCAGAGGCTGAGGAGCCTTTGCGAATAAAGAATCGAAACTTCGAGAACAAATATCTGACTGGCCCTCCTTGATCCTTTGTTCATTTCTAGTCCAATTAACTAAGGTATGTGGGAGACAAGGTCACCTTGCCTAAACAGGGCTGTGGGTGGGGTTAGCTCTCAAAGTACAGGAAAGTGGGGAGGCAGACACCCCAATGCTTGTCTAAAATGGTCTGGTATATCTTATAAAAATGGATGTGTTGGAGCTATTGCTCGGTTTTAAAACATGGACCATAACCCCAGCCTCTTGGTGAAAATGAGTTGCGTACACAAGCCCTCGGTTAACTCTAAGGGACTGTCTGGAGGCTTCTTGTTAGGGAAGTCTCCACGGCCAGCTGGCGCTGACCCTGCAAAGCCAGCGGGTGGACTCCTCACTGCCCTGAGTCAGGGGGAGAAGCAGGGAGCTCTGCAGCTCTGCTGGGGCGGCACCAGGGCAAGGCAGCTCCACGCACCCACACGTTCCTGGCTGGGAAGCAGCCCCAGCCCTGAGTCAAGTGTGAGGTGGTGCCAACTCCACACATCTACTCCCCTGGAGAGGTGCCAGGCAATTCACAGGTTGTGTCTGAAACACTAACACTCTTAAATACTCGGCAATGAGATGTGCTCTGCAGAAGCCCAGACGGGCATAAAGAGGCCTCTTAATTTCCCTGCCTTCAAGAGAAGGAGAAAGAACAGCAGACCTGGGGAAGGACATTCCGGAAATGCCATGGAGAGACCTCAGGGAAGCACTGGGCCGTCTGCTAAAGGAGGCTCTTCATGAGAAAGACACGCGCCACAGGAAGACCTCGGGGCTCACTGGTCATCCCAGGGGATGAGAGAGACTCCCTAGGCTCACAGAGAAAGAGAACCGAGGGCAAGGGCGGGGCCTGCCCTTCCACACAGGCTGGTTTGCAGCCCAATGCCGCATTTCCTCTCCTTTAAGATGGTGGACTTTTGCTGTAGTGTGTCATTCTGAGTGGTCTCCAAAGATGTCTGAGTGCCCGAAGGTCTGCGGGAGGTGGCTGGTATTAGTTTTAAACAGAATCATTTCCCAAACAGAATCATGACATACTATCCAAGTACACCAAGAATAAAGTCCTGCTCCTAACTGTAGACTTATTTACTCTATGGAAAAATGAAACTTTGACAATTCTAAAGCTAGGGAGGCAGGCAGCAAGTTGTCTTCCTTGCTTCCTAGAAAAGTCCTTCTTTCTAGGGCCTCACCCTCGAGTGGGCGTTTGTCAAGTTCCCAACTGACTGGCACCTTGACATCATCTCTTTTGGTTTGAGAATGTAAAGGTGAAACCTCTGCAGATGTGGACAAACTTAATGCACACACACGTACACACACACATGCACAACAGCCTCACCACTTACTATGTCTTAATAAGTTGGACTTTTTCAGCTCATTTCTCACTTAATAATCGCCATGTTGATTTTTCCCTCCTGACATAATTTGGGTACGCAGTTTAGGTTGGAAACAGCAGTTCCCAGAACCACTGCTTCACTCCTTTTCAATCATAGTAAACAAGGTCAGAAGTTTGGGTCGGTTGTTATGAGGTCAAAGAAGGGGCCACAGCCTGTGTGGGCATGCGTTGCCTATTTCTGGAATGGGACTTCTGAATCACCACCTAAATTAGACACAGGTGTTCTCAGCAGCCCAGAAAGCTGACAGACATCACTGGGGGCCCCATCCTGCCGGCTCTGCTGTTTGAGGGGCCAAGAAAGGAAGAGGACTCAAGAACTCAGGGCTGGGAGAAAAAGCACACAGGTGCTCTTAAGTTGAGACCCCCCAAAGTGGTGTCACGGTAAGGAATAAAATGGGCTCATTCCTTAATAAGGTCTTGTTTCAAATCCCGACCCCAGAAGATTCTACTCTCTAATATTTAAGGCAGCATACTTATCTCAATTTTGTAGTTTGTAAAATGGTACTAATTCACAAGTTGCCAGGTCATTATACAAATGAAAGGTGGTGACTGTTAAGTGCCCCACACATAATAGGTGCTCAACAAATGGCACAGTCTATCACTGGCATTCATTCTTGAATTGCTCTTTGTGTTGGTTCTACCTTTCACCCCCAGACACTCAGGTTAAACTCTTGGAGGGCAAGGACTGATTTTTTCATCTTTGAAATCCCCAAAGTGTGCACGTAGGTGGCCATCAGCAAATCCCCATGGGGTAACCCCCCAGCAGCCGGGCCTCCTGCTGCCACCCTAACCCTGTCTTGGCATGTATCCCCTTGCACTGTGCTTCCAAAATGCCCCCTCTGGCATCGTAGTGTTGACCAGCTGGGTGACAGACAGACAGGAAGCAGAAACCTAGAAAAGCAGATCGTGTTCCAGTTTAATGTCAAAGGCACGGATGAAGTGGGCAGCCCAGGGACAGGAGAATTCCAGGGAAGGGTCAGAGGGCAGAGCTGCCGAGGCTGTGATTCCAATCGGGCAGACCCAATGCCAGGCCAGCAGGGACCGCGGAGTTCTGGGTGTGGAAGGTAAGACCTCTCTCATTCATTCATTAAGTACTGCGAGGACCTACCATGTGCCAAGCCTGGGCAAGGAGCCCGAAAGACAGTCCTGGATGCATGTGGACAAAGAAAAGCTAATTATGAAAGTCTCTGGGGTGCTCGGAGTCAGGTCAAAATACTCCGTGAGCACAGAGGAGGTTAGGGAAAGATGCTGGGGAAGGGATAGCCCAGCTGGGATTGAAAGCCGAGTTGGAGTGGGACTAGCCAGTGGGGGCAGGACGCTCCAAGCACAGAGAACAGCACTCGCTAGGCCCGAGACCCTCAGCTTGAACGTGGGAGTGGGCGTACGGCAGCCTCAGCTATGGGGACCGGCTCTGGGGCCCACCGGCCAGATCCAGCAGGAGCAGGTCCTTGTTCTGAGGAGTGTCCAGGGCGGGAGGCTGGGCATTTTAGGGAGCTTCCCCCTGGGGCTCACAGTCACTCCGCACCCAGCCAGGAATGGAGGAGGTGAGTGGGAAAGGCCCCAAGGATGAAAGCCAGGAATACTGAAGGGATAGCTTCCCCCGGGACAGGGTCAGTGACAGCGGGATTTTGTGTCTTGCTCTGAAACTTTGGCCTGATGGAAGAAGAGGCTGAGCCTTCCCTTCGGCTGTCCCCTCAGCAGACTGAGGCCTGGACACCCTGGACAGCAGCATATCAGGTTATGCTCCAAAGGTTGAAGGCATTGCCACTGGCTGACCCCCCGTGCAGACCCAGGACGCTCAGGTTCAGGGTCAGCCTTCAGCAGTGGTTGGAGACACCCTCATTTCTCTGTGACAACTCTCTGCCATTCCAGGCGTTAAAAAGCCACCATCGAAGAGGCCAGCATCCCCATGGGGCCTAGCTCAGTGCCACAGAGGTGCCTGCCCTTGAAAGCAGAGCAGAGCAGAGTACACGCACACACCTCTCCACCCATGGCCTCACCCTGGAGACAATGTGCCACAGTGGCTGGAATGGTGGCAGGAGAACCAGGTCTAGGCCACTGATCATCTGCGTGATCCTTGGCATGTTCCATACCCTCCTGGAGTTTCAGGTGCATCTGTGAAATAGCATGGTTTGGCATTTGCCAGTTACATGCCATAGCCAGTTGATAGCTGAGGGATGTGCATGTCCTTTGTAACTACAGCAGAGCAGAGCAACAATTTGTGCTGCTTAAGGATTTCCAGTTAGCCACTGTCTCTAGTTCAGGATGATGGTTATTGTCATTAGTGTGGCAGGTGGGAAAGAACTGACAGTTTTCTTCCCAGAGAGAAGCAGAGTGTGGCCCCTCTGCTGACTGAGGGAGCAGACCCCAGGCACCCCAGTGCATCACAGGGAAGGCACTGCTGTGGTCTATGAGGTGCTCCCTCCCAGTTCTTCTCTGCTTGTGCAGGTAGCCAGAGATGCCACATCCAGCCCCTACAGTGAGGGTGGGGCTCCCTGGGGTCAAAGTCAGAGAGAAACCTGGAACTCAGAAACTGGACTGCTAGGACTGGGAGGGACTTTGGGATCAGATTCAGCAAACATTTGCTCAGTGCCTCCAGTATACACAGGCACTGGCCAGGTGACATATACATTAAATAATCTCCATGACAATCTGGGCTGAGGCATCCTTGTTATCTCCATTGTTGACTCACTGTTGCATGAGTTCAGATGGGCTATGCGGCCGGCCCAGGAGCACATGCCTTTAATCCCATTCTCTGCCTGCTTGGATCCTCTCAAATGACCTCATCTTAAATGTCACCTCCTCAGAGAGGCCTCCCAGGCTCCTTCTCTCACATAGCACCTGAGTCTTCTACATAATGACTGCAATCCTTCTTTGTGTGTTGCCTTTTTAAATGTCTAGTTCTCCAACTAGACAGTAAACACAGGAGTCAGGACCCTATCTATTTCGTTCACCACCATTGTCCTAGTGCCTCCGAGGAATTCAAGAAAGCACTTGTTGAACAAACTACAAGAATAAATGCCAGTATTAGGGACTTAAACATTCATTGTCTGTTTTTTAATTCTCTCCTCTGTAATTATTCACCACTCTTTTTTCTAGATGTGACACAAGAGATGACATTGTGGGTGGGACTTTTCAATAAGGTCACAAAAGTCCCCATAATCTTTCTCCTCTTGAAACCATTGAGCATCTGGTTGCAAAATGAGGCAAAGGCCCTCAGCAAATCCCTGGACCCACAATCATCTCTCCCCATGTCATAATTTACATAGTCCCCGAAGCCTCGCAGGTGCTCAAAGAATTCATCACTGTGGAGTAAGCCAGTTAAACTTGCTCCTTACCTATTTAATACATGCAGATCATGGCTGTTTCTACCAGGACAGAGAAGCATGTTTTGTTTATACAAACATCCAGCTTGGATAGATTCAGTCACTCAGACCATGCTGTCATTAACATCGTTAGTATGCATTAATGTTAATTGCACCACTTGCTCCTGGAAATGCCCTCTTCCCTCCCCTCTCCTCCACTCCCAATCTTGGGAATTAGGACAGATAACCAGCCAGAGCTCTTACACTAACGCTGGCACAAAGCAGGTGCTCAGTAACTTCTGCCTCCCTTCCTCCCGCCGCTCCACCTCTCCCCCCCCATCAAGGGTGGGCCCTGGTCCATATGCCCTTTCTGCCTCAGTTCCTAGATCTGTCCCCTCCTCTGAACTCCTATGCCACTTACTCCTTCCCCTGCAATTGGTCAGAATCCCAGCAAACTTTAAATTGAGACATTTCCCTTCTGAGCACATGGGTGCCTTGAGGAGCTCCTTGAAGACAGGGATTCGGCCGAATGCTTCATAGCCTCACCATTCTTGTCTCCCAGCAACATTGATTTAGAACTGGCCTGGCACACAGTAGATGGTCCATAAATAAAGACAAGCCTTAGAGCTTTTTAAAGACATTACCCAAGGCGTAATGGACCTAGAGCAGGCTAGGAAAATCAACTGGCCTTGAAGTGCGAATCAGCTCCTCCTCCGTCCAGGTCTGAACTGTGACGTCCAATTCCCTTTGAAGGGGCAGCCTGAGCAGGAGAGGATGCACGGAGCTTTGACCTGGAGTTGGGTCACAGTGAGAAAATCTACATCATATAACATGAACTGAATCAGTGGGTAATTAGGCTCGAGCCAGGAGAGCAGAATTCTGTCAAAGGGGTTATCATGGACTCAAAATGTGTGTAACAGGCAGAGAGCCAGAAGTCAGGCACTCACTAAAATGCAGAGCAGGCAGGAGAGGGCAGGAGGAGGAGTAGGGGCCACGGCTGAGAGAGGCTAGTGAGCCTTCGGCTCCCTTGTGCTGCTGTGGACCTGGGGCCTGGGGGCTTAGCCCAGTTTGGAGGCTTAGAATCTGGAGGACACCCACCCAGCCCCCCAGTTCCCCTTCACTCACTGGTGTCCAGACAGGAAGGGAACAAAGCAGTAGACAACGGAGGTAACTATTTCCCATGTCGTTAAAACTGCGTGAGCGCCTTCCCCTCCCAGAATTTCTCTCACATTCTGGCACAGGCAGTGCCCAGGGACCAGCCCCTGGCCTGTGGCCAACTTGCAAGATTCCATTTCCGTCTGGAGTTGGAAATTGGTCATGCGTTGATGTTTTGGTCAAACGGCTTAGAAGTTCTCGTGTCCAGAATCCAGCAGTCTGCATTGTGTGCGCTGCCCTCTCCTCACAAGGCGTAACTTACGTTGTCGTTGAGAGAAGCAGAATGTAACAAGAGCCTTCAGACCAGAAACTGCCTTCTTCGCCCCTTGATCTTCTGCCCTGGGAGGGCAGGCGCAAGGCTGCAGACACAGGAATCCATTCATTCATCTCACTCAAAGCCTACGCATTAGGTCCTTATTTACAGCAAGGAAAATGCTTTCATGAGCCCTCTTTTTGATTTTCAAATCAGATATACAAATAAGCTGATAACAACTTGAAAAAAATACAGAACAAGAATCTCCAATTACGGCAGCAAAGGCTTTGGCTTCTGAATTCCTGCCTCACTGAGGAAATGGATTTGAAATGGCAAGGAGGAAATGAGAGGTAAACTTTCATGTCTATTTTAGTTTTCCCGTGAAGTCCCGTTTCCTTTTGACTTTGTATCAACAAAGAGAGGACAGTTGTTAGTTCAGTTATCACAGATGACCCATGTCTTTAAAGTAAACACAGTTTATCTAAATGGACATCCAATGCATAACTAAACTTTTCCAAAATATAACTCCTCAGCTAATAATAACAATAAGAGCTGATATCATTTTATTGAGCAGTTGCTGTGTAACAGGTACTTACTAAGTACTCAGCAACCATCAGAAATATGGTTGACTGGCTATAGCCATTTCCCCCAGAAATCCCATTCCTGAGAATCTCTTGTAAAGAAATAAAATCATCTATGCAACAAAGGCATGTGTGCGTGCATGTGTGTGTGCATGCGTGTGTTGCAACATTATTCATAGTGGCAAAAACCAGAAACAAAGTGAGTATCGATACACATGGGAACAGATGAATAAAGAATGCTGTTTCCAAATCATGAAATATTATGCAACCATTAAAATCAGAGCTTTACTAGATGATGAGGATTCATAAAGTATTGGTGAGAGAAGCGGGATGCATAAAATAGTGTATAACATGATCTATTTTTCACAAGTGACCAAAAAGCCTTTCGTGTTTATGGATTTACATAAAATTAATCATGTTTATGTATTTACATAAAATTATCTGTTAGTTTTAAGTAATGAAAATATTAGAAAAATAAACATAGCATTGACTTTTTCTCAACAATCCTGTAAAATACTATTTTTCTCATTTTATAGATTAGGAAACTGATAATCTGATTTTCCAAAGGCTAACTGATTCTGAAGGCTCAATATTTTTCCAGAAACTATGATGCATAGTCATTGTGAAAAAAGTTCGAATATCATACTAATATACAGTGAAGTTTGTAAAAATCATTGAGACCCAGAAATACTGCTGTTAACATTTGGGGAAACAGCTCTCAGGACAATTCCCTATGCATATATACCTGCTCATATATGCTATATACCTCACAGCTTGCAAAATGTGCTGACGTCAGTCTGTAGAGCTTTGTGGGGAACACCACATCCCTGACGGAAACAGATGTTGCCACTGTCACCCTGAAAAGTGGATAATCCTAGACAGGAAAGAAGGCTGGTCTTAGGCTAAGAGAAAGGGGACAGGCCCAGGATCTGCGTGGGAGGCTCAGAGTGGCTCTTGTGCTGGGAGTGAGCAGCCCTGACCACTTGCAAGCAGTCAGCCCATTGACATGAGCAGTAGTGACAAGTGACCTCTGTCCTCTACAAGAGCTGTTTCCCCTGGACAGCAGGGAAAGAAATTAGGAATGCCCCTTCAGATGGCAGGGCTGTGTTCCCACCTGGAGGTCAGAGAGGAGCACTGTTTCTGGACAAAGCACATAACTGACCTCAGAGCTGCCCCTGACATGCCATAACTTGGTCACACCTATTGATAAATGGCTGTCTGCTTATGTGCACAGAAGGGGCTGACCCACAAGGGCTGTCCTAGTTGCTGTAGGCCACCTCATGGGAAAGTGACACGGGCTAGATAATCCTCCCTTTTCTCTTGAAGAGACCTTGAGGTGAAATGGCAGGCCTGCATGGGCCACCACATGGCAGCGAGCAGGGTCCTGACGATGCATGCCTGGCTGCAGAAGGGACCCTGGCATTTCCTCTAGCTGCCCAGACCATCCCTGTTCAGAGAAGACACACAGCCCCTGCTAGTGACTGCAGTGAGGCTACCCTGGAGGCAACCATCCACGGAGAGGGGGCAGTCAAAAGACACAGCCAAGTTCATGCTCTTTAGCAGGTGGCAGCAAAGATATGCCTGTAAGGACCGATTCACAGACAAGTATTTAAAAAAATATTTGGGGAAGAGATTCTTGGAGATAAAAGACTTTCTTCTAACCTGGGTGGGTGGGGGCTCCTGGGCATTAAGACCTGAATATTAAGGATGAGTGACTTTATTTTGTGTACCACGCTGGTAAAGAGGGAAAGGTCAATTACATGAATATAGACATACGTATCAAAATACAAATTGCATCTTGTCACTCCTTGCTTAAAACCTGCAAATGGTTTTGCTTGGGGTGAAACCCAAACTCTGGACGATGGACTCCAGGCGTTGAGCACTCAGGCCTTTGAGCACATCCCTCCTGTGTGTTCAACTGCAGCTACACCATCTTCCAGCTTCTCCCTTGGACCTCCAGGCCTTCGCATGTGCTTCTGCTTCTGCTTGACGCATTTCCTTTTACAGTCACCTACTTAGCTTCTATTCACCCTTAGTGATTCAGTTTGAAAAATGACTTCCCCTGAGAGGTCCTTCTTTGCCCATCACTCCTCCCAGATTTGATTAAGTCCTCCTGTAATTTTAGCTATTATATTGTATTGATAAGTTTTGCTTAGAGAGTGATTCTATCCTACTTATTACATCCCCAGCATTTTTTATGTAGTTTTCCCATTAATGCCTGTTGAATGTCAGAATGGTGAAGGTCATAATTTTACACAAAGGGATCATGTCCTATACTCTTGTTTGCATTCAACAATGCCACGAGTTTGTCCTAAGCATGGTGTCCAAGCACTTTACCATCTAATCCTCATCAGCTCTATCCTGCATGCTTTCGATTCCCCAAGAATGTTTTCCTTTCCTTCTACCGTGCCTAACACACAATAGGTACATGTAAAATAAATGCTCATTAAACTGCCCAAGTGAAATGCTCCAGGGCCTTTCCACATTCTTTCCTTACTTTATGACATGCCTTTCTCCCACCCTTGCCTGGCTAACTCCCACCGACCCTTCAAGGTCCCATTGAAAAGATTCTCTGTATAAAGCTGTCTGTCTTCTCCAGAGTAAGTCAGTCCTTGCCCTGTGGTCCCCTGTACCTTGCTCTTTTCTCCTCATGCCTCTTAACATGAACAACAATGACGTGTTTATAAAACTGGTTCTCCGACTCAATTTGGAGCATCTATGGTACTGGCACTATGTTTTCTTCCATTTGGTGTCTCCAGGATCTAGTACAGCCTCTACCACATAATCAGTGTTGAGTAAGTATTTGTTGAATAAATGAATGAATGAGTGAATGAATGGATGAATGAGTGAATACATGAATGAAGAAAGTTTACAGTTTTATTCGTAGAGAACTACCAGGTAAGTCTGCAAGACTGATTGGAATCCCTGTTTACTGCTGCAGACCTACAGAACCTGTCAGTTGTGATCTGAGTCAGAGAAATTATCCCAGCACGCTGCAATGACATAGAATCCTCTTTTGTACGCAATAAAACTGAGGTCCTAAATGTGAAGCTCACAGAGCCAACAGAGCCAATTATACATTAGTGAAGTTGGCCTAGATATTGAGATTGATACCCAAGCATTTCAAGGGTTATTAGTCATCAGGATCTGACATCACCTCTATTTCTGGTAATATGTAATGCACTTTTTACTTCTTAACAAAATAATGATGATTCCTTAAAATTATATAGCACTTTATAGTTTAAAAAATCTTATTAAAAAAAAAACAAACTGTGAACCTGGTATTTGTGGTTAAGTAACTTGCCAAGGTCATTCAGCTCTTAAATGGTGGACTCAGGGCTAGCATGCAAAGTTTCTGGCTCTACGTCTAGCACACTTTCCAGGATACAGTATCTGCCTCGAACATCACAGTAGACGGTGGTTAAATATTGATTCTAGGCTCACACATGGGAAACACTGGCATTTCTAATCAATACAATGACTCCTACTTCTAAGAATTTTCTGAAAAAGACGTAGAGAGCAGACCTGGCAAACTTTTCAAAGGAGAGCTGACAAGATCTAAGGTAGGTCACAGGAGGAACCAGAATGGGGTGTGCGTGTGTGTCTCAAGCATGTCCATGACGCTGCATGTAGACTGCTTGGTATTTTAGGGCACACTGAAGTGTGAGTGTGAGCAAAATAAGCAAATTTCTAATGCACAGTGTTTATATACATGTTATTTATATGCTATATACATACACACACATATACACATATCTAATATATATTATATATTTGCCAATAAATTAATGTGCCTTATGTTTAAAATTGCGTTATTCTACATTTAGCCAGTGTTTCCACAGAATAACTTCAAAAAATGTATGTGTGCATTCCCAATAACTAAATCTATTCGTTCATGCTTTCATTCAATGAAGAATGAATGTCTTCTAGGTGTTAGATGCATACTGCCCCCACAATATGGCAGTGAACAAAACAGAGACAAACCCTCAACCTAGAGTTTACATTCTTCTGGGGTGGGATAGAAAGATAATAACTGCACACTAAGTGTTCTATTAGGTGATAGTCGATATGAAGAAAACTATGGTAAGAGAAAGGTCCAAAGGACACTCCAGGCGTGAGCGGGGCTGCAGGTAAATCAAGGTGTTCAGGAAGGCAACTTCTGAGCAAAGACCTGAGAACAGAGAGCGGACTTTGGGGAAGTATTATCTTTGGGGAAATCTTAACCTTTTGAACAAACTCTTATAATTTTAAAAAGGAATTTTTCTCAAACAGCCTATATACACTTCACTGTCTTCTAAGAGGATGTGCCAGGTAGTAATATTAGTTTTCTCAAACATTTGGGCATCTCCATGACTATCAATGCTGGACCACAGTGCAGTAATGTCCACAGAGGTTGAGCCCTCTGAAGTTCAGTGGGCTATGTATTTGTCCTTAATGGCCCCAAATTTGTTTTTTCTTTTCCTCTAATTCTGTAACACCCAGTTAGCTACTGAATCCAGCTGTAGCTCAATAAAGGGATGTGCCAACGTTTTTGGGCTGGAGAAAACCACCAAGAACAGAGGAGCATTTTGAAATGATGGCCATGTGAGCCCTGTGTGGTGTGGACACTGGGCCACCCTGGTGAGCATCCCCCAGAGGTGGCCAGTCCTGTCCTCAGCAGTGGTAAGGCTGGCTTACATCTAGATGATCCCTTCACAGAGGCCCATCTTGCCTGCAGGCTGGTGCTGACTTCTTTTCCTCTCTGGCCAAAGCCACCCAAAGTGCCAGAGCTGTGCAGCTGCCTTGTCTCTCCAGCTCCAGCCCCTCAAGAGGCCACACAGGGGACAGAGGTCAGGCCAGCCGAAACTAAAGTGGTGCAAATTCTCTTGTGCTCTCCCAGGAATATGGCTCCCAGCAGAGGGAAAGAGAGCAGTTAATTGGAGCTGCAGGCCCTACCCAGGCAGGAGAGGCCCCTAGAGCCCATGACTGGGTCTAATTCCATATTTGACAAATGGGGAAATTGAGGCCAGAGAATGAAGGACATGCCTAAACCCACACAACTAGTCACATTTTCAAATAATTCCATTTATCTTATAGAAATTTTTCACTTTATTCTTTTTTCACTTTATTTTCACTTTATTCTCACTTTATTCTTATTGTTGATCTAATTTTTCTTAAGAAAGGTAAAAATCTTTCTTAAGGTCCATTAAAAAATTTTTTTTTCAGAGTTTATATTTTTGCAATACATTTTTAAAAATCACTTTTTTTTTATTATCTTGTCTTTGACTTTCCTGCAAACTAACAAGTTTTAGAATGCAAGTGGGATAATGACAGGAGCAAGTCCTTTGCCAAGATCTGAACAGTGCCAAAAATATCCCTCACCAAATGGTTTCCTCACCCAATAAATTTTCCCTCACCTTTAATTTGACAAGTGACCTTCAGAGAAAGGAATCACAAAAGGGAGAAGGCAGTTGCCATTAGGAGATGAAAACAGAGACCCCGAGGGCCATTCAGAGAGTTGAGCAGAGGCAACTAGAATCCCAGTTCTCCACTGGCTTCTGGGGCCCTGAGGAAGTCAAATTCTTCCCTTTTGCAGTGTTAGTTCCTCAGCCTGATCTCCAAGGCTCCCTAAACCCCCACGGGCAACTTCTGTTCCAGCCAGATGTTTATTCTTGATCACCAGAATTGACTGACCTCTCCCCCACTTAATCTCTTCCAGTCTCTGCTCACTGGAAAGTCCTTCCGCTGTTACAGTTCTTACTGTGTGAGCCAAGTCCCCGCCTCTGCCACGAGCACTTCTCTAACTTCTTCAATTCAAATTGTTGTACGTTTCTTTGGAATGCTTAGTACTTCATAGAATGTCCCAGAGGGATAGCTCCTTAGAGGTTGTTAACTCCAACTCTTTTGTTCTACAGGAGAGGCACAGAATGGGAAAATAATTTGCCTTTGATCACAACAATTGATAAATGGAAAAACTTGGACTCAGTTTTCCTGATTCTTGACCCATGCCCATTTTATGATATCAAGAGGGCCAATACTACCTATTACACTCAGCTGCCACTTAATAAGTATTACAGTAACTAGTATTTTCATACCTAATGCATTAATATCTTGTCATTAATTATCACAGCTATTCATCCATCTATCCATCTTTCCACCCAACCATCCATCCTTCTGTCCACTTATCCATCAATCCATCCACTCAACCACCCACCCATTTCTCCACCCATCTATCCACTCATCCATCCATCCATCCATCCATCCATTTATTCCAGTACCCAACATTTATTGAGGACCCATGTTCAAGCATGGTCCTAGATACTAAGTATTGTTATTATTTCTCTTTCACAGTGGAAGAACCTGACACTCTGAGAAGCTCCACGACTTGCTCTAATTTACTGAATGAACTGAGTCTCAATAGGAAATAGAATTGATTCAGTTGGTTTCCATGAAAGAACTCTTTTCAGAGGTATACACGGGATTAAAGGAAAACAAGGCATATTGAGGCACCCAGATATCAACAACAATGAGAAGCTAGGGCTGCAAGGGCAAGGGGAGGGCCCCATGCCCTGCAGCCCAGTGAGGCTGGAATTCAGCTGGTGGAGAGCTGTAGGTGTGGGGCGTGGAACTGCAGCTGTAAGATGAGCCAGAGCGGAGGGGTAAGGATCCCTGTCCTCTCTCCCAATCTCTTTCAGGAAGCTCCTTTGGCTGAGCCCAGCCAGCAGACAGACAGCAAGGGAGCCCAGGAAAGGTGTTCTGTAGAGGTTAGCCCCTGGGTCACAGAGCAGGGTGGCCACAGAGCAGCATGCCACCCATTTTCCTGACGAATAAAGAGCCCCACTCAGGACCACTGTGAATTGCACTAAAGGATGCTGCCTCGGAGTGAGCCCTCAGGGCTTGCTTTCATTTTTTGAGGCACCAGGAGGGAGTGTTAATATGCTCACCATGTTCTAAGAATGAGAATGAATTCTATTTGAGGGTTGATGCCTCTGATGCTCTTGGAATTCACGCCATTTCTGACAACAGAAAGTTACTGATGCTGGTGTCCGGCTTTCAGAGTGTCTCCACTCTGCTTTGCTTCTCCCACTCTCAGCTCTCCAGTTTGGCTGCAAACGCTCAGCGCCACTTCTGTGAGGCCTGTGGTGGAGCAGATGAAAGCGGAGCTTGCCCCCTTCCTCCAGACTTGCGGCTCACACCTTCTGTGCACTGGGCTGATGGAGTGATATGTTGAGGTTTGACCGCTTTCCCTTATGGGTCCTTCTGGGCTACAGCAAACAATGATTGTGTGTAAACAGCCCAGCCCTGTTCAAACACTCTCAGGGAGAACATCAACAAGAAATAGAAAGATTTGAAGACCATGGTCACTGGCATTTGTCTTCTGGTGGCTACTACAATACATAGATACAGATACAGATATAGATTAGATAGATATAGATATAGATATAGATATAGATATAGATATAGATAACCCAGGACTCCTGTGTCTACCTTCTATTCCCCCCACTGGGTTCTGCTGCTTCAGATAAAGGAGAAAAATGGGCCCTTTCTCCAGTGGCAGTCAGAGCAAGGATCTCCCTGAGCAGGGGTTTTTAGGTTCACCTGCCTCCAAGAACTATGATAAAAAGTACTTAGATGAATGGCCACAAGAACCCTTCAAATATGCAGTGTTGGGAACAGGTAGACGAGAACTCCTGATGGCTGATCAGGCTCAGCTGCAGCCTCTGGAAGAAGTGCTTCCCCTTTGCCAGCTGGGGCCCCTGGCCCGCTGTCACTCCTAACAAACCACAGGGCACGGGGCTGAGCTGCGAGTCTGTCTGTTACAGAATGCCCTCATTCGTAAACATGAAAAAAGGCTCTTCTCCTTGACCTTGGCTTCACCCCTCTTCTCACTGGCCCCCCGTTTTTCCCATCTCTTATTCAATGTTTTAGATTCTTTCAAAATTATCACTTTCTCATGAACTTTCCCTGGTCTCCACCAGGACTAGGTCTCTGGTTATCATTCCCTTAGCATCTTGTAGTTTTCCTCTTTGGCACCTATCACATTTGTAATTATTTATTGGCATCATTACTTGTGTCATATTTGTCCCCTTTGTTAGATCATAAGCCTAATAAAGGCCCACAGGGATTATTACTCTGATGTTTACTACTGTGTTAGCAGCCCATGAATCTCTCTGTTGAATGAATAATGAAAGAAACAGACAATGCCTGGAATCCTGTCACTTCTGACAGGTGAGAAGGAACCAGCCTGTACAGACCACCTGTCCAATGTGCCGACTGCTCTAAGAGCCTTCTCTTATTTGTTCCCCACAAAAACGCCATGAGAGAAACTGAGGCTCAGAGAGGTGAATTAACTTGCCTGAAGCCACACAGCCAGAAGGGACAGAGCTAGGCCTGGAATGAGGTTTCTGCACTCTACTTCAAATGTGCCTCCTCTGTACCACTCACTGCCTGTCCAAAGATGTGGGCACTGTCCACACAGCTCTGACCTCCAATGGGCCTGTCTCCTGTGATCACTTCTGAAGACACTGACTTCATGTAGAGGCCGAAGCAGCAAATGGAGCATCACCAGGGCAATCCAAGCTATGGAAAGGCCAGGAAGTTTAAAGTGGTTCCTCATTGCACAAGGAGGCGGGCTTTTATGGAAACTAATGTTATCCCCGTAGTCTAAGGATCAACCACTTTAACTACAGTTTTCTTCTCTGCGTGTTTTGCAAGTTTTTAATTAGTCAAGATGATAAACCACCTCATGACAACTGGTGGCCTGGAGATTACGAAAATGTCTCCCAAACTGGCTTCCTGCCACTCAGCTGCACTGTGCTGCTGCTGAGTCCCAAGTCCCACCTCATCATGCCCATAAACTGCTGAGAGGTCCCCTCGCGCCCCCCACACAGGGCAACAGAATCAGAGGACAGTGCCCTCTCCAGTACCGGCCATTACACCGAGTCCTGGAGGACGGTCGTGGCTCCCCGCACAGCATACTAGTACTGAGGCTAGGCCTTCCCTGGCTTGGCTTCAGCCTCCTCCCTCTCTTCCTTGTCTCTTTCCGACCCTGAGTGCACCTACTCTCTGGTCATTACTTAGTTTTCCTTCTACTTGCTTCATACTTTCCCACACTGGTCCTTGTTTTGCTGGGAGGATTGTTGTTTCCTGTCGGTTTCCAAACCGTACTGAGTCTTAATGACCCACGTCACATGCCACCTCCTTTTCGTGATTCCCTTGCTAGAAGGTATCTCTCGCTCCAGGGCCCTTTGAGTTCCCTCAGCACGGTATCCGTGAGTTTCTTCAGGCCCTTACCTTTCTTGAATTACAGTTATTTGTGTTTCTTCATGTATACATTCATCCGATTATTCGGTCATTAAACAAACACTGAGCATCTATTCAATCACCACTTCTGGATTGCAAACTCTATGTAGGAAAAATCCATACTCATTCCCTTTTGTACGGGTCCAAGAAACAGCACAATGCTCCAGGTGAACTGAGAGGGAAAGCAGGACACAGGACACTGGACTGGAAGGAGAGCACCCTGCACGGTGGGTAGAGATGGGAGCACCACGGGGAGAGAACAGGGGAGGTGGGGGGCACCAGCGGAGCTCAGAAGTGGGGATGTCATGGTCTCTGTGAACAAGGATTCCTATGCGGTCTAGAGTTTGCCAGACCAAACTATTTGGAGAGTGGAATAATAGGAAGGCAGTCTTCATATGGTGGATGGGAAATGATGGGAAATCACTAATTTACTTTGGACATGTAACAGGACCAATTTGGTGGGTATGTTAAAAATACAGAAAGAAAAATAAAGATACTGTTTTTCAAAAATGCTACAGGGGACCCAGAACTCAGGACGAGTCAAGCCTTTCATTCAAGCAAAAGAAGGAGGATGGTTAGAAGCTTGATGGGTGGAGAAGGGAAGAAAGGATGGCATTTCACATGGGTGGAAATTGGTTTAAGAAGAGAAGAGTATGCTGAGTTGGAGAAAAAGCAGAGGAAAAGTGGAAGAAAAGTCTGCACAGGGAGGCTGTGGGCACCTTGAATAAAACCCTGGATTCCAGACTAATGCATAATCACAGAGGATCCAAAGAAGGTTTTTGAGTGGGGAAATCACATAAAGCATCCTTGGGCCAATCCTATCTCACTAATGGTGAAAATGAGATTGCCAGATATGACATCAGAGTGCCCTGCCAAACTGGCAGGACCAGAATCAAAGCTGAGCTTTCCAGGATCGCAGGTATTTCCTGGGACCACTCTTCTCAAACATACATATGTATATATTCTTGGAGTGACTCACCACTTACTTCCAACTACACTTATGAGACACAACTAGCTCTTTCTCCTCTGAGAATTTTTCATAGCATACTGCTGAATAATTTGTCTTGGACACATCCAGTGTCTTTCATCTGAAGATCTTAAGGAGACTTAATGACAACCAAGCTTCATTATTTCTGTTTTGTGTATGAGGAAACTGACTCACACAGGGGTACGGCAATTTTCTCATTCATGCTGGGAGTTATTACCAGAACATGAATGAAACTGAGGTCGAAACTCTATTTTATAAACCATTAAACCCTGTGTCCTTTATAGTAGAGGAGTTTACAAAAATAATGACAACTTTGTATTGAGAGCTCATTCCTTTATTCTGTTATTAAATCTTGGCTTATGTAGGGTAGAAGAATCCTGCTATAATGCCAGCTTGGGTTGTTTTGCAATATGAATTGAAGCAAGATGGGAAAGGTTGTTCTGTGTTTTGGTGATGCCCAGACCATCTAGAGTTCACTGTTTTCATCCATTCATCCATTCATTAATTTACTTATTCATTCCATTATCATCTATCTGAGTCCCCATTACATCATCTGGAAAATGGGCATTGTAATAATATCATTAGTGAAAGGCTGCTTTGAGAAGTAAGGTAATTTTTATAAAGCACATTGCTAGCACAGAGTAAGCCCTTATATATAATTTTAATTACCATTAAACAATTGCAATTGCCACATAGAAAGACAAAAAGTTGGTCCTTTATAGCCCCACTTATGGGTGGAGAGGGTAAGGGTGCATTGAAAGGGTGGATTAATCCTTAGGGAAGAGGAAGATTCCTCAGATTAAAAACTGGGACAGAGCAGATGGGTCTCAGGTAGACCAGAGAGAGGATGCTGGGTAGTAGATGCTAAACTGACACCAACCATTTAAAATGGCCTGCAAATGATGAGACAGGAAAGAAACACAGGTAAACTTCATACGAGACTCATATGGGATGGAGGTTCTAAATTGTGCAGATTAAGCTAGTAATGGTAGAATAAAAGCCTTTATACACTGATTGGCCAAAACGTTTAGATGCCCTGATTCCTCTGTGTTTATTTCTCTATTACTCTCCCTAGTATTGAGTTTTGTTCAAGTTCCCACCTGTTTTACTTGTACTCAGGACACATCAGGGACAGTGTTAAAAAGGAAGGAGCCAAACCGGGATAGTCACTGAGCAGCAGGAAGCCCTCTGAGAAAGGCAAGCACAGGGAGACCCTCTTTCTATGGCTCATTGGGATGAAATAAGTTTCATATTATTAGGAAACTGCCATTTCCCTACCACCTATTGCAATTTCAGTCTTCTCTGTGCCCTAAAGACTGGGTTTAAAATCTTTCCCAATCCAGACTCAAAGTCCAGAGTAGTAAAGGAAAATACTGGGAGATTTGACTTCATAAAAGAGAAAAACTTTTGTGTGACAAAGGATATTGAAAACAAAGCTGAAATACAAGGAAGAGGCTGGAAGAAAATGTTTGAAAACTGTAACACATATTTTAACATTGTATTATAACAAAGCGGAATATCCATCATGCATAAAGAGCACCTATAAATCAGTAAGAAAAAGGTAAATCCAATGGACCAAACATGTAAATGGTGATTTCAGAAGAAACAGAAATACAAAATACTAATCTTTGGTAGTATTGAGGGAATGCAAATTAAAACAAGATGCCATTTTGTTTGCCTATCAAATTGGCAGAAATTAAAAAGATTTATAATATTTAATATTGGCAAAAGTAAAAGGAAATTGGCAATTTCTTCTACTGATGGTGAGAATGTGAACTGGTGTAGTGTTTTAAAGGACAGTATCTGTAACTACTGCTTATCTACTCTTTGATACAACTTTTAGCAATATATACTATTTAAAAATGTCCACAGGAAGGCAAACCTAAAAGGCTGTCAACTGTGACAATGTTTGTGACAGTGAGAAAATACTAACATTTATTGCGGTCCAGCACTGTTGAAGCACTTTATAACAAACGGTATAAAGAAACTGAGACACGGGCAGCTGGGGTGCAGAAGTGGCAGGACTGTAACCCAGGCAATTTGTCTGTGGAGTCTGCTCTCTATAGACAGTAAATGAAGGTGTGATACATTTATATTATGGAATATAGTGTAGAAGTTCAAGGAATGAGTAGATCTTTGTACAGGCATGGAGGCATTTCTAAGATTATTAAAAAGGGGGAAAAATCAAGTTGCAAAGCACTATGATACGGTATAATGCCATATATGTGGAAAAAAGATACATATGTGTATATACAAATACATATGTATGAGAATATATAAAGGCCTTGAATGATAAGAGAATGTGTACGTAGGGAGATTTGGAAGAGTTAATTTTTCAAGGTATGTTCTCTATATTTCTGGTTTGTTTGAACTTTTGTAAGAATACATCTGTGCATTTCTTTGGTGAAACAAGAATTGTTGCGTTGACTTCCCCACTTGCCCCCAAATACTTAACTCATATCAAGAGGTCAGTCCTTTTTTTCTTCCATGTAGACAGTGTTGTAGGTCTTGGGTAAAGATTTTATATCCTATGGCTTTCTCTAGCCTATGTAAATGAACATATGTATAATGTGCATATGATCTGTACCTTGTTGATCATCACCTTTTTCTTCCTAAATTAAGGTTTCCATGTTCAGTATTTGGGATCATGGCTTCCTGTTAGCCTATCAGGCTTCATAAAAATATATAGCCAGTCACTGAAAATTAATTCAGAACCTGACAACTACCTGGTGCTCCTTTTTCCTTGCATATTATATTGTCATCAGGGAAAAGGATCCTTAATCGTGGGTTATCTTATAATTCTGCTCCAAGGTATAAACAGGAG
This sequence comes from Manis pentadactyla, assembly GCF_030020395.1. Lineage (NCBI taxonomy): Eukaryota > Metazoa > Chordata > Mammalia > Pholidota > Manidae > Manis > Manis pentadactyla. The sequence goes on from NC_080020.1 coordinate 227,928,713, forward strand.
TGTCTAGCACCCTCTGTCCTCTCCATGCGGTCTGAGGAGCTATGAATGAGTCACTCAATATACAGATTTAAAGGACTTACCTTCTCACCAGGAGTTAGTGTTATTACCTGAAAGGAAAAAGCTATTGGATCCTCCAGGGCTTCTCCCTGCTTAAGCCTAAGTGAGGGTGGCTTTACCACTAAACGAAAGATGTGATTAAATTTACTGATTACAATACTACTTTTACAAGGTTAGTGCTTTAGAACTCAGTTGCCTATCTGTGGGCTTATCGCTGACATGCCAGTGAGAAAGGTTCTTGAGATTTTTACAACTTAATGGATATCAGACTGTAGTTTTCTTTGAAGTGGTCCATCTGTCTTAGTATAGTTTTTCAATTTTTGAAATTTTAATGTTTTCTTAAGCATCTTCACAGAAAAAAAAATCCCACTTAAAAACGACTGTAGTCTCATCCCATTCTTAAAGCTGCTAGCTTTACAGTTTTAAATAGTGTGTGCATACTATTTTGTATTTGTTGTTCCATTTAAACTTATTTGCCAAACATCGATTTATGTACTTGCCAAAATCTCATGTGCTTGATGTGAATTCTGCACACCTGCCAGGATTTTTTCTGTTGTGACAAAGCTTGTTTGGATCATTCCGCGACTGCTGGACAATTGGGTCCACTCCCAGGTTTTGGTCATTATGAACATTCTGAACAGCCCTGCTATAAACATCTTTATGCAAGTCCTACCCCCTACCCCCCTCTTGGATCATTTCCTTAGAAATGCACTTCCTTAAATGGGTTTACTGGGTCAAAGGGGCTCAATGAACAGTTTTATAGCTCTTGGCACATATTTTTCAGATTGCGCTCTGGGTGCATCTGACCAATGGCATGGGCCGCGAGAGGGCAGGAATGTGGAGGAGCAGCCCCTATAATCGCCCCTCTTCCGTCCCCCAAAAGGCGAGGACCTCAAGAAGGTCTTGGGATGGTATTTTTCTATCGCCCGTTTGTTCTCTTCATGAGTGGTGTTTAAGCCCAGTCTGGGACAGGACTGTTAGGGACGCGCAGAAAGGTTTTCGGAATTTCAGGACTTCTGCCCTGGGGGCGGAAACATTTCTTCCTGGCCCTCCTGCCCCGGGACCAGGATTCCAGCGTTTCCGACTCCCATTGCATACCTTCCCAGCCTTTCCAGTAAAATCTGCGTAGCCCACGCGAGCCTCGTGCAAGCTCAGGGCTCTGCAGGCGAGGGCAGCGACTGGCGGTCGCTATTATTTGCGCGGGTGATGCAAGGCCCGCATAGCTGCGCGCTGAGTCAGCGGGCGGCGGGGTCCGGCCCGTCTCCCCTCCCCCCGGGAACGGCGGCTCCGGATCCGGCGGTGGGGGCGGGAGGCCGGCCTCCGAGTCCGGGGGTCGTCTGCCAGGGCAGGGGCGGGGACGGGGGCGCGGGCGGCGGGGAGCCGAGCCGGGAGCTCGCCCGAGCCCCGGGCGCGCTCGCCCCTCTCCCAGCTGGAGCTCGGCGGGTCAAGTGAGGCGGTGACCGCGCGCCTGGCCATTTACCCTCTGAGAACTCAAGGAGGGGGCGGAGGCGGGGAAGGAAGGAGGCTCAAAAAGGAGAAATTCGACGCGCAGCAGACAGGAGGAAACGAAAAAATGGAGGAGAAGGGGCGAGGGGAGGCGGAGGCCGGCGGGAGGGGGCGGGGGCGCGCGCGGGGCGGGGCGAGCGGGGGCGCGCGCCGACGGCCGCGGCCCGAGGGGCTTGTGGGTAGCGGCTGCGCGCGGCCGGAGACGGCGCCGCGCGGGTGTGCGTGAGGGGAGCGGGCTGGTGGGACTCGGCGGCCGGCGGCGGTCATGGGGCACGGCGGGCGGCGGCCGTAGGTGTACGAGCCTGGGCTTCAGCCTCCCGGAGCCGCAGAGGGCGGGGCGGTGCGGGCCCGGCGGTGGCGGCGCCGCTTCCCAGCTCCCGCCCTCGGAGTCCGGAGGGAGCTCGCGGCGGACTGGTGGACCGGGCGGCGCGAATCTGACTGAGGGGCGGGGACGCCGTCTGTTCCTCGCCGCTCCCGGCCGGGCCGGCCGGCCCCTTGGACAGCCCCAGGCCCCGGACCGGCGTTGAGACCCGCAGCGGGGCTAGAGGCGGGCGGTGGGCCCGGGCGGAGCCCCGCCCGGAGCCGGCGGTTCGAGGGCGGCGCTAGGCCCCGAGGCGGCCGGGCCGGAGCGCGGGGAGCCCGAGTGCGGGCCGGGCGGCAGCGGCATGAGCCGGCCCCCGCCGACGGGGAAAATGCCCGGCGCGCCCGAGGCCGTGCCTGGGGACGGGGCGGGCTCGAGCCGCCAGAGGAAGCTGGAGGCGCTGATCCGAGACCCCCGCTCGCCCATCAACGTGGAGAGCTTGCTGGTAAGTGGCCGGAGCTCCGGAGCCCTCCGCGCTAAAGGCTTGTACCCCGAGTCCCCCTGTGTGCCCACCCATCCGTCGTGGGGAGGTCTTGCCCACCCCTCCGCCAAGCCTCCGGCAGTCGAGGCGCAGGTCGGAGACCGACACTTTTGTGACCTGAGTTCCAGGAGTAGAGACCCACCTTTGATTCTTCCCTGACACCTCCCGGAGCTGGCGTCATCCCCGGCTGCCTGTATTTTGGAGCATTGGCTGGAAATACCACTTTTCTTCCCGCCTGTACTCTCGGTTTGGGGAGGTAGGAGGGCGCATTTGTTGCCCTTCATAATTAAACTAGCCAATTTGAAAGAGTGTCATGCTGCGGGGGACGTGGGTCCAGGCGAGGGAGAAAACTGATGCTGTTCCTATGGAGAGGACCCACCGGGGGTACATGACAAAGAACTGCCCTCACTCTTTCCATTAGGCTGAAATCTTGAAACACATAGCTAAAGTTTTCCTGTTTTCAGTTGTCTTTGAGTATTCATAGCTGCAATTTGGTGCATTTTAATTTCTGTAAATTTAATTTCCCGAGATTATTTAGCCAGAGCTAAAGAATCAACCTGAATTGTAGAATGGGGTAAATCTTCTCATTTTCATTGTATCCCTTTCCTAAGACGATCTTTGAAATCCAAATTAATAGCCAGGTAAAGTCTGCTGGTTGGTTCTTCATTAAGAAAAGAGCATGTTTTACAGATCAGAAGTTTACTGTAGAATGTTTCCTTATTTTTGTTAGGATAGGCGATTGTATTTCTTCACAAGATTGGTTAGTGTGTAGTAGAGATGCGTTTATGGGAAAAAGGGTGTGCATTTTTACCCTGGGTAGGAGAAGAAAGGGAAAAAGATGTACTAGATACTAAATTCCTTCTGGAGGACCAGAATTCGGGTGGGTGATCCTTGGATCTTTTAGATATTCTCTATTAGAAGTTGCGTTCGTATTTGGGAGAAACCTGTTTGGAGAAAAACCTAGTGACTGTATGGTGAGAAAACTGTCTCTTCCCTTTCCAGAGCCTGACTTTTCTTAGAAGCCGTTGGTTATCCTTTGAGGTTTCTGGATTCATTTGCGTAGTGACTCAGTGTTGTTTGGCCAAAATGCAGAAATTGACTAGAGTGCATCTTTCTGTTCAGGGCGCAGAATGTAGTCATGTACTGTATTCTTTCAGACATGTTTAACGTTTTCTTTTACTGATTTTCACACTAGTGTGTTATTGGTGTGTTTCTCATGGGAATGTGACACCTTGGTCGGTCTTTAGTAGGAGTTTTTATTTGGGGATAGCGGGTAGGATTGGTTTGCATGAAGGGCATAGCTTTGCCTAGGCCAAAGCCAAGACTCTGGGCTTCACTCCCAGCATTTTCACTTTGGTATTTTGCTAGCAAGACTTTGACCTAAGGCCAGAAAGTTCAGTTAAAAATAGTACAGCAAATCTCAAGTATTCATCAGATTCATACTCAATCCCGGATAGAAATTTTTTACACATCACTTTCATCTCTTTGATCTTTACTGATGTTAGTCTTAATTATTAGGGTCATAAAGAGCTTGAGCCTAAACTCTTTATAATGTAATATGACCATAATTCTGTTAAATTAAAATGAAATTCTGTTTATTACAGTATTTTCTAAATTATTAAAATGAAGACTTTTTAAAAATGAAACATTACACATGCTCAGTAAACAGTTTGATCCATTAATTTATTGAGTGCCTAATACAGCCAGGATACTTTTATGCTTTTATTAAGGTGACATATTACTGGTATGAGAGTTGACATCAGATGCTGCTGACTGGACAGACTTTATTATTGCTGTTTTTATTACGGTTCTGAGTTGCAGGGAATCGTACCAGGCCAAAATTGTCTCTTTACTCTTTTCTTTGGAGCAGGTTTACTGGTGCTTCTGTTCTAATTGAGGAGCTGAAAAAAATTTTTAAACCATGTCATAGTTAGTTTTAAATTATGCCTATTTCATTACATGAAATTGTAAACGCAACTTTTTTTTATTGTGGTAACATACATGATGAAATTTACCATTTTAACTTTTTTTAAAGTGTACACTTCAGTGGCATTAATTACATTGTCATTTTTGTTATGTCATCACTATCTGTCTCCAGAACTTTTTCCATCTTTCCAAATAGAAACTCCATGAATTAATTTTTAAGGTAGTGTTATAAAAACATACTTCCTGACATACTGATGAAATAGTGGCTGGGATCACTTTAAAGATTTGAAACTGAACATTCAGCCTGCATGTTGCAGTTGATCATTGTTTTAATGCTTATGGTATTTCTTTCAGTTTTACTATAGAAAACAAATCTTTTTTCTCTAACAGAAAACTTAAAGTGATATAGTCCAATAAAACACAGCTATGAATCTTAGTTATTTCATTCAGGAGCTCAGAAAGTACCATTTAAAATTGTATACTGCTTAAGATGATGTAAGATAAAGAAATTACTGTATAATTATTCAATAGGCTAGGCCTAGAAAAGGGTAAAGCTATTTGTAGGAAAACATGTTACATGAGGTAGCATGCAAAGTGCTTAGCTCAGTGCTTGGTTCACAGTAGCGCTCATTAAATTTAGCGTACTTCTGTGTGCATTTAGCATATGTTTAGTTTATTGCTTTAAGTTTCCTTTGAAAAGGAAAGTGGTTTTACTGGCAACTATTTCTCGCTGTATGATGCTAAATAAGTATCATTATCATCTGAATTTGCCATCAGAAAATGCGAGCTGTCATCAAGCAGAGAGCTGGATCCCAAGACTGTCAGTGTAGAGAATTGTCTTTCATTCTTTGCAGAGGCCTTTTCCTTTATGTTGGTCCTTAAATTAATCTGAAGAGTATATATCCCTTTTGTGATTGTAGATTGTGAGCAGCTTGGCATTGTTTCAAAACAGAGTTGAAAGACTCTTGCTTCTGTAATACTTTTTCTTTCGGAGAAGAAGGTCTTTCTTCAATGGTGTTCTTTCACACTGTTTGAAAATTTCGGGTAAATATCCTTGTTTGTTATCAAGACTGAGCCTCTCATACAGCTTACCCAGTTATTCTAGTGAAAAGAATAGTGCCTTAGTCTTACGCTGGAGAGATGTCTTTCTAAAGGTCTGTGCTTTTGGGTTTTGGTTTGTTTTACTTAAGAAAAAAAGATTATAATAACCTGTGGGATTCAGGCTTGGGTAAGCTGTTACTCAAGACTGGTGTTGATGGGGAAAGGTGATTAAAATTTTATTTACAATTTTCAGTGACTTAAAATACAAAAGGCTTTGTTTGATTTATTTCATTATACTTGTGAACTGTATGAAAATATTTCTTATCACAGCGCTTAGACTTTAAGCTTGGTGCTGGCTATTTACCTAATTAAAATAAAATTGTGTGTTTTTCCTCCACTGTGTAATAAGTGAGAAAATTAGAGATGTAAAAGTGAATTAGAAAAAAAAAAAAGTGAATTAGAATAAAAATTGAAAAATTGTTTTATATATTTTTTTCTTTTGTGAAATAAAGGTTGGTCATTTATAGCATAAATGGGATTACTTTAAAACTTGTGTTTTGGTGTCAGGAACTCTTTAAAGAAAATGAATGAATAAACTAGAGAGGTTTAAAAAGTCATGTATAAACTTACTTAGGTAAAGGTGAACTTACTTGAAAATGCAGGTCTATAGTCCCTTACCCACAGTTCTGATGTATATAAAGAGCTCTGAAAACCAAGTATTTGATAAAACTTATTTGATGGTAACATCTGACCTGATCTGATAATAGAATATTTGTAAGTCAGTTCATTTCTTTTGGTGTAAATAGTGATAGCTTTCCTTTTCATGTGTTTTATTTTGATTTCAGGGTACTACCTCAGACTCACTAGAGGGTCTTCAGGAATATATTGGATATGGTATATGTACTTTAGTACCACCCTAAAATCCAAAAAATTTCAAATTCAGACACATTTTTGCCCCAAGTGTTGACTAAGTAAGGAAATGTAGGCTTATATACACCTTAAATAGTTTAATAGTTGAAATAGTGGTTAATTATCTTGAAGCCTGAGTTGTTGTTTTGGTTGAGTCCTGATCAGATAGCCCTCTTTTCCCATTTTGAATTCTGAAATACTCTAAATATTAAGAAAATATAGTAAGCAAATAAGAATTATGAGGCATAAAAAACATTCATGAAGTCACCAGTCAAGTTAGTGAGTAGAACACTACTAGCCTTTAGAAGCTCCCTGTGTGCAACTGCTATGGTTTGATTCAGACTCCCACATCCTCTCCCATGTACTACCCTGAAAATGTTTTTATTATTCCTTTGCTTTATTTCATAGATTACCACATTTGTATGTATCCCTAAGCAATGTTTGTTCTTTTTTTTTTAACTTCATGAAATTTAAAACACTTGTATACTTTTATGACTTGATTTTTTCAGTCAAGTCGATCTAAGATTTCACCCACATTGTGGTTATTCATTTTCACACTACCATAAACTACAATACATTGTTCCAATCTACTTGTTGAATATTTAGATTGTTTTTCAATTTTTTTAATACTATGGAAGTTGCTGGGAATGTTCCTGAAGTTTCATTCATTTGAAATTTCTAAAGGCTATGGTATATATCTAGGAATAGAATTATTGGCTTTTAAGATATGCTGAGTTCAACATAACAAGGTAATGGGTAGAGTTTAAATTTCCCCCAGCATTTTATTATGGGAAACTTCAACGTACAGTAAAGTTGAAAGAATTGACAAATGGTTTGCTATATTCGCTTTATTACGTCTATTCATTCCTTTATCCACCTATCAATACATTTTAGTTTCTTTTGATTCACTTAATGTTGCAGATACTGATTCACTTCTCCTTTAAACAATTCAGCATGCAGTAAGTAGAGTTCAGTATTTAGTTTTTTTAAAGATTAAGTTTACATACAGTGAAATGCACAAATCTTAAGTATGCCATTGATGAATTTTGACAAATGTACACATCTGTGTAATGTAAATTATTATCAAGATATAGGACATTACTACCAGTCCAGAAACCTCCCTCAAGCCTTTTCAGCTAATTCCAAACCCTTAGAGTCAATTACTTAAATTTTTTGTTTTTTTTGGTACTAAAGATTACTCTTGTCTCTTCTAGAACTTCATGTAAATGGAATGCTAAATAGTATGTACTCTTTTGTATCTGGCTTCTTTAGCTCAGATAGTTTTTCAGATTTATCCATGTTATTGTGTGTATCAGCAGTTTGTTCCTTTTTTTATTGCTGAGTAGTAGTATCAGGTTATATGTATAAACTACAGTCTGTTAGCTATCTCCTATGGACTGTTTTCAGTTTTTTCATTTATGTATTATGTGCTTTGGCTCTTAATTAAGCTTACTGTGAACAATCTTGTATTATAAGTCTTTGTGAGGACCTATTTTAATTTCTCTTGAATAAATACCTAGTGGAATTCCTAGGTCATAGGTTTGATGTATGTTTAGTTTTTAAAAACTGCCAGATCTGTTTCCAAAATGGTCATATCATTTTACACCCCCACAGCAACATCTGAAAGTTATAGTTTTTACCCAGTGAGTCTAAAATTTTAGCCATTCCGTGGGTGGGTGGTGGTCTCTCATTGTGATTTTACATGTATTTACTGACCATTTGTGTATATTTTTTTGGTGACACATCTGGTCAAATTTTGAGCCCACTAAAAAAATGGGCTGTTTATTTCTTCATTTTTTAAATTGAGTTGTACAGTTCTTTGTCCGTCCTAAATACTAGTTCTTTGTCAAATATATGTTTTATAAATGTTTTCTCTCAGTCTGGCTTACCTGTTTTTTTCAGTAAAATTTTTTTGTTGTTAATTGTTCTTTCTGCCCAAGAAACCATTGCCTATGCCCATGTCTCAATGATGGACTCCTTTCCTCTCTTCTAGAAGCTTTATAATTTTAACTTTTATGTTTGGGTCTCGGGTACATGTTATGCCAATTTCACTGTGTGGTGTGAGTTGATCAAGGGTCATTTTTTCCCCCCGTATTTCCCATATCCAGTTATCCAGATTGTCCAGCACCATTTTTTTCTAGCTTCATTGAAAGATAATTAACATATGATATTGTATAAGTTTAAAGTATACAGTTGATAAATGTGTATATTGCCAAATGTTTCCCATAATAAGGTTGGTTAACACACCCTTCACCTCATATAATTACCATGTTGTTGTTATGTGAGAATATTTAAGATTTACTCTCTTGGCAGCTTTCAAGTACACAATACAGAAATGTTAACTATAGTTACCAGCACCAATTAAAAAAAAATTAATCTTTTCATATTGGATTGTCTTGGCACCTTTGTTGACAGTTTACTGATTGGTGGAGTTTTTTCATTTCTACCACCTTAGTAAGTACGTACATCGGATCTTTAGTCTTGGTTCTGTTGTTCAACCCATGCTCTACTCAAAATTCCTTAAAAAAAAAAATCTTTATATTTTTACCTAAAGGAAATGGGCAGACAACCATGGTTGAGACAGGGAAACATAAATTTTATTTTTTGAAGTGAAGAAAGATTTGTCATTTTTTAAATGATAAAAATAATGTTTTTATTGTAGAAAATTTAGGGAATAAAGAAAGGTATAATGCAAGCGACATATATAGTCTTCCCCACATCAAGATAACCACTATTTAACATTGTGGTATAATATATGTCTGAAAAAATTAAAGTACAGAAAAGGTAAAATTACACTATTATGTGCTTTGTCATTTTTTATACTTCATGAATAAGAGAAGCTTTTATGTAGTCAAATTTATCAGTCTTCTCACTGTAGACTGATTTCTAGCTTAGATATCAGTTTAGGATATTCTCCATTGCCAAGATTATGATCAAATATACCTAAATTTTCTTTTAGTACTCTAATAGTTTTAATGTTACTCGTATTCTATTTGGAATTCTGATGGGAAGTATGAAGTAGGGATATACAGATTTTTAAATCAGATTTGTCTAAATATTAGTGTTCCCAAAATATTAATTGGGAGCCTCTAGTTATATCTCTTGTCATATAATTTTCTATATGGGGAATGTGCTTTGGGGAAGAGAGAGGATAATGACTACAGATTGGGTCTTCATTGGGACCTCTTAATTTTCTTCATGGAAAACATGGAAACACTTCTCTACATCTATACTTAAAATCCTGTTCTGTTCTGACATTCAGAAAATACATATATAAGCTGTTAGTGATAAGGGTTACTGAAGAGAATGTGGATGACTCAGCAACTATAATAGCTTTTGGAAGAAAAGCACAAAATAACATTTTCCATTGTAGGTCAGCTTATTATATGGATCTTAATATTTAAATCGATGTGAAATTGTGGTGGCATTTGGGACTGTACTAAAGCTGTCTTTCCTCACTTTATCCTTGGCTTAGTCATTCTCCTTTCCCCTCATCTGCCCTTTTTTTTTTTTCCTTTTAAAGTATGATTAAATTTTAGAGATACAGTTGTAAAGTCTGCAATTGTCTGTGCCAGAATGATCCTCACTTATCTTTTTGGAATGTATTTGGGCCACAATACTTAGCATTTCTCCCCCTCTCCCTTTCCTTCTCCGTGTGTGTGTGTGTGTGTGTGTGTGTGTGTGTGTGTGTGTTTCATTTTTGGCCCCTTGTTGATGATCTTTTGGGGAATGTTTCTAAGTCCAAGAATGATTTTATGGTTTGTTGCTTCACTTTGCTAAAGGTATGGAAGGTTTGGGTATCTAAAGTGCTTTATGATTTTTAACAGCTCATCACTTAGTATCAGTGTCTAATTTCCTTTATTCTCTAAAAGACTTTACAGACGGTTTTAGTTAAAAGCAATTAATAGAAATTTTTTTTATTTTCATGAGATTATAGATGCTAAGAACTAATTCCAGTTACTGGGGTTTTTTATGTGGTAGAAACAAATAGCACAGCCTCCTTCAGTGATTCTTTTTAGTAGGATTGTAATAGAGCAGACCAGGGTTGGGATTGTCTTAATTACCTAGATAATTGTGATGAGGAATGCTTAATTTATAAGTGTTGTCTTAAATATTTCTTCGTGTTTGGGTTTATTTAATGGACAGAATACAAGTTCTTTTAGGACATGGATCTTTGTTATCTTCCTATTTTGTGTCCTATAAGTGTTTGTTGAATGAACCAACAATAATTCCTTTTTAAGTAACAGGAGCGAAAGCTTGTAGAAATATATCCCTGCTTGAAGAGTTATTAAATTATTCCTCAAATAAACATTTTGATATGGATTCCTGTCACTTATTTCTTAACTATAGGGAGGAAGATAAGTAAACATCTGTATATGCATAGAGGATGGGTTTGGTGGTAGAATTTTTTAGAGGTTGAGCAGAAAGTGAATTGTGATTTGGATATTTTCTGGATTGTCTGAAATAGTTTGTCTTGGAAAGGATTTAAGCTAATTTTGTTCAATTGTTTAGGTGGAATAAAGATACCTTGTTTGGGCTGAACAATCTTTATCATTTATCATGTGTCATCTGTTTCCCCTACCCCCTGACTTCTGGATAAACATATCCAGTTCATTCTTACATAGCAGGTGACGGCTATATGTAAAAGCAGATGAAATACTTGGTGTATTCATAGGGGGAAATTCTTTAAAATGTCATATTGGCAGGTAGAGAAGAATTTGTAACCAAAATTTAAAAAGTTAAACGGCATGAGAGATTTTGATCAGGAATCAGAGTTACTACAAGTCACTCTTAATGACGTTTGAAAAGTTTTCAGATATTATCAATCATTCTGATGTCTAGCATTTTTATTTAGCTTTAAAATGTTTATTGTTTGTAATACTCTATTTCTTCTTTGTCTAATAAGCCCAATGCTTAATTTTTCTTGTTCCCCTGGCATCATATTTAAAATAATTAAAGAAGGGAATTAGAATTATAATAGTATTTCTTCTACATTTATTGGTGACGCTCCGTTAACAGACAAAGGAGAGAAATACACAGTATGTTGCTTCTAGTAAGTCCTTGATAATTGTTGGTAGAGTGAATAAAATAGCCTGCAGATATAATGGAATTGACATGTTTCAAACTCTTACTTGCTCTTAGAATTGGAAGTGAAATAAGTCTGGTAGTTTAAAGTAGTTAGCAGGTGTTGAACATATGTTTACTAGATTTGCTAGTTCTTTTTTTTTTTTTGACTTTTTTTATTAAGGTATCATTGATATACACTCTTATGAAGGTTTCACATGAAAAAACAATCTGCTTACTACATTCACCCATATTATCGAATCCCCCCCATACCCCATTGCAGTCACTGTCCATCAGTGTAGTAAGATGCCACAGAGTCACTATTTGCCTTCTCTGTGCTACACCGTGTTCCCTGTGACCCCCCACACCATGTGTATTAAACATACTACCCTTCAATCCCCTTCTCCCTTCTTCCCACACCCCTTCCCTTTGGTAACCACTAGTTCCTTCATGGAGTCTCTGAGTCTGCTGCTATTTTGTTCCTTCAGTTTTGTTTGATCGTCATACTCCACAAATGAGGGAAATAATTTGGCACTTGTCTTTCTCTGCCTGGCTTATTTCACTGAGCTTGAAATCCTCCAGCTCCATCCATGTTGTTGCAGATGGTAGGATTTGTTTCTTTCTTATGGCTGAATAGTATTCCATTGTGTATGTGTACCACATCTTCTTTATCCTGATGGACACTTAGGTTGCTTCCATATCTTGGCTATTGTAAATAGTGCTGCAGTAAACACAGGGTGCATATGTCTTTTTGAAACTGAGAACTTGTATTCTTTGGGTGAATTCCTAAGAGTGGAATTCCCAAGTCAAATGGTATTTCTATTTTTAGTTTTATGAGGGACCTCCCTATTGCTTTCCACAGTGGTTGAACTAATTTACATTCCCACCGGCAGTGTAGGAGGGTTCCCCTTTCTCTGCTTCCTTGCCATCATTTGTTGTTCTTAGTCTTTTCGATGCTGGCCATCCTAACTGGTGTGAGGTGATATCTCATTGTGGTTTTTCTTTTTTTCACCTGATTTTGCTGCTAATTTTTATTTTATTTTATTTTTTTATTCATTTTGTTATCATTAATCTACAATTACATGAAGAACACTATGTTCATGAGACTCCCCCCTTCACCAAGTCCCCCTCACAAACCCCATTACAGTCACTGTCCATCAGCGTAGTAAGATGCTATAGAATCACTACTTGTCTTCTCTGTGTTGCACATCCCTCCCTATGCCCCCCCACCACATTATACACGCTAATCTTAAGGCCCCCTTTCTTTTTCCCTGCCCTTATCCCTCCCTTCCCACCCATCCTCCCCAGTCCCTTTCCCTTTGGTTAACCGTTATTCCATTCATGGGTTCTGTGATTCTGCTGTTGTTTTATTCCTTCTGTTTTTCTTTGTTCTTATACTCCACATATGAGTGAAATCATTTGGTACTTGTCTTTTTCCACCTGGCTTATTTCACTGAGCATAATACCCTCTAGCTCCATCCATGTTGTTGCAAATGGTAGGATTTGTTTTCTTCTTATGGCTGAATAATATTCCATTGTGTATATGTACCACATCTTCTTTATCCATTCATCTACTGATGGACACTTAGGTTGCTTCCATTTCTTGGCTATTGTAAATAGTGCTGCGAGAAACATAGGGGTGCATCTGTCTTTTTCAAACTGGGCTGCTGCATTCTTAGGGTAAATTCCTAGAAGTGGAATTCCTGGGTCAAATGGTATTTCTATTTTGAGCTTTTTAAGGAACCTCCGTACTGATTTCCACAATGGTTAAACTAATTTACATTCCCACCAGCAGTGTAGGAGGGTTCCCCTTTCTCCACAACCTCGCCAACATTTGTTGTTGTTTGTCTTTTGGATGGTGGCGATCCTTACTGGTGTGAGGTGATATCTCATTGTGGTTTTAATTTGCATTTCTCTGATGACTAGCGATGTGGAGCATCTTTTCATGTGTCTGTTGGCCATCTGAATTTCTTCTTTGGAGAACTGTCTGTTCAGTTCCTCTGCCCATTTTTTTATTGGATCCTTTGCTTTTTGTTTGTTGAGGTGCGTGAGCTCTTTATATATTTTGGATGTCAACCCTTTATCGGATCTGTCATGTATGAGTATATTCTCCCATACTGTAGGGTACCTTTTTGTTCTTTTGACGGTGTCCTTTACTGTACAGAAGCTTTTCAGCTTGATGTAGTCCCACTTGTTCATTTTTGCTTTTGTTTCCCTTGCCCGGGGAGATATGTTCATGAAGAAGTTGCTCATGTTTATGTCCAAGAGATTTTTGCCTATGTTGTTTTCTAAGAGTTTTATGGTTTCATGACTTATATTCAGTTCTTTGATCCATTTCGAATTTACTTTTGTGTATGGGGTTAGACAATGATCCAGTTTCATTCTCTTACATGTAGCTGTCCAGTTTTGCCAGCACCATCTGTTGAAGAGACTGTCATTTCCCCATTGTATGTGCATGGCTCCTTTATCATATATTAATTGACCATATATGTTTGGGTTAATGTCTGGAGTCTCTATTCTGTTCCACTGGTCTGTGGCTCTGTTCTTGTGCCACTACCAAACTGTCTTGATTACTGTGGCTTGGTTAGTAGAGCTTGAAGTTGGGGAGTGAGATCCCCCCCACTTTATTCTTTCTTCTCAGGATTGCTTTGGCTATTTGGGGTCTTTGGTGTTTCCATATGAATTTTTGAACTATTTGTTCCAGTTCGTTGAAGAATGCTGTTGGTAATTTGATAGGGATTGCATCGAATCTGTATATTGCTTTGGGCAGGATGGCCATTTTGACGATATTAATTCTTCCTAGCTGGGAGCATGGGATGAGTTTCCATTTGTTAGTGACCTCTTTAATGTCTCTTAAGAGTGTCTTGTAGTTTTCAGGGTACACGTCTATCACTTCCTTGGTTAGGTTTATTCCTAAGTATTTTATTCTTTTTGGTGCAATTGTGAATGGAATTGTTTTCCTGATTTCTCTATTAGTTCATTGTTAGTGTAAGGAAAGCCACAGATTTCTGTGTGTTAATTTTGTATTCTGCAACTTTGCTGAATTCAGATATTAGTTCTAGTAGTTTTGGAGTGGAGTCTTCAGGGTTTTTTATATATAGTATCATATCATCTGCAAATAGTGACAGTTGGACTTCTTCTTTACCAATCTGGATTCCTTGTATTTCTTTGTTTTGTGTAATTGCTGTGGCTAGGACCTCCAGTACTATGTTGAATAACAGTGGGGAGAGTGGGCATCCCTGTCTTGTTCCCGATCTCAGAGGAAAAGCTTTCAGCTTCTCACTGTTCAGTATGATGTTGGCTGTGGGTTATCATATATGGCCTTTATTATGTTGAGGTACTTGCCCTCTATACCCATTTTGTTGAGTTTTTATCACGAATCGATGTTGAATTTTGTCAAATGCTTTTTCAGCATCTATGGAGATGATCATTTGGTTTTTGTTCTTCTTTTTGTTGATGTAGTAGATGATGTTGATAGATTTTCGAATGTTGTACCGTCCTTGCATTCCTAGGATGAATCTCATTTGGTCATGGTGTATGATCCTTTTGATGTATTTTTGAATTTGGTTTGCTATTATTTTGTTGAGTATTTTTGCATCTACGTTCGTCAGGGATATTGGTCTGTAATTTTCTTTTTTGGTGGGGTTTTTGCCTGGTTTTGGTATTAGGGTGATGTTGGCTTCATAGAATGAGTTTGGGAGTATTCCCTCCTCTTCTATTTTTTGGAAAACTTTAAGGAGGATGGGTATTATATCTTCTCTGTATGTCTGATAAAATTGCAAGGTAAATCCATCTGGTCCGGGGGTTTTGTTCTTGGGTAGTTTTTTGATCACCGCTTCCATTTCTTTGCTGGTAATTGGTTTGTTTACATTTTGAGTTTCTTCCTTGGTCAGTCTTGGAAGGTTGTATTTTTCTAGGAAGTTGTCCATTTCTTCTAGGTTTCCAGCTTGTTAGCATATAGGTTTTCATAGTAGTCTCTAATAATTCTTTGTATTTCTCTGGGGTCCGTCGTGATGTTTCCTTTCTCGTTTCTGACTCTGTTGATGTGTGTTGATTCTCTTTTTCTCTTAGTAAGTCTGGCTACAGGCTTATCTGTTTTGTTTATTTTCTCAGAGAACCAGCTCTTGGTTTCATTGTTTTTTTCTATTGTTTTATTCTTCTCAATTTTATTTATTTCTCTAATCTTTATTATGTCCCTCCTTCTGCTGACTTTAGGCCTCATTTGTTCTTCTTTTTCCAATTTCCATAACTGTGATGTTAGACTATTCATTTGGGTTTGTTCTTCCTTCTTTAAATATGCCTGGATTGCTATATACTTTCCACTTAAGAGTGCTTTCGCTGCATCCCACAGAAGTT
Source organism: Manis pentadactyla (assembly GCF_030020395.1). Classification (NCBI taxonomy): domain Eukaryota; kingdom Metazoa; phylum Chordata; class Mammalia; order Pholidota; family Manidae; genus Manis; species Manis pentadactyla. The sequence continues at coordinate 227,944,414 of NC_080020.1, forward strand.
GGGCTTTGTGTTGTTCTTGTCATTTGTTTCCATATATTGCTTGATCTCTATTTTAATTTGTTCATTGATCCATTGATTATTTAGGACCATGTTGTTAAGCCTCCATGTGTTTGTGGGCCTTTTTGCTTTCTTTGTACAGTTTAGTTCTAGTTTCATACCTTTGTGGTCTGAAAAGTTGGTTGGCAGAATTTCAGTCTTTTTGAATTTACTGAGGTTCTTTTTGTGGCCTAGTATGTGGTCTATTCTGGAGAATGTTCCATGTGCACTTGAGAAGAATGTGTATCCTGTTGCTTTTGGGTGTAGAGTTCTACAGATGTCTATTAGGTCCATCTGTTCTAGTGTGTTGTTCAGTGCCTCTGTGTCCTTACTTATTTTCTGTCTGGTGGATCTGTCCTTTGGAGTGAGTGGTGTGTTGAAGTTTCCTAAAATGAATGCATTGCATTTAATTTCCTCCTTTAGTTCTGTTAGTATTTGTTTCACATATGCTGGTGCTCCTGTGTTGGGTACATATATATTTATAATGGTTATATCCTCTTGTTGGACTGAGCCCGTTATCATTATGCAATGTCCTTCTTTATCTCTTGTTACTTTCTTTGTTTTGAAGTCTATTTTGTCTGATGCTAGTACTGCAACACCTGCTTTTTTCTCCTTGTTGTTTGCATGAAATATCTTTTTCCATTCCTTGACTTTTAGTCTGTACATATCTTTGGGTTTGAGGTGAGTCTCTTGTAAGCAGCACATAGATGGGTCTTGTTTTTTTATCCATTCAGTGACTCTGTGTCTTTTGATTGGTGCATTCAGTCCATTTACATTTAGGGTGATTATCGATAAGTATGTACTTATTGCCATTGCAGGCTTTAGATTCGTGGTTACCAAAGGTTCAAGGTTAATTTCCTTACTATCTAAGAGTCTAACTTAACTCACTTAGTATGCTGTTACAAACACAATCTAAAGGTTCTTTCCTGTTTCTCCTCCATTCTTTATGTATTAGCTATCATATTCTGTACTTTTTGTCTATCCTTTTATTGACTTTGGGGACAGTTAATTTAATTTTACATTTGCTTAGTAATTTGCTGTTCTACTTGCTTTACTGTGGTTTTATATCCTCTGGTGACAGCTATTCAACCTTAGGAACACTTCCATTGATAGCAGTCCCTCCAAAATAGACTGTAGAGGTGGTTTATGGGAGGTAAATTATCTCAGCTTTTGCTTATCTGGAAATTGTTTAATCCCTCCATCAAATTTAAATGATAATCTTGCTGGGTAAAGTAATCTTGTTTCCAGGCCCTTCTGCTTCATGGCATTAAATACATCATGCCACTCCCTTCTGGCCTGTAAGGTTTCTGCTGAGAAGTCTGATGTTAGCCTGATGGGCTTTCCTTTGTATGTGATCTTATTTCTGTCTCTGGCTGCTTTTAACAGTCTTTCTGTATCCTTTATCTTTTCCATTTAATTACTATGTGTCTTGGTGTTGTCTTCCTTGGGTCCCTTGTGTTGGGAGATCTGTGGATCTCCATGGCCTGAGAGACTATCTCCTTCCCCAGATTGGGGAAGTTTTCAGCAACCACCTCCTCACAGACACTTTCTATCCCTTTCTCTCTCTTCTTCTTCTTCTGGTATCCCTATAATGCGAATATTGTTCCGTTTGGATCGGTCACACAGTTCTCTCAATATTCTTTAATTCTTAGAGATCCTTTTTTCTCTCTGTGCCTCAGCTTCTTTGTATTCCTCTTCTCTAGTTTCTATTTCATTTTTCGTCTACTCCACGGTTTCCAGCCTGCTTTTAATACCCTCCATCGTGCTCTTCAATGATTGGATCTCCTACCTGAATTCATTCCTGAGTTCTTGAATATCTTTCTGTACCTCCATTAGAATGTTGATGATTTTTATTTTGAACTCCCTTTCAGGAAGAGTCATGAGGTCCATATCATTTAAATCTTTCTCGGGAGTTATATTAATAATTTTACTCTGGATCAGGTTTCTTTGGCGTTTCATATTTGTATATGGCGCCCTCTAGTGTCCAGAAGCTCTATTCTGGAGGTGCTCTGCCCCTGATGCAATGTCGGGGGTCGTAGGGGTACGGTATTGGTGCCTGGGGGGAGGAAATAGCTGTTCCCCGCTTCCCGGCTGCTGTTCCTGTCTCCACGGCCTGAACCAGTGGGCCGAGCACACAGATATTAACTTTTGTCCCAGAGCAGCTGGATATGGATCCCTGCTTTCCACAAGTGGCTGGAATCCAAGTCTCCCCAGGAACTCCGCCTGTCTCAGCTTTCCAACCCCGTAATCAGAAGAGTATGATGAAAGCACCATGAAATATAGGTTTGTGCTTCAGCGCAGATCTCCGGAACTAGGTATTCAGCATTCCCAAGCCTTCCACTCCCTCCCTGCTCAGTTTCTCTTCCTTCTGCCGGCGAGCTGGGGTGGGGGAGGGGCTCGGGTCCCGCGGAGCCACAGCTCTGGTACGTTACCCTGTTTGGTGAGGTCTGCTCTTTTCTCCAGGTGTGTGCAGTCTGGCGCCGTCCTCTTTCCTGTTGCGCTCTCAGGATTAGTTGCGCCCTCAGGATTAGTTGCGCCAACTATATTTTCTAATTGTATCCAGTTTTAGGAGGAAGCTCTCTCTCCTCTCAGGCGCCATCTTTAATCCTTTCCCCTCATTGTGGTTTTCATTTACATTTCTCTGATGATTAGCAATGTGGAGCATCTTTTTGTGTGTCTGTTGGCCTTCTGAATTTCTTTGGAGAAGTGTCTATTCACATCCTTCACCCATTTTTTTAATAGGGTTATTTACTTTTTGGGTGTTGAGGCGTGTGTGTTCTTGATATATTTTGGATGTTAACCCCTTGTTGGATATGTCATTTACAAATATATTGTCCCATACTGTAGGATGCCTTTTTGTTCTGTTGATGATGTCCTTTGCTGTACAGAAACTTTTTAGTTTGATGTCGTTCCCATGTGTTCATTTTTGCTTTTGTTTCCCTTGCTGGAGGAGATGCATTCAGGAAGAAGTTGCTCATGTTTATATTCAGGAGATTTTTGCCTATGTTGTTTTCTAAGGGTTTTATGGTTTCATGACTTACATTCAGGTTTTTCATCTGTTTTGAATTTACTTTTGTGTATGGGGTTAGACAATAATCCAGTTTCATTCTCTTGCATGTAGCTGTCCAGTTTTGCCAACACCAGTTGTTGAAGAGGCTGTCATTTCCCCATTGTATGTCCATGGCTCCTTTATCATATATTAATTGACCATATATGGTTGGGTTTATATCTGGGCTCTCTAGTCTTTTCCATTGGTCTGTTGTTCTGTTCTTGTGCCAGTACCAATTATCTTGATTACTGTGGCTTTGTAGTAGAGCTTGAAGTTGGGGAGCATAATCCCCCCAGCTTTATTCTTCCTTATCAGGATTGCTTTGGCTATTTGGGGTTTTTGTGGTTCCATATGAATTTTAGAACAATTTGCACTAGTTCGTTGAAGAATGCTGTTGGTATTTTCATCGGAATTGCATTGTATCTGTAGTTTGCTTTAGGCAGTATGGCCATTGTGACAATATTAATTCTTCCTAGCCATGAGCACGGGATGTGTTTCCATTTATTGGTATCTTCTTTAATTTCTCTTATGAGTGTCTTGTAATTTTCAGTGTACAGGTCTTTTACTTCCTTAATTGGGTTTATTCCTAGGTATTTTATTCTTTTTGATGCAACTGTGAATGGAATTGTTTTCCTGATTTCTCTTCTAATTCATCATTAGTGTATAGGAATGCAACAGATTTCTGTGTATTAATTTTGTATGCTATAACTTTACTGAATTCAGATATTAGATCTAGTAGTTTTGGGTTGGATTCTTTAGGGTTTTTTGTATACAATATCATGTCATCTGCAAACAGTGACAGTTTAACTTCTTCCTTACCAATCTGGATGCCTTTTATTTCTTTGTGTAGTCTGATTGCCAGGTGAGGACTTCCAGTACTATGTTGAATAAAAGAGGAGAGAGTGGGCATCCTTGTCTTGCTTCCAATTTTAAACAAAAGGCTTTCAAATTCTTGCTGTTAAGTATGATGTTGGCTGTAGGTTTGTCGTATATGGCCTTTATTATGTTGAGATACTTGCCCTCTGTACCCATTTTGTTGAGAGTTTTTATCATGAATGGATGTTGAATGTTGTTGAATGCTTTTTCAGCATCTGTCGAGATGGTTATGTAGTTTTTGTCCTTTTTGTTGATGTGGTGGATGATGTTGATGGATTTTTGAATATTGTACCATCCTTGCATCCCTGGAATAAATCCTACTTGATCATGATGGACGATCTTTTTGGTATATTTTTGAATTCGGTTTGCTAATATTTTGTTGAGTATTTTTTCATCTGTGTTATTCAGGGATATTGGTCTGTAATTTTCTTTTTTTGTGGTGTCTTTGCCTGGTTTTGGTATTAGAGTGATGCTGGCCTCATAGAATGAGTTTGGAAATATTCCCTCTTCTTCTACTTTTTTTGAGAACTTTAAGGAGGATGGATATTTTAGGTCTTCACTAAATGTGATAAAATTCAGTTGTGAATCCATCTGGTCCAGGGTTTTTGTTCTTAGGTGGTTTTTTGATTACGAGTTCAATTTTGTTGCTGGGAATTGGTCTGTTCAGATTTTCTGTTTTCTTCCTTGGTCAGCCTTGGAAGGTTGTATTTTTCTAGAAAGGTGTCTGTTTCTTCTAGGTTATCCAGTTTATTAGCATATAATTTTTCATAGTATTCTCTAATAATTCTTTGTATTTCTTTGGTGTCTGTAGTCATTTTTCCTTTCTCATTTGTTTCTGTTTATGTGTGTAGACTCTTTTTTTCTTCATAAGTGTGGCTAGGGATTTATCTATTTGGTTTATTTTCTCAAAGAACCAGCTCCTGCTTTCATTGATTCTTTCTATTGTTTTATTCTTCTCGATTTTATTTATTTCTGCTCTAATCTTTATTATGTCCCTCCTTCTACTGACTTTGGTTGGGCCTCATTTGTTTCTTTTTCTAGTTTCGTTAACTGAGTTTAGACTCTTTATATGAGATTGTTCTTCTTTCCTGAGGTAGGCCTGTATTGCAATATACTTCCCTTTTAGCACAGCCTTCACTGCGTCCCACAGATTCTGTGGTGTAATTGTTGTCATTTGTGTCCATATTTTGCTTGATCTCTGTTTTTATTTGGTCATTGATCCATTGGTTATTTAGGAGCATGTTGTTAAGCCTCCATGTGTTTGTGGGATTTTTCGTTTTTTTTGTTTAATTTATTTCTAGTTTTAAACCTTTGTTGTCTGAGAAGCTGGTTGGTACAATTTCATTCTTTTTGAATTTACTGAGGCTCTTTTTTGTAGTCTAGTATGTGATCTATTCTTGAAAATATTCCGTGTACACTTGAATGTGTATGTTGGTGACAGCTATTTAGCCTTAGAAACACTTCCTTGTATAGCAGTCCCTCCAAAATACACTGTAGAGATTGTTTGTGGGAGGTAAATTCTCTTAGCTTTTTCTTATCTGGAAATTGTTTAATTTCTCCTTCATATTTAAATGGCAGTCTTTCTGGTTAGAGTAATCTTGGTTCGAGGCCCTTTTGCTTCATTGCATTAAATAGATCATGCCACTCTCTTCTGGCCTGTAAGGTTTCTGCTGAGAAGCTGATGATAGTCTGATGGGTTTCCCTTTGTATGTGATCTTTTTTCTCTCTCTGGCTACCTTTAATAGTCTGTCCTTATCTTTGATCTCTTTGCCATTTCAATTATTACATGTTTTGGTGTTATCTTCCTTGGGTCCCTTGTGTTGGGAGATCTGTGCACCTCCACAGCCTGAGAGAATATCTCCTTCCCCAGATTGGGGAAGTTCTAAGCAATTACCTCCAAAGACACTTTCTATCCCTTTTTCTCTGTCTTCTTCTGGTACCCCTATAATACAAATATTGTTCCGTTTGGATTGGTCATACAGTTCTCTCAATATTCTTTCATTCGTGGAGATCCTTTTTTCTTTCTGTGCCTTAGGTTCTTTGTATTCCCCTTCTCTAATTTCTATTTCTTATATCGTCTCCTTCACCGTATCCAGTCTGCTTTGAAAATCCTCCATTGTATTCTGTAATGAATGGATCTCTGACCGGAATTCGTTCCTGAGTTCTTGAATATTTTTCTGTATGTCCATGAGCATGTTTATGATCTTTATTTTGTAATCTCTTTCCAGAAGATTGGTGAGTTTGGTTTCACTTGACTTTTTTTGGTGTTTGTTGGATTTTGGTTTGCGCCAGGTTCCTTTGAGGTTTCATATTTGTATATGGCACTCTCTAGTGCTCAGAAGCTCTACTCTCTGGAGCTGCTTAGCCCCCAGAGTGATGTCGGGTGTTGCAGGGGAGCGGTGTTGGTGCCTGGGGCGAGGAATGAGCTGTTTCCTGCTTCCCAGCTCCTATGCCTGTCTCCACAGCCAGAACCAGTGAGCCGAGCTCATAGGTGTAAGCCTCTATGCGCTGTGTTTGTAGCTCCCGTCGGTGGGGCTTCCCTCTGGCTGGCTTGACGCCAGGGCAGGGGCTGCCCGTTTGTGAGCCATGTGCGGGCTGGCTGGGAGAAAGGTGCAGCAGGCTGTGTATCACGGTGGGGGGCCTTGGAGCTGCATATCCAACCAGGAGGATGGAGCACCTGAAGCTCTTGAAAGTTCCCAACCTGCTGGGCAGAGTGTGCCTGGACAATTTTGTCTACCTGTCCTTTCTCCTGAGCCGTAAGTTCTGTGCAATCCTTCCCCCTTAATCAGCCCTCTTGCTGTTAGGAAGTCTCTCTGACCACCTTTTTTTTTGTCCCAGAGCAGCTGGATATGGATCCCTGTTTTCCATACATGGCTGGAGTCTCAGTCTCTCTAGGTGTTCTGCCTGTCTTAGCTTTCCAACCCCACTAATCACCAGAGCACCACGCAATGTAGGTTTGTTTTCCCAGAGTACATCTCCAGGGCTAGGTGTTCAGCAGTCCCAGGCCTCCACTCCCTCCGTGCTCCGTTTCTCTTCCTCTGACTGGTGAGCTGGGGTGGGGAAAGGGCTGGTATTCTGCCGGATCATGGCTTTGGTATGTTATCCTGTTCTGTGAGGTCTGTTCTTTTCTCCAGGTGTTTGCAGTCTGGCGCATCCTTCTTTCCTGTTGCTCCTTCAGGATTAGTTGTATTAATTGTATTTTCATATTACATGTGGTTTTAGGAGGAGGCCTGTCACACCTCTCACACTGCCATCTTTAATCTCTTCTCCTCTAGTTCTTTTTATTGAGGTGTAATTTACATACCATAGAATTCACCAAATGTAAGTATATGTTATACTGACTTTTAGTAAATTTGTAGAGATTTTCAGTAAATTGTGCAGCTGTCATCACAGTCCATTTTCATTAACCCCCCAAATTCCCTTGAACATGTTTACAGTCAGTCCTTGCTTTTAGCCCCAGTCAACCACTCATCTATTTTCTGTCTGTATAATTTTTAATTTTTTCTTAATGACATATAAGTAGAATCATACAATATACAGCCATTTGTTCTGGCTTCCTCCACCTAGCTAATGTTTTTGAGGCTCATCTATGTTGTAGCATATATCAATATTTTTTCTTTTTAATTGCTGAATAATGTTCTATTCCATAAATATACCAAATTTTGTTTACTAATTCACTGTATGTATGTACATATATTTTTATTTTTCTTGTCTAGATGTCAGGGAATGGGTTTGCTGGGTGTGGTAAATTTATGTTCAGCTTTTAAGAAACTGACAAATTGTTTTCCATAGTGGCTGCACCATTTCATGTTCCCACCAGCAGTGTTCCAGTTTCTCCACATCCTCAGAGAACACTTGGTATTGTCTGTTGTGGTGATTATAGCTATGTAGTGCATTTTACTAATGACAAATGATGCTGAGTACTGTTTCATGTGCTTGTTTGTTCTTTTTATTTTTACTAATGTACCATGAATGTGGTCTAGTAAGAGGGACTTCATTTAGTATACTGCAGGCCAATTCCAGTGTTTAAAATAGAATACAAATAACTACATAACAGAGCCCTTTATAGGTGGAATTATCCTACTGACTAGTGTTTCTACCTGAGAGGACAAAGCATTAAAAAAAAAAACTTGTTATAGTACCTTTTGCTTCCAAGTAATAAATGCTCCTTGTTGAGCTGTGTAGGCCTTTCCTTACAATGCAGTGGAGTCTCTACTAGTTGGGTTATTTCTAAGCTGCAGATCAAATTGAAGTATTTTGACTTAAATGTATGGCCTTTGAACATTTCTCCATTCTGCTCTGTGCTCATCTTTTTATTTTGATTATTTTGAGCATGTTGACAAGCTTAAAAATTATTTCTCATCTCGGTGTAACATTTATCTTTATACTTTTCTGTTCTTTAAAGATTAGGAAACAGTTCTTAGTATTAATTTAGAAACTTGATTCCTGTGAAGGTGGCTAACTATTGGTGTTTTAAACACTATATTATATGTGGCTATTGGCTTATACTTTGAGTACCCATCTGAACTTAATGTACAGAGAGAAATGTTGCCTCTTGTTTACAGGTGGCATTGGATATTGACTTGTGGGATTACATTCTGTGTAAAGTTTTGGAATTTAACTAAGATACAGTATTCTTTTCAGATGTGGAAATAGCTGCCTCATGTATCAGGATGTGACCTTACTGTTTTGCCTTGTATTTCAGTATGATTCCTTTAGATGTCATACTAACAGTATATATTTGTTGAAATTGAAGTTTTCCTTTAGCTTTAGTTTAGATTTTATACTTTTGTTACCGAGTTTTTATTAAAGAAAACCACATGTGGGACTTTCTGAGCATCAAAGGAAAGATTTAGGAAATAATTTTTTAAATATTTAATATTTAAGATGCTCTAATATGTTCAAGGTTAATTAAAATTTTTTTTGCTAGTAGTTAATATTTAGTTTTCTAAAGCAAAGTACACTAGCACAGTTGTCATGAACTCCGAGGCCTGCAAGATCTAGTAAAATGTGTTTTTGTATGTTGAAACTCTTGCAAAAAAATTTAAATTAATAAATGTCTAAACATTAGTATGATTTTGAGAAATGTTTCAGGTTTTTGAGATAATATATTACTAATAAGTTATAGTTTGTTGTATCAAAGATTGACAGAGGTGTGATTAGGTCTACAATGCATCTGAGAAAAAGTAATACTTATTTTTTTTCCTTCCCTTGCTTTTGTGGCTACCAAAGGTTGGGTGAAGCCAAAAAGTCAGAATTATCTGATGGAAGCAAAAATCACACCTCGGATGCTTGGTGGAAATGGTCTTCTGATTTAGATTGGCAGAAATTTGCATTTAAACAAGCATCTAAGATGATTCTGATGCAGGTAATCTGTAGGTCAAAGTTTGAGAAACATTATAGGTGTTGCTTCTTGTCCTCACTGAAAATATCAAAAACAAATAGTTGGTATCTCTTTGGTACACAGCCTTGTATGTGTGGGTAAGGCTGGCAAATGGAGAGATGCCAGATTTCTGTAATATCAAGGGTCAAAATATTCTGTATCTTCTTTTAGAGCTCTGTGGGAATCAGATCAAAGCTTTTCTTTTTCTTATCACTGAAGGAAATTTAATTTGGTGAGCTTTTCTGAAGGGAGACTCAGACAACATACACCAACTAGAAATGAAAAAAATTTGTATTATGGTAAAATACACATAATTAAACTTTCAATATAGAAATGTTATTACATTTTACTGTTCTATGAGAAATACCATCGCAGAGATTTACTAACCTAGAGATATGTAATTTTGATTCTCACATTTAATAAACGATGATAGGGAAAATAGTCATTGACTATTTTGGCACCATGGGGACCAAAACCTCCTAGTTTTTAGGGCAGTGGGGCATAAATGCTTTGAAGATTTATTTCTTTCAGTTTATTGAGATATAATGGACATAATGACCTACATGTATTACAAAATGATTATCATAATAATTTTGGTTAACATTTCGTCACCTCATGTAGTTATGTAGTATTCATCTTTATGTCTCTTCCCAGTATCTAGCACAGAGACTGTAGCACTTAGTATGTTTTTTAGGGAAGCTTTATCAAATGGTTAGTCTGATCTCCAACTGGAGTCTTTACGTAAGATTTACTGCCTCCTTTTTAGGGAAAGGGGGAGAGTTGACTCCTAATGGTAATGGTTTGTTTAACCCCTTCATTTTACAAATGAGAGATCCAAGTCTAAAGGAGGAATGTCTTACTTGACTCAGTTGATGTTTTTATTTTATCACCTACGAGGTGTTGTAAAACAGCAGAGCTCCACTCTGGAGGTTACTCATGATCAGAAACTAATGTTGATTTCTACAGTCTGAGATAGATGGTGAGCTTCTCTCAGTTTTTACAGACCAAGCCTAATGAATGGGGCTTTTGCTGATGGTCTTAGCATGTGGCCTTAAGCCTATGTCTTAAGCCTATGGAAATTCATCCAGACTTCATTTGTTCCTTCAAAGAGGTGAGAGTGTTCTCACACATTAGAAACAGACTTCTCTAATTGCAATTATTCCAGGCACTGGCTGATTCCTGAGAGGACTGATGTCTTTCCTTGCAGAGAAACCTGTCCTTCTAGCCACCTTCCTATGAAGTGACCCCACCAAATCTCATTTCATTGTTGCCTTTCCTGTCCAAGATATAAAAACCCTTATACACATCTATTCTCAGTCTTGCTCCCCTGCCTGTTTCCTCTTTTCAAACATTTCTCACTTGAGTTCTAAGGCTAACACAATCACTTGCATCTTTAGATTTTTACTGAATGTTATTTTTAGCTTTGTTTAAATATCACCTGTCTTTCTCCAGAGGGAAAGCCTTCTGTAGTAGAATTTGTATCTTTTTCGCTCTTTTCCTATCACATTGTAGGAAAAAGGTAGGAGGGGTTTCCTTCTGACGTTGCATGGCAGTGCCTCTGTTGTTAAAATTCCTGTTGCTGAGTCTCGTGTAGTTGGGTATATTTCTCCTCTTGCTCACTGAAGACATAGGCTTCTGGTTGTACCACCATTTCAGGTGAATTCAATGTTCATGTAAACAGAGTACCCAGGACCCTGGCTTCACAGTTTCCTCATCTTAGGTGGTCTTTATCTTCACTTAATTCACTTACTCCCATGAAGCTTCTCTGGACCTCACCATTACCTGAAATCAGCTTTTCTTTTGAGATAATTTTGACATCCTGTTCCTGACACCAATTTCTTATCCTTTTCCTGAACTTATTTATTCATTGACACATTCGAGATCTGCAGTTCCTTGACACCCTCTTCACCAAATGATCCTTTGGTAAGCAGGCAAGAATCCATGGTCCATCACTTCAGACCTCTTCCCAGAATTCTCAGTTTCCTTTCCCTGTTGATTTTCTGTCATATGCATCTGGCAGAACCTAGATTTTGAAGCAGTTTGTCTCTTTGACCCACACAAAAGATTCTTGTTGAGCTCCAAAGGAGAAAAACTCACAACTACCCAGATCAGTGGTATTGTATATTCACAGTCTTGGGTCCCTGCAAGAGCTGACAGGGCTGCAGAGCATTCTTTCATTGTCCACAGGGGCTATGTGAAACATTATTATCTTTCTTTAAACTTGAGAAACAAAGTATTCTCCACAGATGGTCTTCCTACTTCTTGAGAAAATAGAAGCCATCAAAAGGAGATCCCTTAAGTTTCCTGTTACTTGACTCACCAGTTTATATCCTTTGTACATTTTTTCCTCCTTTTCCTTGTTTCTGTGGATGAGGTGTGTCCATCATTCTGTCTTAGGTTTATTCTCCAACTGTGCTTTGACTCTCATTCTCTCCCTGCTCCTTAACTCTTTAATCCTTCTCTTAATTCTGATTCTTTCTGATCTTGCTTGAATGTCTCACATAAAACAAAGGAAATAATCTTATTACCCCAATAAAGAAACTCAGTTCTTTCTAGCTTCTGCCCCCTTCCCTCATCAGCAATACAAAGCTCCAAATTTCTAATGTCTTGCTTTTTACTCCTCAGTATGCTATAATCTGTCCTCTCCCATCACTCACTCACTAACACTCTTAAGATCATGCTGACATCTGTGCTGCTAAAACTGTCATTTTATTGAATGTTCAGAAGTATTTGACACTTCTCAAATTGCTGTCTTCTCTTGGCTTCTTTGACAGTACTCAGAGCATATGTAGCACTTTCTCCTCAGACTCCTTTTCTGCCTCCTCTTCCTCTGGCTAAATGGGAACCTTACTTATTTTTTTAACAGGTTAATTGCCTTCTTCTTAATCTTTTGTTTCCAGGACTTTATCATTTGTGTGTTGATGACTTCATTTTTCCTTTTGAAAGCTTGTCTCAGTTTCAGGCTGCATATCCAGCTACATAATAGGGATCTCCACTTTGGATATCTCACAGATAGTTCAAAATCAGCATGTCTGCAACATTCTTTTTCCCCTTTTGCTCTCAAATCTCCTTCATTTTCTGTGATCATAGATTCAGTGATAGTTCCCATTATCCATCTATCTTTAATCAAGTTATAAATCTGGGCAGCTGTCATCACTGACCACATTCAGTCATTCGCCAGATCCTGTCAGTTTTGCCTCTTAAAAATGATTAATTTCTCTCCCATCTTGTTGCTTTCTTACTTCTAGATATCATCGCTTTTTTCTAGCTATTAGAATATCCTCTTCCCTGATGTTCTTTCTTCCAGCTTTTCTAGCCTATCCATTTTCTACTTTCCACCCAAAATACTTCCTATAAAATGCAAATCTAGTCATGTTATTCCTAAATTTAAAGTACTTAAATGACTAATTTCCCATTCATTCAGGGAAAAGTTAAAAATGCTAATTATTTCTTACAGCATTATTATCTGCTGAATTCTCCAACCCTAATTCTTGTCACTTAACTCTTTCATTATCTTAAGACTTAACTAATTTGCAGAGTTCCAAATATAAGCATATTCAGATGTTCCACACAAACCCTTAAAAGACCCACAAATAAAAAAGGATCCTTAGATAATTAATTAAATCTTAAGATAGTGAAGCTGTATTCTGAATGCTGTCCTTTTTATTGGCATTGACTTTTTTCACTGCTGGTGATGAACCGCATTATCTCCCAGTTACTGCAAACGATTACTATAAGTAGAGCTGCTGTTATACTTCCTCTCAGACCTGTTTGCTGTTAGACTGCAGGGTAGGTAAATGGTGCATTTAAATTGAGATATCCTCAGGTCTGGCTGGGATACAAATGAAATGGTAATGATATCTTTTAAAATAAAGGAGCTGATGGAAGCTTCTCTTTTAGTTATGTTTGGATAGCAAAATTAGGGAGAAGCTGAAGTAATGATAGTTAGGAAATTACATCTTTAAAACCTATTAGTGTTACTATAGATATTGTTCACTGACCATTTGACCAAGTTAGGGAGGAAATGGAATGCATAACTGAGGAAAGGGAAAAGGAACTCTTCACAATTGTGGTATCCCATAATAATAAAAGTTTTTTTTCTTTCTACTATATATGTAACATAATATTTCAGGTACAGTCCAGGTATTTCTTAGAAGTTATAGTTTATTTGGGAAGGTAAAGGTTATTGTCAAATAGAAAATTAAATGATGAATTGAAGAGCAGTAAATACAGTAGTATAAAATAGTGCCTTACTTGCTATGTGAGCAGGCATGAACACCATGAGTTAAGAAAAGGTAGCAGCCACCAGTCTTTGGAAATAGGAGGAAAGTTTCTGAAGAAGAGGGACTTGATGTTCTTGTTGAAAGATGATGAGGTTAGTGAAAAGGATGATAATAAGAAAAGCAGCATACCTATTGTCTCGGGCAGTTTTATATGCATTAACTCATTTGGTCCTCCCTACAGCCCTGTGAAATAAATGTTGTTATAGTGTAGCCCAGAGAAGATAAGTAGTGACACTGTGGCATCTTACTACACTGATGGACGGTGACTGCAATGGGGTATGGGGGGCACTCGGTAATAAGGGTGAATGTAATAACCACATTGTTTTTCTTGTGAAACCTTCATGAGAGTGTATATCAGTGATACCTTAATAAAAAAAAAAGAAATAGGTGTTATATTATTAATCTTACTGATGAGGAAACAAGAAAGTAGAGGTTAAATAACTTGTCCAAGGTCACACTACCTATAAGTAATGGATCTGGAATTATGCAGTGTGGCTCCAGATTCTTTGGTTAGGCTGCACTGCATCTCCCACAGTAGGATTGTAGCAGACTGAGAAATAGGGAGGACAGTCTTCCTTTGCCTTAATTGGTAAGGCTGAACTTGTGTAGGTCTTTGGAATGGCTGTATTTCTTTATATCTCTGAATGAAAAATAAGATCTTGTTCAGGTCATAAGTTTTTCAGTAAGGGAAATTAAAAAACTCCCATAGCAGATTTTTTTAAAATAAAAAGAGAGAGACACATGTTTAACCTTACTGAAAAATTTTTTTTGATCTATGTCATTTTCATCATTGTATTAGAACATTTGGGTAAAGCTGTTGAACAATTGTGTAACTGTTTTGCATTTGAAATTAGTTGGTGCTGTATAATTATTTAGAATATTAAATGAAAAATTTCAAGAAAGGATTGTTGAAAATTGTTAAAAAATAGTGGCATTGGATTACAACAAATCAAAATACCTAGTCATATTCTTGTGTATGTATATGTGTGTAAAATTTTATAAGACCACCAAAGGTTGTTCTTTATATTAGATAATTAAAAAAACATTGGTGGTATGTATTATAGAGGTATTGTTGCATAACAACCAACATACAGTGAAATGCTTAATATTGTTTGGAATGTAAACATGGAACTGTTCCACTGTATATGGAATCTTACATTTAAAAGTATCATGCTGTATTATCAAAACACATGAACTGCTTTAGGCAGGAACCCTTCCCATATTTATTATGAACATTTCTTTTGATAACACTACATTCATAATAGTAATAACCATTTAACAAAGGTAATATTAAATAGTATTTAAGGACTCAGGCTCTGGAGTCATTGGGGTTTATTTCTTGTCTTTACTGCGTCACCTTATGAGTTGTGCTTTGAACCTATCAGCTTCCTCTCAGTAAAATGGGAGATAATAGTACTTCCTTCATGAAGTTAAGTTTAAATAAACCAAACTAGTCATCTAAAGCACATAGTGACAGGAATGTTGTAAACCTCCAACAAATATCATGTATGTTTGCTTATTATGGTGGTTAAAAAACATAGTTTACTGTCTTAACCATTTCTAAATGTACAGTTCCTTAGTGTTTAACAGTTTTGCAAGATCCAAGGCCCTTTTTAGCTTGCAAAACTGAAACTCCATACCCATTAAAAAAAATAATTCTGCATTCCTTCCTTCCCCTAGGCCCTAGCAACCACTGTCTCTAAATTTGACTACTCTAGGTATTTTATATAAGTAGAACCGTACAGTATTTGTTTTTTGTGTTTGGTGTTTTTCACTTAGCATAATACCCTTAGGGTTCATCCATATGATAGCGTAGGTTAGAATTTTATTTTTTTTTCAAGCCTGAATGATATCCCATTGTATGTATTTACCATTTTGTTTATTCATTCATTAATAAATGGACACTTTAGTTGCTTTGACTTTTTGGCTATTGTCAATAATGCTGCTATGAACACTGGTGAACAGGTATCTCTTGGAGACCCTACTTTCTATTCTTTTTGGTGTCTATGGGATTGCTAGATACATAATAATTGTATTTTTAATTTTTTGAGGAACCACTATACTGTTCCTGTATAGTGAACTGTGGCTGCACCATTTTACATTCCTAGCACCAGAGTACAAGTGTTCCAGTTTCTCCATATCCTCATCAACACTTGTTATTTTATGTTTTTTTTAATAGTTATCTTATTGAGTGTGAAGTTCTTCCCCAATTTTTATTTTCTTCTGCTTCTAGACTTAAATTGCTCTTCTTTTGTTTTTCTGAGGAATCTTAAGTTACTGAATTTAGACCTTTTCTTTTCCTAAATTTGCATTTAAAAGTATAAATTTTTCTTTAAATACTGCTTTTGTTGTCACCCACAAATTTTGGTTAATTTGTATTCATTTTTATTTAGTGATAGCTTAGTTTGAGAAAGGTATTTTTACTTATAGTACTCTAGGTTGATAGTTTCTGGTTTTCTTTTGGCACTATAAGAATGTTGCTCACTGTCTTCTGACTTGCATTATTCCTTTTTTCATAATGTGGTTTTTGTTTTTGTTTTTTTAATCAATTTGGTTATGATATGCCTTGCTGTTGTTTTCTTTGTTTCTTGTTTTTGGCTTTGGTTGAGCTTCGTGATCTGTACAGTTTTTAGTTTTCATCAAATATAGAGAATTTTGAGCCCTTATTTCTTCACGTATTTTTATCTCTTCTCTCTTTTTCCCCCTCTCTGGTGACTCTAATTACATGTATATTAGGTTGCTTCCTGTTGTCCCGTAATTTACTGATATGATAGTCTGTTTTTCATTTTTCTTTTCTTTTTTTTTGTCTTTTCTCCCTACTCTGATTTATGATGGATAATTTCTATTGCTGTGTCTTCAAGTTCCCTTGTCTTTTCTTTTACAATTTCTGGTCTCCTGTTAGTACCATCCAGTGTATATTTCATCTCACACATGGTATTTTTTTGTCTCTAGATTTTTTTATTTGTGTCCTGTATATATTATATATCTTAACATTTTAAGTGTTTTCTGAACCTCTCTTTTATTTATGGTGGTAAGATATATATAACATGACCTTACCATTCTAACCACTTCCAGCTGTCAATTCAGTAGCACTAAGTACGTTCACAGTATGTGCTACCATCATCACAGTCAATTTCCAAAACCTTTTCATCAAAATGAAGCAAACTCTGTAACCATTAGGCAGAAAGAATTCCCCCTCATCCCATACCACCAGTCCATGGAAATCTCTATTATATTTTGTCTCTATATATTTGTCCAGTTGAGATACTTCATATAAGTGGAATCATAAAATATTTGACTTTTTGTGTATGGCTTACTTCACTTAAAATATTTTCAAGGTTCATCTGTGTTGAAGCAACTATCAGTACTGCATTTCTTTTTATATCCTGTAGCTTTTTGAGCATTATCATAACTGTTCAGTTGACTTTTTTCTACATATCTGTTAAATTTTCCTGCTTCTTGACTTACATGGCAAGTTGTTATTGGTTGTAGATATTACTGGTTTTACTTTTTTGGGTGCTAGATATTTTTGTACTACTATAAATGGTCTTCAACTTTGTTTTAGGATGTGGTTGTATTTCTTGAAAACAGTTTGATCCTTTTGTGTCTTCCTTTGTTATTACAGGTAGAGAACAGTGGTTAATCTAGGGGTAAATTTTCCATGCTACTGAAGCAAAATTCTTGAATAATCTACCTCAAGCCCCTTGAATTATAATGTTTCACATTCTGGCTACTATTTTTGACCTGTCATTTCCAGGGCTTGTTCAGTGTTTTTTAATTTATTACAGTTCCTTTTATGTATGTGCCTTGTGTCTTACAGACACTTTATTTCCTTCGTGTCTTTTTCACAGCAGTCCTTCAAAGTTGTATGATTATCTCTGTTCACTAATGCTATTGAGGCTTAGAGAAGGAAGTTATGTGACTTGGTAGTAGTGGTAGAGTTCTTATTCCATTTCAAGTGTGGCTCCAGATCACATACCTTTTTCACTAAGCTATGCCTTTTCTAATGCCTTTATTTTAAATCTGCTCCTGAAATACTTTCTCGTTGGTAAATTAATCTCTTTTACATGGGGTGGGGTGTGCCCCTGCACAAGTGACAAAATCGTTTCAGGCCATTTACTTATTTTGTTTATTAATGAAGAATGACAAGTTCCTGAGTCTGCAAAGTTGAAAACCTACACATAAGCCCTAGAGTAGAGGTAATAAAACCTTAAGGTTTCTAACTGTAGATGATCGTTATTCTGAAGGCCTGGACTCAACCTCGCCTTTGCTTATATTGTCTTCTAATTATGTTAGTGTTCTTCATCAGTTAAAGGTTTAATTTTTAGTATGGTTAGCTTTAAATCACTGAGCTTAAGATCTGAGAAAAACGGTTGGTCTTTCTAGTTTATTCTAAGTTTGAGAATTTTGATGAATTTTGGTTGTTTTATTTTGTTTTAGCCTACCCTTCTATTCTTTAATGATGCAATAGCAGTCACAGGACAAACACAATAATTATCTAAAATACAGGATTACATAAAACATTTACTTAAAGAAATTTAACTTTTATAATCTGTTATGGAAAAATACTTTTGAAGACTACATGTTCTAGAACCTGTTTTACCTGTTATCTCTTAAGTGAAATGAAGACTGATTACATACCTGAAAGAGAAATTCACTGGTGGAAGAGATGAATGCCAGAACTGTTGGGAATAAGTCCTTGTTTGGGTAACCTTTTAGTTTGTTAAGTCCTTCCTTTTCTGGAGTACAAGAAAGTAACTACTGTGGAAGAACATGGTCACACATGTTCACTATGCTGTAGAATTTCTTAATGCTATTTTTATCATTTTATAAATCTGGCATGATTTTTTTTATTAAGGTATCATTAATATACAATCTTTTGAAGGTTTTACATGAACAACATTGTGGTTACTGTAGTCATTCACCCATATTATCAAGTACCCCCCATACCCCATTGCAGTCACTGTCTGTCAGTGTAGTAAGATGCTAGAGTCATTACTTGTCTTCTCTGTGTTAATAATTGACAAAATGTGGGTATAAATTTAACAAGGAAAATCATTTAAAATTGGTAATATTACATAGTTAATCCTTGAGCAACACAAGATTGAATAGGTCTACTTAGATGTGGATTGTTTTCAATAAATATATTGGAAAATTATTTGAGGAATTGTAACAATTTGGAAAAACATTTTCTTTTCTCTAGCTTACTTTATTATAAGAATACAGTGTGTAACACATATAACATACAAAATATGTATTAATTGACTATGTTACTGGTAAGGCTTCTAGTCAACAGTTGACTACTGGTTAAGTTTTTGGGCCATCAGAAATTATAACAGATTTTCAACTGTGCAGGATGGCAAGAAGTTGGCACCCTTAACCTCTGGTGTTGTTCAAGAGTTAACTGTATATAAAATATTGTATAAGTTCTGAATTTTCTTGGGTTTGAAGACCTAGCCATTGGTTCCCCCTCCACCAGCCTCCTATATTGGATATATGTGGTATTTGTTTTTCCTTTTTCGCTTTTTACAGTAACCTCCTTTTTCAACTTTTCCAGTTTGAATGCTACTAGTTGAATATAGTAGTATTAAATAGTTTTAAGAAAGCTGTCATAGAATGTATCCAGATATGCCTCTGCCTAATATGGTAGCCATGAGCTACTTGTGGCTGAGTTAATTAAAATAAGTTCAGTGCCTCAGTTGCACTAGCCTTAATTTAAGTGATAAACAGTCACATGTCTAGGAGCTACCATATTGGACAGCACAGATACAGAACATCTGTTGAAGTTTTGAAATTCAGCTAATCAGATTGTGACTTGAAGAAGGTACCTGGTACAATTATTTTAGATATGTATCATTTAATAATGTAATTATTGGTTTAAATTTCTAGTAGAGGTTGTTTAGGAAAAGGAAAGTGAGGTCTTTCATCTCGGTCAAGCCTTCCTTACTAGTCTAGTCTACATTTTGATGAAATTCTCAGAGATCATTATACAGTGTTGCCTAGTTAATAGATAAATAAGACTTTGCTCTTTGTTAAATGGCTTATGAGAAAATATGAATATCTCTTTATTAGTCATTTTTTATTACATTCTGGATTATAGGAGTTACTGTGTTTTATATATATGTGTGTGTGTATGTGTATGATTATATAAAATTGGAAAATGTAAAGAGTGAAAAATAAGAACTTCTAATCACCCAGAGATAATTACTTTCACTGTTGTGTGGCTACTTTTCTAATTTTCCTAATATATCATCAATTTTTTAAAACCTGGGAATGTACTTCGTATTCAGTTTTGTTTTTAATATGGTAGCATAAGGATTTCTCTATGATATTCTTAGTTTTTTTCTTAAACTTTTAAACAGATGCACCACAGTATTAAGTTGTTTACACCGTAATTTGATTAATCATTCCAGTGTTGCTGAGCATTGTGTTCTGTGTAATGGTGCTCTGTTTTGTAACACTGACTACAAGGGTATGTTTGTAATTTGAATGTAGTCCTTTTAACAATTTTCACCTTGTATAGTATTACTTGCTTTTTAGTTTTTGTCTTCTGCTAGAGTAAAAGCCACTTAAGTTTGAGGACCATGTCTTGATTACTTTAGATTTTTTTTGCAATTAGGATATAAAATTATTTTAGTTATATTTATATTCTCAACTTATAGCACTATGTCTAGCATATAGTTACTCATTAATGTTTGATGAGTTGAATTTAGATAATTAGATTGTCCATTTTCATAGGTTTTGCCTGTGGATGAGATTGTACATGAAATTTCAATGAAAGAATGATTCAGTTTTGGGGACATAATCCTTGCCTTTAAGGACTACAGTCTAGTCTCATTTGTAATATACTTTTCTCCCTTTCTTTTGCAGTTCTTTTCATAGAAGAAAGTTGTTTTTTTTTGTTTTTTGGGCATTTAAGGAGATGAATAATTTTTTAGGGACATCCATACTTAGCATCATATTTGCCCTGGCTTTATCACATGCCACAATATAGTTTAGTTATTTGAAGAACATCTGTAGTGGCAAACACAAAACAGTGAATCAAGAGTGCTGGGACACTGGCCAAATTTAATTATGATATGGCTTTATAACTTTCATAAATTGATTTCAACAATACAAGGAACCATGAAAAACATAATAAATGAAATGTATAGTTAATACTGCATTTTCTAAATTTACTGGATTTGATAGTATATAAAATGTGAAGGATATGAGACATTATTTATTCATGAAATAAATGCTATACCTTGAAAATTATATTGCTGCTACAAATGTAGTCCTAAACCGTTTTTGTGATAATTTTAAATGTACTTAACAGTACTGTGCTTCAGTAAATAATAGTAACTAACATAGTAACTCAAAGTATACGCAAAGTCTGAATCATTACCTTTTAGGACATGTAGACAAAGCATATATGTCAACCATAATTGGTATAGAGAGAGCAGGAAATGGAAAAACATTTGTGATGTTTTTAATTGCTGCATTGGACTATGAGGAGAGCATTATTATTCTGAAATGCAAATTATTGATTGTTTGGATAGTTTTTCCTGTCCGTTTTTTACATCATAATATGTCTTACTCATTCAATACACGCTTCATATTTCTGTATTAAAACACTTCAATCTACTTTATTCTTCTTAATAGCTGTACAGTATTCCACTGTATGTACTATCCATTACTCCTATAACAGGACTTCTGAGTCTTTAATTAACTTACATCTAGGTATCAAAGAATATTCTTACAAATACATATTTATATGTTTATGCATGCAGGTTCTAGGAAAAGGCTAGAATTTGTTTTCTGTTAGTGCTACATGTTACTTATTTTTACAATAAGAAGCAAAATACATGTTTATGATTATAATGAAAAACTTCCTTTAAAATGGTTTTAAAAAGTTGGTTAAATATTTGAGGGAAAAAATCAGGTTATTTTCTCACTTTATAACATGCACCAAAATAATCCAAATAGAGGGGATAAAAGCAAACTCAAAAACAGTAAACAAAATGAAGCTATGCAAATACCTGTCTGATTTAAACATCATTGATAGGAAAGCAATCATAAAGAAAAAATTGTAGTTTTTATTTGCTTAAAGTGAACAGAACTAAAAGAGAGTTAAAAGATAACAAACTGAGAAAAATCATATATCCAAAAAAGGCACATAACTTAAATATTTTTAATGTAAAGAGCTTAGATGAATTTACCATCTAACCTCAAACATTAATAGAAAAATGTTGCAGACTATTTAGATAATTAACTGACAGGCATAGTTGTGTCTAGTCTGTTGAATTCTTAATTTCACTTATTTTTAAGTTTTGAATTTTCATTTGATTATTTGATAAAATTTCAAGTTCTCTACTGAAATTCTCCATCTTGAACATATTAATAGCAGTGATTTTGAAGTTTCTGTTAAATTTATGAATCTTCTGTGGGTCTGGTTTTTTTTCATTTCCCTTGGCTTTATGGTATTTTAATTTTATCTTATGGTGTGCCTGCTAAATGTTTAATTGGCTGCTAGACAATGTGTGTGAAAAACTGCTTAGATAATTAGGTAATGTTACCTTTCTTCAGAAAGGATTTATGTTTTCTTCTGTCAGTCAGTTAGGATTGAGGCAGATGACCATGATCTATTCAGTGATTAAAGATAGAAGCAGATTTTCAGTCTCTTCAGGGTTGTTCTATTTCTGTTTCTTTATTTATTCCTAGGGTGTAGCCCTTCAGTGTCCTTTGTTGAAAGCCTGAGCTTTTCCTTCTTTGTGAGTCCAAAGTTCTGATTTCTGTGTTCAAACCCTATGAGTGTGCTGAGAGTTTTCATCAGCCTTTCAACTTCTGAGCTGCAGCTTTGTGGTCAACTTCAAGCTCACTTTTTGTGGTCCTCTTCCTGTCCCCCACCTCCTACCATTTTATTTTCACTGGTGGGATTACAGATCTACCTGTTATATTGTCCACAAATTGCTTGTTTCTTTTTTAAGAGACTCAGTTCATTATACCAGATACTGAAATTTTAGGGTTTTTATGCATAGCGGTTATTCTCATGCTGAATTCAGAGCCAGTTGACAGTTGGAGGAGCAAATTAGAGATCTAAATATCTGTATTACTGAAAGATATGGGACAGAGTGGGCTCCTTGTCCTGAATAGATTTGGACTCTTCAAACAAATAGGTCTGTCTCTTAGAGGTGGAATCTTGCTGTGTCACAAGAATGAGAGTAAAATGAGAATGAGTGTGTATCATTTATATGACTGTTTTGTATTCTCAAGAATAATAAAAAAAGGAGTATTTGGTGGTAATCATGCTTGTAATAAGATGATCTTTATATAACCTGTCTTTTTGCCTTTTAAAATTCAGAATTTATCTTACTAACAATAAACTAGCAGAAAGAGAAATCAGGAAAACAATTCCACTCACAGTTGCCTCAAAAAGAATAAAATACCTAGGAATAAACCTAACGAAGGAAATGAAGACCTATACCCTGAAAACTATAAGACACTCATGAGAGAAATTAAAGCAGACACCAATAAATGGAAATACATCCTATGCTCATGAATAAGAAGAATTCATATTGTCAAAATGGCCATTCTGCCTAAAGCAATCTACAGATTCAGTGCAATCCCTATCAATAAACTAAGAACATTATTCAACGAACTAGAACAGATAGTTCTAAGATTCATATGGAACTACAAAAAACCCCAAACAGCCAAAGCAATCCTGAGAAGGAAGAATAAAGCAGGGGGTATTATGCCCCCCAACTTCAAGCTCTACTAAAAAACCACAGTAATAAGACAATTTGGTACTGACACATGAACAGACCCATAGATCAATGGAACAGAATAGCCCAGATGTAAACCCAAACGTATATGGTCAATTAATAAATGACAAAGGAGCCATGGATATACAATAGGGAAATGAGAGCCTCTTCAACAATTGGTGTTGGTAAAACTGGACAGCTACATGTAAGAGAATGAAACTGGATTATTGTCTAACCCCATACACAAAACTTGAAATGGATCAAAGACCTGAATGGAAGTCATGAAACCATAAAAATTTTAGAAGAAAATGTAGGCAAAAATCTCTTGAATATAAACATGAGCAACTTTTTCCTGAACACATCTCCTCCGGCAAGGGAAACAAAAGCAAAAATGAACAAGTGGGACTACATCAAACTAAAAAGCTTCTGTTCAGCAAAGGACACCATCAGAAGAACAAAAAGGCATCCTTCAGGATGGGAGAATATATCGTAAACAACATATCCAACAAGGGGTTGACATCCAAATACATAAGGAACTCACACGCCTCAATACCCAAAAAACAAATAACCCTATTAAAAAATGGACAGAGGATATGAACAGACACATCGCCAAAGAAGAAATTCAGATGACTAACAGGCACATTGAAAAGATGCTCCACATTATCAGAGAAATGCAAATAAAAACCACAATGAGGTATCACCTCACACCAGTTAGGATGGCCAACATCCAAAAGACAAGGAACAACAAATGCTGGCGAGGATGCGGAGAAAGGGGAACCCTCTTATACTGCGGGTGGGAATGTAAATTAATTCAACCATTGTGGAAAGCAGTATGGAGGTTCCTCAAAAAACTCAAAATAGAAATACCATTTGACCCAGAATTCCACTCCTGGAAATTTACCCAAAGAAAACAAGATCCCAAGACATATGCACCCCTATGTTTATCACAGCACTATTTACAACAGCCAAGATATGGAAGCAACCTAAGTGTCCATCAGGAGATGAATGGATTAAGAAGAAGTGGTACATATGCACTGTGGAATATTATTTAGCCATAAAAAAAAAACAAATCCTACCATTTGCAACAGCATTGATGGAGCTAGATGGTATCTTGCTCAGTGAAATAAGCCAGGTGGAGAAAGCCAGATACCAAATGATTTCCCTCATTTGTAGAGTGTAACAATGAAGCATAACTGAAGGAACAAACCAGCAGCATACTCACAGACTCCAAGAAGGGACTAGCGGTTACCAAACAGGAGTGGGGAAGAGTCGGTGGGGAGGGAGCAGGGGATTGAGGGGCATTATAATTGGCACACATGGTGTGTGGGGCATCCCAGGGAAGACAGTGTAGCACTGGGAGGACAAGTGGTGACTCTGACATCTTGCTGTGCTGATGACAGTGACTGCAGTGGGGTGTGGAGGGGGACTTGATAGTATGGGTGAGTGTAGTAGCCACAATGTTGCTCATGTGAAACCTTCATAAGAGTGTATATATCAATGACACCTTAACAAAAAAAGAAAAAAAATTTGGAATTTGAGTCAGTGACTTGTGTTTCCTCAGATTTCTCACAGTATTGCAGATGCCACAGTAATGTTGGTGGCATCCTTTATGAAGTCTGAACCATCTGACTAAGTACAGGAATCTTCCACTTAAAATTGTTTGACCTTTGACCCCAACTCCAACTTCAACCTATTTGTTTTCTTCTTAATTGTAAGTAAGATTACAGTAATGGCCAAACTTTTATTTAGGACCTTTTGAGGGTTGTAGTCAATGGTAACACCAAATAATATATGTCAATATTCACACTATTTCTCTTAAAAAAAAATTCACCAAATTTTGGGATCAGATTGCCATAGTGGACTGAATTAGAAGGAGAAACAAAACACACTAGTACTCGTTACAGGGAGATTTGTCAGGAAGAGAAAGTATTTTTAGGCTATCTTAGTTTGTCTTTTATTTTGCATAGTTACTTCAGCCCATTCATAAAATCTCTCAAATTTTTGACATAGCTTTTATAATTAAATGATTGGTTTTACACTTAGGAATGTTAAACTACATTTTTGTGCTTTATATTCTCTTTTATTTTTGTGATTTTTTTTTCCTTTGGCAATTGGTGGGTAGAGGAACTAAAGTAGGCCTCCAGGTGTAGAACCCTAATTTGTAATACTATTTCTACTGGAAATTAGAATTTGATTTATCAGTCTGGATTTCATTCACTATCAAAGAATAGGTTGTAAGTTGAATGATCATGTGTGTACCTCAATTAATGATTATCAAACCATGTTTATTAATACATATATATATATGTACACATACATAGAGTTTTTTGTGTGTTTCATATTCAGAAGTATTGGATTAGATTCGGATATGTTTGTTATATAGGAGTTTCTTTGAGATAATGTTGTCTCTGATTTTGGTGACAATTATGCAAGAAAGGAATGTCAGCATATTACATGGTAGCATATGAGAAAAAAAATTATTTCGAAACTGAGATACTACTGATTTAACCATTTCATGTGTAGAAATCATAAGATCATTTTGCAGATTTTTGGATTATACTTTTTTCTTAAATACAAACTATTCTTTATGTTTTATAATACTGTATAAACGAATTGAGATCATTGAGGTTAGCTTATGTATAGTCTTGGTAGTTTTTCAAGGAAATGTGGTAATACAAAATTAAGAGACCTCAGATGTATGTATATATATATATATATATCCTTTGGTTAGCACTATTGACCTAGTTTTTACCCCTGGTGGGGGGAACCTGCTTTCCCAATATATCTGTATTTTTCAGTCAAGTCTAATGCAGTTAATTCTTGTCTGTCAGTATTTGAATTGTTTATACTGTACTTACCACATGCTATTGGTAGATATTTTCTTGCTGTATTAGCTGGATGCAGCAATGTACCTTTGCTTTGTAATGGAAATAGGTTTACTCACTAAGCTCCTTAGAGCAGTGACATTAGCTCACTCATTTATTCTGCAGACATATTTGTTGACATGATATCCCAGAGGTATCAGATTAACAGTGGAATTCTTTTTACCTGTTTTAGTATTGCCTTGCTGTGATTGAGAAAGCCTACTTATTTTGTAATTGTATCTTAAATCCTTCGTGTTCCAAGGACTTTGTGTACATTTAGTTGTTTAATAAATACTGATTTAGCAACTACCATTTGCCAAGGCCTGGTTTAGGTAGTGATAACCTTGAGAACCTGAGATGTGACGATTGGATAAGCATGTGGAGGTTGATGATAAGATGGAGAAGAATAATTTAGATAGTGTGGTGGTGGTGGTGGTGTTGGTTGGGGGTGGGGTGGGGAGCTGACTGGAGTGAGTTCTAAAGAGAACAGGAGAAAAGCTCAAGACAGGTAGTATAGATATCTCTTCCAGGAACTTTCCCTACAAAAAGAAGGGAGAAATGGGATGATAGTATGTAGGTAGTGGAGTCAAGGGATTTTATTTAGAGTACTAACATTATGTTTCTATGTCAAGGGCAGTAATCAAGTACTAAGATTGAAGAGAGACTAAGAGATGGTAGGATGGCTATGGTGTGGGAACAGAGGAGGAACAGAGGAGAATTGCTCTAAGTATTGTGTTTTAGTAGGCAAGAGGGGATGGGAGATTTAGTGCATAAGAGAGAAACTGGTTGTAACTAGGACTATAATAACAGGGAAAAAAGTAGAATATATGGGTAAAGATGCAGGAATATGGACAGATTTGGTGTTAAGAGCTTGCGCAAGTTCTCAGTGAGGTCAGAACCTTAGCTAAGAATGAGGTTGGGAGAGAGTTTTGACGTTTGGGGAGAGATGAGAAAGGGTGAAATCACCCAGTACAGTGGGAGAGAGAATGGACCAGAGAAATAGTCTAGGATTGCTTGTCAGTTAAGAGCCTCTTGAGCATGATTTGTATGTTTTTCTGAAGTTAGGATTAGCCCTGGAGTACTTGTAGTAAGAGTAGTAGGGAGTGGGGAGGATGAAGGACAGTGGAAAATGACAAGATCTGGATTCAAAGTCCTGTTAAGTCAAGTTTGTTGGAGCTGAGGTATTAGGGAGAGTGAGCTGGAGAGAAAGGAGTTGGTGATCAATGAGCAGGGTTTTTAAAACTGAAATTATGGAGGTGTTGCAGTAATGATAAGCTGGTAATGATAAGGTTAAGGAGACCACAGGGTGAGTGCCATGATATAAGGAGCATAATGATATCTAGGAGCATAATGATATCACCAAGAATTATGACAGGATTAATGTTAAAATGACAATGAGCAAGGAACTAAAGTCTAAGAGGCTGAGGTTTAATGAGCCAAGGGGTCAGAGATGACAGTAAAGTACAGGTGGGGGTGGCTGATAATGTATTTTGAAGCTTAGAGATTGCAGGAAGGAAGGAAGAAGAGTGGTTGAGGGGCGCTAGGACCAGAGAAACACTTAACCTGTGTGCTCCACCATTTGAGAGGGTTATAGTGTAGGGTAAGTAATGTCATCAGTGGAAGGCAAGGTTTCAGCTAGAGCCAGAAGGTAAAAGGAATGGTCATGAAAGAGGTTCAAGGTAATAACTGAATGCATATCTAGATAAATAATACTAACATAAACACCTAATTTCTTGCTTCAGTAAGTGTACCTTATTTAATTTTAGATGGTTGTATCATCTGTCCTTTTGTTGATGTCTTGATTTCATATTTGAGGGCAGACTGTGAAAGGTATTATGACAGAAACATTAGAGGAATCAAATTGAATTTGAGTAATTCTTCATTTAGGGGATTTGCAGCTAATAAATGTGGTAAGCTGTGTAATTCTTTTCAGTATGAAGTGACATCTTCCTTGAAGAACATGTGATGTGTAGACATTAAGAAAATGGGAAATTTTTGCTGGGGTTTCAAGAAGGTTTCATGGAAATAAGCTACATTTGAGCTGGGCTTGAATCAGAGATAAGATTTGACAAGTAGAGATAATCATGAAGAACATTTTCTTATGCTTAATATTCAGTCATGGTACATGATTGCCCCTCAACAAACAATAAGTAAGTGATGAATGTTCTGTGCCGAAAGACTGATGTGAGCAGAGTTAGGAGGGTCAACAAATTAGTGTAGAAGGTGAAAGTTTAGTTGGTCTCAGCGATATTTAACAGATATATAACACAAGCTACATACATAATTTAAATTTTTTGAGTAACCATATTTTAAAAAATAGAAAGGTGGAATTAATTTTTAACCCAGCATTGATCAATATTTTTAAATTATTGAGATTTTTACATTCTTATTTTGGTACTATTTGAAATGCAGTATTTAGTTTTACTGTGTATCTCAATTTGGGCTTGTCACATTTCAAGTGTTCAGAAGCCACACATACCTAGTGGTTTCTATACTGGACAGTACAAATCTAGAGCAGATGTGAGTGAAGGGTAGTAGAAGAGTGGAAAGTAAGATTGGAGAAGGTTGGTGGATTCAAAAAGACCCAAAGACAAAGTCTTTTTTTTTTTTTCATTATGGGAAGCTTGTACCACTTTATCCCCTTCACCAATTTTGCCTATCCCTCCACTCCCTTCCCCTGTGGCAACCACCAGTCTGTTCTCTGTTTATGAGTCTGTTTCTGTTTCATTGTTTGTTCATTTGTTTTGTTTTTAGATTCCATATATAAGTGAAATCATATGGTATTTGTCTTTCTAAACTAACCTCCATATTGCTTTTCTTAGTGGCTGCACCACTATTTATTTTTATTTTTTATTAGGGTATCATTGATGCATACTCTTTTGAAGGTTTCACAAGAAAAACAATGTGGTTACTACATTCACCCATTTTATTGAGTCTCCCCCATACCCCATTGCAGTTACTGTCCATCAGTGTAGTAAGATGCTACAGTCACTACTTGTCTTCTCTGTGCTACACTGTCTTCCCTGTGACCCTCACCTCCACACACACACCATGTGTACTAATCATAATACCCTTCAATCACCTTCTCCCTCCATCCCCAGTGGCCCTTCCCCACCCCTCCCCCTTGGTAACCGCTAGTCCCTAGAGTCTGTGAGTTGCTGTTATTTTGTTCCTTCAGTTTTGCTTCATTGTTATATACCACAAATGAGGGAAATCATTTGGTATTTGTCTTTCTCTGCCTGACTTATTTCACTGAGCATAATACCCTCTAGCTCCATCCATGTTGTTGCAAATGGTAGAATTTGTTTCTTTCTTACGGCTGAATAATATTCCATTGTATATATGTACCACATCTTTAGCCATTCATCTACAGATGGACACTTAGGTTGCTTCCATATCTTAATTGTTGTAAATAGTGCTGCGATAAACATAGGGGTGCATGTCTTTTTGAATCTGAGAACTTGTTTTCTTGTTTCTTCTTCCTGGGTCAAATAGTATTTCTATTTTTAGTTTTTTGAGGAACCTCCATATTGCTTTCTGCAATGGTTGAACTAATTTACATTCCTACCAGTTGGGTTCCCCTTTCTGTGCATCCTTGCCAGCATTTGTTGTTCCTTGTCTTTTGGATGTTGGCCATTCTAACTGGTGTGAGGTGATATCTCATTGTGGGTTTGATTTGCATTTCCCTGATAATTAGTGATGTGGAGCATCTTTTCATGTGCCTGTTGGCCAACTGAATTTCTTCTTTGGAGAAGTGTCTATTCACATCTTCTGCCCATTTTTTAATTGGGTTATTTGCTTTTTGGGTGTTGAAGTGTGTGAGTTCTTTATGTATTTTGGATGTTAACCCCTTGTTGGATAAGTTGTTTACAAATATATTCTCCCATACTGTAGGATGCCTTTTTTGTTCTCCTGATGGTGTCTAAGGCGGGGGAGAGGAAATCCTGGGGCAAAATACCTCTAAAAACCCAAATCAAAGGGAGAAATAAAGTTTAAAATCCGTTTATTGCTTACAAACTGTAGTCTGGGGCCTTTTCTCTTTCCTGCTCCAGCAGAAGCAAAACCCCTCACCTCTTGGGTACAGATAAGTCCTCCGTTGCCCAGGTAATTACCCATTGATATGGAGATGAACTTCTCTCCACCCGTGAGGAATGATGAAAATGCACTAAAGCCATACTTTTCTTCACCTCTGAATGCCTGTTGATAGGCAGATGTATTAAAGCCAGGTGAGATATTCTGAAATTGTTACGATTTTACCCACAGTGTCCTTTGCTGAACAGAAGCTTTTTAGCTTGATGTAGTTCCATTTGTTTCCCTTGCCTGAGGAGATGTGTTCAGGAAAAAGTTGCTCATGTTTATATTCAAGAGATTTTTGCCTATGTTTTCTTCTAAGACTTTTATGGTTTTGTGACTTATATTCAGGTCTTTGATCCATTTCGAGTTTACTTTTGTGTATGGAGTTAGACAATAATCTAGAGTCATTCTCTTGCATGTAGCTGTCTGGTTTTGCCAAAACCAGTTGTTAAAGAGGGTGCCATTTCCCCACTGTTTGTCCATGGCTCCTTTATAGTACATTAATTGACCATATGTGGTTGGGTTTATATCTGGGCTCTCTAGTGTGTTCCATTGGTGTATGGGTCTGTTCTTGTGTCAGTACCACATTGTCTTGATTACTGTGGCTTTGTAGTAGAGCTTGAAGTTGGGGAGCATAATCCCCCGAGGTTTATTCTTCCTTCTCACGATTATTTTGGCTATTTGGGATTTTTTGTGGTTCCATATGAATTTTAAAACTATTTGCTCTAGTTCATTGAAGAATGCTGTTGGTATTTTAATAGGGATTGTACTGAATCTGTAGATTGCTTTAGGCAGAATGGCCATTTTGACAATATTAATTCTTCCTATGTATGAGCATGGGATGTATTTCCATTTATTGGTATCTTCTTTAATTTTTCTCTCATGAATGTCTTGTAGTTTTTAGGCTATAGTTCTTTCACTTTGGTAGGTTTATTCATAGGTATTTTATTCTTTTTGATGCAATTGTGAATGGAATTGTTTTCCTGATTTCTCTTTCTGCTAGTTCATTGTTAGTGTATAGGAATGCAATGGATTTCTGTGTATTAATTTTGTATCATGTAACTTTGTTGAATTCAGATATTATTAGATCTAGTCGTTTTGGATTGGATTCCTTAGGGATTTTTGTGTACAATGTCATGTCATCTGCAAACAGTGACAGTTTTCTTCCTTACCAATCTGGACGCCTTTTATTTCTTTGTGTAGTCTGATTGCTGTAGCTAGGACCTCCAAAACTATGTTGAATAAAAGTCGGGAGAGTGGGCATTCTTGTGTTGTTTCTGACCTTAAAGGAAAAGCTTTCAGCTTCTTGTTGTTAAGTATGATGTTGGCTGTGGGTTTGTCATATATGGCCTTTATTATGTTGAGGTACTTGCCCTGTATACCGATTTTGTTGAGAGTTTTTATCATGAATGGATGTTGAATTTTGTCGAATGCTTTTTCAGCATCTATGGAGATTATCATGTCATTTTTGTCCTTTTTGTTGATGTGGTGGGTGATGTTGATGGATTTTCGAATACTGCACCATCCTTGCATCCCTGGACTAAATCCTACTTGATCATGATGGATGATCTTTTTGATGTATTTTTGAATTCTGTTTGCTAATATTTTGTTGAGTATTTTTGCATCTATGTTCATCAGGAATATTGGTCTGTAATTTTCTTTTTTTGTGGTGTCTTTGCCTAGTTTTGGTATTAGAGTGATGCTGGCCCCATAGACTGAGTTTGGAAGTATCCCTTCCTCTTCTACTTTTTGGAAAACTTTAAGGAGGACAGGTATTAGGTCTTCACTAAATGTTTGATAAAATTCAGCAGTGAAGCCATCCAGTCCAGGAGTTTTGTTCTCTGGTAGTTTTTGATTACCAATTCAGTTTTGTTGCTGGGAATTGGTCTGTTCAGATTTTCTGTTTTCTTCCTTGGTCAGCCTTGGAAGGTTGTATTTTTCTAGAAAGTTGTCTGTTTCTTCTAGGTTATCCAGTTTGTTAGCATATAATTTTTCATCGTATTCTCTAATACTTCTTTGTATTTCTTTGGTGTCTGTAGTCATTTTTCATTTCTCATTTCTGATTCTGTTTATATGTGTAGATTCTCTTTTTTTCTTGGTGGGTCTGGCTAGGGATTTATCTATTTGGTTTATTTTCTCAAAGAACCAGCTCCTGCTTTCATTGATTCTTTCTATTGTTTTATTCTTCTTGATTCTATTTATTTCTGCTCTAATCTTTATTATGTCCCTCCTTCTACTGACTTTGGGCCTGATTTGTTCTTCTTTTTCTAGTTTCATTAATTGTGAGTTTAGACTGTTCATACAGGATTGTTCTTCTTTCCTGAGGCAGGCCTGTATTGCAGTGTACTTCCCTCTTAGTACGGCCTTTGCTGCGTCCCACAGGTTTCACGATGTTGAATTATTGTTGTCATTTGTCTCCATATATTGCTTAATCTCTATTTTTATGTGGCTATTGATCCATTGATTATTTAGGAGCATGTTGTTAAGCCTCCATCTGTTTGTGGGATTTTTTATTTTCTTTGAGTAATTTATTTCTACTTTCATACCTTTGTGGTCTTAGAAGCTGGTTGGTACAAATTTAGTCTTTTACTGAGGCTCTTTTTGTGGCCTAGTATGTGATCTATTCTTGAAAATGTTTTATGTGCACTTGAGAAGAATGTATATCCTACTGCTTTTGGGTGGAGTGCTGTTTAGATATCTGTTGGGTCCAACTGTTCTAATGTCCTGTTCAGTGCCTTTGTCTCCCTGTTTATTTTCTGTCTGGTTGATCTGTCCTTTGGAATGAGTGATGTGTTGAAGTCTCCTAAAATGAATGCATTGCGTTCTGTTTCCCCCTTTTATTCTGTTAGTATTTGTTTCACATATGTAGGTGCTCCTGTGTTGAGTGCATAGATATTTATAATGGTTATATATCCTCTTGTTGGGCTGACCCCTTTATCATTGTGTAATGTCCTTGTTTGTCTCTTGTGACTTTCTTTGTTTTGAAGTGTATTTTGTCTGATACAAGTACTACAATACCTGCTTTTTTCTCCCTATTAGTTGCATGAAATATCTTTTCCCATCGCTTCTCTTTTAGTCTGTGTATATCTTTGGGTTTGAAGTGAGTCTCTTGTAAGCAGCATATAAAATACATTGTAGATATGGTTTGTGGGAGGTAAATTCTGTCAGCTTTTGCTTATCTGAAAATTGTTTAATCCCTCCTTCAAATTTAAATGATAATCTTGCCGGGTAGAGTATTCTTGCTTCATTCTGCTTCATTGCATTAAATATATCATGCCACTCCCTTCTGGCCTGTAAGATTTCTGCTGAGAAGTCTATTAATAGCCTAATGGGCTTTCCTTTGTATGTGATCATTTTTCTCTCTCTGGCTGCTTTCAGTAGTCTGTCCTTATCCTTCATCTTTTGCCATTTTAATTATTATATGTCTTGGTGTTGTCTTCCTTGGGTCCCTTGTGTTGGGAGATCTGTGCCCCTCTATGTCCTGAGAGAATATCTCTTTCCCCAGATTGGGGAAGTTCTCAGCAATTACCTCCTCAAAGACACTTTCTATCCCCTTTTCTCTTTCTTCTTCTTCTGGTACCCCTATAATGCAAATATTGTTCCATTTAGATTGGTCACAGAGTTCTCTCACTATTCTTTCATTCCTAGAGATCCTTTTTTCTCTCTGTGCCTAAGGTTCTTTATATTCCTCTTCTCTCAGTTCTATTCCATTTACCATCTCCTCTACTATATATAATCTGCTTTTAAATCCCTCTATTGTATGTTTCATTTCAGATATTGTATTCCTTAATGATTAAATCTCAGCCTTGAATTCATCCCTGAGCTCTTGAATATTTTTCTGTACCTCTGTGATCACGTTTTTGATTTTTTTTGAAATTTCTTTTAGGAAGATTGATGAGTTCAGTTTCACTTGTACCTTTTCTGGTGTTTATGGGGTTTTGGTTTGAACCAGGTTCCTTTGAGGTTTCATATTTGTATGTGGCGCCCTCTAGTGCCCAGCAGCTCTGCTCCCTGGAGCTGTTCAGCCCCTGGAGTGATGTTGGGGGTCGCAGAGAGCTGCGCTGGGGCCTGGGGAAGGAAAGAGGTGTTTTCTGCTTCCCGGCTGCTGTGCCTGTCTCCACCGCCAGAACCAGTGGGCCAAGCTCACAGGTGTAACCCTCTGTGCTTTGTGTCTGTAGTTGTCATAGGTGGGGCCTCCTTCTGGCTGGCCTGATGCCAGGGCAGGGGCTGCTGGTTTGCGAGCCAGTGCTGGATGGGAGGAAGGTGCAGCAGGCTGTGTATCATGGCAGGCGGCCTTGGAGCTGTGTAGCCATTCATGGGGATGGAGCTCCTGAAGCTCCTGAAAGTTCCCAACTTGCCGGACAGAGTGCGCCCAGACAGTTCTGTCCAACTGTCCTTTCTCCTGAGCAGCAAGCTGTGTGCAATCCTTGCTCCTTTAGCAGCAGCCCTCTTGCTGTTAGGAAGTCTCTGAGACTGCCCACCTTTCTTTTGTCCCAGAGTAGCTGGATGTGGATCCCTGGTTTCCATACATGGCTGGAGTCTCAGTCTCTCTAGGTGTTCTGCTTGTCTTAGCTTTCCAACCCCACTAATCTCCAGAGCACACGCAATGTAGGTTTGTGCTCCCAGAGCAAATCTCCAGTGCTGGGTGTTCAGCAATCCTAGGCTTCCACCCCGTACCTGCTCCATTTCTCTTCCTCCCGCCAGTGAGCTAGGATGGGGGAAGGGCTTGGATTTTGCCAGATCATGGCTTTGGTACACTACCCTGTTCCATGAGTGTTCTTTTCTCCAGGTATATGCAGTCTGGCGCAGCCTTCTTTCCTGTTGTTCTTCCAGCTTTAGTTGTATTAACTATATTTTCGTATTAATATGTGGTTTTGGGAGGAGGCCTCTGTCTCACCTCTCATGTCACCATTTTTAATCTCCTCTCAGCTGCACCACTTTTTAAAATACTATTTTAAAGATTTGTTTTGGTAACATTTTGTTGAGGATTTTTGCATCTCTGTTCATCAGGGATATTGGTCTGTAGTTTTCTTTTTCTCTAGTGCCTTTTTCTGGTTTTGGTATCAGGGTGATGCTGGCTTCTTAGAATGAATTTGGAAGCTTTTCTCCTCTGCAGTATTTGGAATAGTTTGAGGGTGAGTATTGACTCTTTAAAAAATATTTGGTAGAATTCTCCTATGAAGCCATCTGGTCCTGCACATTTGTTTGTTGGGGTTTATTGAAATCGAACCAGTTTAATATCATTACCAGCCATTGGTCTATTCAGCTTTTTTATTTTTTCTAGGTTCAGTCTTGGAAGGTTGCATGTTTCTAGGAACTTATGCATTTCTTCTGTTTTCCAGTTTATTTGCATAATTTGTCATAATAATCTCTTAAAATCATTTTTTATTTTTCTGTTGTCAGTTGTAATTTTTCTGATTTTATTTGAATCCTCTTCTTCTCTTGAGTCTTGCTAAAGGTTTGTCAATTTTTTTTCAAAGAACTGGTGCTTAGTTTCATTTATCTTTTACATATTTTTTTAGTCTCTGTTTCATTTATTTTCACTCTGATCTTCATTCCTTCTAGCTTTGGGCTCTCTTTGTTCTTCTAAATCCTGTAGGTAAAGGTTAGATTGTTTATTTGGGATATTGTTTCTTGATGTAGGCCTGTATTCCTGTAAACTTCCCTCTTAATACTGTTTTTGCTGCATCCTAAAGACTTTTGAACTGTTGTGTTTCTATTTTAATTACTCTAATATTTTTTGATTGCCTCTTTGATTTTTCATTGACCCATTGGAAGTTTAGTAGCATATTGTTTAGCCTCCACATATTTGTGTTTTTTCTAGTCTTTTTCCTTTAATTGATTTCTGCTTTCACACTGTAGTCAGAAAAGATGCTTGATATGATTTTAGCCTTCTTAAATTTATTGATACTTGTTTTGAAGTCTCACGTGTGATCTAACCTGGAGAATGTTCTGTGTGCGCTTATAAAGAATGTGTGTTCTGCAGTTTGGGGATGTAATGTTCTGTTTTTATGTGTTATAAAGTCCAATTGGTCTAATGTATTATTCAAAGCCACTGCTTCCTTATTGATTTTCTGTCTGCATGATCTATTCATTAATGTGAATGGGGTGTTAAAGTCCCTGAGTATTATTGTACTATGTCATTTGCTCCCTTTATATTAATATAAGTTAATATGTTTATTAAATATTCCTTAATATTTACTATATATACATACATACATGTATATATAAGGGCTCTTCTCTTGGGGGCGTATTTATAATTGTTATTCCTTTGTGCTGGATTGAGCCCCTGATCATTAAGTAATGTCCTTCATTGTCTTGTGTTACAGTCTTTGTATTAAAATCGATTCTGTCTAATACAAGTACTGTTACTCCATCTTTTAAAAAAAAATTTGCATGGAATATTGTTTTCTATCCCTTCAGTTTTAATCTGTATATTTTTAGGTCTTAAGTGAGTCTCTTGTAGGCAGCATATAGATGGATCTTACTTTTTTATGCATTCAGTTAATCTGTGTCTTTTGATTGGAGCTTTTAGTCTACTTACATTTAAAGTAATTATTGATAAGTTTGTACTCAGTGCCATTTTCTTCAGTGTTTTCTGGTTGTTTTTGTTATTCTTCTCTGATCCTTGTCTTGCTCTCTTCCTTGTGCATGGTGACTTTCTTTAGTGTTATGGTTGGATTCCTTTCTCTGTTTTTTGTGTATCTATTATATGTTGACTGTAAGATTGTAGTTTATGGTAACCTACTGTAGGTTATTGTAAGATGGGTCCAATTGGCTAAGTATTTTGAATGCTAGTTTATGGTTTTAGACTTTATTCTCTAAACTTTTGAATATTTTAAGGTGTACATGAAACAGATTTAAATTTCAAGAAGATTGACTATTCAGTAGTAGAATGGAGATGGATTGGAGCAGAGGGTGATTAGAGGCAGGGAAACTAGTTAATAGGTGAGAAATAATGAGAATCCGAGCAAATATAATAGGGATTGGGGTGGAAAGGGAGTGACTGTGAGACATTAAAGGGAGTATCAACAAACAATATACAGATGTAAAGGACAAAAGATTTCTGAACCTGACTTATGTAGTATGGCACTGCTTGTTAGATATAGAATAGATAAGATTTGAATGAAAAAAGGACTAATTCACTTTTGTACATGTACTGATATAAAAATGCTGGCTAAATATTTATTTACACAACAGTTTTGGGGGAATATATCCTGTGCTTGGAAAATAAAAAAAATTACCTTTCAGGAAGATATATGAGAAGAAATTCCTTACATTTGATGAATTTGTGATTATCAAGCTTTTGATTTTGTATCCTATCAGTAAAAGATTTTTGTGACTATCCTTTAATAGATGTTTATTTATAATTTGTGTATATGTACCCATATGTTAAAGTATTAAAATGAATCAAAACAATGGGTTTTTATGTTATAACAAATGGATTTAAAACCTGCTAAGCATCTTTATGTTTAACTGGGTCAGAAAATTATATTTTCAAGTTTTTAAAACAGATTTAGGGGAAAAAAACAATCTTAGTATGCAAAGCATGTTATCTGTAAAATTCACTTAATGGATGAAAATATTTCCAGACACATCCTTTTTAAAAATACTTTCTTCATAGCAAGAATTTCTTACAAAAGGAAATTTTCTTTTCTTACTTGATATTATCATTACTTAGACAAAATATATTAGTTTTTCCCCCCAAAATATCTGCCAGCATGCTATTTATTAATAGGTGCTTGTTATCATAGGCAAGGTCAACGGATTTGGAGCACTTGTCTTTGTATAGAA
The DNA here is from genome assembly GCF_030020395.1 of Manis pentadactyla. Lineage (NCBI taxonomy): Eukaryota > Metazoa > Chordata > Mammalia > Pholidota > Manidae > Manis > Manis pentadactyla. Next base: position 227,982,516 of record NC_080020.1, read on the forward strand.
GAAAAATTGCAATTCATCTATAAGTTCAATAACTTAAAAGTTCATTGTGACAAGATAAATCAGAAAGCTTTTGTGTGAAACTGAAAATTTTTATGGTCATTTTCATCTTACTACAAAGAACTGAAAAAAATTCTATTATACTTTGTCTTATTTTTATAAATTTTACAGTATTGATGAAATATTGTACTACTCTGTGCTCTTAAGGATTTAATTTCTTAGTTGTCGAAATTTGTTCTGTGAGTGGTGCAGTGAATGAATTTCATGGGTAGTACTACATACTTAGTTCCAGAGGCAGTTCTGTACTTCAGTTAAAGTATCTGCTGTATCAGTGGTTACTAGTAGAAAGACTTTCCTAAATATATTGTTTTCATTAAAGAATTTACTTCTGAGAATACATTTTATTTCTAAGTTATTTCTTCTTTGTAACAGTATACAACCATATTTTAAACTGTTCAGGTCAGAAAGTGTATTTATTTCCAATTTTATAGAAAACCTCTCTTACTGTATACTTTATTTTGTTATTCATTCCTTCAAACTTTGAATTATTTTTTCTGTTTGTCTTTCAAAGATACTTCTTGGTAAGAAAATGCACTTTTTCTCCATATTTTTCATATATTTCAGCCACTTAAAAAATATCATAGTAAGAAAAACCTTTGTTTCCCAGTGGTTTCTGAATTTTTTTAAAGGGATCTTTTTGTCATGGTAAAGAAACTAACAAAAACTAAAATGAGGCTTCCAAACATTTATCATTAAATTTATTGAAAATAGGTTAAGTGTTGGATAGAACTCAGGCATTAAACATTAGGCAAATAACTATAAAACATCATTCTCATCTTCATGTTGTTTAGGTTTTAAAATCTTGCTAATTGTGGTGACTTTGGCTTATTAATTTAGTCACTAATATGAAATATGAATTCCTGAAAAGCTTTGTATTCTGCACAAATCATGTGCCATGATTATCATGGCCTAGGAAAAAGTGGGGCAGTATTAGACTCTGCAAAACCTATACAGCTTTTAACCAAAACACTAACAAAAATTAGTATTCAATTCAAGTAAAAATATCAACATAGCTAAATTTCTATTGGCATTTATTCCTAGCATCTCAAACATTTGAGTAGCTGCAGCCGTAAACTGAGGCTTGAGCTTTTTTCTTTGGGATTTAGCCCTACAAAGTCCTTTACTTCTATAGCCTTCTTTATCAACTTTTTTTAATACAAAGGAGAAATGACTTCTCAGAATTTTCATCTTTACTTGTAACTTCACTAGATAGCCTAATGTTATTTTAAAGCTACTATTTGTACTTTGGGAAGGCATTTCTGAGTGATTTATGTTTTTTTCCTTAATGTCTTATCTTACATTGCTAAGGCTTTCTCATTTAAAAACATTAGCAAGCTGGAAAAAATCACATATTTTACTTAATATTTGAATCATTCCCTTACTTCCCAGTCACACGAGAGATAATTTGTGTTGTAGAAATTCAGGTTATAACAGAACATTTGCACATCATTAATTATTATGGATGCAATTCCATATTTCAAATAGGCATCAGGTAATTTTTAATTTTGTGGGGGTGATCTTATCTTGCCATTGTTTTTAGCCTCATAATTTGGGCTATCTATAGGAGCTTATATAAGGAATAGGTAAAGAGTTAACACTGCCATTTTCTTTTTGTTTGTATTACTTGTGTTTTGTTATCATCTTAAGTCTATGGTTATAACATTGCATTCATTTTTTAAAAAGCTTTATTGAGGTATCTATATACAATAAATGTACATATTTAAATTGTGCAGTTTGGTAGTCTTTGACCTATGTGTGCACCCCAAAATGGATGCTTTTAATCTGCTTGGTAATCTTTCTACTAGGGAATTTTTAAAAAATCTAGTAAATAATGGCTAGAATATCCATGATAAGACATATGTAAACTGTAGTGTGTCACAGTTCAATGAAAGCTAACAAGAGTGAGATGTTGCTGAAAACTCCTGTATTAAACTTTACATTTTTAAAGGTTCAATGTGCAAAATTATAGTACTTTCTTCTTGTGCCTCAGTGTATCATCTTACATATTCCCATTAAGATAAAACTTGGAAGATTTCTGAGGTCTATTAGATATATGATGGATACTTGGAAATATGGTATTGGTTCCTTGTGTAGACGTAGATATCAGCCTTAGAGAATCATTCTCAGAATAAAGTCCAGGTATGTTTGGTTTCATTACTTTTTCCCTTTAAGTGTAAGAGAAATTATGGCTATTTGTGAGTTCCAATTAAGGATGGTTTAGGTTCACTGTTTAAAAATATTTTTTCTATTAAACTAATCACCAATCTGTATCTAAATAGATTGAACAAAGTTCTTGCTCTTCCTTGTTGTGCTGTTATTGCCAGAAATTGAGCAATATGTAGAGGAGAATAATAGCTGGTAATCAACTTTAGAAACTTCAGATTTGCCTATACTATTAGTTTTCAAATTGTTTTAGCTTTTCTCTGCCAAGTAAAAATTATGGACTACCAAAATGTTAAATACCAAACAATAGTGGATTAGATTTCCTTATCAAGACTTGCTCAATCATCTTTTATTTAGAGAGGAAGGAGTACATATACAGAAGAGAGATGGGACAGATATTTAAAAGATTTTAATACTTTTTCTAAATTTAAAAAGTATTATGAAAAGAATTGCCTTAGATATGTAGAAAAAATATTGCTTCCTAGGTAAGGATGAAGTGCATCTTGCTTCTGTAGTTTCTATTGAGAAGGATATTTTATTTTTTCATTAGAAATAGGTGGGTCACTGAGTCTGGATAGTTAACATATGTAGTTAGGAGAGGAAAGAACATGTATTTTTAAAACAAACAACTATTTACATTTTGCTAAAGTGTTCTTTCACTGTTTCTGGTGGTTATACAGGCCGCAGAAGGAGCTGCTTCTGTTTACAACTTCTGTTTCTGTTATACACCTAAATGGCTCTGTCCACAAACACCTCTCCATTTCCCACATTCCTTTTCCAGTGGGGTTTTCATGAGAATTAAGTGAGAAAGTGACTTTCTTTGCCACAGAGTAGGTGCACAATAAATGTTGAGTTCATATATGCTTTTGCCCCTTGATTTTCATCTGAACCTGGTTTGTATAGTATGTGGTTGTCCCTTAACTTCATTGTTTAGATTTGATTACTATTTGATTAAAAAAACTTGAGGATATCTGTGAGCATAATGTGGTATTGAAATATTTCCAAGGATTGTTTTTAGGTGGGATATAAAATGAAGGATTTAAACCTCTGTAGTTATAAAAAAATATTAAAAATAACTATAATGACATCAAATTCTAATAATAGGGAAGGATAGTTTTGTGTATGAAATTACTTTACTTCCATCTCAGATTTATTCAGCCTTGCAGTTGTCCACTTCTCATTTACAGTTGCTGAATTGGTTTTAAGAGTTATAAGAAACATTTTTCTTTACCTGGAAGATGGGATACATAGTAAGGTTGTATGACTCTACATTACCCCTTCCCTCCCAGCACTTTGAACACAAATAAGGATCATCCTTACCTAGGAAGCAGGCTAAGTATTATCTCATCGCATGTATAGAAGTATAGATGGGTGATATTATAATCATGTGAGAATCCTGGCCATGAAATTACCATTTTCCCTATACCTACCTTCCTCTTTCCCCAGCTGCTGAAGTCCATCTTTCTACCTGACAGTATCATTTTACTAATTTGCTTTTCCCATATACTGTGAGCACAGAACAGGAAAACTAATATAACCAGTATTTTTTGGCATGTGTGTATTTTCCTTGTCTCTAATTTATTATATCCTGAATGAGCAGTGTTTTCTTGGTTTTTTGGTTTCTCTTTTTTTTTCTTGCCCCAAAGTCTATGTATGATATTTAATATTGTGAGTTACAAATATGGAAAACATTTTTTAAAAGTCTGTTTTGTCTCTAATGAGTATTAGAATGCCAACTCTAATTTTTCTGTCAGTAATTTTTCAATTAAATACCAGTGTTGAATTAAGAACAGGTTTCAGACAGGATGATATTGTAATTGTTCTGATCTTTTATAATGGGAAGGTGCTGATTTTCTGTTTTATTCTATAGGGAGTAGTAAAATACTTTATATTCCTTGAGGAGGAAAATCTTTGTTTTTAGAGGAAAAGATCCAATTGTCATTTTGTAAACCAAAGTCCAGTAATACAAATGTATAATTTGATCTTAATTTTATGTATGTGTCTCTGAACAATATACAACATTATGAACAATACTTTAGTGCATATCTCCCATTGACTTAATATTTAGAAGAAAAAAATGTAGAACCTAGTTCAAATACTAAAAATACCAATAATTACTTAAAGTAGCTTTGGGTTAGTCCCTATCCACCTACTTCCTAGCTGTGCAGTTCTGGGAAATTAAGTTCTCCAAGCTTAAATTCTTCAGTTAAAAAATGATGATAATAACACGTATTCCTACAGTCTGAAAAATTAAAAGAATTAGATGATGTGATGTTATTAAGTGTTTGTGTCTGGTATCCAAGCACTCTGTAAGTATGCTTTATTATCAGCATAGCAGCACTATCACCATTAGTACTGTTCACCAACTTTACACTTCTTTCGACTAATTCTCCTAAAACTTCGACCAAGTCAAGTTTGGTCGAACATATTAATTATGTTAATTAATTCTTTTAAAATTAAAATATACTAGTTAATGACTATCTGACTGTAGAGATTTTGGTTTCTTCTTAGGACGATGACTGGGGCTAGAGTGAGGCTAGTGAGGCACTTGCTTTGGACACAAAACTTAAGGGGATTCCAAAAAGTCAAGATAAATAATATTTTCTCACAGTACAGGAAAAAATGCAAAGATATTTGATGAACAAAATATAAAAACCAAAATTTTAACTAAAGACAAGATCTGGAAGAGTGCCATACTGAGCCATGTTGATGTGTGAGGCAGAAAGGGGAAATTAATAGTTCTGACCCTGTCTTACTTTTGCTGAGCGCTTTTGGAGCTTGAGGCAAAAGAAAAAGTCAGAATAACACCCATGCTGCCCTGAGGAAAATGCCTCACCCTACTCCATACCTTGCAGAAATATTTAAACAGTCAACTTTATAAGTGACAACAGCTCCCCAAAATGATATAATAGATTATTATTCAGTTTTACAAATGAGGGTGCTAGAAATTGGGAGCCTGTTCAGATACAGAGAACTTAAAAAAGGCTTAAGATCTGTGGGAACTTTGTTCGTTGTTCAAGGAGGTTCCCTTTCCCCCACAATTCAGAGTTCAGCTTTTAAGCAAGTTTTTGATACAACTACCCTTTAAGTGGTAGTTTTAAATATGAATGTTATTCTGTTAGACACCAATTACTTCATTAATGTGTCATCTATATTGTTTTGAGGCATTAGGGAGCTTTAAGAACTGATTTTAATATAGCTGTAGTAGCTGAATATTTATGTATTTATATAAGCAAAGAGGAAAACTGTTCTCTATGCCTCATTAAATTAGCCGCTCAAGTTTATTAAAACATTAAACTATATGTCATAAAATATGTGTGTGAGACACTTTTACCCAAGACTTATTTCCTGTTTTCCTAGGTAACTTTTTTTTCTTTAAGTAAAGATTCTTTTTTGTTAGATTAAAGGATAAATTTAGTTTTGTCATTTTTTGCCTGACAGGTCTTAACCTAATGTACTTAGAAAGCTGTATTTTAAAATAAGCATTAAGGTTTTATTCAGGTGGTAATTGATAAATGGATAGCAGAAGAGTTAATATTAGATTTTATGAGGTGAAATAGAAACTGTACTATAAAATAATATCAAATATATCAAAGACTCACAAGTTTTCTATATGCAGAAAGAGTGACTTAAGAATTTATTTGCTAATGATGGATTTGTTTGGTCCCACTACTTTTAGTTTTGTGTTTGTATTTAGAGTTGTAATAACAGGAGGAAATGTACAAATTCATTTAAATAACATTTCTTGGTCATTTATCTGCCCAGCAGATAAACAGAAATATGTTACCTGTTCTTTTGTTGTCTTAATTTAAAAATCTGGATGTTGTTCAGTATTCTATTAGAGGAATAACTTTATTAACATTAAGTTCAGTAATATTTAAAGTATAAACGTACCATAAAATTATATCACTTAAACTGTTGGCTTGGACAAGTTTTTTAACCTCTCCATACTTCAGTTGCTATACCTACTGATGTGGGTATAGTAATAGTACCTAGTTTTTAACATTGTTGTGAGGATTAAAATGTTGACTGCATGTAAAATGCTTTTGGACAGTATATAGCACAGAATAGTCAAGAAAAGTTCCTATTATTAATAGTAAATACTGTATTGACCTGTATAATTTAGTTAGAGGTTTTGGTACATAGACTGTAAAGTACAGTATATTACATAATTTACAGTTAAGTTAAATGCTAGATATTATTTAGGGTCTATGAATGTTAACTCAGAGTAACATCTTAAAGAAGGGTTTGCTTTTGTTCTGTTTTTAAATAAAAGTGAAGCAATTACAGTAAAATGGAACTACTAAAAAGGTGGCAAATAGTGATTTGGAAATAACAAATTTATAATATAAATAGCCCTCAAAAAAGTAGTTGATGACCTCCCAAGTTGCTAAATTAAATTCTTGGTCTTGAATTACTTGACTTACCAGTCATATTGACATTGTGGATCACTCTTCCCTTTTTGCTGTACTTTTCACCTGGTTTCCAAGATAGCACAGCAGTCTTGACTTTCCTCCTCCTTTTCTAGTTCCTTCTCACTTCCCTGTTCTCCCTAATGTCTTAATATTGGTGTACCCCAGGACTTGGCCTTGGGATTTTTTTTTTTTCTTTTTGTGAGGGCATCTCTCATATTTATTGATCAAATGGTTGTTAACAACAATAAAATTCTGCATAGGGGAGTCAATGCTCAATGCACAATCATTAATCCACCCCAAGCCTAATTTTCATCAGTTTCCAATCTTCTGAGGCATAACAAACAAGTTCTTACATGGAGAACAAATTCTTACATAGTGAATAAGTTACATAGTGAATAGTACAAGGGCAGTCATCACAGAAACTTTCGGTTTTGCTCATGCATTATGAACTATAAACAGTCAGTTCAAATATGAATACTCATTTGATTTTTATACTTGATTTATATGTGGATACCACATTTCTCTCTTTATTATTATTATTTAAAAAAAAATGCTGAAGTGGTAGATAGATACAAGATAAAGGTAGAAAACATAGTTTAGTGTTGTAAGGGACCAAATGTAGATGATCCGGGGTGTGCCTGTAGACTGTGTGTTAATCCAAGCTAGACAAGGGCAATAAAACATCCACATATGCAGAAGATTTCTCTCAGAACAGGGGGGGTGAGGCTCTAAGCCTCACCTCTGTTGGTCCCCAATTTCTCACCTGATGACCCCCCTGCGACTGTGCCTGTCTTAGGTTGTTCCTCCCTTGAGGAATCTTACCCGTCTCTGGCTAACCAGTCATCTTCTGGGGCCATACAGGGAAATGTAAAGTTGGTAAGTGAGAGAGAAGCCTTATTGTTTGAAATGGTTAGCTTTTTATTTCTTTGCATATTTATGCCCTGTAGCTTCTATGCCCAGCATTTGTCCTGAGGTATCTTTACCACTTGGAAGAATTATGATACTCGGTAAATTTGATATGAGGCACGAATTCTATTTAAGGGTTGTAATTAGGAAGGAAGAAGAAAAGCTATAGAAGTAGCAGGCGGCAGAAAACATGGGAAGATTGATTATTTCTTTGACATATCTTCTTGTAGAGTAACTTCAGCATGTATAGGTTTTAAGCTACTACTTAAATTGCGCACACATATTAACATAATAGGAGTATAGTTACATAACCAAAGCATATCTGTAATTACCAGCCATCTCCAGTGAAACCAAGAAAAACAGTTAGGCACCTTAGGCATTTGTGAAAACTTATCTATGATATGGTGGATATTGTCCAACTGAACTTGAACAGTCTGAGAGAAATCAGACAAATTAAAACAACCCATTCCTGGGGAATGTTCACATCCCTTATGTTCTTTTAACAGTAAATAGTCTGTAGTTGTAAGATTTTGGAGTGCTAAAATTTGCACTTCTCCTAATTCTTGGTTGAGTTCCAACAGTATAGATCCAGTCAAATTTGTTGTTTTACTGTATGCACAGGCCAGCTTAGATATCTCCTTCATTCCCATGGCAAGTCCAGGAACTGGTGGGATGAATGCATCTACAGCCGTAGCAGTGCGTGGATCTTTGTTGGGGTTTTTTGATTATCATCTTCTGGCATGAGTCTTCCAGAGAGTGTTGATGTTGGAAGTTCTTTTTCATATCGCATCTTAGTTCATTTTCAGGGTAGCCCAATTAGGCTTTGATCCTCTGTATAAACACAAACAGACCCTTTGCCTACACTTTTATATGCCCTTTATACCCTTGTGTAGAACTCATTGGAGGTTACCACACAGGAACTGCCCTTTTTTTTTTGTTTGTGTGTTTTTGTGTGTGTGTGTTTTTTTTTTTTTTGGTATCACTAATCTACACTTACATGACGAATATTATGTTTACTAGGCTCTCCCCTATACCAGGTCTCCCCTATAAACTCCTTTACAGTCACTGTCCATCAGCATAGCAAAATGTTGTAGATCACTACTTGCCTTCTCTGTGTTGTACAGCCCTCCCTTTTCTCCTTCCCCCCCATTCATGCTAGTCTTAATATCCCCCTATTTCTCCCCCCCCCCTTATCCCTCCCTACCCACCCATCCTCCCCAGTCCCTTTCCCTTTGGTATCTGTTAGTCCATTCTTGAGTTCTGTGATTCTGCTGCTGTTTTGTTCCTTCAGTTTTTCCTTTGTTCTTATATTCCACAGATAAGTGAACTCATTTGGTATTTCTCTTTCTCCGCTTGGCTTGTTTCACTGAGCAAAATACCCTCCAGCTCCATCCATGTTGCTGCAAATGGTTGGATTTGCCCTTTTCTTATGGCTGAGTAGTATTCCATTGTGTATATGTACCACATCTTCTTTATGCATTCATCTATCGATGGACATTTAGGTTGCTTCCAATTCTTGGCTATTGTAAATAGTGCTGCGATAAACATAGGGGTGCACTGATCTTTCTCATACTTGATTGCTGCATTCTTAGGGTAAATTCCTAGGAGTGCAATTCCTGGGTCAAATGGTAAGTCTGTTTTGAGCATTTTGATGTACCTCCATACTGCTTTCCACAATGGTTGAACTAACTTACATTCCCACCAGCAGTGTAGGAGGGTTCCCCTTTCTCCACAGCCTCGCCAACATTTGTTGTTGTTTGTCTTTTGGATGGCAGCCATCCTTACTGGTGTGAGGTGATACCTCATTGTAGTTTTAATTTGCATTTCTCTGATAATTAGCGATGTGGAGCATCTTTTCACGTGTCTGTTGACCATCTGTATTTCTTTTTTGGAGAACTGTCTGTTCAGTTCCTCTGCCCATTTTTTAATTGGGTTATTTGTTTTTTGTTTGTTGAGGCGTGAGAGCTCTTGATATATTCTGGACGTCAAGCCTTTATCGGATGTGTCATTTTCAAATATATTCTCCCACACTGTAGGGTTCCTTTTTGTTCTATTGATGGTGTCTTTTGCTGTACAGAAGCTTTTCAGCTTAATATAGTCCCACTTACTCATTTTTGCTGTTGTTTTCCTTGCCCGGGGAGATATGTTCAAGAAGAGGTCACTCATGTTTATGTCTAAGAGGTTTTTGCCTATGTTTTCTTCCAAGAGTTTAATGGTTTCATGGCTTACATTCAGGTCTTTGATCCATTTTGAGTTTACTTTTGTATATGGGGTTAGACAATGGTCCAGTTTCATTCTCCTACATGTAGCTGTCCAGTTTTGCCAGCACCATCTGTTGAAGAGACTGTCATTTCGCCATTGTATGTCCATGGCTCCTTTATCAAATATTAATTGACCATATATGTCTGGGTTAATGTCTGGATTCTCTAGTCTGTTCCATTGGTCTGTGGCTCTGCTCTTGTGCCAGTACCAAATTGTCTTGATTACTATGGCTTTATAGTAGAGCTTGAAGTTGGGGAGTGAGATCCCCCCTACTTTATTCTTCTTTCTCAGGATTGCTTTGGCTATTCGGGGTCTTTGGTGTTTCCATATGAATTTTTGAATTATTTGTTCCAGTTCATTGAAGAATGTTGCTGGTAGTTTCATAGGGATTGCATCAAATCTGTATATTGCTTTTGGCAGGATGGCCATTTTGACGATATTAATTCTTCCTAGCCACGAGCATGGGATGAGTTTCCATCTGTTCGTGTCCCCTCTAATTTCTCTTAAGAGTGACTTGTAGTTTTCAGAGTATACGTCTTTCACTTCTTTGGTTAGGTTTATTCCTAGGTATTTTATTTTTTTTGATGCAATTGTGAATGGAGTTGTTTTCCTGATTTCTCTTTCTGTTGGTTCATTGTTAGTGTATAGGAAAGCCACAGATTTCTGTGTGTTGATTTTGTATCCTGCAACTTTGCTGTATTCCGATATCAGTTCTAGTAGTTTTGGGGTGGAGTCTTTAGGGTTTTTTATGTACAGTATCATGTCATCTGCAAATAGTGACAGTTTAACTTCTTCTTTACCAATCTGGATTCCTTGTATTTCTTTGTTTTGTCTGATTGCCATGGCTAGGACCTCCAGTACTATGTTAAATAACAGTGGAGAGAGTGGGCATCCCTGTCTAGTTCCCGATCTCAGAGGAAATGCTTTCAGCTTCTCGCTGTTCAGTATAATGTTGGCTGTGGGTTTATCATATATGGCCTTTATTATGTTGAGGTACTTGCCCTCTATTCCCATTTTGCTGAGAGTTTTTATCATGAATGGATGTTGAACTTTGTCAAATGCTTTTTCAGCATCTATGGAGATGATCATGTGGTTTTTGTCTTTCTTTTTGTTGATGTGGTGGATGATGTTGATGGACTTTCAAATGTTGTACCATCCTTGCATCCCTGGGATGAATCCCACTTGGTCATGGTGTATGATCCTTTTGATGTATTTTTGAATTCGGTTTGCTAATATTTTGTTGAGTATTTTTGCATCTACGTTCATCAGGGATATTGGTCTGTAGTTTTCTTTTTTGATGGGGTCTTTGCCTGGTTTTCGTGTTAGGGTGATGTTAGCTTCATAGAATGAGTTTGGGAGTATCCCCTCCTCCTCTATTTTTTGGAAAACTTTAAGGAGAATGGGTATTATGTCTTCCCTGTATGTCTGATAAAATTCCAAGGTAAATCCATCTGGCCCAGGGGTTTTGTTCTTTGGTAGTTTTTTGATTACCGCTTCAATTTCGTTGCTGGTAATTGGTCTGTTTAGATTTTCTGTTTCTTTCTGGGTCAATCTTGGAAGGTTGTATTTTTCTAAGAAGTTGTCCATTTCTCCTAGGTTTCCCAGCTTGTTAGCATATAGATTTTCATAGTATTCTCTAATAATTCTTTGTATTTCTGTGGGGTCCGTCGTGATTTTTCCTTTCTCGTTTCTGATACTGTTGATTTGTGTTGACTCTCTTTTCTTCTTAATAAGTCTGGCTAGAGGCTTATCTATTTTGTTTATTTTCTCGAAGAACCAGCTCTTGGTTTCATTGATTTTTGCTATTGTTTTATTCTTCTCAATTTTATTTTTTTCTTCTCTGATCTTTATTATGTCCCTCCTTCTGCTGACCTTAGGCCTCATCTGTTCTTCTTTTTCCAATTTCGATAATTGTGACATTAGACCATTCATTTGGGATTGCTCTTCCTTTTTTAAATATGCTTGGATTGCTATATACTTTCCTCTTAAGACTGCTATTGCTGTGTCCCACAGAAGTTGGGGCTTAGTGTTGTTGTTGTCATTTGTTTCCATATATTGCTGGATCTCCATTTTGATTTGGTCATTGATCCATTGATTATTTAGGAGCATGTTGTTAAGCCTCCATGTGTTTGTGAGCCTCTTTGCTTTCTTTGTACAGTTTATTTCTAGTTTTATGCCTTTGTGGTCTGAAAAGTTGGTTGGTAGGATTTCAATCTTTTGGAATTTTCTGAGGCTCTTTTTGTGGCCTAGTATGTGGTCTATTCTGGAGAATGTTCCATGTGCATTGAGAAGAATGTGTACCCTGTTGCTTTTGGATGTAGAGTTCTATAGATGTCTATTAGGTCCATCTGCTCTACTGTGTTGTTCAGTGCTTCCGTGTCCTTACTTATTTTCTGCCTGGTGGATCTATCCTTTGGGGTGAGTGGTGTGTTGAAGTCTCCTAGAATGAATGCATTGCAGTCTATATCCCCCTTTAGTTCTGTTAGTATTTGTTTCACATGTGCTGGTGTTCCTGTGTTGGGTGCATATATATTTAGAATGGTTATATCCTCTTGTAGGACTGAGCCCTTTATCATTATGTAGTGTCCTTCTTTATCTCTTGTTACTTTCTTTGTTTTGAAGTCTATTTTGTCTGATATTAGTACTGCAACCCCTGCTTTCTTCTCGCTGTTGTTTGCTTGAAATATGTTTTTCCATCCCTTGACTTTTAGTCTGTACATGTCTTTGGGTTTGAGGTGAGTTTCTTGTAAGCAGCATATAGATGGGTCTTGCTTTTTTATCCGTTCTATTACTCTGTGTCTTTTGATTGGTGCATTCAGCCCATTAACATTTAGGGTGACTATTGAAAGATATGTACTTATTGCCATTGCAGGCTTTAAATTCGTGGTTACCAAAGGTTCAAGGTTAGCCTCTTTAGTATCCTACTGCCCAAGTTAGCTCGCTTATTGAGCTGTTATATACACTGTCTGGAGATTCTTTTCTTCTCTCCCTTCTTGTTCCTCCTCCTCGATTCTTCATATGTTGGGTGATTTGTGCTGTGCTCTTTCTAGGAGTGCTCCCAGCTAGAGCAGTCCCTGTAAGATGTTCTGTAGAGGTGGTTTGTGGAAAGCAAATTCCATCAGCTTTTGTTTGTCTGGGAATTGTTTAATCCCACCATCATATTTGAATGGTAGTCGTGCTGGATACAGTATTCTTGGTTCAAGGCCCTTCTGTTTCATTGTATTAAATATATCATGCCATTCTCTTCTGTCCTGTAGGGTTTCTGTCGAGAAGTCTGATGTTAGCCTGATGGGTTTTCCTTTATAGGTGACCTTTTTCTCTCTAGCTGCCTTTAAAACTCTTTCCTTGTCCTTGATCTTTGCCATTTTAATTATTATGTGTCTTGGTGTTGTCCTCCTTGGATCCTTTCTGTTGGGGGTTCTGTGTATTTCCGTGGTCTGTTCGATTATTTCCTCCCCCAGTTTGGGGAAGTTTTCAGCAATTATTTCTTCTAAGATACTTTCCATCTCTTTTCCTCTCTCTTCTTCTTCTAGAACCCCTATAATACAGATATTGTTCCTTTTGGATTGGTCACACAGTTCTCTTAATATTGTTTCATTCCTGGAGATCCTTTTATCTCTCTCTATGTCAGCTTCTATGCGTTCCTGTTCTCTGGTTTCAATTCCATCAATGGCCTCTTGAATTCTATCCATTCTGCTTATAAACCCTTCCAGAGTTTGTTTCATTTCTGCGATCTCCTTTCTGGCATCTGTGATCTCCCTCCGGACTTCATCCCATTTCTCTTGCGTATTTCTCTGCATCTCTGTCAGCATGTTTATGATTCTTATTTTGAATTCTTTGTCAGGAAGACTGGTTAGGTCCGTCTCCTTCTCTGGTGTTGTCTCTGTGATCTTTGTCTGTCTGTAGCTTTGCCTTTTCATGGTGATAGGAATAGTTTGCAGAGCTGGGATGAGTGACGGCTGGAAGAACTTCCTTTCTTGTTGGTTTGTGGCCCTCCTCTCCTGGGAGAACAGCGACCTCTAGTGGCTTGTGCTGGGCAGCTGCGCGCAGACAGGGCTTCTGCATCCTGCCCGGCTACTATGGAGTTTATCTCAGCTGTTGCTGTGGGCGTGGCCTGGCTCAGGCAGCTACTCCAAATTGGTGGAGTTGCGTTGGAGTGGGAGTGGCTGGGAGGCTATTTATCTCCGTAAGGGGCCCCCCTGCTCCCTGCAGCCCAGGGGTTAGGGTGTCCAGAGATCCCTGGATTCCCTACCTCTTGATTAAGTGTCCCGCCCTGCCTTTTTAAGACTTCCAAAAAGCACCCGCCAAAACAAAACGAGCACCAAAAAAAAAAAAAATCTTAAATTAAAAAAAAAATTGTTTTTTAATTAAGAAAAAAAAGAAAAGGGTGGCCGCTCATTTTTCTTTATTCTCCGGCCCCAGCCTCAGGCCTCTGCTCACCGGTCTTCCTGCCCTGTTTCCCTAGTATTTGTGTCCCTATCCCTTTAAGACTTCCAAAAAGCACTCGCCAAAACAAAGCAGCAAAAAAAAAAAAAAAAAAAAAGTGGTCGCGCGCTTTTCTTATGTCCTCCAGCGCCCGGCCTCCGGTGCCCGCTCACTGCTTTTGCTGCCCTGTTTTCCTAGTATGCAGGGCCCCCTGGGCACGTACTGTTTCTGGGCCCGGATGGCTGGGGCTGGGTGTTCGGCAGTCATGGGCTCCGTCTCCCTCCCGCTCTGCCTATTCTTCTCCCCCCGGGAGCTGGGGGGAGGGGCGCTCGGCTCCCGCGGGGCCGGGGCTGGTATCTTACCCCCTTCGCGAGGCGCTGGGTTCTCTCAGGTGCGGATGTGGTCTGGATATTGTCCTGTGTCCTCTGGTCTTTATTCTAGGAAGGGTTGTCTTTGCTATATTTTCATAGATATATGTTGTTTTGGGAGGAGATTTCCGCTGCTCTACTCACGCCGCCATCTTTCGCCCCCTCCGGCCTTGGGCTTTTTTGTCTCACACTTCTTTGAGGTAGGGCAAGCACATGGGACAAGGGTCATGACATTGTAAAATCTGCTTTGCCTTTGAAAAAGGCCCATCTTATTCTTTAAGTTAAAATCCTACCAGCCCCGTAATCAATTAAGTAACTTTTTAACCAGGATAGGAGAGAGACCTCCAAAGTGTAAATGAACCTATGTGGATTAAGAATGCCAAGATCTGGACCAACACAGTCACTTAAATAACCCTATTGTCAAGACAGAACTTCAAAGAAATTATGAATAAGCTGTATACATCATGCCTTATGCTGACCCCTACCCAAAACCCCATAAAGCCCCAACCCTAAATCCTTAAGTGTGCCCCGCTCTCTGAGGTTGCCCACATTCCGGTCTGAGTGTGTATTGTCATACATCAAATAAATTTTCTTGTTGCATAGGCCAATTGCACTTGTCCCTGAACTCTTTTCCATGATAAAGACAAGAACTCTCCAACCACCACCTCTGGTGGTAAATGTCTTTCTTTGTCACTTTGATATTTGATTCAGCTTTCTAGTCTTAACACAATCCTTTTCTCTCCCTGTTTTATTTCAGACCAGTAGGGAAGTAGTTTTCAGAACATAAACTCACTCCAGTGCTCAGCGCGCCCGCAATTCCCCGGGTGGTAGGGGCTTAGATCCCATGCTGTGCAGATTCAAGTGGACACTGGACGCCAGGTGATGCTGGCTGTAGGAGTTGTCATGGGATTTTGCCTTATGCCTAGCAGGAGTTCAATGAGCTTCCCTTTACTCCCTCTGCTCTTCTTGTTCTCTCCTCCCTGCATGTCTGCTGCCATTCACTACTATTCTCTCTCGCGTTAATGAATTCTTCCTTACCTACATTGTCTGACCTGCATGAAGATTCTTTCTCAGAGTCAAGAATCCTCCCCTGTCTGGGTTGAGGTTTTACCTAGTGCACAGGAAGAAACTTATATAGAAATCTAAACAGTGTAGCATACTGTTTTCATGTTTTTAGGAGATACTTAGTTTTGAGGCTGAGTTCTCTGAGGGTAAGGATAGTATCTTACTTATTTTGAGATTTTCTGTTCTTTGTATGCACTAGGCACAAAATTAATGCTTGTTGCAAGAATGGGAACTTCCTTAGTCTGGGTGTATTTCTTAAAGTCAAAAGCTTTTGAAATTTTACTGGGCATTTGAAGAGAGAAAAGACATCTGACTACAAAAATAATAGTGGATGCATATTTTAAAATTACATTTTTTCTGTTGGCTAAAAGAACAAAGGATAACATGATAGGGTGAATCCTTACATTTTCTGGTAGAAGTTAGTAAACCAGTTAAAGCTGTTGGATATGGAGCCATTGGGCAATTTTATAACAAAGTGGTTTGACATTTATTCAGTGAGAACAACATATAAAATTTAAAGACTTTTTTTGTCTTTAATGCCTGGGAATTATTAACTTTCTTTTTCTTCTTTTTATATTTTGTTAAACAGGATGGCTTAAATTCCTTGGTTCTTGATTTGGATTTTCCTGCTTTGAGGAAAAATAAGAATATAGATAATTTCTTAAATAGATGTAAGTATGTGTAAACTTAATGTTTGATCACATAACTATACTTCAGTAAAAGATTTATGTTTGATTACTATTGTAGTCCATAAACTTACTAACTTATTAAACATAAGTATTTTTTAGTTTGCCATTTGATTTATTTAAATCCTAATATTCTTTGTTTTCAAAGCAAACTTAAAGAAGCAATTGCAGCATGTGAAATTAGGTAAAGTTAAATATTTTGTACAAATTCTTAAGACTAGTGGTTTCAGGGTAGGTTATTTATGGCAATTCCAAGAAAAGACTTAAATTAATGTTCATAACTTTAAGACTTTGCTTTTACATCACCCAGAAGACTTAATGAGCTTTATGTTGTTGTAAATATAGACATTTTAGGCTAATGAAAAATAATGTGATGACAATTATTGCCATATATGTGGTAACTCTTGATACTTGCCATATTGATGTCACAGTGAAGTTGTAAAGGAAATTGAATTAAAAAATTCTCAAAATAATTAGTATATACTTTATATCACTACACTAAGCTCTTTAATTTGGAATTGTTAGAGACAGGGTTATTTTCCTAATTAAAAAACCTTGTCTTTAGTTACCATATCTACAAATAGTTGATTACTGTTTTTCTAAAAAGTAGGCTACCAAAATTCATTGCTAAGATTTTAGCCTTGCAGGTAATTTCATAGCAGCTTTTTGCCGTGATTGAGAATGCACTCCAGGATTTGCTTGGGTCACCTCTGTTTCAGCTGTCATCTAGTTAGCCAAGCAGCAGAGTCAGAAACAGAATATCTTAAATGCTGTTTTTTGGTAGTCAGTAGTGTTTATTTTTATGTGTTAATAAGCCATAGTTTTGGTTCTTTGATGTAAAAAGTTAATGTGTATCTTAGATTTTTAAACAGCAACTTTAAAAGCTGACATGTAGCTGAAAACTAATCCTAGTGTCTTGAAATAAAAATTTCTTCGCAAAGTCTATTTTATATTAAAATATTGCTCATTAATATGATTGTTATTACAAATAAGGTAAACTTTTTATTGTAGATGAGAAAATAGTAAAAAAAATCAGAGGTCTACAGATGAAGGCAGAAGACTACGATGTTGTAAAAGTTATTGGAAGAGGTGCTTTTGGTGAAGTCCAACTGGTAAGAAAATATTTGTGTTGTTCTTTCCGTTACTTTTTTTTGACAGCATGGTTTTGTGAAACATTATCAGTAGTCCCTGAGTAGATGTAATTTCTATGCCTGTGTCAGAATCAACTTTATGGGCAAGTCATTCAATCTCTGAGAGCCTCAGTGTCTTCATCTACAAAAGAAGGCAGTTGTATTACAAACATCAGGTCTCTTCCAGCCCTGAAACACTGAGATTCAGAATACAGCTAACTTGGATTCCCGCAGTTAATGAACTGAGATTCATTTAAATATATAAGGAACCGAACAAAGACATTTTAATAACTGAAAGTAAATATGAAATTTGTCTTTGCAGGCCATTGTGGCACCAACTGGAAATATCATAAATGTTTGCAATAACTATTTCATTTATGTTATTAAAGGAGAATCTGTAAGAATATTCATATTTTTATCACCTAAGTGTAAAACCATCTGTTTTTGTCCTTGTAGTTAAATTACAGAATCAAATTCTGTTTCTCCTCAACAGTGTTTTTATTCTTCTTGATGGAACACCAAGAAGAGCAGTGATCACTATGTGTCAACATGGATTTCTCTAAGAACAAGTCATGACAGACTAACCTTTGTTGTTTTCTTCTCTTTCATTCCTTCTTTCTTTGATAGGTTTATTGAACTTGTAGATCAGGGTAGTGCAGTAGGTGTGAGATACACCAATAAGGTATTTGAAAGGGTCTGACATACTTGGGATGATATGGAATAACAACAAATAAGCATGTGGAAAGACAGCTTTATAACTAATTTAATAGCTTTATTCTAAGGAGGCTAATGAAGGTGGACAGAGATTCCCCAGGGACAGGTTTTAGGGTTCTGTCCTCTCCTATTAAACATTTTATCATTGCTTTATATGGAGGCAGTGGTGGCATGTTGAATAATTTTACAAATGAGTTAAAACGGAAATGATGGGAATGATTTTAAGTGATGAGCCCAAATCCAGAAATTGGAAAGGTCTTTGGCTAGTTAGAAGTGTAATTGAACCAGAATAGTGATCTGTACTTGGATGTGATGAATTCAGGGAATAGATTGCTTATCAGTAATTATTAATTAAAGAATAATTTTCCTTAAATGTAAATCAGGCAAAAGTCACTGGTGATATGGTTGCCCAAAATAGTAAACTTTGGACTGCCTTTATATAGTTTTTAAGATGATAGAGATAGGTTTTCTTTATTTTGAGATGATTGGGCCATGCCTAGAATATTTAATTCATTCTGGAAGCCCTGTTGCCCTGTTTTAAAAGGCACATTGATAGAGTCGGGTACTCAAGGAAGGAATGCTCAGGGACTTGAAATGATGCCGTCTAAGGTAGGGTCGAAAGAATCAAGAAGTTAATTTGGAGTAGGTTTGAGCAACAATTACTTTCAATTGCCTTGAAAAGTAATGAGGTTTTGTTTTTAATCAGTGAAAGTAGTGAGGCTTCAGCTAGTAGAATGCTGTAGTGGGGAGGGTGAGAGATTACAGTACATGACAGTTGAGTTATGAAAGTTCCTGTAAGATAGGGAAAATATAAAGTAGTTGAATCCTAGCTCTGCCATGGCCTAACTCAAAGATTGTGGTGAATACAAGCAGGTTTCTTAATGTCTTTTGAGTTCCAGCCTGTAGAATACAGGTAATAATACCTATGTCATTGGGGTTGTTGTGGGATTAAGTGAATTAACAAAATATATGTCTGATTATAGTGCTAAGTGTTAACCATTATTATTACCTATTTGATGTATAGATTCATATTACATATGTTTGAAACAGATGCACTGTTTCCTCATACTTATGATTCAGTATAGTTATGGAAGAGGGACTAGAATTTGGAGTTGTATTTTTTGGAAGGAAATATGACAGACCTTGACCTGTCCTGTTTTTGTGGCAAGGGTAGTCATTGTTCTGTGTTAGATTAAGTTGATAGTTAAAATTCATGGTGTTAAAGGAAAGGGAAACAAAAGAAAATGTATAGTAACAGAAGGATGTTATTATTTGTTGTTAGTTTTCCATGCGGATTTCATTTTGGCCACAAAAATGCAGAAACAAAGTCACGTTTTTAAAAATGAAAAATATTTTCATATTCCCTTAATACAGTGAACTGACCAAATAGCCTGTAGCATGTTTGTTTTGGCTTTAATTCTTTGTTCTGTTACCTGAGGCAAGGACTCTTTAAAAAAAAGGGTGATATTGAAAAGGAAAAGTCCAGGTGCTTCTTCATAGCCTTTCAAAATTAATTAGTATGTGGTAGATAAATTAGGTAGGTGCACATGTAGGGAGTGTCCCACATTTGAGATATCTTTATGATTATGTTCTCTGAGACTATCTGAAGAAAATTTGATAATGGTTAATGGAACTTTTAATTCCTTGTGTAATGCTTTTTTCTGGTCAAGTTAAAAGTACACTCCCACAGAGGTCCCACCAATCAGTTTCTACAAAGAGAATTCTCATTGTAAAAGGAACTTTGGTATGCTGTGGCAGCTTCGCCATAGCATTTAAGAATGAGAGTCAGATGGCTTCCAGTTGAATTCTGACTCTTACTGTCTTGCTTTGACTTCAAATTATTTGATCTCCCTCAGTTTCTAATCTGTTAAATAAAGGTAACAAAAGCATTTATATACAATAAGAATTAAATGTGAGACTATATATAAAGCATTTGGAGCAGTTCCCGGTATATAGTAAGTGCTCAGTAAATAATAACAGTTAATTTTATCAGACACAAAGTGATTCATTGACTCATCTATTAATGGAATATTTAATCAGGATCTGTTATGTTCCAGGAGCTGTGCTACCCTTTTTATAAGATACAATAACATAGTCTCTGTCTTTCTGAAAGTAGTAGTTTTGTGGAGATGAAAAATTTTACTTTAAACAAGTAAATATTTTCAGATTATGATAAATACTATAAAGGTAAAATCTGAATGCTGTGAGAGAGAATAATGGAAGGATGTGCCTAATTCAGATTGGGGAGATGGGAAAGCCTTGCTGTGAGAGAGTGACATTTGAGTTAAGAGGTAAAGGAGTTAGTCACACGAAGAAGTGGGCTTGGGTGGGAGTCAAAAGTCAGAGGGAATAGCATGTAGAAATGTCATGAGTCAGGAAAGTGCTGAGTCATTTAGTTTATCTGGCATAGATTTCTTCATCTGAAAAAGGCATTTCTTATAGATTGAGAAGTTCTATTACAGGAGAGCAAAATCTGTTTAGCTTGTTATTTTTGTTTCCTGTTTCCAGAAGAGATATACGTTTAATATGTTTTTATATAATGAAAGATCTGTGATATGAATGGTTTTATCTAATATAACTATTGTCTTTAGAGTCTGCTCTTTTGAGTCTTTTATCATATCTTATTTTTATGGGAAATAATATGATTCTGTATAGTATATTAAGAACATGTAATCTGGAACACACTTCTCAGTTGAATATCAGTCTTAAGACCTTTGACAACTACCTAACTTAATCTTTGTGATTAATATGTGAAAAGCTAATATATGGAAAACATCTAGAATAGCACCTGACACTTTGTAATTATGTAATAACTTGTAGGCCAGAATTGGAGCTTCCTGAGAAAGCAGTTAAACCTCTTTTAAAGACTAAAGTACTAATTCCACTTACTGGTTTAAAGAAACATGTTTTTATAGTTAAGGTAATAAATGTTCAACTTTTAATGGACAATTTTGTATGAAGTACTCTGGTACTGTGTAAGAAGAGTCAAAGTCAGCTACTTATCTTTTGCTTCTACAGTATATAGATTTCCTGTTAACAAAGCTTTAATTGTTTGGAGTGACACTAGACCTTGTAAGATTTTTCTGTGAGGATGAAATTAGGTTATAAAAATGTGGTGCTTAGCATGGTCCTGACACATTGTAGGTCTTCAGTAAATATTCAGTGTTCTCACCATTGTCAGTTTCTGTGGATTTATTGATTTAACTTTTAATTTTAAATAAATACTACAAAGTCTTATTCTTTTAAATACTTTTATGTATGTTGATTCACTAGGGTTACCATAACAAGATCCCACAGAATAGGAGGTTTAAACAATTGAAATTAATTTTCTTATAATTCTGGAGGCTAGATATTCAAGGTCAAGGTATCAGCAGTTTTGATTTCTCTTGAGGCCTCTCTCCTTACCTTGTAGATGGCCACCTTCTCTCTGTCCTCACATGGTCTTTCCTCTGTTGCACATGTCTGGCGTGCCTCTGTGTGTCCTAATAGCTTCTTCTGATGAGGCCACCAGATTTGATTAGGACCAACCCTAATGGCCTCATTTTGACTTAATCACCCCCTTAAAGGCCCTGTCTCCAAATATAGGCACATCCTTAGGTATACTGGATGTTAAAGTTTAAAAATGTGAATTTGGAGGGTATGGTGGTGGTGGGGTGCATACACAATTCATCCCATAATGATATGTATGTATGTTGGGATGTACTTTTCAGTTAGAGCACCTTTTTGACGATGGTATGCATGCTTACTCTATATTTATTAACATATCTTGGACATAATTCTCTTTGAAAAAGAAAGTTACAAATTGTAGTCTTGAAAATGTTGTCTTAAGGTAAATGTATAGTCTTCATCTCTATTAATAGGGTATATACATTGTTCTTCATATATTCCTTTGCTTAATTGATTTAGCAGATGTTTATTGAAAGTCAGGTACCATTATAAGCATTGATGATACATTATATATGTAATTTTCTTAGATAAGGATCTGCATTTATGGAGCTTTTCCTTTGAGCTAGCCACAGAAAGAAATTATGGTCTAGGTTCTGAAAATAGAGTTATAAATTAACCTTCCTAAACATAATGTGTATATGTTAGTTATTATTTACACATGACTATTTGGGGGAGATGTCTAAAAACAAGTTTTCATGGATTTTATTTTTCTAATACCAATGGACATATTTTTAGCATTTTTATTTTTGAAGTTATTTCTTACTATTTTGAAGTTTGGGGACCTTTAGTTGGTTTTGTGATACTGCCTACTCTACTTTTCTTCATAAGAAAAGTGTTAAATGACATTAAATTTTTGCTGGTGGTTATCTAAAACCACACAAATTAATATATGAAAGCATTCTCATTCCCAAAGGTCTTAATTCCTTAGAGTTAGGTACATTAAAATGTGAAAATCTCCATTTATTATGCCTTCTCTCTATTCCCATTTTGCAACATGAAGGCAATTAACCTATTGGTATCCTTTTAGTGCTTTGATGATTAGAAACATTTAGGGACTGTTGAAATCTAGGGTCAAATTATTTTCAGTGGGTATTTATATTTTAATCCTAATTATTTTCATTCTAGGAAAGTTGAAACCTTTCTCTATCGAGTATACCAATTGCATCAATGCTAATCTTTGAAATTAAAAATTATTTAATTTATATAACAGATATGTTTGTAGTAGAAAAATTAGCCAAAATTATACTTTAAAATCACTTGTAGTCCCATTACTAAGACAGAACTACTTTTATTACATTGATATGTAGCTTTCTAACTTCTATTTCTAAAGATACCTATAATATATGTGTGTCATATATGTATATATTAAGGGATCATATTATCTACATGGTTTTGTAACTTCTATTTTTTTTGGTGACAGTAAACAGTAACACAGTTTTATAGCAGTTACAACATGCCAGGCAGGCTTCTAAGTAACTTGGGTGTAGTAACCAATCTTTACAAGAGTCCTAGGTAGTTAGTATTACTGTTGTGCCCATTTTACAGATGGGGAAATTCATGTAGATAAGGTAAATCACCTGCCAAAGTTCACAGAGCTACTAAGAGGTTGAACTGAGATCTGAACATAGGCTGAGGACTCCAGAGTCCATTTTTTGCTGTATGGTCATAACCATTTTTCCATGTTGATAAGTATAAACTTGGTATGTAATTTTATTGGCTGCATGGTGATTAACTCCTATCTTACTCATTCCTATCTTATTTACTCTTACCAGTATTCAGTTCTACTTACTTGAAACACGACTTCTTCCTATGTTACTGGCTCTTCTTAGTTTCCTTCGTGGTTCATTCTCCATCTTACTTCTCTGTGTTGTACTTCCCAAAGGCTAGACTCCTGTTTCTTTGATCTGCATTCTCTCCCAAGGTGAGCTCACCCATTCCTGTGACTTTAAATGCAATCCATATGATGTCAAGGCTCAAGTTTATAGCTACTGCTTGAATTTTCTATTTTGCTTTCCAAACTCAAAATTCATGGTGGTTTATATGACATCTCCATTAAAATGTGTCACAGACATCTAAAGCATGTGAAATTAGAGTGCTTGATTCCCTCCCTAACGTCTCTTCCTCCACAAATTGGTTCCTTCTCTTTTCTTCCTCATTTTAATTAAGTGGGCCCAGTATCAGCCCAGTTGCCCAAGCCAAAAAATTAAGAGTTATTGATTTCTCTTTCCCTCATTCTTTTTTTTTTTAAATTTTGGTATCATTAATCTACAATTACATGAAGAACATTATGTTTACTAGGCTTCCCCCTTCACCAAGTCCCTCCCACATACCCCTTCACAGTCACTGTCCATCAGCGTAGTAAGATGCTGTAAAATCACTACTTGTCTTCTCTGTGTTCCACAGCCCTCCCCGTGCCTCCCCCCACACTGTACATGCTAATCATAATGCCCCCCTTTCTTTTTCCCCGCCCTTGTCCCTCCCTTCCCACCCATCCTCCCCAGTCCCTTTCCCTTTGGTTCTATTAGTCCATTCTTGGGTTCTGTGATTCTGCTGCTGTTTTGTTCCTTCAGTTTTCCTTTGTTCTTATACTCCACATATGAATGAAATCATTTGGTACTTGTCTTTCTCCGCCTGGCTTATTTCACTGAGCATAATACCCTCTAGCTCCATTCATGTTGTTGCAAATATTAGGATCTGTTTTTTTCTTATGGCTGCGTAATATTCCAGTGTGTATATGTACCACATCTTCTTTATCCATTCATCTACTGATGGACATTTAGGTTGCTTCCATATCTTGGCTATTGTAAATAGTGCAGTGATAAACATAGGGGTGCATCTGTCTTTTTCAAACTGGAGTGCTACATTCTTAGAGTAAATTCCTAGAAGTGGAATTCCTGGGTCAAATGGTATTTCTATTTTGAGCTTTTTGAGGAACCTGCATACTGCTTTCCACAATGGTTGAACTAATTTACATTCCCACCAGCAGTGTAGGGGGGTTCCCCTTTCTCCACAATCTCACCAACATTTGTTGTTGTTTGTCTTTTCGATGATGGCGATCCTTACTGATGTGAGGTGATATCTCATTGTGGTTTTAATTTGCATTTCTCTGATGACAAGCAATATGGAGCATCTTTTCATGTGTCTGTTGGCCATCTGAATTTCTTCTTTAGGGAACTGTCTATTCAGCTCCTCTGCCCATTTTTTAATTGGATTATTTGCTTTTTGTTTGTTGAGGTGTGTGAGCTCTTTATATATTTGGATGTCAACCCTTTATTGGATCTGTCATTTATGAATATATTCTCCCATACTGTAGGATACCTTTTTGTTCTGTTGACGGTGTCCTTTGCTGTACAGAAGCTTTTTAGCTTGATATAATCCCACTTGTTCACTTTTGCTTTTGTTTCCCTTGCCCGGGGAGATATGTTCATGAAGAAGTTGCTCGTGTTTATGTCTAAGAGATTTTTGCCTATTTTTTTTCCTAAGAGTTTTATGGTTTCATTACATACATTCAGGTCTTTGATCCATTTTGAATTTCCTTTTGTATATGGGGTTAGACAGTGATCCAGTTCCATTCTCTTACATGTATCTGTCCAGTTTTGCCAGCACCATCTGTTGAAGAGACTGTCATTTCCCCAGTGTATGTCCATGGCTCCTTTATCATATATTAATTGGCTGTATATGTTTGGGTTAATGTTTAGAGTCTCTGTTTTGTTCCACTGGTCTGTGGCTCTGTTCTTGTGCCAGTAACAAATTGTCTTGATTACTGTGGCTTTGTAGTAGAGCTTGAAGTTGGAGAGCGAGATTCCCCCACTTTATTCTTCCTTCTCAGGATTGCTTTGGCTGTTCGGGGTCTTTGGTGTTTCCATATGAATTTTTGAACTATTTGTTCCAGTTCGTTGAAGAATGCTGTTGGTAATTTGATAGGGATTGCATCGAATCTGTATATTGCTTTGGGCAGGATGGCCATTTTGACGATATTAATTCTTCCTAGCCGGGAGCATGGGATGAGTTTCCATTTGTTAGTGTCCTCTTTAATTTCTCTTTAGAGTGTCTTGTAGTTTCCAGGGTCTTTCACTTCCTTGGTTAGGTTTATTCCTAGGTATTTTATTCCTTTTGATGCAATTGTGAATGGAATTGTTTTCCTGATTTCTCTTTCTATTAGTTCATTGTTAGTGTATAGGAAAGCTACAGATTTCTCTGTGTTAATTTTGTATCCTGCAAATTTGCTGAATTCCGATATTAGTTCTAGTAGTTTTGGAGTGGAGTCTTTAGGATTTTTTATGTACAGTATCATGTCGTCTGCACATAGTGACAGTTTGACTTCTTTTTTACCAATCTGGATTCCTTGTATTTCTTTGTTTTGTCTAATTGCCATGGCTAGTGCCTCCAGTACTATGTTGAATAACAGTGGGGAGAGTGGGCATCCCTGTCTTGTTCCCGGTTTCAGAGGAAAAGCTTTCAGCCTCTCGCTGTTCAGTATGATATTAGCTGTGGGTTTATCATATATGGCCTTTATTATGTTGAGGTACTTGCCCTCTGTGCCCATTTTGTTGAGAGTTTTTATCGTGAATGGATGTTGAATTTTGTCAAATGCTTTTTCAGCCTCTATGGAGATGATCATGTTGTTTTTGTCCTTCTTTTTGTTGATGTGGATGATGTTGATGGATTTTCGAATATTGTACCATCCTTGCATCCCCGGGATGAATCCCACTTGGTCATGGTGTATGATCCTTTTGATGTATTTTTGAATTCAGTTTGCTAATATTTTGCTGAGTATTTTTGCATCTATGTTCATCAGGGATATTGGTCTGTAGTTTTCCTTTTTGGTAGGGTTTTTGCCTGGTTTTGGTATTAGGGTGATGTTGGCTTCATAGAATGCGTTTGGGAGTATTCCCTCCTCTTTCTATTTTTTGGAAAACTTTAAGGAGAATGGGTGTTATGTCTTCTCTGTATGTCTGATAAAATTCCGAGGTGAATCCATCTGGCCCCGGGCGTTTTTTTTTCTTGGGTAGTTTTTTGATTACCGCTTCAATTTCATTGTTGGTAATTGGTCTGTTTAAATTTTCTGTTTCTTCCTGGGTCAGTCTTAGAAGGTTTTATTTTTCTAGGAAGTTGTCCATTTCTTCTAGGTTTTCCAGCTTGTTAGCATATAGGTTTTCATAGTATTCTCTAATAATTCTTTGTATTTCTGTGGGGTCCGTCGTGATTTTTCCATTCTTGTTTCTGATTCTGTTGATGTGTGTTGACTCTTTTTCTCTTAATAAGTCTGGCTAGAGGCTTATCTATTTTGTTTATTTTCTCGAAGAACCACCTCTTGGCTTCATTGATTTTTCTGTTGTTTTATTCTTCTCAATTTTATTTATTTCTTCTCTGATCTTTATTATGTCCCTCTGTCTGCTGACCTTAGGCCTCATTTGTTCTTCTTTTTCAACTTCCGTAATTGTGACATTGGACTATTCATTTGGGATTGTTCCTCCTTCTTTAAGTATGCCTGGATTGCTATATATTTTCCTCTTAAGATTGCTTTTGCTGCATCCCACAGAAGTTGGGGCTTTGTGTTGTTGTCATTTGTTTCCATATATTGCTGGATCTCCCTTTTAATTTGGTCATTGATCCATTGATTTTTTAGGAGCATGTTGTTAAGCCTCCATGTGTTTGTGAGCCTTTTTGCTTTCTTTGTACAATTTATTTCTAGTTTTATACCTTTGTTGTCTGAAAAGTTGGTTGGTAGGATTTCAATCTTTTGAAATTTACTGAGGCTCTTTTTGTAGCCTAGTATGTGGTCTATTCTGGAGAGTGTTCCATGTGGACTTAAGAATGTGTATCCTGTTGCTTTTGGATGTAGAGCTCTATAGATGTCTATTAGGTCCTTCTGTTCTAATGTGTTGTTCAGTGCCTCTGTGTCCTTACTTATTTTCTGTCTGGTGGATCTGTCCTTTGGAGTGAGTGGTGTGTTAAAGTCTCCCATAATGAATGCATTGCATTCTATTCCCTCTTTTAATTCTGTTAGTATTTGTTTCACATATATTGGTGCTCCTGTATTGAGTGCATATATGTTTATAATGGTTATATCCTCTCGTTGGACTGAGCCCTTTATCATTATGTAGTGTCCTTCTTTATCTCTTGTTACTTTCTTTGTTTTGAAGTCTATTTTGTCTGATGCTAGTATTGCAGCACCTGGTTTTTTCTCCCTGTTGTTTGCATGAAATATCTTTTTCCATACCTTGACTTTTAATCTGTGCATGTCTTTGGGTTTGAGGTGAGTCTCTTGTAAGCAGCATATAGATGGGTCTTGCTTTTTTATCCATTCTATTACTCTGTGTCTTTTGATTGGTGCATTCAGTCCATTTACATTTAGGGTGATTATTGAAAGATATGTACTTTTTGCCATTGCAGGCTTTAGATTCGTGGTTACCAAAGGTTCAAGGTTAGCTTCTTTACTACCTTACTGTCTAACTTAACTCATTTATTGAGCTATTATAAACCCAGTCTGATGATTATTTCTCTCCCTTCTTATTCCTCCTCCTCCATTCTTCATATGTTGGGTGTTTTGTTCTGTGCTCTTTTTAGGAGTGCTCCCATCTAGAGCAGTCCCTCTAAAGTACCCTGTAGAGGTGGTTTGTGGGAGGCCAATTCCCTCAACTTTTGCTTGTCTGGGAATTGTTTAATCCCTCCTTCATATTTAAATGATAATCATGCTGGATACAGTAGTCTTGGATCAAGGCCCTTCTGTTTCATTGCATTAAGTATATCATGCCATTCTCTTCTGGCCTGTAAGGTTTCTTTTGAGAAGTCTGATGATAGCCCGATGGGTTTTCCTTTGTAGGTCACCTTTTTTCTCTCTCTGCCTGCCTTTAATACTGTGTCCTTGTCCTTGATCTTTGTCATTTTAATTATTATGTGTCTTGTTATTGTCCTCTTTGGGTCTCGTCTTTCAGGAGTTCTGTGTTTCCGTAGTCTGAGCAGCTATTTCCTCCCCCAGTTTGGGGAAGTTCTCAGCAATTATTTCTTCAAAGACACTTTCTATCCCTTTTTCTCTCTCTTCTTCTTCTGGTACCCCTGTAATGCAGATATTGTTCCTTTTTGATTGGTCACACAGTTCTCTTAATATTGTTTCATTTCTGGAGGTCCTTTTATCTCTCTCTGCGTCAGCTTCTATGCGTTCCTGTTCTCTGGTTTCTATTCCATCAGTGGCCTCTTGCATCTTATCCATTCTGCTTATAAATCCTTCCAGATAATGACATCCCTCTAGATGTCATTCCTTAGCTCTTGTATATTTCTCTGCAGCTCCGTCAGCATGTTCATGATTTTTATTTTGAATTCTTTTTCAGGAAGACTGGTTATGTCTGTCTCCTTCTCAGAGGTTGTGATTTTGGTCTGTATCAAATTCTTTTGCCTTTTCATGGCGATAGAGATAGTTTGCGGAGCTGGCTCAAATGATGGCTGGGAGAACGTCCCATCTTGTTGGTTTGTGGCCTTCCACTCCTGGGAGAACAGCGACCTCTAGCGGTTTGTGTTGGCCAGCTACGCGCAGACGGGGCTTCTCATTCTTGCCCAGCTGCTATGGAGTTTAGCTCTGCGGTTGCTGTGGGCATGGCCTGCCTCGGGCTTCTGCTCTGATATGGTGGAGCTGCGTTGGAGGGGAAAAAGCCGGGAGGCTGTTTATCTCCGTGAGGGGCCTCCCAGATGCCCTGCTGTCCAGGTGTTTTTGGTGCCCAGAGTTCCCTGGGATTCCCAGCCTCTGGGCTAGGTGTCCCAGGATGCTTCCGTCCAGCTGTGGGGTCCCTGTCCCTTTAAGACTTTCAAAAAGCACTCGCTTTTCTTTGTCCCAGGGGCGCCCGCTCTGGGGACCCGCTCACAGGTCTTACTGTCCTGTTTTCCTAGTATCCAGCAACCCATGCGCTCAGTGTGTGTCTGTGCTCCGGTGCAGATGGCTAGGGCTGGGTGTTTAGCTGTCCTGGGCTCCCGCTCCCTCCCAGCTCCAACTCCTCTCCTCCCGCCAGGAGCTTGGGTGAGGGGCGCTCGGGTCCGCCAGGCTGTGTCTTGTATCTTCCCCCCTTCGTGAGGCGCTGGGTTCTCGCAGGTGTGGATGTAGTCTGGCTGTTGTCCTGTGTCTTCTTGTCTCTCTTTTAGGAAGAGTTGTATTTGTTGTATTTTCTAAAATATATGTGGTTTTGGGAGGAGATTTCCCCTGCTCTACTCACACCGCCATCTTCGGCAGGAGCTCTGCTAAGTGCTCCCTCATTCTTGATATTTAATTTTTCAGTAGGTCCTGTTCTTAATATTTCTGCCTTCTCTCTACTTTTTGGGGTATTTACTGCCAGTACCTTTATCCAAGAAACCCTTTAATTCCCAGTCGACTGTAACCCTCCACTTTGTGTTGTGTTTTGTTTTCCGCTTCTGCTAATGTTTCTACACATGCTGTTAATTTTGGATTGGGTAGTGCTTATGGGCAAAATACTAAGACCAGGCTTATTAAATCTGCAGATTCATGCTATCTAAGCTCAGCTCGACCCACATGGCTATTTGGCAGACTTATTTTGCTCCTCAGTTTATATCCTTGTATTTTCATGTGTCACACCTGCCCTCATTCCTAGTGTTGTTATGGTAGAATCTACTGTGGTGGTTTTCTAACATGTGTTTTGTTTCATTCTGTTTTATTTCCCACCTGTCTATATTGATGTATATAAAGAATGGGAGGTATAGATCTGATCTGCTTGATACAAACTGCTGCCAAATTAATCCTTTTAAAATATATTTAGTTCATCTCTCCTTTGTATTCATGGCTCCCTTGCCTACTGAATGAAGCATGAGGTCTTCATCCTTGCCTTCTAGCCCTTCTTTTAAGACAACACAGATTTTGTCTTTTTAACCCTTATTTTCCATTATGCTGTTAATTCTGGGTAGGCTAGTTACTTCAGAGCATACTCTTTGTCTACCTGTTTCTTTAGTTATGTTTTACTCTCTGTCAGTGCTCATTACAAAAAAGAAAAATTTCCTGATTCCTTTTACTCTCCTTTTTATCCTTCATCTGAGTGTGATCTTTCCTCTGTATCTTTTAATTATAATTATTTTATCTTATTTACCATTTTATGACTTGGGCCATAGTTAATACTTATATTTCTTTGAATTATTCTTTTACATTGTAGATTTTTGGGGGGCAGGAACTGTGTCCTTCAAGTACCATTGGCTTCCCATCAGGGCTTCATAGCTATTCATCTGAAAATAGTTTGCTCATATCTTGGAAGATTTTATTCCTTAATCATGTACACAGTTTAGGAATATCCTTAGAGCAGTAGGGAGAAAGGGAGAACCCTCACTATGTAGACATTTGTCAGTTAACCATGGACATTCGTAGGCAGTGTGTGTATGGTCAGCCAGATCATATCTGTGATGGATTTTTCTTGTCTTTTTATATTCTGTAAAGCACAGAACCTGAAATGTAGGGAGTTTTCATTGGAGTGAGTTGACTGTGATCCTTTCTGATCCCTGGGCTCTCTCAGATGCTTTCTGGGGATCCAATTGCTGAAGGGATATAGGCTTTGAAAGGAAGGACTCAGGCAGATGTGAGATGAAGATCTTGCTCTTTTTTCTCCCCGGCTTGCTTTTAGTTTAATTTGTTTTAAAACTAAGCTTTTAAAGTGTATCAAACAGAAGAAAAGAGTGTAGGGGAAATGATTTTAAGACTTGTCATGTAAACTCAAATTTTTTATCCCTTCTTTGGAATAGAACAGGCTCTTTGCTAATTACAAGGTTATTTCTGAGTTGTAAAAACTATCTCCCTGCCTTTATGTTTCTGTAATTTCCTGTATTCCCCTTTTCAGTCTTGGCTGCCACAACTAAACCAGACAGAAAGTATGAGGACACTCTTTTCTTACATCGTTAATGGAAATCTTAGCAGCACAAAAGCTGTTCCAGGTCTTTTAAATGCATTGGATCTTTTTATTAAAAAATCTTTTAATTTTTGATAATAAAAATAAATTTGAAAGCCTCAAATGGGGCATTTTGGTTACAATAATTTTCAAAAGTGTTTGTCTACAAATGTTCTAGGAGATCTAGGTCCATTTTGAGACTTTCCAACCATTTTTCGTCTACTTAGGAATGTTTCATCTACTTATAAAAATTGTTTTACAGAGGTACATATTAGCTGTAGAGAATACAAATAAATATAAGAAAATAAAAATTACCCAGGACTCCATCAGCTAAGATAAAAACAATGTATATACATAATGTAGGTCTATATATATATATATAGTCAATTGGATGTTTTTGTGCTTGTTTCACTTTTAAAATTAGAAATGAATATTATAACAATCACTTCCTGGCAAATAAAGACTCAGAATAGGAGCAGCGTTTTTGTCCATCTGGTACTTGAAAAACTAGTGACATAGGGGAAACTCATATAAAGCATATATAATAGAGTGAACTAAGTTCCATTTGTCTATGGTGGAGTTGGCTAACATTCTCATTGAGTATATTCTATGTGCTAAATATTTATGTTCATTATTTCATTCATTATCTTTGCAACAGTTCCAAGAGTTTCTTATGTAGATGAAGTCACTGAAATTTAGAAGGGTTAAGTAAATTGGCCATGTAGTTTATAAATAGCTAAGACTTTTCCCCAGGTTTGTGGACCTTTTAATCCATGCTTTTAAGCAGTACTCTGTACATAGGGATAGCATTTATTCAGCGATATTGAATAGAGGAGAAGCAGCTAAAGAAAAAAGGTAAATGTACAAAGATGTTGAGGGAGATTATAATAGTCATTCAGAGACATACTCAGAAGGAAGATCAATAGAAACCAGCTTTCCTAAAGTAATAGTGCTTTATTATAATACTTTGTAATATTAATGCTAATGAATTTTAAAGGTATGAGGTAGAAGTTTGGCATGGATACAACTACTGGCTCTTAATATTTGTTCTGTAGGTCAGATCAAAGGCTGCAAGCTGGTGGTTCGTGACTCTTGTATTATGGCCAGTTAAGTGTCCTATCAAATAGTTTAAATGAAATTCAGTCCTCAATAAGTAGAGCTTCTAGCCAAACTGATCTTTATTTATTAAAAGCTTATAGATTTCCTGTGGATAGAAATAAGATCTTGTTGAATTGGACAGTTCATCATTGTACCAACCACTAGGCAGCCCCATAAATAAAAGTTTGTATTCTGTTTCTAAAGGAGCTTATGGAGCAGACACATATATATACACAACTAATTATAATATTGTATTACTGTATGTGCATTGGAAGCACAGTGAGGGAAACAATTTTGCATAAGTAATCACCAAAAGTAAAATGATTAACATTTTTTCATGTTCTAAAAATCATTTATGCCTATGTTGTGTAATATCTCATTGTTCGAATTAATGTCCTTTTGTTTTTTGTTTTTTGTTTAATTTACATATAAAAATTACACCTCTATATAAATATTTAACTATTTTCTATCAACTGACAAGTACCTTCCAGTTTCTGTTCACAGCTGTGCTTTACAGAAGAATTCTTAAAATTCTTGTCAAGGACTAAGTCAAGTATAAATGTTATGGTAAAATTGACTGACTCTTAATGTTATATGGATTTTTTCTAATGAAATTAGGAAACATTTAAAATCTGTCCTTGGAATAAGCGAAGGTTTAAAGAGTAGCATAAATATAGAAGAGGGAGTACCATAGCAGCCTCTTTAACATTAAAAAAAATGTTTTTTACAACATTTAACAATATTGCTGGAATGAGCATTCACTTTGAGATAGTTTGCTTACTTAACATAATCAGTTAAAAATGTGATTTGTTGTGGACAGGATTTGGTTTCAGATGTACTACCCAGTGGTTCAGCAGTTACTCATATTATTAAATCCTCACTCCCTCTAGTGCAGTTACTATCTGTCAACATAGATGTTACAGAGTCATTGACTACATTCCCCATGCTGTACTGTCATCCCCATGACCTACTTATATTGTGATTGTGAATTATTGTGCGCCTTTATCCCCCTCACCTTTCTCCCCGACCCATCCCAACCCCTCCCCCTTGGAAGTCACTAGTCTCTTCTCAGTGTCTATGAGTCTACTGCTGTTTTGTTCATTCTGATTTGCTTTGTTTTTATATTCCACAAATAAGTGAAATCATAGGGTATTTGTCTTTCTCCACTTGGCTTATTTCACTGAGAGTAATACCCTCTAGATCCATCCATGTTGTTGCAGATGGTAGGATTTCTTTTCTTCTTATGGCTGAATAACATTCTGTTGTGTGTATATGTACCACTTCTTCTATCCATTCATCTATTGATGGACACAGGTTGCTTCCACATCTTGGCTGTTGTAAATAATGCAGCAATAAACATAGGGGTGCATATATATTTTCGAAACAGGGATTTTGTTTTCTTTGGGTAGATTCCTGGAAGTGAAATTTCTGGATTGAATTACATTTCTGTTTTTAGTGTTTTGAGGAACCTCCATACTGCTTTCCACAATGGTTGCAACAAATTAGATTCCCAACAGTGTAGGAAGGTTCCCATTTCTCCACATCCTTAGCAACATTTGTTATTTCTTGTCTTTTAGATAGTGGCCATTCTAACTGATGTGAGGTAATATCTCATTGTGGTTTTGATTTGCATTTCCTTGATAATTAGCAATGTGGAGCATCTTTTCATGTGCCTGTTGGCCATTTACATTTCTTCTTTGGAGAAATGTCTGTTCAGATCCTCTGCCCATTTTTTAATAAGAGTTACTTGGTTTTTGGGTCTTGAGGTATATGAGTTCTTTATGTATTTTGGATGTTAACCCTTTATCAGATGAGTCATTTATGAATATATTCTCCCATAACTATGGGATGCCTTTTTGTTCTGCTTTTTTAGTTTGATGTAGTCCCATTTGTTCATTTTTGCTTTTGTTTCCCTTGCCCAAGGAGATGTGTCCAGGAAAAAATTGCTCATAGTTCTGTTCAAGAGATTTTTGCCTGTGTTTTCATCCAAGAGTTTTATGGTTTCATGACTTACATTTAGGTCTTTGATCCATTTCAGGTTTACTTTTGCGTATGGAGTTAGGTAATAATCCAGTTTCATGCTCTTGCATGTAGCTGTCCAATTTTGCCAACACCTGTAGTACTGATGAACCACTGGGTAGTACATCTGTAAATGGAGTTGTTGAAGAGGCTATCATTTCCCCATTGTATATCCATGGCTCCTTTATCATGGATTAATTGACCATATATGCTTGGGTTTATATCTGGGCTCTCTAGTCTGTTCCATTGGTCTATGGATCTGTTCTTGTGCCAGTACCAAGTTGTTTTGATTACTGTAGCTTTGTAGTAGAGCTTGAAGTTAAAGAGCATAATCTCCCCAGCTTTGTTGTTCTTTCTCAGGATTGCTTTGGCTATTTGGGTTTTTTTTGTGGTTCCATATGAATTTTAGAACTATTTGTTCTAGTTCATTGAAAAATGCTGTTGGTATTTTGATAAGGGTTGCACTGAATCTAAAGATTGCTTTAGGCAGGATGGCCATTTTGACAATATTTCTTCTTCCTGTCCATGAGTGCAGGATGTATTTCCATTTATTGGTCTCTTTAATTTCTCTCATGAGTGTCTTACAGTTTTCAGAGTACAGGTCTTTTACCTCCTTAGGTTTATTTTTAGGATTTTATTATTTTTGATGCAATTGTAAATGGAGTTGTTTTCCTGATTTCTCTTTCTACTAGTTCATCATTAGTATATAGGAATACATCTGTGTATTAATTGTGTATCGTGCAACTTTGCTGAATCCAGCTATTAGTTCTAATAGTTTTCTGGTGGAGTCTTTAAGCTTTTTACTATTAGATATGATGTTGGCTGTTGTTTTTTTTGTATATGGTCTTTATTATGTTGAGGTATGTACCCTCTAAACCCATTTTGCTGAAAGTTTTTATCATGAAAGAATGTTGAATTTTGTCAAATGTTTTTTCAGCATCTATTGAGATGATCATGTGGATTTTATCTTTCTTTTTGTTAATGTGGTATATGATATTGAATGATTTACAAATTTTGTACCATCCTTGCATTCCTGAGGTAAATCCCACTTGGTCATGATGGATGATCTTTTTGATCCATTTTTGGATTTAGTTTGCCAATATTTTGTTGAGTATTTTTACATCTATGTTCATCAGGGATATTGTAATTTTCTTTTTTTGTGTGGTGTCTTTGCCTGGTTTTGGTATTATAGTGATGCTGGCCTCATAGAACGAGTTTGGAAGTATTCCTTCCTCTTCTGCTTTTTAGAATACTTTAAAAAGGATGGGTATTAATTGTTCTTTAAATGTTTGGTGGAATTCAGCTGTGAAGCCATTTGGTCCTAGAATCTGGTTTTTGGGAATTTTTCTATTACCAATTCAATTTCATTGTTGGTAATTGGTCTCTTCAGATTCTCTGTTTCTTCCTGGGTCAGTCTTGGAAGGTTGTATTTTTCTAGAAAGTTGTCCATTTCTTTAGGTTGTCCATTTTATTGGCATATAATTTTTCATAGACTTCTCTAATAATTCTTTGTATTTCTCTGGTATCCATTGTGACAATTCCTTCTTCGTTTCTGATTTTGTTTATGTGTGTATTCTCTCTTTTTTCTTGATTAAGTCTTGCTAGGTGTTTGTTTATTTTGTTTATTTTCTCAAAGAACCAGCTTCTAGTTTCACTGATTTTTTTCTATTGTTTTATTCTTCTCTATTTTGTTTACTTCTGTTCTGATCATTATTATGTCCCTCCTACTAACTTTGGATTTCATTTGTTCTTTTTCTAGTTTCTTTAGTTGTGAGTTTAGACTATTTGGGATTGTTCTTGTTTCTTGAGGAAGGCCTGTATTGCCATGTACTTCCCACTTAGAACTACCTTCTCAGTATCCCACGGAGTTGGGGCTGTTGAGTTTTTATTTTCATTTGTCTCCATGTGTTGCTTGATTTCTGTTTTAATTTGTTCATTGACCCATTGATTATTTAGAAGCATGTTGTTTAGCCTCCATGTGTTTGTAGGCTCTTTTGTTTTCTTTGTGTAATTTATTTCTAGTTTCATACCATTGTGGTCTGAGAAGCTGCTTGATACAGTTTCAATCTTTTTGAATTTATTAAAGCTTTTTTTTTTTGTGACCTCGTATGTGATCTATTCTGGAGAATGTTCCATGTACACTTGAGAAAAATGTGTATCCTACTGCTTTTCAGTGGAATGTTCTGTAAATCTCTGTTAAGTCCATTTGATCTAATATATGTTCAATGCCCTTTTTTTTTTTCTCTGTCCAGCATTTTTTTTTTTTTTGTAGATAATTATTTTTTATTGAAGGGTAGTTGACACACAGTATTACATTAGTTTCAGGTGTACAACACAGTGATTCAATATTTATATACATGATAATTCTAGCTACCACCATACCAAGTTGTTACAATATTTTGACTATATTCCTTATGCTATACATTACATCCCGGTTACTTATTTATTTTACAATTGGAAGTGTGTACTTTTTTTTTTTTTTTTTTTTGAGAGGGCATCTCTCATATTTATTGATCAAATGGTTGTTAACAACAATAAAATTCTGTATAGGGGAGTCAATGCTCAATGCACAATCATTAATCCACCCCAAGCCTAATTTTCGTCAGTCTCCAATCTTCTGAAGCATAATGAACAAGTTCTTACATGGAGAACAAATTCTTACATAGTGAATAAGTTACATGGTGAACAGTACAAGGGCAGTCATCACAGAAACTTTCAGTTTTGCTCATGCATTATGAACTATAAACAATCAGTTCAAATATGAATATTCGTTTGATTTTTATACTTGATTTATATGTGGATACCACATTTCTCTCTTTATTATTATTATTTTTAATAAAATGCTGAAGTGGTAGGTAGATACAAGATAAAGGTAGAAAACATAGTTTAGTGTTGTAAGAGAGCAAATGTAGATGATCAGGTGTGTGCCTGTAGACTATGTGTTAATCTAAGCTAGACAAGGGCAATAAAACATCCATGGATGCAGAAGATTTCTCTCAGTCAATACCTTTTTTCCTTATTTATTTTCTGTCTAGTTGATCTATTAATGTGAGTGGTGTGTTAAAGTCTCCTAAAATGTGTATGTTACCTATTTCTCCCTTTAATTCTGTTAATACTTGTTTTACATATTTAGGTGCTCCTATGTTGGGTCCATAGATATTACAATGGTTATATCCTCTTGTTAGACTGACCCCATTATCATTATGCAATATCCTTCTTTGTCTCGTTACTTTCTTTGTTTTGAAATCTATTTTGTCTGATAAAAGTACGCTACATTTTTCTCCCTATTATTTGCATGAAGTATCTTTTTCCATCCCTTCACTTTTAGCCTGTGTTATGTCTTTGAGTCTGAATGATTCTCTTGTAGGCATCATAAATGGGTCTAGTTTCATTATCCATTCTGCCATTCTGTGTCTTTTGATTAGTACATTCAGTCCATTTACATTTAAGGTAATTATTGATAGGTTTGTACTTACTGCCATTTTATTAATTGTTTTCTGGTTGTTTATATAGCTCCTCTCTGTCCTTTCTTCCTCTGTCTGATATCCTCATTATTTGATGGTTTTCTTTAGTGTTGTGATTGGATTTCTCTTTTTTTATTTTTTTGTGTATTTATTGTAGGCTTTAGTTTTGTGGTTACCAAAGGTCCAAGGATAGCTTCCTTACATATAACTGTCTATATTAAGTTGCTGTTTGTGTTATTTCAATCTAATTCAAACACAGTCTAGAAGTACTTTTTTCTTCCTCCTCCTCCTCCATACTTTATGTATTAGATGTCATAATCTGCACTTTTTGTGTATCTCTTGACTGATTTTATGTACAGTTGATTTTCTTCTTTTGTTTTAATTTCGTACTTGCTTGGTAATTAATTTGTCTGCTACCTTTACTGTGGGTTTATTTTCACTGGTGATAGCTATTTAGTCATAGGAACATTTCTTGTAATGGTGGTTTAGATGTTACAAATTCTTTAAGCCTTTGTTTATCTGGAAATTGTTTATTCCCTGCTTCGAGTTTAAATGGTAATCTTGCCAAGGAAAGGATTCTTGGTTGAAGGTCCTTCTCTTTCAGTACATTAAATATTTCATGCCACTCCCTTCTGCCCTGTAAAGTTTCTGCTGAGAAGTCTGCTGAGAACCTGATGGGGTTTCCTTTATAAGTAATCTTTTTTCAGTCTGTGGTTGCTTTCAGTACTCTCTCCTTATCCTTAATCTTTGCCATTTTAATTTATATGTTCTGGTGTTGTCTTCCTGGGGTTCCTTTTGTTAGTGGCTCTCTCTGTTTCCACAACCTGAGTGTCTGCTTCCTTCCAAAGCTTGGGGAAGTTTTCAACAATGATTTCCTTAAAGACACTTTTTATCCCTTTGTCTCTCTCTCCTCCTTCTGGTACCCCTATTATGCAAATATTGTTTCATTTAGATTGGTCATGTAGCTTTCTTATCATTCAATCTACTCTTCACTCCTCTCCTTCCATTGTATGTTTCATTTCAGTTACTGTATTCTTTTGCTCTTCTATGTCTTTGTTGAAGTCCTCCCTGAGATCTTTAATACTTCTCTGCAAATCAGTTAGCATTTATGATATTTTACTTTGAAATCTTTATCAAGAAGATTGGTGCTCTCCATTTAGCCCTCTTTCTGGAGTCTTTTTCTGTAATTTTGTTTTGAACATATCCCTCTGCCTCCTCATTTTGTTGGGGTTTTTGTTCTTCTTCCTTTGTACTAGATGGATCTGTTTTGTTTCCTGGCCTAGAGAGTAATATGAAGGAGTCATCCTGTGGTGCCCAGAAGCTCAAGACTCTTACTCTCCAGTGCCTGGTTCTACTTTGCAGGAGCCCCAGTTGCTGTTGGTGTACAGTGGGAGGGGCTGCTCTTCTGTCTACCAGTAGTGGTCTGAGCCTGCAGCCCCAGCAGATTGCCTCGGCCACCTTTGTGATCAGAGCAGAGGTCTCTGCTGATAGTGTTGTGGACAGGGCCACCCTCTGCCTGCCCTGCAGTGATGGTGGGGCTGCAGGGTTAATG
Source organism: Manis pentadactyla (assembly GCF_030020395.1). NCBI lineage: Eukaryota > Metazoa > Chordata > Mammalia > Pholidota > Manidae > Manis > Manis pentadactyla. The sequence continues at coordinate 228,022,159 of NC_080020.1, forward strand.
GGGTGGGCTGGGCCACTTTATGGCTCTGGGGTCTGGGGTAGAGTGGGATGCTCAGGATGCTCAGTACCAGGCTTGGACACTGTTGGGGAGGAAGAGCTCTCACTGCTGGCTCTTGCAGTCACTTCCCCAGATGGGCTGAAATGGCCAAAAAAGTTGGGAAAGTCTCCCTTTGCCTGCGACGTAGCAAAGTCTGACACTGCTGCTAGGTGGGTTGGCTCTCCAAAAGTGCGTGCACAGAGGCACCTTGGGGCTGAGTTGCCAGCAAGGGGGATGGAGCATCTGAAGCTCCTGAGAGTTCCGGACCTGTTGGGCTGAGGGAGAGCTGGGGAGGAATCATCTACCTGCTCTTCCTCCTGGGGAGAGAGTTCCATCCAACCCTCAGTCCTCTGACACCCCTCCTGCCACTGGCAAGTCTTTGAAACTGCCACCTCTTCTTGGGGTCTCAGGACTGGTGGAGTGTGCCTGTCCCCACAAGCGACTAGGGTCTCAGCCTCTCAGTGTTCCACCTGTCCCTGATATCCAGTCCTACTAATCACCAGGACCCAGTGTAATGTGGACTCATGCTCCTGGAGCAGATCTCCAGGGGTATGTAGCATTCCTGTGCTCCTATCCCCTCCCTGGTCTGTTCCTCTTCCTCCCACCTGTGGGCTGGGATGAGGGACAGACTTGGGCCTCACCAGATTGTGGCTCTGCCACTTTGCCCTTTTCTGTGTGGTCTTCTTTTCTTCCCCAGATGTAGGTGATCTGTTTTACTGTCTTCAGGTCATTTTCAGGTTTAGTTGTATTTGATGTAGTATCTTCCTTTATGTGTTGGTGGGAAGAGGGTTCCGCCTTGCCTTCCTACTCCACCATCTTTTCTCTGTCTGACTGCTTTTTTCTTGATGATGAGTCACATGTTCCTTTTTACCTAGTGAGTAGTTTTTATATTATATATTGTTCCTTGTGGATGTGTGATAGAGACTTTGAATTTTGTTTTTGATGACTGTTGATTTCATTCTAAGAAGTTGTCTGGTTACTGATTGCCCTTAACTTGGTGCAGGCTTAGTTTTATACTTGGTAAATGTAAATGTGTGAAAAGAACATGTTGTTTCCCAAGTGCATTTAATTGACAAGGTTGAATCTCTGCTCCCTATTTCAGGCCTTGGTATTATTATTAGCCTTTATTAGGAAATTGTTTATGTTCTAGAAGGATTGCCACACTGTGCAAAGATGAGAATGAGAGCAGGAAAACTAGTTGAGGCTATTGCAGGTGATTGAAGTAACAGATGTTAGACCAGGGTGGTATCAGTGGAGATAATTAGAAATGATTGGATTCTTGAACTATTTGAAGGTAGGACTGACATGTTTTGCTGATGAGTCTGATGAGCTGTATGAGAGAAAGAGAGGAGCCAAAGGTTTTTAGCTTGAGCAACTGGACAGATGAAGGTGCCATCTGATGAAATGGAACACTATAGGAGGAATAGATTCAGAGGTGAGGATTTGTAGTTCAGTTTTGGACATCATATTAGCTATCCAAGTACAAATGTTAGCAATTATTATTAATTATCCAGTGAATGTTAACTATTATAATCATTCATTAACTGTATATTGCCTCAATGGTAGATAATTTCCTCTGCTATTCTCTAGGATTAAAGTGATGGTCAGAAACAGACGCTGTTCTTTTGAAATTTGTAGTCTGTTGAGGAAGATATGAATTGATGAAATAACCACACTGTTGATAGTTTTTCCCTTAAAAAAAACCTGTTAAGTAGGATACCTAAAAAGAAATAAGGATGACTTAACAAAATAAGAAATACCTTTGATATCTAAATTTGTTAGGTTCTTAATGTTTAGATAGTGAGGGATACATGTACATATCTGACAAGATTCTCATTTAACAATGTCTCATTCTTAAACTTGGTTACCTTAATTAACATGAAGAAATGAAACTTCAGGAATTCAGCTTTATTTAGATCAAATGAGATAGTTGTATATTGACCCTGGCATTTAAAGGTATTGTGTGTTTCATGAAATATTTAGGCTGTTGGAATTTTCTCCTTTGTTTCTTTCACTGAAATGTTATGTTTTTACTTTTTAGTTAAGGTTCATTTTGTTTTGTAAGCAAAGTCTTTAATAACATTTTATATGATCTGTTGTTCACCTTTCTCTCATGAAATTAAAGTATTAATAATTTTTGTGTTTTAAAAAACAACAGGTTCGACATAAGGCATCACAGAAAGTTTATGCAATGAAGCTTCTTAGTAAGTTTGAAATGATAAAAAGATCAGATTCTGCTTTTTTCTGGGAAGAAAGAGATATCATGGCCTTTGCCAACAGTCCCTGGGTGGTTCAGGTAAGCATACAAAAAGTTTATTTCCCCTTTTCATAAGTGTTTATTCATAGGTTGTGGTTTTTGTACGCTTGAAGTTCTGTATCTCATGCACATACTAACAATGCAGTTAGTTTTAATAAGTTTGGATTCTATATGCTTGTTTAATATTCCTAAATAATATGTAGTGTAGTACTTAAATGACATGTAGTACTTAAATTGGTGCATAAAAGCAAGTACTACTTACAAGTTTCTTTTTTAATTCCTTTATAAAAAGAACTGGATTGGCTACCAGTATACTATTATTCCCTGCCTACTCTTTCACATGATTTATAAAACAGGAACAATAATCAGCCTACCTTAAAAAGAAAAAAAACTTACTACAAAATTTTTTTTAAAATTCTGTATATTTATATTTTGTATAATTTATATATTACCTATAATGTAAGCATTGGGGTTCCTAATTTAGCCAGTTGTTTGACTGTTAAGTAAGGAATGTATGTTTCTGTTTTGCCTCTTTTTCATTTTATCCCTCACTAGCTTTGCTCCTCTAAAGATATTTTTATACTAATAATTAATTCTGCAAACACTTTTGAACAAATGTCATGAGTAAAATTAGGTGTACACCAATGCATGTTCAGAATGCTTAAGTGATCCAGGAGTTTGATACTTTCTTTGCTTGTGAAGGCAATTTGGAGGTAAAAAAATTTTCCACATCAATGATTATGCAATTTAAAAGCTCATTACTTTTACTTTTTTTATGATGTTGATTGAGCCTCAGTCCTCCTCCACTTAATTTTTTTACTGTAGCTAGTGAATAGAAATTCTGATCAGTGCTGCTAAAAAATTTTTATTGTAAATTAAATATCATGATAATTTACTTTATTAGGGAATGATGGTAATAAATTACTCCACTTTTATCTTAAATTGCTCTTGTAGTAACAGGTTAATTGCCATTTCTAGTTTATGATTTCATAAATTGCTATCTGTTCTTTAATTCTAAGTGGACCTTTTGAAATGTTCATTGAGATAGTGAATTTGTGGAAGCAAATCAGCAATGAAATGTTGTATAATTGAAAAAGTAAGAGATGATAATCCTGGCTTTAATTTATCTCTCTGATACAGGACCTTCCATGCACCATTATATTTACATGTATGAAATGTGTAACTGTTTGGGAAAGCTTATCAAAATGACTGACTTATTTCCTTTTTTTTTTTTACTTTATTATTCAGTGATTTCAGTGTATTTATAGAGTTGTGCCTCATTACTGCTACCTAATTTTAGAACATTTTTATTACCTCAAATAGAAACTGTGAACCAGTTAGCAGTTTTCCCCTATCCTCCCTGACTCCAACTGCTGTCTACCACTAACCTGCTTTCTGTGTCTGTGGATTTGCCTATTCTGGATGTTATACGTAAATGGGATCATACAGTATGTGCTCTTTGGTAACATCTTTCACTTAATGTGTTTTCCATGCTTGTTCTTAACAGCATGTATCCGTACTTCATTCCTTGTTATGACCAAATATTCTATTGTGTGGCTATACCCCACATTTTATTCATTCATCAGTTAATGGACACTTAAGTTGTTTCTGCTTTTTGACTACTATGAATAATGCTATGAATTTTTGCTCACATGAATTTTGGTGCATAACACATTTCTTTTAGGGATCTAAGTGTGTCATAGCATATGCCTGTAATCAATTTCAGTATATTATTTCAGTTTTCCAAATCTCAGATCTTATTTTTTAATGACTGTTCAATATTTAATTGCATGAAGGCCCCCCCACCCCCACCATAATTTATTAGTTCACTCTGACTGGAAATAACTCCTCACTTTTCTTACATGAATTATGGTACAATACAAATCTTTGACCCATTTGTATTAGCGATATATTCTTAGTGTGATTTTAATCCAATAGATGAATATTGGCACATTTAAAAAGCTCCTTTGCTAATAGAGAGGACTTTTTCAAGCCATTTGTATGTCCAGTTTGCTATGTTTGTTGCCTGTTTTTCTAGTGTCCTTACTTTTATGGTAGCCACTTCCTTGCTTTCCTTTGTAGTTTTATACGCCCAAATAGGTGTATCCCTAGACACTTCAGTTTACTGTTAGCTTTTTTAATATTTAAGTTTAGGTATGTCTTTTAATTCTCTCAATCTAGAATTTCTCCCTTCTTTTTCTCTTGTCTCAGCAATTTATTTATTGAAGAAATCTGGAATTTGCTGATTTTATCCATGTGGTGTGGTTTTAACTTTTTCCTCTCTCATTTGTATTTTTGTAAGTTGGTAATTTGGCAGAGGCTTGATCCAATCAGGCATGATTTGGTGAGGGTGGCAGGAAAACTTCAGGAGTACTGTTTTGTGGAGGCCAATGCCTAGTTATCTTTGTTATTTTACTGGCTGTTTGTACTCAGTGCCTAGATCCATTCATCTTACTAATCTGTATTGAGATTTTACATATTCATCTTCTTAGAAAATATCTTTTCACACAGCTAGGTGCTTCCAAATACTGTTATCCAGCAGTATATGAATAAAAAAAACACAGACTTTATTTTTGAAAACAGTTGTAAATTTACAGGAAAATTGAACATAGTAGAGAGCTCTCATATATCCCATGTACAGGTTCCCCTATGATTAACACCATAACTTTAGGAAGGTACATTGGTTACAGTGAATGAACCACTATTGGTATTTTAGTTAAAGCCCTCAATTTATTCAGATGTTCTTAGTTTTTATCTAATGTTCTTTTCTGTTTCAGGATCCCATTCAGGGTAGTTTATTACATTTAATTATCATCTTCTTAGGCTGTGACAGTTTCTCAGACTCTCCTTGTTTTTGATGACCTTTACAGCTTTGAGGATTACTTGCCAATTACATTATAGGATGTGTATGCTCTTCTAGTGAGTTTGTCTGATTTTTTCTCCTTATTTAGACCAGGGTTATGGGTGTTTGAGAGAAAGCTTACAGAGGTAAAGTACCATTTCAACACATCATATAAAGGGTACATACTAATGCATTTTTTATGACTACTGATGTTGACCTCAAGCATGATTTTGATTTGAGCATATTTATCACCTGGAAGATTTTAATAGAATTGTTATATTTTTCTCTAGATATTTACTTCTTAGTAATGTCATCACCTTGCAGGTTAATCACTTCCAGTTGAAGGTTATATAGAAGCTCCTCAATTGTAAATTTTAAGTGGATTTTGAAATATGGATATTTTCTTTGCATTTACATCAGGTCCAAAAAGTGATGCTGAAATGGTGATACTGTAGTTTGCTCTCAGGAAATACATCCACTGCAAATTTTTTGTAGGAATGAAGATCTCACTTGTTTTGGATTTGATAGCATGGGAAGTATATAAAGTTATCATCAAAACGATTGAGCTGTAGTATAAGTTTTACATGTAAGTGCTGTTTTGCCTTGTCATTTTAAGTTGTGTTAATTAGGAAACATTACCAAGTCTGCAGCTGAAGCTAGTTTCCAAAGCTATTGGATGTTCCAGAATAGTGGTTAAGGATAATAGTTCTTGGTCAGTTTTCAGTCTCAGCTCTGAACGCAAATAATTGCAGTAAAACTTTACCACTGCTAACTAAGCCTTTGAACTGCTGTGTAGTAAGGATATTCAAATTCTATTTCTGACAAAAATTTACAGAACTGATGATGACAGTTAAGTCAATAGGGCAAATGACACTATCAACACTACTTGTTTATTAACATGTGAGAGATCCAAATATATTTATACAGCTTGCCTATTGATCAATATTATAAAGCATAACCATAGACTTTAAGCAGCATACATTTTCACTTTGTGAATTTGTCTAGCTAAGCCTTTTTCTGCTCTGCCTATATTTTTACTCCCATCTGTTGTAGCACGTCTTACCAGATTCTACTTCAAGTTGTACTGAATTAATGTTTTCTCAATTTCTTTGAAAATATTTTTGCCTGTAGTTGATCTGTACAGACTGTTCATAGAGGCTAATTCTTTACTCACTTCAAATGTGGCACTCACTCCTCCAATAAACAGGAAATACTGCATAGTATCAGTAACATCTATTGACTCATCAAAAGCCAAGAAAAACCACTCTAAATCATTTGCCTTGTTTTTGAATTGACTACTGATAATACTTCCAGTGTCCCCAACTCTCTGACTAACAGTTGTTGCTGAAAGACTAATAGTCTTAAGCAGTTGATTTTTCTCTAGACACATTTCTTTGGCTGATGCAATCAAATACAATTTAATTAATTCACCATTGGTAAAATGGCTTTTCTTGCTTGCCTAACAAGACTTCTGGAAACTTTCTTTGATTTCAGTCTTAATATACGTTTAGCAAATTTTAGTATTTACTATAGCTAGTTTTAATCTTTTAATTTTGAAATACTAAAACAGTACAGGAATTCTTGAAATATTTTTGTTCTCTTACCCAATCTTTTCTCTCTTCTGAGAGAGCCAGTATATGCTCTCCCTATACTCATTCCCTTCCTCCCTATCTCCTCCCCAACTGGATCATGTGATTATTGACTTAATTCAGGTTATTTACTTCTTGAGTTAGTTTATACTTGCAGTGGCTATATCTGTCTTTGCCTTTTCTATTGAATAGGGTATAATTTTTTTTTTCAAAGTATACCTTTTTTGGTTTTCTTATAGTTATCTTCTGCTCTTCTGCCTTTAAAAAAAATTCCCTAGTTTCTATTTTCTTTGGGTTTATATTGTTCTTTTTTTCTTTCTTTATCTGCCTTTTATTGTCAGTTCTTATTTTCTTACTGTCAGATACAAATATCTGTTTGAATATTGGATAATGAGAGAATAGGGAGAGATACTTATTAAGTACATTTGAAGTCATTAATTTCCTTATGAGTTCTGCTTTAATTTTACCGTATTTTTTTAAAGTGGTCTTATTTGGGACATACACAGAAAAGCACATAAAATAAACAGTAGAACAGTTTATCACAAAGCAAACAGTCATGTATTCACTACCCAGATAAAAAAATAAACATTGCCAGTGTTCCAGAAGTCCCCTGTGCTCTTTCCCAATCACTACCTCCATGAGTTCCCCACAAAGAACCACTCTTCTGACCTTGTTGGTAGTCATTTCCTAGCTTTTCTTAATGGTTTACCACCTAAACAAACACGCAGAAATTGTAATTTTCCTGTTTATTGAAATCATTAAATACCTCTACTTTTGTATCTAACTTTTTTGTTCAACATGTTGGTATAAATTGTCCAGGTTGCTTATAGTTCATTAATTTAAATGCTGTATTTTATTCCATTGTTTGTGTATATCACATTTTGTTGATATGTTTTCAAAATTATGTTTTTTACAAGCAGTGTTGTCATAAATATTCTTGTATTTATTTCTGTTGAGTATATTCCTAGAAGTAGCATTTCTGGGTACTTACGATCAATCTTAGTAGGTGGTGACAGCCTGTTTTCCAATGGGTTATCAGAGTTCAGTTCATAAGTTCCTTTGTCTCACATCCTTGCTAACAGTTGGTCTTGTCAGTTTTAAAATTTTTGGTTGTTTTTGTGCATGCAAAGTGATATCTTAAGTGGTTTAAATTTACTTTTCTCAAAATTTAATACCTTTTCATATTTGAATATCCTTTTTTGTGTAATGCCCGTTTAAATCTCTTGCCCATTTTCCCATTAGGTTGTCTGTCAACTTAAAGAAACTGGTAGGAGTTCTTTTTACTTATTTTGGATATGAGCTCTTTACTGGCTGTATGTGTTGCAAGTATCTTCCCAAACTGTCACTTTTCCCTTTCTAATTTTTGCATTTGGAACAATCACAAACTTACAGGAAAGTTGGGGGTAACATGCACAGGAAAATCTTTCTGAACTATTTGCAAGTTGTTGACCTGATGCCCCATTGCCCTTCCAATATTAAGTATGTACCTACTGCAAGCATTCTCCATCATACCCACAGTATAGATGTATGACTATTTACTTGAGTTATTTCTAATTTTTGTCTCTTATAAATGAAATTACTTTATTAAGTTATTTGCAGATCAGTTTGTCCAATTAAGTGATTTTTAGGAAATGTACAGAGTTGTGCACCCATCACTACAATCAGATTTTAAACATTTTCACTATCCCCAAATGATCACTTGTACCTATTTACAGTTATTTCCCATTTCTCTCCCAGCCCTGGTCAACTATTAATGTGCTTTCTGTCTCTATACATTTACCTTTTTTGGGCATTTTAGATAAATGGAATTATACAGTATGTTGTCTTTTAGATTTTCTGCCCTTAACATACTGTTTTTGAAGTTCAGGAACATTGTAGCTTATTCATTTCTTTTTAATGCTGAATAGTGTTCCATTGTTTGGTGTGGTATAATAAAAAATATTTTTGGTCTTTGTCCCCTGTTCCTAGCACAGTTTCAAAAGCTCTTGGATTTCCTGAGTGATACGAATATCTTTGTTATGTTAATGAGGCAAATCCAAGTGGGTTCTTTTGATAGCTTTGGGATAAAGGTGATTGTCCAGAGAGAACAAGCACATGAACAGAGAATTGGGACTTTGAGTTGCTTGACCTCCTGGGAAGGGAAAGGGATTGGAGATTAAGTTTAATCACATGGCTATCGATTTAATTCATAATGCCTGTTAGACCCTACTTCCTGGCTAGTAAATTGATGTGATGGGAAGGTGATGCACCTGATTCCACAGGAGGCGGCAGAAAAATTCTGTTTCCTCCGAGGTCTTGCCTTAAGTGTGTCCTTTATAATAAAATGGTGATGATAAATATAGTGACTCTATATGAGTTCTAGGAGTCATCCTAGTGGATTATCTAAACCTCAGGGACTCATAGGAACTCCTTAATTTGTGTTCGGTCAGTCAGAAATGCAAGTGGCCTGTGGACTCCCAAAGAATGAATGAAGTCTAACAAATGAGGGCCACCTTGTGGAAGACTGGGCTTTTAACTTCTGGGAGCCAAGTGTTTAACATCAGAATTGTATTGTACTGCTCTCAGTTGGGGTAGACATGGAGTGTATGGATATACTCATTTTGTTTGTCCATTTATCAGTTGGGGTTTTTACAAATAGTGTTTCTACTTCAGGGCTGTTACAAATAGTTAATAATGGTGCTGTGAACATTTGCATACAAATCTTTTGTGAACATATTTGATTTCTCTTGGGTAGATACCTGGGAGAGGAATCCCTGGTTGTGTGGTAGGTAAACCTGTTTAACTTTTTAAGAAATTGCCAAGCTCTTTCTCCAAGTGGTTGTGCCATTTTACATTCTCGACCAACACATACGAGGTTCCAGTTCTCCACGTTTTTCCCAACCTTTGATATTTTCTGTCTTTATTTATTATAGCCGTTCTGGTTGGTGTAAAGTGGTATTTCATTGTGGTTTTAAGTGCATTTCCCTAATGACTAACAATATTGAGCATCTTTTCATGTGCTTACTGACAGCTCATGTATCTCCTTTGGTGAAATGTCCATTCAAAATTTTTGCCATTTAAAATTTGTTATTTGCCTTATTGAGTTGTAGCAGTTCTCTGTATAGTCTAAAGATAAGCCCTTTATCATATATATCATTTGTATTTCTTCCCAAACTGCAGTTCATCTTTTCATTTTATTAATGTTGTCTTCTGATGCCAGCAAATTTTTCTTTTAATGGAACCTTATATGTCAGTTTTTTATTTTGTCAATTGTGTTTTTGGTGTTATAAGAAACCTTTGTCTAATTCAAGGTCATGAAGGCTTTTCTCCTTTGTTTTTTCCTAAATTTTTATAGTTTCAACTCTTAAATTTAGCCCTTTGAGCTATTTCAAGTAATTTTTTAGTGTGATGTGAAGTAAGGGTCTGAAAATGTTCATTTTTTTGCCTGTGAATATCCAGTTGTTCAAGCACCATTTGTTGACTATTCTTTACCCACTAAATTGCCTTGGCATCTTTGTAAGACAAAAATAATCTATTGACCTATAAACATATAAGGGTTATTTCTGGACTGTCAGTTCTGTTACATTGATCTACATGTCTGGCCTATGCTATACAGTAGTGTCTTGATAATAGTAGTTTCATAGTGAATTTTGAAATTGGGAAATACAAGGCTCCCTACCTTGTTCCATTTCAAGATTGTTTTGACTCTTCTCTGTCCTTTTGTATTCCATATAAATTTTAGGATTAATTTTTTGGTTTCTGGAAAAAACCTGCTGGGATTTAGATAGACTTTACTTTGAATCTGTTGATCAGTTTGAGGAGAATTGCCATCTTTATAATATTAAGTCTTTCAATCTAAGGACATGCAGTGTCTATGCATTTATTTACATCTTTTATCATTTAGGGTTAAACAGTACTACACACAAAAACACACAAACATTTTTCCTAATTTGGTAACCAGCCTTACAAAGCTTTTCCATCCCTTCCCTCCCTACATCCCACCATCTTCCATTTAAAAAATATGCTGATTTTGGTGTGATTCTCAAGTATGTATTTAATTTTCTGTCAGTAATTGTATTTAATAAGCTTTTCTGTATTACTTGTTTGCCCCTCTTTCTTATGTCTCACAATCCTCTTACTTGGATTTATTCTTCATTTTGTCAAATTATATCCTTGAGCAGTTCTTTCAGAAATGGTTTGTTAATTATAAAATTTCTAAGTATTTGCATAATAGGTATATTTTTCCATCTCATTTGTTTACTACTCTGCCATGTTCTAGGATCAAAACCATTTTCCTTGAAAACTGATGATACAGCTTTGTTTTCTTGTATCCAGTGTGTTGGCTGAGAAGTTTGTTGCCAGTATGATTTCTGGTTTTGTGCATAAGATAGCTTTTCTCTCTGGAAACTTGTAGGATTTCTCTCTTGGATTTCTGAAAGTTAGGCACTGGCTGTCTTAGTTTCTCTCTAAGCAGTTAGAAGTGCTATCAATCTTTTTTTAACTTTATTTTTAATTTTATTCACTCCTAGGAATTTTTATTTACTATTTCCTTTTCTTCCTTTTCTTCTGGTTTGTGTTCTCTCTTCCAGACTGCTTTTAGATACATGTTGGAGCTTTGCTAACTATGCTCTATTTTTCATTTCTGAATTCTTCAATGTAATCAGAGAAGGTTCCTTTACTCAGTTTTTTAGCTCTGTAATTTGTTCTTCTCTTATCATCAGTTATATATTTAATTCTAACACTTAAGATTTTTTTTCATATTAGCCTATATTGTTTAATTGATGTGACATGTTAACTATTTTGAGACTATTGATTTTTACATGTTTAAAGCTGTTCTTTGTCCTATTAGACATTTGCTTGAGTGTTAATTTTATGTTTCTTGAATTGCTTTGCCTCTTTTTCATGGTGTTGGTTTTTCTAAAATGTTAGTTCCTGGTTTTGTTCTATCTTTTCCCAATTTGTTTGTGGAAACTTTTCCTGTTTGCATTGCTTGCTTCTGGGTGAGGTGGGACGTGTTGTTGGGTGGTATGTAAATGCCTTTTCTTCTGAATTTGTGGTGTCTCTGTGTCTTGTGGGGATCACTAACAAATTTCTCTGCTCCCAGTGCTGTTGCTTTAGTCTACATGCAGGTAACATTGCCATTTGCTCTTATTTTGAGCAAGATGCTGGGGAAGGGGAGAGAGCAGAAGGCCCTGTTCAAATATGTTCCTGGTTACTCTTTGCATTGGTATGGGGCTTATTCCCTCTTATTCCCTCTTCCACTGAATCTGGTGTCTTTTAGGTTTTGCTAAATTACTTCTACCTCCTCAACACTCTTTTTTTATGAGTTATATGCAATAATTTGTTTCATTTTCAGAAATCTGGTTTTCTATAAAGTTATGAGTTCAGTCATTCTTTCATCTTTTTATGTTCCTTGTTCTTATTCTTTTCTCTCTTAAAATATGTCTACTTTAATAGATTCCTGTAATTTCCAAGAGGGAAAGTGACTCATTCATGCATATTTTGTTAGTAAGCCTGAAGAAAATACCCATATAAAAGTTTTGGCTGATAATTGTTTTTCCATCAAAGATGTCCAAATCTAAGATTTCATAGTGTCAACTCTGTTTTGGTTATAAAATAATTTGTTTTTTTCAGTAATATAATAGTTTTTGGGTTTTGTTCTGTTTATGGTTTTGGCTTTCTTCGTACCTTTCTTTCCTTTCCTTTCCTTTCCTTTTTCCTTTTTTTTTTTTTTAATTTTTCCTTCCCATTTTGTTTTCCAGCTATTTTGTGCCTTTCAAGATGATAAGTATCTGTACATGGTAATGGAGTATATGCCTGGTGGAGACCTTGTAAACCTTATGAGTAACTATGATGTACCTGAAAAATGGGCCAAATTTTATACTGCTGAAGTTGTTCTTGCTCTGGATGCCATACACTCCATGGGTTTAATTCACAGAGATGTGAAGCCTGACAACATGCTCTTGGATAAGCATGGACATCTGAAATTAGCAGATTTTGGCACATGTATGAAGATGGATGAAGTAAGTAACAAGCAAGTAAAAAAAAATTGCTAGATTTTAAGAAACAAAAAACACTTGAAGTCTGGCCTCAGAGTTTTAAACAGAGATAAATTTAGTTTTGCTAACTGTATAATGACTCAAACAAGATAATAAAATAGCCAAGTCAAAACATTTCCTTTACTAATCATTTGTGTACTATAGAACACTTCATTAGTACTAGATTTTGTAAATCCAAGAGAAATAACTCAGATAACTTAAAAAATTATCTTCCTTGTAGAATATTGACAAACATTTGCTACCGATCAAAACTAACTCATGTGAATGATGATGTAGGTGAAGAAGTAGGACACAAATATAAATTAAGGTACATGGATATTTCCCCTCACCCTTATTATCTCTATTTTTCCTTTAAAAAAAAAGAGATAAGGTCAGAAATTTATGACCTCATCTGCATCAACCACAGACTAAATATGAGAATATGATCTATTGTGGTGCTTTAACTGTTGAACAATTTGTATTATGATTAATACATTTAGTAGCATTAACTTCATAGCTAATTATGTTGATTTATTTTTGTTGCAAAAATTGTATCTCATCTTTTTCTATTTATACTGTAATTCCTGATGGGGAGGTGTCATGTTTTACTTCCATTCTAGTCCCTTGTTGGATCTAAGGGTGACTTGCATATATCAGTCTTTCTAAATGTTAATGTATATTGACACAAACTGGATATCTTTTTTATGGTTTTTGTAACTTCCCAATATGCTTATGTAGTTAATCTTATTTCTTATTATCTTGTCATGATGTTTAGTTTGAATTAAGCAGATTTTCTCTTTTCTTTACCTCTTAACTTACTCATGCCATCTGTGTGACATTCACTTTTATTAATGGTTCTGCCTTCATCAGTGATTCAATTCTTCCAAGCTCAGCTTAGATTTTTTTTTATTTTGGTATCATTAATATATAGTTAATGAGCAACATTATGCTTACTAGATTCCCCCCATTATCAAGTCCCCACATACCCCATTACAGTCACTGTCCATCAGCATAATAAGATGCTATTGAATCACTACTTGTCTTCTCTGTGCTATACTGCCTTCCCCATACCTCCCTGCTTCATTATGGGTGCTAATCGTAATGCCCCTTATTCCCCTCCCCCCACCCCCGCCACCAGTCCCTTTTCCTTTGGCAACTGTTAGTCCATTCTTGGGTTCTGTGAAGCTGCTGCTGTTTTGTTCCTTCAGTTTTTTCTTTGTTCTCATACTCCACAGATGAGTGAAATCATTTGGTACTTGTCTTTCTCTGCCTGGCTTATTTCACTGAGCATAATACCCTCTAGCTCCATCCATGTTGTTGCAAATGGTAGGATTTGTTTTCTTCTTATGGCTGAATAATACTCCATTGTGTATATGTACCACATCTTTCGTCATTCATCTACTGATGGATACTTATGTTGCTTCCATTTCTTGGCTGTTGTAAGTGGTGCTGCGATAAACATAGGTGTGCTCAGCTTAGATTTTACCTCATCTAGAAAGTTCTTACTGATAATCCTAACCTGACTAATCACTCTTTTTATGTCAAATAGAATTTATGCTATACTTAATTGGCCATTTTTGTTGGTTTAGGTTTGTATGTCCTGCCTATCCAGCTAAAACTCAACATCCCCTTCTTTCATGGTCTTTATCATAGAGTCTGTTACTCTGTGTTCTGCATACATTAATCAATGCTTAGTAAGAGTATTTGTACCTAAAGCTCCCTCTTGTGGTGTTTGTCATAATCTAGTATGAAATGGTTAACAGTGAAAATTGTCTTTAATGAAAATTAAGTATGAATTTTCTAATAGAATGTTAAACTTTTTATTTAATGTCTGTTGTATATAATGAATTATATCTATATACTGTACTTCTTTAAGTGTATTTTGATTTTAATTAAACTAGAAACCTTTGGAAGCATGCAGAGAAATATCACACCACATTTATTTAGGGTGTGTAAAAGTAGTTAAGGAAAGTAAGTTGTAGAGTGTGAGAATGTGAGGAACAAGGCATAAAATAGTAAGTACGTTTATGCATAATATATACTTTTACATATATACACATAAGATAGTATATATATTATATATATATTTATAAAATGATTTTGCAGGCATGTAAGTATATACTTAATTCAACTATTTAAGTATCTTAAATTATCTCTACAGGACAGAATAAAATGAGGCTTATATAATTTTTGTTCATTATTTTTTAATTCAGGTACGTGTAGTTGAGTTAATTATACTCCTTGGTTCACAGCTTATTGTCATTACTATTCTACACAAAGGCCCCATATTATTTTTATTTTATTATGTTTTCCATCTTTTAGTGTCAGTCTGATTGTCTTTCCCTAATACATAGCCACTGTAATGTGTTTACCATAAGTTCTTGCAGACTGCTAGTATAGCATCTGTATGTATAAATAGTATAATGGTATGGATGTCATTTTGTTTACTTTTTTTTCCACTCAATATGTTTTTGTATATATTCCTGATATATGTAAATTAGTGCATTGTTTCTTAGTATTCCATAGTATCTATCTGTAAATTGTACTTACCATTTTCCCTTGTGTTGGATTGGGTCACATCCAGCTCCCTGCTACCAAAGTACTATGTTGAACATCTGCATATGTGTCCCATGTATATTCTGACAAGGGTTTCCTGTAAATCTAAACTTAGAAGTAAGACTGCTGTGTCAGATGCTACATAAATAAAGTATCATCTGATCTCCAGAAGGGCTGCAAATGTTAAGACCTCTTGCTAGTAGTGCATTAGAGATCCTTTCTCCTTATATCTTCATGTACCCTTCCTATTATTCACTCTCTAAATCTTACCAATTTCATTGATAGAAAGTAGTGTTTTTTAAAAATGGCAGTTAACTTATATCTAATGATGTCAAACCTTTCTTCATGCATTTGTAGTTATTTCTTGTGAATTATCTGTGTTGTATCTTTTGACCCTTTTAAATGGCTTCTTGTTAAAGTTCAGAGATTCCTTATATAATCGATAAACCACAGATATTGCAGATATCTTTTTCTATTCTGTTGCCCATCTGTGTTTTTGAACAAAAATCTGAAAATTTTGATGTAGTCAAATATTTTTTTAAGTACTGAACTTTAAATATGTTGCTTGCTTTATACCAAGTCTCCATTCCTCAAGTAATATTAATAATGAGAAGTTATATAATATTGAAGAATAAATGTGTTCTTAATTAAAAATTGTACATAGAATTTATAATTTTGTTCAGTTGTTAATGTGAATAGTGTTATTCCAAGTTATAGGTTCCTCACTTTCTTGTCTCTGTTTGATTATTGTTATGGTCTCAGAACCCTAAGAAGCCTTCATGTTTTCATTCTCATTTATCTACACATCTATAGAAGGTATCAGCGAACTAGAGCACAGGGCCAAATCTGGCTATGGCTTGGTTTTGTACAGCTCTTGTGCTAAACATGTTTTTTTCATTTTTAAAAGATTGTTTATAAAAAGAAGATATGCAGTAGAGATCCTAGTGGCCTACAAAGCCTTAAGATATTTACTATTTGGCCCTTTACAGGAAAAGTTTGCCTATAGACAGAAATGCTTGAATTATTTTTGAGTTCCTCTGGCTTCATATAAAACATTATGCCATAGATAAAAGCAAAAATAAAATACAACCATAAAATTATAGCCCACAGGACTAAAATGGTTTGTTTAAAATCATGATTAAGAATAATGGTGTCTCATTAAATTTTGCCATTGATGGATTGTGTATTACACAATTTTTTGGATGCTGTTACTCTTTTTCTCTCTGAAAAAAATATCAGTGTGAGTGACAGTTACAGTATGTTGTATTTACATATAGATGTGTCTCAGTGACAGAAGTACTGCTATTTAAAATTACTTGCACTGATAGACAAGTTGAGTTCCCTCTTTGCACATCTATGAATTTCATAGCAATGTTCACCACCCTTTAAGGCACAATTTACCTTCGTACCTGAAAATAGTATAATATTTTATCCCTTAATATTCTAGTGTATATCAAATAGAGACTATAACTTTTTAAAAAGCTAGTTGTTAAGTCATTAATGTCCTTAACCCTTCTGCAAGTGATACCAATTTTTAAAATGAAGGTGTTACTAATATTTCTGGAAAACCCAATTTTCTGAAAAATTACACATTTAAAAGGACAGGTTTATGGGAACAATAGGGACAGACCATTCAAAAGTTCTGCAGATTTGTAGCCAAAGCCCTAATGAAAATAATAATTGGTACCACGGGGGGATAACCAGAATAATAGACAACTTTGTGTGCCTCTGGGCACTGCACAATGCAAATGGAAATAAAACTTAATCAGTTGGGCTGTTTTTTAGATAGAACGGATCTTCTACTAGCCAAAAATCTTACAAGGCAAGGAATATTCCTCTCTGAGGAAGGGGGCCCCTAGTGCAAGTGCTCATTTTTAATTACTAAAATGAACTGAATAGTTTCCTGCCTATGTAGCAGTCAAGCTGAGGCTTTTAATGCTTCTGATAATAAAGAATTCCATTTATAGTTTTTCTTTTCCACCTTTACAGGAAGCTTTTTGAATAGTTTCTTGGGCCAACTCAAGATTTGTGATTGACCTATTTTGTGTTTTCAGTAAATCTTTTCAATTTATGATATTTTGGCAATTATAAAACACCAAATATAGAATGTTTGCGAAAGCTTTTGAAAATACATACCTGTTTATGTTGCTCTCTACCTTAAAACCCTTCTGTAGATTGCTGTCACCTACTGAATAAAGTTCAAACAACTTAGCTTGTCATATGAAGCCTCTTAAGATGATGTGATCCGTGCCTGTTTTTCCACCGTCATTCTCTATCATTCGACCTTTTTTACCTTATGGTTCAGAGGTCTTAAATTACATGTAGCTCTTTTTGTACCATGCCATTTTAGGATTTCTGGCCTTTGTATATGCTATTAATCCAGTATACTTGGCAAATTGCTTCTTGTACTTTGAAACTCAGTCCAAACTTTGCTTATCTTGTGTAGGCTCCTTAGTGTGGCTCCTGTGTCCTTTTGATATGCCCCCTTTTTGGATCATTATCCTTTGGCATTATAAGTTGTTGAAGACTTGTATTTTCTCTTCCCCAGCCATAGAATCAGCCACTTCTCCAAGGACCTCTGATTTCTTTTATTCAAGAATGGTATTTAGACATAAATATTTGGATACAAGTTTTTCTCTCCTGCTCCTAGAGTATCAGTATTTCTAGTCCCCATCAGCAGACACATGTGTATTGTACATACTGTGTGTACTAATTATCATGCACACATGTGTTCATATTTAGTTCTATACTTACCTGCCTTTATATATAATATATCAAAAGTCATGAGTTCACACCAGTACTTCTGATTCTAGTCATATACTACAGGATTCATTCTACTCCTTTTTTTTTATAATTTCTTTTGGACAGTGAGAAACCTGACTCTCAATATCTAAGTTTTTTTACTTACTTGTTCAACCCTAGTATACACAAAAAAATTACTTCAGAATTACCAGTGCCTTCCCCTATGACAAACAGATCTACTAACTGGAATGTATTATTTTTGTGCAGCTTTT
Source organism: Manis pentadactyla (assembly GCF_030020395.1). NCBI lineage: Eukaryota > Metazoa > Chordata > Mammalia > Pholidota > Manidae > Manis > Manis pentadactyla. The sequence continues at coordinate 228,040,470 of NC_080020.1, forward strand.
CTTTGTGTGTTTAGCCTTATAGTATCCATTTAAGATAGTGTTTTCCAAAGTTACTTAGGTCAGTTCTTCCCTATCCCTATTGGTGTAGTTATGTTATTAATTTATAAAACAGGTTCATTTTTTACTGTTTATATTCCGTTCAGTTTCCCCCACATCCACTGTGATTTTAATTGTTTATTTTTTGGATTGTGAAATATTCCTCTGATTTTAAGAGTCATAATTGTGCAAATTGTTTGCTCAGTGAAGGGGATCCCTTCCTCCTTATCCCTACCACCCCAATCCCATACTTCTTTCTTGCCACCTTTTTCCCATACACCCCCTGTAGGTAAACTCGTCTCTTTGGTTTGTTTATCCTTTCTGTAGTTCTTTAGAATAGGATCAGATTTGTCATAAATGTAGATTCTGTATTCAAATAGTTTGAGAATCTACCTGTGAGACAATTTTAAAATATCTTCCAAAACTTTTTTTTTAATTTAACCACCAATATATTGACCAAAAAATGTGGTTGGAATATTAATTTTCCAAAAGCAGAGTGCTATTCATATAGGTTACCTACTAGAAATTCTTTAGTCCTACCGAAGTATTTATTCTGCAAATGGTTATTCAAACTGAGCTCCAACTTCCCTTTTCCATCCTCATCATGTAAAACCTCACATTTAACTGATTTGGACTTAACTGCATTTCTTGAACATGGTTTATATGAAGTTATTCTTAATCCTTTTTTTTTTGCTCTTTTTTCTATCTAAGCTACCATACCACCCTCACTCCTTTAAAGCCTAGCTTGTCCATCCTTTATAGCCTAACTTTATGCCAGTTCTTTTTGTGTCTTACCCTTTCCTCTCCTTCCTCTGGACCATCGAATGCTAAATAATTTTCCTTTTAATGGCATTTGTTTGTGTGTGTCCAGTCAGGTTTTAGCTCCTATGTCTCACAAGATTTCACTTTTTTTTAAAGTTTGATTTCTATGGTTATGTGTGAAATGAAGAGATTTTGTTTATCCTAATGAGTCTCTATTAATTTTTTCTCTAACAAAAGTCTTAAAGTGTAAGATAGTCCATGATAAAAATTAATTATATACCCTGCCTTTTGAAGTCTTCTTCATTTTTAATCCTAAGTAGTAATCCATACAAAGTATTACCCTCATAATTTATTCAATTATTTTGAAAAGTTTTATTAATTTATATTCAAACGAAAATGACTTGTATTCTCTATTTGCTATATACTTAGGAAAATGAAAACATTGAGTATTGTTGCTAATTTGAGGAATGAAAAAATTGCTTTTGAAATTAATTTCCCATGTTTAACATATATATTATTGCACTTAAATAAAAACATTTACATAAGTCATATTTACAAACTACATTGAACTTCCTTTTCCCAAGGTGGTCAAATACTTTGTATTTTGGTAGTTTGTGTAGCTTCCTTATGAAGAATGTGGGTGATGCACCCATCGATGGGTAGGTAAAGGAAATGAAGGGCATTTAAATTAACTTATAAAATCTTTGCAAGTTTGGACAGAGCTAGAGGTAAATGAGTATTATTTACCACTATTATTATAATGATTTAATTTCATAACATACACGCATATACAAGCATACATACACACATACATGCCACAAAATGTACACACCCGTGCATATATCTACAATGATTCTCTTGTCCTTATCAAAAAGACTTCAGATAGGGATATCAGATTTCTTATTCTTCACTGAAACTAAACACAGATAAGGGTGTGTTTATCATTTTGCCATATGTCTTACTGCCACATTCCATATTTTAAATATGCAACTTGGAGGTGTAACTGGATTCAAACTATTAAGGTCTTTTAATTTTAACATTGACCTATTTGCCCCATTTTTTTCTTAATATAATAACCATTTCTTTATTCATCCTCTAAACTGGGCCATTTGTAATCTTAATCACTGCCATTTCTTTTGGAAATATCAAAGCCTCCTTTCTCTAACAAAACTTTTGTTTCTCCAGGTCAGGTACCTTAAGACCACATTTTATTACTTCTCTTCTAACTACTTTGTAGCATAAGAAGAAACAAAAGTGTCGATTTGCATGCAATTCCCATGGAGTTTACCACCTTTTTCTTTTTTCAGTAATAAAGGCGTCTATATTTTAGAGTTGGAAAATTATCCCTGATCTCTCATATACCATAATTGAGACATTTTTATGTATATCATAATGCATTTTTCCCCTGTCCTACCAAAGCCATGGCAGTAATGAACTTCAGTTGATAGCAGTTTGTAGCCACTGCATCTGTAATAATAAATGAATTATGTGTATTTATGTATGTTTACACACATTTTATGCACATCTGGTTTTCTTATCTCTGCTATTTATCCAGACAGGCATGGTACATTGTGATACAGCAGTTGGAACACCTGATTATATATCACCTGAGGTTCTGAAATCACAAGGGGGTGATGGTTACTATGGGCGAGAATGTGATTGGTGGTCTGTGGGTGTTTTCCTTTTTGAGATGCTAGTAGGTAAGTAAATATTTTAATTTGTTCTTTTTTTCAAGACCCATCTCATAACACTTTATTTTAAGTCAGCAATTTGAGAATAAAAGGAAATTAATTGCCTGTGTCCTAGGGAAGAAGTGAAATTTCTGAAAACTTTGAATTAATAGTATCTGATACAACATTGTTAACTGAACAGAGGCAGCCAAGCATCATACTGGCATAGTAATTAAGTGGAATATGAAAGGAATTGAACATAAGAAACAACTTTAGAGTTGAAAATACAGTTTTAGAAATTGGAGAATTTATTTCCTAGAAGATGACCCTAGAAGAAATTGGTAGTGGAACACTGATGGACAGTAGACCTTTTTATATTAAGTAAATATTAGAACAAGAAGCAAGTTTATAGCTGCAATATTCCTCCATTCTAAGATTTTCTTGATCAATAGTATTTGTTGTAAATATTTTAAATATAGGGCTATTAATATTTGTTCCAGTAATATAGAGAACTGAAAGTACTCTTTATTTTGTTTATGTAATTATGTTAATGTAATTGATTTTTATGAACTGTATTTCATCTATTACTTGTATATACATTTGGTTTGTGTACTTCATCTATTTATTACTTGTATATATATTTGGTTTGTAATTCTAGTAAAACAAATGATACAGTTATCAACCACTTGACTATCAAGGTAAATGTATTTTATAATAATATTTCAGTCTCAGAAAACTCAGAGGCAAATTTAGTAATTTGTTTTACTCTGACCAAATTACAATGTGAAGGTCTCAAGTATATCAAAACTTTTCTTTCCATCATAGATTTCATCCTTAAGATTTCTCATTCCTAAGTACCAGGGTCACAAAAATACCTTACGGCTAAGGAAGCCAATGACTAAGTCACCTGGCTCGGGGATGAGGGGAGATGTAGCTTAATCTGCTTTGTGAGGCAAGTGTGATAATAAGGCTAATAACATAAGAAACAACTTTAGAGTTGAAAATAATAGTTTTAGAAATTGGAGAATTTATTTTCTAGAAGATGACCCTAGAAGAAATTGGTGGTGGAACACTGATGGACAGTGACTGCAATGGGGTATGGGGGGGACTCGGTAATATGCGCGAATGTAGTAACCACATTGTTTTTTATGTGAAACCTTTAAAAGAGTGTATATAAATAATTCCTTAATAGAAAAAAAAAGAAATTGGTAGTGGAAAACCTGTAAAATCTGTATGATAATTGAGTTAATGGTTATTGGTTTTTAAAAAAAATCAGAACATTTTGGTAAATCCCAAATTTAAGTGATATTAGTCATGGGATTTTTTTTGTGGCATAAATTGCCTTCTCTTGATGACCATCCTGTGTAAGTAGTATTGATCTTGCTATGCTCAGTCACATGTCATAGTATTATGACCTACTTTGGGGGCTTTGTCTTTTTAGTAGGTCTCTGCACAGATAATATATTCCCAGGTAGCTGTCCATTCTTGCTACCTCTGGCCCATCTGGTAATGCCTTAAGTGTGTCTTGCAATCTTTTGAAAGTGGTATATAGTCTATCATTTGCCTAGACTCTTGTAGAGATTTTGAAAATAAAATACTTGGAGGAAGTCACATGGCTAATCAGAAGAGACCATTTAAATTCCTGTTACTGTTTCCAACTCTGAGAGCTGAATTTAATGAGTTCAGATGGCACTGATTTGCAGTATTCTGAGCCTTGTTCCAGTGCTTGCTGTGATTGGTTGGCACTGAACTTCATATAGGACTCTATGTACTGCAGTTAAAAATGGCACTGGAAAAATCTTGAATTCATAGCTCTCCTTTGCCCCTCTTTGAAAACAAACAAGAACAACCTGGACACCCAAAACCTCTTTTGAAGATTTGGATTGGCTGATTTGGTAAAGTCTGGTTTGTACTAAGGTGACAAGTAGTTGAGGCATACTGGCCAGGCCTTCAACTCTTATGGCTTTAGGTGAGAATGGACTAGAATCATGTCTTCAGCCTTTTCTGTGTTTACACTTGCTTCAGTGCCTCTGTATCATAGTCATTATTCAGCAGGAACACTGCTTTGGTGACCATTTCTGCCATTTTCAACTCTTAACTATGTCCTCTTAGGCAAGTCACATGTCATTTATCTGGGCTTCACTTCCTCACATGTAAAATAATAGGGCTGTTCTAACTCCTAGAGCTGCACTGTCCAGTCTGTCATGATGAAAATGGCTTCTGTCTGCACTGTCCAGTATGCTAGTAGGCATTGGCCTTATCAAGCACTTAGAATGTGGCTAGGGTGTTAGGGAATTGAATTTTTCATTTTATTTAATTTTAATTTATTTAACTTTTAAATTGCCTCATATGGCTAGTGGCCACTATATTCTGTAACACAGCTCTAGAGACTAATTTCCAAAGGCAGTCAGCCTTAGCATTAGAGGACTCTGACTGAGCTGACCCCATTTAGTAATATTTTTCTTTAATTATCTAGTAAATTGCTTCCTTTCCCATTATAAAAAAAAAAGCCAACAAATTCTAGAGTTAGCATTGATTTTATATTGCTCTTAAGAGTTGATGGTTCATTGGTTAAACTTGTAAATGTATTCTTGGTGTGTGCCTGTTTGTTTTGACTGAGTGTCTTGGCAGATAGACTGACTATTCTTTCATACATGTGGCAAATTTAAACTAACATTAAATACTAGATTAAAAATGTTTAATTTGCATTCTCTATTACACTTGGTGTCTTCTTTCTTGGAATTTTAGGGGATACTCCATTTTATGCAGATTCACTTGTAGGAACATACAGCAAAATTATGGATCACAAAAACTCACTATGTTTCCCTGAAGATGCAGAAATTTCTAAACATGCGAAGAATCTCATATGTGCCTTCTTAACAGATAGGTAATATACATTGAATTTCTTTATAGAAAGTCGTTTAACTTTTAAATTTGTAGAAATGAAAGTATATCTAACTCTTACATGTGAAATCAATCTCTCTCTTCATCCAAATTGCATTTAATTCTGGGTTAGCCTTCCTCCTGCTAAGCCTGGTGTTTGGTTACTCTTGTCATTTTATGTGTGCAGTCCAATTGTAATCTAACTCCAACCTTAACCTTCATGTCTAAAAAGAAAAAAACAGAAGTTGGTAAAATAGTGTATTTAAGAGAAATAAAATTTTTGTATAATTCAAACATTTTATTCTTTAAGGTTGTTAAGCCACATTACTCTTGATAGTATAGCTTTTGAGAAGAGCATTTTACACAGATAAGTGCTGAACAGGTTATAATCCTGCAAACCATTTGTATTTGACTTGGGAGCGTCTCCTTCCCAACCTTTTATTATTCGCATTTGAATATGAGCAAGTCTGTCCTGGAAATTCTGTATTTCTTAAGACAAAATAGATGAACAACGTTGTAAAAACCTGCTTCAAAAAAAGAAGCTAGAAAGCTACTTGGAGTTTGCTCCTTGACCTATCTATCCAATTCTTTGATGGTTTTGCATTTTATATTTGTGATAGCAGTCATCCTGTCAAAGGACCAAAACATACTAGAGAGTGCTTACACCACAGTCCAAACTTTACTCACTGGCTTTATGATCTTAGGGAAATTATTTTACTTTTTTGGGGAAATAATTTCACTCATCCATAAAACAATAGGATCAGATTAGATGATAACTTAGGGCATTTCTAGTTCTAAAGTGCTGTGATTTCTCAGCAGATCTATTGTTAGCCCATACACTGCTGCTGTGAGAAGCAGTACTGCAGTGATTGTGCACATGCATACATCTTGCAGACTTTTTATAGGATAAAATCTTAAAGGTGGAACTCTGGGATATGCATTTTAAAATTGAGCAAAAATTGACCTCCTCCAGAAGTCACATCAGGGTTTCTTCATTCTTAAGAATTAAGAATTGTTTTCTTCATTCTTATCAAACTGAACATTTTGAATTTTTTTCTTTTTCCATCTGAAGCAAGAAAACTTATTTTTATTTTTCCTTATTACAGGGGTTAATCATTTTTATATGTTCATCAATCATTTGTTGAACAGAATTTTAAGATTTGTTAATTATATGATTAACAAACAATGCATACAAATAAATTCAAAACAAATCCTATATAATGTTTGATTTAAGGACCAGATAGGGTTGATGGGGATGACCATAATATGAACTGAAAGATAAAAATGAAGAACAGGCTACAGCATATCTTATCAAAGGCGTACCATTCAGTAAAGATTTGCTTTAGCAAATTTATGGGGCAGGGAGGACTGCAGTCTAAAGGAATGATTATACGTGGAGAAAAGATATTTTGAAACAAATTTAATACCATCAGTATGTCTAGGAGTACTTCCCTCTAAAAAGTTTATGGTTATTCATTAAGCATAGCTCCAAGAACATATAAAAAAAAGACACTTTTTATTTCTATACAGTCCTCATTGAAGACCCCAAGAGTCAAAGAACGAAATTATAGTAACAAATTTCTTGAGGTAGAATGATAATTTTAATATAAATATAGATATAATTTATCAGAGTAAATATGGGTAGCTTCAAATAATATGTGAGTTTTTTTTAAGAAGGGGGAAGATTTTTAAATATATTCTTAAATTATTAGAGAGGTTTTGAATAACTCTTTTATGTACCCAAAGTTAAACTTTCGTCTCATTTGATCATGTGGTTTTAGCACTCCCAGGTGAGTTTTTTTATTTGAAAACTTCATGTGTACTTTCATTCAACACAAACTACAGATGGAAACATACTTCACTGTTCATGGTATTTACTATAAATTACAGTCTTCTCAGTTTTTCTAGAGAGATCATATGCTATACAATTGAGTTTGCTTATTTTTGAGAAAAATTTCAGCTGAAACTTTTAATAAAAATACCTCAAGCCGATCTGTGATCCTTGTTGAGATAGAAGTTAATATTTTTGTTTTTTCATGATCTTTTCATAATAAAATCTCTGCATTGTTTAGGGAGGTACGACTTGGGAGAAATGGGGTAGAAGAAATCAAACAACATCCTTTCTTTAAGAATGACCAGTGGAATTGGGGTAACATAAGAGAGAGTAAGTCAATAAATTTAAGTATTTCCATTTTGTCACATCTTAAATCTCATAAATTGATCCCTCTTTTGAATCAATGAGCATGTTTGATACCCTTAATGCTAATTTTTAAATTGAGAGTTTTCATTTCAAATTTGTTCTGTGGCAGTATTTATAACTAAATTAATATTATTTTAATATCTCAGCCTATTTCCCAATACTTTTATAATAAATGTTACAGATTTCTTACTTTGTCAAGTTTTATGGAACTCAGTAATTTTCAGAATGGGGGAAATATAATCCTTTAATTTGAATGTGTTTGAATTAATAAAGCCATAATTACTTATGGAGACAATACTGTGATGAAAAGTAGGGTAAGCATGGTAATTCATTCTAAGTTTATGTATACTTGACATTAATACATTTTAAGAGTAGAAGTATGTCTACTTCAAGAATGCAAAACTGAAGACAAAAGAATGTATGTGCAAGTTACTGCTGCTTGTAATTTTAATACCTAAAATAAAATTGTTTTCCTTGTTTAATTGATTTATCTATATTTAAAACTGGTCTAATGTAGTAATAAAATACTTAAAACATTTTAATTATTTGAAATAAGTAGAAAATTTTTACTGAAATTACCTGTAGTAAATCATAATAATACATATGGTTAATATGTAATATGTTAGTATTAATATATTAATAATATGTAGTTGACATAAAATAGGGGTGGTCTCTATATTTTTTTATTATAAATGAAGTAATTCATTTCTTTTCCTTCAATAGCGGCGGCTCCTGTAGTACCTGAACTCAGCAGTGACATAGACAGCAGCAATTTTGATGACATTGAAGATGATAAAGGAGATGTAGAAACCTTCCCAATTCCTAAAGCTTTTGTGGGAAACCAGCTGCCTTTTATAGGATTTACCTACTATAGAGAAAATTTGTATGTGATTTGTAAATTTTTACTGTTTTTAGAATTTAGCTATGAAGAGTTGTCTTTGAGATTCTGGATTATAGAAGATAAAGTGTTAGTTTGTTTTAAATTTGAGTTTTTTCAAAAAGACAATTATTTTCCATTTAATTTCATTATTTCTGAATGTTATATGGTACTTATGAATGAATGTAAGGCCACGTTCTATATTTTTATGAGGATATAGAGTAAGACCAAATACCTGCTTTTGAAGGCTTTGTCAACTAATGAGATAAAAGAAAATTATATATTCATAATAAAGGGTAGAATGTGATACTTGCCACTTAAGGTGCCCAAAAAAATCTGAAATCGTTCGGAAGAAAAATAAAAGTCACATCTCTTTGGGGTGAATTAGGGAGAAATCAGAGAAGAGGTAACATTTTAGCTAGTCTAAAGATAAGAAAGTACCTTTCTTACAAGTTTTGAGTGGCTGAAAATGTGGGGAGGTTAGGTGAAAGTTGTGGGGAGATGAATAGTGGAAGCAAAAGTTTGGAATGTAAGCATACATTGGGAGCAGAGTAATAGAGTCCAACAAGGCTCAAACATAGGTATGGGTTACTCTATTAGGACCACTTGGAGAACTTGATGAGACTGGGATTTTGTCTGTAATCCTTTCATGTAGCAAAGGGCCTGGCACAAGGTCATTAAATACTGGTTGACTGAAGTGAGTATTGGGTATGTGATTAGGAAATAGAATGAGCTGGAAGTTAGAAGAATAATGCAGAAGGTGATTGTTGTGTGCTGTGCTAAAGGACTTCTGACGTTGACAAGCAGTGAAGAGCCACTGAAACTGTCAGATAGTTGAGTGAAGCATTAAAGACGTCTCTAAAATTTGAGAAACTTGGTACTGCCATGTATGTAATGATCAGGGTGACCAGTCATAATGGTTTGCATGGACTAGTGGTTTTCCTAGACCTTTCATGCTAAAACCAGGAAAATCCCAGACAAACCAGAATGAGCTAGCCACCCTACTAACAGTGGTGTTCTAAAAACCATTGTAGTGCTTGCTGAAATAAGGATGTCAGTGCCAGGAGAAATTGAAGCATGTTTATAGACAGTAAGGACGGACCCAGTTAAGAGAGATAATTAATAGACAGAAGTGAAGATTCATGTACTAACACCTGGAGGTAAGAGATATTATCTTTGAAAAGGAGATGTCTCCTAGAAGGTTTCTAGAAAAGAAGAATAAAATAGTTTAGGAACTCAAAGTGAGATGAAGAGAAGGAAAGTGTAGTCCCTTTTAGTGACCAATCTCAGAGGCCAGACTGGTCTTTTAAAGGCCAGAACATCTAATAAGAGAGAGAGAGACAAGAAAAGTTTGGCATTTTAAATTCTTGAAAATGGTATAATGTCTAGAGGGGAAAATGTTACTTTGTTTAAAATGTTGAAGTAAATTAAAAGAGAAATCTTTGTGGATGGAATTTAATTCTGAGAATAACTTGGTATTAAAAAATGGATTAAAATGACATACAGAATTTATTTCCTGGCACTGGGAAGAGGGACAAAAAAAAATTTATTTCCTCTCTTTTCTTCTAGGTTATTAGGTGACTCTCCATCTTGTAGAGATAATGATTCAATGCAATCAAGGAAAAATGAAGTATGTATATATTTTTACTACTATATTCCAGTCACGTGTTCTAATATTTTAGTAATATCCATGTGTTTTAAAAATTCATTTGATGCTACTTTTTAAATCATTGGACGTATTCCTTGTTGCAGTAAAGTTCAGCATATTTGATTGATTTGTTTGATAAGCATCACTGTGCAAGATACAATAGCTAGTAAAAAGATGAATTATACATGGATTTCGGCTTAGTTTTAGTAGCAAAAGTGATAGAACAGGTTTATAAACAACTAGTATACTAGTTAGAAACTTTTATTATCTTAGTACTATAAAAGAGTACTGATAATAAGACATAAAGTTATAGAAATAGTGGAGGAATTCAAAATTTGAGTATTTAGGGATGAATTCATATAAATGATAATTTTATCAAACTGTTACAGTGTTTTGTGACTTGATTTGTAACTGCATACAAAGCTAAATCATACACACATGCACATGCACATAAGTGAAGATGCTAAACATTTTTTCTCTTTAAACAAAAACTAAAAAGGTTGGGTTGGATAAACTTGGTTTGATTTATATTTTAGGAATTTTGAAAAAGCGTTAACAAGCACATTAATGTTCTGTGTTTTGTTTTAAATAGGAAAGTCAAGAGGTATGTTGAACACAGCAAACTTGAGAAAAACTCATCCCTGTAGCAATGTTGTGATATAGCCATGTTCCACCTAGCGTTTGGAGTACTACATCTACCCAAGAGAGAAGTTCCCAACCTTTTTTCTACCAAGTATCCCTTTTATTATTGCTCCTATGGATCTGTTATTTAAAATATATATTATATAATTGTATTTTTATTTATCAAGGATATATAACTGGCAGTAAGAACTTCTGATTAGCATGTGGTAACTAGTGTGATCAAATTATACTAATGAATAGCAGCCAAAAGCAGTTGAATTTAACTAGTTCATTGGCCTTTATATTCTTGTTAGGGAAAACTGTAATTTTGCTTAAGATATATGAAATACTTAAGAAACCATGGGAACCTAACCAGTAGAAAGATTCGAGGAAAGAACCTTGGCCTTAGGATCTAATAGACTTGGCTTGATTTTTGGCATTGCCACTTATTAGCTATGTTATCTTGGCCCATTTCTTTACTTTTTTGGATTTCTCTTTCTTTATTGAGTAGATAGAACACTACTATCTTCTTAGGGTTTTTGTTAGGTTTTATGAGACATCACTTGTAAAGAGCCTGCCCCTGTACCTAAGGCACAAAAGAAAGTGAAAAACTTAAAAGGAAATCTTTTATAAAGGTAATAACGTTCCCAAGATGGATTATTTAATACTTTCTATAATTTTAGTTGGTTTAAATACCAACATATCTGGCTACAAGAAGATTGAAAGAATGGCAAGGAGATGACTTGTAATTAATTAGCTATCATTTATCCAAGAGTTATTGATCACAATTCTTCACTGTACTGTGCCCAGCACTGTGTAGGAAGATATTAAGATGTGCTTATATTCTTCTTTTTAAGAACAGTAATATATTTTGGGAGTGTTCAGTCAGATATTCCAAATACTTGTTTCAGATATAGACCTTTTGTGTTTATTTTATAAACATAAGTAGTGACAATATTTTCAAATAATCTGCAGAAGAATGGTAGAGGATAATCAGAGGATATCCTGTATTCATAAAGAATGAGAAACTGTGTTACAAGAGAATTCTACCAAGATTAGACCTTGTCATTCATATGTTTATATAGCATGTTCATATATACATGTGTACTCTGATAGAGAGAAAGTAAGAAATGGAGGATGTTTTTCCTGTCAATAAAAGTCACAGTAAGAAGGTACAAATACTGTATGTACCATTATAGACGAGATTATATTAAGTTGAAAGAAAAGAGAAGTTTATCATTGTTTTCTTTAAGCCTCTCATCTTTTAAATGTGACCAAACTTAATAATTATAGTTTCTTGTTTTCTGACAGATTCAGAAAAAACTATACACATTAGAAGAACACCTCAGCACTGAGATACAAGCCAAGGAGGAACTAGAGCAAAAGTGCAGGTATGTTTATGGATAATTAAATATTTTAAAGTTTAAGTTTAAACATTTCACTAAAGAAAGTCTACAAAGTAATTATCTGATTATTTGAACATTTATGGTAAATGTTTTTTATTGTAAATTTACTGTTCCTTTTGAAATTCTTTAGATCTGTTAATACTCGCCTAGAGAAAATTGCAAAGGAACTAGAAGAAGAGGTAAAGTTATCTACACTTTCACTGACATTTTTGTTCATAAAAAATTTTGATGCCTGACTTACCTACAGAGTCCCTTAGTGTATTAATACATATTAATGCATATCTTGATATATTATAAAATCTTACAGCATCGGTGGACTTTGTTTTAGTAAACAAAACACATAGGTTCTAATTATTTAAGAGTAGTATGCTGTTTTAAAAATATGGCAAACATTGTAGCTTTAACAAAACAGCAGAGCCTTTTTTTTTTGTTTTAAGGTCTTTTTTTATCTGCTTGAAATAACAAATGGTTTCATTTGGTTTTTGTACATACTTTACTTTGATAATAACTTTAAGCATTATTTCAGATTACCTTAAGGAAAAATGTGGAATCAGCATTAAGACAATTAGAAAGAGAAAAGGCACTTCTTCAGCACAAAAATGCAGAATACCAGCGGAAAGCTGATCATGAAGCAGACAAGAAACGGAATTTGGAAAATGATGGTTTGTGGTGTAGAATATTAAAAACTTACTGAGAAAAAAATTCTACCAAGTAGTAATATACGTAATAATGCGTGTGTATGTATGTGTCTGTGTGTTGTGCTGAATCTTGCCACTGAAATGCTTTTTATCATAGTTAACAGTTTGAAAGATCAACTTGAAGATTTGAAAAAAAGAAACCAGAACTCTCAAATATCCACTGAGAAAGTGAATCAACTCCAGAGACAAGTAGGTAGATCCCAATTTGTAATAAGGGTATTACATTTTATTTATGACTACCTATTAACATTAGTTTTAATTGAGAATGTTACAAAAGGCTTTTGCCTCTAATTTTAAAGGGAAATCGTTAGGAAAATACTTCTTTTTTGTTTGATTTATAATGGGGTAACAAATTGAAGTATTTTCATTGTATATGTATATCTGTGTGTGTATGTTATTGTTTGCTTATGAATTGAATAACAGCTGGATGAAACCAATGCTCTGCTGCGAACAGAATCTGATACTGCAGCCCGGTTAAGAAAAACCCAGGCAGAAAGTTCAAAACAGATTCAGCAGCTGGAATCAAACAACAGAGATCTGCAAGATAAAAATTGCTTGCTGGAGACTGCCAAGTTAAAACTTGAAAAGGAATTTATCAATCTTCAGTCCATTCTAGAATCTGAAAGAAGGGACCGAACCCATGGATCAGAGATAATTAATGATTTACAAGGTATTGTAGACTACACTTCAATTCATCTTGATTTCATATTTTGGAAATAACATTAGGTGATGGATAATATGATGGAGTGGTCCATTTCTGAATATATTGCTCTGTTATGTAAATTAGGATATTAGAAATACATAGATACAAAATTTTATGAATCAACAACTTACAAGCTATTATTAAGTGTTTTAAGTATTGAACCAACTCTGAAAGGTGGTAGATTGGGTTCCAGTTGAATTAACTGTAAAGCACTGTACCAACAATTATAAAACTTCTGCTCATAAATAATACCTCCAAATGAGGTGACTGTCAAATTTTTTACTCTTAATATATATGCTTAGTAGATTTACTGTTTTTAAAAATGTTGTAATTTTAGGTAGAGTATCTGGCCTAGAAGAAGATTTAAAGAATGGCAAAATCTTACTAGCAAAAGTAGAGATGGAGAAGAGACAGCTACAGGAGAGATTTACTGATTTGGAAAAGGTAAAACATGTTAAGCTTTACATTTGTCTGAGAAAATGACTGTAGAGTTTCAGATTAGAAAGCTTACTCTAAAGAGAAATCAGTAACTGAAATATTTCCACATGCTCAGAGTCTTATATTTAGACTTAATTGTGTAGATTAGGGATAGATATATTTTAAAGCTTACTATGGCACAAGCAGCCCTTAGTATGTTAGATGCTTATGAAGGGAGAGACTCTCCTGAAGTGTGCACAATAAGGATGCTTCTCCCTAGGGATGCAAGGAAAACTCTTAATTTAGACTTAAGTTTTATAAATGATAAAATTGTCATGGCTTTTGACATTTAGAAGTTTTTCTTGAAAAAAATACTGTAAGCCAGGGATAATTTCTAGGTTCTGTGCAGTTAGTATGTTATTTTCATTCACTGTTTATTCATTTTAATATTTAGTGTGTCATCTGTGGTAGAAATAACAGGATAGGATGCAGTCCTTGTTTTTAACAGTCTCACAGTCTAATGGGTAATGTGAAGTAATATAAAGCACACAGATAATTCTTTGCAGGGTGGTGCATAGAATGGTAGAGGTATGGACAAGGTATGTGGGGTGCACAGGATGAACCCTTACTTGGCAGTGCAGGATCGGTTAACAGCATAAAGGTACATTCAGAATTGGGGATGACGGCATAAGCAAAAGCACAGAGGATGGAAAATAAAAAAGGCATTGTTTGTTTATTTAAGTAGAAACTGCTCAGTATTTCTAGAGTATAAAGTAGGGATCAACAGATTTTAATTGTCTAAGGGAAAGAGAGTAAGTATTTCAGGCTTTGTAAGCCATGTGATCTCTTTTGCAACTACGCAGCTCTGCTGCAGTATGTAAAAAATGGAAATGGCAGTGGTCCAGTGAAATTTTACCAAAATAGACATCAAGCCAAAACTGGCCTGCAATCTGGAATATGGTCCTCACATGAGAGTGTAAGGAATTCAGTGGACAGAGTGAGGCTACAGGCTAAGCATGAGCTAGGTCATCTAAGACTCTGAATACTCTGTTAAGAAACTTAGTTAATAAGGACTTAGAAAATAGAGGATATACAGAAAATAGGTTGACTATTTATGATTGTTAACAATTCTCAACTTAAAACAAGTCTATGTGGAAAATAGATTGAATGGTAGAGGATACTGAGATGTGTTTTTTTAGATTAACAGCAGCCAGAAATATTAGGTATATTTTGAAAGTTTGAGAAATAATGATAGAAAGAGAAGCATGGTGGCTAAAGAATGCTACCCCCAGAGAACACCAGCTTTGAAGGGGCAGCTGACAGAAAAGATGAGAAGCAGGATGGGGAATGCCAGATGAGTTTCGTGTCAGGTATGTCAAAGAAGTAGTTTCAAGGAAACAGTTCAAATGAGATGAAGACTGAAAAGTGTCTGTTTAGTTTGAGATGCCGTTGGTCATTTGATTGAGATCAAATGATGTCCAGGTCTCAAAACGGTCGAGGTGTGAGAGGTGGGTACAGTGGGAAATGGACAGGTAGATAGGTAGATTACTGTGATAAGAAGTTTGAATGAAGAAGGGAAGGAAAATATTAAACATTCTTAGTCTATAAAAAACAACTAAGTTTTTGAAATTACGAGCCAGTCTTTTTTGTTGATAGCTGCCATTTAAAATCTTTAATAGGAAAAAAACAACATGGAAATAGATATGACATACCAACTAAAAGTTATGCAGCAGAGCTTAGAACAAGAAGAAGCTGAACACAAGGCTACAAAAGCACGGCTGGCAGATAAAAATAAGATTTATGAATCCATTGAAGAAGCTAAATCAGAAGCCATGAAAGGTAGGCATTTTTGTAAGAGGGTTTTCCAGCATCATTTTACTAAGAATTGAGTCTGTATTCAACTCTGATTTTGAAAAAGACTTGTTTGTGTTTTATTGCCACATGTTGGGAACTAAAAGAGAAAGACCATCAGGGAAGCTTTACGTGTGTCTGTGTGTGTGTATATATTTTTCCCTTTTATGGCAAGAATTTCTAAGATAATTAGACCCAAACACAAAATTGTTCAACCAAATTTTTCAATCAGAGAAATTAATATTTCAGTTTTATCAACAGTAACAGATATACAGTGTGAATTTCTAGATAGATCTCAGATTTGAGGGATGTGTGCTCTTTCTGCAGTAATAAGTTTGACATTTCACCAGCTTGTTTTATAAAATTCATGCCAGTTATGCAAGATATTATGATTTAAAAGTAATAGCTGACATAACTGGAATATAAGTTCAGTGAATATTTTGTACTCTGGCATGATGAAGAAACTAGGTAGATTTGATCAAAGCCATGCAGTATGGCCTACCAATGAATTACTAGTTACATGACCTAGTAACAGAAAGATTATATGCCTTATTTCCTGTGACCATGGCTTAAACTTTCTGTGTCTTGTTTCCTGTAAAGGGACAATTATAGTATTAGTTTTTTGTGAAAACTACGTTCAATGATACATGAAAAGTACCTAGAAATGCTATTTATTATTAGCTAGTGTTTAAAAAATAGTGTAATTTTTCAACTTTTGAGGACGATTCATTAAAATCTGAAAACTCTTACCTAATGTAACTTTATAATAAGTGTTATTAGATGGTGAGCATTAAGTTTAAAAGAGCAGAGGAACTTAACTGGTTTTGAACAAATTTCTAAACAGTATATCAAAGACAATTCTTTAACTGTAATACTTAAAGTATAAATTGAAATCATTTGATTAGACAAATTTTGCCTGCTTTTTTTTAAAGTTTGAATTACACTTAATTTTTTATTTTTTATATTGGTATCATTAATCTACAATTACATGAAGAACATTATGTTTACTAGGCTCCCCCCTTCACCAAGTCCTCCCAACAAACCCCATTACAGTCACTGTCCATCAGCGTAGTAAGATGCTGTACAATCGCTACTTGTCTTCTCTGTGTTGCACAGCCCTCCCCATACCCCCTTCCCCCATTATTCATACTAATCGTACGGCCCCCTTTCTTTTTCCCCACCCTTGTCCCTCCCTTCCCACCCGTCCTCCCCAGTCCCTTTCCCTTTGGTAACTGTTAGTCCATTCTTGGGTTCTGTGATTCTGCTGCTGTTTTGTTCCTTCAGTTTTCCTTTGTTCTTATACTCCACATATGAGTGAACTCATTTGGTACTTGTCTTTTTCCGCCTGGCTTATTTCACTGAGCATAATACCCTCTAGCTCCATCCATGTTGTTGCAAATGGTAGGATTTGTTTTCTTCTTATGGCTGAAAAATATTCCATTGTGTATATGTACCACATCTTCTTTATCCATTCATCTACTGATGGACACTTAGGTTGCTTCCATTTCTTGGCTATTATAAATAGTGCTGCAAGAAACATAGAGGTGCATCTGTCTTTTTCAAACTGGGCTGCTGCATTCTTAGGGTAAATTCCTAGAAGTGGAATTCCTAGGTCAAATGGTATTTCTATTTTGAGCTCTTTGAGGAATCTCCATATTGCTTTCCACAATGGTTGAACTAATTTACATTGCCACTAGCAGTGTAGCAGGGTTCCCCTTTCTCCACAGCCTTGCCAACATTTGTTGTTGTCTGTCTTTTGGATGGTGGCGATCCTTACTGGTGTGAGGTGATATCTCATTGTGATGACTAGTGATGTGGAGCATCTTTTCATATGTCTGTTGGCCATCTGAATTTCTTCTTTGGAGAACTGTCTGTTCAGTTCCTCTGCCCATTTTTTTACTGGATCATTTGCTTTTTGTTTGTTGAGGTGCGTGAGCTCTTTATATATTTTGGATGTCAACCCTTTATCAGATTTTTCATTTATGAATGTATTCTCCCATACTGTAGGATGCCTTTTTGTTCTATTGATGGTGTCCTTTGCTGTACAGAAGCTTTTCAGCTTGATATAGTCCCACTTTTTTTTACTTTTGTTTCCCTTGCCTGGGGAGATATGTTCATGAAGAAGTTGCTCATGTTTATGTCTAAGAGAGTTTTGCCTATGTTTTTTTCTAAGAGTTTTATGGTTTCATGACTTACATTCAGGTCTTTTATTAATTTTGAATTTCCTTTTGTGTATGGGGTTAGACAGTGATCCAGTTTCATTCTCTTACATGTAGCTGTCCAGTTTTGCCAGCACCATCTGTTGAAGAGACGGTTATTTCCCAATGTGTGTGCATGGCTCCTTTATCATATATTAATTGACCATATATGTTCGGGTTAATGTCTGGAGTCTCTATTCTGTTCCACTGGTCTGTGGGTCTGTTTTTGTGCAGTACCAAATTGTCTTGATTACTGTGGCTTTGAAGTAGAGCTTGAAGTTGGGGAGCGAGATCCCCCTCCACTTTATTCTTCTTTCTCAGGGTTGCTTTGGCTATTCGGGGTCTTTTATGTTTCCATGTGAATTTTTGAACTATTTGTTCCAGTTCATTGAAGAATGCTGTTGGTAATTTGATAGGGATTGCATCGAATCTGTATATTGCTTTGGGCAGGATGGCCATTTTGACGATATTAATTCTTCCTAGCCAGGAGCATGGGATGAGTTTCCATTTGTTAGTGACCTCTTTAATTTCTCTTAAGAGTGTCTTATAGTTTTCAAGGTATAGGTCTTTCACTTCCTTGGTTAGGTTTATTCCTAGGTATTTTATTCTTTTTGATGCTATTATGAATGGAATTGTTTTCCTGATTTCTTTTTCTATTAGTTTTTGTTAGTGTATAGGAAAGCTACAGATTTCTGTGTGTTAATTTTGTATCCTGCAACTTTGCTGTATTCCGATATCAGTTCTAGTAGTTTTGGGGTGGAGTCTTTAGGGTTTTTTATGTACAATATCATGTCATCTGCAAATAGTGACAGTTGGACTTCTTCTTTACCAATCTGGATTCCTTGTATTTGTTTGTTTTGTCTGATTGCCATGGCTAGGAGCTCCAGTACTATGTTAAATAACAGTGGGGAGAGTGGGCATCCCTGTCTTATTCCCGATCTCAGAGGAAAAGCTTTCAGCTTCTCGCTGTTCAGTATGATGTTGGCTGTGGGTTTATCATATATGGCCTTTATTATGTTGAGGTACTTGCCCTCTATACCCATTTTGTTGAGTTTTTATCACAAATGGATGTTGAATTTTGTCAAATGCTTTTTCAGCATCTATGGAGATGATCATGTGGTTTTTGTCTTTCTTTTTGTTGATGTGGTGGATGATGTTGATGGATTTTCGAATGTTGTACCATCCTTGCATCCCTGGGATGAATCCCACTTAGTCGTGGTGTATGATCCTTTTGATATATTTTTGAATTTTGTTTGCTAATATTTATTGAGTATTTTTGCATCTACGTTCATCAGGGATATTGGTCTGTAATTTTCTTTTTTGGTGGGGTCTTTGCCTGGTTTTGGTATTAGGGTGATGTTGGCTTCATAGAATGCATTTGGGAGTATTCCCTCCTCTTCTATTTTTTTGGAAAATTTTAAGGAGAATGGGTATTATGTCTTCTCTGTATGTCTGATAAAATTCCGAGGTAAATCCATCTGGCCCCGGGGGTTTTGTTCTTGGGTAGTTTTTTGATTACCACTTCAATTTCGTTGCTGCTAATTGGTCTCTTTAGATTTTCTGTTTTTTCCTTGGTTGGTCTTGGAAGGTTGTATTTTTCTAGGAAATTGTCCATTTCTTCTAGGTGTTCCAGCTTGTTAGCATATTGGTTTTCATAGTAGTCTCTAATAATTCTTTGTATTTCTGAGGGGTCCGTCTTGATTTTTTCTTTCTCGTTTCTGATTCTGTTGATGTGTATTGATTCTCTTTTTCTTTTAATAAGTCTGGCTAGAGGCTTATCTATTTTGTTTATTTTCTCAAAGAACCAGCTCTTGGTATCATTGATTTTTTTCTATTGTTTTATTAGTCTCAATTTTATTTATTTCTTCTCTGATCTTTATTATGTCCCTCCTTCTGCTGACTTTAGGCCTCATTTGTTCTTCTTTTTCCAATTTCGATAATTGTGACTTTAGACTATTCATTTGGGATTGTTCCTCCTTCTTTAAATATGCCTGGATTGCTATATACCTTCCTCTTAAGACTGCTTTCGCTGCGTCCCACATAAGTTGGGGCTTTGTGTTGTTGTCATTTGTTTCCATATATTGCTTGATCTCTATTTTGATTTGGTCGTTGATCCATTGATTATTTAGGAGCATGTTTTTAAGCCTCCATGTGTTTGTGAGTCTTTTTGCTTTCTTTGTACAATTTATTTCTAGTTTTATAGCTTTGTGGTCTGAAAAGTTGGTTGGTAGAATTTCAGTCTTTTTGAATTTACTTAGGCTCTTTTTGTGGCCTAGTATGTGGTCTATTCTGGAGAATGTTCCATATGCACTTGAGAAGAATGTGTATCCTGTTACTTTTGGATGTAGAGTTCTATAGATGTCTATTAGGTCCATCTGTTCTACTGTGTTGTTCAGTGCCTCTGTGTCCTTATTTATTTTCTGTCTGGTGGATCTGTCCTTTGGAGTGAGTGGTATGTTGAAGTCTCCTAAAATGAATGCATAGCATTCTATTTCCTCCTTTAATTCTGTTAGTATTTGTTTCACATATGTTGGTGCTCCTCTATTGGGTGCATACATATTTATAATGGTTATATCCTCTTGATGGATTGACCCCTTTATCATTATATAATGACCTTCTTTATCTCTTGTGACTGTCTTTGTTTTGAAATCTATTTTGTCTGATACTAGTACTGCAACACCTGCTTTTTTCTCCCTGTTGTTTTCATGAAATATCTTTTTCCATCCCTTGACTTTTAGTCTGTGCATGTCTTTGGGTTTGAGGTGAGTCTCTTGTAAGTAGCATATAGATGAGTCTTACTTTTTTATCCATTCTATTACTCTGTGTCTTTTGATTGGTGCATTCAGTCCATTTACATTTAGGGTGATTATTGAAAGATATGTACTTATTGCCATTGCAGGCTTTAGATTCGTGGTTACCAAAGGTTTAAGGTTAGCTTCTTTACTATCTTACTGTCTAACTTAACTCACTTATTGGGCTATTATAAACACTGTCTGATGATTCTTTGTTTCTCTCCTTTCTTATTCCTCCTCCTCCATTCTTTATATGTTGGGTGTTTTATTCTGTGCTCTTCTATGTTTCCTTTGCCTGCTTTTGTGGGTAGTTGATTTTATTTTTTACCTTTAGTTAGTATTTGGTTGATCTGCTTTCTTTGCTGTGATTTTATTTTCTCTGGTGACATCTAGTTAGCCTAGGAGTGCTTCCATCTAGAGCAGTCCCTCTAAAATACCCTGTAGAGGTGTTTTGTGGGAGGCAAATTCCCTCAACTTTTGCTTGTCTGTGAATTGTTTAATCCCTCCTTCATATTTAAATGATAATTGTGCTGGGTACAGTATTCTTGGTTCAAGGCCCTTCCGTTTCATTGCATTAAATATATCATGCCATTCTCTTCTGGCCTGTAAGGTTTCTGTTGAGAAGTCTGATGAGAGCCTGATGGGTTTTCCTTTGTAGGTAACCTTTTTCCTCTGTCTAGCTGCCTTTAAAACTCTGTCCTTGTCCTTGATCTTTGCCATTTTAATTATTATGTGTCTTGGTGTTGTCCTTCTTGGGTCCATTCTGTTGGGAGTTCTGTGGGCTTCCGTGGTCTGAGTGACTATTTCCTCCCCCAGTTTGGGGAAGTTTTCAGGAATTATTTCTTCAAATACACTTTCTATCCCTTTTTCTCTCTCTCTTCTTCTGGTACCCCTATAATGCGGATATTGTTCCTTTTGGATTGGTCACACAGTTCTCTTAATATTGTTTCATTTCTGGAGATCCTTTTATCTCTCTCTGTGTCAGCTTCTCTGCATTCCTGTTCTCCGGTTTCTATTCCATTAACGGCCTCTTGCATCTCGTCCATTCTGCTTTTAAGTCCTTCCAGAGATTGTTTTATTTCTGTAGTCTCCCTCCTTACTTTGTCCGTTAACTCTTGCATTTTTCTCTGCATCTCCATCAACATGGTTATGACCTTTATTTTGAATTCTTTTTCAGGAAGATTGGTTAGGTCTGCCTCCCCAAGCTCCTTCTCAGGGGCTGTCTCTGTTAGTCTGGTCTGGATCAAATTCTTCTGCCTTTTCATGGTGATAGAGGTAGTTGTGGGGTGTTGGCACGTGTGTCATCTGAGAGAATGTCCCTTGCTAGTTTGTGGCCCTCCTCTCCTGTGAGAACAACGACCCCTAGTGGCTTGTGCTGGGCACCTATGCACGGACGGCGTCTCTGATTCTTGCCTGGGCTGCTGTTGAGCTCTGCATGGCTGCTGTGGGTGTGGCTGGCCTCAGGCTGCTGTTCCACTATGGCAGGGCCACGCCGGAGGGGGAATGGGCGGGAGGCTGTTTATCTCCGTGAGGGGCCTCCAAGCTACGCTGCCTTCCAGGCGGTTAGGGCGCCCAGAGTTCCCTGGGATTCCCAGCTGCTGGACTGAGTGCTCTGGGACACTTCGGTCCAGCTGTGAGGCCCCTGTCCCTTTAAGACCTTCAAAACGCACTTGCTTTTCTTTTGTCCCAGGGGCACCGGCTGCAGGGACCCGCTCACAGGTCTTACTGTCCTGTTTCCCTAGTATCCAGCACACTACGCACTGTGTGTCTGTGCTCCCGGTGCGGATGGCTAGGGCTGGGTATTTAGCAGTCCTGGGCTCCCTCTCCTGCCCCACTCTGACTCCTCTCCTCCCGCCGGAAGCTGGGGCAAGGGGCATTCGGTTCCCGCCGGACTGCGGCTTGTATCTTACCCCCTTCATGAGGTGCTGGGTTCTCGCAGGTGTAGATGTAGCCTGGCTGTTGTCCTGTATCTTCTGGTCTCTCTTTTAGGGATAGTTGTATTTGTTGTATTTTCAAAAATATATACCGTTTTTGGGAGGAGATTTCCGCTGCTCTACTCATGCCGCCCTCTTGGCTCCTTCTCTACATTTAGTTTTTATTAGATATTACATGCCTGCTTTTCTTAATAAACCAAATTAAAAATTTGTTGGAAATCATTTAGAAGATACAGGAAAATATAAAGAAGTAAATAAAAATTACCTGGACTCCTGAATCAGTATGGTCTTTTATATATTTCTTCAGTTGTCTGTACTATTTTGCTTGCTTTCTGTTAAAGACTGTTGTGAACATTTTCTTAGGTTATTAAGAATTCTCCTTAAATAGTGAGCAGTTATCAAGTGCTTGCCATATGTCAGGCTGCATTTAAGTGCTACATATACATTGACTCAAAGCCTTCATAACATCATTAATAGAGTTAGTGCTATTATCACCATTCTAGAGAAGGAAACTGAACTTCAGAGAGGTTAACTAACTTGTCCATTCAAATAATCAGAAAGTGTCAGAGCCAGGGTTTAAACTGAAGAAGTTTGATTCCAGAGTCATGCCCTTTACCGCCTCCTTAACACATAATTTTCATCCTCTGCATAGTAATATGCTAATATGTATACAAGTCATAGAATCTTCCTGGAATGTTTTAAGGTAAGAATAATAACACTGAGAGGCACAGAGTAGCAGGTAGTTAAAAGAAATCTTTATTTAAAAGGTGAAGTCTTTATTTAAAAGATGTATGTTAGAACTGTAAGTAAATGCAGAATTATTTTACTTCCATTAGAATAGATATAATACTGCAGGGCATAGTAGATTTTTGTACCCTGCGTATGAAAAACCTAATTTTTAAGCTCAAAATGGTTGGTATTTCAAATACATTGAGGAGTGGTAAAAATATTGGGAATTAAAAAACTATTTTTAAGGCAGCATTATTTATGTAATTTTTATTAGTACTCTCATGTATTTGATGTAATTCTTTTGTTTGTAAATTCATGATTGTCTATTTTTGTGGCAATAGAAATGGAGAAAAAGCTGTTGGAGGAAAGGACTTTAAAACAGAAAGTGGAAAACCTGTTGCTGGAAGCTGAGAAAAGATGCTCTATATTTGATTGTGATCTCAAACAGTCCCAGCAGAAAATAAATGAACTCCTGAAGCAGAAGGATGTGCTAAATGAAGATGTAAGCATGAAGTTTACTAATAAATAATGATAAACTTTAATTAATAGTAAATGTTTATTTGTAAAGGTTCAATTATGTTTTCAGAATTAAAAATTTTATCTTGTAAAATAATATTCAGACATTTAATTTTACTGAATTTGGATGATGGACTAAATGATAATAAAAAAATTTTTTAACTTATTTTTACTTTAAAAGATATTTTATTTTAAAGATATTATCAAAACCACAAAAATACTTTATTGTGAAATGAATTAGCTGCCTGAAGTCAAAAGTCTGTTTTATATGATCATATTTGCTGCCAGTTTCATTGATAAGAAAATCAAATTAATTTACATATATACTAAGTACTCAATTTATTTTTTTAGGTTAGAAACTTGACATTAAAAATAGAGCAAGAAACTCAGAAGCGCTGCCTTACACAAAATGACCTGAAGATGCAAACACAGCAAGTTAACACACTAAAAATGTCAGAAAAACAGTTAAAGCAAGAGAACAATCATCTCATGGAAATGAAAATGAGCTTGGAAAAACAGAATGCTGAACTTCGAAAGTAAGTTGAGACAAAGTTTTACTAATAAATACTGCTGTCCACATGTAAATTATCTTAGTTTTGTTTTATCTGAGGATTTTCTTTTGATGTTTTATTTTCTTGACCATATTTTCTCTCTCTTCCTATACAAATAATGTGTTTAGTGCCACTGATATTCTTCAGAAAGATTATATTTGCTTCCCCAACAGTTTTTACTACTCCAACCTTAGTATCATTCATCAGTAGAGTGTTGGTGTTGGAGCAGAAGAACGTGTCTGGGATTTGTCTCTCCATGCTCTTCAGATTCTTCCACACAACTGTCTCTTAAGTGTATTACCTTTAGTTTCTGGGACTTGTTTGTTCTTTTAGTTTCTGGGACTTGGAAATGTTTAATTAAGCAAGTACTATATAAATTTCTAAATCATTTTTTAGGATATACTCTGGTACTCTAATTTACTTAGAAAACAGAAAACGTGTTAAAGTAATTTTAAAGTATACATGAATATACTGTAAAAGTTTGTCCCTTCAGTCATTAGTAGTATAATTACTTCTTCCCGGTCATGACCAAGTGTCATATTGGATCCCAGCTATTTGATGAGAGGCAGTACAGTGGAATGGAAAGAACATAGGCTTCAGAACCGGAGAGATCAAGGTGTGAATCCCAGTTCCACTACTTACTAGCTGACCAACATTGGGCAGAATATTTAACCTGTCTGTCTCTTATCACACCTATGAAAGAGGGGCAATAATAGCTTCTTTGTTAGGGATCTTGTAAAGGGTAACAGTGACGTATTCATACCACCTGCTCCCAGTAAAACATAGGGACTATTACTACTACAACTATTGCTGTTATTACTACTGCTACTGTGACTGTTCCCCTTTTATTGCTAATTGTCTGCTTTTTACAAACCTGTGACAGGCCATTAGGGTTGATGCTATCTAGGAAAGGATGGTCAAAGTGGTTTTGTTCTTTTTGCTGTTCTGTTGCCTGGGTGAAGTCTGTACTTTTAAACCTCATGCGATTTCAACTTTTAAAAATTGAAATTACAAACTTAAACAATATTCAGACATTTTTGTCTTTGTTTTTCATGTTTTTATGTGTGGTGTTCGGTTTTTTTTCCTGTATATTAATTAGCTTCATTATTCTTTCTCATTTTAGGCTAGCATTTTCCATGTATCAGAAAACTTGATCCTTTAAGGACAAACTCTAGAGATAAATCTTATAGCATCATTTATTTGGAGAGACCCTGATTTGACTTTCCTGGATCCCAAGTTGAGAAAGTACCCCCAGTCCTGGAATGGAAGTCATGGGCCCAGCTTTGGTCAAGAGCATGAGCTATGAATTTTAGGTTCTAGGGAATAGTTTTAAGTCCACTTGACTGAACAGATTTTCTCCATTGTGTCTGTTCTAATAAGAATGTTTATAGGAATGCAAGAGCTAGTTAAACATCTCGATTGTGTTTCTTCTCTTGTTCTAATTATACTTTGTTTATGCCTAAATTTATGGCATTCCATATATATGGTTTTTATTTTCATTATGAGGGCACACGGATCTATTGTTTCCTAATCCCTCAGTTCCTAACCCTCCTCCCCAAATACACCCACATTTGCTATCTTAACCACCTAATGCATTGTAAGTTCATTGAATGGCAGGAATCCTTGGTTTATATTGTGCTCTTAGCTCCTGAGTAATGTCTTGCACATAGTATGTCCTCAATAAATGTTGTATGAATGCATTATCTGTTCTGTGTAAGGCACCAGTAGTCACTGGTGGGGGATTCAGAAATGAATCAGATACACTTCCGACCATTAAGAACCATGCTAGCATTTTATCAGAAATCATTCCTTAGGGGGAGGTAAAATGGGTACATAAATAATTGGAATATAAGGTTAAAAAAAAAAGCCATGTGATGGGGATTTACATATGAAGTGCTGCACAGACTTTCATTTGAACATCTTTTCTTCCTTCCAAGATGCCAGTTAAACTCTAATAAAGGAATTTTTTAAATGAAGAAACCCACATCAAGAATTACAATGAATTGGAGGACAAGAAGTTCCTTTAATTAATGAGATAGTGACAAGTGGATAGAAACCTTATGACTCATGAAGTAGAGCAAAGGAAGCCACAGCAGGAGAATGTATGAAGAGGGTTATAGGTGAAGAAAAAAATGTTTCATTATTCAAAGCAGATATCTTGAAGGGCTGGAGTAAGATGTGATGCTATAAATGGAACAATCTGCTGATCGTACAACTCTCACCACCTCTAAAGAAATTGCACACACGCGGTGTGGATAATTAGAACAGCAGTATGGGGTCAGCAGCTCATAGAAAAGCCTTTCTTATTCTGGCAGTTAGGGGTGCCCCTGCTTGATGCTGACTTTTTAAGACTGTTCATCTTAAGTTGAAGTTTGCCAGTTAGAAAACCCCTCCCATAAGCATAGAGATTAAACTTTCCTCTTTTGTAAATAAACTATCATGCCTGCAATACTAAAGAGAAAGACTATGATAAAGCAAAAAGCGTCCCAAGGTGAAATATATGTCAGGAATAGAAAAGAACTTAAAAAGAGAGGACAAACAAAAAAACCTCACTGGTAATAATCAGTACAGATCAAAGATTCCAGGAGATACTACTTCTATTAAACAAGAACCAGGTGTAATACAGAAGGGAAAGTCAAAATAGGAAAGAACCCTTGAAGATTAAAAATTATTTCCAGTATAAATTTATTAGAAAGGGTCAAAGAAAAAGTCTAAGAAATTTTGCAAAATATAGAGCAAGGGGAATGACATGGAAAACACAAGAGAAAAATAGGTATGACACAGAGAGACCTTCTAGGAGTTCTAGCATCAGACAAATAAGGATTCCAGAGAAGCCAAGAGGAGGAAATTATTAAAGAAATAATAGAAAAGAATTTCCCATAGCTGAAAGAGAAGTCTTTAGATTGAAAGGACCCAGCAAAAATAAATGAAAAAGACCAACATTTAGATGTGTTTTTAGGAAATTTCAAAAACAAAAGAAAGGAGGGGAGTGTTACAGTTCTCATCTCAAACTGAGGAGGTTGTGATTGGTAGTAGATGCACTATGAAATGGAGATTTGGTTATGTCACTTAGGACAGTGGTGCAACTACTATATTGGGAGCTAGTAAGAGGTAAGGGATAGTAGGAGCTAAATTCTCACAGGTGGGAATATTTGGTAAATAGTATTTAAAATTCGTATCAGGAAATAAGCTGAGATGTGGAGGTGACTGCCAAAAGAACAAAACACAGAAATGAAGCAAAGTGATTTCCTATAGGGGAGTAGGATTAGTGGGTAGGGAGATGTGGATAAGGAGACTGCTGTCTTTCATTATAATCTCTTCTGTGCTGTTCTCTATTTAATTGTAACTATGTGCGTGTTGTGTAGTTACTTTCTGAAAAATACTTTTCTTAAATACCTAGTAAATGTTAGGTTTTCAGAGTTACATGTAACTGGATGCTAGCACCTCTTTAAGAAGGTCATGATATCGCAGTTACACTGGGGCTTGACACAAATGGGCCTAACTGGTAATGATGAGACAGTTTTAAAACTTGACCTTTCATATATTATTAATAAGCATCTTTTACATTTTTGACTCAGAGAAAAAAGAACATATCTTAACAGTACACTTATCATAATAAAATACAGGAATAACACAGATAAGTGACATTGAGTGATAACTTCTTTTTTCTCCAGAGGCTGAAGGGCCATACCTTAGCAGTTTGTATTTATCCTTCCAGATTTTTTCTATGCCTAGAATGTAATTTTTCTCAACCTAAAGTGGATTGTTAGGCTTGCTTTTTATTTCTTTAATTTAATTTTATTTCTTATTAGAAGTTAACATTCATATAGAAAAAGTACACAGATGGAAACTGTAGAGCTCAATGAATTTTTACAAAGTGTACAAATCTGTGAAGTTAGTATCCACATTTAGATATAAAAACCTACACTCCTTAGCTCCCCTCAGTCATTTCTTCACTCATCCTAAGATAATTGGTTTTCAGGTGCTTTTTTATTTTACTAGTTGGTTGATATAAATGACTGATCACAGTGCATGTATGAGAACATGTAATTTTGTGTTATTGGTTTCATATAGCACTATTTGGTCTTAGGACCCTTATACTCTTATTAATTACCAAGAGCCCCAGTTTTTGTTTATGTGAGTCCTAATGACATTTTTTGTTTTAAAAATTAAAACTGAGAAAATCTTAAAAACATAAGAACATACAAGCAGACATTTCATTAACTGATGGAGTATAACATCATCACATGTCATATAGATTCAAGTCCATATATACTAGTGAGAGAATGAGTTTAAAACTAAAACAAAAAACCCTACATTTATGCCAACTATTATGAAAATAATTTGACCTCATGGATTCTCTGAAGTGGTCACAGGGACTCTCAGGGGTTCCCCATACCACGTTTCAAGAGTTGCTGGTTTAATATGTGTATAAGTCATTTAAATCTTTGATTCAATATCCCCACAGAGAACGTCAAGATGCAGATGGGCAAATGAAAGAACTCCAAGATCAACTTGAAGCAGAACAGTATTTCTCAGTAAGTTCCAGACACATTAATTTGAAGATTGTTGTATTTTTAGAATTTAAAAATATTTTTTGCTGCGAAACAAGAAGAATGATTCTTGTCTTTAGAATACATTCTTAAAGCAAACACCAGACAGGATTTTGGGTAGGATGTTTTGTATTGTACTACTCATAAAAGAACAAGTGGGCAAGATAATAGGTCTGTAGTGTAACAGACATCTATTTTCACTAGAAAATAGTTCTAAGCACATACCCATACCCTCTGAAGTTGATTAAATGTATTACTTTTTGGCGAAGAATGTTTTCTTGATGAAAGAGATAAAATTGTCATTTTAACATTTTCGCTTTTTTGAGATCAGATTTAAAATATGAAGTAGTAACTGTTACCTCTGTTTCATTGAGTTTGGCCAACAAAATTTTCTTGTCTAAATTGGTAATATTTTTCTTTGCGTCTTTTCCATACTCTAATCTGTTTCACTTAATGAGAAATACCAGCTATGATATCCAGTTGAAAACCATGCTCCTGAATTACTAGGTGAATTTTTATAAGTTGACTGATTATCAGAAAATGAAGAGCTTGGTGAATTTTAAATTTGCTCTGGGGTTTAACATTACTCAGTGTTAAGAACATATTTGTATGTGCTCAGTTGACTTTTTCTCTAGATTTTGAAGGTGGTAATAATATTCCTAATGATGATGATGATAAATGTTTCTGTTATATTTTTATATTTAGACCCTTTATAAAACACAGGTGAGGGAACTTAAAGAAGAATGTGAAGAAAAGACCAAACTTTGTAAAGAATTACAGCAGAAGAAACAGGAATTACAGGATGAAAGGTAAGGACAAGATACTTGTCTCTTTTGTTCATAGCCACATACTGTGTTCTTAGAACATTGCCTGCTCTTCTACAGATAAAAATTTGTTGAAGTAAGTTAGATAAAAATTTTGACCTCATAGTGGAAGTTGAACATGATATATCTAAAATTTAGGGACTCTTTGGCTGCTCAACTAGAGATCACCTTGACCAAAGCAGATTCGGAACAGCTGGCTCGTTCAATTGCTGAAGAACAATATTCTGACTTGGAAAAAGAGAAAATCATGAAAGAGCTGGAGATCAAAGAGATGATGGCAAGACATAAACAGGAACTCACTGAAAAAGATGCTACAATTGCATCTGTAAGTAAAATTCTTGGTTCTTTTTTATTATAATTAAATTACTATGTCATAAGTCTTACTTAGAAGCACTAGGAAAGTAATAACAGATCTAAAAGAGAAATTGTATATGCCGGCTACGAGATTTTTGATCCACTTAACTACAGCATTTCTGTTGTTTGACAGAGAGCAGCTCAGAAAAAAAACTACTTATAATGGCTTCACTGTTTGATAAATTCAGTTAGAGGACTTACATGAAAGGGAAGTTTAAGACATTGTTTCTTCTTAAACAAAGCTTAGTTCAGAAGAATCATGAAACTACCATGAAGATAGTGATATGCAGGTTAAAAACAATCGCAATACAAATTTCAAAGAGCAGTAAAATATCAAATAGTTTGTCTTATCAGTTATCCAGATCTATTACAAATAATATAGTAATTGAAAAGTGTGCTATTAGAACACAGATATTTAATTCTGTTCAGTGAAAATGAGTAGAGAGGCCCCAGATAGATTTGTGTATATTTGGAACTTGGTATGTGATGGAAGTGGTAACATAAAAATTAATGGGAAAGGATACAGATTTAATACATGATTTTGGGATAGCTATATTTTTAAGATAGGAATAAAATTTAGATCCTTTTACCACATACAAAAAACCCAAAAAGTAAAAATCTGGCTATCTTGACCTAAATATGAAAAAATAAAGAATTTAAAAGAATTTAATTTACCAGAACAGAGCCCAAAACTTACTTATAGCAGAAGATAATAAATGACAGGAAGAAGAAATTTGTAATGTATTTATTAAATGAGAAATTAATATCTAGAATATATGTGGAGCTACTACAGTTTGATAAGTAAAAGTTAAACAATCCAAAAGAAAAATAGGCCAAAAGAGAACATTTTAAATATAAGCATTTAACCTAACTACTCTTTAAGAAAAGGCTAGATAAATTATCTTTGAAATGCCATTTCATATCCAGCACATGGGCAAAATGCAATTTCTGACTAACTTCAAGTGTTCAAAGGGTGTCTGGAAAATGACATTCTTATTTACTAGTCTGGGGGCTGAAATTTAGTAGGGTATAGTGTAGTATAATAAATAGTATGGAAACTTCTAGTAAATTATAATATTCATATAATCCAAAGAAAGTCCATGGTAATATAAATATGTTTGAGAAATTCATGCACAGCTGCATAAATGTTTGTAATGCAGTAATTCAAATAAATGTAAAAGTAAAAATTCAAGTGTCTTACCATAGATGAATAAATAAATGTGGTAGAAGATGGAGCTACTATATCAGTTTAAATGAATTAGCTCTTCATATATATCAACAATTTAATTCTTAATATAATGTTGAGTGAAAGCAATTACAGAAAGATAAATAAGGTATGATGCTATTTATGGACAATTTAAAATCACATAAAACCACACTATGTATTGTTTATGTGTTTGTTAATAAAAGTACACAATCATGGATGGGAAGGATGACATGTAATTCACAATAAAATATCCTTCAGGAAAGGAAAATAGGAATAGGATTTGAAGAGAATATAGAAGGATATCAACATCTGTAGTAAAGTTTTGTTTTTCAAAATTACATTCTGAAAGAAATACTAGTTTTAAAATTTGTTTATTCTGCATGATGGTTTGCAGAGTTTTGTTACAGTATTTGCTTTTGTTTATTAAATATTTTTCTCATTAAAAATACTGCTAAGGATTTTGGAGACAAGGACAATTTTTTGGCTTCTTAGGGGGCATGTAAAGTCTACTATGGTTAGCAAAATGTCATCAAGGATGAAATTTGGTAAGGTAGCACAAAGGCAAGTGTAGAGACAGATGTACTTAGAAAAGCAACATTCTAGGATATTTTCATTTTTAATTATTACTCTAGTTTTGTAGCTTGGAATGTTACTTCTTTTCTACTTTCATTTTATAGCTAGAAGAAACTAATAGGACACTAACTAGTGATGTTGCCAATCTTGCAAATGAGAAAGAAGAATTAAATAACAAATTGAAAGATGCCCAAGAGCGTATGTATTGACAAAGAATTATTTTAAATATACCTTATGTTTGTCAGTTGCCATAATTACCAATGTGCTTTGTACCTTTTTCCTATTTCAGAGCTATCAAGGTTGAAAGATGAGGAGATAAGTGCAGCAGCTATTAAAGCACAATTTGAGAAGCAGCTGTTAACAGAGAGGACACTCAAAACTCAAGTATGTATAATGAACTCCTATAAATAATGATTTTGAGTTTTTCTAGATTCTCTCTTTTACATTTTACTTCTAGCTTAGAGATTGGCAGTAGCTGTCATTGAATGTATCAGTATTTATAAATAGTCACAATTATCTGATTTTTGACATGTTGGAGAATCTAGTTTTGATTAACATTGTCCAATTCAATAAAGTTTTTCTTTATTTTTCTATATGGAATCATATTATCATATTCTCCCCTGATTTGTTATTATAATCTGGTATGTTTTCCTGCTTTTAAGAAACTGGAGAATTTTTGCTGACAGCCTGTAAAAGGTCAGTTAATCTGAAAAGGCATCTGTGATTATTGACCATTCTGCTGCTAACTTCCATGGTTGTATATATGGCACGAATATTTGTGGGTCCTAGGTGCTCTCTTCTGTGGTTGGACAAATTTTATTAATGTGATGCCAATTCAACATTCTCTTCCTCGAGGATAAAAGATCTGCCTAGTAAAATTCTCTCTTGGAATTAAAAACTCAATTCTGTATAGAAAGTGACATCAGATCAAACCTATAAATATTTTAAATTATAGTTCTCAGAAAACGTAAGAGTGCAAAACTGATAGAGCATAAAGGATGATGAGTAATGAGGGATAATTAAGGATAATGAGTAATGAAGAAGTACATTATTTAACATAGAAAGTATTTCTTTGTGGCCCTGTGTATAGGAAAGGAGAGGTTTAGTGGTTGTATAATTTGCTACTGGTGAGTTACCAAAAAACTGTCAACATTATTTATTTATATATATATACTTATTTTTATATTTTAAGGCTGTGAATAAGTTGGCTGAGATCATGAATCGAAAAGAACCTGTCAAGCGTGGTAATGACACAGATGTGCGGAGAAAAGAGAAAGAGAATAGAAAGCTACATATGGAGCTTAAATCTGAACGTGAAAAGTTGACCCAGCAGATGATCAAGTATCAGAAAGAACTGAATGAAATGCAGGCTGTAAGAATGTTTTTTGGACTCTAAAGACTTCTTTTTAAGAAGTAGAATATATATATTTTACTGGTCGTAGAATATGTCTGTTACTTAACAATTATTATTGAACTAAATCAAAATCATGAGATCCATGGCTTTCAGTTAACTTAATGTAATTTAATTTCTTGTAGCAAATAGCTGAAGAGAGCCAGATTCGAATTGAACTGCAGATGACACTGGACAGTAAAGACAGTGACATTGAGCAGCTGCGGTCACAGCTCCAAGCCTTGCATATTGGTCTAGATAGTTCCAGTATAGGCAGTGGACCAGGGGATGCTGAGGCAGATGATGGGTTTCCAGGTATGGATTTGTTTTCAGCTCTCATGTTTATTTTTATTAAAAGCTTTTTGTCTTAAATATCAATCAGCTGATTATTTAAAGCCCTCTGACTGGCTTTACTCTTGAGGAAAAATGCTTGTCGTTTCATTAAGGAGGAACCTACTCCTAAGAGTGGAGATTCAAATGATATTTTAAACTTAATTTACTGATTTTTGACAAATTTTTTTCATTAAAAAATGCAAAAGGAAATTCCTCATGCTTAATTACTTGAATTGGCTCTTTATATATTATAGGTAGGTCTCTTTTTAAACTTTCGTTTTATCTTCTTAACTTTTTCTGCATTCTTACTTCCTTTTATTTTGGGTGTTTAGTTCATATCACTCAGTCACACACTATGGAATCCATGTCATTCACCTACCAACGTTCCTCTACTTCTCTCAATATTGCCACTAAGCCTTCCAGTTCTCATGTGCTTCTTGACTCTGATTCTGACTCAGAAGAAGAATCTTTGCCTAACTTCCCTATTTCATCGGAACCTAATGGTACAGGTGATACCCTGAAAATCTTTTACCTTTGGAGTTTTTCCCACTACCCTTAATATCAGCCCTTTTGAAAAATTTTTATAACATTAACTAATATTCACTAACTTTAACAAGTTGCTCTGGCCACAATTCAGAAGAAACTGCTGCATGAACAAAGAATTTGTTTTCAAGATATTTTCACATTGCATTGCTTTTACAATTGATAGATTTATTTTGTCAACTTAAATGGATTAGTGATTTATATAATTTAAGAACGTACAGCTTCACTGACCATTTTCAACTTAAGAAGAATTCTCAAGTTTCATGTCAAGAGTGACAGTGTAGAAAAAGCACGTAGGCTGTTTTAGAGGATGTGGTTAAGTTTTCACTGAGCACTTAGGTAGCCAACATTGGGTTAGGCCTGAAAAGAGAGTATAAGACAATTTGACCTAATCCTTGCCCTAAGAGGACTAGAGTTTCAGTGAAGAAACCAGATGGAAAACACATAAAACTGTGTTTAACACAAAGTTAGTATAAGTACAAAAAAAAATGTTTAATATAAATGCCACAGGAAATTAGTATATGAGCAGTTGAAGGTAAATTTTAGTCTCTGATGAATTGAATTGAAAGTAAAAAAGAGCTGTTGTTACTCACATTGTCACATTTCCAAGGTATATGTCAGTATATAATGTAGCTTATATGCTAATTGTATTGGCGTTTTAGATCTTAGCAATAAGATCTTGGTC
Source organism: Manis pentadactyla (assembly GCF_030020395.1). Taxonomy (NCBI): domain Eukaryota; kingdom Metazoa; phylum Chordata; class Mammalia; order Pholidota; family Manidae; genus Manis; species Manis pentadactyla. Next base: position 228,075,424 of record NC_080020.1, read on the forward strand.
TTACCCATGTTGTTAGATGTCATCTGATTGAGCCCCTTAAACTGGTGTAGGATCATGTCCAGACAGTTGAGTAGTACATGGACTGCTTTTAATGACAGTTTCTGTTCATAGAATCTGGAAGGTTGTTGATGTCAGATGAGAAAGGGTTATATGTGCTGGAGTCAGACACAGCCCTTTGCGACCTTCTTATGGGGTTGTGAGGATGAAAGAAAGCAGGTGGAGCATGTAGCACAGTTCAGAAACATAGGTGTTTAATAAGTGATAGCTACTTTTATTATTAGAGTAACCTCCAAATGTGCTTACTTCATTTAATTATTTCAACAAAAGATACTGATCAAGTGCCATTAGAACAGATTCCAAGGATATAGACACTAAGCTTTCTTCATTGAACTAGAATTTTATTGATTTTGCTATTTTGGAACTTAAATTTTTTTTGCGTATTTATACTGTTACTCATTAACCAAATTTGACCTGTAATTTACACAATTTCGTGTCATTTTATTATAGCCATTCTAAAAGTCCATTCTCTCTGAACATGTAGTTATTCATCTTAAATGCTTTCTTTTCAAAGAAGATGTGCACTGTATTTATAGTTAGGCCTTCTTCCAAAGGAAAAGTAAAATTCTTTTAGAGATGTACCAGTGAAGCAGCAGAGATCTGCTTTTCCTATTTGCAACTTATCTGCTGAACTTTGCAAATGCATGAATTTAACACAGGGTATTTGACTTTCATAAGTTATAGAACATGTATTTCCACTGTGATGTTAATCTGGGTTTTGTTTTGGATTGTGTAACTTGCTTATACTTATCATGCATTATTATTGTATCCTAGATATGTGTAATGATAAATTCTAAAGGGTACATTTTATTTGTTTTGTGACCTTTATATTAGAATTTTATTAAATTCCTCATTAACAGAATTGTTACATTTATCAATATATCTGATGCTTATTTATAGAATCAAGACTAGAGGGATGGCTTTCATTGCCTGTGCGAAACAATACTAAGAAATTTGGATGGGTTAAAAAGGTAATTGGTATTTTTTAATAGGGTTCTTCTCTTTTGCTTTTGGTTTAGCTGTAGCCATTTCACTTGTATAGTTGTAAGACATATATAGCTAGAACTTTTAGACACATAAAACTTGTTTGTACTTTGTGATTTAGAATGATGAGATTATTTGTATCTTTGTTTTAAAAAAATATTTTATTATTAACATGTTAGTAAGTCAGGTTTTAATGTTGGGAAAAGAGACACCTGTTGACTTTGCTACTTTAGCAATTTCAGTGGGAAAACAGCTTTGGGTATGACATTAATACCCATTTATTTCTTTCCTTCTGCTCCTATAATTATTAGTGGTGTGTTTAATAAATGTCTTAGTCCATTAATGCTGCTATAACAAAATAGTACAGACTGGGTAGCTTATGAATAACAACAAATTAATTTATCATGTTGTGGAGGCTGCAAGTCCAAGTCGTAGGGTGCCAGTATGGTTGAATTCTGGTGAGGCCTTTTTCCAGGTTGAAGATGCTTGCTGTGTTCTCACATAATGGAAGGGGCTAGGAATCTCTCTGGAACTCCTTATATGAAGGGCACTGATCCCACTCAGGAAGGCTCTGCTCTCATGACCTAACTACCTTCCAAAGGCCCCTCCTAACACCATCTTATTAGGTGTGAGGATTTAACATAGTAATTTGGGGAGAACATAAAACATTTAAATCATAGCAATAGGGTTACCTATACCTATTGATATCTTGAAGCTAAATAAGTCCAAAAATGATTTGAATCATTTCCTCACAATTTCCTTATTTAAAACATACACAAATAAAATTTATTGTCATTTTAAGGAGGACTTTTCTAAGGATATAGTAAGAACTTTTTAGTTATTTAACTTGGGTATTTCATATGATTTTTATTGCTAGTATAGACTTTATTTTCAAGGAAATTAAGAGATACATATTAACTTTAGTCATTATTGAGTTCCTTCCCTTCTTTTTTTCACAGTATGTGGTTGTAAGCAGTAAGAAGATTCTTTTCTATGACAGTGAACAAGATAAAGAACAATCTAATCCTTACATGGTTTTAGATATAGAGTAAGTATTTTTATTAGAATATTTAGAAACCTCATCATTTAAAGTGTAAGATACCTTTTTTGTTAGTGCAACTTATTAGTCATATAGTATATATATATATATACACACTCCTGTAGTATAATACTGTTGTTACCTAATATTTGCTTCATGCAAATGAAAGTCTGGAATGTATATAGAGTTAACTAAAACACCTTTATTTAATGGGTCTTTAATATGTTGCTTTCTGAAACTAATGAGAAAATTTCTGACTTACTGGAAATTTCTCAGTCTCAAGGAATGATTGAATTAATCAAGTAAGGTATTCTCAGACCTTCTAAAAGGCGTCAAACTAGTCAGTTTTAGCCTCTGACATAACTATAGGATAACTAATGTAATTTGAACCTTTGGTAATATTTTATTCCTTTATTAAAAATATTTTATAGCAAGCTATTTCATGTCCGACCAGTTACACAGACAGATGTATATAGAGCAGATGCTAAAGAAATTCCGAGGATATTCCAGGTAAACATAGTTTTATATTGTTACTGCTTTGTTGGTTGGTTTTGTTTTGTTTTACCCTTAGAAGTTCTCAGTATGTCATATCAAATTTTTTTTATTTGGCCTTCTTCAGATTATCTTTAAATTTTAGTCCTGTTTAAAGGTGGTTCCTTCTTTGGTGACTTTCTTGTTTATTCTGTTTGGGTATATTTTCATTCCTATTCTTTTGTTCAAGGTTGGGTATGACAGTTTTTAAGCATAAACTTTTTCCTGTTTTTGGTTTTATGCTCAGCTCTTTAAAAAGTGGGGAAAAAAATTGCTTGTGAAGTTAAAATTGTACACCCAGTAGCCCTTTTACTTCCAATTTAAAGTGAATTCAAGTTTTTCCCTTACTTTACTACTTCCATTTTAGTCAAAAATGAGTCAAACCTGTAATTAGTTACTGAGTTCCTTCTGTGTAAAAGCTGTTGTGCTTGGTATACTGTGGGGGGGATTGGCAGCTTGTTTTGCAGATGTGTGTAATGTTACTGGGAGTCTATCACACATCCTTACTTCTTGTTCTTTCTCCCTTAACTCTCCAAATACATATTTTTTAATTAAAGCTATGTTTTCAGTTACCACTCAGATGTCTGTTTTTGAGAATCATAAAGCATCAATTCATATATTTGCCACATCTCTTCAGGTGATTGTTTTGAATACTCCCTTCTAGAAAACTTTATAACATCCATCAAGTGGAAATTTACCTCTTGCTGGCCTGTTCTGATAAGACTGCTAAAACATAGTAAGATATCATGGAGAAACTAAGGAGTACTAGCCCCCATTCAAACAGGATCGATTGTTTTGAAATGAGAACCTAAGTGATTGTCTCATGGCTTTTCTCATACGAGTTCTTGATTGGACAGAATGTTTGAATGTCAAATGCGTTTTCTTCTCCTTGAATAATCTAGGCTTTTTTTTACACTATAATAAGAATTGTTTCTACATAAAAAATAACGTGTGTTTGGGAATCATTCATTTTTCTTTTTGGTGTCTAGATTCTGTATGCCAATGAAGGAGAAAGTAAGAAGGAACAGGAATTTCCAGTGGAGCCAGTGGGGGAAAAGTCAAATTATATTTGCCACAAGGGACATGAATTTATTCCTACTCTCTATCATTTCCCAACCAACTGTGAGGCTTGTATGAAGCCATTGTGGCATATGTTTAAACCTCCTCCTGCTTTAGAGTGCCGTCGCTGCCATATTAAATGTCATAAAGATCATATGGACAAAAAGGAGGAGATTATAGCACCTTGCAAAGGTAAATAGTTATTTTCTCTATCAACATTATTTATGTTCGGATCATTTTAAACATATTAATTTTTTACAAACATTTCTTTACAGTGTATTATGATATTTCAACGGCAAAGAATCTGTTGTTATTAGCAAATTCTACAGAAGAGCAGCAAAAATGGGTTAGTCGGTTGGTGAAAAAGATACCTAAAAAGCCTCCAGCTCCAGACCCCTTTGCACGGTCATCTCCTAGAACTTCAATGAAGATACAACAGAACCAGTCAATTAGACGGCCAAGTCGACAGCTTGCCCCAAACAAGCCAAGGTAATAAGTAAAAATGTGGTAAAAATTAAAGTTTTTTTTTTTTTTTTAGTTTTCCTATTTATATTTAAACTAAGTTTTTTCTAATTACGGTTTTCCTTTGCTTAGAATGAACCATGTATACCAAGTGTTTGAAACTGTGTTAGTGTATATCATTCATTGATTTGGATGAATATACTATAAATTTAGTTAATAAATCATACACATATATTAAACCAAAAACATATGGAGGGCTCATTTTTGTTGTATTTGTGTATATAATCATAATATGTTAGGATTTTATAAGCACATTCACTAGTGATTTAGTAGACAGGGTGCACACACAGACCTAAAGTGTTAGGTACACACATTGTATTTAATATTGCAAACCTCTTAAACTTATTTTATATTAGATGACTTGGGAGGCAGGACTAAAATCTTCTTAAGTCTTAACTCACATCTCTAAGTTTAAGATAACTTCTCAGGTTTAAAGAGCAATATAGATCAGCTTTGAAAGTGCAGATATTAGCTAAAGGGAAAAATGGGCATTCCTTGTAATTGAGGTGGAGTTGGGAATATGGAGTAAGTTTAGAGATGATTGTGAATGCACAAAAATGTTTTGATGAAGCCATTTTCATATGGCTACATTATAATCTAATTATTGATTCAGAATAACCATTTATTTGCTTACTAGCTGCTATAGCATTTATAAATATTGTTGCTCATTGAAATGAAGATTTCATTAGCTAAAGGATAAAGTATATACTGAGATCAGGTATCTAATCTCAGGTATCCTTTTTGTTCCCTAACACAGGACCTTCAGTATATGAATAATGATGTGCATTGGCTGTATTATCAGAAATCTTTTCATTCTAACCACAAACATCTTATATGAAACTTTTCTTGAAACTAATATCTCAAGGAAATAATTTAGAATGAAAAAGGTAGAATTGGTGTCTCAGCAGTGAAAAAGTTGACTTTTTCTGTGAGGTATGATAAAACTAAATATTATATAGTTAGTGATTATACGATAATAATTAAGCTGAAAAAACTCAAAGAATTCAGAGACACTGAAGGTCATTCTGTGTGCCATGTGCAAAACATCTAAAAATTATATTTCTATTAATACTGTAGAACTATTAAAGCACAAATGCTGCTTCTGTACATATTCTGTTCTCATTTAACTTCCTATATATTCTCTCATTTGATGTTTAAAATACTCCTTGGAGTAGAGGGGCAAATAATTTTAGATGCAGGACTATAAGAAATTAGTTTATGACCAAGAATTGGTTTATAGACCAAGTTAGGCATATTTTGAATTATGTGACATTTTTCATGTTCACTAACTTAGAAGTACTTTCCTTGCTCCTTTGTCCCCCAGTTCAGCATAATTGTCTATTGGAAAGCACACTTACTTTTGATTTTTTGTTACTTTTTGTTTTGTTTTAGTTCTGGCCCTGCCCTTCGCATCATTCTTCATTGATTTTTTTAACACATTTTTCATAGCAACAGTAAGTAATAGGGATTTCTTTCTCTCACAACTGTGCATGTAGATAAAACTAATATCGAAACTGACTGTAAAATGTATAGGGCGTTTTTGTGAAAATTGTTTAATATACTCTTTGAAATTTTAAACATAAAGATGGGCACATTTAAAAGATAATTTTATATTTTATTATGCCTCTGCAGCATATTTCCATTGTTTTTAACACCTGTGCCTCTACTGTTTCATTAATTCAGAAAATTGTATGTGTCTTACATGGATCACCCTACAGTATGCATTCCATTTTGGATATCACTTTAAGAGTGGCATACATAAATTGGAGGGTATGCAGAAGAAAATAACTGAGGTAGTAGTATGGGTCATTCAGAAGTGTTATACATGTTGAGTGATGGAACTAAGGATATTAGTCTTCTGAAGAAATGATTTGAAAGGATGGGAGATCATAAATAGCAAAACAGATTTAAAGTACTTTTCCTTCAAAGGTGGATTAGAACAAGAACCAAGTACAGAGGCATATCTTTAACTTAGCAAGGGAAACTATCAGACAATCAAAGATTTCAAAAATTGGAAAAATTGGCTTGCTCTGGAATAGCGAGTGCCCTGTCATCACAGGTTTTACCTGATCTAGATACTGCTTGGCAAAACTGTTAAGAAGCAGCCTCCTCAATCTGTCATATGCATACCATCTAACATTGATTGGGTAGCATGGTTTTAGAGGAGAGTCAAGCATTAGCTAGATGGCCTTTAATATTCTACTTATTTATAACATATTCCTATAGACAAATGGATAGAGCTGTTACAGGATCATCCAAGAAAACCTTAGGAACAGAATTTCTGGTATATATCAGCAGTAATTTAATATCTAGCTTTTTTTCTTTTTTAACCTCAGTGTCTGCCTTTGTTAATAACTGCACCATTACATTTTTTTCCTTCGGCTTCTGTGACATTCCTGGTTCTGATTGTGCTTTTAACTCTCTTTACTGCACTCCCTTTTTCTGTCGTGAGTGTTTTAAAGTAATAGATAATAAGTGTTAGCTATTATTATTATATAAAATAACACTTTCAAGGTCATAGTGTATGCCAGGTATTCTTCTGAGAGCATTACCTGTACTAATTTATGTGTCCTCATAACCAGCCTGTGATTTATTTAGCTCTTAATGTCTCCATTTAACAGGTGAGGAGATGAAAGCATGGAAACACTGTGCGCCCAAAGTCCCATAGATGATAGATAGGTAGCGGGGTGATAAGTTCAGATCCAGATAGTCTAGTTCTAAGCCCTGTATTTTCTGTAAAACTGTAATACGCCACTGCCTCACAGGGATACAAGTAGCAATTAATTGATTGACAGTTTATAATACATAATGTGTAGAAATGCTATTGTAAAGGAATGGTTCTTGGTAATTTTGAATTAAAATACTATGCTAGAAAAGTAGGAAATTTGTGAATAAAATGCCTACTTTTGATGAAGACAGTTTGGAGAGATTCCAATTTATTACAATGTAAGACTCAAAATACTGGTCTCTGCTGAGGGCATTTCTTCTTATTGTTCTTTTAAAGATTTTTTTAATGTAGTATTTAAGCTACACAGAAAAGTATAGAGCAGAAATGCAGTAAATGCTCATTTATCCCATTATAAGAAATAAAGCATTGCCAACACAATTAAAACTTAAGAGTGAGGGGAACCATGTCCTTATTACCTTATCTTTATTCTTTTCCACTTCTAAATATTAGAAAGTTAACAACAGACTAATCATTTGGGAAAAAATAAAAAGTTATGTACAACTTGAAATATCAAAAATAAATCCATAAGTAAACTAGAGGAAAATACGTGAATATATATCTGATACTGGATTGGAAAAGAACTTCCTAAGAAAGTAAAGTCAAAGATTAACTAACCAAAAGTTAAAGCCTGTAAATTATATATATGTAAGAAAGCTGGGTTAGTATCTTTGTATATAGCATTCTTACATGAATCGTTAAGGAAAACAAGTTTGCCTCTTCCTAATATAAAAAGTAGTGAGGAAGATGCAGGCATTACCATAACTAAGAAAAAATGGTCAACCTGATTATTAAGCAAAGAAAATAAAATTACAAATATGATATAAAACAGTTTTCACCTAACAAACTGGTAAGGATTAAGAAACTTGTATTGGCAAGATGTAAAGAATGGGAATTCTCATGTACTGCTTGCAGAACTCAGAATTAAACACACCCTTCTAAAGCAGTTTTTGGCAGTAAGTTTCATAGGCTAAAGTGTATAGCCATTAATTAATTCAATGGAAGAGATAAGACAGTCACACGGATGCTTACAGTACTATTTAAAATGTTTGTCGTACAGGCATGAATGAGTTTTTAGGGGAAACAAAGGAAAGCATGGAGAATTGTGCCTAAAGGCATCAAGAAGATCTAAAAAAAAAAAAAAATAGAGAATCAATAATTTTCCAGGCAAAGAAAAAAGGAAAGGCCAATTCTAGACGAAGTGTTACATGCAGAGGTACCAAGCTGTCAGAAATACTTTGTTTTTGTTATGTTGGGTGAGGAGATGGTAATGATAGTGAGTGCAGGAGATTACACTGGAGAGAATACTTGGAGCCACATTGAAAAGGACTGTGTACACTATAGGGTTTTTTATTTTGTTCTATAAATAGAAGTTGTTCCACAAGAGATTGGTATGTTTTGACTTAATGAGATCCTGAACTAAAATACTGATAGTGAAAATGCAGAGAAGAAACCAAGCTAAAGAAAGACTGAAGTTGAAATGGCAAGAATTAGATGATTGACATGGGCTGAGGGAGAGGTTTTAAGGGACGTCTCATCATGCATTGCACTAAGAGCCCTGGGGTTAGAGTTTTGCAATTTGAAGATTGTGATACAGCATATACTTTGTACACAATTCAAAAGTTTTGGATGGGTGTGAAATGCAGATTTTTTAATAAAGCATACTAGAACTGGGTCTTGGACACCCAGGAAGGCCTACGGATCTCAGTCTCCCAAGCAGTAAAGTTGAAACCATAGATAAAAGTTACTTTATATGTAAGCCTAGAAAAGTTAATAGATAATAGGCTGTGGTATGTGTTAAGTGAATACATAGTTATATCTACGGTTGTGTGTTTTCACATTGTTCTGCATTCAGCACATTTTGAAATAATGTGAGTTGGTTTGTTTACTTTTTAAATTTAAGTAATCATGCATAAACCTACTCTGATTTTCAGTCAACCAGCTACATTAGAAATCATCTCAGTTGGGTTTTCTTTTTTAATTTAAAAATACAGATACTCTCCACCCCTCTTCATGCCAATTTTATTAGAGTCTCTTGGGATAAGGTCTGGGAATATGCATTACAAATAGCATTGGGTAAATCATATTCACTAAAGTTTAAGAACCAACTTTAAGTTTAAAGTTAAAGCCACAGGTGAAACTTTGGGAACCAGATAAGTTCCTTGGTTCAGGTTGATTCATGAATGTCACAGTATAAACAATGAAAATGTTACTCCTGTTTTTTAAAATAAAAATGACTGCAATAATAGTTTATTGGATTGTGTTGAAAAGAAAAAGACTACATATATCCCCTGCTCTAAGTCCAGTTTATTTAGCCAAGATAACTTGCTAATGCTCTTGATATACTTACAGTTTTTCCCTTGTCTGTTTTTCATGGAAAGCATAAATGTTGATGACCCATTGAGCAAGTAGGATCGTGCTTAGATGGAGAAAGCTGTGTTCTTAATATTACTCCCCTTTTAAACTAGGGTCTATGGTACTATTCTGGGAAAATGTGAGCTGAGAAACTGGGCACTTTTGTGAAGGGAATGTTGACCAATTTTGAGCATTACTAGTTCTCAAATCAAACTGGCCATCAGGATGGTTACATCTTCATCTGGGCTGGGTAGAGAGATGGTATCTTACCCCCAAATATTATCTCTGTCCTCAGTTCCCTGTTATTTTGGAGAGCATACCTGGCCAATGTGATTATAATGCATTGATAAATAAAGATTTCCCTATATGCTTCCATCTTAATTTTAATCATGTTATTGATGAAGGGAAAGCTCAGATGCTTATAGCACATTCAAAGTGTGATTTCTAGATCATAGCATATTAAACTGCCATTTCTAAAGAGTGTTAGAGTATAAATTTGCCAACCTCCTATTGCAGATTGCTTGATTTGACATTTAAAGACTGGGATTGGTCATTTGATGATGTTGATGGTGGTGATGATGATGACGATGTATTTGATTTCTGAAGAAATAAATGGGGTAAATCAGAAAATGAAAAATGAGTTTCTTTAGTACTTCCAAGTAGTGCATGTGATTTGCACTTGGGTTTTCATGATTTGACTAGTTTTGAAGTTTTATTAAGTTGTTTTTAATAGCATATATTTGAAAAGTAGTTTACAGAGAAGTTTCTAACAGAAATTTCCATGTTAAGTTTAAGAGTGAAGTGCTATGTTCACATTCTTAATTGGCTATATATTTTGAATACAGTTGGAGTTATCATTTTTTATCTTAGGGCTGAAACATGCAGAAATAACAAAAGGAACTAATTCTGGTACTTCCTGTTTATTACAAAGAAACCGTATTAAGAGAAGTAAAATTTACAATCTTTTCAACTTCTTACAACTTTATCAGTTTGTGAACATAACATTGGATTCCTTCCTCCCTCCGTTCCTCCATCCTTCCCTCCTCTTTCCTTCTTTCTACCTGCAAGAATTCAAACCATGGACTGTCAGTTTAGTAAATGCTGTGAAATAGCTGTTTCTGATTTGGCTTGCTTTGTGATGCTGTGAAATGTTTGCTTTTTGAAAATTCAATGTTAACTCTTGCTGAGGACTACCAGTGATATGCTGTGAAAGTTCTTGTGCTTTTAGAAAGTGCAAAATAGTTTGGTTAAAAGTAGCTAAAGGAGATTTGAATGAAATTTGAACCCCATGAGTCAGACCTTTTACATGGAATGGATTTAAGAGAAGTGATATCTCAACATAAGTAAGCATGTTGCAAAACATAGACTTAAATCATGTAACATTGAGATCTGTTTATAACCAGGATTTGCAGAGTATTTTGTGTATATTTACTACAATAGGGTGTTTGTTCCCATTTTACAGTTTTTAAAAATGTGTCTAAGAGTCAAATGGTCCTGGTCCATGAGCCCACTGTTCTTTTAGCTACATGAGACAGCTACAGTTAATCCCCAAGTCATACCTAGATTCACATGAGTTATTCAGTGATGTATTGTCTAACCCTGATAGCCAGTTAACCATATTAAACTTGAGTGTCATGTTTGTAGCCAATATGGGAAATATAAGAATATAATTGCATGTACCTAAACATAACAAGAGTAATACAGTGAACATGTTTTGTGTTAGGTGTTAAAAGTATCGTAGTTGGAAGACTATATAGTTGACATAAATGGAATGCCTTCTCAAAAAATTTAACAATTTCTTAAATTATTTCACTGTATTAACTAACTTCATTTTTCCTTGTTTTCCAGCTAACTGCCTTCTGTGAATGCAGTCATTATTCAAGGTGATCATATTCTCCCAGTTAAAACAAGACTGAAATATGATGGCCCAAAATTTATTAAAAAGCTGTATTTTTCTGAGAGACTGATAAACTCACCCATACATACATACATATATATACACACACACATATATATGTATGTGTATATATATATATATACATGTATATATATGTTCCCTTTATTCCTGCAATATAAATTATAAATCTTCGAAGAGATTTTTCTGGGCTCCTTTAGAGCAACAAGTTGAACCAACAGTGATTGGTTAATAGAGTAAGAATATCATATGCAGCTCCTCTAAACTTGTTCCATAAAGCTCTCTTTGGCAGTCACTCACACTACATTGCACAAAAGGATTGAAAAGAATTAAACTTCAAAAAATCATCTTTTCAGCTTCAACAGAGAGATTTCACCAGCATATTTAGCAGACAAATCTCGGAATGGATTCCACTACAGTGATACAGACTACATCTTTAAGAAATGACCATTAACAAATACACACATAGTACTGTAATACTGCAAGAGGGTTTTTTTAATTTCCCACTTTATTTTTTTTATACACATTAATCCGATATCATTACTTACTGCAGTTGTAACTATGCACTTGTATAAAGCCATAATATTGGAGTTTATATCACTCATTTGTGTACCTGAGGGAAGCTGCATGTTCCTGTTTAAGCAGTTACTGTAACAAAAAGTTTGAAGTTAATTGTCAGTTTCCTAATGCTTTATGATAGGCAACTTTATCCATTTTGAATGCCTTAATTTAATTTTTTTCAAAGTCTCAATCCTTTACTATATTTTTAAAAAAAGAACAAGTGTTTACCAGCTCTTAGAATGCAAATTTGCTTTGCAGAAGAAAAATAGTGCACTATTTTTACACATAATGGTTATCAATGTCAGCCTATTTTGATTGTATAACAGCATTTTTTTAAAGTATTGGTGATAGAAACAATAATGGATAGTATTGGAACTAATATATCTTGTATGTATATCTATTATTCATCCAACCCTTTATACAGACCTCAGTATTAGTGTGTGACTATGAAACATTTTCTTTGTTTTGAATTTGCTGGCTACTCTAGGTGTGTTTTTATTTCTGATAAAGACATTTGTGATTATTTTTACATTTTCAGACTCAAGGTTCAAAAAATATCTCAAGTAGAAGAAGACCTAAGACATCCTGTAGATATATTTTAAATATTTAAATGTGATCCCTTAAATACACAACTGTGTATAGCAATATTTCAGTATTGGGTTAAGAAAAGGAAAACTGGTGACTGGGAAGGAGTAGCCTCAGAGGAACTTACACTGATTTATATTTTTTAAATGCTATTAAAGTTACAGTTTATGTAGGATCATTCCTGCTCTATTTCTCATTATCCCAGAAAAGTGTATGTTTTATACTGCTACAATATGCATCAATGATAAGCATCAAGTAAAAAAAAATTACATAGTCTTTTATCAATCTCTCTTTGTACACACCCACATGCAGAGTTTGGCATGATATTGAAATATATCATCTAATATTTCAGTGAAGGAAGTAGACATTTTTCACTGATTCCATTTAGAGTCAGTGTAGAGATGTTTAGAGAGTTAGATTACCAATTGTAAATACTATTGTGGAAATTGAAGAGGGGCTTTGGGCCTACTGGAGGACTGAAACTGAATCTTGTTGCTCTTACACCACCCGTCCTGCACTCCTTCATGCTGCCTGGGCTGAGACTAGATTTGCATGCCATTTCCCTCGCAGGACATGTTCTGCAGTTCTGGTTTGGGGCACAGCTTTTTTTTTTTTTTTAAGTAAGATTAAAAAATGAAAAATATATAAAATTTATATAGAATAAATATTTCCATTCATTAGACTTATTAAAAGGAGACTGAATATTTTATATAAAGATTTTGTTACACTATGGGAGGGTCTATCATAGTATTCTGAATTGGAGAGTATATATATATATATATATTTTTAATAAACTTTATTAAGGTGAAATAATTTGAAGTTTACACATGAGTAATTGAAATATTTGAGTAAAAATGGCAAGTTTAAATTTTGAATGCTGTATATATTAGAGAATATGGAGAATCATGGTGTGATGCAACTATATAAGGAAAATTAATGTGAAGTTTTGGGGGGGAAAAGATATTTTAAGGGGTGAAAAATATCTCTCCCATGGAGATTCTTCACATTATATGGTTTGACATAAGGGTGTATAAGGTTGTTTGTCCAACTAATGGAAATGTGCTTAATAAAAAATTCTGACCTTGGGTAAGAATTTGCTTTTCACCCATTGCTGGTTTCATGTACCTAACACGCGTGCATGCCCTTCACCAAGTGTCCTGTTTGCAGCAGTCATTAGTAAGATACTGGCTTGGTTTCACAACCTACCTGATTTTGTATCAGCTCGTCTTTTTCTTGAGGCTCCAAAACTTCCAAGATAAATATAAGACCGAAAGTTGCTTATTTCCTCACACCTGATTTCTCCTAGAGCCATAAATACCTCCTATTGAGAACTAAGAAGTAAATAATGAATAGCGAGATTTTCTTAGTTGGGTTGTTTGCTTTTCATTAGTGGGGTAGTGAGGCAAAAGTAGAAGGAAAACTGGTGCCGGTATTACTGTTGAAAATAAAATATATGTATGGTGAATTTCTGAAATGTATTCATTTTTTTTTTTAAAACATGTTATCTTGAAGCAAAATTTTTAAAAATCTACACCAATAAATCTAAAATAAAGGTTAGTGTTTTTAAAACTAACCTCTGCTAGATGAATCTGGCTCCGAAGGATCTCCTTTTGTATCAGTGTGTCTGTAGACCCTCAAGAAGGAATACTCTAGGTTGCCAAACCACAGTTAAGTTATGCTGCTGTTAACCTATTCTTACAGGATTCTGGTGATAAAATAGAGAAACTTAAGACACTATATTACTTCATTGAAACATGCTTTAAATAGCATGTTTAAAATCTGATGAGAGCAAGTCACCTCTGAGTTTCTCTGCCTATGTTGACACTGCTACTGATTCACCTCTCCTCCCTGGAATAAGGCTTCAGTTTCCCTATGTTGTGAAGATACCATGGTTGATTTGTAAAGCACTTTGAAGATATGCACTGTCTGACAGTGTTGAATCTTATGCTTGGGGGGCCTCTCCTTGATTCCCTTCCCCTTATAATAATGAGTTTTGTTAGGAATTGTAATAAGTTATGAACTGCATGGTTTAGATAATCATAAATATTTGGTCAGTTGTCCCCTTTGAACAAAAATCATAACCCCCTAATTTTTTTAAATTTTGTTGCATCTTTGTAGTAATGTAATTGTATCTTATGCCTGCTTTTTATATTAAAAAAATAAATTAAATAAATTAAGACATAAGCATTTTCATACTTTTCCTGTGAAATAATCGTGGAATGCTGCAACCTTCTAAAATTTACAAAAAAATCTTGCCTTCCCAGAAGATGGATAACAAAGAATGGTCATAGCAAACAGGTCTTAGCTACAGTTTCAGACTTGTGAGTCTTCAGTCCTGGCATGTAGTCTAACCTGGAAAACTACAAAACAATTTCAACTAGGAGTCTGTCTCTGGTTTGACTTAGTGTTTTGAGGAGCATGTAGACCTAACAATCCCATTTGAGTGTGGAGGGTAAGAAAAGTGGCCGGCTGGCTATTTGTCAGGAGTAATGTGCCGACAGATGGTTTTCTAGAAAGCATTTCTTTGGTAATCAGTGGGCTCTTTTCTAGGAAACCTACTGGCTGTCTGATCTGGGACAGGTTATTCACTCTGAGCCTCAGTGTTCTTAATTGTAAAATGGAAATTATTTATTTACAGGATTGTTGTGGGATTAAATATGATAAAGTATATGGCATAGCTTAAATGTTTATTCCCTTCCCTCGCAAAGGAGGAAAAAATGGAGAACTCTTCACCTAAGATAGTATTTTCTTAATAGAGTTGCTTTAGGCAATGAGAAGTAGTGATACAAAAAGCGTTCTTAAAGAAAATATTTATTGGACTAAAAATCTTCACATAATTTATATTTTTACTAATGGTTAGATTATAACTGCATATGAAAAGATTCACTTGGGTTTTTTTTTAAATGACAACTATGATTTTTAAAACTAGAATGAGTGATTTATTATTTATTTTTAGATCCATGTTTCTTTACCTGCTGGTCCCAAGCAGTAGTTCTCAAAGGATTGAGCACAGTTGATATTTTAAAAACTACTTTACATAACTTAAAACTAATCACATTGAAACAACTGACAGTTTTAAGATTCAGCAGAGTTCAAAACATGAAAATTTTCACATAGGAAGCTAAAACCTTTCTAATAAACCTCATTTACTTTATATAACAATGCCATTCAATAAGGTGAAAGTTTTTAAATGTTAAGGTTTATAAATTTTATAGGAAAATACAGTGTACAATAATCTAAACATGTTTAGAATATGATAGTATAGTAAATAAAATCCATAAAAACTGGGCAAAAATCCAGCAATACCTTTTACTGCTTATGTTTTCAAAACCTATTTTTTTTTGAGTAGGTGTAGCCCTTTTTAAATGGCAGCATACCTGAATCAGGAAGTTCGCTGGCATTGCCTTATGGTAAGCAGAGACTGCAGGTAGAAGCACCTTTTGTTAGGAATTAAAAGCACAGTATGAAGTTAAAGGACTGCTCTGGAAAAGGAACTCAAGTCAGTTACATTTTGGCTTGCCTTGAAAGCCTTGCTATAGCCTAAGAATTGTATTACGCTTTATTATGATAGAATAAGGCCATCCTGTTCTGTGTTACAATTAAACAGTCCCACAAAGTGAACCCTAGTAGTTAAATGCAGTTCCACTTCTGACTTTAAGCAGAATCCCACCCCATGTTCGCTTATGCTGTGGAAAGGATGACTTTGATTCCAAACACTGAAAAACATGTAGTTAGCTTTTTAGAGAGAACTTGATCATCTCAAAATGGGCTTCTTGGACGACTTCCATCGATCATCAGTCTTCAAAACTGCAGGTGCTTGAGCCCTACCTTAGCCTAATGAAGTGGGTGGAGAAGTAGGGAAATGGACCTATTTTAAACAAGTGTTTAAGTGGCTCTTTGATGTCTAAAATACCTTTGGTTTCAAAGTTTCTGAGACAACAAAATTTATTAAAGACCATGATTTAGTAATGAGCTTTTTTTCCCCTTTGGTTCAGTTAATTCGAAATCCACTGTGTATATAGGTGTAATATGTCCATCATTCAGCCTTTTCAACAGTCACCCGGTAGCGAAGTACTGTAGCTGTTATCCATATATTTAAAGCCAGCATAATCACAAAACGTGTAAGCACTGAAATCAGTCAAAAAGAAAAGGTACATATTAAGAAAGTTACCATGTTATAAAACAAAATCAACTGCTCTGTAGAAGCCTAAATACAACGTCACCCCTAAAAATGAAACTTAGAACTTTGCGTCACAAGAACTTTTGAACAACTTTGGTTCCAAACGTATCTGGGGGCAGAAAAGGTAGCTTAGAATAACTTGATACTCTCCTGATAAGACTTGGGAGATTAAATGTATCTGTGTGGTTGTAGAACAACTTTTAAGACATTTATATTTAGCTAAAGGATCAGCTGTCACCTGGAATACAAGGCAAATCACAGAACATTCTCCATCTATTAAACTTAATCTTTAATATGCAGGATTATTGTGCTTAATTACAGTTCGACTCTTCTTTCTATGCAGAGAATTCTTCCAAGTATTACAGAGAAGACCCAGGCCTGTTTCCTTTCCCCTTCCCCACCTGACCCAAGTTGATGCAGTAACCAAAGAGCACTTAATCCTTCTCTCAGAGCTGACGGGGAGTATTTGAGCCGGAGATACAGTCTAGGAAGGGACTAATAAATGCATCCCCGTGTTCTGTAGCAGTGTTTATTTCTCAAGTAACAGCTTATTTTAAAGGGTCTGTGCACCAGGGACATATTCAGAGTGTTCAAAGAATAGGTGACACTGTTCTAATCATTTTCCAATGTGCATGCTTGATTTGGGAGTTGAAAATTCAGCCTAAGGAATTGCTAAATTCCTTTTAGGTTCACCCATATATTTTCTCCATCATAGTATCTCTTCTTGAAAAAACAGAACAAGGACATGGAGTCAAATTACTATGTTACTCCCCTACTTAAAAAAGCCCCCCTACCACTTACGGGCAGTTTTAAGGCTGTAGACCACTTTGGCCACTGCCACTGCCTCCCATCTCATTAGACTCACTCCCCACTCTCCCTCCAGCCCCATGGGTACTCTCTGCTGTGAAGCCACGCCTCCTCTCTGCTTAGGACCTTTATACCTACGCTCCTTTCAGCAGTGTCTTCGCCACCTCCAAATCTCACTCTTCCTCAAATTTATCTTCTTAGTTCCTCCAGCTAGCCCCTCTTTCCCTGTTAGTTGCCCATCCTGTCTGACTCTTTCAAAATCTTTCACAATATTTTTCAGTAGTTAATTGTGTGATAACTGTCCATTCCCACTACTGGAGTAGAAGCTCTACAAAGAGGAATATACTATCTTGTGCATATTTCATCCCAGGTACTACATGAAGTAGATGCTTACTAGTGAATGGTGATAGATGAAGACCAGAAATGTATTGTTGCTGGCCTCTAAATTTAGAACCCAGTAGAGCCAAGTTGATCTGTTAAACCGTAAGACAACTTACAAATGAAGGACACAAATGGCATAAAATTCAAAGAGGGAAGTGAGCACAAAAATATTTTGCTTACTTGTAAGATCACTGGTGGTCATTAAAGTTGTTACTATTCTTGCTGTAAGAAAAAATTCAGCAATAAATGTCAACTTCTCAGACAGTACTTAGCTAATGTCTTTCCATGTTAAATATAGGAATATATGCCAGCCATTCTTGAAAGATTTTGGTAGTAGAGAATACGAAATTGTACTGCATCTCATAAAACATCTGAAATCCAGCCCTGCGGCCCACCTAGCCCAGGGGTTTTGAAGCTGCTCATAAATGAACTTCTTCCTAGAAGGTATTTCAGTGCTGCCCAGTGAGGGGAGTGCCCCTTCCACTGATACGCCTACCCACAAGTTCGCCACCCCAAAAAGCAACTTGTGAAAATCTCATTTCCGTATGGAGCTTCTGGTAAGGTTTCATTTGAAGTAAGTCTCCCACTACAACAATTAAATGTAAAACAACAATGTTTTTAAATCACTCAACTCTACCTCTTTGTTTTATAGATATTATATTGATAAAACCCAGGCCCAGAAGGCAAAATTTTCCAGGGTCTAACTAGAACTGTTCAGTTCAATTTTTGTGGTATAGCATTTCACTTGGCAAACTCTTAAGAAACCAGGGTACCCGTAGGGCTGACACAGTGCAGATGTGGACTGCTGGAGGGCACCCCTCCCTTTAAACAAGCCTGCCTCTCCTGCCCTAACCCGCCCACAGGAAGCTCCCGCTGCCTAACACTCTGCACTTAACGTGTACTGGCATGGTAGCTTTTTGATTTTCCCTTCCAAGTAAACTAAACCCTCAAAGGCAGAGACCAAATTGGAAATACTCCATTTCCAATTTTGATACCAAGGCTTTAAACACACATGTGAATACCTGATTAGCAAATAAATGGAAGTATTGGGTCTTAAGTAGATGGAGAGAAGACTCCATCCATTTTAGGAAGGTGGCTAGCTAAGGGATGCTCAAATTCTTAAAAAGGCTTAATAAATGCTACATGGTAGTGCTCAGTTCCAAAGTGAACTGGACAGTAGAGACCGAAGGAAATTAGGGTAAGTGCTACAAATGCACACTTCATTCATTTCTAAGTCAGTATTGAAGTTTTTGACTCATCTATCAAAAAGGGAAGCCAGATGTACATTGATTCTCATAAAATTACAAATCTCAGTTTATCATCCATTTAACAAATACTCATGTACACAGCATGCAAAATAGATTGAAATGTAATACATGGTCCCTGCAGTTATAAGTTCTTAAGATTTCCTAAAAGAAAACTTAATAAGCATCATTTAAGGATGAAATTACCAGAAGATAAAATTAAGGTGCTAATAAGTAAATTTTATCTGATCAATTCCAGAAATGGTATTACCCAAAAACACATAAAACATTTTAAAGCTGAAAATAAACACAAGAAATCTCACTTTTAAATAACTTTGGACATAAAGACCCCTACCAGCAACCCTGGGTGGAGAAATTGGTCCTTTAAGATGTAGAAGGAACATGAAGAGGTGTAATTCCAATACCTAAAACTAGAAAATCTAATGTGATGGCTCTGAATTTTTTTAATGTTTCTACCTAATATGGCATATATGCATTTTAGATAGTCCCAAATGAACAATGGGAATTCTTAAGACCAAATAATATGGCTTCAGAAAACTCCACTGTTGCAAGTTATATTCATTATCAAAGTCAATGTGTGATTTTCATCTCAATCCATTACATCATAAAGATTCATATTTTCAAAATAAGTTAGTGGGTTCAGTGTAATCAAGTTCTTGATGCTTTTCAAAGTACAAGGAAGACCTTATTAGGCCACATTTTGGAGCAATGTGTGCTTTCACTTTTTTTAGCAACTGGAATATGGATCTTGCATGGAGAGTGGTCTATTACATCAGCCTTGTAAATATGGATCCACTAGGAGAGTCTATCTGAATAGCTATTTGCAAAGGAGTAAAGCTCAAGGGACTGACACCTGGACGCCAAGTCAGCACACTTCTGGGTAGACACCTGAAGCCCACAAAGGACACCCGGCCACTGGAGTCAAGTTCTTACCTGCACAGGTGTAGGAAGCGAGGCTCCACGTCAGTGCGCTCACAGCTCCCGAGTCCGCGGTCCTCCACAGGTACTGGAGCTGAGCAAACTTACTGGCCGCGCTGATGAAAGTACATAAATGCTGTTTGCACACACAACAGAAGAAAGTTAGTCTCTCAGTTAAAACAAAAGAGCACCAGATAGTGAAAGCGCGTTGAAGCCAAATGTTCAGGTCAAGTAATAACCAATTCGTACAAGGTCAAAACCCAAGTTTGGTGAAAAAGAATGCAACAGTGAGACGTTTATAACCCACCGATTCCACTGTTCAGAGATAACACGGCAGCAGCTAGTTTGAGGTTGAGAGTAAGAATGACTGCCTGGTCAGGCCTAGCTCCCCCACCTGCCAAAAGGGAGAAATACATAGATGCAGTGTCAGCGTGCGGGGAAAGCCACAACTCAAAGCAGCCCCCAGAGGTTCAGCCCTGAACCTCTGGCCATTCTCCTGTGTCCCTTGCTGAGGCACTCAGGCCCTCTGCTGCCCTGCAAGGTCAGAAGCCTTGTCGAGTTAGTCCGCTGCTTTGCAGCGCCCTCCACCCTGAACAGGGCCCAGCCAGCCCCCAGCCAGGAGGCCTGTGAGCGAAAAGGCTCTTGCGCAGTTCAGGTGAGCTGGGTGACTGAGGTGGGACAGACTCAGGGGAAACAGCTTCTGAGGGCCACCGGACCCAGGGCGGCACCGCCGGTGGGAGTGGGTCAGGACCAAGGGGCACAGGAATTGGAGGTCAGGAAGTCTGCACTCGGGGGTTTAGGCAGGGCTCTGCTCACACGTGTCCTGGGCACGGCCCGCACTGTAGTAGGCTTGGCTGAATGGTTATCCTAACAGTGCCCACTAAGTTCTCCACCCAATCTGGCTTCTGGGAGAAAATGCCATCTCTGGAATCAGGAAGGAGTTTTCTTTGGGGGCATAATCAAGGCCTGGACAATCTCATTATACCCATTCAACTGCAGACTGTTAGATTTTTCAAAAACACAGAACAGGACCGGAAAGAAGAAGGGAGCTTAGACTGTCCCAGGAATCACTTTTAAGTACTTTAAGCCTATCTTTTTGTGAATAAACTATAAGAGTATGTGAATTACCAGTTGTGTGGAAACGCTTTGTCCGTCTCAACTGGCACTTCCTTTTGAAAGTGACAGACCTGTATGCCTCCAATAATGTGAGTTTTTCACGAACTGAAACAGCGCCCCTCCCCAAGATGACCCTAGGGTTTTCTGCCCCCCTGTGAGCTCTGAGGCCCAAACATTCTCCTCTCTGCAGCTTCGTGATCCTTCAGCCAGCCACCTTGTCCCTGAGGCCCCAGTGCCCACTACAGATAGGCACCAGGACACACACTGTGGACAGCGACAGCCCAGAGCCTGGCATGCAGGCTGTGGTTCGTGAGGGAAACAAGCTATACTTTGTGATCCATTAGAGTATCAGTGTGGGGTTAGACTAGAGCATTCACTGAGAAGGTGGACACGGAAGAGACAAAAACCCTGCAGCCTTTGACCCTGCACCCTATTTCTGATAAGCCTGGAACCCCGGAGTCCTGGGATGGAGTTCCTCAGGGGGAGGCTCACGATGGCCTCAGCACCCCAACTAACCAGAACCGTACCGATTTGACCAGCAGCAGCTGCTGCTGCTGAGATCCAAGAGGTGACTTCTTTGTAGGGTTACCAGATTTAGCAAATAAAAATACAGTACACCCAGACAAAAGTAAATTTCAGATCAGCAACAAATAATTTTTTAGCATAAGTATGTCCTGTGAAATGTTGGGGACATGGTTATTCTAAAGAATTACTCATTACTATGGCAATACGGCTTATTTGCTCTGCACTTCACAAGGTTGAAAGGTAACTAGGAGTCAAGTCCACTTTCCAAAAAAGGGTCACAGATGAGACACTGGGGAGGGTGCCCAGAAGGGACAAAAGTCATGAGTTTGGGTGGTAGGCAGTGCCTGGTGATTCGCAGTCAGCTCTTTTTCCACTGGTTGGCGTTTACTTTGCCACCTTGGAGAAAAGATCTGTGGTCACACGCTTCCTGACCCACCATCAGAATCCTCTTCTCACGGCTGGGGAATTTCTGGCCCTTACCCAAGGAAGGAAAAAGGTATAAAGCTAAGCCTTTTCCAAGGAGGGATAAATGTCGGTGGGGCAAAGTTAGAAAAAGAGGGAGTATGTGGTGGCCAGTATGTAATTACATACCTGATAAGAAGCTCTTGAACTTATGCTCGGTTCTGCATTCAGCTACTGACCACTTCCCCAATCTAGTCTCTACGAGCCCCCAAAAAAGGAAGTAAGGAAAAAAAACCCATACATTTAAGTGAGAATGATGTCTTTTGCTATTTGGATAGCACTCACTTTCAAGCCACGGTCCTTTGGTACAGCTGAAAAGTTAGCAGGTTAAACATTTCATCTATAAAGTTCTTTGCAGGGCAGGTGGCATGGAGAAGGGGGACAGACAGACTGCTGTTTCACACACTTTCTTTTCAAGGGGCGATTGACTTACCAGGGCCAGATCTATGATCCACTTCTGCAGGGCGAGCACAAACCACAAAGACACCAATCTTACCAAGTGCTAAGGGAGTGGCTCGGCTGTCAGCAACGCCCCATGCCCCCCACCCCAGCCCCGAACTTCTGGAAACACACCCAGACCGCAGAGGTTACACATGTAAGTCAGCTTGGGAATGGCTCTGCTAGAACTTGTCAGATCAGGAAAAGACCAAAATAGTTTAAGTGAACACCTGCTAGGAGCCCAAAAAAACCAAAGCAGATTATGGAAGAAATTTACAAAAAGCCCTGTGTCTGTGGACTGTTCCTAGAGTTGGGAAAAGTGCGGACGATTTTAACTATTCCTGACCTTACAGACTTCTCAAATGCAATGTCAAAGCTCTTCAGAGAGAGGTCCCACATTACAGAGTAGGTGTGTTCTGCAAAGCCAGTGTCACATGACACTGTTTACTGATTTGTCCCTTTCCCACTATGGTGTGAAAATGCTACAGCTGGTGTGAGCACTGCTAGGGGACAGGAGGAATGATACTTGATTTTCATCAAGCTCAGCGATGTTGCGGGAATAGAAAGCCCAGCTGGAGAAGCTGAGACAAACTCAGGAGAGGGGGTGGCCAGGTCAGTGAGGGGACAGCTAGGAGCCTCTGCTGTGACCTTGGGAAAGTAACTTTTCTTCTCTTGTCCTTGGTTTGCTTATCTGCAAAGTGGACTTACTATGGACCTTTTAGTATGGATTTAAATGGACCTTGCCCTTTCTACTTCCTTAAGGCCTTGTGGCACATTGTAGGGACCTAACCCACTAGTTAATGACAGTATTTAAATGAAGGATTGATATAGACAAGCCCTGTACTCAAAGTCAGAACTAAATACCAGCAACCTGGTCAACATGAGAGAGGCAGCCTGAATCTAGGTAGATGAAAGCTTGTTTTTAGAACTCCCTAATTCAATTTTCAAAATTAATTATACCCACTTTTGTACCACTGCACCTCACTCTATTCATTCCAAATATACATTTTATAAAACTTGACCAGTAGTAGTGGCTTCTGAAGTCCTAGAGATGACTTTTTTGGTAGGGTTGCCAGATTTAGCAAATAAAAATACAGGACACCCAGTTATGGATTCAGGTGAATTAACAAATAATTCTTTAATAGAAGAATGTCCTGTGCAATATTTAGGAAATACTCTGCTAAAAGAAAAATTCAATGGTAATACGGCACCCTACTTATTTGCTCTCCCACATCACAACTGACAGGAGCGAGTCAGAAACATCTGGCTGATGCCACAGAGGTGCCACCAACACTGGCATTTCCTAACCTACAGCCTCACCATCTGCACAGATAAGTTGTTGCATTTTATTTATAAAGTGAATCACACAATGCTTTTCATCCCTCGAGCACTCTGTAACCAGCTGGGACTAACCTGGATGTGGGGAGGAAAGCAGACCCATGCAGTCCCTCTTTTTCCAGATGGAACCTGAGTCAGGGGGCTTATAACTCAATCAAACAGCAGAGGGTCAGGACTGAATCTGCACCTTCCCAGACAGGCTTCTAGTGACAGCCATGATGACTCTGCACTTGGCCACTTGCTCATCTTCTCCTGGGCTCCCGGGACTTCAGTTCTTGCAACTACTCTAAAAGGTAGGCATTCTATCCCATTTCACAGACAGAGCTTGGAGAGTTCATGGCCCACGTGCAAGGTCTGCCCAAGTAGTGGGGCAGCGGCTGCTACCCACGCCCCATATCCCCTCGGCACTGGGGCAGGCAGCCTCTGGCGTCCTTCTTTCCCCCACCCTGAGGATGTGTCAGTAAACAGCTCAGATCAGTTCACACAAGTGGGTGGATTAACCAACAGCCACACAAAAGAATTTCCTGGCCTTTTAAGGAGTGTGAAGTTCAACAAGAGAATAACAGTTTTTACAAAGAAAACTGAAATGAAAGCTTGCGCTTGTTCACAGAAGGTGCCGTGTAAGTGGGGCTATCTCTGTGTGATGACCACTGTGATCCTCCCGGTATCTTCACCAGGGGCAGGATTTTCACTCTGAACAAGCCATCGTGGGCCCGCCCCACCCTCCACCCCGCGGCGGCAAGCCCACTGGCCAGCTGTGTCGGTGGCATTGTGTTTATACTTTGGGGACATCTTTGGGAAAGAAAGAAATGTCTCCCTTTGGCTCAAGAATCAAGGTGGATGATGTCACTTTTAGCCGGGGTGCTTCTGTAGCTCAGATGCTCAGCAGGGACGTGCTAATCTCCATCCTGCTTGGTCTGTGGGCACACTGGGATGCCCTGGTCTTTCAGGGGAGGCCACCAGGCAGGGGCTGCACTGCACTGGGTGCACTGGGTTGAGAAGATGTATTTGCTCTCGCGGAGTCTTACATTTGGGTTTCTTTTTTAGTTTAACAAAGGAACACATATCTGGTAAAAGACTCTTCTTGATAATGCATACTATTAGCAAGGGGCACCCAGTCCCCTCTCTGATTCTTAGACGCTGGAAGGATACAGGGCTATGTATGGAGCTGCCCGCTTCACGTTCCCGTTGAAATGGAAGACACACAGCAGGAGAATGATGTCTGAAAGGGAAAGGCTCGGGGTGAGGGAAGCCGAGGGCCGCCCTTGGGCAAAGGGTTCGGAGGGGTGGCCTGCTTACCTTGTGCAATGAGAATGGGGAACTCCAGGTAGGTGAGCAGCGGGTACTCGTAGTAACACTGGTACCGGAGGAACACCAGGAACCTGCGGAGAGAAGCGCGCTGAGCACAGAGCGGGGAGGCCGCCCAGCACCCAGGGGCACAGGCTCATCAGTGAAGCCCGGAACTTCTTGTTGGAGCCCGCAAGCGTCAAGGAAGGGGATTCAGACCAAAAAGGATGCAACGTTCATCTAATAATCTCCACGATTTTTGGAGCAACCAGTACTGGCTTTACATATATACAAGTCCCTTATGGTGGTCACTTATAAACGACTTTTTTGGGGGGCAAACCACACCACCAGGATTAGAAGAGAAAGGGCTTCTGCACCCACGTGCACCTGCCCCTGAAGCCCGGGTCTCAGGCAGTGGCACCAGCAGCCGCCTTGGAAGGTCACACACCAGAACTGCACAACCAGCAGAGGCATCGAGGAGCTGTGAGCCACCCCCGGCGGGGCTCCTACGGCTGGCCCTGTCTGGGCACCGCAGTGAGCCGAGCCCGGGCTCTGAGGAGGGAGGAGTCACCCGGACGATCCCGGTGGCCTTCCGGAGTGCCGCCCAGCTGAGGAGGGGGCAGTGCTGGGAAGGCATGAAGAGCAACCTTCAGTTCTTTAAGGAAATTCTAGCCCTTAAGAGGATGGGGATAGGGGCACGCGGTGGGTAAAGACCTCAGGACCCACCCTTCTCGGGAGAAGAGGCCAAGCTTCCTGGCTTCCCGGCGCACACATCCCAGCCCGTCAGCGGCTCAGACCTGAACCACCCGTTGTCTCCTCGCTCCGGCTGTGAGGCCCCCGCACCTCCGGTCCTCCCAGGGGTGGGTCAGAGTGCCTGCCCTTCATCCGGACCTAACCGCCCTCCCGGCCCAAGCTAGGAGGGCGTGTGCCGATGCGGCCAGGAGCCGTGCCCCATCCGCTCCTGGCCCCGCTGAGCTGGGCTGCGGGGAGGAGGGTCACAGGATGGGTGGGAGGTGGGGGGCCAGCGTCCCCAGCCGGCCGGCCCTCACCAGAGAAGGCTGGGGGAGGGAGAAGGGGAACAGGGTAAGGTACCCGCCAACCCTTCCCCCACCCACAATATTGTAGATGAGCCTAGAAAACTGCAAAACCCAGGGAGGGTGGGCAGCCAGGACTGGTGCTGCTGCGTGAACTTGGGCAAGGAGCTCACCTCCCTGGCCTAAGGTTCCTACTGTCTGGAGAGAAAAGCGGTTCTCTCGGGCTGTCAGGAGTGCATGAGATGATGCTTAGACGGCACAGGGGCAACACAGAGCGAGCTCATGAGAAACCCTGTGATAAACTGCTGCCCGAGGCGGGCCCAGAAGGCATAGGAGTCCAGTGGAGGGTGCCGTGCCCACTTCCAGGGGGCTTCCGGGAGAGGGTGGCGGCAGTAGGGCGTGGGCCTTGGCCCTGGCTCCCCGCGGTGCTGGGGGCAGGGGACCGGCCGGCCGGCGGCCTCTGCCCGCACTGTGACCCCTGCAGGACCCCTAGGCCTCCTCCCCCGCCCTTGCGGCTCTCCCGCCATGCGGAGGGCTGGCTTTGCTAAGGTGGGCTATTAGAGTGAGCGGACGCGGGCACAGCCTGCCGACAAGTTGCACGAGGTGGGCGCCGCGACTCTACAGGCACCTGCGCTCACCCTGCGCGCGGCCGGAAGCACCCCACCCCACCCGGCCGAGGTCTCACACTGCCCCCACCCCCAGCCCTCACCCCGGCTCCCTGCGACCCCCGATCCCGGAGTGAGCCAACTGGGCTGCCCCTCCCGGGGGTGCCTCTGCCGAGAGGACCGGCCCTCGGAGCTGCCGGTGACAAAGGGGGGCCTGGCTGGCGGGGCGCTCGGTTTCCCGTGTCCTCTGTTTTCCCAGGAATTCGAGTCTTCCCTACTAAGTTATACAACTCTGCCTTCCGCGTTTAGATCTGTAAATACTGCGTCGGGGCACCACTCGGGGTTCCCAGTGGATAAGCCCACTCTTGGAGCAGCCTGGCTCCTGTCTGTCCGACCCCGGCCCCTTTTCCCTGCACAGATTCAAGCACACCCCCCCCGCCCCACAAAGAGCTCCCCTAGCTGAGCAACCTCTCCAGCCCACCAACGTGCAGCTTTCAAGACAGAGGGTCCTGAGAATTCAAGTCCAAGCCATCATCTTGCAGGTGAGAAAACCGAGCCCTGAGAGAGGCGGTGACGGCGGGGGCGGCCTCAGGCCGGATGTGCACGAGAGCGGCAGGTGCCGGGGGCCTCCTCGAAGCTGGATGGCGGGTTGTGTCGCCAACCGGCGGATGGGGGTCGCTGGGGGTCGCTTTCCTTATCTGTGAAATGGGCGTGCGCGGTCACTCCGTAACCACACACGCTCGGGGAGCCCCAGAGCGCGGGGGAGGCGGGCGCCGCTCCCAGCGCAGTCCGCTCAGCTCCCCGCCCCTCGGTGGGGAGAGCCGGGGCTCTCCGGGGGCTCCCAGACTCCGCAGGCCGCAGAGGCCGGGGGGAGAGGGCTGCCCGCCGCACGGCCTTACCCCGCCAGCTCCAGCAGCAAGCTCGGGAGGCTGATGCCCCGCGCGCTGCGCGCCGCCAGCACGGAGGAGATCTGCGGCAGCTTCAGCGCCGCGCACACGCCCAGCGTGCTCCAGTTGCAGAACCACAGCAGCTGCGAAGCCATGGCGCCGCGGGCTGGGGTCGCGGGACCGGTGGATTCCACAGCGGCGCCGGAGCAGCCACGCAGCGGTCGGCCTTCGAGCTGGCCGAGGCCTTCCGCCTTCCCGGCCCGCCCCGCCCGGGCCCGCCCCCGGGGTCCGCCCTGTCGGAGTCCGCTCTCCGCCCGGGTCCCCGCCCCGGACGCGTCCCGCCCGCCGGCCGGGGTCTGCTCCCCATCTCAGGCCGCCCCGCCCTGCCCTGCCCCAGGTCCGACCTGGTCCCAAGCTGGGGCCGCCCAGCCCGAGCAGCCTGGACCCTCGCTGCTGATTCACTCTCCCGTGTTGAACCCACGCGTGCAGTTCTGAGTCGCCGGGAGACGCACAGACAGTCCCGTTCTCGTCCAGGTTGGGTGGGTACAGACTAAGCCCTGGGAGGGCAAACGGGCACGCCTGGCGGGGCAATGGACCGTTTTGTTGGGATTTTTCACTCCCTAAAAGTGTTTTTCTTGGTTTGTTTTTCTCATTAAGCATTTCAGAGATTGAAACGTAACGGTCTCAACAACCCAACTTGGTTTACCCGCGTCCTCCTTGTGCACACGGGGAAACAAGCCCGAACGCCAGGGTCCTCTCGTTTCCTGTCCTCTCCCCCGGCTGAGCGGGGTGCTCCTTGCCAACCCCGGAAGCTCCCTTCCTGGGGGCTGGGGCCTTACCCCCGCTTCAGCACTTTTTTCTTAAGGAGGTAAAACAGATTTCTGTTGCTAAAACAAAGTAATTTAAAGGAGGCACAAAATGAGGAGTTGGGCGCATTTTCCAAGCTCCCCAAATCGTACAGGTACTAAATCCAGATTACGAAGCAGGCAGACACAACAGTGCAGTGCGAGCGTTCAGGACGGCAGGTTCTGCGCTGTGACCCTCAGCCGGACATTAGAGGCTTTCCTTCTGCTGCTTCGTCCTCCGTCCTGTGCTCCTCCAACCCTCACCTGGCCGCCGTCCTCTTCCTCTGGAAAAGCCGGGAAGGTATGACGCCTTCCCCTTCAAGGCTAAAGGAGAACAGGATGTTCAGGAGGAAACCTTTAGGAGGAAAACAAAGCGCGCGCGCCTGTGTGTGCGTGTGCGTGTGTGTGTGCGTGTGTGTGTGTGTGTGTGTTGTGTGTCAGAAAACAAAGCGTGTGTGTGCGTGCGTGTGTGTGTTGTGTGTCGGAAAACAAAGCGTGTGTGTGCGTGTGTGTGTGTGTTGTGTGTCGGAAAACAAAGCGTGTGTGTGTGTGTGTGTGTGTGTGTGTGTGTGTATTAATCTGCTTGGGCTGCTTTAACAAAATACCACACTGGGCCCCTTAAACAATAGAAATTTATTTTCTCATGCAGTTCTGGAAGCTAGAAGCCCAAAGTGCTGGCAGGTTTCACCGCTTTCCTTGGCTTGTAGATGGTGGCCTTCAACCTGTGCCCTCACGTGGCCTTTTCTCTGTGTGCACACATTCCTGGTGGCTCTCCCTCTTCTTATAAGGACATCAGTCCTATTGGATTGGGGCCCCCTAATTGTGACTCATTTAACCATAATTACCTCTTTAAAGGCCCTACCTCCAAATATAGTCACATTGGGAGTCAGAGCTTCAACATGTGAATTTGGGGAGACACTGCTCTGTCCTATAAATACATTTATTGATTTATTTTCATACCTATATACTCACACACACTCATGTGCATATACATATATACATATTCATATATGTGTGTGTCACATATACACACCAGTATACATTACACATAATATATCACACATGCACATGCTGAACCAGAATCCTCCTTTTCACAAAACCCTGGATTGCACACACACTAAGTTGTAAGCACTAGCAGGAGGACCTAGGGAAGCATCTCTGTTGCCTGGTGGGGCTCCTTCATAAGTACTGATTGTCTGGGCCAAATTCTTGCTGCCTGCATAATGGACCACAGTCAGTTTGAAGTACCATTCCCTGAAACCAATTTAAAGGGTAGCTACTCTACAAAGACAGCTTCGTGACTCAGCTCAGGAGCGTTTTCCATATAACTGGCTGCACTGAAGAGCCTGCTGCATCATCTTATAAAAATCGAGTGGGCTCAAGAGTGGGCCCCCCAACTTTCACCCCAGCCCTTGGGAATGAAAGAGTCAACATTGCTCTTTGGATCACAGATCTGCATGCTTGGGAGGCCACTCTCTATGAAACTCAAAGTGAGTCCTGGGTGAGCCTCCCAGACAGGGTCCCAGGAGACAGCAGAATGTTCTGGAACTCTGAGGGGTGTGGAAGTTCTCTGCCAGTGAGTGTTCCATCACAACCCACAGAACCTTCCTCTTCAGTTAGCGTCATTATTATTGTGAGGCTTTGGGCACTGTGCCCCATCACTGGAAGGACAGGGGAGCCAGTGTTAGGAGGGGTCTCTGTGGGACACCTCACAGAGCCTGGCTGAAGATCTGCCGGGAGGGGAGCTGCGGCCCTGCTCTTGGAGCTGGGGAACCCCACACGGCACCAGCCCAGCAGGCCCAGAAGGACCAGCTGCTGTGTCCCTGTGCTTCCAGGAGGGTCCTGGGGTTACGTGTTCTGCCTTCTCCAGGATCACTTCTGCTTGGCAGGAGCTGGGTCACATGAGAAGCCTGACTGCCTGGGCGTCCGCTGCCCCCATGCTCACTGTTGGCCGACAGGCAAGACCAGGGGCTTCACACAGTCACGCCCTCAGCACACAGCACTGCCTGCCAGGCCCCAGGTGCTTTGGGCAGAAGGCACCATTTCTGTTATTCCTGTTGCTCAAGGGTAGCAGAAATCACGCAGGGCGAGTCTAGTCAAACTGTAGTCACTCTGATGTGCTTGGTCAGGGCTGGAGGTCAGAGACTGAGGCCACTGCCACAAGTTCCATGGGAGTTTTGTCTAAAGTTGGCGCTGGCTCAGCCCTGGTTTCCTGTCGCACTCCCGTCAGCTCTGAGAGCTCTGTCACTCCGACGCCCGGTGCTCAGGAGCAGCCGGAAAGGAGACGGAATTGCTGGAGAGCACTGGGCCTGGGGGAGAGGGGGTGTCCAGCCTCAGGGCCAAGAGCCGGCAGCGAGGACCAAGGCTGCGGGGAGCGTGGCAGAGGTGCGGGCTGCCTCGGAACTCTGGGTGATTCCCTCCAGGCTGCTTGGGCTTGGCCTCCTGCACCCACGTTTGGCCTTGACCGCTCCCACTCCCTGGGAGCCCAGCATACCTCCTGCTTCCCCCTCCCACTCAAATGGAGATAACGTATTTTTCTTGGGGTAAAAATAAAATGGGCCACGCTCATGTCAAAAACACAGATCGAGTCTTTAAGGAGCCATCAGCAGATGTCTTTGTACCAACCCAGTCCAAGGGTAAGCCGTCCTGTGATGCTGCCGAGATGTGACGTTGACCCTGGCTGTACTGACCACTGACTTTGGCCCAGGCACACGATCTCAGGAGGGACAGGGAGCCAAGCTTCCAACTTAGACTCTGAAGAAGAGCGCCACTGCCTCCAGATGCAGGTGTGAAGGTCTGTGGCCCACTGTGCGTGCCCTCGCCTCTACCCAGCTGGGTCACAAGCAGGCCCGGTTTGATCCGTCACACAAGGCAGGGGCCCAGGGTTAGCAGGGACCTCAGGCGGGCTCTGTTGGGAGGAAATAACACGATGACCTACTCTTGGTGGGGGTGGATCCAGGAGATGGGGAAAACCGGTTTCCCCTTTCCCGAGGACACAGATTCTCTAAGCAGAAAAACCCTGTAATTTGTTAAATATTTGGGACCCAATTTTCTGAGGATTGGGGGGGTGTCCAAGAAAGCATAACATTTGAGCATAATCTCAGGAGCCATATAGTCTCTGGAAGTAAGCAGCTTTTCCACTTACCAGCTGTGTGACATCGGGCAAGTGATTTAACCTCTCTGTGCCTCAGTTACTTCAACTGTGGGGCATGATAATACCCATCTCTAAGGTTCCTGAGAGGATTAAAGGAGTTTATATGCATCACGATGATATAAGCTTAGTTAAAAAGCAGAATAAAACCTAAGCAAGTGTCAGAAAAAGCAGCCAGTCCCCAGGGCCATTTCCTGTCTCTTCAGGAGGCTGCAGCTGGGGTCCCACCAAGGACCCAGCTCAGCGCTGACTACACTTCGTACTTCAGGCTTGTGTGCACTCGGAGCCTCTGCTGTCACTGGTGCCGTGTGGACGCACTGTCCCTGCCCGCACACGCTTTGTGCCAGAAATGCAGGTGGCTGCTTCAGCTTTGGTTGATTCCCTCAACCCAGCAGTGTCTGTCTCGGGCCCCCATCAGCGCTGGTGTGGCTTGTGGACAACTCAGCTCCACCGTCTCAGTTGGGACCCCCTTTGGTCCCTGACTGCTCCCCCTGTGTGCTCCGTTCCCCCTCGCCCTGCAAGTCCTCTCGCTGCTCCAGCTGGTGGAGAGAAGAGGACAGGAGTCTCGTGGCCGGGCCTGGGGGTGGGGAGCGCTGCTCTGCTCCTGGTCCGCTGGCCGCAGCCTGGTCACCCACCTGTGCCTACATCACAGGGGAAACCCAGCCTAGCTCTGTGCCCAGGAAGAAGAGAAGTGACCCATTGTTTTTTAACCAGCAAACAGGAAAGAAGCTTTCTTTGCCATTTTTGCTTGGCAACAAGGGCCAGACTGTCCTCCATAAAGTTTTATGAGCTACCAGCATGACCCTTGGGGTGGGGAAGGAGACCAACACTTAGCACGCGTCCCTTTCCTGCCAGTCCCTGCCAGCACTGCCCACGTAGGTGTCACGTAGATGCCAGGTGCCCTGCTGCCGCCAGAGCCCAGGCCCCAAAACCTCCCTGTCCACTCGCCGCACAGAGGACGTGGGACAGAAACAGATCACAGGTTCCTTAGAGACAGGCTCCTCCCTGCTCGGCCCCAGCCTATCGCTGACCACCCTGACCATCACACAGGGAGCGCGAGAGATGCAGACACTGATGGGAGAGCAGAGCCCCTCGGCGCCTCTGCCGGGGGACCCACGCCTGCCCTGGGTACCTGCATCAGGGTGGGGATCTCCCTCCTGAGAGAGCGGCGTCCTCTGCAAACACGTCCTCATTCTGAGTCCCAGGCACGGCTCTAAACGATTACACATGGTAGCTCCTTTGATCCTCAGAACAACCGTACATAATCGGTGCAATTATTATCCCTCTGCATGGCAGGCAGAGACATCTGTGACCGAATCCCCGGGACCTGCATGTGTGATGTGTGACCTTACATGCAACAGGACTTCGCAGACGTGATTAAGTAAAGGACTGTGAGGTGGAGAGATGATCCTGGACAGCCAGGGTGGGCCAGTGTCCTCAATCACAAGGGTCCTTTAAAGATGGAGGAGGGAGATGCCTTCATGCTGTCCTGGAAGATGAAGGGGCCCGGGGGCCCGAGGAATGTGGGCCGCCTCTCAAAGCTGGAGAAGATGAGGACCAGATTCCTCCGGTCTCCAGCAAGGAACACTGTCCTGCCAACACCTGGACTTCAGTGAGACCTCCTTTGGCTTTCTGGCCTCAGGACCTGTTCAGATAACACACAGATGTTTGAAGCCTCCCTCTGTGGTCATTTGTTAGAGCAGCAATGCACCACATTGCAGATGGGGAAATGGAAGCACAAAGGGTCTGAACAACCTGCCCAAGGGTGCACAGCTGCTCAGAGTCAGGAGCAGGGTTTGAACCGCATCGTCAGTGTTCCTGACACATGCAGGGCTCCCTCTCCTGGGGCCCCCAGAGGGTGCCCCCACCATGGGGCTATCCCACCACCTGGGGGGAGTTCCCCAAATTCCATGGGTGCAGGTGCGCCAGTGGAGCCTCGCAAAGGCTGTGCGGGGCTTGGGGACGGTGAGCCTGCTGACAAGTGGGGGCCCCACTCCTCTCCCGCACCCACCTGGGCAGCCGGCCGCCGCGCCGTCTACACGGGCTGCAGCTCCTCCTCCAGCTTCCTCTTCCGGACTCCTTCCACGAAGAAGAAGTCCATGTCAATGAGGGTTTTCCCCAGGGCCGTGTCCAGCCGGCTGCCCACGAGTTGGTTCGTGGAATTGGGGACCGTGTCAGAGAAGAGGGACACGTACTCTGGCAGCTGCACGGGCTCCTTCCTGCGGCCCTGAGGAGGGGGCACAGCTCCGTCACCGGCCGCGTGGACCCAGGGAGGCCTGCACACCAGGGCCCTCACTGGGGACCGCGCCCAGTGAGGAGCTGGGCCCTGGGTGCTGGAGGGGAGGCAGGCCGTCCTCCTGGCCTGGGGATCCTCCCCCGGGTGCGTCCCCTCCCGCTGACCTTGGTGCCTGACCTCCCGTGCCCGAGGAGGGCAGGGCCGGAGCCTTGTTCTGCTCTCTGTCCCCAGGATCTAGGGTGCTGCCTCAGAGGGGCACACGGGGGAACAGCCGTAGGGTCTGGTTTCTGGCCCGTCAGTCACACCTGAGCAGCTCAACAGACCTCCCCCCTGGGGGAGCCACCTGCTCAGCGGCGCCCGGACCAGGAAACAGGGCAGGAGCCCTCGCCTCATTAACCCGTCTCCACCCCAAGGCCACCAGCCTTGGCCTCTAACACCAGCAGCGAGTTTCATCTAGTTTTGAACTTCATCCCGATGGCACCGGGTCCTTGTCTGGCTCCTTTCTGTCAGGAACACGTGTGCATGATTCGCCCAGCTTCCCTGTGTGCTTGTGGCTCGTTCACTCTCTTTGCCACCCAGCATCCATTGTGTGGCCCGCATGAATATGCCATAGTGTTCATCTGTTTGGCCGTGGATGGCATTTGGCTTTGTTTCCGGTTTGGGGGCTCATGAGGAGGGCTGCTGCGAACACTCGTGTGCGTGCTGTCCGGTGACGGCTGTGACTGAGGAGGAGTGAGTGAATGTGTGAACTGAGAATAATCTGATGAGCCCTCCCTGCCCTTGTTCAGGGTTCCTGCGCTGCCCTGTGTCAAACAGGAGAGGCAGAACCAGTTAAGTAATAGGATCCTGGCTTTCACCTGGGAAAGTCCGTGCCAACGTGGCCCCACTGGGTGCGATGCAGGTCTCAGCGTCAGATTGCTGACACAGAGCCCTTGGCAGGGGCACCCTGTGTGGGCTGACGGCCGCCCCAGGAGCTCAGTGTAGGATTTCAGGTCCCGTGAACTAAATTTTCTATTCCAGGGCAGACAGCAAGCCCACAAGGCCAGGACGCAGACGTTAAACCTTCCCTAAACCTCAAAAGGTCCACATCAGTATGGCTACTGCCTAGGCGGACTTGGTACCCTGTTCATTTTCCAGGTTGGTTCTCCGACCATTCTTCCTACAGCCAGACCCATTCTCCTATTTTCTCGTTCATCCAACATGAACTGAGTGTTCAATACTGATTGAGGGGTGCAGCATGCTGGGAGTGGGCTGCAGTAAGGAAACCATCTCTGTCCTTTCCTTGAGGAGCCCAGAGCCTGGGGAAATTGATCGCTGCACTACTACTTGCTATGTCAGAGGAAAGGTTTAGGTTTGCAGGTGAGTAAAGAGCAGAGTGACCTGGTCACATTTGCTCAAGAAGAGGAGACTTCTCAGATGAAGGTCTTTGAGCAGGGTCTTGAAGGATGAATAGGAGTCCATCAGGCTGACAAGGTGGGAAGAGCATTTCAGACATGGGAACATCAGGCACAAAGACATGGATAAAAGAGAGCATGTATGTCAGTGTGGGGTGAGCAAGGAGGGTGGGGAGGCAGGCAGGGTCAGGTCATAGAAGCGATATGAGGCACCCTGAAGAATGCACATTTATTGAAGGCTTTTAAGCAGGAGAGAGATAGGCTCAGTTTTGCAGTTCAGGAAAATTACTCTGGTAGCAGTGTGGAGGATGGGATTGGAGGTGGTGACTTTAGAGGCAGGGAATTAGTTCACAAAGTATGTTCACCTGGACCCATTCTGCATATGGGCACATGACACACTGCTACACCCTGCTGACATCCTCACACTGGGGGAAATTTTCACCAGCAGATGCCCGTCATTTCCAGGTGTTTCATCTTAATAAATTCACGAAACATGGGGAAAGCTTAATTTCTAAGTGCTCCCCATAAGTATTTTCTTCCCCAACAGACCCTGAATTTCTTGGAACAAGAAGGCATTTTCTTGCCTCTCCCCATCCCAGCACCCAGCAGAGCATGTCCAGGACGTGTATTTGCTGAGTAAGCAAGAATGTCCGCACGACGTGCGGGGCAGGAGCGGGCTTTGCCTTACCGTGGGGTCGTAGTCTTTCAGGAAACTCCAGTTCTCGGCCCTGGAAAGGAAGACGTGTTGGCAGCCTAAGATCTTCCTGTGACGCTTATTCAAAGTACTTTCACTACATCAAGCAAATGAGTCAAGGCCACTGGTGCCCTTAGCCCATCGCGGAGGCACCAAAACTATTAAGTGAAACAGGTGCCACATATCAGCTAAGTATTCATGGTGTGTCCTATAAAATGAACAAACATTTCAATAATCACTGCTTTTCCCAAGGGTGGAAACTCTTATACCAGAGGATGTAGCAGCGTGCATCCATCTGGATGCAGTTCAGGCATTGTAAACTCAACCAGATCTCAGCATCTTTTCACCCCATAGCGGCTCCTCCCATGAATTATCCAGGCTGGAGAGCTCTCCGCCCTCACCCCCGTCCTCACCCCTGACCACCTCTGCTCAGCCTCACCAGTTCTCAGGGCTTTCTCAGAAATACTCAGATGCTGTTCAGTTTCCCTACACCAGATTCCCTATCTTTGTAAACACCCCAAAACACAATCCCCCCCACACCACCCACATACCCCAACAACCCCCCACGCCCCACACACAAGCTACGCACACTCTCACACTCCCGTCCTTCAGCAGTTCTTCAAATTGTACCGCCAAACATTCCAGGAATTCTTCCACGGATCTCTGGCTAAAGCCCATCGCACGGATGTGAACCCTGATGGCCTCTCATGACATTTGGAAAGCCAGCCAGACTCCTACAAGCACGTGGGCCGTTGGTTCCCCCCCACTTTTCTTCCTGCGGCTCCTGTCTCCTCACTGATGGCCTCAGACACATGGACTGTCTTTGTTTTGTTTTTTGTAAAAAACACACCAAACTTTCTTGGCCCCTATTTTAGGTCTCAGTTGGAATGTCGTCTCCTCAGAGGCCCTGGTGAGCAGCTCCCTGCAGAAGGCAGGCACCCACCTCCCTTCCGCCCTCCTTTGGAATGGAAGTGTGAAGGGATGTCCTTTCCCGGGTCAGAGGCCAGCGTCTCTCCCCAGACTGCTGCCGGCCCTGCAGGCTCGCCTGGACCTCCAGCCGTAGAGGTGATGCCGAAGGGCTGATGGGACCCCTAGTGAAGAGATGGGGCTGCACTGGCCCCCTTACCCGGCCCTTGCCTACCTCCCCTGCCCTCCAGGCCCCCGTGTGCCCACGGCTGGGCTCCCTCCTGGGCCCTGGCCTCTGCCCCGCGCCCAGGGGCACTGCTCCCTTTGCCTAACTGGCTCCCTCTCACCCACCTCTCTTCCCCAGATGCTTCCTAGGCCTGGGCCAGGAGGGGCTGGCTGGGCAGGTTGCGGGGGGCAGAGGTGACCAGGGCGGGGCTGGGCAGGTTGCGGGGGGCACTCACCAGCGCCGCTGGCTGCGCCTCTCGGCCTCCAGCAGTTCTCCCCACAGCTGATCCCGCTGTGTTTCCAGGGCTCGGGGGCCCTGGCGACCGCCAGCGAGGGCCCTGCCCGCCACAGGGTGACCCCGGGCAGTGGAGGAGACTGAGGCTGGCAGCCTGTCTGAAGGCAGTTGGTGTCCAGCTGGCTTGGTTCTCTGGAGCCCAGGGGTGGGGTGGCTTCCCATGCGTGCAAGTGTGCGTGTAAGACAGAGAGGGAGACAAAGGCTCCTGCCCGAGCGCGGACCACTCCTGGGACGTCCTCTCCCCTCCTGACCCCAAGACAGCCTTTTGGGGTCCCCCTCACTGCG
This sequence comes from Manis pentadactyla, assembly GCF_030020395.1. Taxonomy (NCBI): domain Eukaryota; kingdom Metazoa; phylum Chordata; class Mammalia; order Pholidota; family Manidae; genus Manis; species Manis pentadactyla. The sequence goes on from NC_080020.1 coordinate 228,113,031, forward strand.
CCTCTGGACCCTGAGCCCAGAGTGGCCGACAGGCACTGGGGCCCTGCAGGCTGAGGAGAGCATTTGAGCCCAGCTCTGTTTGGAGCTTCTGTCTGTGTTGACTGTTGCCCTGGCGATGGGCAGCTCCCAAGTGTGCCCAGGAAGGGGCGGGCCATGTGTGTGCATGTATGTGTGCGTGTGTGTTATCTAAACCCCAGGGTCAGGGAGAGTGCGCCCCTGAGCTGAGCCATGCCCAGCTCAGCTGCCCCCCAGGTCTGCCTCGTGATGCCCCTGCTGGAGGCCTCCAAACAGCATGGGGGAGGGAGGGACCCAAGTTCTGACTTCTGTGGCAGCAAGAAAAGACCAGGGCTCCTTGATGGGCCAGGGGGTTTGGGCCCAGCCTCCCAGACTGCCACGTGCTGGGGGCTACCCCTGCCCTTTCCAGGCCTGTGCAGGGGCAATAATCCTGTTCTGCCCCCTCAAGGATTCTGTGAGGCTCACCTGAGAAGTGGGTGGGAAGGTGCTTTGTGACTCCAGAGCAGACAGCGGCATGTGGCTCCAGTGTCTCTGCCGATCATGGAAGAGGTTCTGAGCGTGTGCTGGGCTCTGGGAAATGAGTGGTACCGTCCTATTAATGTCAATACCTGTTCTATCTGCACAGAGGGTTCACAAAGCGTCATCTTTATCTTGCTGACCCCTCCCAATCATTCAAGGTAGGGATTTCCAACCCCATTGGACAGATGAGGAAATTGAGGCCCTCACCAAGCAAGTTTAATTACAGGACTGAGGCCTGGCTTTGAGGTCATGACCCTGAGGGCAGGGGTTCCGTTCTGGGCCTTCAGTCCAGTCTTGGCTCTGACTCGGCAGCCTAAGTTCGCTCTGTGACCCCAGGCCTCTCTCAACTGACCTCCTCTGACACCCCTCATGGCTTCTGCCCCCCACACTCCATGTTTCTGGGTCCCTCGGCTTCTCATTGTGCCTGGTATGTGTTGGAAGATTCTGGTTCTTTCCATGAAACTTTTCTGTGGGCTGGTCCAGCTGGGCATGGTGTTTCCCTCTCTGCAGAGCTGGGAAATAGACACACAGTCAAGGGCAGACAAAACCGTGCTACACAGGCAGGCACGAGGCGCCCGGGGTTCACCCCTGGGGACCAGCTCAGCCAACGCACCAGAGCTGGCATCGTGCTCCCGCCTGGGTGCCTCCTCTCGATCCTGCTTTTGTGAAAGGGGTCCCACGGAGCTGGGACTTCACAGGTGAAAAGGGTCTGCCAGGAGGAAAAGCCGGGGTGCAAGAGAGAGCTCCGTATCTGAGGGGGTGAAGCTGGGGTGAGAGGCAGGGACGGGGAGGGGAGGCGAGGCCACAGGGCTGCACTGAGCTGCACGGGGGAGTCTGCACACAGTGGGCTGACACTGCTGGCCTGAAGCCACAGGGTGTTGCAGGGCAAAGAAGCATCTGGAAATGACAAGAGCTGGCAGGTGGCCACTGCCATGGGCCAGGTGAAAGGAGGTGGTGGAGTCCACACCCGGCTCAGGCAGAGCACTGGGCTGGAGGAGACCAGGTGAGAGGCACGGGGCCCCAAAGAGCCACCAGCACTTGCCTGAGGGGGGCTGAGTGTGGCCTCCTGGGACAACCAGTCTCAAAGTGGGGCCAGAGCTTGGCCTCTCCTCTCTCCTCTGTTCTGCCCCCTGAGCTGGGAGGAGACAGGCTGGCATTCAGTGACCTTGAAGTCTGCCTAGTAGAGATGAACTGTGAGGCACCCCTGGGGCCCGTTCCCTCCCAGGTACTGTGTCCTCAGCACAGCCAGGATGGGCCTCTGCTGTGCAGGGGGAGTGGCAGCTCTGACCTACTCCAGCCTCTGGAAGGGGCCCCACGGGTGCATTTACAGAGGGCAGCGCCTGCTGTGTGGGAGGCCACCTATAAGGCTGACTGCAGACTGTGGTGCTTGGGACAGCCTGGAACAGCCATGCAGTTTGCCCAGATCCCCCCCGCAGTCCCCTAGCCACAGGCTCCAGACACAGTGAACAGGGCCAACAAGGCCAGCAGGGCGTCCGGGATGACCTCATGCCTGATGTTTGCAGAGGCTAAATATTTCCATGGGGGTTGGTTTTTAAAAATTAAAATTTAACTTAGTTTATGTGACAAATATAATAGAACGCTAATTGTAGAGTCTAGCTATGGGCATATGGGTGTTCGCTGTACCATTCTTTCAACTTTTCTATTATTTGAAAATGTTCAAAATAAATGTTGAGGAGGAAAAGATTTCACCTGCCAGTCTGGGTTGAACACATTCTCTTCCCAGTTACATCTAGAAACACATCTAGATTCACTCTGGAGGGAAAGGGGGTCTGACTAAGTGCCAGGCTGGGAGGAGCCCCCACACACCCCAGGGGGCAATCAGATCCCCGGGTTCCCGTCCCTCCTCTGCCAGTGACTTGCTAGGGCTCCTGGAGCAAGTCATTGCCCCTTCCACACCCCGCATCTTGAGAAGTAACTTTATATACAGTTTTCCAGGAGAGGACAAAAATCCCTGGACGTGGGGGGTTTCTGGAGCTGTATTTTTAGTGGTTTTTTCTCAACTCCAATAAGGACCTTAAGTAAGTTCTGGTAGAACTTTATAGCTAGGGTCCTGCGGGCAGTAACAGGTGCGGCCCCACTAGGCCAGGTGGGAGTAGCAATTGGGGGTGGGGCAGATTGGGCCTTGCTGCCCCAGGGCCACGGCCACTTCCTTCAGCCTCTGCTGGCAAAGGAGGGGTCCTTAGCTGGAGCTGCCCACTGCAGGGCAGGGCAGAGGAGTCAGAAAGGTGGGAGGAGCCCACGGAGCCAGCTTAAGGAGCTGAGCAAGCGTCAAGAAGGAACAGAAATGATCAGGAGAGGAGAGGGCACAGAAGGGGTTCAGGAAGAGGTGGGGCTCTGGGAAGGCAGGGACTCCAGGGGGGAAATATTTGTCTGCAAATTTTAGGTGTCCCCCTTCTCCCCTAAACCTCCCTTTCTTGGGTAAAAGTTTTGGCTTGACACCAAGCCCGTCTTCCCACTGGGCACACACCTTGAAGGCCTCATAAAGGTGTAAGTCAAGGGAAGGGTTCAGGGCCGCCGTTCACACCTTTCCAGCTGCTCCCACCAAATCCCTAAAAAGTTCCCTGGTTTATTAAAACAGCAGCGTTAAAGGTAATTTACCTAGGGCTAAAACTCCTCCCCTTGTCCTCCATCCTAGCCTGAGTTTTATGTGCTTTTTTTTTTCAGATTTACCATTAGCTGTGATGGATGTCTTTGAACCTCTGTTTCTTTCCGTTGGGTTTTTCATCAGGAGTGTTGATTCCAGCAAAGCTCAAGCACGTCAGCTTTACCAGTCTGGCCAGAACTGGTTGCTGTGTGGTGTAGGAGGGTCTCCGAGACCACCTCCAGGTCGATGATTCACGAGGAGACCTTGCAGGACTGCCTATGGTGATGCTCATGGCTATGGTTTATTATGGCAAAAGGAAGCAAAGCAAAACCAGCAAAGGGAATAGGCATGCGAGGGGAGGTGCAGAGGAAGCCAGGCACCTGCTTCCAGAGCCCTCTTCCTGGGGAGTCACACAGGATGAGCTGACTCCCCAGCAATGAGTTGTGACAAACTCATGTGAAGGCCAGAGAGGCTCCTTTAAGACTCGGTGCCCAGGGCTTCTGGCAGTAGGGGAGCTGCTTCTGCAGGCCCCTTCTGCACAGCACAGCCCCAGAGCCCAGACTCCTGCAGGAAAGCAGCGCTCAGTGGGAGCAATGCTGCAGCACCAACAGCTGCGGCACAGAGAGCCGTTCTGAGCAGGGAGGTGAGGGAAGCCCCCCAAAATCTAAGTTCCCAGACACCAGTGAAGGAAGGGCCAGTGTCAGAGCAGGCCCGCCTCAGCACAGCAGCCTCAGTCCTGCTGCATTAACTCTCTCACCCTGTGTGACTCAGCTAACGCCCGACTTCTCCCCATTTTCCCCAGGAGCGTCCTTGATAATCTTCAGCAACTAGGCACTCTGCATTTCCAATACCAATCTAGGCTCTGGGAAATAATTTAAATATTCCCTGATAGAAAATTACATTTAAAATAGTACTTGCATAGCGCGTTAGCTTTGAGAGCGTGCTCACTTGCGTTTATCTCTCTTTGAAATATGACAGCCTTGCGAGGGAAGGCTGATCACATCTGGATTTGGGTGCAGACCTGGGGGCTCAGGAAAATCATGACCCTCAGTGATTACATGGGCAGGAAATGTGGTGCCAGGATCAGAAGTTTGCTGACTGCCATTCCTGGTCTCTTCTTAAAATATTATTTATGGAGGAAAAGCATCCCACGTAAAGAGTTTTACTTTGACTATTCAAAATATAAGCTCAGTAGTTTATGTTATGAAGGCTCTGGATTCCTGGAAGTTGGGGGCATTTTAAGAATTGGAAGAAATTCTGGGCATCATCTTTATTTTCTTTATTCTGCAACTTCCCACTAACAGACAGCTGAATGCATTTTAGCAGAAAGTGGAAGTCCAACCGGGGATGGTCGCAATGCACATTTAGGGCAGCAGGGGGCAGCCTGTAGCTTTGCATCCTTCAATTGGTCTCGAATCCCCCGTTGTTACCTCTCCTTCAGTTACCCTGGGCTGCAGGAAAGAAGCCAGGCGTCTTGAAGGTTTGAGGCACTATGAAAATGAGTGTAATGTCCAGAAAAGGTGTCCACGAGGGCACTCAGCAGCAGGCCTGGGAGAACAGGTGCCCCACAAAGAGCCCTCAGTTAACAGACGATCAGGGCAGGGGTGATACTCAAAATGTTTACCAACAGGCCCCGCAGGAGCACCTGCAGATTGGAAAGGACTGGAGGCCGCCCGCTGTGCAGGTGTGTGGAGGTGAGAGGTGGCATAGGGGAGGATGGGGGTTGGGGACAGCCATTTACCAGCTGGTGTGGAGGGATATCAGTACTTCAACTGAACCAGTATTCACAGGTGATTAGCCTGGCAACGTCTGTCGGTGCCGGGATCCCTTCCAGCCGGATGCTGTGGCTTCCTGGCTCACAGGATGGATGACTATGAGAATGTGGGCTGTCCCCGAGTCGAGGGGACAGGGAACACTGTAACAGTGCTGCCTGTGACCTTCTGAGGCCCCATCTGCACCCCCGTGGCTCGCCGGCTCCCACCGACCCGTGCACGTCCGTGCCCCCAGGAGCCGGGCCCCTCAGCCTCACCCCGCCCCGGAGGCCGTGGCAGGGGCCGTCTTCCAGGCTGCGTTGGAGCCGGGGCAGTCGGCCTGGGCCGTGGAAAGCACCCGGCCAGGTGCTGAGCGCGGGATTTGTGTCAGGCAGCCGCTCATCCTCGCTCCAGCCTCGACCCCTGTGTGACCTCAGGCTCCTTCGCCTGCCTCCCTCCCCCGTAGAATGGGTGGCATTGGCGGCCTGTCCCTGCTGGTGAGGACAGGGTGAGGAGGTGGACTCGAGGGGCCCTGCACACTTTGAAGTGCAGTGCGCATGATGCTGAGGTGGTCTGTGCCCAGTGAGGCTGCGGTCCTGTCCAGGGAGGGTCAGTTCTCAGATGCCAAGTGCCTGGGGAGGGGGAACCACAGAGGATTAAATCCCAACAAAGTAAAAGTTCTTCGGCTCGAATCCCCCGTTGTTACCTCTCCTTCAGTTTTCCTGGGCTGCTGGAAAGAAGCCAGGCGTCTTGAAGGTTTGAGGCACCTGTCTGCTAAGAGCCGCGGGCCCAGGGAGGCCGTGGGCCCCTGAAGCTCCGGGAGGGAGACACCTGGGGAAAGGGGCGGGGCGGGAGCCTTCCTGAGGATCCAGAAGCGGGCAGGACCGCAGCGGAACCTCGTTTGTTTGTTAAGCCGTTCAGCCCTCACTTCTGCTCACAAGGTAGATAGTATTGCCTTCCGACAGGCAGGGAAAGAGGGCCTCAGAGAGGGCGAGTGAGCTGCCCAAGGCCACACAGTGGAGTGAACCCCAGCTCTGACCTGGGGTTTCTGGGAAATCCTCACACCCAAGAGAATAACTCACAGAGCCTGGGGCAAAGATGGGCTCTGCCCTGCCTCAGTTTCCTGTAAGGCTCATGGACTTGGAAGAATGGCAGAGCCTGGGAGCAGGTTGCTTCCAGTGTCCTTTGGGAGGGAGTGGCCGCCACATCTCAGAGAGACACCCGCCCCCTCCAGAAGCAGTCAGTGAGGCAGTGGGTCCCGAACCTGACGCTGGAAGCTTGCTAAGAGGCAGATCCCAGGGTCCCACCCAGCCTCCCAGGTGACTGGGTCCTCGGGAGCACAGCACCTGAGGTCTCCCTCACCGCACCTGCTCCGGCCTCCTGTGCTGCATCTGAGTCCAGGGAAGGCTGCCTGCCTCCTTTCTCTGTAGGGTCTGTCCCTGTCCCCTCAACCCACCCCCTGGTTCCTGCCCATTTCTCACGGGAGTAGCTTATCATCTTGGTTCTCACAAACCTACTCCCAGGCCCTCACTATCCCATATGAAGCACAGAAAAGCACTTTCTGCACTAGTGCCCTCCCTGCAACAGACTGCCCCAAATAACCTATCCGTCATGAGAAGTAAACGGAGTCACACAGGTGGTGAAACTCCCAACCCAGGGCTGGCGCCTGGAGGCCACTGGTAAAGGGCCAGGGATACAGTGCTCTCCGTCTCAGGGCAGTTGGCAAGCTTGCATGGAAGGACGGGAGAATGGTCAACACTCGGTGGTGGGGTGGGGTGGGGTGGCACGAACAGGTCGACGTGGGTGCTCCCTGGGAGCGGCTCAGCCTGGATGGTGTGTCCTAGATCCTAGAGCCAGGGTAGGGCTATGTGGGAATTCACACCACGACTCAGGGATCCCTGTGTCCCAGGTCTGGGGCAGGAGAGGGCTTTGGGAAGTGGCGGGCGGGCTGGCGTGGGGCAGGGATTCCTGGACAAGGTGGCACGTTGATGTGACCAGGGAGCTGTCCCTCCCCTCACCCCCTATTCCTCTTACAACTCAGAGAAGACAGTCACTTTAGGCTCATTCAGCTCACCACTGCATCCTGGTTTTGGCAATGCTGGTGGCCAGAAGTTCCCACGTTCCCACTGTTCTGGCGATGGTGGGGGTGCTCGGCGGGCACTGTGGGTGCGCCTCCGAGGACTGAACACCATCGGCTCACCCTACAAGGACAGAGGGAGGTGGCGTGCTGGTGGGTTTTACGTGCACTGGCTGGGTCGCAGGGCACCCAGGACTCTGAGTTGCCCTGGGGTGTCTCCGGGCAAGATTCGCATTTAATCAGCGGACTGAGCAAGGTGGACGGCCCTCCCAACAGGCCCATCCAGTGAACCGAAGACCTGGGTTGAACAAAAGGCTGAGGAAGAGGACGCTCTTCTGCTTGGCTGTCGAGCTGGCACAGTGGTCTTTCCTTGCCTTTGCGCTCGAGTGAAAAGTCGGCTCTTCTTGGGTCTGAGCCTACTGGCTTCGGGACCAGAGCTTAGAGTGTCGCCTCTCCTGGATGTCCAGCTTGCCAGCTGTGGACCCCGGGGCTCCGAGCCTCTGTGATCACATCAGCCAATTGCTTATAACGAATCTCACTCTCTATAGATAGCCATATATTATCTGTATCTCTACCATCTATAGCCATACATCCTGTTGTTTCTGTTTCTCTAGGGAACCCTGAGGAAATCTGTTTCTCTAGGAACTGATATGGATGGGTCATATTGCCCCTATTTTACAGATGAGGAAAGGTAGAGTCCTGAGAGGGTAGGTGGGGGAGGGGGAACGCAGACTGGGATCTGCACGGAGCTGACCACCTGGCTCTCGGCCACTGTGGGTCTGCACGCCGCCTCTGCGGCCTCCTGGCAGAGTGCCTGACCCCTGTGAGTTCGAAGCACGAGACGCAGGTGCCTGAGGGCCACCGTAAGCTGTCACCTCTGAGGACTAGGGCTGGGGGCTGGGGAAGAGGACAGGACTCAAGGGAACCCCCATCCTTGGTATTTCATCCAGGAAATAGATAGGAGGTTAGATGTCTGTGTTCTCAGGCCTGGCAGGTGGCGAGGCCAGGGCAGATGCAGCCTGCTCGGCCACAGCGGACACGACCCTTCTAGGCCTGTGTGTCAGCACTGCTCGGTTGTCTCATCTGTCTTCACCTATGGACGAAGAAACAGGCTCAGAGAGCTTGCCTGCTCTCTCAAAGCTGGAAAGCTGGGCAGCTTGGGAGTGAGCCCACATTAAATCCTCACAGGACCCGTGCTTTCCCCACCATTCTTTACTCCCTTTCCAAGTGGGAATCTTCTGTTCTTTTCTAAACAAGGAAGGCAGGGAAGTTTTGTTAAAGAAACATATCCGACAGTGTTCGGAGGAGGAAGTAATATTTGAAGCAAGTGGTGGGGAAAATGAGAGGTAGCTTTAGGGCTGCAAAACCAAATGGGGTGGAAGAATATTTTGTTAACTGATGGAACTATCACAATTTCCTGCTCATTATTTTGCCAATATTAGCCTTGTTTTGATTATTGCAAAGGCCAACAGCTGCCTCAGACACATTGGTTCTACAAACTGGTGGGGAATCTGTAAATCAGGAGGGGGCCCAGAGGACGTCTCTTAAAATGTCATGGTTGCACAGTGGAAGAAGGGTGCTTGCTTCAGGTTGTCAACTCTAATGGTGTGTTTGAATTGTGGGCCCCTCTCCCGCTGGAGTGATTGGTGCCTGTGGGGAATGAGCATGTGTTTGCATTTGCATTTTGCAAATTTTCTGGGAACATGTGCACTAGAATGGGATGCCTCTTGCATTTTGCATTGGGGCTGAAATTCATTTAGTGACTCTCTATGCAGAAAGGTGGTAAATATGGTAACAAAGGGCAAGCACTTAGGGGTGAGACCTGTTTGGGAGTGCTAGCTCATGCCCTCATTAGCACCCGAAATGCTGAGAGAGCCTGGCCTGCGAGGGCCCTGGTTTGTGGATAGCGCTGAGAACAGCTCCTCTAACCCCCCTGCTGCTACTCTGTAGTTTTCCTGCCTGTCTCAGTCCCACTCCTGGGAAGAAGGTGGTGATAATAGCTGTCACCCCATGAGTTATGGCCACATGAAATGTCACAGATTCTGTGAAAAGTTCTTAGCAAACTGCCAGGCATCTGGTAAGAATAACGCTGGCTAATACTGTTGTGATTGCATTGCGGCCCACCAGCTGCCACTCCCCCGGAACATTCCTGTATGGCCCAGTGCTGGGTCTGAAGCGGCAGGGAGCACGCCCCTGCCAGGGACCCAGGGCTGTCTTGGCAAGAAGCCTCGTGAGTAGCCCGGTGTGGGCCGAGGGGGAGACTTAGTCATCTGTGCAGCTGCAGCGCGCCCTTCCCTGGGTTTCTTCGTTCCTCTGTTCTGTGGGCCTCCTCTGGGTCCTGCTGGACACCTTGTTTATCTCAGTTTGCTGCCAGCAGGGCTAATTTGCACTTTCTCGATGATGCCACAGATCTTAGCCATCAGAGCCTGGGGTCTCATTAAAGGCAACACATGATCATTCCTCCCAGTAGAAAGTGAAACGAAACTCCCCCCTCCTGCCCGCCCGCCTTAGCGCTGCAGCTGGGCCCCAGCCCTGCCAGGCTGCCTGCGCCCCATCTCTGTGCTTGTACCAGGAACTCTGTCATCTGCACTTGGCTCTTACCCATCATTCAGGTCTCAGCTCAAAATCTGTCCGTTTCAGCTCAAAATCTGACCTCCTAAGAATGAGCCCCCATCCTGCTCTCTGGCAGCCTCTGGCTCCTCACTCTGTTTTCTCAGCATTTTCAGTCAAATTATTTTCATCACTGTTTCCCTCACGAGAGCAAAATGCCACCGATGCACCTCCAGCAAGAATGGGGCCTAGTGTGCAGCGCATGCTCTGTAAACAGGTACAGAAGGAAGGAGGCAGGAACACCCCCCAGGTGATCCTTCCCTGTGTGACCACTGGATTCTGAGAGGCAGGAAGGGGGTCCTGAGGTCCAGCATCGCTCAGGAGGCGGAGGTCCCTGGGTGGCACCCCCACCTTGCCTCTGTGGGACTGTTAGCCCTGCACGGAGCTCCAGCCTCAGGGCATTAGAATGCCTGTCTGCGAGAGGGTCTGAGCTTCACCCACTGGCCTCACTTCCATCCTCCAGAACTGCAGAGAACAAGACTCACGAGGGCCCTTTAAGTAACTGCGAGTCTCTCAGACCTCCAAAGAGTCCGCTTTTCCCCAGACAAGTCCCCAAGTCTCTAGGCATTCCTCCCATGATACGGCTTCTCAGTGCCTCACCTTCATCCCTTTCTGTCAGAGACCTGGAATTGCAGGGGGTGCCTCAGGGGTGAAACTCCTGATACTGTAGGTGACATTCTCTGCTGGTGTGAGTTTTGGGGTGGGTAGGGGATCTTTAGACTCCAGCAGCCTCTGAAGGATCCTTGACCTCAGAGTGGTCCAGAAGGTTCCAGAAGCCATGCTGCGTCCAGATGTGTCTTTCCCTAGTACACAGTGGGTGTGCTTCTCCTTAACAATGGCTCCCCACTCTAGACGTGACCCTCTCCCCACTCTAGGTTGCACTCTCTGGTTTAATGACTCCCTTTCATTACTTCCCTGAGTCCCCACCATGCTGCTCCTTCAGTGTGTTTAATTCTCTTTCTGTGAATGAAATAACAGGGCCCTGTTGTTCTGAGGCTGTGTTAGTATCTGTATCAGACTCGACACTGCGTACCTTTCTGGTGTGTTTGTCATCCTCAGGCAGTGAGTTTGCTCTCTTATGAAGCACACAATTTTGTTTTGTTTTGTTTTGTTTTCTGTTAACATAGCTACACTTGCTTTCTTCTTTCTATTTACCTATTTCTTTCCCCATTCATTTATTTTAAACATGAGTCCTTCTGTGTTAGGTGTGTCTTTTGTTAATTGCGTAAGGCTGTTTTAAGTAAAAAATCCAGTCTGACAACTTCTGTCTTTTCACTAGCAAGTTTAGTTCATTTATATTTATTATAATTACTGATATTTAACATTTTTTCTACAATCTTATTTCATTCTTTCTTTTAACCTGCTTTTTGAAATGTCCATTTCCTTTACTATTTTGAAAAAACCCTTTGTCTTCAGCTCTTTGAAAATGCCTGTATTTTTTTAGTGGTGGTCCTTAAAATTCTAATGTACATACTCAACTCAGTTTCTAAAGTCCTGCAGTTTTTCTATCCTTCTCCCAGACATTTTGGATAAAATACAAAAATTTTAGAATGCTTTCTTATAATCACTCATCCAATTTTACATTATTTTCTGCCCAATATTTTACTTCAACTTTAGTTTTATTTTCTCTCAAATTAGTTATAACTCTTATTTAGTCAGTTCTTGTTCTGCTTTCCTGGCATATTTACTACTTTCTTTGCACATTTCAGTCCTTCCTTTTGGGTCCAATTTTCTTCTTTTGGAAACATTCCCTTTAGAGTTTCTTTTGCTGAAGATCTATTGGTAAATTCATTCATTTCTATTTGTCTGCCAATATCTTTACTTTTTCCATCACTCTCAAATGATGATTTCACTAGGTATATGGTCCTATTCTGACGGTAATTATTCCTTAGCATTTTGAAAGTAGCATTCCATTGTATTCTAGTTTCTGGTGACTGTGAGAAGTGAGTTGTCCTCTAACACTCAGTGCTCTGAAGGGTTCTGCCCTTTCTTTCTTGTTGCTTTTCCAACCTTCTCTTTGTCTTTGGTCTGCTGTCACTTCCTGTGGTGAGTATAGATGTGAGATCCTGCTTGAGACTGTGCTCCCGGGGTCAGGGATTCTTCATCATCAGATTACACATTGGCTCTCCTTCGTTTCCTCTATGTTTTTTCTTCCAGAAACTATTAGGTGTATGTATGTTGGTCCTTCTCATCTTTCCCTAACTTTTCTTTCATATTTCCTCCCCCTCTTTGCCTCCCTTATTGTCATGCAAAGGCACCAGTTGCCAGACCTCTTTGTCCAGCTCTAGATGTTACTGTTGCTATTCTTATTTTTATAAAAAGTTGTGGAAAGTTGTGGACAATTCTGGGGCTAAAATGCCTTCCCCAGGGCTGTCCACCTAACGACCTTATCAAAGTAAAAAGAGATCAGTCCCCAGCAACCATGCACCAGCTCCCAGCAATTAGCTCTCTTTTTTCACTAGTCATTTAAAATTATTCCATACTGGAATTTTGCTTAAAATCTGTCAGTCTTGCTAGAATCCCTTTCATCCCCATTCTTGAAAACTGGGTGGCATTTTCCTATCTTTTGTCTACTGACCCATTTCTTCTTCTCCTGATTTCTTGTGTGTTCTTGCATTTGATCTGTGATGAGGCTTTGAATTTTTTCACTTTCCTGGGCTATGAACTGCCTAGTTCTGAAAATGTAAAATGCCCAGAAACTTTTTGACCATCTCTCTCTCTTATCTGGAGATTGCAATTCCTATGGTCCAAGAAGTCTGGTATAGAAGGTGTAGATCAGAGTTAAAGTTCCATCGATAGGCCGGTGAAGTCACCTAGAGAAGATTAAGGACTGAGCTAATTTAAAAAATAAGCCCCCCATGTGGGATGAATAGGATTCAGGGTGCGGGACTGACAGTTACTGAACTCCTTCCCATCCCAGGCCACGTGCCACTTTCACAAGTCCCACGGTCACCAGAGGCATCAGATGTGTAGTGTGGCCTGAGTAGGGCTGGGGAGAGCTGCCTCCAACTAATTTTGCAGCTGGTGGAATTTAATTATTTATTCACTTTACATTCATCTACACACTCATCAATCTTTTAATATTTATTTATATATTAAATATAAAATACTCAATATTTATTTTTATTGCTTGCTATATACAAGGTAACTGCCTCTTCTGGTTAGGTTTTCTCATCTGTAAAATGAGGTGAGGGATTGGACTAAACGGCATCTCAGGGACTTTCTAACCCTGAGTTAAAATTCCAGCTGCAGTGACATTGCACAGCTGAGGCTGGACAGCAGGGAGGCCCAGGTCCAAGAGATCTGAACCCCATCCTCGTGTGGGGGCTGTCGGCGGAGGCAGGGCAGGCACTGTGCGGATCTGCCCCAGCATTTGTACCTTGGCATCGGGCTCACGGGCACTTTTTCTCTCTTAAACCAGGAAGATGGTAGAGTTGTGAGGACAGGAGGCAGCCACAGATTCACAGCTGCAGCTTGGCTGTTGCTGCATGAATCGGGGATGCTGCCCAGTCCTTCTGTAAACTCTCCTTCTGGGTTTACTCCTTAGCCTTCCAAGGAGCCCAGAAAATAGTTACAAATGTGCAACACAATTCTGGCAAAGCAGAGACATTCCGAGCACAAAAATATTTCTTTTAAAATTCCAGCTGGGAGTGCAGGCAGCTGTTAGAGGGTCTGCTGCTGAATTCCCAAAGGCAGAGTGACTGACAACCTGCGGCACGTGCCGGACAAGGCATTTCCCTTCCCTGTCCGAGGATGGAGCTGCTCTGGCTGAGGACGTGTGGTGTGTCAGAGGGTCCCCGTGGCAGTGTGGTCCTCCGGGCACTCATCTCTCTGCTGTTCCTGAGGGTGGCTTCACTGTGACGGACATGAAGGGCTGCTTTCTGGACCATCTTCAGAGGCTGGACCAGGTTTGGGGGCTCGTCTCCTTTCGTGGCCCCAACTCTTTATCACTGTCCGTGTGCCGTTCGCCCACCTCCCGACACCGCACCTAGTAAGCCCTCCTGTCACCAACCTGTGCAGTGGCACTCAGCACCCTCTGCAGCCACCCCAGCGCCAGGCTCCCACTCCCTGGCTGGCACTTGGCTCCCCTTCCTGACTGGGCTCCTGCCCTCCCCTCCCTCCAGCGGCCTGCCATTCCCACGGTGTGTCGGAGTGCCTGCAGTGTCGTCTTCCCTAAACGAGCCTGGTCGGGGCTGTCACGTCACTAAGGGGTCTTCCTGGCCCCTCCCTACCCCCACCTTGCAGTCCAGGTTGGCCCCCTCTTCTCTGGACCCCCACCCACTGCAGCCTGGGACCCCGTCTGTCACACTGTCCGTCTGTGTGGCAGGCATCTGCTTTCTGTCTTTCTCCCCTCCTGAGCTTGAGCCGCCTGCGGGCAGGGAGCCGCGATCCTGAGGGCCTGGGTGTCCTTCCTGGTAACAGGAGCCTGGCGGGCAGCAGGGCCCCACCAAATCTCTCGTGGATGACGAAGTGAATAAATAACAGAGAATAGCTGAAAATCACCAGGCCAAGGTGTATATGCCGGATCACCGCACTGGGGTGGGCTCTGTCGCAGGAGGATGCGCCCACGTCCGCTCGAAAATGGGTTCTGGAGGTGGCCAGCCCAGGGCAAGGGCATTATCCTCGGAACAAGCCTGCCCTTTCAGTTCTTGGCTGTGAGGGGGGCCCTCGTGTTGGGGGCCAGTGGGTGGGCCACAGAATGGGTCCCTGCTGCAGGCTGGTCTCTAGGAAGCTCAGCTGGAGGCAGAGAAGGGCCGTCAGGAAACTGCATGGGGGCAGCGCCCTGGGACCGACGTCCGTGGGAGGAGCCGGCGGCCCGCCCTGGGAGGGGGAAGTGGGCCTCCACACTGTAACAGCGGGTCGCAGCTGACCCCGGGGAAGCTCTGCAGCCCTTAGTTGTCCGGGCTGGAGCGAGGGGCCAGGCCTATCACAGGATGGAGGCTCCCCCCAGAAGGGGGCATGTCATGGGTTCAGCTGTGTCCCTCCAAAAAGATGTGCTGAAGTCCTAATGCCCCATACCTGTGAATGTGAAAAAAGGCTGCCACAAAAAATAGCATTTAGATCTCATCTCGGCAACTCCTTTAAAGAGCAGAGGGCTTTCTGTTGGTTTGGAAACACAAGTTGTGGGAGTTACACAACAGTGGATGGTCTGAGCGAAAACACTTCCTTCAAACTCGGCAGGGCACGTCTATGTCATTCCCTAAGGCATGTCTGAAGTTACCTTAGGAAAGGACAGACGTGAGGGTGGATGGCTGGGCTCTGGCCATTCTGCCCTGGTCCTCATGCCCACCGGTGCTTCTAGAACAGTGTGGCAGGTTGGTCAGACCATGGCCACAGGGAACTCTGTCCTTAGGGGCTGTGGCCTTGGGGGTGCTGGCCAGCGGTGTCCTTCCCACAGGGCAGCGTCAAACCATAAAAACAGAGCAACACGCACATGCTCCAGCAGAAAGAGGTCCTGCGAAGACCAGTAGGCCACGGGCTTTCCACAGGTGCAACACTTCGTCCCTTGGAAAGGGGAAGTATGTGATTCCCCCAGCTTTACTGAGATGAGATTGACATATGACATCATGCAGGTTGAAGGCGCACAATGCCATGATACGATACGTGTGTATAATGTGAAATGTTTACCATGGTGAGGTCAGTTAGCCCGTCCTTCCCCTCACGTGATTGCATGGTGCAGTGGTGGTGCCGATGGCATGAAAGTTATGTCCCCACCGCAAGCACACGCTCCATGTTGTTAGCTCTGGTCACCGGGCTGTACGTTAGATCCCCAGGGCCTAGTCATCTTATCACTGCAAGTTTGTACCCTGTGACCAGTATGTCCCCATTTCCCCCACCCCCATACCCACCAGTCTGCTCTCTGCTTCTACAGATTTGTTGTTTTACATTCGTTCAGTTTTGGTTTTATAGAGTCCATGTATTAGTGATACACGCAGTATGTTTGCTCTGTCTGGCTATGTCGCTTAATAATGCCCTCAAGGTCCATCCATGTTGTCCCAAATGGCAGGGTTTCCTTCCTTTCTTCTGCAGTGGATGACACTCCATTGTCTGGGTGCCCATTTCCTTACCCGTTCATCCTCAGCGTACACCTGGGCTGTTTGGGTGTCTTGGCTGTTGTGAATGCGGCAGGAGTCGTGAGTCTGGGCGTCGCTGGGCCTTCCTGGAAGCAGGAGAATTTCTCCTGAGTTTCTGCCAGGAGGCTTTCTGGATTCCTGCTTGAAGCCCCCTTGTGGAGAGCAGGTATGCCACTGAGCAGGTGGGAGAAAGGCTGTGGGAGACAAAATATAAGGCTGCGCTGGGCCAGTGAGAGCCACCGCTCCTGGCTGAGCTGCGGCCTGGAGACGGTGGGCATCTGTGAGGGCAAAACAGGGACAGTCAGTAGGGCCAGGCCGGTAGGCCCTCAGCGCGATCGGAAGGAGCAGAAGGGTCCCGGCCAGGCTCGGGGTTGTCCTCTGATGGTTTTTAGTGGGCTCACCGACTGATTGGCCAGAGGAGGAAGGGGAGGACACCAGATGAATCCAGGGACCCACCGTCCAATGAGCACCTGCTGACACCATCTGCTCTACCTGCATCACCCCATTTAATTCCCCTGGCAGCCATGTGAAGTGAACGATATGACACCCCGCTTGACAGGGAGGCAAGCTGAGGCTCAGAGAGATTTAGTGATGTGCCTGAAATGGCAAAGCTAGACCTTAAACGCAGCTGGATTTGAATCCTGCGCCTCTGTAGCAGGGGGAGCGTCACTGTGGAGTGTGTAAGTAAGAGACACGCTGTCCACACGGCAATTCCAGGTGGGGCTGCGTGCTTTCCATTTATTCATTCATTTACTCACATGAATTCATTTTACAGATATTTGTTGAGCACCTGTTTACTGTAGAAGGGGGCCAGATAAAGGCTCACAAAGGAGGTGTCATGAGCCCCTCAGCAATACAAAATGGCTTCTCAGGGGTCGCCCGCCAGCTAGGGCAGGGCGAGGCCCAGAACTGGGACCCGCTCTGCCTCTGCTTCCCCAGATGGACCTGCTTTCCCTTCCCACAGGATCTAGACTAGCAGGTTCATTTCCCACGTGCGCACCGTGGTCCTGGCCGTGCACACGAGAGGAAATGCGATGGCATGATTATAGAGATGGGCAACACCCCGAGCCTCCTCTGCCACCCTGCTGTAGTCGTAGACAGCCCGGAACCCGTGGTAACACTTGGGCACCCATTTTCCAAGGTAGAATGCACTAACTCTTAATTATAGGCCAAGGCTAGAGATGCGTAAATAAATATTCATGCCAGTCTGAATGCTATAATTAGAACTACCATTTGGCTAAAGAAAAGTAGAGACGTTTTAATTCTAGGCCTCTGCCTGAATGTTGAGCTGCTGCTAGGAACAGCCCATGTGTGTTAACACAGTAAGTTCTGAGTAAGCGGTACCATGCTGACAGGACAGTGTTTGTAAGAGGGGCTGGGATGTACTCTGTATGCCACTATGCACCTCGATTCCCTGTTTATTTCCCAAAGCCAAGTTAACATGACAGTGAATATTTTTTGGACATTTCTGACAGCAACTTTGAATGATAATTTTGTATAAAATGTCTAACTCTGTGTAACCGGTCGGCATCATCGTTGGCAACAGTGGGTAGAGTGATGACCTGTGGGGCTGGGCCGGGATAGACGTCCACAGTCCTTTCGTCCATTTCCAGTTCTTCTCTCCAGGACCCACTCTAGTCTGGGCACTGCTCTAGGAAGGGAATGATACAAATGATTTACTTTGGTGGAGCTCCCTTTTTAGTGAATGGAGACAAGGTAAACAACAAACAGAAATATACCAAAGTACATAATACACGAAAAATGTCAGTGATAAGAGTTGTAAAGGAACATGTCAGGACAAGGCATGGAAAGGGCTGAGGGAGGATGCTGCCTTGAGTAGGGTGACCGGGGAAGATTCTGGTGAAGTGACTCACAGCAGAGGCCTGAGTGAAATGAGGGAGCGATGGGGATGCGCAGAGAGAGCGTTCAAGCAGGGGAGTGAGTGCAAAGGCCCTGAGGCAGGAGCATGCCTGGAGATCAGATATAAGGCCAGTGTGCCTGGAGAGGAGTGACCCAAGGAAGATGGTAAGGAAATCAGACAAGAGAGACAGGCAGGGCCAGTTCAGATAGCTCGGGGGCTACGGCAG
The DNA here is from genome assembly GCF_030020395.1 of Manis pentadactyla. Taxonomy (NCBI): domain Eukaryota; kingdom Metazoa; phylum Chordata; class Mammalia; order Pholidota; family Manidae; genus Manis; species Manis pentadactyla. The sequence goes on from NC_080020.1 coordinate 228,130,769, forward strand.
GGGCGCGGATTTCACTCTGAAGAAGATGGGAGGCACTGCAGGGTTTTGAGCAGAGGAGTGATGTGATTCAAGTTCACCTGTGAAATGGGGCAATAACATTACCTTCCTCAGTGCTTCTCGAAGGGTGGCCAACAAGACAGACATCTCCCTGGAACTTACTGGAAATGCAAATTCTCCAGCCCCACCCCAGACCTGCTATTCAGAACCCCTGGGGTGTGGCTGCCAGATGAGTTACAAGACATCCAGGTGAATATGAATTCCAGACAGATGATGAGTACTATCCAGGCAATATTTGGGTCATACTTTTATTTTTTAAATATTTGTTATTTATTTTAAAAGTATTTGTGGTTTCTCTGAAATTCAAATGTAACTGGGTGTTCTGTATTTCCGTTTGCTAAGTCTGGCAGCCATGTCTGGGGTGGGGCCCGGCAATCTGTATTTTAAGAGACCCTACAGGTGGTTTTGGTGGGCCCTGATGCCTGACATTCCTCACGGAGGTTCTGGGGGTTTACAAGCTTACTTACTGCAGTGCCTGGCACAGGGCCAGTCCTTGGCAGCTGTCACACCGAGCACCGAGCACTGGCTGATGCCAGGAACGATCATCTGACAGGGACACTTTCTCTGACTCAGTAAACAAGAAGGACTGCGATCTGAAAGTCAGCTTGCTAACGAAACTGCTGGAGAGAATAGGTTTCTGTTTCTGGATTGTTCTGTCAGCTTTGCCCAGCTCTTGGACTGGGGAGGTGGTGTGTGGCCACCTGAAAAAATTACCCTTGTAAATGTTAGTTCATCCATTGGGTGAGAAAATAAGGCTGAACTTTATTCACTTCAGTCACTGAAGACAATGAAGAAAAGTCACTTCTTGGCCTCATGGGAAGTAACAGGTACGTGTACCCTAATTATGAGCTGCAGGCAGTTTGCAGCCTGTGGCTCCAGCTGCAACATGCAATTGATAAATTCCGAATGGGTGGATTTCAAAAGAAATATTCCAGTTATGAAGGATACTCACTTGTTAGTTTAATTGAATTTTCTTTCCTCAGTTGTTCTTTGTGCCAGTAGAACCACTAAGCGTTACTGTTTATTCATAGATTTGCCCCCATTTCGAAATCTGGTACAACAGATTTCCCGGCCCTGCTCAGAGGGTTTGTATGAGGATGAAGGACAATAGCATGTGTGAAAGCCCCTAGCCCGGGACCTGGCACTTAATAAGTACTCAGTAAACGTTAGGTCTTCACAAACCATTCATCATGAATGGCTATTCATTTGAGATCCGCTTTTCACTGTAGCGGGCAGAACCGATGCTAGGTTTTCACCCGTGAAGGTGTGCGTGTGCGTGTGCTTTTCACCCAGAAGCACTGCTTGTGGAAATACAACACTATTTGTTAGAATAAGTGGGGAATGAAAGCTTGTTCTAAAACCACAGGATCCTCACGGCGTGGGCCAGCGCTGCTCTGACTCTGGCATCCCTGGGAGCCGCGCGGGGATCTTGCCGAGTTTCAGATTCTGACTGAGCAGGTCTCAGGTGGCCTTGGGATTCTGCATTTCTGCCGAACTCTCGGTGATGCTGACGCTGTGGCTCTGGAGCCCCGCTTGGAGATGAGCCTCAGCGTGCCAGGTGCTTGTCACAGCCTGGTGGCTATTCCCGCTTGGGGGTGCCCTCTTGGAGGGCAGGGCCTGTCTGAAACGTCTGCCCCTCTGGTGCCGGGTATGGAGGAGGGAAGGAGCAAGCACGGTGCCCGGCACTCAGTGTGTTCGTTCCTACAAATGACTAAGCCAGCAAGAACCGTGTACACCATGAATCCTGTACTGAACGCAGCTTTACCCAACAGGAAGATCACTGGGCGGCTCTGATTATAATATATCTCTTTGAAGCTATGATTCCCTTTAAGGAGTCAGCTCTTCTAAGTACATTCCGAGCAGGACTTCATTGATTTCTCAGAGTTTAGGAATCCGCTCAGCGTACAATGTGATTGCACCTTCCCGAGCTCAGGACAGCCTCCCGGAGCTTGTCGGCTCTGTGGTGCCGTGTTGGTCACATGTCAGGATCCTGGATCCACCTCCTCCCGCTGCAGCTCTGCCCACGTGTCATCCTCACGGCCAGACTGGCCTATTGGGCCCCTGACCTTGCCTGCTTGGGCCCCTCTCACGTTTGATCCTGTCTCCCGGACACACAGATTTAAGGCAGGGTGTCCTTGTTTGCCTGCAGTCTGCAGCCCGCCACATCCCCATTCTGTTTTCCCTCAGCTCCACTCCTCGCAGAGAGCCCTCCCCAGCCTGTGCAAGCAGGTGTCGAGCTGAGGGAGGCAGAAATGCTACTTTTGTGTTTTTGAGTTGGGCCGTGACATATAGGCCGTAAGATTCACCTGTTTTAATGTATAGTTCGGTGGTTTGGAGTATATTCATAAGGTCGGGCTGTCATTACCACCATCTGATTTGGGAGCACTTTCTTCACCCTGCACAGTGACCCTGTGCCTATCAGTGATCATTCACCGTTCTTACCCCCCACCTGCTCCCAGCAACCACTCATCTTTGTGTCTGTGCATTTGAACATTTCATGTAAGTGGGATCATACAATATGTGGCTTTCTTTTTGTTTTGGTCTCTTTCTCCTAGCATAACATTTTCAAGGGTCATCCATATTGTAGCATGTGTCTGTAGTTCTTTCCTTCTACGGGTGAAAATTTCCTGTTACATGGATACGCGCCCATGTTTATAGCAGCACCGTCCGCGATGGCTGAAACATGGATGGGATTCAAGTGTCCATCCAGAGATGAGTAGAAACACAAAATGTGATCCACCCATACAAGGGAATATTATTCAGCCTTAAAAAAAAAAAAGAAATCCTGCAAAATGGTGCAACATGGGTAGATGTTGAGGACATTATGCTAAGTGAAGGAAGCCAGACATAAAAGGACAAATACTATATGAGTCCACTTTTCCGAGGTACTTAGAGTATTCAAGTTACCACAGAGACAGAAAGTAGAGAGTGGGTGCCAGGGGCTGCTGGCGGGGTGCGGGGAGCTGTTTAATGGGGATGGAGTTTCAGTTTTATAAGATGAACAGTCAGGAGATGAATAGTGGTGATAGTTTATTTAATACCACTGAACTGTACACTTACAAGTGGTTAATTTTTTCTTACCACAATAAGAAAAAACTGAAAAAAAATTTGACAGGAAGTTGACAGAGTTTCTACCAGTCAAGTGAGGAAAAGACATGGTGACACTGAACTTGCCGGAATTTGCAAATTCTCTTGCTCCCTTCTAAAGCGAGCATTCTCTTTGCTCCGGCACGCCCAGTGCCCCTGTACCAGGGCTTCTGAGTGGTTTGAAACAGGGCAGCTGAGTCCTTCTTACATATCCACCTCCAAAGAGTGCCGTGGTAAATTGGATTCATTTCTTTGGTAATCGTTGAAGCGATGCCCTGGAAATGTTGAATTTATTATGGTGCTGCCTTACACTTCTACAGATCTGAAAAACCATTACTGAAAACACACAAGCTTCTAATTTCCTTATTATCCATCTGAGAAGTTCTTCTATGCCTGGACAGCTTAAAACAAAATACTGCTAGGGTAATGGTAAGACACGTGCCAGAGGGTAATGGTAGGAGACATGCCAGACGTGCTGACTAAGGCAAGTTACAATGATCCAGCAACAAATAGGAGTGGTAATAAGGGGGAAGTAAACGAACATGGCAGGGCCATCAGTGTAATAGTTTATGTTCATCCAGCCCATTTTTTGGAGCCCATTTTGTTCTAGGATGTATTTTTAAGACTGTGAAATCCATAAATCTCTGTAGAGCAATAAAAAAAAGAGAAAAAGAAAGGCACCTTTAGGGTTTGTCACTGGCAAAATGCCTCTCCATTCATTGTAAATTTCGAGTTGCAGAGAGAAAGACAATCTACTTTGATAATTGCACTTTTTTTCTTAAGCATTGAGCACTCTTTCTTGCACAAAGTTCTGAATTTTAAGCAGGCTAACTGAAATTGGTGTAAACATTTTGTAGCTTCATTAGTGAGTTTTGAAAAGGGTCTCTGAGGAAAGGAACTGAAATTGCCATTGATACATTTAGACAATGTTCTTTGTCTAGGCACATTATGACAGATCTCAGATAACTTGGGGAAATTTTTAGAATTAAAAGAAGATCCAACTTAAACATGAGAGTAAACATTCAGCAAACAAGGTTCAAAAGCCCGGTGGTGTTAATCACTGCTGCAGACTGAATGTTTGCAGCACCCCCTAATTCATATTTTGAAACCCTAAACTGCAGTGTGGTGATGTTGGGACTTGGAGCTTTGGGAGGGGTTAGGTCATGAGGGTGGAGCCTTCATTAATAGGATTTGTGTCCTTAAAGAAAGAGACCCAAAGAGCTGCCAGCTCCTTCCAGCACGCTCCTCACACAGGGAAAAGCACATGGCTGGGAACCAGGAATGTGGCCTTCATCTTGGACTTCCCAGCCTCCAGGACTCTGAGAAATAGATTTCTGTTTAATAAGTCACCCCGGCTCTGGTATTTGGCTTATAGCAGCCTAAATGGACTAAGAGAATTATTGCAAAGGGGTCCACAAGCGTAGAAAGAAACCTGAAGGAAATACAGAAAGCGAATCTGAGTTAAAGTTAGTATGTGATGCGACGTGTGTGCAGGTAGAGAAAATTGCTGCTTGTCACAATTACTGCCAATTAAGTAAATTTTTGAGTCAAGTGGAAAGGTAATAACCCAAAACCCACTTGTACTTCTCCCATCCACAAATGATCATGTCTTAGGAATCTCAGGGGACTATCAGTGGAGTGTGTGTAAGTGTGTAAGGCCACCATTTTTCTTTGGGTGCTAACATACGCTTCTGTAAAACTCAGGCTGGGTTTTTGAAAGATGGATGGAGTCAGAAAAGTTCCTAGAGGGCGCCGGGAAATAGCAGCAATGGCAGTGGGTGGTGTGGAAGGAACCCAGTGTCACAATTCCACACGCCTATGCTTAAATGCTACCACATGCCAGCCATATGACTTGGACAATTACAAACTTTCTGAGTCTGTTTCCTTCTCAGTTAAAATAAAAATAAATTTAAATGTGCTTCCTACTGTTGCTGTAAGGATTAAATGCAATGAGAAATATAAATTCATGGCATCATGCCTGGAACTCAGTAGGTGCTCAATAGATATTCAGTCCCCATCTTGCTTAGCAATCAAAGAAATTGCAGTGCTTTAACGACTGCCAACATTGGCATAGAGGCTATTTATGTAGTATTTATTCATGGATAGAACATAATGATGATCTCTTGAATTTGTCAAACATGCTTTGAACAGTTTATTGGGGTGTGTTTAATCTGAGGTGTGTTTAAGGCTGCCTGAGCCTGAGATGCTGAAATGCATGAAGCATCACATACGGGCAAAAACACTGAGGAAGTGCGGATCTCTCTGAGATTTATTTCCATTCCTGCCTCCGTCAGAATAATGGACTCGACGGTGCTGTTTCTTTGTGTCTGAGTTCACTTTGCTGAAAAAGCTCCAAGGATCACGTCACGAGCCCAGTCTTCTTTGCTGTGACCGCCATCCATGCCCTCCCACGGTGTCCGTACCGTCTCCTCGGGCACAGAGCGGGGGTCCCGAGCCTCGGCCCCGTCATTCCAGATCTGTGCTCTCTCTTGCCCACACCCCTGGGCGCCTCCCCAGCTGTGTCTGTCAGCAGCAGCAGTGTTTTGGTGGCCATGTGCTTTTAGTTTAGCAGCCCACATCCTTCTGTTGAGGTTCCAGAATTGACTGCCTTACTGGAAGCTGCCAGTTTGCATGCCAGAGTAAAGGGACAAATGGGGTTCAAGGGCTGGCAAACTCCTCATTTGAAGATCCGAGTAGGGCCGATCGGCGCCTGGCCGAGTTCCCTGGTCAGGGCGCACCCTGACTTGGTTCTAGGCCGGGGCAGACCTGCCGGTTGAGATCACTGCAGGTGCAAGCTGGCCTGCTGAGACCCCGGCGCTGGTTAGTGCCGGCCCCGCCCGCTCCTCTGGCACAGTCACCCTCCCTGGGAAGCCCTGAGGGTCCCCCTGCGGCCCCCATGGTGCCGGGTCAGAGGCGGGGCTCCTGCACAATGCGGCGGGTGGGGGGGGGGCCTGGTTGTCCCTGTTGGGTTCTCGTTCCCCCTGGATGAACCTGGTGCCGCGCAGGCCTGGGGAGGCACTGCGGCCACGGGCAGCCCCTTCCCTGAGCCTCCTTCTGCAGGCGGGCTTGGTCTGCGATGCAGGGGGTGCTTCAGTCTTGGCCCCGGGTCTAGGATTCTCTCTGTGCTGTCTTGTTCTCTCTGTGCTGGTTGTTCTTCTTGGGGGAGAGAAGTCAGGAACGACCCGTGTCACCATCTTGGTGGCCTCACTCTCCCAGAGTAAGTGGAGGAGGGGAGGTGGCAGGGACAGACAAGAGGAGGGGCTGAGAGAGAATTTCCCGGGTGTCCAGGGGCTAGACCTTGACTCCTCACTCAGGTGCCCGTGTGCCCCTGGTTCCTGGCAGGGGGCTCTGGAGGCGGGGTGAGGTCAGCCTGGCCCCTGCTTTGTGGAGCAGGGTTGGGGTATGAAGCTAGGACACAGGTGCCGGGAAGTGGGGAGGAAGCTACAGTATGTGGCAGAAACTCCTGGTCGCCCCTTCCAACCTCTCCCCCTTCTTCCTTAATATTTGAAGATTTATTTCAGGGCATAAGGTGGGTGGGGCAGCATCTGGCCCAGCTGAAAAAGGTCACTTCGCAGACTCATCTGTAGATGGGGTGGTGCTGTATGTGGCCTGTAAGCAGAAGTTTTGGGTGGGACTCCCAAAATTAATTGTGCTGGCAGATGCCATTTGTCATCTGTTCCTTCCCTTTTCCACTTACAACACAGCAAGATGCTCAAGTCGCGACAACCATCCTGCCAGGAAGTCCCTCGAGGAGGGCTGGAGGCTAACCAACCCGGAGGCTCCGGGGTCGGCAGCCGAGACACTGATCGTGGGCAGTCGTGGGGTGGAGTGGGTGGCCCTCCCTCTCTCAGCCGGGCTGCCTGCCACTGGATTTTTCACAAAAGGAAAAGGAAAGAGTATTTTGCTTGAGCCACTGTTGTTTGGGTTTCTGTGAGAGTGGAGAGAACCAGTGACCTGAGAGCTCCATCTCTCTTGGGCTTTCCAATCCCAGGATGTCACGTGGGAAGGCCAGAGGGGTTCAGCTCTGGCACCGGAGCTGGGACAGTCCCACACCCTGCGTCACAGGTGTGTGTAGGGTGGGGGTGGGGTCCTGTAGGGCCGGAGTAGAAGCAGACTTACTAAACAGCCATACTGTCTGTTTGGCTTTCCAGCCGATGTAGGACTTGATGAAGACAATCCCAGCCTCCGCTGCACGGACCCAGGCCTCAGAGGTCAGTGCTCCGCTCCCGCCTCATTACGGTCACGGGTTAGGAAGGGGCCTGTGATGCACTTCGTCCCAGTGAGCTGTGGGAGAGGATGTCTCCTAGGGCTTCTGTGCAAGTCCTGCTCTTCAGAAGAAGTGTGCAGAAACACGTGCTTTTCCTGCCCTGCTCTGCTGGATGTTGTCATATCTCCTGGAGGTGCCAGAAGTTCATCAGTCTTGTCACCCAAAGGCAGCCAAACCAACACGATGGGCTGCACAGAGCAGAGCAGGAAGATGGGGAAAACCCAGACCAGCTAATGTAGAGCTGCTGACTGTGTACTTACTATGCCAGGTCATAAATCTTCCTTCCTGTTTAAGCCAACAGAGTCAGGGTTTTCTGTTACTCATATCAAATCCTCCCTGATATGTTCAAAAGAGGATATGATAATGACCATTTTAGACTAAAATGAACATATGTCACAGATTTTATTTAACTAGTTAATGAATGAGGGAACCAATAAGATGTTACAATAGTTCAAAGAAAAATTCCAAGAGCCAAACACATACGGTAAATAAGGAATGCTAAGAAAGAACTTTTAGATAGACCCAAACTTGCTTTTTTCCTTGGGAAGAGAAGGAAGGAAATCAACTGTCCTACTGGATAGAATTAATTGCCACATCTATGGACAAGAGTCATTTGCATTGTAGTGTTAGATGCAATTTAAAGAGTTGTAAAAGCGTAAATAAAGTGAAAGGTATAAACCCCACAGGTTGGGAGAATCCAGGATAAGACAATGCATAGTTTTCCCTTGAAGATACCCAGTAACCATTTTGGTCTATTTAAAAGTTTTTCTCCTAAGAGTTATACCTGTCCAACCTAAAAGACATATTACACTTGTTCTCCAGCCCTTTGCCTTAGTCTGAAAGCAATGATGACTTTGGTTACTTAACAGGCTGTTCCATGTTTTATCTTTTTATGGTTCATGGCGTCCAAGAAAGCGGGACTCCCTCTTTTAAGCGCTGTTGCACTCCAGGACCTGAGTTTTATAAGCAAGGGCTGTAAATCACTCCTGATGAACAGTCAGCCCTTGTTCCTCGGGGGGCAAGATGTTTTGGATTAAAGAGGGGTATCTGCTTGGCTACCATGTTCTGCCTTGGATGCCTTTTTTGGTAATAGATCAATCATTTCCATTTCTAGTACTTTCAAGTAAATACCCATGTCAGTGATTTCCAAATTCTTGCTTGATATGATACTGAATCATAGATTTAGTTTTGCAAGAACTTGCAACCTTATGTCCGCACTGCCTCTAATGAAAGTCATGAATTACATGTATCTTTAAAGTGGCTTAAAATTGAACTTAGCATTTCTGCAGGCATTCCAAGTGGTAAGTAGAGGCCCCCTTCCACAGCCCCCAAGTGCAGGGAGGACTGAATAACCTGGCTGAAGCTCCCAGATTGAAGTCATCGTCTTGGCCTCTGACTCCCTTGCGCAGACCCAGCAGTTTGTCTCCTCCCCTGCAAGACAGCTGTTATTCTAACCCAGTCAGGTTTCAGTTCAGCAAAGATTTAGGGAGCACCTGCTATGTGATAAGCCAAGTTCCAGGTGGTTACTCACCGTGGTGACTGACAGAAGCATGGTTCCCACCCTTGTGAAACTTACATTTTGTTATAAAAAACATTACAAAAGCAGTTATGATTCAGTATGATTTGGTGTTTGAAGAACAGAGATTTCCCTTGGAGCACAGAGAAGGTGTGTTGAGGGCTTGGTGGGGGCTTTGGGGAGTGAAGAGGCTGCAGTCAGAGACAGACTGCGGAACGGGGCGTGGGTGTGGGGCCGGGGCTTTGCCTGGGCAGACACAGTGGGATTGGAAAGAAGGGAAGGAGCAGGGGTAGAATCTGCAGGATTTTTATAGCCCTTTTCTGAGAAATCTGTAATTTGCCTTTAGTAAAGGTGCTGACCCTCATGTATGTGTTGGTCTGTAAAGGATTGTACGGGCAAGGAGGAACCTTCGGACATGCTAAATTCTTAACTTGGGCTTCGTGTGTAAATTAGTCTGGGTTTTCAAATCTGTATTAGGCCAGGTTTTCCAGAGAAACAGAACCAATAGGATAAGAGGTGCTGTGGGAAAAAAGGGGCAAGGGGGCCAAAAGGAAAGAAAAAAGCCAATGAAACAACGGTGCAATTGGTGTGGTTGATATGTTCCCACCTAAGTGTAAATTGTAAAAATGTATGTGTGTTTCTGTAAAAGAAAAAATGTGAAAAAAGAAAAACAGGTTTAAAAGGATACTGGGAGCACTCATCATCCTGTGATTAACTTATGTCATTGCTCAGACAAATGGGCAATGGGCTGCAAAAGACTAGAAATGGCTAACTGGCTGTCTGGATAGTGGGAGTGCAAGAGGGCAGTGTAAGCCTCCCTCTGTCTCCTCGTTTGCACCTGGGGCTTCTCTAACAAATTTCATTCCAATGATGGACTGCATGTTTGTGACCCACATTTATAAATTGAGGCCCTAACTCCCTAAGTGATATATTAGGAGCTGGGGCCTGTGGGAGGTGGTTAGATTTGGATGAGGTCATGAGGGTGGGGCCCTCATGATGGGATCAGGTCCCCTATAAGAAGAGGAAGGGACCACAGTGCCCTCTCTCTTATCCCAGGTAAGGACTTAGCATGAAGCAACAATCTACAAGCAAGGAAGAGACCTCGGCAGAGCCTGACCATCCTGGCTTGGACATCCCTGAATGTCCTGACCACCTGACCTTGGACATCCAGCCTCCATAACTGTGAGAAATAAATGTTTGTTTTTTAAGTCCCAAGTTTGTTACAGCAGCCCAAGCAGACTAAGCCAAACCCCATTTGAGTAGAGTTGCAACATGCAAATTACTCGCTGGGCAAGTAGCATACGGACTTAAATTCACACTAGAGTGTAAGTGACCACCGCCTGACGTGTGAACTGACTTGGGTGGAGGAGTGGAAGAACAGTCTAAAAGGCTTAGAAAATAATCTGTCACTCAGTGGGTTGAGGACTAAGAGGATGGGTTATACAGAAGCTCTGCTGGCCCTGCTAAGGGAGGCAGCTGTAGAATAAGGAAAAAAAGCACATATTTGGGTTCAAGTTTCAACCGTGTCACTTACTGCTTGAGGAGCCTCGGCAGGTGACTTAACCTCCTGGAGGTAAGGTTCCTATCTCCTGGCTCTTTCAGCCTCAGACAGGATGACCTATTCGCGCCCAGCACAGAGTAGGTGGGGGTCGTGCAGGCAGTTTTTGTGTTCCTCCCGTCCAGGCTGCCCAGAGAGTGGACTGCGGGCTCCCTGCTTCCCTTGGCAGACGAGCCCACAGTCAGGGCAGGTGTTTACCGGCGGATCTTCCCCTTTGCTGGCCTCACTTTCCTCAGCCCACAGGAACCTGTCGGGGGCCATCAGGCTGTTTCTTCCTCAGTCACCCCAAATATCTGCAAGAGAATGATCAGAGCTGAGTATAGGAGTGTGTGTGAGTGAAGGGGAGAGAGAGGGAGAGAAGGTGCTTGCGGAGCCCTCACCACAGTGCTTGGCACACGGCAGGTACCCAGTGGGTGTTAAGTGGTGATCGTAACGATGACAGTGCAAGGGCCCCTGAGCAGCGGGTGCATTTTTACTCACCCCTTTCTCTGACCACCTGTCTGGAGAGGTGTCCAGCAGCCTTCCTCTGCAGGCAGGCCTGGTCCTTGCCCCCCACCAGAGCTTCAAGACCCTGTGCAATCAGCCCACTTGGTCCCAGCGCCTGGCCCCCGGCAGTCTCTCTGCCCTGGTCAGCAAGTCGTCTCACTGTCCGCCGACCAGGCCTTGGTCCTCCTGGCTTTGTGCGCTATGCCCTGCTCTGGAATGGCCATCCACCCCCCGCCTCTGCCCCTCCAAGTCCCGCCACCTTCCAGCCCGGCTTCCTCACCTGCACCGACCCCACCCTGCCCCCATGCCCGGGACCCCAGGCCCTCTGCACTCAGCCCTGTCCTGCCCTCCGTGTGTCACAGGAGATGCTCTGAGCATCACAAAGTCATGCCCCACGTGAAGATGGCCGCAGGCCTGCCACAGGGAGGCAGGGAATCAAGTCTGCCTTCTGAATGGGTTTTCTGCCAGGGACCTGAGAAAGGTGGCTCCTTGTCTTTATAATAAAGGACTAACGATCTGGTGTCAGAATGGCCCAGTATGGTGTACCTGTGACTGGAGATAATGGTGGTGGCTGATGCAACACAAACACCTGGTTTCACCTGATTTCAAGGAAGAAGGGAGGGATGGAGATGGTGGCCCAGCGGCCATCCTGCCCTTTGCCGTGGTTCCGTGAGTCTCTCCTGGGCTGGAGCTATGATTGCACACTCTGGCTTGTTTGCTGTTTTCAATATTTAGTGCCTAATGAAATGACAAATTGCATTGCACGCAGCTGTCATGTCGATGAAGAAGCAAAGTAATTAAGTGTTAAAATCCTATTGCTCCAATCCCCCAAGCTGTGCTTGCTTCACGTAAACTGAATGACTATAAAAGATCGCAGCGCTGGCTCGGAAATGGCCTGTCACATCCTGTAGGAAGGGAACTCCACAGTCAGCAAGACCTTCTGGATTTCTAGTGTCGAAAATGACAAATAGGCCACGCTTTCCTCCTTAACAATAACAATTTGTCACCTGCTGGTGGCAGAGGAACAGGCTGGGGCCGCTCACTTGCCTAATCCACTGAGGATGCCTCCATCAGGGTGAGCTCTGCGCTCCTGAGAATATGCTCAGAGCACCGGGAGGCTCAGTTTGGCAACCGGCAAAGCCAGGGTGTGGCTCCCCTAGGTCTCCTGCACACCCTGGCCACACCTGCTGTGTGATAAGCCCAGACCTGGCCTTCCCACTCTGGGACCCCACACCCCACAAACCTCCCTCCCTGCTCACCCCTTTCCTCATTTCTGGTGACCAAGTGCCCATTCCTGGCCTGTTACAGTTTTGTGTATATGTGGTAAAATATACCTAACACTGTATTTATCAATTAACTATTTATAAGTGCATGACTCGATGGCATTAAATACATTCACATTGTTGTACAACCATCATGATCTATACCGAAAACATTTTATCATTCTAATACAAATTCTGTGCCCATTAAACAATGACTCTCCTCCCCGCCTCTCCCAGCGCCCTGCACCCTCCAGTCTACATTCTGTCTCTGTGAATTTGCCTCCTCTAAGCACCTCATGTAAGTGCAATCATACAGTATTTTTCTTTCTGTGTCTGCTTATTTCACTTAACCATGTTTTCAAAGGCCAGTAGCATGCGCAAAGTTCCACGGCTTTTTCAGCTGTGTGAGGTCCCACTGTGCTCTGCACAGACCACTAGGCTGGGGTTGGGAGGGGCCCGGACAGCGCCGCCCCGTGGTATTGGCCGCCTCTCAGACCTGGTCCCTGTAGGGACCTGGGGAGCAGCCACCCTCCTGTGTCTGGAGGCCAGGCTTCTGTGCCGCCACTTCCCCAAAGACGTGGTGGACTTCTTTGTTCCTTCCTCTTTGACTCTGGTTTCATGAGCCACAGGGAGCTTCGAGGGCATTATTGGCGGAAAAATATGAAGAAACCAGGAGCAAGTTATTTCCTGGGTTTTGTGAGGGGCTGATAAGATGCTAACGAGCACCAAGGAGATAAACCTATTTTCTCCTAAACAACCAGTACTGCGGAGCAACCCTCTGTGTCTTAGCCGTGGGGAAAGCAGAAAGGTGGCTGCTCAGTTAATCTCAAGGTCTGGCCACTGCCCTCGCTGCACTGAGAACTGTTGCCGCGTTGGAGAGTTAGTGAGATTTAGTGTTGCCGTGGGGTCGTGCCCTCACTCCCAGCACCCCCTACGCTCACGAGGGACTGGGGAGCCTCAGGTTAAGGGAAATGTGATTCGAGTGATGGCATCCAAGTTGCTCTTATCTGATGATGAAGGCACTGAGCATTCGGCCGCAGAAGGACCCAGGACTCCATCTCTTTACAAGTGAGGAAACTGAGGCTAGGGGGGCACTGGGAGGCGTGAAGGCCCCTCAGTCGGTAGATATCTATCACCGCTGGGGCCCCATCATGGTTCTTCCGGCTCCTCTGCAGTCTCCCCACCCGCCACGGGTTGGCAAGTGCAACTTCCAAACTAGCAAGTGGGCATGTGGGTCTGGGGGGTGCCCCGCAGTCAGGGGGGCGCAGTCAGTCCCAGATGTGCCGCCAAACTGCTGCTCATTCCCACTTGACACTTAGCATCGTCGGTTCTTGGGTCAGAAAGAGCCTTTTAACTCCTGAAATATTTAACTTTCCTAAATGGCAATGGCTGATATTATGTTTTTAGAGAATCAGTCATGTTTTATTGTTTTTGAAGGAGAAAAATAACAAAGTACAAGAAAACACTGTGCAACCCGTAACTAGATGCTGAGGATGTCACATGAACATGAGAACACGGAACAAAAGAGGACGAATGGGCTCCCTAGTGGGCAGAGCAGCCAGGGACCGGTGAGGACTCCGTCAGTTGGGACTCGGCTCACCGCTAGTGGCAGCAACCGGATCACAGAGGCTTAAACACAGCAAAGGCGATCATCTCACATAAAAGTCGGGAGGCAGGTGCTATAGACTGAGTCCTTGATTTCTGCTCCCCCAGATTCCTGTGTTGAAACATAATGTCCAGTAGCACCAAGTGGTACTTGGAGGTGGGATTTCGGGGTGATTAGGTCATGAGGCTGGACCTTTCAGGAATGGGATTAGTGCCTTTGAAAAGGAGACCCCAGAGGGCTCCCTTACCCCTTCTGCCGTGTGAGGTCACAGCAAAAACACAGCCGTCTACGAACCAGGAAATGAGATCTAAGCAGACACCAAATCTGTACATACTTTGATCTTGGAGTCCCCAGCCTTCAGAACTGTGAGGAATAAATTTCTGTTGTTTATAAGTCATTTAGTCTATGGTGTTCTGTTATAGCAGCACTAACAGGCTAAAACAGTAGGTAATAGGTAACCCAGGGCTGGTGTGGTGACTCCATGAAGTCATCAGGGACCTGGGTTCCTTCTGTCTTCTGCTTTGCTGTGCGTCGCTTCCAAATCTCAAGCCAACCTCATAGTCTAAAATGGCTGTTGGAGCTGCAGCCATTATGTCCATAGTTAAAGCAGCAGAAAGGAGAAAGGGAAGAAGGGTTCTCTCAACTGTTTAAGAAGCACTCTAGAAAGTCCAACACAACACTTCTGCTTATATCTCACTGGCCAGAACTCAGTCCCATGGCCATACCTCATTGCAAAGGAGGTTGGGAAAGGTAGTCTTTATTCTTAGTGGCAATGTGCCCTGCTAAAAATTAGGGATCTGGAGCTAAGGAAGAAGAGGAGACTGACTACAGGGAGGGAACTGCAATCTCTGCCACACACGTAAGTCAGTGACGTGAGGCGGGTCTGACGACCTAGAGCGGCCATGCGTCGGTCAGCTGTCCACCTTGTGCTGAGGGCTGCTGGCCATTTGGTGCCAGTAGTGGCCTTGGTGGAGGCAGTCACTGGTAGGCATGCCTCCACATGCTGGTGTACTTCATGAAGTTGTTTGATCCTGGTTCTGGTTATTCAGATGGCTGTTTCTTGCACCGATTCGATGGAAATAGTAATGCTTTCACTTATATTTCAGTTTGTGTTGTTCACAATCCTTTCTGACCAACGCAGCTTCCTCTGGCTGAGTCCCCTAGAAGCAGAGTCCGAGGAAGGGCTTCCTGAGGGAGTGCCCTTGGGTGAGAACCGAAAGGGAGGGAGGGGCGCATAGCCAGACAGAGAAGATCCTCCAGCCAAACCAGGCCTGATCCCACCAGAGCTCTGGAGTATGAATGGGACCCCAGCTGGCCCACCCTGGGGCAAGGGGCCAGGCTTTGTGCCCCTTACAGGACAGACACTGGTGAAGCCTGCTGGGCAGGGGCAACCTGTAGGTATTTCTGGATGAGGTGCTTCTCATAGGCCAAGAGCTTGTCTGTGTGCCCCAGGGCTGTGCCCCTGAGCAGCCACACCCAGGCTGTGGGGTACGGTGCCCTGGCCTGGTGAAGGAGGCTGGCAGGGTGACCCCATGGCTTTGAGTTTTTGCCTTTGGCCAGCTGAACCAGGCAGCCCGCTCTGGGCACTCCTGTCCACTACCTGTCCCCACCTGCTCAGGCTTTCCGTTCAGTAATTCCCCCTTTCTCTGCCTCTCAGCTTGGCCTGTGAAAATTAATAAAAGTAAACCTCATTTAAACAGAAGTTGGGAAGCCGGAAAGGGGGGTTCTCACGCCCACCACTGGTGGCTAATTGCAGATCCAATAGGAAGAGGCCGACCTTGCAAGTCTACTGCTTTAGCTGCTACTTTACTCCCCCACAAGGAGGAGGGCGGTTTCCTCCTCCCCTGGCAACGGCCCAGCCAGTGAGAGGCTGTCACAACGCAGCCAATGAGAAGCCACGATTCTTGAAGCTCCCAGTTTCCTCCAGTGGAGTTTTGGTTTAGAACAGCCATCTTCACTCCATCCTCTCTATAATAAACAGCTTCCTCTCCTTTGTCCTCCTCACTTGCCTATGGTTTTGCCATAGCTGGCTTGTCCC
This sequence comes from Manis pentadactyla, assembly GCF_030020395.1. NCBI lineage: Eukaryota > Metazoa > Chordata > Mammalia > Pholidota > Manidae > Manis > Manis pentadactyla. The sequence goes on from NC_080020.1 coordinate 228,146,646, forward strand.
AAGTTGCAATTCTATGCTATTCCGGAATAAACTCATTTTTGCTGATGAAATAGCTGACCAGTTTATCTTCAGGCTTACGAGGCCCGAGACTTGTCTGCTGTTGTGCTCCCCTGGAGCTCACCTTCTGGGAGGCAACCTCTCCTCTGCGTGCACGCCCTGTCCCCTTCCGGCTGCGCTCCTGCCCTGCCCACTCCGTCTCAGGCCCACGGAGAAGGGAGATGGAGCCTCCGAGACATTCTCCCCACATCCCCGCAGCAACCGTGCAGGGAATCCTGACTCAGACCCATATCAGCCCCACACCAGTGAGAAGGCTGAGGCCCTGAGCAGGTGGCTGACCCCACGGGGCCTCGGTCAGCTTGAGGCCGAGCGGGTCCACCCACTTCTGCTCTTCGATGCCAGGGCTGGAATTCTTTCCAATTTCTATGTTGCCACCTTCAAAACTACCCTTCTGAGTGCCCAATCACCCTTATTTGTGCCATCTTAAATCTTACACTGGGTCAGAATGAGAGAAAGGAAGAGGAAAACAGCTGAGCTTTTTGTTAGAAAAGAGAGTGTGCCAACCATGGACAAAAGCCGAGGGTGATGCCTCTTTGAATAAAAACAAGCGGCAGCACGCATCTTCTCTGGCAGGAAGAGCACAGTGGTTATGTCATTGCACCCTCATCACCTGCGTGCATCTGTGTGAGCTCTTCTCTGCCCTGGCTTCTCCCTTATTTCTCCTTCTTGAGAAGGAGTGCTGGTAGGAAGGGGCTGAGCATGGCCGAATGGCAACTCGGTTCTGGTGTCCCATCATTGAGGGTTTGTCCTTGACTGGAGGCTTGCTTTCTGCAGCTGAAAAAGAATGGCCTGCTTCTCTCCTTCTGGATACGAGGACAGCTATTTATTGACATACAAGCTTCCATGGATTTCAGACCCTTAAGTGAGTGGTTCTTCCTTAAGGATATGAAACATTTGAAAACATTTCCTCACAGGGCCCACTTCCAACCTGAGTTCTTTTGGGTCTTCCTAACTCTTTTTTTTTTAATGTAAAATGATGTTTATGGTGGAAAACTAGAACTCTTTGAGAGTCCTTCAAATGGAACGTTTAGACAAACAATGGTTTGTGTGTGCTGTGAGATACTGTACCTCTTGTAGCAAGAATTTAGATTTGTTCCCATTGACCTGGATGGTTGACTCTGAGATAGTCTGGGAAAAGCTAGTTCTAAACCAGATTATGTGATATTACCCAGTTTTTTTAAAAAAACAACATGCAGACTCAAAAACCACATACACATATGAGTCAGTATGAACACAGAGGAAGAAGGGAAAGCATAGAGTCAAATGATACCTTCACCCCATTGGCAGGGGTGCAGGTAGTAATGGGAACAGGGGCATTAGGGAGAGCTTAGTCCTTTTTCTCTGTATATTATTTGATTTATTACAATAATAAAATATCAATTTTAAATTAATCAAGTGAATTGCTTTAAAACTGTAAGAGCAGTGTTCTTCTAACCCTGCAATTTTAGTGGTCACCACGATCTTCAGTTGATTACTCCTGGTAAACCATGAATCCCTTTGCTGTGGGGACTGCTGGCTGCTTTTCTACATCTTCCATCCCAGCCCTGGAATCAGTTTTTTCTCTACAGTATGTGGGTTCTTTTCTCTGGAGAATGAAATTTAAAAGCCAAAATCCAGACGCTGGGTGTGCTCGTTGCTTTTGGGGTGTTGCTGATCCCAGGCAGAAGTAGAGAATGTGTCTATTCATTACCTATCACCCATTGCTCTAGCTATCATCTATCTTTCTATTTATCTGTCATCTATCTCCAAACCCCAGGTTCACACAAATACTTTTAATTCCATAGGGCTCTAAGTTTCCTTCTTTCCAAATACATAAGTCACTTCTTTGACACTGGGAAGCCTCTTCCTATTATCTTTTTGTGTTCACTTATTAGATCAATGTCAGGTCTGTAGCCAGTCTCCGTGACTGGCTCTGCCTCCTGCCCTAAGCAGATGCCCTCCTCTGCCACCCTCTGCTGGGCCAGGGGACCTCACCTGGGGGATCCCGTCATCCTGCTGGGCACTCACCCAGGCTTTGCCTACATAGACCCCCTCCGCATCTTGGTCAGGCTCCAAACCATTGAGGTGGCTTGCCTCCTGCCCCTCCTTCCATGACGACGCCTTCCTGAGCTCCCTTGAGCTCTGACACCCTATCAGGTGGGTGCCCCCTTATTCTGCCCTGACTCTAACAGCTGTAGCAGACCACCTTCTCTCTTAGATGCCCTGTTAACCTTCTTGGGTTCTGACACCCATGCCAGGCTGCTCCCCATGAACTTAACACCCTTTCCTCCCATATTGGACTCTGACATCCTTTTCAGTGGAGGACAGGGGGTCCACACAGACACCTGCCTTGGCTTAGGGCTGAATTATTCAGCGTGGGGAGGAGAAGGAAGAGGAGCTGTAGGCAATTTACCTCAAATGTCGTCAGCTATTTCCATCCTGTCCCAGGCCAGCAACATATCACATGCAAAATGATGGCTCCTGCCTCACTGCTCCCTCCAAACCCATCCTCCCCTAGCTGCTCAGTGCTGTTTTCATCATTCCAAATAACTCGGGCAATCTCTATGGTAGTCATTGTTGAAAGGCAGAAAATAGGATTAAGATAAATAACACTGACAAAGAGAAAATGACATTATCATTATTTACTAATGGGTGGATACACACAAACTCCTCAAGAGAATCAGCTAAAAAGCTGCTGGCACAGAAAGCTTGTTGATTTTACACTATAGTTCTTTCTCCCACTCCAAAAATCCCAGTTTCACTGACTCCTACATAATTGCTTATTTTCTTTACCCCACAGAACATGATCATTTCAGAATAACGCTACAAGATATATGCTACAAAAATACAAAAAAAAATGTAGTAAGAGAATTTGTTAGGATGTCCATACACATAAAAAGTGCACATATCAGTAGCTCTTATAAATCAACAGAAACTCTTAGAAGATAAAACAGAAAAAGATTCCTTTCTCAATCACTCTAGCCCCTGGGGAGGCAGGAGGGCTGGTTTCCCAGAATGTGATTATAGGAGGCTCTGCCCTGAGCAGAGCCAGGGCAGGGACCCCCTTCACAGGACCAGAGGACCCCCAACACTCAGTTCATGACTTACTTTCCTTTTCCCTGTAGGAAGCAAGTGTGCCGTCTGCTGTCACTAAGTGGCAGTAAGATTTTGTCTCTAGAAGATAAATTATACATTTCCCAGAGCTAGAACATGTACTACTTATAAAATTCCTCTGAGAAACTAGGAACACTAAAAGAAACATGGGTGCTTTTTTAGTGTTCCTAGTAAAGAACAGAGAGGGAGTTTACCCCTTGAACCTGCTTCAAATGAGGACTTTCTGCTTAGGAGGTTGCAGCCAGATGGTGCCCCCAGAGACCCTATGAGCATGGGCACCCCTGGCCCAGTCTGTCCCTGAAAGGCCCAGGCATTCATGGGAAATTGTATTAATGGCCACAGTTGGGTGTTAGGAGTGCTTATTGCTTCTGGATTAGTTCTTACTTTCCAATGTTTTCTGTGGTCAGCACTAGCAAATTATAGACCTACACAGTTTTGGCTAAGCTTATTGATTTTACACTCTAGTTCTTCCTCCCACTGCAAAAATTCCAGTTTCACTGACTCCCACATAATTGCTTATTTTCTTTACCCCACAGAACATGCACGATCATTTCAGAATAACGCTACAAGATATATGCTATAAAAATACAAAAAAAAATTGCTACAAAAACTATGACCAAAAATATGAATAGCAAATAACAATTTAAGCCTCTTTTTTTTTTTTTGGTAATTCTTTTACTGGGAGGTTACATCCCAGTATGCTGGTAAAATCATATTATTGTGCTTCAAGTTGCTTGGAATAGCGCCTCCCGACAGGGACGGGCCACGCCCAGGAACCCTGTGAGATTCATTTGTCTCATTTTGCTTTTGGCTTTAAAGGATTGCTTTTTAAAGCTTAATATTGTTTAAAAGTAAGTAAAATATTTATATCAAATCTATAAAACAGGCATCTTCAAGGAAGATGACATCCAAGCCTAGTCTCTCTATTCCTTCTCTCCTCCTATAAATCACGATTTTTCATATTTTATTGTTTATGCCTTTATTTAAAAAAATACACATATAAATTGCCCCCTTTCTTAGATAAATGATAGCATACCATACATATTTTTCTCCACCTTGCTTTTTTTTTTAATTTTTAATTTTTAATTTGGTATCATTAATATAAAATTGCATGGGCAACATTGTAGTTACTAGATTCCCCCCATTATCAAGTCCCCCCCACATACCCCATGACAGTCACTGTCCATCAGCATAGTAAGATGCTGTAGAGTCACTACTTGTCTTCTCTGGGCTATACTGCCTTCCCCGTGCCTGCCCCCACTACGTTATGTGTGCTAATCATAATGCCCCTTAATCCCCTTATCCTTCCCTTGCCACCCACCCTCCCCAGTCCCTTTCCCTTTGGTAACTGTTAGTCCATTCTTGGGTTCTGTGATTCTGCTGCTGTTTTGTTCCTTCAGTTTTTGCTTTGTTTTAATGCTCCGCAGATGAGTGAAATCATTTGGTACTTGTCTTTCTCTGCCTGGCTTATTTCACTGAGCATAATACCCTCTAGCTCCATCCATGTTGTTGCAAATGATAAAATTTGTTTTCTTCTTGTGGCTGAATAATATTCCATTGTGTATATGTACCACATCTTTATCCATTCATCTACAAATGGACACTTAGGTTGCTTCCATTTCTTGGCTATTATAAATAGTGCTACAGTAAACATAGGGGTGCATATGTCTTTTTGAAACTGGGATCCTACATTCTTAGGGTAAATTCCTAGAAGTGGAATTCCTGGGTCAAATGGTATTTCGATTTTGAGCATTTTGAGGAACCTCCATATTGCTTTCCACAATAGGTAAACTAGTTTACATTCCCACCAGCAGTGTAGGAGGGTTCCCCTTTCTCCACAGCCTTGGCAGCATTTGTTGTTCCTAGTCTTTTCTATGTTGGCCATCCTAACTGGTGTGAGGTGAAATCTCATTGTGGTTTTACTCCACCTTGCTTTTTAACTTAAGAATATATCCTGGAGATTACCCTTCAGTAGTATGTAGACATATTCATACTCCTTTTAGAGCTGCCTGGTACTCTATAGTGTGTACAACTTGTTTCTTTTCATTTACTGTTTTCCAGCTTTGTGAATTTGTATTTAATTCCTTGCCTTTATTTCCTCCCTTTTTATTATTATAGGAATTTAATACTATAGATTTTCCTCTGGTAATTGCTTTTGCCATATCCCATCGATTCTGATATGTATGTTTCCATTCCATCATTTTCAAGAATTTGTGTAAATTCATTCTGTAGTTGCCATTTGTCCTAAGAATTGTTTAATAGTATGTATTTCAGTTCTAGGAAGAGGGGCATGTTTCTTTATTTTATTACCAAAATTCCTACTCTTTTTGCATTATAATCAGAGGATGTTGTATATATAATTTCCATTCTTGGAAATCTACAAAGATTTTCTTTGTGGCCTAAGATACCATTAATTTTTATGCATATTCCACCCACCGCACGGTTATTTAGCATTGTTAAAAAAGCCGGTGCCATTTAGATGAGAAGACAGAATGAGGCACACACATTAGAATGGGAGAGGTACAACAACATTATTGTCGGATGGTATCATTGTTTAGCTGGAAAACCGAAAAGAACCAACAAAAAAATCTGTCTACCTGTTACAGGTAATTCAGGAATGTGCCTGTGTAAAAAAAATTAGTATATATAAATAAATACTCTTTACATAGACATGTGAAAAAATAGAAGCATAGTGTAGGACTCGTTACATAGCTTGTAAACATTTGTGCGTAATAACTATGTATCTGTCCAGAGATGTTTATCCGTGCAAAGATTCTCTCTGGAGGGAAACCTGAGAAGGGATTGCAGTGCTTGCTTTTAGGGGGAGAGCGGGGTCCAGAGATATCCAGAGGTTTAGAGCTATGATTGAATAATGGTGACCCTTCCCTTTGCTCCACAGAAATATCAGGGTGACTAGGAAATCAAGGTATCTAGGAAGAAAAGAGGTCTAAGAAAAAAGTTCATTTTCAAGAAGAAGGAAAGGGAGGGCCTTGTGCTCGGAATGCAGAGCAGTTCTGTCTGCTGAAAGGAGAGGCGGTTTGGGGGATGGACTGTGGCGATCCCTACAAGCAGATTTCAGTTCTCAAGTTGTCTCTGAACAGACACTATTCATGCAGGAGCTGAGGAAATTAAGCCAGTGCATTTATGACTGTGGAATGAATGGCAAAAAGCATCATTTGAGGACGGTTCTAAGGGCAGAGATTTGTTTGGGAACTTCTTTTTGTTAAAGAGAAAATACATGTGTTTCCTCTTGAAGCTTTAAAAGCTTTCCTACACTCTTGCATTCAACAGCATTGCTAATGGAACGAGAGCCTCTCCTTCCAGTAACGGTCTGTTACTGCTTCAGAAACTGACATCTTTAGAAATGCCATGGCTCTCTTGGCCAACCGGATTTGGTCACTGATGGAGCCACTTGAATTTCTAAGTGCTATTGCCAGACCTTTTTTTAAACGTGGAAAATGCGCAGCCCTTGGAATTATCCTGACAAACTGACATCTTTGAAGAGTAAGCTGAGCCACAGCCCTTTTGCTAACACCGTGAGGGCTGAAGTCATTTCTCAAGGCTGCCATTTGCCGGTGCTCCCATGGGCTCAGAGCCAGAAGCCTTTAATTAAGCCCTAGGTTCACCATTAACTTGCTCTGTGAGCTTGAGTGAATCACCCAACCTTCTCATAGCCCAGTTTTCTCATATGGCGGAGAGGAAAACAGGCATTCCTATCTCACAGGACTGCTGGGAAGGTTAAAAACAAAACATCTCATGTGGAGTCAAACAGTGCAGTGTGTGGCATGACAGAAGGGTCTGCTGAGCTGGAGACTGTGCCCGTCTCTGGTTTGGAGCAGTGCCCTCACCCCTTGGAATCATCTGGGATTAAAACAAAACCCCAAACACATAAAAACCTGGCCAAAACAGATCCCTGTGTCTGCCACAGACCAATTTTTATGGTTCTACACACTCGGCATCAACATTTGGGGGCCACAAAGCCAGAGTGTTTGAAGTTAACACATGCGTGGCCACCGAAAGGGTCTCTAACTGTGCGACCCCAGCGTCAGTGCTAGGAAGGTAGCCGGTCCTATCCCACCATCAGGGCGCTGCAAGAAAATCTTGCTTGGAATTTATCATCGAAGAATAAATTGTCCTCAAAATTAAATAAAATCTTAAAAACTGAAGCATCAGTATTATCAGGAAGTGAATTTCAAACAGGAACAATTTCTATTGAACACTAACCTAGGAGCTCACACCTAGTTTTCGTGGTACTCGATCAACACTATAAAAAGCTGAAGACAAGGCTCCCCAGGGCTTCGGCATCCGCTGAGAAAGGCGACCTGGCTGCTCTGAGGGTCCCCAAGAGGTAACGGTCACACCAGGCAATCCCCCGACGTCTGGAGGGTGACCCACACTCCCAGAGCTCCTGGGAGCAACCACTCCCAGCACCATGTGAGAGCTGTGCCCAGACCTGCCCCTGACGTGTGCGGAGCCGGGGCACGGGCACAAGCAGATGCCCCCAGTCCATCCACCTGGATGAATCATTAAATGAAACACACTCTCTTCTCTCTTGATGCGTGTACCTGAAAGGCACCAATTGCTTTTAGAGTTTCTGAGCGGTTCTGGGTTTCATGTAGTAAGGTGGCTGCACATGACTGCCGGCCCCATGCAGACCTCAGACACCATTGGGGGCATCTGAGTGGGCATTCTGAGAGCATGGTCTAGAATCTGGAGGGGCTTGCGCTCCAGGTGGGGACGCTCCTTGGACTTGATCCATGGGGAGAGGAGCTGTTAGGGAAGGTCAAAGCAGCGTCTCTCCCGTGGGGGACCCAGGACAGCTCCCCTGTGCAAAGCGGGCGTTACCAGAGCAGCAGGCGTGATGAGGGGTCATCAGGGCACAGAGGAGTCGCGGAGTCCTCACACGGGGGCAGTGCGGGTGGGAGGTGTTCTGGGCAGCCAAGATGCAGGATTTGAAAGAGGGCTTCAAAGACGAATCCAAATTATCCAGGCAAAGAAGGGAGTGGTGGTGGGGAGCATATTTTACATGGAAATCTGATGCACAGGAGCAGAGATGGGGAACACATGCCCTGTCCAGAGAAACCACATCGGATTCTTGTGGACAAGGTGTGTGCATGGGGTGGGGGCCTGGGATGGATGGGTGATGAGCTGTCAGGTGGGAGGTCGCCTAGGCCCTTGTGCACATCATCACGAAGGGGATGGGAACCAGTGAGACGTGTTCATCAGTAACTTAAAGGTGACACTTTATAAACAGGAGGAGAGGTCATAGCATCCTTGGATAATGTGTATTTTAACACACAAAAAGTGCTCTTATAAACAGTTGTTACTATGTTTGCAAATTCTGTGAAACAGCATCTTATATTATAGCATAGATACTAAAAACATTGGATGCTTTAAAGTTAGAGATATCACCTTAATTTTTTTTGTTAGTGTTTTTATTAAGATACAGAATAGCAAACACAGTTCCTATAAGAATTCTGTTTTTAAGAGTTGCATTTATTAGATGTTTTTATAGCACTGGGTGTTTTCATGGGCTTTGCAAGCTGCGGTATTGTTCCAAATAAACAAATTCAAGTCCTGCCCCAGGATATTAAGGACAAATAGCACAGAAACCTTTCTTGTTCTCATTTTCATTTATATTGTCTGACAGGCTTTTAGGAGTGCTTATTGGGGGTATGAATCTGAACAGTGGAGGCTCCTGGTGGGGAGGAAAATGTGAGTTTTGAATATGACTTCTCTACCAAATAAAATGAAATGAAATTTAAATCCATTATAATAAACTCCACAGGGCACACCTATTGTCTTGGTATGACAAAATTCCTTTATAATGACTGTGCTGTTGGCATTCAAACTCCTTGCTTATAGTGACTAAAAATGAAATGGTACAGGGAGAGAAGTGCTTGGACCCAGTAAAGGAAAGCAGGCAGCGGGCTCCTCATTCCAAAATCCATCTCTCAGCTGGTTTTTGTCTAGATGTCTCCTCTGCCACCATGGAATTGAGGGAAGGTCAAATCCAGGCACTGAGGTCTCATTTTCCTTTTCCATAGTCAGTTTAGGTATGGCTATAAGAAACAGCTCTGGCCAGTGAGAACCTTTTCTGGCCCTTCTTGGGTTTGGATGTGATGCCTAGATAGCTGCAGCCATCCTGCAGCCATGAGGAGAGCTAGCCTAAAGATAAGTCCACCTGCTGACTGTGTCACAGGGGGAAGGTGGAAAGAACTGGGACCTTTGAAGATGTTACTGAGTCACTGGCTTAACCAATCCTGGACGCATTTTATCTTGGAAAGTTTTATTAGGTAAGATACTATATTTTCTTCCTGCTACTAACAGCATCCTCATCAGTAGAGAGGGAAATGACTTTATTCCAATCCCTCCACACCCCTTTTTCCTGGATCTTTATGCATTTAGTAATGTCATAAAGTGAGCTTGGAAATTCAGGCGGGGTCTTCTGTAGATTGGTGATGTCTTTGACTTAGAGGGGGAGGAAGGGAAATCTGTACTCAGTGACAACACAAAACAGCCAGAGGGGTCAGCTCAGCGATCTGATCTCTAACACGGTAAGTTGTTATCTATGTGCATACCTGCACTCTCCGTCCCAGGAGCTAGGGTGGTGGCAGAGCACTGGACTGTGAGTCCAAAACCTATGTTCTAGGTTCTGCTTTCACTAACTCTGTGAGCTTGTAAAGGGCATCTTGCTTTCTCTGGGGCTCAGTATTTTATCAGTAGGAAGAAAGGTTTCAATAACACTGTCTTTGGGGTCCCCCCAGATCTTGCAGTAGGTGATTCTAGAACTCTCTGCCCTACTTGTGCTGTCCAGGGGTCTAACAGCATTGCCTGCACCCCTCTCCAACAAGGGAGATTTCTCCCCTCTATGTATTTCTGCATAAATGGAGGTATGTGGCCTAGAATATCTGGAGCTGGATTAAATCCTAATGAGATTCTTCCCCAGGAATTTTGATGAGTGACCTTTCAGGCGTTTGGGGTAACACTGACCTGAGAAACTCAGAAGGGCTGAGAAGCATAGGACCAGGCCATTATGTCAAGGATGCTACCACATAAATAATGGCAAGTCTGTATAGGCGGGGGCTCAAACTACCATGAATTTTCCTGTAGGTGTTGGTTATCTCTGTAAATAATATGCTCAGTACCTTTGCACAGCAATTTTCTACTTACTGTACATTTTGAAGAAAGGCATGTTTCACAAGGTGGCAGAACCCTTGAGGGCAGGCCTGAGTCTCACTGATCTCTCTTTATCGGCCCCAGTACCTTAAGAATTAAACTTATGTTCTTAGACCTGATCAAAACAAGGGGCACTGAGAGGGTTCACAATCAAATCTTGGTTCTGGAAATGAGAAGAGAGTTTGGTGGCCCCTGATGATTTCCTCCCCTCGTTTCTCACCCCCATCTACCCCTGCTGAGCCTACCAGCCGTGCTGCACTTTCTTCCTTAGCTCAAACGGCTACTCTCCTTCATGCCTCAGGACCTTTGCAGAAGCCTTTGCTTCTCCCTGCCCTGCCCCCTGCCTGGTGAACTCCACTCATCGTGCAGGACTCAGATTGAGCATCCATCTATTTCGTTTACTATCTTGCTCAGTTTGGGCTGCTAAAAGTACCAGAGACTGCATGGCTTAAACAACAAACATTTATTCCAAACAATTCTGGAGGCTGGGAAGTCCCAGATCCAGGCATCAGCAGATTTGGTGCCTGGTGAGAATCTGTTCCCTGATTCATAGATGACCATCTTCCTACTGTGCCCTCACGTGGTGGAAAAGTGGGTAGACGGAGCTTTCCGGGTCTCTTTTATAAAGACACTAATCCCAGTCACGACTGTAGAGGCCCCCAAAGGCCCCCTTCCTGATGCCATCATATTGGGGGCTAGGATTTCCTATCAATTGGAGGTCGGGCAGGGGGAACAAATATTCAGTGCAGTGCATTTATTGAGCACTTACTACGTGCCAGGCCCAGGCCTGTGAAGCCTTCTGTGACACCATCATGCCAGAATAGAGCCTGCCTGGCCTTTGCCTTTCCTGACTTCAGCACGGTTTGCATAATGACTTTGTGTGATTACTTGATTAATGTCTGAGTCCATCAGAATGGACGGTCAGAGCCCTGCAGGCAGCGACCCCGTCCATGTGTTCTGCCCTGGGCTACTGGCACCCAGCTCAGCACCTGGCACATTATCAGAGCTCAGCACTTTTTTCTGAGTGAATGAGTAAGTGGCTGAAGAGATTTTGTTGTCCTCTAGTCAATCACCAAGACTCGGGCAGGCTTGCCTGATGCAGAGCTTGCCTGATACAGGACTGCCGAGGGTAGAGGGAGTCCACCTGTGCCCCGGATACAGTCTGAGGTCTTGGGTGCTCTTTCTGGGTCAGCTGGGCCTAGGTAGAATCTAAGCCTCTAGGCTCTTTATTCTGCCTCCTAATGCTGTTTCTATTTGAAACCAGGGTGAGCTGGTTGAGAGGGGGGTGGTAGGAAGGACAGGGGATGGACCAAACCTAGTGGGGGGGGGCTCAGTCTACAAACAGATGTGGCTCAGGACAGAAGGCAGGGCCTGGGGAGAGCAGCTGTGGGGAGCACACTTTAGGACAGGCAGACCCTGCTCTTGTGGGAAAACACTACCACCATCCCTGTATCTGAACACTGGTTCAGAGAAGCGGACAATCTTTGTATGGGGCACAAAGAGGTTTGAAACTCATCCGGTAACAGTCAAAGTCTTGCTTTAAATATGCTTTGATTATGTGTTTCATTAAATTAAATTTTAACATATCTTCTAAAAGATTTGCATCCTGTCTGGGTGGGTCTTGGAGTGTATAATTCATAGTCACCCATCATTCAACAAGCTGCTTTTCCACTCTATTCATGATGCCTTGGCAAGCCCAGTGGATTCAGCCCTGTAGTTAACCTGTGTAGACCTTTGGGTTATAAAGACTGCATTGCTGGAACAAAGTCCACTTGTTCATTTTTTAAATATTTTCTTAGTGTGGTGTTCGATTCTCCTGGCTAATATCTTAATTCGCATGCTCTTCATGAGACATCAGTCTTCATGAGTGATATCAGTTTGTGGTTCCCCTATATTTGTACTGTATCAGATTCAGCTATCAATGTTAGCCTTGTTTCATACAAGAATTAGGAAGCTTTTCCACATCTGTATATTTGTTCACTCTTAGAAAAATCTATACGTTGATCACTGTCAGAAAAATTTGAAGGACAGAGAACACCAATCTTCAAAATAACTATAAGTTAAAAGAAAAAAACCCACCCAACCCAACAACACAATTTCTTATGTTTCTGACCTACCCCACCCAACCACAGGCTTTCGAGCAAGCGAAGGCAGGCAGAGAAAAACTGGAGGCGGAGAGAAGAGGGTGCTCGTGAGGGGTCCCACCAGCCATCTGAAACCACCTCAGAAGGGCAAACTCCACCCCAAATATGAAAATACTAAAAAAGTATTTGGGTTGATGGGAACAAGGCAGGGACTGACGATTATGTCCAGTCTGAAGGAGCAGCCTGCTAAATGCATGGTTTTGGGAGGAAAAGGCAAATAGGAAGGAAAGACGAAGAAGGAAGGGAGGCTTTCCAAAACGGGGTGAAGTAGGGGAGAAGAAACAAAAGGAAAAAGTCTAGGGTCCTGCCAGAGGAACGAGGACCAATGAGCGAGAGCACCCCACCCCCTGCACCCCTGAGATTAGCAAACAAAAATGCACTCAAGTGTCTGAGCTTCACTACACAGACTGAATAGGGCGCCACTAAGCTACGAGTCTGATAGAACACACTGATACCACAAAAATGAATACGAAAAATGACCAACAGAGCCATTCAGTTTGTAACACCCCAGGCCAGAGGACAACTCCCATCGTATCAGCTGATACGGCAAACCATGTGGATTGAGCCCCGTCGTTATCTGTGTAGACCCTTGTGTCTGAGAAAAGCTTCCCCCAGAAAAACTGTAAGACAACCCTGCAAACGGAATTAAATATACTCAAATATGCATTTGAGAATATAAAGAAGTCACTTTGAATAGGAAGTTCAAAAACTAAGAAGACAGATGTAAAAGAAATGTAGAAAGAGTTGATGGCGTTCAGGAAAAAGGTACCAGAAAAACCCAAAAATATTTCAGAAATAAAAGATAAATTATAAGATTCCCAAGGGAGAGTATCCTCTAATGAAAATTTAATAGAAAACTTTGAAGAAAGGCAGAAAAACAACCACAAGAAAGAAAATGAGATAAAGACAAATGTAAGCCGGAAGAGGAAGGGTAGTGGAAGTGACAGGCAACAAACGAATTCCTTGTAAAATGAGATGGAGCTAATACTTAAAAGTACAGTCTGAGAAAATTTCCCAGAAAAAATCCAACAACCCATAATGTACAAATTCAAAGGACTCAGTAGGTACCTGGAAAAACTGACCCAGAGCCATCAAGTCCAAGACCTATCTGGTAACACTATTAGATTTTAAAAGACAGAGAAACTATCCTCCAGGCCTCCAGGCAAAGAAAACGAAAGCAAACAGATTAGACCGGGATTCTACTTTTCAAAAATGCATACAAAGCCAAGCCACAATGCACCAGCACTTCAAAAAAATGAATAAAAAAAAAAATAGTAAGCCAAGGATTTTCTTTCTAGCCAAGTTATTCTTCAGCATCAAGGCTTAGGGAAAACAGTTTTCAACATACAAGAATTTAGGGAACTCCCCACCCATCAGCCCCTCTAGGAGAATCTACTAGACAGTGAGCTTCGTTAACCCGGAGGTAACTGAGAAAACTGCAAAATGATGTGAGCCCTTGAATACTTGCAGATGGAGATCTGTGACCCAAGCCCAGGTGAGGACCGGGTGGAAGAGCTGCGGCTTTGGAACTGGAGTGACTCTAAACCCAGCGATTATTCCTCTCACTCAAAAAGAAGCTCCATGTCCTCGCCTTATAGCAGTAGGCGCTCGGCAGCAGGTTTGATGGCTAGTTTGGGAGTCACAGTGCAAGCAGCGAGCTGGGGGAGGAACAGTGGGGGGACTGGAGGGAGCTGGGGAAGCGTGAGACCCCTCGGGCGCCAACGCCGAGCTTGGTGCTCCCCGTCCTCAGCCACCGACGCTTAATGTGCCCACGATGTGCAATCCGCGCAGGCGCACAGGCGGCTTGATGGAGGGGACGCTGGTATCCCGCCGCCTGACTCCTTCTCCCAGACACCTCCTCTATTGATCCCCCCCGGAAAAGGCGAGACAGTTTGCACAGGTCCTCCTAACGCAGTGGCAGATCCAGGATCTGCATCATCTGCCTTTTTCCAAGCCTTTACTCTTAACTGCCTCTCATCCTCTCTCCCACAAGTTACTGTGCTCTAAGAACAGAACACGAAGCCATTATCAGTTATATACACTTGAGGGTGAATTGTTAATATTAGCCATTCACATCTCTTAAGCACTTTGCAATTCACAAAGCACTTTGATGAATACTATGCTACTTGGTGCTTGTAACAATTCTACACAGTACGTATTAATACCTCCAACCTACAAAAGAAGAAATCAGAGTCCAGAGATTTGTTTGATGACATCTAGCTAATGAGTGAGGGGATAGTGATTTGAACTCAGCTTCCAGTTGCCAAGTCCATGGTCTTTCCACCACCACAGGACCTTCTTGGCCCCTAGCTGAGAGCAGGGCACTGAGGAAACAAGGATATGGGGACACTGTCTTGCCAATGGGTTTCAGTCCTGGACAAATTCACTATGGACTCAATGAGACCAATGAAATGACAGTGGAATGTTCTTGGGGTGAAAGGGTTCGTACCCAACTTTATAACCACAGTGGCAGGTCAATCACTAGAATCCCGTCCATTCAGAGCAAGTCTGCATCCAGCAAGCCAGTCTCTGCCTCTGGGCCTCTCAGCCCCTGAAGCTGTCTCAGTCCTTAGTGCTGCCAGCACTCCAGTCTCTGCTCTCCTGCAGCCTTGTAGCCGTGCCACCCTGTTGCCCAGAGCACTGGGCAGAGCTCTTTATATAGCATCAATAACAATGCATTGCCCACACATGTGCAGTGAGCTAGCCGGCCAGGGCCAGGTGAGAATCCTGGCCATAGGAACCTTCACTTTATCCACAGACACACACACAAGTTTTAAATAAGTAGAAAAAAACTTAAAAGGAAAAACTAAGTGTGATGGGCATAGTTCTCAAAGACACAACCTCTCCGGTACATGTGTTGCATTGTCTGAACTTTGCTCCTCTTCTTTCAACACGGAAGACAACTTCTTTTCATCTTATCTGACAAAACGCACCTTATCCTTCAAGACCAAATTCAAACATCAAACATCTGATGCGAATATCAGATAACCCGTCTTAGTCTTTCAGCAGGAAGATAATTGTCCTTTCAAATTTCTGAGCACTTTATTTTTAAAGCTAACAATGCACTTACTTTTATTATTATTCTTATTTTACTTTTCAGTTGAAGTTCACAGCATGTATAAACCTTAAAATGCAATTTATAAAAGTCACTAGATTAGTTGAAACAATAAATTAAGTACACTGTATTACAGCATATTCAGTGTCCTCTTAGATAAATACTGTATTTGATAGTATTGTTTGATAGTATTTTACATGCACAAAAAGACTATTTGATAGTATTTTACATGCACATATTTTACAAATACTCTATTTTAAAATCGCAGTTTTTATTTTGAGGTAATTGTAGATTTACAAGTTATTCTAAGAAATAACAGAGAGATTTCATGTTCCCTCTACCCATTTTCCTCCTATAGTCACATCTTGCAGAACTAGGGCACAATATTGCAACCAGGATATTGACATACAATCCGTGCATCTTATTCAGAAGCTTTGGTTTTTACTCGTTCTCATTTGCATGTGAGTTTATTTACTTCCATGCAACTTTATCACACGTGTATGTTCACCCCTCCAATACCACAGTCAGAATAGTTTGCCACCACAGTGCCCCTCCTGCTGCCCTTTTACAATGAATCCCACCTCCCTCCTGCCACACCTCCCTGCCCCATCCTTGACCCCTGGCAACCACTGGTCTGTTTTCTATTCTATAATTTTGCCCTTTCAAGAATGTTATATGATGGTAACCTTTTGAGATGGGCTTTCTTATTTGAGCACTTTTTAGATCTTCTGTCATTATGATTGAGTCCTGCTTTTAACACCTGGTCAAGTTACTTAGCCAGCCCATGCCTCAGTGTCCTCACCTGTGGTGTAGGTATAATCATGTCTGCTTCATGAGGTGGTGGTCTGTGGCTTGGGGTATTGTCTGTTGCAAAGGCAAGTTCTTCCTGCCTTGGTATTGTTCCCTGGAACCTCTTGCACGTTTCTGCTACAGCCCCTCATAGAGGACTCTGGCCATTGCAGTCTTCACAGTCATTTTTTCTGGACACTAGAGGCAGGGTTGGACTGGAAAAAACTCTTTGATCTGGGAAGTTGATTGCCTTTTAGATGACGGTAGTACTAGTATGGGGTTGGCCATGTCAGGCCTATATGGGACTTGCAAATACATTATCAGAAAGAGGGACCTTAGGAACACCTGTCAGAGAGATGGTATGAGGAACAGTCATTCGAGAGGGATGCTGGAAGCACACCCTTAAAGAGAGGGACACTGGGAACATGACTTCAGAGAGGGATGCTGGGAACACCTGCCAGAGGGAGGGGTGCAAGGAGCACTGTGGGGAAAATGGAAGTTCCTGTGGCCAGGGTCCTCACCTGACCTTAAACTACTTGATGGAATTGGTCTACTGCTAGGCTATGCTTCCACACCTGTAGGCAATAAGCTATTATTGACAGAGTCGCTATATAAAGAGCTCTGCTCAGGGCTCTGGGTGGAGGCAGAGATGAAGGAGGGTTACCGACCTGCAGGCTGCTGGATGCAGACGTGATTCTAGTGCACGACCTACCTCTGGGAGAATAAAGCCATGTATAAACCCTTTTATCCCAAGAACATTCCATTGTTATTCCTTGGTCTCACTGAATCCATAATGAATTTGCCTGGGGCTGAAGCCCTTAGGCAAGGCAAGCACCCTCAGAGAGAGGGATGCTGGGAACATGCCTTCAGACTGGGGATGCTGGGAGCACCTGCCAGAGGGTGGGATGCTGGGAGCACTCTCAGAGAGAGGTGCTGCCCTCGGAGACCTGGACCTGTTACTACCTGCCCTTGGAGTCCTTTTTCAGAAGCTTCAGTGTGAAAAGGGAAGGCTCTGTGGTATTGAAAGCTTCAGACAGCATATGTTACTAATTATCTGAGAAATTTAGAGTGATGGACTTTTAATGTAATTGTCTTTGGATGGCTAGGTAAAAATGCTTCATTATTCCATCTAAATCTCTAATGCATGCTGAAAAACTTCCAACCCACACATTAAGAATCAATAATACTTTTCCAGGTTACTAAGCAAATGTTACAAAACCCAATTGCTCAAGAATATACCACGTCTACACAGCTCTCCCATGTGTTTGTTCATTATGTGGAAAAAAATATCTTTGACACTTTTAATACTTTCCCCCAAAGAACACCTCTAACCAAGCAGAAGCAATCTGATCCCCCACCTGGAATGATGATCTAAGTGGAACTAAATATTTTTAAATGATGTCTTGATAGTCGTTGAAATTCCTAGGCCTCTGCTGTGACTTGACAGCTTGGTAATTGCTAAATCACTTTTATGCTAATTTAACTGGATCCTATTTGACAGTTTTTATGTCAAATTCTAAGACTTGTTGATTGATTTGGGGCATGAGAAGAGTGGAGGGCAGGGGCTCTGCCTCGTCCATTGTACCACTGCAGCCCTGGCACCTTACACAGGAAGGTGCTCAGAAAGTATACATTTCACTGAGTAAAGCCTGTAAAAGGGAGTGTGATTTTCCAAAGAGGAAATGTGATTCTTCAGCCTCACAGGCATTCATTTACAGCTGTCACAGTCAATTTAGTGAAAAAAGCCTAAGTTTTAGAGTAAGACCTAGCTGGGTTCAAATAATTTCTCCATTTACCAGCTGAGTGACTATGGGAAAACGATTTAACCTACTGGATGTGTTTCCTCGTCTACAAAATGCAAGTAACGTTTCTACCTTAGGGTGTTGCATGAATTGAAAGGATTAACATATTTAAATGGCACATGGCATTCAAGAAACACTCGCTTGATTTTTCTTTCCCCTGTGAAGCAGTTGTGGTGCTGTTTTCTGCTGTTTGGCTCCGTTTCTTCCCTCTCCCCAAGCAGAGTCACTGTCACTCATTTAATGCAGTCTGACTTTGTGCCAAGTGCGAGGAGGTGAGCAAGCACCGCCTCCCCGCCAAAGGTCTAATGGGTGATGCAGGCAGGCGGTGACAGGGTGGTCCTCGCCAGGCAGCCAGGAGGAAGTCTGGACGTCCTGCAGAGCCCTTGGCTCTACGTCCGTAGTGGCCCTCCCACCCAGTGTGCACATTTCTACCCTTTCCTTCTGGTTCTCTGACTCTAGAACAGACCCTCCCCTTAGCCTCAACTCTCAATTCTGCAGGAGACAAGTACCCACCTCACTGTCCTTCCCAAATGTACTCCTTTTCACAATCGGAACTTAAAGGAAATCTGTTGCATGAAATGAAGCGTGGCAGATAATGGTATTCATGAAATAAAAAGCTTCCTTTTTCTTCTGTTATTCATCATTTATATTTAAAGTGGCCATTCTCCTGGGGTAGCAGAAACAATTTCAGCCCATTTAGGGTCTCCTCTTTCTCCCTGGGAAGCATCTAGGTCCCATGGGGCTGGTGCCAGGTCCAGCACGTAGTTCTCCGATGTGTCCACACGGATGCCTGCCCTCTGCCTGCCAGCCCGCTGGTTCTTCATCAGTGCCCCACGCAGCTGCTGACTGTCCTCTCTCCGCATGGACGGGCTCCATTGCTCTCACTGTTCTGCTCCTTTCACGCTTGCTTGGACCCTGCTTCCTGGGGACCGTCCCACCCTCCAGGGCCGCTGTGGCTGCATCATCCTCTGCGGCAGGGGTGGCTTCCTGCCCCAGGCCTCCCTTGCTCAGGGATCCCACGTATCTTCCGGGTTTTGCTCAGACCTTGGCCTCTTTGACTGTACTTGGTCGCAACTCTGAATGTCTCCTACAAAACCAGACTGTATCCCTCTCGGTAAAACCAGACTTGAGAACTACTTTGGGGAAAAATGTAGGAAATGCAGTTGTTTTCTTAGGCCCTTTCTTTGATGGCTGTCTCCCCCCAGCAATAGGTGCGTCCCAAACACGAGGAGATGGGCTTTCTGGGCAGTCTGTGGTGCTCCGGGTGGGTTTTCTTTGTAGCAGGTGCGAGCACGTGCCTTTGGTGTGTGGGTTTGGGGCAGGAAGAAGGGGAGACCCAAGATCTTACCCCCAACCTTTTCTGTTTTAAAGCATTATGCACACCGGTTTCACATTTTTACTTTTCCAGCCACGTGTTTCTCATTTTCTATTTTTAAGAGGTTTTTGAAATGCCTGGATGATCCCTTTTTTAAGACGGATATATGAATCTCCTTGACATGAAATGGAATTCCAACCACAGGAAAGAACATGGCAGGTTCCCAGCACCTATTTTCAGAAGGTGGCTCGGCCTTTGCCACCACCATTTTCCAGGGAGCGCTCCTCACCAAGCCTTCCCCTGCCTCTGTCGGCCAAGGCTCTCCTCCTCCAGGAAGCTTTCCCTGGCTGCCCAGCCAGCAGCCTAGGGGATGGGGTGTGTGAATCCAGGCAGCGCCCTCTGTCTCCATTCCTGTCTTAGTTAGCTCAGGCTGCTATACAAAACAGCACAGACTGGGGGCTCACCCAACATCCATTCACTTCTCACAGTTCTGGAGGCTGGAAGTCTGACATAAGGAGCTGGTCTGTGCCTGGCGGGCACCTTCCACCAGGCTGGCAGATGGCCACCTTCTTCCAGGGCCTTCACATGGCCTTGCCAGTGCCCGCACACACAGAGAACTCTCTTTTTCCCTCTTCTTATGAGGCCACCTGTCTCATCAAATCAGGATCCCAACCTTATGACCTCATGTAACTTTAATTAAAGCCCTACCTTCAAATACAGTCACACTGGGATTTGGGGCTTCAACATATGAGTTTGGGAGAGACACAGGTCAGCCCACAGCATCGTCTCCTGAGACTCCTCTGCTTTGGGGACTAACTCCTTAGCAGCACCCATGCCTTTCCCGTAGCTCTCACTGTCTTGACCGCAGGCCCTGCCTGGTCTCTGGGGTCAGGGTTCAGCGTGGACGCACGCCCCTGGTCTGGCTCAGTCCTCCGGCCCTGGTGCCTCTCCTGCCTCAGGTGGGAATTCCTCCCGCCGGCCGTGGACAACAAAGCCCCTTCTCCTTCCAAACAGCTGGACTTGGCGCTGTCGCCCTCCATTCCCCCATTCCCAGCAGGTGGAGGTTAGGGTGAAGAGGGCCTTTCTCACATGTAGCAGCTTGGTTAGCAAAGTGAGTTGAGGGTCCAGCGGGCCTTCTTCTCTGGCCTGGCCCCGCCACCAGCCAGCTGGCCCACCACGCGTGCCCCCTGCCCTTCTGACCTGTGCCTCCTCTTCAGAAGGAAGATGAGAACCGAGAACCCCACTTCACAAGGCTTGGGGAGGGCTGAGTACAGTTATGTATGTAAAGTACTCTGGACCAGTAACTAGTAACTAACGGCGTCAACGTGTTTCGGAGCCACCCCTGTCCTGTTGCGGGTCTGGAGCCTCCCTGAGAGGCCCTGCTTGCTGCAGCTCAGCCTTGAGATTGGCACCTCCTTGCCAGTTCGCCTGAAGTGCCCATTTCCTGCAGGGCTTTAATTTTAGGCTTTGCTGAGCAGTGAGCTACTACTATCATTTCTTGACTCCCTTCTGCACCCTCACTGTTGAAACATTATCTGCAAACATCCTGGTAATTGCCCTGAGTTTATCCATCAGGATGATGAAATCGCTGGCAGTGCATCTGCAGGGGCGCTGAGTGTCACACCTAATCTCACAGCTTCTGGGCGGCTGTCTGTTTCCTGGTTGAGCAGACAAGACTCAGATAACGAGGCCTGGCCGGGCTGCTAGCCCCGCTCCAGCTCTTATAATAGAAGCCAAGGAATAACGTCAAGTTTTCTGGTTCCCTCATCTTTGGAAGCAGGGGTGATATTGGGGTTTCCCTGCAGGACACTTTCCTTGGAGAGGTGTGTTGATCTGTGCAGAGCTGAGGATTTAGACACCTGTTTTTTATTTTTTTAAATGTATTTTGGAATAATTTGGGGATTTACAGAAAAATTGCAGAGATATAGTCCAGGGAATTTTGTGTACCCCTCCCCAGTTTCCCCCCTTAGTATCTTACATGACCATGATCCATTTGTCAAAACTAAGAATTTGACATTGGTACATTACTGTTAACTGAGCCCCACTTAATTTCTCCTGCCCCCAAAGATTCTATTAATGTAATCCAGTGCATTAACAGAGTAAAAGAATATAGTTATTTTAATAAATGTACTAAAAGCACTTGATAAACTTTAACATTCACGTATTACTTTTTTACAAAGGAAAGAAAACTCAGCACATAAGAATTAGAAGGAAAATTCTTTAACCTAATAAAAAATTTCCACAAAAACCCATAGGCATCATCTTACTTAATGGTGAAGCCTTAAGGTAATTGCTGGTAAAACCCAGAAAAAAGGCCATTGATACCCACCCCCACAATATAATTTAACGTGTAACAAGAAGTTCTAGCCAGAGGAATATGAATCAGAAATGGAGTTTTGAAGATTGGAAAGGAAGAAAGCAAACTGTCCTTTTTTCACAGATAATTTGACTGTTAGGTAGAAAATCCAAGAGGTTAGACAATTAGAATAAATAAGAAAATTCAGCAACATATTAGATTAGTTTTTGAATTAAAAATTGTATTTCCATATAGCACCGTCAGATAGTTACAAAATGTCATTTAAACAAAACACCTTTTATGATAGCTATAAAACAAAACAAAACAAAAATAAACCCAGCTACCTAGAAACAAATCTAACAAAGATATGCATGAGTTGTCTGGAAAAAACAATGAAATTTATGGAGTGACACTGAGGAAAATGTAGATTCGCATCATGTTCATTGATAGATTCAAAATCATGAAAATGTTCATCCTCTCAAAATGGATACATAGATTTAATATAACTCTAACTTTAAAACTCCAATAGGATTTTTCATTTAACCCAATAAGACTATTCTAAAATCTATACGGAAGAATGATGGACTAAAAACAGTCCAGAACTCTCTGAAGGGAAACCTCATGGGGAGCGGGGAGGTGTGCCTTCTGGGTCTTGAAGCATATCGTGCGGCAATGGTAACTAAGGCAGTTTTCTGTTGACTCAGAAATGGACAAACAGAAGGGAGAGAACAGAATGGAGAGGCTCCCAAAAGTCTCGCACATGTGTGAGAACACGATACTGGCCCTGGAGGTCAGTGGAAACCGGACGGACTGTCTCACGAATGCAGTTGGAGTAATTGGGTTGCCATATGGCAAATAATGAAACCAGACATCAATTTCATCCCTTTTACAAAAATCAACTTTGAATGGGTTTAAAGACTTATGGGTCAAAGTCAAAACTTGGAGAAGATGATGTTGGAGTCTGTCTTCGTTGTCTCAGGGTATGGAGGGATTGCTTAAACCAATCCTGAAGGAGAAGATCTAACCATTTGGTGGGATTAAAGGACTATTGTTCATCCAAACACTATAAAGAAATAAAAAAAATAAGCCATGCTGGCAGAAGGTATTTTCAACACATAACCGACAAAAGATCTATCATATATAAATATTTCTAATAAGACAAAATGAAACTACCCAAACCAAAAAGTACAAAAGAAAAGTATTTCTTGTAAGAAGAAACACAGATAGCCAGTAAGGTGTGAGAAGCAGCTCAGCCATATTAGTAAATAAAGGAATGTGAACAAACTCTTGGAGGGTATCATTTAACACCACCACCAAGATTGCCCAAAACTGAAGTCTGATAAGATAAAGTGATAGCACAGATGTAGAACAACTCTTTTCTATTGCCAGTAAAGGGCTAAAAATGGTACAATCATTTGGGGAAAAAAATTTTGACTCTATTAAAAATGTTGAATATACACAAACCTGAAAATCTAGCAATTCAACTCCTAAGTATATCTCAAAGAAAGACCCTTATACATGAGCACGAGGAAATGTACAAGAATATCCAGAGTGACATGGATTGCTAAAAAATATAATTGCTGCAAAAAATTCAAATGTCCATTGACAAGAGAAAAAATAAATCAATTGTAGTGTTTTTATGTTGTGAAATGCCATTTGCAGTGAAAATGAATAAACTATAGCTGTAGGCACCCATCGGAATGAATCTGGTTCAGTTTGGGGCAGAATATGTCACCCACAGGAGCATACACAGAGTAGGACATCATTTTTATAAAGTTCAAAGACATGCAAATCTAAAAATGTATTGAAACATCACATAGTACAACAATACAGAATAGGGAAGGATAACAGAAAATTCAGGATAGGGGCAGAGGGAGGGAGGGAGTGTCCAGTGGGAGGGAGACAGGGCGTGGGATCAGAGGAGGGCGCACAGGACGCCTTAAAGGTACTGATGAAGGTGAGAATGTATTAGTTCTTCCTGAGAGTCAGGACCAGGTTCCTCATTTTGTTATTCATTTAGATTCTGTATGCTGTGCTCCTTAACACCATTCTGTAAAAATACCCATATCCAGATACATCTTTGTGGAAATTGGAGCATCATAGAAAAAGGAAAGATCTTTAATATGTTCAAAGGTTAAAAACATACGAATGTTTACATGTACAAAGGAATAAGAATCAAGATTGGTATCAGATTTCACCATAAGACACCAGATGCCGGACGGTGCCTCTGATGTCCCATTGGACTGAGCTACCAGGGCTCCTCGGGTGTGACCAGAGGCTCACATTTCCCTGGATTGATTTGGCAGGGTTCTTGGTTTGGTTGCACCTGTTCTTGTCTCTGAATGAAATTCAGTGCAAATCCTGCGGTTTTTCTCATCTTTTTCAGGGATAAAAGGTCGACCCAGGAACCCCTTTGTCTAGTCTCCCCCATTGCTAGCTCAGGCCGGCACGGGTGACCCCTGGGTCGGAGAAGGAGGCGCCAGCACTTCTTTCTGCACCACCATCCCCACTTCTGCCCCATCAAAGTTTCCCACCTGCCAGGACAGAGCTGGGCTGGGGAGGGGAGAAGACCTAAGAAGTCAGGAAGGTCTTACCTGAGTGGACGGTTCTAGTTCTAGTTTGGTTTGGGCAGGAGTTTAAAGATACGTCTTTCCCTAGTGATCATTTTTGTGAGTTCTGTGGAAACTCTGCCACTAGGGATCTCTGACCTGCAATTCCCTCGAGGAGGGTGAGCACACCTTTAGCCTGCTGGTCTCTCAACCTGCCGCAGACCCAAGCCCTCTGTCTGCCCCCCCAAAGGGTCTCATGGGCAGGACCGGTGATGATCCCACATGTGCTCTCTTGGGCATGCCCCCGTCCAAAGGCCGTCCAATGTCAGTTATCCTCAGCTCTGCTGTCACAGCAGTCAGCCTCTTGACCTTTTGGTTTTCAAGTGGGGGTCACTGTGTCCCCCAGATTGCAGAAGACAAACTCCCTGAGTTTATTCTCTCTCCTTACTTTGGGTGGAAAGGGCACTCCCACCACACCAAGAACACCATACATAGTTTCCTCCGTCTCCAACCTCTGACCTTTCTGTTTTCTCACTATGGGTGCATATGGGTGAGGGGTTTAAGACTTACCACAAAACCGTATTTTTCTATGTCCGTTTGAAGTCCTGTATCTGATCATGGTAGGCAGAATAATGCAGCCTCCACCCACCCACCCACCCACCAAAGATGGCCATGCCCCAATTCCCAGAACTGTGAGTATGTCACCTCCCACAGCAAAAGGGACTTTGAAGGTGGGATTAAGTTAAGGATCCTGAAATGGGGAGATGGTCTTGGATTATTCAGGTGGGCCCAGTATAATCACAGGAGTCCTTATAAGAGAAAGAGGGAGGCTGGATGGTCAGAGAAGATGCGAAGAAGGAAGGAGAGGTCAGAGGGATGTCATTGCTGGCTTTGAAGATACAAGGAGCCATGAGCCAAGGAGTACAGGTGCCTTCCAGAAGCTGGAAAGGCAAGGACATGGATTCTCCCTGGACCTTCACAAGGAACACAGCCCGGCTGAAACCTCCATCTCAGACTGACAAATTTGTGGTAATTTATTACAACAGCCATAGGAAACACACACAATGGTCTGATCCCTCTCCCCTTTGTAATTTGGTCTCTGTTTTCTTTGGGTCTCAGTCTGAACTTTAATTTAAAATTATTTAATCATTTTGAAACCAGAATTCTATATCCAGCCAAACTCTCATGAAGCTTAAAGGAAAATAAAGATATTTCCCTACGTGAAGGGAATAGAAATATTTATCTTGTATGCAGAAAAAGACGCACACAGCCACAAACTCACAGATTACCCCCTACAGAAGGATAAACTCAAGCAAAATTTAAAAGGAGTCTATTAAAAAGAAAGTATGTTTGGGAAACTGGAACTGCTTCAGGTGTGACAGGAAGTGAATGTCAGGAAAATGCAGCAGGCCCAGAAAGCAGCAAAGAAAGTAAGAGATTGAAGAAGAATAACTTCAGGAACCAAGCAGTGTCTGTTCAACCAGTTGTCTGATCAAGAAGGAGGAAGATTCTAATGATGTGGTAACAAAACATGTATTTTTCTTTCAACAACCAAAAATTAGAAAGCCAAGAAAAACAAAAAACTGCACAGGAATGTTGTGGCAGACACTACACACTGGCCCACCCAGGGCCATTCCAACCTCCTTGTAGTCCATTTGAAGGCAGTTATTCTCAAAGGGTGGTGCTTGGACCAGCTAAACCAGTGTCACCTGGGAAATTGTTAGAAATGCTCATTTTCCGGCCCCACCCCAGATCTACTGAATCAGAAAACTCTGGGACGAGCCCTCGAGGGTTTCAATGCTGCTCAAATTTGGGAGCCACTGCCCGACTGTGTGCTGGAGGCAGGAGAGCCACAGGCCACATTCGAGGCTCCCTTGCAGCCTGGGCTCATCCCATGGCCAAGCTGCTGCCCAGCAGGTGCAGCATGGATGTCTGAGAGAGGCTGGTTTCTGCTGTTTCTGCTGCCAGTGGGTCAGAGATGCCTTGATTTGCCTGCAACAGGGAGCAGCAGGTGGCCCAGAGTCTGACCTCTACTCTATGGCACAGGGCATCTGTCCTGCTGGCATAGATTGCACAGGAGACAGAACTCGTGGCCCCTGAGGCAAGGCCTCTGATCCCTAGTTGGAAGGGAAGACAGTGTGGCTCTGAGGCCACTAGTTGAGGAAATAGCTTTCTGGTTCTCTTGTCCCTGATTCCCCTGCTTCCTAGCACAGCTTCCTTGAAGGTCTAGCTTTGCCATATTCTTCTGAGGGTCATTTCTAATAGCTCAGCCTTGAACCTGGTCCTCCAACCTCCAGGCTATTTTGTGAGCCTAGAATTCCACATATTAAACCACTCTCTGCTTCCATTAGCTACAGTGGCTTCTGTTATCTGTGAGTGAATCCGGACAAGGAAAAGGATCATGGCTCGAATATGTGTGGCCCAAAATGAGATGTGACACTGAGCAATCGATCTAGCATGAGAAAAGAGAATCCACTTGATCCGTGTGCCTGGAAAGCTCTCCTTCTTGATCATGGGGAAGTTATAGACAAGGATCCTCATTTACAAACAGAAATTCTTCCATGCTTCTTTTTACAAATTCCAGGCTGTGTACAGGACAGTCAACAACTTTTATTAATTAGATGAATTAAAATTAGAAAATAAAATGAACATTTTATGGCCTGCTTTGCATCAACAGCTCAGGAATCTCCTGCCAGAATGTGGCAGGAAATGCTCTGCAGGGCAAGTCACTTGACAACACAAAATCGTACCCAGCATTTGTGCCTGACAACACAGACATCCCAGCACCGTGATGGAGGCTTTGGATCCAGTTGATTTCAGGTATTAGTATGGAACAAACTGATTGCAGTTGGCTACTGTGGCTTTGTTTTTTTTTTTAGTATTTATAAAGATAGATTTTATTGAATCCTATGGCTTGTTTTTTTTTAGTAATTAAAGATCATTGATCAATTTATTAACTTTTTTTTTTTTTGGTGCTGTGGCATACCAATCATTTTAAGTATCTGATTTGACCCTTGTTCTAAGCCCCCTTGATTCCTTTCAGAAGACAGTGGCGGTGGCCACAAAGAATAAGGCGACAGTGACCCGAAGTGTGGGAGGGGGGAGGATCCCAGGATGCAGGTTCCCAGAGGTGTCACTCCCCTGTTTGCAGGAAGCTCCTAATGACATGAAATTCTGTCTCCTTCTGTACGGATCAATCACATGACTGCACTGAAAATTATATTTGTATAATATAATACTATAAATTCGATTGACATTCATTTTTAGAATTAACCTATAGGCGATGAGGTTGTTAACTCAGGAGTTAATTTTAGATACAGAACAAAACATTAATATTAGAAGTCCCAGTAAGTTAAAAGTAATGGTGGAGCTGGCCAAACTGGGATTCGGAGACCTTAGAGAGGGGGTGTGTCAGGGTCTGGGAGAGGTTTGGCCTTCATCTTATATAACAGAAAATTAAGAAGCACTGCATATAGTAGCTGGAACGAGAGAGAGGTTTCCGTATATATTTAGAGCTAAGCACATTAAAATAACTAAACAAAACTATTGTAGATCTAAGAAAATTCTGAAAAGCAGATAGCAGAGGTAAGAGATAGTGTGAGCAGAGGGTTTCATCTAGAAGGCGGGAGTTAAAGTGCAAAGCAGAGGAATTCACAGATCCCTGGGGGCCAGGACTCGGTGACGGGGAGGGATGGGAACATGGGATTTTTTTACTGTCATTCTTGATTGTTTAACTCTTCTAACCGCATGTGAATACATATTTTTCTTGTCTGTCTCTCTCTCCCTTTCTAACTCTTTCTCTCATATATCCAAACTTTCTGGGATGTTAAAAAGTAAAGCAGCTGTTCTGTTCAAAACTTGGCCTCTTGAAATGTGAAGGTATATGAACGGGGCGGTAGGTGAACACAGCAACGCACCAGGTGATAAAGCAAATGACCCTCTGGGGACCTGTGGTCCCAGCGGAGGCCGCATTTTGTCTCTCACTGACACTGCGTGCCAGGAAGTCCAGGGCAGGAGGAGTTCCAACTTCTGTGTGCAGGTCTCACCCAGCGTGGGGTTGCTCACAGCTCCCCGTGAGTGTGAGCGTCTGTCCCCCACCCCTTATCATCTGCGCTGGAGCCTTCTTCCTTGAGGCCAGCTCATCGGTCAGAGGAGGTGTGGAATCATCAGTTGCCTGTTTGGGAAGCTTTGGGGAAAGGTTCTCTCTGGTCCCCTCTGGTCGTTGGCTCTGTTCCCTTTAATGACAGCAGGTCTCATTCGCACAGCCCCTGAGTTTCTAGCTCTTTCACCAGAGCAGCTGTCCTTGGGTGGCAGGACAGGGAGAAAGGCCACCTCCTGAGAGACTGGGACACCTCAGGGACTTGATGCTGGGGTTGGGAGCAACAAGGTCCCCGTGTCTCCTTGAGAGACACCACAGCAGCACCCAGACTGGGCGCCCAGCCTGCCAACCAGCCCGAGACACAGGCACGAGGCGGTGGAGCCACAGAGCGAGAGCTGCGGGTGGCCGGGAAGGAGCGCAGTGTCCCTGGCATCTGTGAGCACCGACCTCCTCTCCTCCTGGCCCCCATGGCTGCCTTGTGAGTTATGCATTTATTACTGCATGTAAGTGTGGCTCTGGGGCCACGTGCGAAACCTGGACCAGGCCCAAAGCGGGAGGCCAGTCCTGCCCACTTGGGTCTCCACTCTGACAGCTTGGATGAGTTCCTCACACCATCAGTTGAGGATTTCAGAAGTTAAATTCAAAGTTGCTGGTGGTTTTGAGTCACTTGTTTTCTTCTTTTTCAATAGCGACTCCTGAGTGAAAATTAGGCTGCCGTGTGGGTGGTTGTTAAGGGTGCCTCATTTCCACATCGGAGAGCCACCCACACGGCAGATTTTAGTAGCACTTGAAGTGGGACCTGATTTTGCCTCTCAGCTGCTATATTAAAATAAAAAGCCCTTAAGCTGATTATAAAGAGACAAGTTTAAGTGGATGGGTACCATTTCCGTGAGGGAAGAAATGTCTTCGTTGATTCTCTGAGACCTAAGTTTCCCTTCAGGGGTGCATGTGACCTCCCCCTTCCAGCATTCTCTAGCAGAGAACAGCCCGGGTCAGGGAGGGAATGGCACAGAAACAGCCCTGGGAAGAGTCAGGAGACGGGAGCTGCAGCCGAGGCTCTGCGGCTGACTTGCTGCCATGTGGGTTAAGAGAGCCACTTCAGGTCCCAGACTCGGTCCACATGGGGACATTCATGCCTGCTTGCCCACCTGACCATGTTACCCTGAGGACTAGGGGAGCTAACAGGTGGCAAAAGTCTTTGCACACTCACTGAGCTGCCCTTGGTTTATCACCAGTCCTCACTCTCCAGGAGGTTTGGGGGCTGGCAGTGTCTTGTCCCCTCCCAAGTTTGCATTGGGTTCTTTGGAAGAATTCCATGCTTTCATCTCCTTTCACTCAGCCTCTTAACTAATTCGTTCTTCTTTGTCCACCTTCCAGGTAACTGCCTGAGAGATCTCTCTAGCATGCATGGTTAAGTGTGTCGTTCCGTGGCTTAAAACGGAAGATTTCATGATGAACTTGGAGCTCTTCAGATTGGCGGTCAAGGCTGTCCTCACTGCTCCTGCCTCTCTGCACATTCCTCCTGCCCCTGAGGACTGAAGCCTTCTCAGCCTCCTCTGGTACCAGAAGTCCCCTCCAGGGAGACTTGAGTTCCCTCTAGGTCCCCATGTAGATTTGGTCTCAACATGGCAAAGGTTTATTTCACTGACTTGCTTATGCAATCCTGGTGTCTCCCCAGCCTACAGCAATCCTATCACGTAGGATGAACCCCTGAAACTTGGCGTGGAGCAATCATAATGCCGAGTCTTTTTATCTCTAGGAACTGAGGTCTAATCAGGGGCAGGAGAGGGTCCTCTTCTGCCTTTAACAGACTGTGACCCCATAGCACAGCCCGCAAGGCCTGGAGTGGTGGACAAACACCCCCCCGGTTTGCTCTCCCCTGAGGTTCGCAAGAGGTGACAGTCTGACGGGACATGCCCCTCCCCGAGGTCACCGGCCCTCCTCCCCCATCAGACTGTACCAGATCAGGTCCTCTGGCTTACAAGGTGGGGGCATGCTCTTCTTTCCAAGGGGGCGAGGCAACGCTCAGAGGGCATTGCAGGGTCTGGGCATGAACACTAAGGTGCCGGCCCCGCAGCTCCCTTGTCTGCCTCTGGGCATTGCTCACCCCACTTCTGACTAGTCCAGCTCTTCTGCCCACCTGGAAGCCCGGGTGTGACAGGTGAGGGGTGGTGGGCTCTGAGTCCATGGGAAGGGAGTAATGTGAGTCCTCCAGTTCTGGTTAGATCTCCTCACCAAAGAAAGTGGTAGCTGGGTTGCTTAACAAACCACCGCAAAGGCCAGCTCTTCTCACCCGGGGCAGGCGTGAGTGTTTCCTGGGAGGCGTCACAGTCCGACATCACCTTGTGGAACGGCTGTGTCTCCTTAGGACTCTGGGTTGCACCTTTCCGGAACAGTAGACCCTGACATTACCACGCCACCGAGCATTGGCTCTTTCTGCCCTACTTAACCTGGCCGTTCTCCCAGAGGAACGTTAGCTGTGGATGGCGTTTCTTCTTGATACCTGGGTGACATGGTCCTCTCTCTGATGCACCTGTTCTGATTAAATTCTATTGGCTTCCCTTTCTCTTTCTAATGGTGTGGGGGCAGTTTGCTGCTTTATGCTGTCCTGTATCTTTCCCCTACTAGGCTTAGGGGCAGGGGTGTCACTTATCGGTCACTATACTCCCGGGGCCCAACACATGATCCTGAGTACGTACTTGGTGGATGTTTGTGAAAGGAATGAATGAATGAATGTGGGGAGGATAAGCATCAGTGAGGAAAAAGAAAACAGAGGTGGCTGTGTGAAGATGGGATTCTTGCCCAGCCCGGACG
Organism: Manis pentadactyla; assembly: GCF_030020395.1. Taxonomy (NCBI): domain Eukaryota; kingdom Metazoa; phylum Chordata; class Mammalia; order Pholidota; family Manidae; genus Manis; species Manis pentadactyla. The sequence goes on from NC_080020.1 coordinate 228,177,838, forward strand.
GCCCCCAGAAGGGAGGAGAGGAGAAGAGAGCAGTGTGGCAGAGGGAGGGTGGGCAGGGGGACAGCCCTGTGCAGCTCGGCACAGACCGGCAGCCTCTTCTGGCCCGTCTGCTTGTATCCTGAGCTGGGTGGCGGGCACCTGCTGATTGAGCAGACAGCAGGATTGGCCCAGGCAGAGCTGGAGGCCAGGCCTTGAGGCCCGGAGCTTTCCCACACAGCAGCAAGCCAGCATGGTCTCTGGGAGGGACAGAGGCTTTCCTGGCCAAACCAAGGGAAGGGGCTCTATGAGAATCACTTGTAAGCACGAAGGCTCCCACACGCAGGGGAGGCTGCGTTCTGCCACAGGGGGCAGGTCTGCTGAGCTGGTGGGGCTGAGCTGATCAGGGCTGTGAGCAGGAGACAGGGAAGTAGGGAGAATGGCGGGTGTGACAGGGAGAGGCCCCAGCCTGCATCCCTGCCGCTGGGCAAGGATGCTTGCTCCTCCTGTGGGCTGGGCCTAAGCTGCCCTGCTGGTGCCCTGCCTGAGACGGCTGCCCACTTGGTAAGGGGCTTCACAGCAAGAGAAGGCACGTGGGTTGTTCTGGGGATGGAGGAGGAACTGGAGGCTGAGCTGCAGCCACAGAAAATATGTAGTGTGGTGGGGAGAGGGGTCCCCTGTAAGAGCCTCATGGAAACGCAGGTGTGTGCTGGTGAGGGCACCAGGGACACAGAGAGGATTGCTGGACATTCAGGGTGGTCCAGAGAACCCCAGAGAAGCCACAGCACCCACATGGAGAAACTCCCCTGTCCCCACCCCCTTCCATCCCAGGGAAAGCCATGGAGACCAGGTGGAGGGGTCCAGGGGCAGGGGAGGAAGCCTGTGGGACCTGCCTCCCACCTCTTCCCTGTGCCAGAGACCCTAGGGCCACACCAGGGCAGGGTCGGGAGCAAACGAGAGACCAAGGTTACTGCGGATGGGATTCAGGTCTTTTAGGGGACCTCTCTAATCACAGAGAATGACTGATAGGTTATGAGATATGATTACACATAACTAGGGGAGCTGTTGCCTAGTGGGAAAAGGAGGATTTGACCCAACACAGTTTGTGAGTAACTGGAAAAAAGTAAAACCACTCCACCTTGATTCTCTCCCGAACCCTTCATCGTCCGCGGCTCATCAGTGTGCAGGGATGCTGCATGCCTGCTATGGCGGGCGCTGCCCCATGCTGTCCCCGGCCCCCAGGGGCCTCATGAGTGCGAGATTATCTGTCCTATTCTTACAGGGGTGAGCACCGAGGTCCAGAGAGGTCCAGGCCTTGGCCAGAGCTGCGCGGTGGGCAAGGGGCCAAGCAGGGAATTAAATGCAGAGCTGTCAGACTCCAGAGCCCACCACCCAGCGACTGACGCTTACTGAGCATCTCTTACGTGGCTTTTACCTTTTCTGGGTTCATTCTGTTCCGACAGGGAGGCCCGACTTGCGTTATTTCCCAGGAAAGACACTAAGTGTCAGTCAGGGAGGTATAAGCACCCTAAGAGCACAGGGCTGGCAAGCATGAGGCTCGAGTCCATACCCCAGTCAGCCTAGCAGCAGATTTAGCTCTCTTCCCAGTGTTCCCAGCTGCCCCCTCCTGAGTTTTGCAGGATTTGTTAGCAGTGCCCAGCTAGGGAGTCTCAGCTGAATCCCGACAGAACACGATTGCTTTGACCTTCGGGCTCAGCTAAAAATGCAGTCCTCTGACAGAACTTTTCTCTGCTTTTGGAAATTGCTCTCAACCCCATCCCTTGCTGAGTGTAGACAGAGAACCTGGAAGCATCCAGACAAGCCCCAGCCCTCCAGCACTCATGAGCGTGAGCGGGCTGTTTCTGCAGGACCTTCTGCCTGCCTGCCTTCTGAAGATGGACTCCGGGCAGCACGGTTAAAAAGAAGACACGTTCAGTCCTGAGAAGGCCATTTTAAAGTCTGTTAAAAATAAATGCGGAGGCTCTTTGCTTTGTAAGCACCCTTATTGAAATCCAGTCTCTGTCGCTTTGGGGCATGGCTCCTCAGAGACAGAGCCTGGTCCAGGATCAGGGTGGGGGGCGGGTGCCCCTGGCCATGGTGGGGAGCAGTCATGGACAGTGCTTGCATGGGCTTTAATTACAAGTATCCCAGCATAAATGTTTGCTTTTAAAAAATGGGAAGCATGCCAGCAAATACATAATATTTGTTTCAAAGAACTAAATTCCCAGAATTAGTCTGGGGATGCACCTAGTGGAGGTCAGGAGATGGGAGTCCTTCCAGGACCTTGGAGGTTCAACCTTCAGGTCCCGACTTCACCTTCTCCCTGCTTTTAATTATGAGCAAAGCATCTGTGAAGCAGCAGAAATTGTCCTATCAATGAAGCCAGAAAGCCAGGTCTGTGTCCCAGCTCCGTCCTTCACTGCTGTGTGGCCTTGCACAAGTCTACCAGCTTTTGGGAAGCTGTTCCCTCCGCTGGAAAGAATAAGGACACCCTGGCTGAGCTGTGGCGAGGCACGAAGGCTCAGTGGGCAGACACGGAGCACTTGGAGCCCATCAGACGCTTATTCATTCATACAAACTGATTTCCTTTGAATCTTCTTCTGAAGCTCATCTTCCTTGTCCTATTTTGAGTCTTTGTTATCTGTCGGGTATGTTTTTGGGTGTTGATTATTTTTTCTCTTTCTCTCAGATGGAAAAAATCCCCTCACCTCCTTCCCCCTCTACCTTCTGTCTTGGTGCAAATTCCCCCTTCGTCTGCTGCTCCTGTTGTTGGTTGATTTCCCACTCATCTTCCTGAGCAATACCGTTATTCCTCTCGGCAGCCGCTGTCATTTACATGGTTCCCATGATTTCTCTGTAGCTAGCATTTATCACAAGCCTCGATCTCACAGGCGCATCTGAGATGTTTTCTTATTTTGGTCCAACCACATTTTGCTTCCTCCTACTTCCTTTCACCCAAAATATATCAAAATGTTCCAAAGAGGGAACTGAAATTGACTGTAAAGGAAAAGGTGGGCTGGAGGTTGCTTTCTTGCCACAGGTCTCAGTGATTTCTATTTCTATTTTCTATTTCTTGAGATTTGGCTTAGAGTGGGTGGTGGTGAGGAGGGGAATGGGTGTAAAACTGAGATGATTTAACTTGTCAGTGCCCAGCATGCAAGGCTGCAGGGAAAAATCCTCTTCTCACAACACCCAGGAAACACAGGCTTTGAAATCAGAGAGACTTCATTCTGAACCCTTATTGGGTGACTTGGGCTTTTTTTTCTTTTTTAAAGGTCATTAAACTTCCTTCCAGATTTAAAGACATGTTTAGATATGTAACACGCCCCGGGTTTATGTGTGAGATGTGAGCTGGGGTGCCATCTTGATTTTTTCCTAAATGGAGAGCCCATTGTAGCAATACCATTTGTTAGTTAATCTGTCTTTCTCCTGCCCATCTGAAATATCAGCTTCATCATATGCTAAATAGATAACAAGAAGTCTGTTTCTGAAATCGATATTCTGTCCCATGGAATTTTCTATCCATGTGCCAATGCCACATGTTTTCATTACTGCTGGAAAGCTTGAATTCCTGAGCAAGAATACCCATAGATACTCATAATTCACTTTTTTTACAAGAATAAAAGGTAGTTGCAGAATCCATTGTTCCTACAAGCCATCTGGTATTCCCCAATCCTTGTAAAAATGATGTAGAAGGATTGTAAAACAATACTTCAGATTTTTATCAGATTATTTTAGAATCATTTTGAGCATCCTAGCTGATAAGACATTCACAAAATTATTGAACTGAAGAGAAGTAGAATTCCAAACGATTAATGTATGAGATGTTTGTTCCATGGAGACTAGCATATTTTCAGGTCTGGGAAAACAAACCAGATTGGGCAAAACTTCTCTTGTTTCTTGCTCCCAGCTCTAGGGAATAGTTAGTGCATACCCGTGTTGTACCGCATTGAGTTTCAGGCGGGGCCCCACATTCTCCTGCTCCGGGCCCAGAACTCTCCTCCCAGATGCATAACTAGTGCCTGACAGCTTTGATCAAGTTCAGTTGTAACGACTCACTAAGGGTCTGGAGTGGGCCGCTCACAGGCCATCAGCTGTCACCTGCACAGCTAGTAACTTTCACTGCTGTCTGGGAGCCATTGACCATAATCTGACAATTATTCTAGATGCATCTATCATGAGTTTTAAAATGATTTCATGAATTCTTTTGGAAAGTCTCCAATCTCAAAGAGTTACGTTTTCAGTGCTATTTAGGGAGAGGCAGGAGCATTTATTGAGCACCTGGTTTGTTCTCAATACTGAGATACTTATAGTATTTAATGTTATTCTTAGGACCCACACAAGTAGTCTGGGTGAGAAAACCAAGTTTCCATGACTTGACAATCAACACAATCCACATGCAATGGAGCACCAATGCGCCCCTACCCTTCTTCTTTTTTTAAAATTTTGTTTTGCTATCATTAATATACAATTACATGAGCAACATTATGGTTACTAGACTCCCCCATTATCAAGTCCCCCCCACATACCCCATTACAGTCACTGTCCATCAGTGCGTAAGATGCTATAGAATCACTACTTGTCTTCTCTGTGTTATACTGCCTTCCCCGTGCACCCTGCCCCCCACCGCCTACACCCCTGCCCTTCTGATCACGTGCTTTCTACCCCACCCAGCTCTCTCTGGCTACCAGTTCGGATTCTCCTCGGTTCCAGGCCCAAGAGCCCCACCACAGACTAGGATTGTTCTGTAACTTATCAATAGGATCAGCTAATGCCACAGCCAAAATGCCTGTTACTGTTTCTGACATTTTTCTACATTTGTTTTTTGGTAGTGAAATTGCCTTGTGATTTTAGGTACAATTATGTATCTGATGTCCCAGATTTGATAGGTCTGTCTGTTCCTGGTGGCGTTGCAGCCACACCTCCCAGCCCACCTGGCCTCCGGCAAACCAGGGAGAGAACTTCAAAGGTCCCTCTGCGCGTCACTCCAGCCACGGCAATAACATCCGGAGAAGGGGCCTCATGCATGCCGGAGTCAGGGCCGCCCCTGCTATCAGGAAGCTCGCATAGTGAGCCTCACAGGACAGGCACAGGAGACAAGGGCCACAGGTCTGAAGTGGAGGGAGAGGTGCTGGGTGTGAGAGGCTAGGAAGGCTGGATCTCCACTGCTGCTGAGCGGCAGCAAGAGGCGCAGGCAGGGGAGAGGTGAGAATCAGACGCCAGGGCCCTGTGCCGGCCACCAGGGACTCCGGTCATCGCAGCCAGTGTTGGTGACGTTGATAAACCGGAAAGGGCTCCAGTGGGATGTTGAGTATCTGCCGAGCGGCAGTTGGGAGAGTTCAGATCTGCTCACCTGTCTGCTGATTATTTGAACACACATCACATCAGAAGAGATATGTTAAAAGGGCTTGTTCTGACAGTTGTTTAACTGGGGCTTAGTCATAAACATGCAATCAAATGATGGCTGAAATTGCATTGTCCCATCGGAGTTTAATAACATAATTCCATTCCTAATTCATTACCAAAAAAATATAAACTCTGTGGCCATCACTGGCAATACATCAGAAGTGCTGATTATAAATCACCAGTTTGACAGCAGGCAGGTCAGTGGTTGCCCGCGGACAGTGACGAAGAGGGGAGGCTTGAGAGGAAAGGGGGGCCCAGAGACAACTGTGGTGACTGTTGGGATGCTGGTTACCTCGACTGTGGCGGTGGCCTCAGGGGGATGGCCACATACACACGTCTCCACACGTCTGACCCGTGTGCCTTGACCACCCTCAGCTTGGTGAACTTCGAGCTGAAGGCGGCCCCTCCGGTGGTCCCGGCGGCCAAGCATGGGGTCATGGCCTCTTCACGGTAAGTTATCCTGGCCTGGAACAATTTGTGACCCCAAAACAAATCTTAGGCTTCTAGGGTCTTAAAAAATGTTATATTGTTAAAAACTTACATTAATGTGAAAATCAGGGAAGGAAGGCTAACGTTACTGAACAGCAACCAGAGCCTGGCAAACCTGATCTGATTGGATAGTCACAGCAGCCTGGGAAGCCAGAGGGGCTGCTACTCCCATTTTACAGGCAAAGCGTGGCAGCTTTGAGAAAGGACAGGGTGTCAGTGGTGTCTAGTGGAACTGGTCTGTCTGTCCGACAACAAACAATCCCCTGTTTAGCCAGCACTCCATTCTACAAACTTACTTTAAGGAGATACAAAAGGCCATGGCCGGTCCCTGATTCCTAGTCCTCTATTACCTTCTACATTTCTTTTGTATCCTGTTGAGTGTTTGGTATATTGTGATCCTATTTGTTAAGAATTATTCTGCATTCTCTGTTTTCATTTCATATTTGTTTTTTTGTATTATATTTGTATATATTTCCTATATTGCTCACAGTTACATTTTGCAACACCTCCATAAATATCATTGAGTTGATGTATCATCACATACTTAACCTATTGTTGGACAATGATATTGTTTCCAGTATTTTGCTGTTACAAATTATGTGGCAACCAGCTCATCATACAGAAAACAGCATCAGGTTTCTACCTGGGCTCAAACCTGCCCTGAAATGATGTGTGACTTTAAATAGGTTGCTTAACCTATCTGTGCCTCCTTTTCTCAGTGTCTAAAGTACAGTTAATAATAGCACCTTTGGGGAGGTTCCAGATCCCTAGAACAGGGAAGCCTGGCTCTGCTAACTCAGAAACCTGGGTCCACTGCTCTCGTATTTCAAGCAATGACTCTTTAGGTGACTCAGGATGTTCCTCTGAGATGGGGCAGCACATCTATTTTTCTATGAATGTTGTGACAAGTTACCACAAACTCAATGAGTTAGAACAAGACAGCTTACCAGTAGAGTTTTGTAGACTAAGAGTCAGCATGGGTGTCCCTGGGCGCAGATAAAGGCACATTCCTTCCCTGGAGGCCCCAGCAAAGGAGGTGATTTCTTGCCTTTGCAGCTTCCAGAGGCCTCCTGCTCGGCTCACCAACCCCTTCCTCCATCTTCAGAGCCAACAGTGCTGCCCACGTGCTTCTCGTGTCGCCCTCTCTCTGCTTCTCTCTTCTGGTTCCCTCTACCATTTTTATGGACATTGGACTGCCCTGCATAATCCAGGATAATCTCCTTCTTTTAAAGTCAGTTGATTAGAAACTCCAATTCCATCTGCAACCTTCTCTCTCCAGGGCCTTGTAACCTAACACGTTCACAGGTGCTGGGGATAGGAAGTGGGTATCTTTGGGGGACATCCTCCCACCAGCCACACACAGCTGGAACTGGAAGCCTGCCAACTACGTGTCCCAGGCTCCCTGGAGTCAGCCAACGGGAGGCCCTGGCACTGGACGGATGGCGGGCAAAGGTGCTGTGCTCCCGGCGGCTCTGGAGCAGCAACAGCTGTGGTACCAGTGGCATCAGGCTGTGGCCCCAGAGCAGGGTGCTGGCGGCTTCCTTCTCTCTGCATAGCAGCCCTGCCCCCTCTGCACCTCCAGAATGGACGTGTGGCTCGCTGATCTCCAGGTCAACCCACAACCCCTTCGTCGCTCCAACACCTTTCTCACAAGGTACTTGCCTGCAAGGCTGGGAACCATGTAGCTCCCCGCTCACTGGGGAAGCCGGATAGCCACACCTCCTCATGGGGCTGCAGAGAAGAGGAAATGGGGTAGCAGAGAGTCCCTGATGCTTAATACCTGCGGAATACATGTAGTTACATATGATTTTAGATTTCAGGTTTATTGACATTTGCTATAATAAGGATTTAAATTTTCAAGAGATAAGTCAAATGCTCTTTTCCATTGAAATTTCTCCTATTGATTCCATTCTGAAGAAGCTAGCCTCTCTCTGAAGTTGAGATAAATATTCAAATCTATTTTTAGCAAGTTTCCCCCTAATTTCACATATTTAATATTATTTAATTCCTTGAAGCATCTGGATCCTATTTTTGGGGCATATGATGTTAGATGTACGTCTAAGTAATTTACACATCTCTATGCAATTAGCCTAACTTTGTTTAATAAATAGCCTTTTATTTCCCCAGGGTTTGGTATAGCTTATTTTAGTGTGTATTAGGTTCTCATACGTGATGGGATCTAACAGGCGCTCTGATCTGCTGATCCACACAGCCATATATGGTCATTCTGCAGGTCTGTGAGTGTCATCTGCAGCCTCAGGTACGAATGGCAACTCGCTGGGTGACTAATTGTCAGAGTACATCTTTTTCTGCCAAGCTGAGACCTATAGATATATTTCTTTTGTCTTTGGGAAGTTAGATTATTGGAGAAATTAAAGGCTATGATTCATACTCTGCCGTTGTAACCTGCCGTTTCTGCTTGGGTGATTGCTAAATCCTATCTTTTCCCTTGTGGTTTAAAATTTTTATGAGACTCTGCCTCAGTGACTGTCTCTGATTACAAATTTCATCTCAGACTCTGAACCTTTTTTTTTCTCAGCCTTGCTTCTTCTCGTTCTAGTATCATTCCCCCGCTAGAACCTTGATTTTGTTTTCTGATGTTGATTGTTCTTAAATTTTCTAAGGTGACTTTAATTACTTTATTGTGATTTTTACTGCATGGCTTTCTGTAAAATAGTAATTGTCCTGGTTTATTCTTATTTAGCTGCAATGATGTCCTCTATTACTACTTTGAGAAGAGATGTCAGAAGCTAAGTTCTTACCATCATGCTTGATGGAAATGTCAGGCTGTGTAACTCCGGACGTCTTAATGTTTTGTTCTGGCAGGAGGGGTTCTGGCAGCCATCACGTCTTCTGCCCTGCTGTCCTTAGCACGTTGGCTGGGTTCCCCTGCTTGCTGTCCCGCATCCATGCTTGTGCTCAGGCCACATGTCCCGTACCAGGTGGGAGGGTGAGGGAGCCAGGAGCGTCCCCTTTCTGTAAGGAAAAGGACCCATGGACTTTGGCTTTTATCTTGTTGTTCAGTAGGTTCCCAGGGCTTTCACAACAAAGTACCACAATCCGGGTGGCTTCAAACAACAGAACTCTATTCTCTCACAGTGTACGGACTGGAAGTCTGAGGTCAGGTGTCAGCAGGACCATGCTCCCTCTGAATGCTCTTGGCCCCTTCCATCTTCTGGCACTGCTAGCAGTCCTTGGCAGTCCTTGGCTTGTAGACGCATCCCTCCCTCCAGCTCTGCCTCTGTCATCACACCATGTCCGCTCTGTGTGTTTCGATCTCTTTGTTTCTTTTTCTCTTGAAAGCACAGCAGTCATAGTGGACCAGGGCCACTTTTCTCTGCAATGACTTCATCTTAACTAACTACATCTGCAAAGACCCTGTTTCTGAATAAGGTCATCTTTACAGGTACCTGGGGTTTAGACTTCACCATGTATTTTGTGGGGACACAATTCAACCTGTAACAAGTACCAGGTCACATGGCCACCCTAGCTGCAAGGAAGCCTGGAAGACAGAAGTCAAGTCTATTTAGCTAGACACAGTGACATCTCCCCTAACTGGGGTTCCTTTAGTAAGTTAAAGTCAATAACTAGTGGGGTGTGCCACAGGCCTAAACAAAAGCCACAGCCTCACACGGCGAGGCAGAATGCTCAGTCCTAACAACCTTTCATTTACCCCTAAATCAGAGTCCTCTGGCCCTCTGCAAACTTGATTCTGTACGTGAGCCCCGAAGATCTCTGTGCAGCCAAAACCTCGAGGCCCAGGCACCCTGTTCCCCAAGAGGACATCTCTGGCCCTCACTCCAATCCTACCTTACTTTTCGTATTTTTTAACATGCTTGGTTTCTTGGTTTTTTGATGTTGCAGCTTAACGTTAGCAGCCAACAGATCCCAGCAATTAGTCACAATCGGCAACAGCAAGAACAGGCTATTGCTTTCTGCTGATAGACTTGAGGAATAAATGGAGAGTATGTTCTTTAAGTCATTTTTCTAAGCAGACCAGGAAAAGAATGACAGTCTGGGCCGCTGAGCACAGGGCAGTGCCCACACACTCAGGGGCCCTGGGGGGGCACACCTCCCTGTGACCAGGGGGCGTTCATCACGGCTGACAGACAACCAGGAAACAGTACATCCCTCTGGGATTTGCTCTGCAAATTCCAATCAGAATTTTAAAATCAAGTGTTTCAGTTCTTAAAAGGGTAAATCAGTAATTTGAAAACCATAATTATGCAAAATAGTTTATTTTCTAAGTTGCTTGGAGGTAGAACTGGGTGCAGAGACAAGCTCCGCCGGGTGTTGGGGTAATGGCAGGCTACCTCACCTTGGACTCCCTGGAGCCTCCTTTTTGCCCTGATGGAAGGGGGGGATTGCCCCTTTCTTACAAGATCCGGGTACTCTGTTCCCAGCCACCTGCATGACTTCCTGCTTTGATTCTCCCCCCGGCGCCCACACCTGCTGCTCTCCAGGCCTTCTTTGCCCTGGTGATGTCAACACCCAGAGGTCAAGGCAGAAGTCCAGGCCGAGTTCTTCATTTCTCTTTCTTGCCTCTTCTGCTCTCCCCGGCCCATCAGCAAACCCTGTCAAGAGGCTGTTCAACTTCTAGAAATGGTTTTTTTTCCATCTCCACTACCATAAGCCTGCCCTTACTTAAATAAGGGTCACCTTAAGGAAGGTAATCACTTAACTGAAGAGCATCTCAATCTCCCTGCAGGTCACTGCCAGCACCTCCTCGCTGGTCCCCTGCTCCATTCTCCACACAGTTGCAAAGCGATTTCCTAAATGTTCATCAGACCATGTCTCCCTTGTTGGGTCCTCTGAGATCTAGCCCCTGCCTCCCACTCAAACGTGCCTCTTCCTGCTCTGCCCTCCCTGACTTCATGCCCACCTTGGTCCTCCTCTGTTCTCAAGCATCCCAAGCCCCTCCTGGCTGAGGACCCGCGTGCCTGCTCCTCCGCTGCCCTTCCTCTCTGAGATGAGCTCAGCAGGGGCAGGGATGCTGAGGATGGGGACCCTCCTTCCAGTGTGGTGTGTCTGGTTCTGGTGCTCCCTGCTCACATTTAGTCATGAAACTAATGAGCAAATTAACAAGGAAATGATTATTCCAAAAATAAATTTCCTTTTGCTTAAAGCCTTTGAAGTCCCACAACTTTTCCTGATGAGAATGAAAATGAAAAGAGACATTTGCAATTTTAATTTCTATGCCACTTTTATGTAAAACCACAAAAGAATAAGAAATATCGACAACATCAGAGGAAACAGGGACATTACAAAGAGGGGCAACCATACTCTTTTGTCATTTTGCTTACAGACTGTGTGGAAAGACATAAATAATACATAAAAAATCGTACTGACTAGTGCAGGAAAACAGACAGTTGGTACTTGATCACTGTGAATGCCGAGTGTACCTGGGTGGGAGTCCGGGCGGAAGGGTGCCTAATCAGTGTAAGGAGAAAAGTCCAGGGGGAGCCGCTAATCAGCTGTGGACTAGGAAACCATGACACCTGGATGGTCAGAACTGTGTAGAAAGTGAGAGTGAATTCTGGGAGCCTCTTCTGGGTGGGGTAAGGAGTCTGTGGGTGTGTGGCTGGTGTTTCAGTTCTTTGAAGTCGTCTTTGCTTTCTCTGGGCTTTGTGGTGGTGTTCCAGAGGACTGACGCTGCTGGCATCTCATCTAGACACCTAGAACCCCAGAATTTGGGTATGGCTTTTGGTTCTGCCTCTCATATATTACACTTTATTCTCAGATCTCTTTTTTGTCTTCCTTTCTACGTAAGGAAAGAAATAACCACGTCCCCCCACTCACTAAAAATGAAATAGACAAGTCCCATATTAATAGAAAGAGAAGTTCAGTGCCTCATACACAATGCCCTCATGAGAAGAGGGGTCTTTGTGGGCAGCCGGACTTTGCCGCCGACTCCAAAGCATCTGTACGTTCCATATCATATGCACAGCCTCGCGGCTGTGGCTTCTCAAGAGGATGGTGGGTCTCCATCCTCTGGGAGAGCCCATCAGATTCCTTAGGAAAAAGCCAGAAACCATGGCAGATCATGACCCCAAAAGAGGAGAGGATTTTCCCCTCCCTCTCGTTCTCTGCTCATCCATCCATCCATCCATCCATCCATCCATCCCTCCATCCATCCGTCCATCATCCACCTTCTTTCAGAAGAGGAGAAATCTTGCAAATATGCAAATAATACTTCAAGACAGCTTTATAAAGTTAATGATAAAGATACAGGAAAGGTAAAGTATAGGGAAGTCAGTTGAAGCTGGGAGTGAGATTGTCATACAGGACCCATGCCTCCTAAGCCCCTGCTGGGGATAAGTCACATCCTGGTTCTGAGCTTGCCAGCAGCAGGGGGAACAGGAAACATGCTAGCACGATTGCTCCCCTGACTCTCAGTGTCTGTAAGGCAAAAATAAACCTGTTGCCAAGGAAAAGCGTGGCTTTGACTGATTTCGAGACCAGTTGGGATTTTCCTGGAGCTTTTGTAGAAAAGGAGGGTTGAGATTTAGCTAGAAATAGGCTCCTGGGCTTGGGATTGATGCCCATTCCCCACTAAGGGGAGAGAGTAGCATTAAATTAATTAAACAAGGAGGCCGTTCGACTGAGGTCGGTAGGGAAATGACGTTGAGGAGGGGCCGGCTCTGATTTGATGAGCCGTCCAGACTGGTTCTGGTGCTGTTGAGGTCAAGTTGGAAGCATGGGAGGTGCTGAAGTGGTCCAGCACCCCGGGGTCATCCTCAGCAGGCTGGCCTTCTCTGGTCTTCACCAGTAGGACCTTAGCAAGAGGCTTCAACACCTTAGTAGCTTGGTTAGTAAACCGAAACCCAGGCCAGTATTGCCTCAAGGTTAAGAAACTGAAACTTTAAGGACAATGCATCCTAAACAGCCAACTAGACTTTCCCAAATAGAGCAGCCACTGAAGTTACAGCCAATTAAATAATCTCCTTGCTTTGCTGCCACCTTTCCTTGAGCTCCTATTGGTGGAGTGCTGCTAACCACTTTGACTTTGGCGCTACCCAGTTGGAATACATTTTTCCTCAAAAAACTTACAATTTTTAATATGCCTCAGTTTATACTTTAACAGTGGCTTACTGGAAACTGTTTTACCCCTACGGGGGGTGCCCTACATGGGCCAGAGGAATGCAGCTGCTGAGCTGGTGCACGGGAGGAGGTGGGGCACCCGACCGGGACGGGGGCAGCAGGGGCAGAGAGCATGGCCATTGTCAGAATAGAACAGAATACAGTATGAAATGTTCAAAATAGATCAAAGTATAAGAAAGAAACAAAACACAAGCCTGAGACCCCACCACCAAGAGCAGTTTCATCTGTACTGGGTTTTGGTTCACAGTTGTCTTTCGAGCCTCACCCCCACCGGGAGCCCGCTGTCTGGGCAGGGTGCCCCCTGTGGGAATTCCCTGAAGGGCAGTTTCACTTGGATGTAGCCTGAGGCCTTGCCATGCTTGTTGCAGAGGCTTTTCCTCTGAAAACTCTCTGGGCAGGAACAGTTGAATGTTTCTTGAAGGTCCTGACACCGGGATCCCCATGACGCTGTACTTCCCCAGAGGGTACACGCCAGTGGCCATGAGGGACAGTGTTGGTGGGGGTACTTTTCCCCGTGGGGGCATCTGGGATGACAGGTGATGCTTCTACTGGGAATTGCCTCGTAGGTGTGCCAGCCTCGGTGTCCCCATGGGCTCCCCAGTGACCATTCTGGAAAGTGGCATAAGGTTTGTGCCTGAAGGAACCTGCTGCACAGTGGCTGCTGGAATCCGGACCTGAGGACCACCTTTTGAATAAGCCCACCACCATCTCACACCTAGGTGTCGTCTTCCCTAGGCTACAAGCATCCTCCAGAGGACACGTCAGCAAGCCACAGGCCCACCTTTCCCCTGACCCCTCCCCTCTAAAAGCCTGCTGAAAAACCTGGCCATAAAAACCCTCTAGGCCTGTTAGAGACCCCTCTCCTTTGTTCTACTGGCCAGGACAGAGGGGTCCCTCTCAGGGTCAGCAATAAACCTGCTTGGACTGCTGAGTTCGCATCCCCTCTTTTTCTCTTTCAGTGGCAAGGTGCTCTGGGGCTTCCCAGCCCGCTGACCTGGGGTTCTGGGGCCTTCCCTGGCTTATGTGCCCACTGCCACACCGGCCCTCAGACGTCTGTGTGCACCCAGCCCTCCCTTGCGGAAAGCCCCTTAGCATGTCCCCCCGTGGAGCTTCTTCAGCTGCCCAGGTCAGCACGTCCTAATGAGAGACTTTGGGGAAAGGCCCAGGCTTTTCCCCTCCTCCCAGGAAACAGACGTGCTGCACCTGCAAAATGACGTTGCTGTCTGGACAGAGGTCGTTTGCAGAGGAAGATGGACTTTTGGGGGAGGAGACAAACCAGAAGCCACCCCAGAGCCCCCAGGCCCAGGCTCCTGGCACCTCCTTAGGAAAACAGAAAACACGCTCATCATTAACTGATGTTTGAAGTATAGCAAAATACGCTCTACAGAAAAGCTTATTAGTAAAGTTCAAACATCAGTATTTTAAGGTAGTGGACCTTTTTAAAAAATAATAATAAATTATAATATGAGAAAAGTAGGGCATCCAGTAAGGTCTGGTTCAGTGATTGTTGTTAGCTGCACAGCTCTTTGAAGTGAAAAATTTTCTGGCTGTAGATCAAATTATTTGTAAGAGGTAAACCTTTCTTCAAAAATATGACCATAAAAAATAACAAGTGATGTCTTGTTTAAAGCCCTGGACAGTAGATATAAAACAAACAAGAGAAGAATCGGAAAGGTGGGGAGGAGGCAGACCAGGGACCTCGGAACTCAGGGAGGACACGGTGGGACCTCTGGGTGTTCTGGTCGCCTCGTGCGACCCGACTCGGGTGGAAGTGGCCAGAAACGCAGGGGGCACTGACCGTGGAGGTCCCACCAAAAGCCTGCTCTCAAGGCAAAGGACAAAGACGGGGGCCCCCTAGCAGGACAGAGACCGTTAGACCGTAGTGGTTCTGCTCCGCCAGACACCACAGAGGACACGTGGCCCCGGGGCGGCCCGGGCAGCAAAGGCGACTGAGGCCCCAGGCTGCCCCCTCGAGGCTATAACGGGGCGCCTTCCTGTGATATAACGAATCATAAGAAATATAACCAAATATGTTTTCCCAGATATACTTGGTCTTCATCCACAGCTCCTGAAAACACTGCAGTCTTCAAGGTGAACCGGGTGTTTTGTCACGTTAATGAGAGATTTTGGGCCCCCCTGGAGCGCAGGGGCTGGAGGCTGGGTCAGCCACGCCGATGACTGAGTCAGCCAGGACCCCAGGACCGTGCACGAAGCCCTCACCGAGGCCCTGAGCAGGGCTTGCTGTGCTCTGCTCCGCTCTGCGGATCCCGCTCCCCGGCTGGGGGGAGCTGCTGTGCCTGGGGAGCCGGGCCCCAGGCTCCAGGAGGAGAGAAGCTCCTTTATTCGGGGCCTTGCCCTGTGCATCTCTTCTTCCGGCTGCTAACTTGTATCCTTTACGGTATCCTTTACTTAACTGGTAATGGAAAGTGTTTTCCTGAGGTCTGTGAGCGCGCTAGTGAATTAATAGAACCTAAGCAGGAGGTCGTTGGAACCTCCAGTCTGTAGCTGGTAGGTCAGGAGCGCAGGGAACTGCCTGGGGCTTGCAACCCGCGTCTGGAGTCTGGGGTGGAGGCCGTCCTGTAGGACAGAGCCCTTCACCTGGGGAGTCTGGTGCTGTCTCCAGGCAGATGGCATCAGAATTGAGTTGCGCTCTCCGACACCCTGCTGGAGTTCGAGAATTGCTTGGTGCTGTGTTGTGTGGGAAAACCAGTTGGGTCCAGGAACGCGAGTGAAGTTACACTACTGTCACTGCTGTGTATAGTGTCGTTACTGCTATACATGTATTAGGAAGAGAATGCACCCACGCACTCTCCTTCTTCACAGGGAGAAGGACATGGTGGCCGCAGAGGGATGGGAGCAGGCGGCAGCAGCCTTAGAAGAGGAATCAGTGGGGGGCAGGGGCGGAGGGAGTCTGGACCCCACTGGCCTGCCTGGGGGTGGGCTCTCCCCGCCTCCTCGCACCATCCCTCCTCTCACAACTCAAATGCCCCTTAGACATTGTTCCTACAGCAGAGGAGCGGTCTGCCCCTAACAGAAGTGGTGCCTCTCCTCTGTAACAGAAGTGGGGGAGCCACCACTTTCTTTTTATTGTTATTAGCATTTTTGTTTTCATAAAATAGAGTGTGTTGCCAAGTTGACTGGTAAAGTATTGCAAGAAGAAGCCTCCAGAACTTTCTAGAAAGAACTTGGTTCAATGGATCTCAGGAACCAAAAGAGAAGGAAGAAATCCAGGCATTGAGAGGTGGAGAGAGACAGAGCAGAGGGATTGACCTGGAGGACAGGAAGCCCCGTCCAGAGAGGCAGGGAGGCCTGCGGGCAGAGGGGGAGCCAGGAACCTGAAGGAGCTGCCCCTCCCCACCTGCCCCTTTCCCTTCAGCGGGGAAAGCTCTGTGAGGATAGAGGCAGGCTCCCTCCCCTGAGGGCAAGAGGGCAAGGCCTGAGCTGGGGAAATCTCCATTTACCCCTGGCTGAGGTGTTCTGGACACTGAGATTCCTGGTTCCTCCTCAAGTTACCTGCCTCCAGGCCAGCTCTGTCCCTCTTCCTGCAGCCCTGAGACCAGTTTGAGATGCACAGGTGGAGGGGAGATTTGGGAGGAGAGGGATCTTCCAAAGAGGAGGTCAGCGGGGAGCCAGCAGTTTCATTATAGTGGATCTTTCTGCCCCACTGCAGCAGCAAGAGGCAGATGAAATGTGCTGAGAAAATGTGTGAGCTTGGAGACATTTCTGAAGGCTGTCCGTCCACACGAAGGTTTTCTGGGTTTTGTTTTATTTTTCTCGTTTGCTTTCAAATAACAGAACAAATTAACAGATACACTGGGCAGATGATGCCTTCCTAGCACTTGGCAAAAAGCAGCATTTGGATGTGCAACAGATTCCTTGTTTCTGCAGGTGGTCTGAAGGAATTCGGCTCCTTGAACCATGGGAAGAACCAGAGCTTTATCTTCCTCTCTACCGGGGCTGCCCAGGAGTGTCTGGCTCCGCCGCCGCTCCAGACCACTTGCCACTGAACCGCCTCGGTCTCATCCTAGAGCTGCCCGGGTTTCTTCATGGGGATGATTGTGATACAGATGAACGGCCTCCAGACATCAAGGGAAAATCTTTTGAGTATATGTACTGCCAATATATGTATACTTACATATTAGTATATAAATTTCAGTACTATGTTAGTGATATATCATGCACAAAAATATAAATTAAATATGAATGAGGTAAAAATGAACTGTAAACGTACCAGTTTGGATAATGTCCCACCATATTCATGCTTTTCCTGGAAACTCAGAATGTGACTTTCCTTGGGAATAGGGTCCCTGCAGATGTAATTAGTCAAGAAGAGGTCATAACGGAGTAGGGTGGGCCCTCAATCCAATGACTGGTATATCCTCCTAAGAAGGGGAGAAGACAAGCAGCACCCCCCCATAGACGTTGGGTGCATGTGACCACATGGGCAGAGATTGGGGGTCTGCATCTACAAGCTGAGGACCATACCAAGGATTGCTGGAAACTCCAGAAGCTTCTAGGGGTCAAGGAGGATCCTCCCCCAGAACCGTCAGAGGGAACTTGGCCCTGCTGACACCTGATTTCAGACTTCCAGCCTCACAGAGGCACTGTTTCCTTTGTCAGCTTGTCCCATCAGTCCCAAGTTCAGGAGGGGTGACACCATCACAGGTCCCAAGCCTGATGCCTCCCTCTCCCAGCCCTGGGCAGTGAGTCCTGCTGGCTGTGCTCTGCCAGCTCATCGCGCCTGTCCCCAGGCTCTGGCTGTGGGACAGTCACTTCCCTGGAGGAGAGTAGCTTCCATCTCTCTGCCTCCAGGTGTGTCTCCTGCAGTCCGTTCCCCTGTGGCCTTAACGGTTAGTGGGAAGGGCCTGCCCCCCGCTCTGCAGAATGCTTGGGGGAGGAGGTGACACTCCCTGGCTCAGCGTGCAGCCTCCCTGCGGAGGGGCAGGGCAGATGCTCTGGATGGGCCACGCTGAAGTTCTTCCCAGCTCTCTGCATTTCTCCTGATTTGCTTTCCCCATTGTTTTTCTGCCAAGCCTGGAAAATCAAGCACTTGATTTTTCTAGACACCTTCCTGTCAGAGGTGGCCATATGACCTTGTGGCCAGTAAGAGGTAACTGGAGAGTTACTGGGGAGGGCTTTCACTTCAAATAAAGACGACAAAGGTATGAAAGATGAAGGGATTTGTGTTTTCTTCTCAAGTGGGAGAAAAGTGTGATGTCTGGAAGTGCACAGCCATCTTGTGACCAGGAGGCAAAGCCCCATCGTAAGGATGGAAGAGGAGAGCTACAGAGAAGAGCCTTGATCCCTCAGGGTTGTGGAGCAGCCATGCTAGTCCTAGATCCCCTTCCCTTGAGGTACACGGGGAAGGGGCACCTTAACTGTCAGCCACTCTTAGTCATGTTTTCTCTTGCTTCAGGACAACTGCTTTCCCAACTGGCATGGGAACCTTGTAGTTACTCAGTAAATGGAGTTCCTTTTTCCTTCTCCATCTTGCTTGGTGCCTGACCTATTCATCCTCTCTGTTTTCTTTAGAATTTCTAAAATTCTGGAGCTAACGTTCATTATACTGGCAGACAACATGGTAGACACATGCAGGTGAGACAAGTCTCCTCCAGACAAGTGCCTGCCTCCTGACAAGGGCTCAGTAATGTCTGTGGCTGCAAAACCCCATTATTTCCTCTTTTGGCAGAAGTCCTGGAAAGCACAACCATCTGCCATGAGTCCTCCAGCCTGACCCCGAGGGGTATCCTGGTCCCCTCCTCAGCTACTCGGGGCCGTCCCCCCCAGCCCCTGCCCTCCAGCCCCTGCCGGCATGCCAGGCAGCCCTCAGCCTCCCCGTTTCCTGGCCCAGCGCTCCTCTGCTTCTTGGCCTTCCTCCCCAGATGCCCGCTCCTAGTCAGTGCTTCAGCCCTGATGGTCCTGCCAGGTAGTGGCTCTGGGTGCGTCCCAGCCCCTGCAGCCCCACTGCAGCTGCCTGACCCAGGCCCTCGCCCCACCCCCACTCACCTGCAGCCAGCCGCCTTCCTTCCCCTCCCTCTGCGTCTGGCTCACCTGCACCCTTTCAAACAGGCAGCCAGTGAGAAGGTAGGTTCTGGAAACAGACTTTGATCCCTGGAGTTGCCGTCAAAGAACTTTACATATTTTAAAGTATTATTTGCTAACATTTGAAAACCAGGATTGTTCCCATAAATATTCCAATTTCCAGGTTCTCTTGAAAAATCAGAGGCTTGGCTGCTCATGGGCCCCCCTTTCTTCCTGGGGAGCAGCTGGGCTGAAGAGCTGTGCCCAGGAAGGAGCAGGTGCCACAGTTCCCCCCGGCCCTGCCCCCAGACCCAGGCCCGCTCGGCCTGCAGGCTACCCACGGGCTCCTGGGCAGGTGAGCTGAAGACCCTGCCGCACAGACTTTGACAGAACCAGCTGATAAGGCTGCCCAACTCGGCTCTTTGCCCTCAACAGCTCTGGGCTTCTCCAGTCCCCGCCAGATTCCATTCCCTGCAAGGAACTTTCCTTCTTTGAGGAACTGGCCCCGCCCAGGATTTTCACATTCCAGGTCATGACCCACTTGAGGCTCCTAAGTCTATTTAGTAGATCACAGCCAGCATTTCTAAAAAGTGAGATAGAATGGGATAGAAAATCTGTTGCATGAAGAACAAGTAAGCCTTGTCCTGTGAGACTTTTAACTCTGGTTGTTTATGTGCCTCCAGACACGTGCACTGGATTCGATGTCAATACATTTTTTACTGTGGGCCCAGGTCTCTAGTCTCTGGCTCTTTAAAATACCCTCAATTCCAAAGACATGGAGGGAGATGGTGGGGGCCAGGGGGTTAACAAAACACCAGGGTTCCTTGTCTGTGGGACTCAGGCAGTCTAAGAGTTCCTGACAGAGGGCTGCTTGGATGCCCTGGGAAGTGCGCAGTTCAAGGTTAAACCCCAAGGTACTTAACGTCTGAAAGAAGTTTGGCCTTGAATCTTGAAAGGAGCCTGCTGTTAACTTGGTTTCCCTCCTCTCCTTGCACCCAGTGAGTAATTCCTCCTAGTGCCTTCATTCGGCAAAGACGCAGCATGATCAGACCTTGACTGCCCTTGATGAGCTCACAGTCCACAGGTGCTGTTGGACAAGGACGCTGGAATGCAAGGCAGAGACCTCGTGTCACAGGGGAGAAGAGTTCAAAGGTCAGCCCTTGGAAGACAGGTCACTGATCTGGAGGCGGCTGTCCGAGTTAGGCCTCAGAGGCTGCAGGAGACACCTCCCTGGGGTGTGTGTGTGTGTGGCATCGGTGGTGGGGGGTGGCATGGGCACTCCAGGCAAGAGAAGCTTGGAAGAAGGAGACTGGGCCAGAGTTGCCTCTCAAGATTTCCAGTAAAGGGTATGAATAAGAAACCGGAAATACAAACAGGCCAGATGTTGCAGCATCTCAGACAAGGGCCTCGAGGCGCCCACCTTTGTGCTGTGAGCAAAGGGGCCATGGAGGGTTTGTGGCCAGTGTGGAGGGACTGTAAGTCTTTAGCCAGGTGTATGCAGGCAGAGGTCACTGTCCCACGGCCAGAGACTGTGGAGCTCCCCACTTGCAGTGGGCCCCGGGCTGCCACCCTAAGATGGCACAAGGGAGGGCTTGGAGGGCTGGCGGGGCTCCCCAGCAGTGCTGCCTACATTCACACCCTGCACCAGCTCTCTCTTTCCAGGGCTGGTCTCCCTAGAGGAGGAGGACCTGCAAGCGTTCTTCCCTTACAAGGGACACACTCGGCCCGGCCTGGGGACGGTGTGGTTGCTGTTCTGTCTCCTGCTGGCCATCAAAACAGTGTGGCCTTGGTGAGGCAGATTCATGCCAACAGGCCGAGCAGATGACCACCCCAGGACAGACTCGTGCTGCCCTTCAAAGCGGACTTCTCTGTTTCAGGGTGTGAACACACTCCATGTTTGGGCCTAAGTGCACAGCCCAGAAGGGCAGCTGATGGGGACAGTCCTCAGTCTGCGCACTGCGCCCTCCTCAGGAGGCCCAGGTGAGTGGATGGCTCCAGCTGGAGGCCTCCCCCGGAGACCAGCCACTCTCGTTTCCTGATTCTCGCAGAGCTGGGAGGGTGCTCCAGAGAAACCGCTGTCTGGCTCCTTGTCTTGAATGTGAAAACATCTAAGCCTCCAGCTGGTGTTGAACACCGGCCCAGTGGGGAGCAGGTGGAGGGGCCTGGGAGGTGAGAGCGCGGCGCTCGGTGGGAAGGGGAGCTGCCCCTGGGCCGCCTGCCTGCTGAGCCCCAGCCGTGAAGGGCAGGCGCGCGGGGCCAAGCCCAGCACTGGGTTCTGCTGGTCTGTTCTGAACAGGAATCCTGGGTGAGGAGCCCGTGTTCTGGGAAGACCGTGGGACTTGAAACCAGGCTGCGACCCTGAGATGTTTGAGCCCGTAAGCTGGGTGGACTTACTGAAAACCCTAGTGCAGTTTAGGGCTGTCTTTTCAGTCAAAAGGTGTTAATATAGGAGTGCTGTGGTGGAATCTGATCCTTACTGGTGTGATGGTGACTTGGCTGAAAGAGCTCATAAGAGCAATGACAGCTGTGAACTCCAGGGAGGTTTCATTGCTGAGCTGCCCCCTTACCCAGCATCTGCTGAGAAATGAAAACAAGGCTGTAGATTTGCTTTTCAATTTTACCCATGAATGGGTTCTGATTTAGAAACACATCATTCCTGAGAAAGCAACGGGGTTTATCATCAGATGGAGAAAGCAGACCAGGGAAAATAAGGCTGTAAAGTGGAAACTGAGGCCATCTGATCCGAGTGACCAGGAGGGAAGCTTACCAGCCATCCCACTGCAGGGACCTGTGCCCTGTGGACCCCGAGCTGCCTGCCTAGGCTGGGTCTCCCCTGTGCAGGTGTGCACGTCTGGATGCACGGCAGGCTGATTGGAAGGCCCGAGCCACTGGATACGTTCAGGATGAATGGTGTTGCCCATCCTGGCACCAGGCACCCCGCTGCGGCTGTCCATGTGAAAGCCCTCCTCTTCCTGCCAGCCGGGGTCTGTCTGGGTGTCACAGGAGGTGTGCAGGGACTGTTGGCATGGCACGTGCACCCGGACGGATCTCCGACTCGAGGACCACATCGTCCCTTTGAACTGCAGTGGTGACTGCCGGCTCCAGCTAGATGTAGTGGGTCCAACTCAAGTTTTGGTGTCCTGTCTGGATTCAGATCTTGGTTTCTCCATTTGCCAGCTGGGTGAACTCAACATTCAATTATTGTCTTTGGGCCTCAGCGTTTCACTCTAAATGGGGTTCATCTGGGTGGGAACTGAAACGATGCAGGGCAAATGCACGGAGGAGGGGATCCTTGTAGGCACTCACCAAGCAAGTGTTGTCTGTGTGCCAAGTTCTTGGCACCCACGTCCCTGTCACCAAAAGAGGGACTGGAACTTCCTTGAGTGCCTGCTAGGAATGTGTGGTGATGCTGTCTGGGTAACAGGCCTATTGGTCCTTCTGGGTGTCTTCCCTGGGTCTGATCTGTGCAGAAGCTCCAGGCAAACATACCTGACACACTCCTGAAACCCCTAGTAGGTGCCAGTAATGGAAGCATCTCCACCACCCAAGTGTAGCCCATTTTCTGGGCCTCCAGCTGTCAGAATGGGTGGTTGGAGCCATCACCTGGCGGGTGGGCTGGAGTGGGAAGCCCTGGGACCTGGCGATGGTGTGCCTTCTCAGGTGGGGTGGAGGTGTCAGGTGCCCCCAAGGCCAGGAGCTGGGGGAGTTGCGGTCAGTCAGGATGGAGCACAAGCGGGATTCTCCATCCTGGCAGCACCCTACAGTGACCAGAAGGCTCTAAAAACTCCTGCTGCCTGTGTGCCCCTCCTAGGGTTTTGATTTAATTGGTCCAAGTTGTGGCTTTTGTAGCAGTTTTAAAAGTTGCTCTGGTGATTCTAATGTGTAGCCAAGGTGAGGCCAGTGATACGGGGATGCAGAGGATAAGATCAGACCAGCCTCTGGGCTCCGGGACAAACCCCCAGATACAGAAGACTGGCAGGAGCTCCATTTCTTGGGGTTTGATCCAGGTCACAGGGACACCTGTTCTTCATCCCCTGAGCTCCCCAAGTACCCCGTGCCACCTCTCACAGCCCCAACCTCCCTGCACTGTAGTTAATCTGATTATCTGTTTCTCCCAGGCTGCAGGGAAGTTCTGAAAGGCAGACACTCTGCCATTTATTTATTTTTTATATTTTAATATTTTTATTAAGATATCATTGATATATAATCTTATGAAGGTTTCACATGAGCAACATTGTGGTTATTACATTCACCCATATGGTCAAGTCTCCCCCACACAACACTGCATCACTGCCCATCAGCGTAGTAAGATGCTATAGAGTCACTGCTGGTCCTCTTTGTGCTGTACTGCCTTCCCTGTGACCTCCCTACATTATGTGTGCTGATCATAATGCTCTTTAATCCCCTTCTCCCTCCCTCCCTCCCCAACTACTTCCCTTTGGTAACCTCTAGTCCCTTCTTGGAGTCTGTGAGTCTGCTGCTGTTTTGTTCCTTCATTTTTGCTTTGTTCTTATACTCCACAGATGAGGGAAATCATTTGGTACTTGTTTCTCTCCGCCTGGCTTATTTCACTGAGCATAATACCCTCTAGCTCCATCCATGTTGTTGCAAATGGTAGGATTTGTTTTCTTCTTATGGCTGAATAATATTCCATTGTGTATATGTACCACATCTTCTTTATCCATTCATCTATTGATAGACACTTAGGTTGCTTCCATTTCTTGGCTATTGTGAATAGTGCTGCAATAAACATAGGGGTGCATCTGTGTAGGGAAGTCCCCCCCACTACTTTCCCTACTGTTCTGTGAGGACAGCTGTCCGCTGCTTCACCCCAGGCCTTGAGAAACCTGAAAACACCGCATGCTGTACCCATGAGGGAGGAGCTAGATAAGGGCCTTGAAAGTCAGACACCTGGCCACGAAGGCCACACGCAAGCACGTCTACAATACTGATGGAACCATGACTCAGCACTATGGCAGTGTAAGAAGTGCAGCTTTATGCGGAATAAAGTGGCCTCTGAGCACTTCCATGACCACTCCCGCTGCCTTCTTTGCTCTTCATGTTGCCCCAAAACCTCAATGGCAACCCCCGGACCCTGACAACATGTCTTTTTGAATCAGGGATATTGTTTTCTTCGGGTCAACTCCTGGGTCAAATGGTATTTCTATTTTAGTTTTTCGAGGAACCTCCATACTGTTTTCCACAATGGTTGAACTAGTTTACATTCCCACCAGCAGTGTAGGAGGGATCCCCTTTCTCCACATCCTTGCCAACATTTGTTGTTCCTTGTCTTTTCGATGTTGGCCATCCTAACTGGTGTGAGGTGATATCTCATTGTGGTTTTAATTTGCATTTCCCTGATAATTAACAATTTGGAGCATCTTTTCATGTGCCTGTTGGCCATCTGAATTTCTTCTTTGGAGAAGTGTCTGTTCAGATCCTCTGCCCATTTTTTAATCAGGTTATTTGCTGTTTGGGTGTTGAGGCATGTGAGTTCCTTATATATTTGATTCCTTCTCAGGATTTCTTTGGCTATTCAAGGTCTTTGTGGTTCCATATGAATTTTAGAACTATTTGTTCTAGTTTGTTGAATAATGCTATTGGTATTTTGATAAGGATTGCATTGAATCTGTAGATGGCTTTAGGCAGGATGGCCATTTTGGCAATACCATTTATTTATTATTAAATCTAAGCATCCCCAGTAATAAGCAGCACACTAGCGGCTGATGGGTTAAGTAGGCAATGGAGCAGACACCAACATGGGGGACTTGCTTGGTGCGAACCCAATGTTTCTAAATCCCCCCAGTCAGAGGCTGGGTTGGTCCTAGTGCCTGAGCTGAAACAGAGCCTGTATCAGCAATCAAGGGATTTCACTGTGAGAAGAGAAGGAGCCTGAGGCCACATAGGACCTGATAACCTTCTCTGATTATTTGTCTAAATGAAGATGTTTCTTTAATAAAAGATAGGATTTCTAGTCATCATGAACCACTTTAGGTTTAAGGAGGACATTAAGCAGCTATTACATTTTACTGTGCAGCTCCTTAATCTGGTTTATTTTTTATTTTCTGGCTCATGCTCATGAGCCATTAATTGCTGTGTGGAAAGCTAGGGTGACGTTAGCAACCCTCCATTTGGGAGGGGAAGGGTGGGAAGAAAAGGAACTGTGAGCTCCTTTTCTGAGTATGAGTTTAGTCTGTCAGCTTTGACCTTTCCATTCCGACTCAATGCCTATTCAACAAAAACCTTGACATTTACAAAGGCAGCTATCCAGCCCACATCTTTATCTTACAGGCCCACCACTTCTCAGATCCTTCTTTCTTCAGAGGCACAGCCAAAAAAGTAGTTTGGCATTTCTGCTACTTCTGTTCCTTAGCTTTTGAAAAATACAGGGGAGACAGAAGGTTGAAAGATAAAAAATGTCTGTTATCTGATGTCTGTTCCCTAAATATGCGTGCATTTGTTGGTGGGTGCTTGGGGGTCTGCACAGGGCTTTATTTTGCTGCGAAAGGATAGGGCCGCAGGTGAGAAGAAGCAAGATGAGACAGGTGGAAACCCACTTCAGTGCACCTATTTTTAGTTCAGATTCTATTTAAGTGGAAGTGATAACTTCAAGGTAAGTGACAAGAGAAAATGAGTCTGTTTGCACAGTAATTGTTTTGACCAAAAAAGGAAGGAACCTCCTTAAGGTATTCTGAAGGCTGACTGAGTGAAGAGAAAATCACATCAGGTTACTTAGAGAAGAACCGTGAAGGAGGGCCCTTTAAAGAAACCTGTGAGCCAGAAAAACTGCAGTGATGAGTAATGAAATCCCTAAGGGACTCAGGACCAGCCACAGGAAGCCTGCAGTACCTTCCTGTCCACTGGGGTGGCTCCTGGGGGTCAAAGTGCCCCAGCAGAGAAAGGTCTCTAGTTATGGAGTCTGGTCAGTGCTGGAACTTAGCACCTCACAGTTATATACCACCCTGGAGATCCTGAAACCCAGGGTCCACTCTGACCGCAGTCTCTAGCCTTCCAGGTCCTTCTCTCCCTCGATCCTTACCTGTTCTTTGACCTCTTGGAGACATCCCCCCTCTCTTCTCTCCCCTCCACTCTTCATCCTCACTTCCTCCCCTCACTGGCACGGGTCCCTGTTACGTTATTGCTTAATTGAATTTTGCCAAGACTCCCGACTCCTCTGTCCCCTGGGTCATTCCAGCCATCTTCTTCCTACTGGAGAGCTCCCTCACCCCACAGGCCTTCTCCCACCGGGCACAGCTCTGCCTTGAGGAGGGCTGCTGAGAGAGCGGGAGTCCGGCCTTGCCCACCTCATGCCTCTCTCAGCCTTGGCCAATGCCTGGCACAGAGCAGGTGCTCAGCAAATGTGTGTTGAAGAAGTACTTTACTTTTTATATTATGTGGGCATCAGGGTAGAGCTTAAGAGTCATCAGGGTGGGAAACGGGCCCAAGGGCAGGTTAATGGCCTTAACAATGAGAGGGATGAGCGAAGACAACATCACTTGAAGACAATGGTCAACCGAGAGAATGGATTGAATACTATAGGCAAGATACAGCTGTGTGTTCTGAAGAGGGTAAAACCCTGCCCCACCCTGTCTCCAGGGCCACCCTGTGGTTGCAGGAAGTGAACTTGGGAAAGGGAGCCCCCCACCCCCCCACAGACAGCTGGTGCCCTGGAGGATCTCTGCCCAGGATGTGTTGAAAGTGCTAATACCCAGCTGGGAGGCGGGACCTGAGCTCCCAGCCTGACTCCCCACCCATTCTCTGGGTGACTCCAGCAAGGCCTGCCCCTCCTTGGACTTTGTTTTTTTCCCAGGAAGATGTGGAGTTGCACCGGATCATCACGAGGTCTCTTTCAGCTGTGACAGTCTGCGAGTGATGCCCCACCAGACCGAGGGGCGGTCAGAACTCGTTCCTGGGAATCAGGATGTGCTGGGACCCCACGGCTTTCCCTGGCTTCTTCCCTAGAAAGGGAACTTCCCAGGTTCTGAGGGGAAAGCTAGGAAGAGAATATTTAAATTAAGTCCAGCACGTGCCCTGAAATGAGTGCGGGTGCAGGAGGGCAGTGCTTTGAGAATGCAAGTCTGGAGATGGGAGGCTTAGCAAAGCAGGTGCATCCAATTTTTTAATTTGGGATCTTTCTATTTTTTCTGGCCAAAACAGATGTTCTCTTTGTAAAAGACACCCAATAACAACCACCACAACAAGAATAATAACCACGCCGGCGCTGTCCCCAGAACCCCGAGAGAGCGCATGAAGAGCATCGGGAACATGCCAGCTGGGCACTGAGCTCTCGGGGGGCTGTTACCCTCATCCTCCCCGTCCTGCAGCTGTCCCACCTCCGTCAGATCGGAGGAAGGTCTCCTAGGGCTTTGAGCGCCTGGCTTTTCTCCCGGGTAAAGCCACTTCCATTATTTTCGCTTTCAATTCACTTTAATTTTTTAAAAACATTTATTTCCTGTTCTTGCTACTGCATCTCTTCCTTTGAAAGAATTTCACACAAGTCAAGCAGCCTTGGCAGCCATATTATAGTTCAAGAAAATTAGAAAGAAAGGCTGGTATTTGAAAATTGGCAGGTAATAGGACTCAGCTCTGATTTACATTCAAAATATCTGGCTGGAACGGGCTTGGTGGGGGAGGTCAGGCAGAAGGCTTTGAAAGGCAGAGAAATGGCCTTACCCCTTCTGTTCTTACCTTTGGGACAATAGATAACCCCCTTCTTTTTAGGGAAAAAAAATAACTTTTTATTGTAAAAATAACTTTACATGTCATATGCTTCTTTTTTAGGAAAGTTCTAATGCCCTTGGAATAACAGATTCTGTTTTGAAATGACTTGCATTTTAATGCTATGAAAAGAACAGAAATTGAAACCCCAAATTTTCAGAAGATACACCTTAATAGTTCATCATAAAAGTGTTGACTGTTCAGCAAACAAGCAATCAATTTGGGAATGGCTGTCATTTGTGAATATAATCATAAAGTAGCTTAAAGCTTTTTAGGGAATCACAGGAAAGGTAAGTTTTAGCCCATATTTACCATCTTAAAGAATTTCCCTCAACCTCAAGTGAGGATCAGATTTACCTAAATGGGTAAGTTATGTCCAGGAAAGATCAGGCCCACGGTGAGCAGGGTGGTCTCTGTTTTCTGTCCTGTGATACAGGTGGGGCCCGGGACCTGGGGGTGGGGAGGGAAGGCTGCCCTAGGCTCCCCTCCCGCTCTGCCTCTCCCTGCACGTTATGTCTCCATCACTTTTGGGTTCTGAGGCCAACCCTTCAAAGCTTGGTTATTTCCGCCCAGGCACCAAGTTCACAATTTTTGTATTTGTCACTTGGGAATGATGGAGAAAAGATGGGGCTTCTTGCCCCAAACTGTCTTCCTAAGGGTCACTTAGCACAGAACCACCTTCCTCTGATAATTATGCATTTTCTGCCAAAATACTCTTGGCAATAAAATGACAAGTCATCATCTGAACAATTTTTTAGAGTTTCTGATACATCTTTAAAGAACTGATTGTTCCTTCCTATATTTTTGTTTGCTTTGTACTACGAAGGTTGTGCAAATTTTTTAAGATTATATAGAAAAGCAAATTTAAAAAGGAAGAAAGTAGAAACCGCTCCAAGTCTTTCTACCTAGTGATAAGCAGCATTCATATTCTGGTGGATGGTGTGTGTGTGTGTGTGTGTGTGTGTATGAGTGTGAGTATATACATATGTATAGTCATTAGGTCATCTATTCATTCAGTAAATATTTAGTAGCACTCATTTATCATATGCTTAGCCTATTAATAAAACTATCATCATGTGGAACATACTATTTGAAACCCGGTGTGGTGTTATCCCTTAACATCCTTCCATAACAGTAAGACGGTCTCTTTCAAAGTCATTGTTGGTGTCATGGCATCCCATTGGTGCATGTTGCTATGGAAGCAGTATGTTTCTGGAATGAATGAATGAATGCATACGAATTTATTACTTCATTGTGGCTTAACATCTAAAGGCTCTTTCCTATTCTAGTCAATATACTAGATCATTTGTATTAATAGTATTATAATTATAACACTCAATAATGGACATTTATTTGGTACTAGCTACATGTCAGACAGTGTGCTTAATGCTTTACATGAGGTATTTTATTTCATGCACACAACAATCCTGTGAGGTAGCTACTATTATTAATATTACCTGTCAGTTTATAACATACCTCATTCTCTATAAATTCTCAGTCTCTGCAGAGAAAACTGCACTTTTTTCCTCTGTAGATTTTAACTCCACCTCAGATTCTTCAAACGTGAGCTCTCAAAAGTCAGAGAGAATGTAAATTACCCATCATTTTAAAAAGCAATAAATGTGCATGGAAATACTCAAGCAGCACATGTGAGTATATACTTTGGAGGTTAAAAAATTTTGCCTGCTTGTGTTGGCTTTGTCTTGGTAACATGCTTAGGCCCCTCCTTTCGCCTTA
Source organism: Manis pentadactyla (assembly GCF_030020395.1). Taxonomy (NCBI): domain Eukaryota; kingdom Metazoa; phylum Chordata; class Mammalia; order Pholidota; family Manidae; genus Manis; species Manis pentadactyla. The sequence continues at coordinate 228,207,286 of NC_080020.1, forward strand.
CTGAACTGAAGCTGTCTATATCGGCTCCCATGCATGAAGGCTAAAAACGAAGATCGCTTTCACCACCCGCCACCTGTCCCCCCAGCTTCTCCTTGCAATTTTAAAAGCAATATTCATAGTTCTTCTGTTGTTCCCTAAGAACCTAATAGTTACCTACATAAGTTTAAACACTGCATATAAACCTTTAATGATCAGCAATTACAAGAAGGGCCTGTGCTTCTCCCACGTGCGAGATGGAAGATTCACATCCCCGTGCATCTTTCCACCTCTGTTCTCTGCTCCCACACCCCAGCTCTTCATTCTACCATTGCTTCTATATTGTCATCGTTCAGATATTCAGATAATTCAGGTATTCTGCCTTTTACTTCTAATTTTTAAAATCTTCCATGATTTTCCTACGTGTTGAACGTTGAAATCATATAATGTCTATAATATAGTGACTGTGTAAATGATATTCAATGTAGAACCAGTTAATAAAGAAGGAACTGCTAATTCTATGATATTGGAAAGGAAATATTCTAAATAAATTCTCTTTTCTTACATTCTCTCAGTTTATGGTTGTTTTAAACTTCTAAGTTTGGGAATAATTTATCCTTTTAGTATAGGCTTTAACTAATATAGACTTTAGTACTTGGAAAAAGCACATGGCCTTTATAAGGAAACTAAAAATGTAAGGGGATGAGACTAGGGAGGCCTTGAGAGGGGTGAGTGGATGTCATGTGCGGGAGGAATGCGGCTCACTGGGCAGAGGGCAGCCAGCCTCCGATGGCCCCCGTGATTATTACTTCTGATGTTACAGCCTATAGAGTCTTCTCCCGCGGTGACTCGTAACTGGCCTTAGTGACTTTCTAGGCTTTTCTCTGCAAGAAGCCAGTCACATTGTTATGGAGACACTCTCTCCCTGTGGAGAGACCCATGCAAAGAGGAACTGAGTCCTTCCACCAATAGTTACACCAGTTGTCCAGCGAGGTGAGCGAGCTCCCCCAGAAGCAGGTCCCCCCGCCTGAGGTGACCTCCAGATGACCTCACTAGAGCCAACATCTGGCCTACAACCTCCTGAGACGCTGCCTACCAGAACCGCTGGCAAAACTGCCCCAAATTCCTGACACACAGAAAATGAGTATAGCAGATGTTTACTGTTGTTTTAAGCCACTGATTTTTGTGTAACTTGTTATGAGCAGCAATAAATAATACACCTTTCAATGGGCAGGACACAGACAGGAACGAAGTTCATGCCTTTTCCTGAAACTTACTGTTTTTGCTACAGTTTATAATAGTCTTCATTTGATGCCATCAGAAGAAACATGCTTTCTTCATGATGATAGTTTGGCTTCTTAATCAGTCTTTTTGGAATGAGCATTTCTGGATTCTTTAGTTCTGCTGCATGGCTATCAACATCCAATCATCTGTGCAATAAATATGTACTAATTCTAAGTGCCAAGCCTTAGAAATACAATAGTGAAGGTCATATCTGGCACATAGAAAGTGCTCAATTAATAATTTCTTAGTGGCCAGGAGGGAAGAGAAAGCTTCCCTTAGAAGTAATGGTTGAGAGTGGATATGAGTGATGAGAAGACAAGAGAAGAAGACTCCAGACAGAAGAGACTCTTGTGAGAGACCCTAGAATAGAGAGGTGGCAGTGGACACAGGGCTGAGCAAGTCTGTGGGGAAGTTGGGGTGTATCAGGGAGAAGAAAGGTACAGTGAAGGTTGTGGTTATTGTGTGGTTAATGCAGGGATAACTGAACATTTTTCTAAGATGATGGTCAATTTTAAGTGTTGACTTGTCCAGGCTACAGTCCCCAGTTGTTCTCTGGGGAGAATCAAACACTAACCTAGGTGTCACTGTGAAAGTGTTGGTGAAGGTCATTGAGAGGGTGTGACCACCGGTGGACCTTCAAGCTGAACCCAGTCAATTAGAGGCTCTTCTCCTACTTCCCTGTTCTTGGAATATGCATTCCGCCTGCCTTTCCTGTGCTAGAAGTTGCCCCAAGGACATAGCCTTGAGATCGTGACATGGTATTAAAACCATCTCACAGTATCTGTGACTGAACCCAGTTAAAATATCCATATGAACTTTTAAGATTCTGGCAGGTGGGTGCAGAGATCTACTTGTGGCTGCCTAAGACAAGCCTCTTAAGTAGGTTTCCTTTCTTCTTAAAACTTTTATCTACCAGTCTGGAGTGAGCTGCCCCTATCTTCTTGACATCCGTGTATGGAGGCCAGTTTCACATTTACCTGGAAACTCTCAAGACTGTGAAACAACAGAAGGTATTTGATGGATGTGATTAAGGTCAATAATCAGTTGACTTTAAGTAATGGATATTGTAGATACTCTGGGTGGGCCTTACTCAAACAGCTGAAAGGCCTTAAAAGCAGAACTGAGGTTCTGCAGAGGAAGAAGAAATCTGCCTGTGGAGAGCAGCTGGTGCCCAGGAGTCCCAGCCTGCCCTTCCTGGTGACCTGCCCTATGGGTTCTGGACTTGCCTCACCAGCCCCACAATCATAAAAGCCAATTTCTTGTAACACATCCCTTAATGTATATCTCTTACTGGTTCTGCTTCTCTGGTTGAACCCTGACTAATATGAACAGGAAGGACCCTGGTTGAGAGGGAGAGTCTGATTACACAGTGGGAGAAAGAAAAATGGATAATGGGGGTGGGGGGGGCGAAGAGATGGGTCCAAAGCCCAGATAGAGAGATCAGCTTCAGACAGGATGAGGGGCGTTTTCTGTTACATTTGGTGGTGGGACAATTACAAAATTCCCAACTGATAACTTTTATTATCTCTTGGGAAGTAGGAGTCAAGGTTATTTTCTGAGAAGAGGGAAGAGGCAGGGACAGATGAATGGAGAGAGTGGAAAATGTTAAAAAATGTTGATGAGAACAGGGAGTGAGTTGAGCAGAGAACAGTGCAGGATTCCCAGCCGTGTTGAGGTGGTGGCCCTGAGCGTACAGTGAAACGTTAGCTGTTCTCAAGAGCTCCAGCATAGGTCCTGAGGAAACAGAGAGGCAGGATCATCTTTAACTAGCTGACACTGGCATCAGATAAATCGTACCGATAGTGTACTCCTGGGCTCAAGGATTACAACCATATCCCTCAGACATAATCGCCAGATTCGACCATGTTGACATGCGGGCTGAAAACCTGCGTGCAGCCCAGCTCCCGCTGACACAACTTATCTTAGAATCTGGCTACGCAGACATCGCATACCTGGTCCTAATTACGCGAGTAGTACACGGAGCAGCTGGGTGCTTTCTTCATTTTTGTGGAGGGCACACTCAGAAAGAGGAGTGCATGGAAATTGTCTAAGTCTTTGTATGTCTGAAACTGCTTCTACTCTTCTACCTGGTTGTCTGATGGGCTGTGCGTGAATTGCAGGATGGAAATAATTTCCTGCCTGAACTTTGAAGGCACTGTTCTCATTGCCTTCCAGTGTCCACTGTTGCCGATAAGGAGGCTCAAGCCAAAGAAACAAGCATAAAAGTGATAATACCAGGAACAGCACAAAAGGTTTCAAAGTGATAATTTTTCTCTCTTTCCTCTTTCCTCTCTTCATATTTGATGTGCTAAAACTTCTTGAGGGCCTGTGCAGGTTGGAGTCCTCATTTGTTTTTATTCATTATGCCTTCCATGTTAAAGGAATTTTCCTGTTTTCTTTTTTCTCTCTCAAACTGTGTTCCTTATTTCTTAGACGTTTTCCACCTCCTTTCCTCCTTTCCTCTTGGTTCTGGGAGATTTTTCTTACCACTTTTTATCTTTTTGCTTTTCTTCTGTTGTTAATTTTGGCACTAATGTGGTTTTCTTGTTTGTTTCAACAGCCTCCTTATGTCTCTGATTTCTCTCTTTTTGTGGCAGTGTTTTATTGATGCAATACTTTTTTTTTTCCTGACAGTACTAATTATAACTGTTTTTAGTTTGTTTTGTTCCCTAAATTATGTCTGTTTTCTCTGGAGTCTTTTGTTCATCTTGATCTTTTTTTCCCCAGGTGTCTGCCAGGTTTTAATTCATATTTTTAATGAAGGCTCAAGTAGATTCGCAGCAGGGAGCAGCCGTGGTGGCTCCTCTACCACGAGCAGCTTCCCTGAGTGAGAATCCCTGCCCTGAAGCATAGGGGCGGGGGTTCCACCTGCAGGCTTTGTGCCCATCCCAAGAAACCCCATGTCAAGGAAGCATGGCTCTTATGAGGGCATTTGCCTGGCGTCAGCCTTGGAGGGGGTGCACGTGCTCAGCCTGCTGGGCCGGGGGGCCTTGAATCTTCTCGCTTTCCATCATTCCTCCCACCTCTGCTCCTTTGCCCCCACCTGCCCTCAGTGCTTCTGCAATGAAAACCAGCTCCCCCTGTAACCTCCAATCCCACAAGAGCTCTGAGCTGGGCTCCCTTCACCTGACATGTCCACTGGCTTGAGCATATGCCCTCTGACCTCCTGAAATGCACCATGATTTGGGGGATACCGCTGTGCTCCTATTATTTCTCAAAAGTTTTATAATTTACTCTTTTGCAAGCATCCTTACTGTCCCTTCAAAGGATTTCTGGGAGGCAAAGGTGTTTGACATTTCGAAGGAGTTTGCAAATGCCAAGTCATGCATCTTGAGCTAGAAGCCTGTCTTGCTTGAGAGTTTCAGCCCCAGGCGAGTTCACTGTGGATTCTCTGAGATTGAGAAATGATGACAGAACATTCCTGGGGTAAAAGGTTTATGCCCTGCTTTATTCTCCCAGCAGTAGGTTGAGCACTAGAATCACCTCTGCACCCAGCAGCCTGCAAGTCCGTAATCCACCTCTGTCTCTGCCTCCACCCAGGGCACTGGGTAGAGCTCTTTATATAGTGACTCAGTCAATAATATCTTATTGCCTAGCAGTAGGCCAATTACATCATCAAGGAATTTAGGGTCAGGTGAGGATACTGGCCATAGGAACTTACATTTTCCCCACAGAGGGCCAGAAATCCATGCAAGTGTGTCTCCCCAGGTGGATCCTCTTTCACTAGAATGGAAGAGAATGTTTTTCTCTCCTGGTTCGAGTAGCTCCATATCTCCTTTCTTTCACAGCCCCCCATCTGTGAACAATCCTGCCCTTTCAAATGTCTACCCAGATTCCGGCCACCCTGGGAGGATCGGTCATCCTGCCTCCAGCTTTGTGACCTGCAGTGGGTTCTCAGCACTGCAGCTGGGAGATCCTTCTAAAATGCATTAGATCATGTTTGCCCCTGCTCAAAACCTACACTGGCTTCCACCTCCCTGAGGGTAGCAGCCAGCATCCTGGCTGCACCCCCACAGACTGGCATGATCTCCTGCCACCTCATGCCTAGGGCCTTGCATCTGGTCCCCTTTGTCCCTGACCACGGCCCCCAGGCCCCTGCAGTGGCTTCCTCACCCCTTCCAGCCTTTTGCTCTAGCGTCACCTTTGCATTGAGGCCTCTCACTAGTCTGAGGTCCCAGCTGCACCCCCAGCCGGCACAGCCAACCATGTCTTTGCTTCCCCCATAGCAGCTCTCACCATCCAACACCACAGATTTCAACTTTATTTCTTGTCTATTGCCTCCCACTAGAATGAAAACCCCATGAGTGCAGGCGTTTGTTGTACTCTATTCCCAGCTCCTAGACCAGTGTGGGACATGGGATGGGCACTCCATGGTCTCTGCTGAACAGCTGAATAAATAGGTAAACTATGCATCTTTACTAATCTGTGCAGAAGTCAATCGCTTCCAAATCTGCTTCTTTAGGAAAAAGGGGTGGGGGGGTCATCAGGCTCTTCTCCAAAAGCTCATCATCTCTAGACTCATCTTCATATTGTCCCTCAACAGCCTTTTGAAAGTTTGATTTTTTATTCATCCCCCGCCCCCTGAACATTAACCACATACTTACTGCACATCTCTTTATGGACTGTATGTCTGTCTGTGCTTTATATGTAAAAAGAGACTATTTCTCACCGTGAGAACCAATTTTTGCCCTCTTGGGGGTATATCACTCGTGTTGAGAATGCATGACTATCCTGCCGATGGGTTTCAACCCCCCGCAAGTTCACTATGGATTCAATGAGACCAAAGAAATGACAATGGAAGGTTCTTGGGGTGCAAGGGTTTATACCCAACTTTATTCCCATGGTAGCAGGTCAATCACTAGAATCCTGTCCACTCAGAGCGAGTCTGCAGGCAGCAAGCTGATCTCTGCCTCTGGGACTCTCGGACCCTGCAGCCACCTGTGGATAAAGTGAAGGCTCCTGTGGCCAGGATTCTCACCTGCCCCTGGTGGGCTAGCTCACTGCACACATGTGGGCAATGCATTGTTACTGACTCTATATTAAGAGCTCTGCTCAATGTTCTGGGTGACACGGTGGCATGGCTGCAAGGCTGCCGGAGAGCTGGGCAGAGGCTGGAGTGGTGGCAGCACCGAGGACAGAGACTGAGACAGCTGCAGGGCCGGAGAGGCCCGGAGGCAGAGACCGGCTTGCTGCGTGCAGACTCGCTCTGAGTGGACGGGATTCTGAGGGAATGGGATTCTGGTGATAGACCTGCCACCTTAGGAATAAAGTTGGGTATAACCCTTTCACCCCCAAGAACGTTCTACTGTCATTTCTTTGGTCACATTGAATCCATAGTGAACTCGTCCAGGGCTGAAACCCATTGGCAAGACACTATCTCAGTCTCTTTCCTCAGCATGGTCACCACTCCAGTCTCATCTCTGCTCTCCTGCAGCCTTGCAGCCGTGCCACCATGTCGCCCAGACCACCGGGCAGAGCTCTTCACACAGAGTCAATAACAATGAATTGCCCACACGTGTGTAGTGAGCTAGCTGAACAGGGCCAGGTGACAATCCTAGCCATAGGGAGCTTCACTTTCTCCACAGTGACCTAGCACAACAGAAATATTCCAGAATATAACTAGGTTTTAACACACAGAACTATGCAGTGACATTGTGGTAGGAAAGGGGGCTTAGCCTTTGAGGACACATCAAAATTCTGTCATTAACCCCACAGCTGCCCTCGTGCCACTAGCCCCTTCCTGCTTCCTGGCAGCTAAAGCCGAGCAGAGAGCCAGCCAGGTAGCTCCTGCTGGGTTTCAGGGCAGCTTTGTCCTGTCGATAAGAGCATGCAGACAGACTAGTGTGGCATCTGTTCAGCCCTGAGCCGCATAGACCGTCCTGAAGCTGGGGCCGGGCCACAGGCAGCTCACAAATCCACGTGGGCAGTGTATCAGCACAGCAACCTCACACAGAGATGAGGGTGAACGAGAGGCTGATCATTCCACTGGAATGCCCCGTCCTCACTTCCCTGAGGTTCCCATGCTGACCCTGTGCCAGAGGCAACGATCCTGGTCCTGAGCTCTGGCGTCGTCCCGTGCCCCAGGGTCTTGCATGTCCATGGCTTTGTGGTTGGACACCTTTGTGCCATTTCTCCTCCCTGGAGGGCATGTGGCCCAGCCCTGAGCACAGGGGCAGCTGGCTCCCATCTGAAGTGGGACCACTGGGGCCCCGTGTCAGCCTGCAGCCATCATGGACCTCCCGTCTGTCTCCAGAGGGTGCTCATTAGATACATGGGCAGGCAGGGAAAGAGCGCCTGGACGGAACCAGGCTTAGACCGTCTAAGTGTTACTGAGGAGCACTGGATTGCCAGCTGTCCAGAGAATAGCGGCTGCATCACATTATGTGCTCATTTGAAGGAATTGTTGAGACTCCTAACAGGCCTCCCGGCAGAGGGGATGAGCTCTCATGGCATCTTCCAAGCCCTTTCAGAGTCTCTGTCCAAGCTGCCCCCAGTCAGTCACCAAGGTTGTCCCTGCAGGTTCAGGTACCCAGTCCCACTCTGCATTCCACCCTAGAGTCTGGGGGGGAGGGAGGTCAACGGAGGGCAGCGCTTCCTGCCCGCTGCCAGAGCTCTCTCAGTGGGTTTGAAGCCTTCTAAATTTTGTCTTGTCCTTTTGGACCTAACACATCAGAATGCGGCTGCCTCTCCTGTTCCCCGTGAAGAAAAGCACAGTCATAGCCTTTTCTGGGTCACGGCTGGCTTGTCTGGGGCTGCGGAGTACAACAGCGGGGCAGCCACTTGTCTGCCTGCCAGAGGAGCCCAGCCAGGGTGCGCAGAGCTCAGGGCGGCAGGGCTGGGTGCTGCTGGTGTCAGGGACCAGCGGGTGGAACGCTCTGACAGGGCGTGCGACCTGCCAAGAAGAATTTTGAAACTCTGAAATGGGCAAAACAGACCTCTTCAGTGGGCTGCTAGATGTTGTTACGGGGGTGCTCCTGGGGTGCTCTGCTTCTACAGGGGTCTTCCATTGTCTTTGATTATTACTCAACTTTTAAAGATTAAAGTTAACTGTGGAGAGCTGATGGTAATGCAAATTATTTCACTTCATAGAAATGCAAATAATTTTGTTCTGTCACATTGCAATTGATTATGACTGTGTGGAAGAAGTCAGTCCTGCATCTTTAAGCAAATTCAGTTTTGCATTCCTAACTGCATCTGTGTACACACACATGTCTGTTTTTAGGATTCTCCTTTAAACTTGGCTTTTTCCATCTTGCTGGATCTCTCATTAATTGGTTAAATTAAATCTTTGGCCTGTGTTCATTTTATATTTCTATGATGTCCTGCTTTAATTCTTAAAAATATATTAATTCTTGACAGATCCAAGCAGAACCAATTGGAATTTGGGGATGGTGGGTGCTATGTTGCTCTGTAGGCAGATGTCAGTCTGAAGTTAGGAAAAAATGTAAGTGGTTTTCAGGAGAATCAGAGATGAGAGAGAAAATCCTGGAGTCTCTTAGAGTCACTGACGTCCTGAGAGCAAAGGCCATAGAAGTGATCCCCAGCAGCTGAGGAGCAGAAGCACGCTGAAGGCCATCCTCTAGCTGTGCCTGACACCCTCCAAGGACACACCCCTTCCCTGTGGGCGAAAGACCTGGGCCTGCAGGATTCCAAGTCAGGACAACCACAGCTGGGTTCACTCCCCTGCCCCAGACAACTGAGGGTGTCCACTAGGGCCTCCTTGACAACTTATTATTTGTACCCAAAATTTAAATACAAATTAAAGGTGAATGAAAGCCAGTATAAGAAAGCCAAAGGAAATTGCTAGAGTTTTTCCAAACTCTAGCTGTTCTTAGTCCAATTGTGACTCTTTAAGAAGGCGCATTTTATCCCTTTGTAAACATACCAACTGATTAACGGGGTGATGAAATAGTAGCCGAACTTTACCAAGTTACTTTTCAAAACACTTTTTATTGTGCTTGGATCTGCAGCTCCTATTCTACCTGCCGCCCGTGGTGTGGCGTAATGGAAAGCAAAGGGACCCTGGGGCCAAGCAGCTTGGCTTTGTTCTCTGGTTCCACCATTAGTTAGCTAAGTGACATTGGCCGAGTCCTTTGAGCCTGGCCTGAGCCTTAGTTTCTTCATCCAGAAAATGGGATGCCACGTAGTTCTGAGGATTATGAGCAACAGAGCACCCCAGTGCCCAGGGAGGCTGCAGGACTGTATGCAGAGGAGGAAGGAAACCAGGGCCTCTGTGAGCAAGCGTGGGTACCTAAACACCCAGCCTTTGTTCATGCCCCGCTACCCCCCCACCACTTGAGTCTGCTAGTCCTAGGAGCCGAGAACGAGGCATGTAATTCTTCAGGCATATCTTTCGGATATTTTGGCTCAGTCAGTGTGAACTGACTTCAGTCTAGAACAAGACCAGCTGGGAAGCTATTCCCAGGGCTGGTCCCACGCAGCTGTGAAACAGGAAACAGCCGCATGAGGCACCCTGGGAAGGCTGCCCCTGCCTCCACCTTTCAAAAAGTTTCTGCTTCCCCAAGCCTCTCCTTCAAGGTGCCATCCCTTTGTTCTAAGCCAGCTCTGCATCCCCACCCTGCCCAGCAGGGCTCAGAGGCACACCTGGAGCTGCCACAGTGACTCCAGCTCAGAATTAACTCCTTCCAGAAATGCAGGAGTTTTACAGCCAGATGTCCAGGGACTGGGATGCAGGCTCCTCCATGACCAGCCTCGGGCTCAGGGTAAACCTCAGATGCAGAAGGGAAGAAGCCATTGTGGCCAGGGTCCGTGAGAGTGCACATAAGTGCCTGGTTTGTTATTATTACTTAGGTGCTCTTTTTCTGCCCGAGCCAGAGTGACCAGGGCAGAGGACAGCAGCCCTGAGGTCTGGGGACCGTGGGTACTGTGGACAGGGAGCAGGGCCTGAGTGCAGCCACTGGAGTCCTGGGGCAGGCTGGCCCTGCCAAGCCTGCTTATCATGGTTCTCCCTGGGCCCTTATGCCTTATGCCACCCCCGTCAGGGGTTTATCACTGGCTGGCAAGCCCACCTGCAGGGCAGCAGGCCACCACCCCTCAAGGCAGGTGCCCCTTCCCCTGCAGCCACCCTGCAGTGCCTAACGGCACCTCCTTCCCAGTCCCCTCATGTCCCAGCTACCAAGGCACTGGAGGGGCTTATGGCTCACCGAGCTCCGGGCACCTGTGCAGGAGTTGCCCTGCGTCTGTTTGAATGACTCAAAAGGCAGGCTGAGCAGCTCAAAGGGAGATTCAGCCTGAAACTAATTTGTAGCTCTGCCCCTTACCCCCCAAGAGAGACTCAAGACTTGTCCTAAATGGGAGGAACAGCATTCACGTGCCCTTACACCGTGGTGCCTGAGAAGCAACATCTTTAAAAACCAGTCTCCACAGGGAAGTGTCCATTACCGGTGGGTTCTGGGACCATTTTCTCCTGTCTGGGTGCCTGTCTTGTCAATGGGTTTCAGCCCTGGGCAAGTTCACTATGGATTCAATGTGACCAAAGAAATGACATTCTTGGGGTGAAAGGGTTATACCCAACTTTATGTCTATGGTGGCAGGTCAATCACTAGACTCCCATCCACTCAGAGTGAGTCTGGTCTCTGCCTCTGGGCCTCTGTCCTCGATGCTGCCACCACTCCAGCCTCTGCTCGCCTGCAGCTTGCAGCCGTGCCACCATGTCACCCAGGGCACTGGGCAGAGCTCTTTTATATAGAATCAGTAATGATGCATTGCCCACACATGTGTAGTGAGCTAGCCAACCAGGGCCAGGTGAGAATCCTGGCCACAGGAAGCTTCATTTTATCCACAGTGCACTTCCCTGGTGTGCCCACAGGGAGAAATGCTCTGCGCCTTCCTTCCAGGGAAGGATACAGAGGATCTGCCTTCAGGAGCCTTTCATGAGCCCGAGGATGCTGAGCTCTGCTCCGGTGGCCCCCTGCAAGGGCCCGTGCTGCTCTCACCTGTGAGCTCCCAGCAGGCTGATGCCAGGCTTGCATAGCTAGGCCCTGAGGCCAGGCACAGAGCATGTGCTTGGAAAATGCCTTCTTAGTCTTCCTGCCTCCCTTCTCTCCCGCCCTCCCTCTTTCTTTCTCTCCCTTTCTTTCTTTTTCTCTCTTCCACCAAAGCAATAGATATACATTAGTCACACAAACAGATGCTGAATGAATAAATGTGGAACAATTAAAAAGTGCCAGAGAAACCTGACCCCCACCCCCACCGTACAAAAGAGGAGAGAGCGTATGTCTCACGTGTGCATCATTCAGTAGATGGAAGTTAGGAGAATTCTCATGGTTCTGCGCCTGCTTTCTCATATACACATACCTTCTGCTCATGAGGATTATAATATTATGAAATATTATGAATGCCCGTGGAGTCAGGGCCATGACTTCCCAGCGGAGCAGCAAGGGAAGAGCTCAGAGACTCATTCCCCCAGTGATTCTCTTCCCTGCACTGTAAGCAGCACAGCGGGGACAGTGGCCGGCAGGTCTTTCAGCAGCCAGAGGGCTTTCTGAGTGGAGAGGACCCCCCCTGGCCATGGCAGGACACAGCTCTCCTGGCCTCAATGCCCCCACTGTAAACTGAGGATGAGTAGATCAAACGGAGCCCACATGGGTGTCAGGCTCCTGTGTGTCATGCGGGAGTCTGGGGAGGTGTCCTACAGGGACATCCCCTTGTTCCTACTCTGCCCAGGGCTGACACTCATGGAAAATCAGGGGGACCTCACCTCTTCCAGACCCGCCCATCCATTCATCATGCACCTGTCCTAAGCAGCTCTCCACACCTCTACTCTTTTCCCCGTGGTCACAGGTATTGGCTGGCTGTTGACAGACAGAAGGAGAGTTCAGCCCAGGACTGAGGTCAGAACCCGTCTGGAGAGAAGAGCTGACCTGTGGTCAGAATGAGGCTTTCTAATTTTTTTCATTTTAAAAAGGGCAGAGGGGCACAGGTGAGGGGCTGCTCAGGACCTCACCCCCACTGGCTCATCAGAGGCATCAAGAGGTGGTGGGCACCGTGCCGCGAGTCAGGAAAGGAATGTGTGACCCCAGGAAGTCCTGCTGTGACCCCAGGTCTTCCCTCCTGGTTGCTCAAGAAGATCAAAGTAGAACTGTGTGGGGAAAGTTGGGGTTCCTATGGCCAGGATCCTCACCTGAACCTAAACTACTTGACAATGTGACTGGCCTGCTGCTAGGCCACTGCTTCCACACCTGTAGGCAATGAGCTCTTACTGATGGAGCCACTATATAAAGAGCTCTGCCCAGGGCTCTGGGCTGAGGCAGAAGGGGGGTTACAGGCCCGCAGACCGCTGGCTGCAGACCTAATTCTAGTGCTCGACCTGTTGCCGGGAGAACAAGCTGGGCAGTACACCCTCTCACCCCAAGGACGTTCCGTTGTCATTCCTGCGTCTCACCGAGTCCATAGTGAACTTGCCCGGGGCTGAAACCCACTGGCAAGACAAACAAATAATAATCATCCGAGCTGTCATTTTGGAAGCACTGTCCCAGAACTGTGCTGGGCCAGGGGGAGGAGGGTGCAGCTCCCGGCAGCCTGGGGGATGGCTGGGCTGTGCTCACCCAGCGGGTCGCTCTGGGCATCCAGTTAAAGATGCTATGAGGGATGCTGGCTAATTTTTAAGAGTCTTGTGATCTCCATGACTAGTTACAGGACAGCCCAGACAAGACTCCTGAGGGGTCACTCCGTGAACTGGCCTTCCTCCTCCTCCTTTCTTTCCCTGAGCCCCTTCTATTCTGCAGTCTTCCCATCCTATGCTGATCTTTAGAGACCCCAGCTCTGCCCCACATCCCCTGCTCAGGCATCCCCACGGAGTCCCCACCTCATGGCAGCTCCTGTACCCCCCCCTTCAGTCTTCCGGGCCCTTCCCGGTTCGTCTGGTCTCAGCTCACGGCTCACGTCCCTGTTGGCAGCGGCTCCCCCTCCCAGGATCTTCTGCGGGGTCTGTAGTTCCCTGGCCTCGGCTCAGACCTGCCCCAGAGTCCGGAAGGCCCTCCTTCCAGCTGCGTTCTGCAGTCAGACTGTCAGAGTCCAAACCCTGCTGTGCCAATTTCAGGGCACGTCACCTTTGTCAGCTGATGTCACATCCCTGGACCCCAGTGCCCTCATCTGTACAATGATAGCTAATACTAGCACCCACCTCAGAGGGTGGGGATGAAGTGATTAAAAAGTGTCAAGTGCTTCTAATAGTTCTGGGCTCACATGTTAGCTATTGTCATTACTCTCTCAACAACTGTTACCGTTTTGTTCTTCAAGTCCAGCCCAATTCCCACCTCCTCCAAACAGCCCTGCAGAGACCCTCCCCCAGCTCAGCTCCAGGGCACAGTCTGTCACTCCCTCAGATCCCAGTCTGGGAGCCTCGACTTTCGCCTTCCTCACCATCTGGCCGGCCTACGGTTATTTTTGAATCTGACTCCCTCAGACTGCACTTCTGGAAGGCTGGACCAAGGCTTATTCACCCCCAGCACCTGGCGCAGAACCGGCAGCCTCCAGCAGGCTGGCCTGGAGGGCAGGAGCAGGCAAGGCTGAGTGGACAGGGCAGGTTTGCAGCCTGCAGACCATTGAGCTCTGAAGCAACCGTATCAGCACAGGACCTTTGAAGGTGTCAGGTGACCCTGGGGCCAATGGAGTCCCACCCAGCACAGTGCCAGACCCCCAGTAAGGCATAATCGGTGTTTCCTGCCTACTCTCTCTGAGTAAACCTGAGATGAGGCTTGCAGCTTTTCTTTACCATTTTTAAAGGTCATCCAAATTCTGTGTCAAGACCAAGATTTCTCTGGACGCCACGTTGGGCTCCCCAGGTGTGGCCCCTGGTACAAAGAGAGGTAGTAAGGACCAGGAGCTCATCTGAGGATTAGGGAGGGAACCCATTCCCCAAACAGGGCCCAGACTGCGGGGCAGCCAGCACAGGGGGCCAGGAGCCTTTCCCCAGTACGTGAAGGCTCTCTCCCGGGATGTCCGGAGGAGCACCTGTCTTAGTTTGGAATCCCCCAGAAGTAAACCCTGAGACGAGACTCAGTGTGAATTAAGGCATTTGGGAAGCAATCCCAGGAAAGAGGAGGGCAGTGGGCAGGGGGATGGAAGGGCAAGCAGCCACTGAGGGGTGGGACCAGTTGTGTCCCCCCTGTGAGCACAGGAAGCTCACTGTGCAGAACACGCCCCTCAGAGCTCTCCCAGCCAGGGGACAGAGCAGGCTACTCACACTGCTCCTACCAGATATGAGTTGGGGTGCTGGGGGAGTGTTAGTTATCCTCATTCCCTACCTCCCTGCAAAGAGGCACCAAGATGCACACAAGGGATGGGGGTCAGCCAGAGCGTGGTGCCCTGGTGAGACCCATGGGCCAGTGTGGGACAGGTACAGGACAGGGGAGGGGACCGCTAGCCTTCCCTGTAACACTCTGTCAGGAGAAATCGTGTGTTCTCCATGTTTGACAGGAGCGTGATGTAGTCTGGACCACAATCCGAACGTTCTTTCCTTTATGGATGTGCTGTGGAAACTGTCAGTGTACAAAATGCGCTGTGTTAGGCTTAGGAAGAGAGGGAGTTACTTCTCAGCATCTGGTTTCTTTGCCTCAAATGGAAAGTGCCCCATAAACAGCCCCTGCCTGATGAGTTTCCTAATGAATCCATGGCTGAGTGAGACAAAGGGCTTTCTTCCCTCCGAGTGAGTCTCAGAATTATGCTAATTGTCTAAGATGTAATGGATATATTTAAAATTGTCCCAAGAGCCAGGATGGTGCTGCCCAAAGGGAGGTGTCCGGGTGGCGGTCCTGATACCTAAATGAAAAGCCCCCAAAGAGACCAGCACCTGTGGAGGGTGTTAGAGAAAAGGAGGAAATGGTGAAAAGCTTCATATCTGTTCTTTTTTGGATAAAAGAAGAGATTTACTCCTGCTGGCTGAGGTGAGAGGTGGACTGTTGGGAGGATCTGGGTAGGGAACTAAGACTGATAGAAACTCAAGGAGATTCAACAAAAAACAACAGCCAGTTAACAAATGGAGACATTTCTCCGGAGAAGATCTACAAATGGCCAATAAGCTCGTGAAGAGACACTCAGTGTCACTGTCTTTGGGGAGATGGGCATCAAAGCCATGTTGATGTATCACTTCACACCCACTGGCATGGCTAGAATCAAAATAACAGAAAAAGCATGTTGATGAGGATGTGGAGAAACCAGGACCCTCAGACGCTGCTGGTGGGAATGTGAAATGGTGCAGCTGCTGCAGAAAACACTTTGGTTGTTCCTCAAAATGTCAAGCATAGAATGATCATGAGCCACAATTCCGCTCCCAGGTATATACTCAAGAGAAATGAAAACATGTATGTCCAAACAAAAACTGGTACACAAATGTTCACAGCTGTGCCATAATAGCCAAAAAGTAAAAACAACCCAAATGCCCAACAATAGATGCACAGGGTAACATAATGTGGTACATGTGGAATATTACTCAGCTGTAGAAAGGAATGCAGCTCTGATGCCAGCTACAACACGATGCACCTTGAAAACATAAGTGAAAAAGGCAGGACACAAAAGGCCACATGTTGCGCAATCCCTTTCATAGGAAATGTCCTGAGTAGGCAAATCTGATAAGATTAGTGCTTATCAGGAGCTGGGGCAGGGGGGATACGGAGTGAGTGCTTAATGAGTGGGGTTTCTTTTCAGGGTGATGAAATGTTCTGGAAATAGTGATGGTGGTAGCATAACATTGTATGCTTTAAAATGCAATGGTGAATTTTATGTTATATGAATTTTACCTCAATAATAATTTTAAAATGGCTGTATTCCTGTTTACACTTTCAAAGGCCCAGTGCAAAATGAAAATACAAGGACTCTTGGTCAGAAATGACTATGAATTTAGAGTTGCTGGCAGCAGAGCACTGAACCAAGCAGAGACCCTGTGGGACCAGATGGTCACACTCCAAAGGTAGGAGCTGGTGCCAGTCCTGGGAGCACTCTGGGGCCAGGGTCCCCAACTCCGCAGCAACACAGCTCCATGGCAGAGCAGGTCTGCCCTCCTGGGGTCCCCGCACTGCTGTCCTCCACGGTTCTTTCACCGTCACGTCCCACGGCCGACCAGATTCTCTGCACACACCCACGTCCACGCTCCTGAGAGAGGGCGTCAGGGGCCAGCGCACTCACTCGGTAGTCGGTGGTGCGGGCGGCAGCTTTTCCCGGGGCTGCGTCACGGATGGCTGGCACGGATGGAGCTCTCCCTCAGCTGTGGGGGGGCGGCCACTGTGAGGGTCAGAGCCTGCGGCCCTTTTAGCAGAGCTTGGGTGGGAGCACGCCCCAGGGCTGGGACAGGGATGGCAGTTGAGATGTCGGTGATGCCCAAGGCTTCACTCTCATCTCGAGCATTATCTCCCTAAGCAAAGGCACCCCCATCTCTGGGACCCCAGGCGACTGCGGTGGTTCAGAACCTGGAAATCCAGTGCTACTCCAAGTGGATGCCAGAGCATCACCATCAGAACTACCACCCTGGGCCTGGTGATCCATGACCGACTTTCCAACCCGTTTTCCACCTCCAGGTGCGAACAAGGTCCCCTCACATTCAGCTCTCTTGACTGCCGTGCTGGGGCTGAGGCTGCTGTCTCTCTGAGGGGGTCCGGTGGGAGAGAGAAATGGAAGGAGGGCAAGTCGCCCCCTCCTGGGGAGGCAGCAGGGTATTGTGAACGCAGCCCAAGTCCTCGCTGTGCCTCCTAGCTTCCCTTGGAGGACCGCCGCCTGTCTTCCTGGCCCCCGCTTCCTGTGCCACCGTCACCTCTTCCACCTCTGCAGCCCTCCACTAGCCAGCTCCCAGCTGTCTCAGCCCGTTCTGCCCGTGGCCACCGGACACCTTCACTCCATGATCGCCCTTCTGGACATCGCAGCCCACAAAGCCACCACTGGTGGGAGAATGCAAAGAACCTACAATTTTATATTCAGTCGGGACTTGGAAAACTGGCCCTTTACTTCAAAATGTGTCCCCCCAGTTTGCTCATTTGTTTTTCCCAGAGTGGAGATTTTGTTACTAGACGCTCTGCTTTAGTACCTTCCGTCAGAGGTACTTTCACTCACAAACTGGCATTCTCTTTGCAACTGTCACTCAATGAACCTACATTTCAGAGGTGACCTTTGCCAATACACTCCATGGTAGTCAAAGTGGAGCATTCTTTTCTTTAAATAAAAACTTTGCCTTGTTGCAAAGTAAAATATATTCATTGCAAAGAAAAATTGAAAATGAGAACAGTAGAAAATAAAAATCATTCCTTTGAGATTGCTGCTGTTAACATATACAGAGTATTTTTCTATGAATATATGTACTCAAAAAAATGAATCAGTGCTCCCTATGGTTACTGCAGCACTATTTACAATAGCCAAGAAATGGAAGCAACCTAAGTGTCCATCAGTAGATGAATGGATAAAGAAGAGGTGGTACATACACACAATGGAATATTATTCAGCCATAAGAAGAAAACAGTCCTACCATTTGCAACAACATGGATGGAGCTAGAGGGTATTATGCTCAGTGAAATAAGCCAGGTGGAAAAAGACAAGTACCAAATGATTTCCCTCATCTGTGGAGTATAACAATGAAGCAAAACTGAAGGAACAAAACAACAGCAGACTCACAGACTCCAAGAAGGGACTAGTGGTTACCAAAGGGGAGGGGAGTGGGAGGGTGGGTTGGGAGGGAGGGAGATGGGGATTGAGGGGCATTACGATTGGCACGCATGGTGTGTGGGGGGTCACGGGGAAGACGGTGTAGCATAGAGAAGACAAGTAGGGACTCTGTGGCATCTTACTACACTGATGGACGGTGACTGCAGTGGGGTGCAGGGGGACTTGATAATATGGGTGAATGTAGTAACTACAATGTTTTTCATGTGAAAGCTTCATAAGAGTGTATATCAATGATACCTTAATAAAAATAAAATGAATCAGTGCTTACAATGAACACATTGCTAGTGTGTAACCTTTTTTCAGCTAACAAAATACAGTAAGTCCTATCTATGTCACTGAATGTTCACAAATATGTTATTCATATGCATAAATACAAATAATATGTATACACGTATGTTATCCTATATGTTATTGTTGTACTCTATTTTAATGATCACATGATATTCAAGATAGCATTAAACCATCCTCTATTTTGTCTATTTTTTGCTTTGGTGAATAACTTGGCTATGAACATCCTTGTAGCTCAGTTTCTGTATGTATTTATGGTTATTTCTTGAGGATCAATTCCTGAAGATGGAATTACTGGGTCAAAACGTAGGAAGAATTAAAATTTTTGAAATGTGTCACCAAAATGTCTCCATTAAACTTATACCCATTTATAGACCCAAGAGTAGTGTATGTGAATGCCAGGCTATTTGCATCTTTGCTCTCCAGTTATTGTCAAGTGAAGAATAAGGCAAAATAATACTTCACTTAACATTAATTTGATTAATATGCAGTTGAACATTTATTCATATATTGACTGATTATTCATTTTTATCAGTTTTTACTAGAGTATTTCTCTATTTCCTATTGATTTTTAACAGCTACTTACATATTATGGTTGGTGAACTTCCAACTAGCCATGTATGTTGTAAGTAGATTTCCCAGGTTGCCAAATTCCTTTGGTTGTATTTGTGGCTGGTTTGGGAAGTACAGCTATTCTCTTTTTATGCTCAAATCTCTCAGCTTTGTCCTTGATGGTTTCTATTTTTGGCATCATGTTTTAAAAGCCTTTATTCACCTTGAGGCTATATAGAGATTAATATTTTGTCCTAGTATTTTTATAGATTTTTTTTACATTTAATGTTTAATCCAACTAGAATTTATTTTGTTCTATAGTATGAGGTTATATTATTTATTTTGTTCTCCCATTTATTTGAAATGAAAATAGCCTATTTGGGGCTATATATCTTCCTTCCCCCAGGCTGTCAGATATCTTCTGCTCTGATTGCACGTCTAGTTTTCTGTTATTGTTTATAAATAGACTTCGATTTATGCAGCTGATTGCGTGTCCTCAACCACCTCCTGGCGACACGAGCACCCACGAGGAACTGCACCCAGCTGGGTATGGGAGGAGGAGCCACTTTATTGCGTATTATCTATGGGTTAGCCCTGTGCTTGGGGTTCAATCCTCAAACAGCCTCGAAAAGTGTTATTATTCCATTTTATGTAGAGGAAACATTACACTCAACAAGATCCCATAACTTACCACTGAGTCCCTCTAAGTGGCAGAACCGAAATTAAAATCCACACTGAAACCCACATGACCACAATTTTGCAGCCCACCCAGTGCCCTTGAGGGGAGGGAGCAGGCACATTCTCACCTCCTGTGAAGACCCCTGCCAGGAGGAAGGGGCCCTACTGGCCCCAGAAACAGATGGGCTGAGTGTTCCACATAACAAAGGCCCTATGCCTAGGCAATGGCATATTAAGGACTCGTTTCTCAGACCTGGTTTCCCTTTGCAGGAAAGGAAGATGTCTATAAATTCTGTATCATTGCAATGTGACAGAGAGAAATGGGATTCCAGTAGGGAAGTGAGAAAGAACTGGGGAGGCCATCTGTTTGGTGATTTTGTCTCTTTCTTTCCCCCAGAGTCAGAAAGTTTCTGCACCCACTTTGTAATCTTCTTAGCAAATGAGCCAAAGACACATTCCTACTGTGAGTTGTCTGCACGTCCCCATGGACCCGGCAACTAGTTGCATCTATCACCTCTGATTTCACAGTGGAGTGGAGGTGCAGGTGTGGTCTTTGTGCATCCCCAAGGTGAAGTGAGATCACACACAGCAGGGTCACCTTGGAGTGGGAGGGCGAGCATAGGCGCTCCCAACAGGTGAGGTGCAGAAGGATCCTACGGTCCTGAGAAGTCGCCCCAGGAACCTCTTCTCCATCACCGCTGTGCATATCTCTGTTCTGAAAACCCACCATGATTGATAGTGAGAGAGAATCCCTATAGATAGTCTCTCTCCCAAAAAGGGAGCTTGTGGATTTCAACTTGGTAGAATCCAGTACTTTTCCTTTCAGCCACTCAGTCAATCAACAAACACCTATGAAACTTCTCCCATGTACCGGCCATGGCTCCTGTCCTCTGAGCTCACAGGATGGTCACTCGGGTACACAGATATGCCATTTTTGCCTTTTGCATTAGCAACGCTGTTAAATGCTCAAGATTGGTGAGGGTGTGGAAGACAGGCACTCCCTTCCAGTCCAGGGAGGGGGAGAAGGTTTGGCCAAGGGTCCACACCTTCCGTTCTACCCCTGACCGCCAGTCTGGCACTGTCCAAGTGTCTGCAGAGGCCAGTCCCCAGGAGGGGACAGCAGTGTGCATTACTTGCACCCTTGCAGTATTTATGGTAGCGAAACGCAGCATGCCCCAGTTTGGTCCTCTTATATGAAGACTGTTGTCAGGCCATCACAAAGGTAATATTGCTGAATAATTTTTTATGACCCAGAAAATACAGAATTCAAAATAATGTCTATAATATATCCTCACTTATAAACGGATTTTATACACATGGACATACTGTATATGCATTCTGTGCTTATATAAAATATATATAAGAATGTTCTATAGATATCAGTAGGGTTAAAAGCCATATGTGAACAGCAGTTGTCTAGTTGGTTCTACTTTCTTCCTTATGTTTTTCTGTATTTTTGTTAAAAGCAATTACTTTTGTCATCAGAAAAATGCTTCTTAAAAAAATACTTTCTGGTGGCTCTCCAGGGGGTACCCGGGGGCAGCACTGAGGGCCAGGCGGGGGGCAGGAGCCCTGGATCCAGGTTGCCTGGGTGGCTCAGGAAAAGGAGGGAGCTGATGAGAGGGTCCCAAAGGCCTCCCGGTAACATGGTTTGTCCATCTGTGTCACGCCTGCTGGAGCATCTGCGTAACTGAGCAATCTGGATTCACACCACCCCCACACCCATAATCACATGCATGTGCACCAGACGAACATTTCCTGATTGTCTGTGAAAATGCAGACTGGCCTGCAGCAAACCTCTCGGCCATCAGTGCCACTGTAAAGAGAGAAAAGGCCGTAGCCCAGCCGCCCGATGGCCGGGCGCTGATACCTGCTGGTGCCGGGCACTCTCTTAGCTTGCTCTCCCACCTCAAGCTAGGAGGAGCTCAAGCAGGGGGGCACCTTCCAGGAGCTGCAGGTCCTCTGGGATGGCTGCAGCAGGGGTGCAGGGAGGAACAGGACCCCCGAGTTTTTCCCAGTGTAGAAACTGGCTGTCATTCCCAGAGGTGTAAACCCATCTTGTGTCCCCATTTCCTGTAGGTGTACCCCCACACTGAAGACATCTGTCCTCCTCCTTCTCTAACCACGCATCTCTCTCACATGAGTGTCACTTGCTCCTCTGAACTACTTCTGCACCTTGGTGGGTGGAGACTTGAGGCTGTCCTTATCTCCTGAACAGCAGGGAGCTGGGATTGCGTGGGGTCAGGGCCCCTGCTGCCAACAGTATTCACTGGGGTGGGTTGCAAGTCCCAGGCAGCTGCTTGCACTCAGCACGAGCATTGTCTTGGCAGCAGGGATGAGCCAGACCCTGGAATCCAGAGTTCTGGGTTCGAGTCCTGCCTCTGTCACTCACTCTGGTTATGTGGTGTTGGCTAAGCGGCCTTCCATCTCTGAGCCTCATTTCCTGTTTGAAACATTCCCACCCTGCAGAAGGACTGGGGGAGGTACTGAGGTGGATGGAAATCACCTGGCCTACAAGGGTCATGGATCACTGTGGGGCCACTGAGCGCCAGCGCTGGAGGCCTGAACACAAGGACGGGTGGAAGATGGCTGACTTCCAACAGCGAGGTGATGTTAGGCCCGGGAAGAGCCCGGGTCCTCCCCCACCAGCCCCTGGTGTCTCTTCTTCCACCGGCCCCTGCACCACATCCCCTCCAGGCCCGGCGGGCTCTTCCAGCCAGGACAGGTTCCACCTCTCCCCCCACCATGCGATGGGACCGCCTCTGCCTTGTGCCCTCGCCCTGCCCAAGGCTGTCCCTTCTGACAGCCCCTCAAAAGCCTCCAGAGGCTCACACCTACCGGGGCTCTCCCTCCTCTCAGGAGGGCGTTGAGCTCCTGCCTCCACGTTCTTACCACCCGTTACTCCTCTGCAGTGGCCTGATGTCCACGTCCTGCTTGGGCAAAGGTCCCCACCAACCCCACCACGGGCACCTCAGGTTCTCAAACTCTGGCTTGTTTAGCCCTTGCCCCCCTCCCTCCTGCATACCACGATGCTCTGACCAGAAGGGCATGTATCCCTTCCCAGGACCCCAACTTAGTGAATCCTGAGTCCTCACTTCTCTCCCCAGTTCATTGGCTAGATTTAGCTCTGGACATGGTAGTAAGCACGTTAGGATTCACGGAGTCTGTCTGGACAAATCCTGGTTTTCAGGGCAGTCTTGCTGCAGACACTTTGTGTCCAGGGTCCCCTCTGCTCTTGACACCCTCCCACAACCTCGATCTCTCCTAGTCCTGCTCACACAGCTCTGACTGCTCCTCCTGGGCCCCCGGGCTGTACGTCCTTCCAGCCAGCCCCTGGACACAGGCATCCCCAGGAGTCCCCTCTGCTCCGTCTCCCTGCCTCTTGGAGAGGTCCATCCGTTGCTGTGGTTCCAGTTGCCATTCCCAGTGTCCACTTGGTGGAATGAGCTATGGAGTGGGGAAGACAGAGACCCCAGGTACCCCAAATCACAGGAAAACAAAACCTCCAGCAGCTCTCCATTACCCACTGGTCTGCTGAATGTCAGGGGTAAGGTCGGCGGAGGTCTGTGACCTGTCTATGCCCCTGGAAATCTGACAGCCCCCCTTAATTACAGCTGCAGCCTCCCACCTGATCTCCCTTCCTCAATTTCTGCCACCTTCTGGACCATTCCAACCCTATCTTTAAAGTTTTCCTTTTAACCAGTTATCTGATCCCTGCTTTAGCCTCCCCAGTCGCTCACATGACCTTCAGGGTGGAGTTCGTCCTGGCACGAGGCCCCAGGTTCTTCATGACCTGGTCCCAGCTGACTTGGCCGGATCTCAGGCCCCTTCCCGCCTGGGCCCCCTCACACTGCCCGTGCCCAGGCCTGCCTTCTGCCTGCGGGGCCCTCTCGGTGGTTCATCACAAACACCCCCATATCAGTGAAGCACCCTGATATACCTTAAGGGTGTAAGGTTCATGGTTGGATGCGACATGTGGTGAGGAAGGCGAAACAGTGATCACTATTTAATAGATGAGGAAAATGAGACTCAAAGAGGTAATGGTGAACAGCAGAGCCCTGGGCTTTAGGCACCAGGGTGCAAAACGATCCACAGAAATCCCCAGGGGGTTGCTGTTTATTTTTGCAGGAAGTAGCTAGAAAGGCTGGCTGTACTAATTACCATTTCTTTTGCTCTCTGAGGGGCTGCTATCTTTGGCAAACTAATTACTAATAAGGTTTGCTCAACAGCTAGTATAATCACTAGGGAAAACTATCTTTAAGGATTTATTCTGCCCAATTTGAGGCTGGGTGTCACAAGCCACAGTGCTCTGTGATGTGCAGGGGCGCTAGAGTGGCCAGCACAGTTTCTCACCCTTAGGGGACATTTTTGGATTTTCTTTCTCATGAACCCCTCACCTAGTCACAAAAGGGGCCTCTTGGTTTAAATCCCAACTCTACCAGGATCTTAATTTCCTGATATGTAAGATGAGGACAGTAATCTATGCTTTTCAGAGTGTGTGAGAACAAATAAGCCAGAGAAGCAAAGTAGTAGCATCATGTTAGGCACACAGTAGGCCTCCAATAAGGGTCCCCCTTGTTACTGAATGAATGTTTGCATCCCCCAAAATTTATATGTTGAAGCTCTAACTTTCAGTGTGATGGTATTGGGAGGTGGGGCCCTTTGGGAGGCAGTTAGGGTTAGATGAGGTCATGAGGGTGAAGACCTGATGGTGAGACTATTGCTCTTTTAAGAGAAGGTGTTGGAAAGCCCACTCCCCCTTTCCATTGCACACACTGAGGAAAGGCCCTGTGAGCACACAGCACACAGCAAGAAACTGCGGCCATCTGCAGGCCACAAGGAGAGCCCTCCCCAGACATCAGCCCTGCTAGTACCTTATCTTAGGCACCTGATCTCAGACCTCCAGCCTCTAGAGCTGTGAGAAAACACCTTTCTGTGTTTAAGCTGCTCAGTCTATACTGTTTTGTTACAGACACCTGAGCTGACTAATACACCTTCCTCCATGCCCCCTCCTGCGATATTCGACAGCACTGCTACGGCCTTTTCCCTTCTCAGCTTGTAGGCGGAGAGAATTGTATTCTCCCCTGTATGAACCTGGAGAAGGATCTGGAAGGATGTTCACCAAAATGTGAATGAGGCCAATTGTCTCTGTGTGGTTAGATTTACACTTTTAATTTGTACCTTTATGAATTCTTTTAATTTTGTGTAATAAGCACATATCATGTTTGCAGTTTTTTTTAAAAAGCTCAGAAAGTTCTCTGTGAGTGAGCAGCACAGAGCTCCCAACCAGGGGCCTTGCTTCCTGGCGCCCAGGACCCATGTTACCTGTCCCTGAGCCGGAGAAACACCAGGGCAGGCTGGCCATCCACCGGCAGCTCAAGAGGCAGAGACGACACACGGCCGTGTGCCCAGAAGGCAGTCATTCCCGGCTGCCTGCAGGCAATGGGCTTTTATCACTTTTATTAAATTTTATCACTTTTATTAAATAAAAATATTTTATTATATTCAGCTCTCCGGGCTCATTAGAGTGTTTGAAATTGAACACAGGGTGATGGGTGTGCCTTCTGAGTCGCTGGTCTCAGGCAGTTGGTCCAGTCATCCCATGTTTTTCTTGTCAAATGCTCAGAACCAAATGGAGGTGACTTACTTTCCATAACATGTATATATTCCCTCCCCCAAACCAGTTTCCATTGATCTGTTTCTAACAGTTGGTATAGATATTCTGTTTTAGTTGCTATTGCAAATCATAAATATGGATTTGTGAATTTTTTAAAATGGCTTGGAAATATTTCTATGTCCCTAAAGCTCCCCTGATGTAAGAAAGGCTGATGTCTTCTTGTCTGGTTTTGTCTTAGTGCGGCTCAGAAGGAAGAGCTGCGGACAAGCCAGTTCCCGGGGCCACGCACACTCTACCCTGACCTGGGAGGGTCTTGGGAGGGTCCCCTTGCCCTCCAGACATCCGTGTCCCCAAATGCAAGAAGAGCAGCAAGGAGAATGGGCCCTCTGCCCACCGCCTGGCCTGTGCCTGAGCATCTAGGGCCGTGAGAAAGGCCACCTCGGTCCTGCCCAGCCCAGTGACCTGGTGGGGAGACACCCCAGACCCTAGGCCAGAAGGTGCTGGGCATGGAGGTTCCTGTGTGACTCCAGCGTCAGACCCGTAGGGTGTGAGTCCTGCTCACTTCCAATAAGCTCCTGGGCTCCCATCTGCAAGGCAAGGGTGGTTAAAAGAATAGGACCTCAGGGGGCTGCTGTCAGGACGGGTGGGGGGCAGGGCGGATGTGTCACTGACAGTGAACTGCCTGGAGCTCCTGAGCACTGGCTGTTAGTCCCAGGGAAGGCGGCCTGGGGCAGGGCACAGGGCGCAGGAGGCCCCCTCTCCTAATTTCTCTGCCTGTCTCATTTCTCACTTCATATCTTGTCATTTCTCTGTCTTTGCAGCAGAACCTTGAAATCCATGTCAGCGCTCCACCTTCAGAAAAGTTGAAAAACACCACCTCCAGAGGATGTGCTGAGAGGGAGGAGCTCTCTGCTTCCAGCGACACCTGGGAGTTGAGTGACCTCATCCCTGGGTCCTGGGAATCTGGTCCCCCCACTCCCCGGGCCTGGCCAGGACCAAGTGCCCCAGGCCACACCCCTGGGTGACTCTGCTCGCTAACTGCCTGGCCAGCCTGGGTCCCACTCTTTCTCACCACCAGGATCTGCTCTTGGGGTCCACATAACACCCTTGGCTTCCTGTCAACCAGCTTCTGGGCAGTGTCCCTCTGGGTCCAGAGTGCCTGAGGCTGTGTGCTGGCAGCCAGAAGGAGAAAGCCCACGTCTTTGGGCCCCTCCACGTGGAGTTCTAGCTCTGCCGGTGACTCGTTGGGGAGGTGCTAAGTGGAGTCCATGGACCCCTCTGTAGGGCCTGCAGTGTAGTCAGAATGGGGTGGGGCAGGGAGGGGCCGGAGGAAGGAGCCAAGTGCCCATCTCTGGAGTGGTCACCTCCTCTGGCTTGGGGACAACACCCTGTCACCTCAAATTCACGTCACCCCTGGGAAGGGAGTGTTACTTCCGAGCTCAGGGAGGTTAAGTAATCCTTCTGAAACAATAGAATCAGTACGTCCAAGTGGGAACCAAGGTCTGCTGACCCCAGAGGCCTTGCTCTTTCCACCAGGCCATGCTTGGTCCAGTAGCCTGGAGATGGCTGGGTCAAAGGACCAAGAACTTGGGGGCAAAGGACCTCAAGCCACAGCTTTGAGGGCATGCAGGTGAGGCAGCTGGCAATTTCAGGGATGGCCTTTATTTCAAAAGATGTGTCTCTTGTCCCAATCTATGAAGACGTCTGGAAGCTCCTAGTCTGACATGCTCAGATGACTTGCGGAGACCCTCCTGCTCCTATAGGTCACAGAGGCTTGTCACCAGCCCAGGACCCCAAACTCTGGCTTGGGGTTCTGGGCATCTGGAGAGTTGGGGGGTCTCTTTTTTCATCTTGGCACCCCCAAAGTACACTGTTTCTCTCCCACCTTCCTAAGGCCATGGCTCACTCCTTGCTTACCTCAAAACCCCCAAACCCAGGGTAGGGTTAGCCAAGGTGAGCTGTAACCTCATGGCTGACCATGACCCATGGGTGATCTAGCAGAGAGTGGGTGATTCACCCTGGATCCCAGGAATCGATGCACGTGTGTCTAAGGGAGCAACAGACTGAGAAATTTAACACTCCTCCATCGCACAAGAAGAAAGAGGGCTGAAGCTAGACTTGTTTTATGAGGCAGGTGTCTCCCCGTACAACTTGGGATTGCCAGTATAGGGATGAGAGGCAACAGCAATAGAAACCGGAGTGCAGGGAACCCCCACCATGTGCTGATGGGCAGCTCTGAGGCTCTCCGCCCTACCCCAAAGGTAAATTTCTAGAGGTCATGCCACCTGGTAGCACCTCAACATGTTATGTGTCATCTGTGTCAGATAAGGTAACTTAGGCCCCCCACCAAACTGCACTCCCTGACCTCAGGTAACCCCAATTCTTCCAGCCTGAAAGAGAGGCTTGGCAAACAGGCCTGGCATGGGCTCTCCAGAACAGGCCTCCCCACTCCCTTAGTGTCCGTGAGGCCACCCCCTTCCAGTGACTAGCAGACCCTGATGCTCCAGGACTGTGCCAACTGGAGCCCCAATTGCCAAGTGTCACCCCACATGGGCCTTGGTCCTCACCAGCGTGTCTATTCACATCCTTTTCTTAGCCAGAGTCCCTGTGGGTTGCCTTTCCTTGTTCCAGAAGAAGAAATGGACCTGCCCAATGTTAATTCATTCAGCAAACAGTTCTGGAGCCTTCTGAGCACCAGGCCCTGTGCCAGGGGCAGGGGAGGAGACATGCCCTGCTGGCCAGGTCCAGCACTCCTGGAGGCAGCACGGGCCACTCATGCCCCTCCCAGCTCAGACCCAGCACCCTCCCCTCTGTGCAGACCTCCCTGGCCTCATCCTGTCCCCTCCAGCATTGTCACTCCTCCCGGGGCCCCTGCACCCTCTCACCAGTTGGTTCTTTGTTCCTCAGGATCCAAAACTTCCTGGGGGCTTGGGGAACAGGGCCTTGTTTCTCTCTGTCACCATCACCTCATAGCAAGCCAGCCAGTCATAGGGTAAGTGCTTAATCAGAGTGTGTTGAATAAAGGAATAAACTTTGTTACTTCCCTCTGGGCCTTTATCTCTCCATCTGGAAAAGGGGAAAGGTTGAACTTGGTGTCTCTAAGACCTTTCCAGATGAAAATTCCAACTCTCTGGTCTGGGGCCATGAAGTAGAGGCCTGCATGTATACGAATGCACATGCACGTATGTGTGTGTGTGTGTGTGTGTGTGTGTGTGTGTGTGTACACACACTGGCAAGAGCAGAGAGAGCACTGTTTCAATATTTGAAACATCTCCACCCTTCTCCAAGGTGCAAGCCAAGGGCCAGAATTGGGATGCACCTCCCTTCCAGCACCTTGACGTGTTCATCAACCTGGAAGCTCTCCCAACCCTGAGTTTCAGAGATTTTCAGGGCAGCATCCTCACATAGGGATGATCAATCCCCCTTCCTGGAGAATGTGGCTAATAGTTCAGGCTTCTACTCATGCCCTGGACTCTGTAGTGACCAGCCCTGACATGCAGCCATCCAGGAGCCACTGGGAGTCACCTGATTAGAATAAAGAACTCTTCCATCACCAGGAGATTCCAAGGGCTTTAGGGGCTCTTTATAGGCACTCCCATCACCCCTCACTCAGGAAAGTACAAGGGATTTAGGAGTGCTGTGGAGCAGAAAACAAATGTATATTTCTTATTATGTCATAGCCCCCAACCTCCTGGGAGGCACTGTCCTCTCAAGGGGAGGCCACAAGGCTAAGTGGCTGCTTTTTAGCCTCTGTGTTCAGCTCTGTAAGTCAGGGTTTGCTGAATGTCAGAGCAGGTAAATTGATGGGCTGCACAGCCCCAGTGCTGGGGGCCACACTCCCGTCACTGGCCCAAGCCCCTACGGCCCTATGCCAGTGGCTCTCAAAGCATGGGGGCCAATTAGCAGCGTCAACATCACCTGGCACGTTCACAGGGCAAATTCCCGGGCCCCACCACACATGACACAGAAGTTCTGGGCAGGCCCGTGACCTGTTTTAACGTACCCTGAGAGCAGCCCTGTACGGGTTCGAATGTGAGAACGCTGACCTAGGCTGCCTTTTACGCCCGTGACACGGAGTGAACGATGTCATCTAGGCTGGAGGCAGGCTGCTGTGGGGCATACAAACCCGGGGACTGGGAGCTGGAGGAAGGGGACTCGGGGCTTGCAGGTGGGATTTGGGCTCATCCCTGAAGGACGAGGCAGCAGCAGACGTAGGGGAGGGAATGGTGGGCAGAGGCAGGGGCCAGAGCCCATGGGGCCTGGAGGACCAGGAGGAGGGCCTGGGCCTGGGCCTTTCCTGGTGGCTGATGGGATCCAGGTGCTCCTTGGGTTCTGACCACATCTTTGCAGTTCACCTCCTCAGACGGGACCTGCACAGGCACTGAGCGCTGAGTTCTGTTTGTCGTTTGCTCTCCTGGGCCTTCGGAAGGAAGAACATTAGTGTCCAAGCGCAGAGGCACCTTCCCCACGGACCTGCCTCTGCCGGGCTCCTGGGTCACAGTCTAAGCCCAGCCCACAAATCCCCAGGCCACAGAGCTGAGGGGGGCCTCCCCACCCAGGAAGTCATGACCTCAGCATCTGCATCCCTGTTTGTGACTTGAATCATGACGACATTTGGTGTGTGGAACCCCCTGTGTGCGAAGGCCCCGCACTCACAGAGTCCTTCCTCAGCTTCCGCCTGTGCCTCCTCTGCACCCCCCAAACCTGGCCAAGCACCTACCGTGGGTCAGAGCCCACAAAGCGCTAACAAGTCTCAAAGCCAGCCTCAGCCGCACCCCGGCATGGGCACCGGCCATATTTTATCTGTAGCAACTCAGTACTGTCGCCACCACACGCTGTAGCTGAGGGCATCTGCCCAGCCCCGAGCGCTGGGGACGTGGTCAGCCGGATGTGAGCTCACGTGACTGACCCCCTTACCCTGAATTGCCTCCCAGGCCACGGTGCCATAGGCGTGGGTGGAGGACTTGCTCCAACCTTCACGCAGGGCAGGAGAGAGGATGGAGTTAGGCCCAGGGCTGGGTGGCCTGAAGCCTGCTCCCTTTCTGCCGATGACCTACTGCACCCCTGCCCACATCCCAGGCGGAGCTGGTCCCTGGGCAGCCACGCGGCCCCCAACATGTCATCTGACCCCTGGGGCCTGTGGAAGGAGCTGTCACCGGGCTTCCCGGAGCTCAGGGACACGCACTACCTCCTGACAGTTCTCTCTTGACTTCAGGTCATCTTAGAAGGGCTGGTGAGCAGAGAACCAGGCACTGGGTTAAGAGAAGGAGGAATTCAGGGAGGAAAAGCGCCCCTCCAGCCCTGCCTGCTGGTCTCCATTAGGCCTGAGGGGAAGAGTGTCTGGCTTGTGGCTCTTCCTTGGCCCAAACAGGTTATGGGGGGAGCAAGGAGGCCCCCAGGGAACCGTAGCCTTTGGGGAGCGTGGCTATATTAAGATCAGTTCTACTGTGCAACAAACATTTGAATCATTCTCAGAACCCTAACTGCTTAGATTTGAATATGCATGAGAAGCTGCCCAGAAATGACTAAAATACATACATACATATATATAGTCAAAAAGCCAGACAGCTCCGGGGTGAAGAATAACAAAAGGCAACTTTCCTCTCTGATGAAAGAGTGTGGGAGGCATGGATTAATTGATGAAGACTCATTCACAATCAATAAGCAAATCCAGGGGCTGCCTGGAAGCGTGGCCCACACCAGCCCTTTCACCAAGGTGGGAAGTGTCTTCCCCATTTACGGATGGGGAAGCCGAAGTCTGTGCCCAAGAAGGAGCTTGAGCTGTGATCTCTGGGCCCAAAGGCCTGCCTTTTCCACACAGACATGGTGTCCGACAGAGAAGATCCCACACTCACCCGTGTACTCCTCCAGGTTCGGGCTCGAAAAACAACATTGACTTCTGCTGCCTGAACTTCTGCACAGGAGAACAGAGTCAGATGGGACCGTGAGCCAGACCTGAACAGAGCAATCAGAGGAGACAGAATTCTTGAAAATTCAGAGTCACAATTCAAAAAAAATTCAGGCAACTAGAAGAATGATAAAATGGGCATAGCTGAACACCAAATCAATAACATAGATGATAAAGCCAAGGACATCGTCAAATGTAGGACAGAAAGGCAAAGGAAAACAAAAACTCCCCCCTCCACACACACAAAACAAAGTTACTCTCAATATACAGGTAGAATTGATCCCCAATTTCTGATAAGAGTCTTTGGAGGAAAAAAAAAAAGAAGAAATGCAGGAGAGAAAATAAAGCAAGAGTAGAAATAAATTTCTCTGGGCTATAGACTTGAGTCTCCAAATTGAAAATCACTACCCAGTGTTGTACGGGAAAAGCTTCAAAAGATGCATACTTTCTAGGAGAAATTTCCTGAAAGAATTTCAGAATTCCAAAGATACAGAGAAATCCTAAACACCTCCAGAATGAAAAACCAAATGACCTGCAAGAGTGAAAAGCATGCAAACTTCAGACCAATGAGCCCTGGAACACATCCACAATCCAACCATCAGTGCTGAGAGAGAGCAAAATAAAGATGTATTCCCACAAGCACAGACTCAGAAAGTTTATCACCCTTCATCTATCCTGAAAGATACACCCAAGGATACATCTCCAGCAGAACAAAAAAGGGATCCAAGAAAGAGGATGACTGAGTAGTCAAGAAACCAGAAGCTATGCACCAGAAGCAGGGATGCAATGTGAAAAAAAGATGGCAGGATGAACGTGGGGTCACAGCTCTTGAGAGCCAGAGGTGCAAATCCAGCCAGGTCATCAGAAAGCTCTGAAAAGAACGTGTCCAAGAGAAAGAGCACACTCATCTTTAGCGAATACTGTCATGAAGGACTGGATAATCCTAGTGGAAAATGAGAAGGCATATCAATCACAACATGACGTTTTCCAAAATTATGCACCGCCCCCTTCACTTACTGATATCAGAATCCATCTCTTCTCTACATCTGCAAGGAAGAATTGTTACATAATCGTAATATCAAAAAGGCTGGGTATTGGTTTGAATTTGTTTAGAATCAGCTGATTATTGAAGCACAGAAATAATTATAGTCACAGAACAGAGAGCACGTGTTTAAAGCTTGGTGATGCAGAACCTGGAGGCATGGGGGCCAGAGAGTGGGAGGTACAGGGAGAACGGGAGGCGGAGGGAACCAAGGCCTCATCTCACGCACATGTCACATGTCATGGGAAGTCAAAAGACACTGACCAGAGCTGATGTACTGAGAAATAGGAATTTAAGTACATTATGGAAACCAAGAATGGGTAAGGATAGTAGGAGTAAACATTTTAAAATGTGACTGGCAATTTGGTGTTGCTGGGAAGAGTTATGAACATAAATAAGCTAAAATGTCTGATTTCTTAGTGAAGAGTAAGTTATTTAATTCAGTCACCACCTATTTATTAAGCTCTTACTATGTGCCTGGTTGGATTGCATTCTGGGAGTTGAAAGGTGAGCAAAAACCTATTTCCTCTCCTCAAAGAGTGGACAATCTAGTGGAGGAGACAGATGTGAATTGCATAAATGGAAATCACATAATAAAGGTAATATTCCAAGTGTTATGGATGTAAGATGAGATGCCTGGGGTGCACTAAGAGTGCACCTTAGAGCCTTTGACCAGAGAGATCAGTGAAACAGGTGTTGATCAGGCTGAAGTCAGAGGGACGTAAAAGCTAAATCAGCAAGCAGGGGAGGGAAGAACAATTCCATCAGAGGGAGAAAAAGGATATGTAACACCCTGTGGCAGGAGGAAGCAAGAGATGGAAAGAAAACCAAGATCCTAGTGGACAGAGGAGGCAAGCAAGCAGTGGGGAGGGAGGCTGGGAGGTGGGTAGGAGATGCCTGGCCCCACGTGCCACAGGAAGGATTTGGGTCAGAAGTATTGGGGTAATTACCACCCTCTGCTCCAGAATATTGAATAAGAAGGTTTCCCAGCTCATTTTAAGAGACTGATACAAATATCTGCAAAGGAAAACACAAAAGAAGAAAACTGTAGGCCAACCTGACTTGTCAATATGGAGACATCAATCTTAAAGAAAACATTAGCAAATGGAATCTGGCTGAGATTCAAGAGAAAAATGCCTTTTGACCATATAGGTTTTATTCCACAGAATCCAAGGGTATGTAAACTCGTTTAATTACTACATCTGCTCATTAATGCATTAAAGAAATATGTAAAAGTATATCATTTCAGTAGATGCTAAAGAGGGATTTAATAAAATTGAAATGATCACTCCTGAGTTTTAAACATTGTTTTGAAAGCTAGGACTAGAAGGAAACTTTCTTAATTAGATATAGGGCACCAACCAGAAGCAGACCGAGGAAAGGATGCCTGGATGCACCGCACACTAGAGATCCCAGGCCACACAGTGAAACAGACAAGATGGGGCTTAATTAAAGGAGCAAAGAAACAAAACTGTCTTTTGAAGAAATAAGATTTTTTTTTTTTTAACTTACAGATCAAAGGAAAGCAACTGAAAAATCATTAGAACTAATGCGAGTTCCTGTAGGCAGTGGTCCTCAAAGCATGGGCCCTAGACCAGTAGGGGCGTCATCACTGGGAACCTGCTGGAGACGCAGGTGCTCGGGCCGACCCCACACCTGCTGAGTCAGAAGCTCTGGGGGTGGGCCCAGCAGGATGGCTTCCAACAAACCTTCAAGGTGATTCTGAGGATACTGGAGCACAAGAAAAGTATAATCCCCTTAAAAAACCCCATGTAAATAAATAGTTGAAAGTGTTCTCAGGAAAAAAAAAAAGTTCTCTTAACAACACAATAGACATTATGACAAATATTTGCATTCTGTAGGTAAGATGTGTGTTCATAACAGCTTTACTGAGATCTAACTCACATGCCATACAAGTCACCCACTTAAAGTATACAGTCGGTGGTTTTTAGTATAGTCATAGATACCTGCGTCCATCACCGTAGTCAGTTTTAGAGCATTCTCATCCCTCCCAAGGGAAACCCCATGTCCTTTTCGCTACCACCTCCTGTTCCCTCATCTTCCCCCTACCTGCCCCCAGGCCCAGGCCACCACTGGTCGACGATCTGCCTGCAGATTTGCTTATCCTGGACACTTTATGTAATTGGAGTCACACAATGTGTGGCCTTTTGTGTCTGGCTTCTTTCACTCAGCATAATGTTTTCAGGTTTCACCCATGTTGCAGTGGGTGTCAGTTATTCGTTCCTTGTGATGGCCAGCCGCTCTTCCATTAGCAGTAGCAGGGACAGACGTCATGCTGTTTAACCACTAGGGATGGCTCTTCTGAGAAAGATGGACTGGCCCTGGGAGCAGTGGCTGGGGGTCATTTGGGTCCAGGCTCGTGGCTTCCTGAGAGGAATCATCTTGGACAAGTCATGCATCTCTTTGAGTCTCACGTTCCCCATCTTTAAAAGGGGGTGACTACCCCTACCTAGGGACCCAGGCCTGCCTCCATGCCCTCTTGGAAAACTTGGGTCAGGGTGCCTGAGAGGACGTGGACTTCAAAGCGAGTCTGAATTCACAGGGAAGGAGACTGGCCCTGCTGGGTCTATGCCTGGGTGGAGACGTGGAAGGCCGCCGAGCAGGGCTGTGTGCTGGGAGGCCGCCCCCTCGGAGCAGGCCTTCGCCAACACTGATCCGGAAGGAGTCCTGCTTGCTGGTCTTCACAGGGTTTAGAGAACACAACCAAAGAGCTCCTGACCTGTTCAAGCCCAGGATGACATGAGGACAAATTTTAAAACCAAAAGCCTAGGTCAAGGTGGCCCTGTTCTAGGCAGGAGGGCTAGAGGAGGGCAGGAGGCCGTGTCCTGTGGCGGTCACCGCCCGGCAGGTCAGACAAGGAGCCAGGTCGTCACAGTGGGCTGAGGAGTGCTGTGACAGCAGAGGGCCGGGAGGGCAGCGCCAGGGTGGCCAGGGGAGCCAGGGACAGCCGGGAAGGTGTCCTAAGGAAGGTGACGACATCCAAACCCAAGAACGTGGCGAGAATCTAATGGAAGTGAGCTGGCATGGAGGGCACGGCCGCCAAGCGGATGCCCCTGGAGGGAAGAGGAGAAAGTGAGAGAGCACAGGACACGCAGGGATGTGGCTCTCAGCCTGGGTGATTGCGTCCCCAGGGGACAGAGGCAGTGCCCTGTTTGGTTGCCACAGCTGGGGGCTGGGGGGTGGACGCGCTACTGACATCTGGTGGGCTGAGGCGAGGGATGCTGTTAAACGTCCTGCAGCCCGCAGGACAGCCTCCACTCTAAGCAACCATCTGGCCCCGGGGTGTCAAAGGCGCCAAGGTGGAGAGACCCTGACTTCAAGCTTTAAGTGGCTGTGGCCATGGGGGTGCCTGGACAGGAGAGCAACGTGGCGATGAGGCTGGGAGGAGCTCCAGAGAGCTTGGGCGCTCTCCCAGGCCGGTGGAGAGCCATGGAAGGTGTTGGGCAGGGGGGCACCCCTCTGATCTGCTTCAGCTTTCAGCCCCCAGAATGCAGAATGGATGGAGGGTCTTCCGATGCTATCAAACAAGCAAGAGTTGGATCTCTGTGGCTAAGGGCAGGCTCTGTGACCACGAGCCCTCAGATCAGAAGTGGTGTGTGCTCTTCTCCCTAACAGATTCCCACCAAGCGGTGTGTACATGCCCTCAGACAGGATGCCCACTGGGCGGAGGCAGGGCCTGGAACGCACACCAGCAAGCCTCCCAAATCCCTCCCAGCTCTGCTCACATTCGGGGCCACACTAGCCTCCTCCCCACTGCTACCCAGACCCTGGGTCAGCACGCAGGTAACGACAAAGCCTGTCTCTTTGAGGTGTCAGACTTGGCCCTGTGCTGGCACTAGCTTGCAGCCCTCCCTGCTGTGAGACAGCTGGGCCATCCCACAGAGCCTCTGCTGGCCTACCTGCTCATTACCTCACTCACTCCACAAGCACCTGGGCCCTGGGCTGGGCTTAGGGTTGCTCTGCAACCCGTCTCCTGTAAGTGCTAGCAGGCTTCTAGTCAATTCCGAGGGAGACAGGACAAAGATCCTGCCCTGGAGGAGCTCTCAGCCAGGAGGGGAGGAGTGGCAGCAAAGACCAGATTGAGGCAGGTGCTCTGATAAAAAGAGGCCAGGGAATTCAGAGATGGGCAGCACACCCAGACTGTGCTATCAGGGAGGGCTTCCTGGAGGAGGTGACGCAGAAGCTGTGCCTTAAAGAATGACCAGGAGGCAATCAGGCAGAAACGGGGCAGTTCTACAGTGTTTGAGGCAGAGGGAACAGTATGGTAACTGTAGAGCGGTGAGTGGAAGGGTTGTGGGTGGGTAGGACGGAGGGACGGCTCCCAGGACTGGAGGGAAATGGGCCCTGTGGGCCTCTCTCCTCAGCGTCCTCTCTGCCTCCTGCTGCAACCCCACCCCCACCAGGGATCGCGCCAGGAACCCAGGCCCTTGCCAGCCGGGCGGGGCCGTCCCCTAAACACAGGGATGACCTAGTTCTGGCTGGGAGAGGCAACGGGGTGTTGGCTAAGGACAAATTCTCAACTGAAGCTCATGCTGGTGAAGAGCCAAGAGTTGCCAGCAGGAGATAACGGGGCCCAGCACCAGCCTGACAGCCCCACGGTGACCCTCCCTCGAGCACATCTGTGAAGGCGGGGCCCGGGGGCCGCGCAGCCGGGGGCGGTGTTGTGCAGGTGCTGTCCCGCATCACATAACTGCCTCGCTTTCCGTGGGCCCAGGCCAGGGGGAGAGGTCACTACGCTAAGGACTGGGGAGACGGGCGGGGACAGAGGTTCCCACACGATCTTGGATCTGACTGTGAACCACAGAACTGAAGCCTCCAGGGCACAGAAAGGGAGGCTGTCTGTCCATTCAGCATGGAAGACAGATCCGAGGCCCCACCTTGGTATGGCTGCCTGTGGCTGCCAGATGGATGCAGGCCTGGGGTAGACCGTGTAGCCACCGTGGAGGACAACATTCCAGGTAGGGTCTCCCAGCGGACATCAGGATAGTGGAGGGCAGTGGACCAGGGCTATCTTCCCAAGTGCAGATGCGCAGGTGGCCTGACTGGTTTCCCGACTAGCTCTGCCTGACCGGCAGCAGTGATAAATCCTACAGGTTGTGGGGAGAGCTGGCCTCCCCCTTCCCGAAGAGAGCTTGTGGCTGTGTTCCTGCTCTTTCCCAATACTGTGTACTTTGGGTGTGTCGGTGGTAGATGAGTTGTCTGTGGCTGGAAGTCCCCAAACTATGACACTGGAAGTCCAGACCTGCAGGGGGTGGAGGCATTTCACAAAAGCCTTTGGTTCGGGGGGTGGGGGCGGGGAGGCGGCCGCAGGGGGACCCTGGGCTAGATACAGTGACGGGTTATGCCTTTGGGTACCTGGCTTGAGAAAGGAGACCCCTGGCCTTCATGCATGTAAGAGGTATGTGGTTCATGTTGATGCTGATACACAGTCCATCAGGACCTGGATTTGGTGTTTTGTCCTCCACTGTGTCATCCCCCAGGCAGGGGAAATGTCTAGCACATAGTAGATGCTTAATAAATGAATTGCAGGTATATATGTGAATACTGGGTAGACAAAGGTGGGCCCATGGAGGTCTCTTTAGTCCGCCCTTACACCATGCAGTCTGGGGACTGGCCACCTCCAGGCACAAGAAGACAATGACTCTTCTCCCTCTGGATGCTTCTGCAGGGGTGAGCACATACCTGCTGCAGCCAACCTGCTACCAACCAGAGAATGGACCCCACGTGTGGGGGCGGCAGAGCTGGGAGAACTGCAGGGAAAGTGAACCAAGTCCCTTGATTGAACCAAGCCTGAAACCCACATGCCCTTACCCTGAAGTATATCCCTAATGTTTAAGTCAGTGTGGTTCAGGTTTCCTGGTCACACGCACCCCAAAGTGCCCCAGTGTATAACCTATGTGAGCGAGGAGCAGAGAGAGGGACTGGAGAGGAGTGAGCCATACAGCCTCATCCAGAAGGCCTCAAAGGACTGCAAGGAGTTTGAACATCACCCCAAGGGCTGCAGAGGGTTTCAGCAATGTGAGGCCTTGTTTAATTAGCATTTTGGACAAATTACTATGTTGGATAGAAAATGGACTACCTACAGGGCTGAGACCGGAGGCAGAGGATAGTGAGCAGGCTTTTACGGTAAAACAGGCCATAGTGTGGCCCTCTGGCTGCCCTACCTCGGATTCACCTCTGAGGTGCCCTTTGCTCTGGGGGATGCTGGCTGGGAA
This sequence comes from Manis pentadactyla, assembly GCF_030020395.1. Classification (NCBI taxonomy): domain Eukaryota; kingdom Metazoa; phylum Chordata; class Mammalia; order Pholidota; family Manidae; genus Manis; species Manis pentadactyla. The sequence goes on from NC_080020.1 coordinate 228,245,535, forward strand.
GTGCACAGGGCGGGGGAGTTTGCTGTATATTCTGGGTGCTGCTTCAGAACAGCCTCTAGGAAGAATATGGCTTCACAGCTGGGACCCTGGCTCAAGACCCACAGGAAGCAGAGAGATGGAGGGGCTGGGGCGGAGGGGCCGCAAGTGTTAAGACAAAACAGCCCCCGCCCATCTCCCAGATAGGATTCCACATCCTGCAGGCTCCCTCAACGGAGGGAGTGCCCCACTCTGCGGTGAGGCTGCGCCAAGGGGCAGCAGAGCGGAACGGTGTCGCCTGTGGGCTGGGCTGTGGGACCGAGCCATCCTCCCAGGCCCACCGTAGGCCCTGCTTGGGAGAGTCTGCCGTCCATCTCTGGCCACTCACCTCCACGCCAGGGAGGGCCCTGGCTTGGCTCTCAGCACACCCACAAGCCTTTCAGCTAGTGAGGCCTCGGACATTACCCAGGAATCCTGGTGGACACAGCCCCTAGGGCACGGCCCTGCAAACATGATCTCGTGTCTGTGGCAGGCCTGGGGGCCGTCCCTCCCTAGGCAGTGGGCTGCGAACAAGAGTGGGACTCAGTGGAGGGCCGTCCCAGCTGGGCAGACTCACTGTAACTCTCACGGCCCAGCTTTCTGGCCAAACACCTATTGGCCCCCTCTGGAGGATTGGGTCAGGGGCTTGCTCATTCAGCGTAAACAGAGAGCGCTCCCCTGGGCGGGCAGGCGCTGTACTGGGCCAGCTAGAGGTAAGATGGCAGGATACTGTGACTTATAATAGGAAATACATACTTAGTCTTTGGTCCTGTTTCTAGCAAAGAACTTAATACCCTTGGACTTCCCTAAGTGGTGAGAGCGGTACAGGTGTCTTTGCTATGTTACTGAGGTGACTTTGGGAACTTATCTAGGGAGGGGGCTGGTTGCCAGGGGAGCCACAGCCATGTGATTAGTGGGTTGGAATTTGAATCCCACACTGACCTCTGGGAGGGGAGAGGGGCTAGAAGTGAGTCCGGTCACCAATGGCCAATGCTCTATCTAATCAGCCACGCCTGTGTAATGAAGCCTCCATAAAAATCCAAAAGGACAGGGTTCGGAGGGCTTCTGGGATGGTGACCATACAGGGATTTGGGGAGAGTGGGGTGAACATGAGGAGATTTGGGGAGAGTGGCGTGCTCCGAGGACTTACACGCCCTTTCCCCATACTTTGTTTCATGCATCTCTTCTACCTGACTGTCCCTAAGTTATCTCTTTTTATAATAAACCAATAATTTAGTAAGTAAATGTTTCTTTGAGTTCTGTGAGCCACTCTAGCCAATTAATTGAACCCAAGGAGTGGGTCTTGGGGACCTCTGATTTATAGCTAGTCAGTGGGAAATGCAGGTGACAGCTGGCATCCTGAGTTGGAGGGGGTCCCTGGAACTTCCAGCCAGAAGCAGGTGATGGCTGGGCTTGCAGCTGGTGTCTTGCAACTGGAAGTGGGGAGCAGTCTTGTAGGACTGAACCCCTAATCTGTGGAATGTGGTGCTGTCTCCAGCTAGGTAGTGTCAGAATTGAGTAAATTGTAGGACACCCAGCTGGTGTCACAGAGAATTGGAAATTGGTGATCAGAACCACACGTGGTTCCCATGACCAAGAGATGAGACCACCCAACCAGAATTTAAGGAAGAGAAGTCTAGGTCTGGCCAGGAGCAGGCCACCCATGGCATCGTGCCATGCACACAGTGTGTGGTAAGTTCACCCATAACATTCTGGCATACATCCACTGTATGCCAGGCACTGCTCTAGGTGCCAGAAGATACATCTGCCACCCAGACACAAACCTGCTCTCGTGGGCTCACGGCCCCAGTCATTCTCCCACAGCAACAGCCCCAAGAGGCAGCGTGAGGCACAGACAGAGGCGGGGGGCTCCCCAGGGAGGGCCTCCCATCCGGGCCCAGACACTCTGCCACCTGTTCATGGGAGATCCTAGACAAGGGGTTCAAGCTCTCCTAGCCTCAGTTTCCTGGAAAATATGCCAGCTGCCAGTCCCAGGTTCAGTTCTCAGGGGAGACTGGTACTGCCTGCCCACCACTGCCTGTGCTCTGGGCGGTCGGCTAAGACGGATGTTTGGGGTCCTCCTCCCCCATGTTCCATGCCTGTCTGGTCCAAAAGCAGAATGGGGTTGCCACTCCTGGGGATGGAGAGAGGTCTGTGTGCAGTCCCTCCTTTCACGGGCTGTGAACCAGGTTCCTGGGACGGGAAGAGAACTGGAGTGGAGGAGTGACTTGGGGCACACCCAGGGGCTTAGCATCATCCTCCTTCCATTTAGAAGGCAGGATTGATTTACTTCTGTGCACGTGAGCACACACACATAGCCTAGCACACTTACTCTGTGCTTCTAGCTCTGAAAGAAGCAGAATGAGGTGGATTCCTCTTGTGGCTGTGAATTTCAAGCCTTTAAAAGACCAAGAAGCTTCAACAAGGTTTGGAATTGAACTGTCTGCAAAGTGCTTTCAGATGGAGAGTGCATGGGTAAGTGATGGGGAGTTGTCACTGGGGTCACTTACAGCCCAATTTCTAAGCTCTGAAGCCTGGCCCAAACCTGCAGCCAGAAGTGGGTGGCTGTGGGTGGGTGGAGAGTGGACAGACAGGGAAGGGACACAGAGAGGAGATACAGGATCAGGGTCTGCTTCCACAGCTGCCCACACTGTGCAATTTCAGGCAGCCACACCGACATCCCCTGGGGTCCATTTCCTCCAGTGCAGAGCATGGTGAGTTGATTTCAGGATCTCTACATGCTACCCCAGGAGGCCAGGAGGCCCCTCCAGAGGCCATGCAGGTGATGGACTCGCCTCAGAGAAGGGAAGATGGCATTTGAGCTGGGTCTGGAAGCAGGGGTAGAATTCCGACAGTGGCAAACTGGGAGAAAGGTGACAGGGACAACAGGGTCCCCCACACACAGTGGGGAGTACCCACGCTCCAGTGTCTGGGATGCAAAAAGCCCCGGGGCAGGTGTCGTGTGGGGTGAGGGGGTGGGGCAGTGGGAGATGAAGCTGCAGAGGTACTTTGGGGCCATGCCATGGAGGCCTTGAGTGCCAACTAGCAGTCTGGACTTCACCCTGGGGCTGGGGAGGCACCAGGGAGAGAGAGAGATGGGCTCGGGCTCACACCTCCCACACCCACGCAGCAGCAGCAGGGCTCCCAGGGGCTCCAGGCCACCTGTGATCGGGCCCCCCCTGGGTCCCCCTGGGCCTGGGCTCCCAGGGCAGGTCATACCCACCCTGCCAGATCCAGCAAGCAGACAGACAGTTTGAACACAGCAGAGACACACTCCTGGCTTCAAGAGTCTGCCGACGGCTTAGCCGTGTGCGCCGGCAGGAAGCAGCCTGTAGAGCGATGTCTGCGTCTTCGACCGGATCTGGGCTGCCTCTGTATCAAGTACACATCCCTTTTGCCCAGCCAAGCCCTTGTCAACAGGCATCATGTTTGCAGTTTTGGAGATGTGTGACTGTGACTGGTTCCTGCTCAGGGCTGGTCTTGCCGTCCCAGGCAGCGGCTGGGAAGGAAGCCAGAGGCTAAGCGGGCGTGAAGGGCCAGCAGTGGTGGCTCATTTCCCTGGGGAGGGTTGCTGCCCTGCTGGGGGGCCCACCCTGACCTCCCATTGGTTGCGTGGCCACAGTCATTTACTGCAGCCTGGGGGCTGCATGGGCTCACCTGACGCCGGAGCAGTCTCACCTCTCTGGCAGTTGTTGAGAGAGAGAGAAATAAAGTCATAATTACAGCTGCCCTGGCACCGTGTCTGGCTAGCTGATGCTGACAGCCTCAAAAAACCCTAAAATGATGGAGCATAGAGTCTCTTAGTTCCTGTTTTCATTTTTTAACCTTTGGGAAGCCTGCAGCACCCCTGTAGCTACACCTTACCCTGCCACAAGAGGAAAGAAGCTGTATGGGTGGCTTCCACCTCCGATTATGGGTATGGCTGGAACCCCCTTTCAAATCCACTGTCAAGTCTGCTCCCATGAGCACGGTGCCCCACACTGCCTTCTCTCAGGTGCACAGGTGGGAAGCCTCCCTGGAAACACCTGTCTCTCCTCCCCTGGGAGAGGTCAAGGAGGCTGGGGAGACATTTAATTATCCTCCTGTTGCAGAGGGGCAGCAGGCCAGAGTCTGGCTGGACCTTAGGAGAAGCAGGCAGCCCCTTGCCAGTCAGGGCAGGGACAGGGAAGGACCCCCTGCCTCGACAGCACCCTCACACACATGGGCCTGCCATCTGCTGGAACTCCCCTGTTAGCAGAGCCCCTTTAGACCAGGCAGTGGGCACCCATTACTGGAACCCTGGGCTGTTGCCAGGGTCTCACCTGCCTCTGTCAGGTTTCCCCAGGGAACACATGTGAAATAATTCCAGGTCTTGCCATGTTCACAGATATTCCCCATTTTCTGGGTATTTTGTCTCATTGTTTTATGTGATACCTCCAGACCCCAGATGGTAGGTTTAAGCTCCAGACGCCTCCTACGGTTGCCAACACAGATCCTGAACTGCGCATGGCCCGAGCATCTGGCCCAGAGCTGCCTGCCCAAGGAAATGTGTTTTCCTTCTCTTTCTTTCCCTGAAAAACACCACCAGTCCGTCTGCTCTGATGCCTTCCTGGGAGCTCAGATGACAGCATCCTGCATCTCACTAGGAGCTCGGGGCACACTCACGGGGCGCTGAGCTCTGATGGAGACGAGGAGAGCGTGGTGATCTGGCACCAGATAAGCACAGGCTGCCTACCTTGGGCACAGCCTTCACCTTGGCCACCAAGCTGCAGCCCCAGCACCAGTCTATTGCTTCTGCTCTCTGGGCCTCAGTTTCTCCATTTGTAAAACAAGATAATTATCCCATTGCATGATTTCTTTTTGCCCACGCATGTTCCTGCTTCAGTATTCCCTGTTTTCCAAATGGCATTCATTGTAAGCTCCCAGCTTTATGAGACCAAGGGGATCCCTCAGTCTGGCTGTGATCTTCGGGCCCGCTCGGTCCACGAGATTTGGAGCTGCAGTTTTCCCATCAGTACAATGGGGGAAGAGTTGGACTCAATAATGTCTATTTTCTGTTTAACTTGGATATTCTGCAATTCCAAGAAACATCTTTCTTTCTCTCTCAGAAATTAACAGGTCACAAGAAGTCTGTCAGAATCACCCAAGTCAGAGAAGAGGCGGGAAGTGATGGTCCCAGGATGGGGAGGTTTAAAAAGCCTGAGGACACCAAGTCAGGAACGGAGGGAGAGAAGTCAATTCCCAGGGTAGAAGCCGAGACTGCAGAGAACCTGCTGTAGGAAACCAGGAGTCCGGGGTTCTTGGTAGGAAAGAAAGTGGGGGAGCTGTGACCCCAGGCATACTGAGAGGGACACAGGTCTCACCCTCTCTGAAGTGGGCCCCACACTCTTGCGCCTGCTCGTGGTGTTCCTGGGGCCGGTGATGCCCTTGCTGTCTCCTCTCTCCTCAAGGCCCAGTGAGATCTCATGTCCTACAGCCCCGGGTTGGCACGCTTTGCTGTAAGGGGCCCTGGGCCCTCCTTCACAGTGACTCGACTCCGCCCCTGTGGTGGAGGACAGCCAGAGACCACCTGTGAGCAGTGGGAGGAACTCCAGTCCAGTAAGACTTTATTGGAATTTCTGGTACTTTTCATGTGTCAAAAAATGTTATTCTTCCTTTGATTTTTTTTTTTTAACCATTTAAAAATGTAAAAACTGTTCTTAGCTCATGGAGTGCACCAACACTGGTGGCAGGCCACATGTGGCCCCTGGGCCATAGCTAGCCAGCTCCTGCTCTGGCTCCCAGGGCCCCCTGGTCATTCCTCCACAACAAAGCATGTCACCACATGGATTATTTGTCACAGTGTGAGCTCCTCTGGGACCCAGACCTGTCCAATCCTAATTCCTAAAGGATCTCAAAAGAACTGCTTATCCTCTTGGGACTTAGTCTCCGCCTTGCAGTGGATGCGATGGGCCCCACGATGCTTTTATTGTTACGAGGACCCTCTTCCCCAGCCCTCTGGGAACAGCAGGGAAGATACCCCCTGATCAGAGACCTCCTGGATTCTCCCCAACCCTGCACTTCCTCCCCCTCTGACCCTCACAGGCGCAGGGCTTCCCAAGGACTCTTTGGGCAGGGGGACAAAGAGGAGCAACCCTCCCTTCAGCAGGCCCCACTGAGCCAGGCGTGCACAGACCAGGACCCTCCCCACACACCCATCTCCCCAGCCCCTGACCCCTCACCAAGTCCCACCGCCCCTGCCTTCCTGTTCTGCCTTCCACAGTCACCTGCTCTGGTATTTCCCTGGAGAAAGGTGTCAGGGAAAGCACACAACACTGGCTAGGGGGCCTTGCAGCCCACAGCGATGCCCTGACTCTCCAAGGCCTTCCCTCCGAGGCCCCTGCCGCGTGGCAGCCTCCCCCCTCAAGTCCCCAGTGCAACACGCCCACAGCCCTAGGCTTGGAAATACTGGGAAGGGCCCCAAGAAATCATCTCTCTACACATACGGGAAAATCAGGACCCAGGAAAGGGAAAGACCTGCCAGGATGGTGTAGACTGAGGACCACCTCCCCAACTCCCTCACCTAGTCCCACCGGCCCTGGCTCCTCCCTGGGCAGAGCTGCCTCTGCAAGGAAGGAAAGGCACTCCAGGGTTCCTGGAAGGTGGAAAGCCAGAGAGAGGCGCCTGCTGGGACCAATTCTATGCCAAGGGGAGTGTTTTTGGCTAAGAATGCTGTGACGGTGCCCTGCCCCCAGCACTCCCCTATCTGCACGGGCAGCCCAGACCTGTGGAGGCCCGAGTGGGCAGCTGCACAACTCAGCCCACCCCCAGCACATTGACAGAAATGGCTGCCACTTACTGAGCAGCTACTATGTGCCAGCAGTGTGCAGAGCACCACGATTCTCCAGGGTGATTATAATATCCCCACTTAATAAATTATCAGAATGAGGATCAGAGAGGTTAACTGACAGACCAGAGGCCATAAAGCTAGTTAAGGAAATGGTGGGAAGGGCCACCAGAGAAAAGTGTTCAGCTCTAAGGCATCTCAGAGATCTCCTCATCCCCTGGGCTTCAAATCCAGGTCTGTCTGTCTCTATTCCCCTCAGGGTCTCAGACCAGGCTGGCAGTGGGCCCCCTGGGGCCTGCTTAGATTTGCACACTCAGCTGATATCTCAGAGGTACTGGTCCTAGAAGGGTGGAGAGCTGGAGGACAGATATGCCCACCAAGGAATCTCAGCACCTCTGCGGGTCTGCAGAACCCCCGTGCACCCAGTCACATGCCTCTATCCCAGAGCCACCAGATACCAGAGAAAATGCATGCCCTTTGGGATCCTCAGACCTGAGACTGCCTCCCTGCTCTGTGTGACCTGGGGCCTCAGTTTCCCCATCTGTAAAACGGGGAGGCCTATCTCATTGGGTTGCCGGAAGGAATGGAAGAGGCTGTGAAAAGGCTTCACCCCGATGATAAATAACGGCAGCCATGCTGCCCGGTGTTCCCAGCTCTGTGAACTCTCCCCTCCAGGGAGCAAGCTTTTCCTCAGAAGGAAACAGAAGGAAAGAGTATCCCACACAGAGCCTCCTGGAATGTGGCAAGCAACTTGGCACTGAACCCCGTGTATGAGCCCTTGTTTAATTAGCTCTCAACTAAAAATAGTCCCCTTGGGCTGCACACCTACCTGGTGGCCAGGCATGGGGGTGTTTCCGAGCCTCAACAGGCGGGTGGGAGCAGGGGTGGGAGACAGCGAACCAGTGACAGAGCCTACAACACTGCGGGCGCACAGAGCCGGAGGCTTTATTGAGAGAGACACAGAACTGGGCGAAGGCTCCTGTCATCCTGACCGTGGCCTCCTTCACTCCATGCTGCCCATGACTCTTGCCTACCCATCCCCTGACTTCTGGGCAGCCAGCAGCGGAAAGGGGTCTTACCCAGCCTCATCAAAGGTGCCCTTGGAGGGCCTTCAGAGTTCTGTTCAGAAAAGCATTGGGGGGACAGAGGACAGCCCCTCCAGAGCCATAATGACAGGTCTGTCACACCCGTCCGTCCATCCATCCATCCATGGGCCAAGTCCACCTGTGCCCAGGAGGCCCTCCTCACTTGCAACTCTGGAGCCTGGTCCTATGGTGCTTCTCCTCAGTCAGGAGGGGGATGAAGGTGTCACTGTGGGAGATCTTCAGGCGGCTGCCCCAGCTCAGCCCCTCCTTCCCAGAGGGCTCTGGCGGGAGGTTGTCCAGGTCGCTGCGGGAGCCCCCTGCCTCGCCCTCACCTGAACCGGTAGAGTTGAGCTCCATCAGCTCCAGCTCATGCTTGGCTGCCGTCTCCAGGACCCGCTGCTTGTTGTAGTACCTGACGAAGTTGTTGATGATGGGGTGGATGGGCAGGGCGATGGCAATGACCCCACACAGGAAACTGATGGCTGCATTGAGCTTGCCCAGCGTGGTCTTGGGGTAGATGTCGCCATAGCCCACCGTGGTCATGGTGATGATGGCCCACCAGAAGGACTGGGGGATGCTCTTAAACAGGGTCTCAGGGTGGCTCTGCTCCATGGTGTAGCCCAGGGCAGAGAAGACAAAGATGCCCACAGCCAGATACATAAGCAATAGCCCCAGTTCCTTAAAGCTTCGCTTGAGGGCATAGGTGAGGGTCTGCAGGCCCGAGGAGTGGCGCGCCAGCTTGAAGATGCGGGCGATGCGCATGATCCGCAGGGCCTGCACTGCCTGCTGCACTTTGGTCAGCTCCATCATGCGGGCGCCCAGGTGCGTGAGCGTGAGGCTCACGTAGAAGGGCAGGATGGCCAGCACGTCCACGATGTTCATGAAGGACAAGGCGAAGTGCAGCTTGTTGGGCGAGGAGAAGAGGCGCAGCAGGTACTCCAGCGTGAACCAGCCGATGCACGCCGTCTCCACGTTCTCCAGCGTGGGGTGCTCCACGCGGTTGCCCTCGGCGTCCAGCACCTGCAGCTCGGGGATGGTGCCCATGCACATGACCACCGACGAGATGAGGATGAGCAGGAAGGACAGCACGGCCACCACCCGCGCCGGGCATGACGACTCGGGCTTCTCCAGGAACTTCCAGACGCACTTCTGACAGCGCCGCCAGCGGCCCTCGGCGGCGTCCACGCCCAGGTCGTCCAGGATGAGCTGCACGCGGCGCGCGATCTCCTCCAGCTCCTCGCGCTTCTCGCTCAGGTGGCTCTTGCAGCAGTCGTCCAGGAACTTGAGGTCCACCTTCCAGAAGTCCATCTCGTTCTTGAAGCAGATGGGGCAGATCCCCTTCTTCATGTGGACCTCCCCGAAATAGTACACCTCAATGACACACTTGAACGCGTCCGGGTCCCTGTCGAAGTAGAACTCGCGCTTCCCGGGGTCGTAGTCGTCGCACAGGGAGAAGATGGTGTCGTAGCCCCCCGCCAAGCAGTTCATGAGCTCCGCCAGTCGCGTCTCGGGGTACCGGCTGAGCAGGTCTCCGTACAGCACCTGCCGTACGCCCCCCACGTTGACCACGATCTCGATGTCATCGCCGGCCCGGGAGCCCTGGCTGCCCGGCTCCGGGAGGCTGCGCTCCTCGGCCCCGTCCATTCTCCCGGCGGGTGCCCGCGCAGCCTTGTCTCCGCTCCCCGCCGCCGCCGCCGCCGCCGGGGGGCCGGCGGGTCCCACTGGTGCTCGGCCTTCGGGGAAGCCCGGCCGGCGCTCGCCCGCCTGGAAGCACGGTCACAGCGGGCAGCAGCCGGCTGGGGGGCGCCGCGGGGGAGGCATGCACCCGGCCGCCGGGCTCGCGGCTGGCATCCGGGCGCCGGGGTGCGCCGGCTGGGGGCTGCACGGGCCACCGGCCTTGCTGGGCACTCACCCGCGCTCCGGGGCGCCGCGATCCGCCGCTTCAGCTACTCCTGCTGCAGGAGTGGGTCCCCCAGTGGGCGCAGGCACGGTCCTCCGCCCCGAGGCGCGCAGGCAGCGGCGCGCGAGACTCGGAGTCGCGCGGGTCCCCGCGTGCGCCCCCAGCGAGGGACCCGTCCCGGCGCCGCCGGACCCGCACAGTCCGCGGAGGCGTGCGGAGAGCGAACTTGAGCTTGCTTTGCCCAAGCCGGTTCTAAACACAATAGGAATTCCAGCCTGACGTCAAGAGCTTCTCAAACTGTACCCTCTTCTGGTGAAATTCTGCAAGGCACGCGCGGCAGCTGCAGGGGAACGGGTTTAACCCTTGGGCTCACGGGCACAGCTGCCGCCACCGCGCGACCGCCTGTCCACCCCCCCCGCCCCACGGCGCAGCGGGGCACCGAGGGGCTAGGACCCCGGGCTTTAAAGCGGCAGGCCGGCTCAGGCTGGAAAGTTGTTCTCTCCGGGCTGCGCTGAGAACGCCGCCTGTTGCTCATAAAGAAAACGTACCCAGTAAAGCCCCTTCAGAGGCTGCTCCTGCGGCCGCCGTCCCTTGTGTGTCCTTGCCTGGTCCGTAGGGGCTCCTGCCTCTCCTGAAAGCTGCCCGGCTGTGGGCGGCACTTTCTCACCGTCACACCGAGGGTGTGCAAAGAGGATATGCACTTCAGTATCCGTAGGAGAAAAGGGACTTGCCCCAGGTCGCGCGGTGAAATGGCAGTGGAGCCCAGCTTGGCGGCCTCTTAGAGTAGAGCTTTCCCACTGGCCCAGCTGGTTGCCCCACCCTGTTAGGCAGGTGGACATTCTGCGTTCAAGTCCATGCTGTCCAGCACTTCCTAATTCTCTGCAGTACCATACTGCCACCTCTAGCTTCCAGAGCCCTTGAGTCCCCTAGGCTCCTGCCTCTCCATTCCCACTCTCCCCAAGTCCTGCCTGTCCTTCCTGAACAAGCACCCCCCCCCACACACACCCTTCCAGCCTGTGGCCACAGCTCACAGGCAGGACACAGCAGCAGCAGCAGGTACGCTGCACATAGCTGAGCATCATCTGTGACCTGGACACTGTGTTAAATAAGTATTGTGGAGAGAGGGATGACCTGGCAGAGCCTGGAGGATTTTAGGGCAGTGAAATTATTCTGATACTGTAACGGCGGTTACGTGTCATTGTACATTAGCGCGAGCCCGTAGAATGTACAGCACAAACGTGAACACCAGAATTTGGACTCTGGACTCTGGACTCTGGGTAATGATGTGTCCATGTAGGTCCATCGATTGCAACAAATGTGCCATCCTGGTGGCAGATCCTGACAGTGGGAGAAGCTGAGTGTGGGAGAAGCAGGGGGAATGTGGGAACTCTGTAGTTTCTGTTCGATTTTACTGTGAACTTAAAACTGCTCTGAAAAAAATAGTCTATTAAAAATATATTCTGTAGGCTAGGTGTTTTAAGTTTCTATCTTTTAATGGATCATGAAATCCATTTTCTGGGTCACTGACAGTACTTTTATTTCCTTAATGAGAGTATAAACTGAATATATTGGAATACATCACACAAAGTATTGTTTGGTGAAACTTCTTTTGACAAATTTTATTTGCTTCCCATTTAAAATCAACCTATAACATTTTATTACAGAGTAAGACATCGAGACTCTGAGAGGTTGTATAATAATAACACTAATTATAAGTATACCACGAGCCATGTGCTTTCTGAATGCTTTGCAATTTCCTCATTTAATCTGCACAGCATCTCTCTGAGGAAACAAGATGTCAGGTAATCTGCCAAGAACACTCAGCCAGCAAGTGGCAGATTTGGGGTCTGAACCCCAACGGCCTGCTGTCATGGCCCACACTCTTCACCTCCTGTGTCCTTGCCACACAGCTGGTAGTGGTGAGCTGGGATTTGACCCGAGGCCCTCCTGGATCTAAGGCTGAGTCTTCTCTGGGACATAGTGCAGCCTGCCACCTTCTCCGTCCACTCCATATTCAGTCCTTACCCATGGTACGTCCCTTCCCAGTTGTCTTCTGTTGCTCCCTAGTATCTACGGAGTTAAGTTCAAACTGAATCTTAAGCTAGGCTTAATAGGCTTATTTTATGCATTGATTTGATTGTGTATTCAAATATTTATTGAGGTACAAATGTAATTACAGTTTTCTGTGATCAGTGTAACAGGAGAGGTATGTGCAAGGAATGCTGGTTCCTGAACTTCCCTACAGACGGCGCTGAGGGGTGGCCCACAGGCAAGGAAGAAAGAGCGAGGAGCTTGGAAGGACAGGCTGCATTTGCTTCAAAGTTTGCTTAAGTGTTTGCTTGGCTTAGGTGTGCACTTGGGTGTGTGCAATCCCTCAGGCAGGGACAGCCCCCTCAGCCACCCCTTGGTATGGTCACTGGGTCCAAGGCACCATGGGGGCCCAGGTCCTTGCAGCTACCTCACTGGCCTACCAGCACTGGACACTCAGGCCTCTGCAAGAGTGCATGCTAGGTAGAGCGTGTGCTGAGGACCTTGCCTGGTAGGCCTGCCTTTCCTGGAAGAGGGCAGCCTGTGTGGAGGAGGCTCGTGGCTTAGGGGTAGGCCCCGGGACCAATGTGTGAAGATGGAAAGAGACCACACAGAGTCTAGTAGGCCCAGTGAGGAGTCTGGACTATAATTGTGGAATTATTGGACTATAATTGTCAATGGGCCTCAGGTCACCACTCAATAGTTGGTTGTGCAATCAATTTATTCAGTGTTAAACAGTGTTTTTATTGAGATGGTATAGAATAAAAAACATCAGAGTGTGTCAGACATGATGAAAATGGGAGTAGCAGATGCAAAATACAGCAGAGAAAATGTCCCTACACAGCCTGCAGCAAAGCAGGTGCCCACTGACAAGAGGAGCGTGAGAGAGACATCTGTAAACCACAGGTCAAGGCCGGGGAGGGATTTGAAGTTGGAGGGCTGGTAGCAAAGAGTCGGGAAGTGGAAGACTACCCCTGGAGGCCAGAGAGCAATCTGAAGCCAGAAAGCAAAGGAGGGAGGATGCAAGGCAGGCCCATAAATCCGGCTCTGGGGAGGGGCAGCCCCAGCATCCGGGACACACAGGAGCCAAAGGCTGCACACACTGGCCCCGCACAGCCGGCAAGTCCCATGCTCCAGCCTCCTAGCATCCTTCTCAAACCGTCACAAACCTCAGATCTTGGCTACTGACATGCCTAAGCCCAGAGTGCCTTCTCTTCTCATCCGAGCAAGACTCATTGTCCCTCCCTGGGCCTCTCTGCACACATGGCCAGAGCAGAGTATGCAGGTCGGGCCTGCTGATTCCTTCCCACCCAGTGCCCTCCCCCAGGCCCATACTACCTCCTCTGCTACAGACCAAATTGATCCCCAACCCCAAATTCATACGTTGAAGCCTGAATCCCAGTGCAACTGTTTTTGGAGGTGGAGGCTTTAAAGAGATCATTAAGATCAAATGGCATGAGGCCCTAATCAAATAAGATTACTGTCCTTTTAAGAAAAGATACTAGAGATCTCTTTCTCTGAACACAAAGAGGAAAGACCTTGTGAGGATGCAGCCAGAAGGCAGCGCCTGCACGACAGGGAGAGAGTCCTCATCGGAAGCCCTAACAGGACCCTGATCTTGGACTTGCAGGGGCCGGAAGCATTTTGTTATGGCAGCCAGAGCAGACTAGGACATCCTCCCTGTTCCCCCACATCTGCCAGGTCCTCCCTTGGCCTCCCCCTCCTCCAAGGCTCTGGACACAGGCCCTTTAGCCTAGGGCCCCTAGACCCTGTCTGGATTTTGTGAAGGTTTAGCCTGGGATACCATAAGTTAAAAAAAAAAATCTATTTGCTGCCTTCTCATTGAAGGTCACTGATGCACAGAAACTTGAGCCAGAAGTTTAGATCTACTGAGAATTTCCTGAAGGATTAAACCAGGAAAATAGTCAAGACCTTTGGCTAAAAATGGAAAAGTTTCTTGCTGTGGTATATTCAGTCCTGTATATGACTTCCGTTAAACTTGTACCTTTCCTGACATCATGCAGGTTTGGGGAGCACAAAACCTTCTACTAGACCCAGAAGCAGCAGCAATTTTGACTCATGTGGGCTTTTCATTTAAATAGGGAAAGGAAAAAAAAACCTACAGTCTATTTAGGCATTATGGGGAGTGATTGTTTGTGCTGTATTTTTCTTTATTAAATATGTATTTTTTTATTTGTTGAACAATAACATTTTGGGCTGCGGAATGCTTAATTTCCATGGTGCTAATTAAAACCAGCTCACATGTAGCTAAGTGATTTGTCTAGACAACGAGTGATGCAAGCTGTAATCTAGTCCCTTTTTGTGGAATAATCAGTTCTGTTCAGTTAAATTTTCTTTGTGTTTTGCTGAATTTAATAATACCTTTCATTAAGTGCTATACTCCATCGAAAATTTACATTTCATTATTTGCTGTGTCCTTATCAGCACAGCAAGCTTTTCCTGGGGCCCTGAAGAACTGATTGATCTGAAGGCTCTGCCCACCTACTCCTGCCTGAACAAACAGTCCCTGGAAATCAAGTGCAGGAGCAGGCTGGTGGGTGGGGTGGGGGGGTGCTGGGTGGAGAGCAGGGGTGAAGGGGAGAATGAGGTAAAGCGGAAGCCTCAGGAAACCCATTTTTTTTGCCCCAGCTCCTGAGCTGCTTTTTTTATTTCCGATGCCTCAGTTTTTCCATCCACAAAATGGAGCTAGTGACTTTTCCTCCCTGAGTACAAGATCTTATAAGAACAAATAAAGAAACAAATGTGAACAGGCTTTATGAACTATGAGATGCTGAAAATGTGAAGGCCACAGGAGGAAGGAAGAAGGGACTTTGACGTCCTGGATGCCAGTCTCACATGGCATGTTCCTTGGCATCCGCACACCTCTGCCTCCCTGGCTCTGTTCAGCTGTGACTCATCCAGTGGTGGGTGGGAGGACTGAGCATGTGACAGGGCCGCTGCACATCCCAGATGCGTACAAAGATGTCAGAGGCGTTGGACACATGCAGCTGCCCTGAACAGATTAAGTTGCATTGACTTTCATAGGGAAAGAAAAGCACAGTTAGAAAACAAAGGGAGACCCCCACCCCTCAGGTCCCTCCAGTCTGGCACACAGCCATCACTGGAGGTGGGGGGGGGGTGATGCTGTCTGAGTTTCAGCTGGCTTTAAAGCACACTGGGAGTGTAGAAGGAGAAGAAAACTCTTTTAAAAACAAGTCCTTTCATGTTTTGTTTCTCTTTGATTGCAAAATTAACATACATTCTTTGTAAGAATTTTAAAAATGTGAAAGCCCTATGCTTGCATCCCCCACTTGCAAGTCCCCAGAGGTCAGTGCTGTATTTTTAGTTCTCTGTTACTATATAATGAATTACCACAAACTCAGCAGCTGAAAATGACAAACATTTGTTATCTCATCATCTCTCTGTGGTAGGAGTCTGGCCAAGGGCTTCGCTGGTCCTCTGCTCAGGTCTCACAAGGATGCAGTGGGCCGTGGCTGGTGCTGGGATCTTGTCTGAGGCTCAGGACCCTCTTCCCTGCTTGTGTGGCTGAATTCATTTCCTTGCAACTATAGAACTCATGGAGGCTTAGTTTTCTTTAAGGCCAACAGCAGAACCTCTCTGATTTCAGCAAAGGCCTAGTCCTATTCTCAGAGGCTTACCTGATTAGGCCAGGCCCAGCCAGAGGAATTTCCCTTTTCATTAACTCAAGCACACACTGTTACACTGCTATTTACATTAGCACCAAATGATAATAATAAATACTTGGTACAAATCTGACAAAATTCACACAAGATTTATATGAGGAAAGCTACAAAACTCTGATGAAAGAAATCAAATAACTAAAATGGTCATTGATAGGAAGATTCATTTTGTCAGGATGTCAGTTCTTCCCAACTTGATCTATAAATTCATTGCAATCCCAATCAAAATCCCAGCAAGTTATTTTATGGATATTGACAGACTGATTGTGAATTTCATTTAGAGCTGCAAAAGACACTGAGTAGCTTACTCAGTATTGAAGGAGAGGAACAAAGCCAGAGGACTGACACTTACTGTAAAGCCACAGTAGTTAAGAGAGCGTGGTAGTGGCAAAAAATAGCAAATAGATAAATGGGATAGAGTACAGAGTCCAGAAATAGACCCACATAAATATAGCCAACTAATCTTTGACAAAGGAATAAAGGCAATACAATGGGGCAAAGATTGTCTTTTCAACAAATGGTGCTGGAACAACTAGATATCCACATATTAAAAAAAAAAAAAAGAATCCAGACACAGACTTTACACCCTTTGCAAAAAGTAACTCAAAATAGACCATAGCCCTAAATTTAAAACTTAGAACAATCAAACTCCTGGAAGATGACATAGGAGAAAACCTAGGGGACCCTGGGTACGGCAGTGACTTTCAGATACAACATCAAAGGCACAATCCATGAGAGAGGTCACTGATAAGCTGGGCTTTCATTACCATTGAAAACTTCTGCTCTGTGAAAGATAATGTCAACAGAATTAGAAGATAAGACATTAACTGGGAAAAAATGTTTGTAAAAGACACCTATGATAAAGGACTGTTACCCAAAATATACAGAGAACTCTTAAAACTCAAAAATAAGAAAATGAACAATTCAATTAAAAAATGGGCAAAAGACCTGAACAGACCCCTCATTTAGAAAAATATACAGATGGTAATTAAGAATAAGAAAAGATGTTCAACATCTTATGTCATTAGGGAATTCCAAATTAAAATCACACAAATTAAAAGGGGATACCACACCTAATAGAATGGCTAAAATCTAAAACTGATGACAGCAGATGCTGGTGAGGATGTGGAGCAACAGGAACTCTCATTCATTGCTGGTAGGAAGGCAGAATAGCACAGCCATTGTGGAAGATGGTTTGTCAGTTTCTTACAAAACAAAACATACTCTTAACATATGATTCAACAATCCTGCTCCTTGGCATTAACCCCAGGGAGGTGAAAACTTATGTCCCCACCAAAACCTGTACATAGATGTATATATGAATATATGGCTTCACTCACAATTGCCAAAGCTTAGAAGCAACCAAGAAGTCCTTCAGTAAGTGAATGGATAAACTGGGATACATGCAGATAATGAAATATTATTTAGCACTAAAAAGAAATGAACTATCAAGCCATGAAAAGACATGGAGGAAACTTAAGTGTATATTACTAAGTAAAAGAAGCCAATATATAGAGGCTACTCCTGTTTGCTCAGCTACACGACATTCTGGAAAAGGCAAAACCATGGAGACAGTAAGATCAGGGGTTGGGGGGAGGGAAAGATGAATCAGCAGAGCTCAGAGGTTTCCTTAGGGCAGTGAGTCTCTTCTGTGTGCTGCTATAATGGTTACTACAAGTTATTATACATTTGTCCAGACCCACTGAATGTACAATACCAAGAGTGAACCCTAATGTAAACAGTGGGCTTTGGGGATATGATGTGTTGTGTAGGTTCATCAATTGTAAAAAATAGACCACTCTGGTGGGTACACTGAGAGCAGGGGAGGCTGTGCACGTGTAGCACGGGGGCAGGGGGCATGACAACTCTAGGCTTCTACTCAATTTAGCTGCAAACCTAAAACTGCTCTAAAAACCATTTATTTTTAAAAGTGAATAGTTAACGATTTTAAAACAAATCTAAGGGAGTTGGTATGTCCAAGTCCAGCGTTTTTTACTGAAGATCAGCTGCCATTTAGGAAATCCAGTCTCGAGCACAGGGACAAGGGAGCCTGAGGCATGGAGACAGCCAGCACCTCCTTACATCCCACGGATTCAGAGAAGGGCCGTGGGGGTCATGTCGGCTGAACCCGCGACATTAACACACCTTCGCAGCTCCGCACGGCCCCCCACCCAGAAGCCACCCAGAAGCATTTGACAGCCGCTTGTCCCTTGGTGCCCTCAGCTCCATATTTGCTCCTGGCCAGAGAACGGGAAGTCAGGAGGAGTGTTGTGGGGTCAAATGAGGAGAGAAAGGGCACGGTGGGGGAAGTGGAAAGTGGGGTGGGCTGCACCCAAACCATGAGCAGAGTGGGAGGTGGGGCAGAGAGAGGCAGGGAAGGAAGATGGAAATTAAGAGAAAATTCAGAATGTCTTCTCATGTTTTGAAGAAAATGTCATTTCAGGCAGGACTTGGTAATTACTGTCAGTTGTGGGATGTTTCAGTGCAAGAGAACCAAATAATTATGATGTCATGAGCTCAGTGCCTTCCTCCAAATCAGCATCCAGGCGTCAGATGTATATGGTTTAAGCGCCCTTGGGAGCTTCCGTGCCTCAGTCACACCACGAGCTGCAAACGTGGCCCTCTGGGGAGCAGGAGTTTCTTCCTCCTACAGTTGTGACAATCCAATAGGACCTCCCAGGTGTATAGATGGACCCAGGGAAGTGCCAGGCTTCCAGAGTTTGGAGCCCAGAACCTCAGAACTAGACGGAAACTCAGAGCATTTAAGTTGCCTTCCATCCACTGTATACTTCCAAGCAGGCACAGGGTCTCAGCTCCAGGGAGGGGAGCTCATGCCACGCAGGGGGGTCCAACGTGAATGCTCTCAGGAAGGAAAGAGGCCTTTTTCTACTTCCTGATGGTGAAGTCATTCCACACCAAGACAAGAAGCCAACACCTTTCTAGGCAGTTTGGATCTCCAGTCAGAAAACAGCTTTGAGTCCCACTTCTGCTGTGTCCTCGCTGTGTGACCTTGGAGAAGTCACTTTGTCTCCTTGAGTCTCAGTTGCCTGTTCTACACAATAGAGATAATGCTCATCTGACCCACATCAGACGATTATTTGGAGCAATAAAGGAAGCACATTGTGAACTCTGATGTGAAGAGTTGCTGTCATATAGCTGTCAGATTCAGTTGATATCAAATTGCTCCCATATCAATACTTTTATAATACTGGAATTGAAATGGGACCTAAGCAATAAGACAGAAACTTGTTTGCTTCCCAGCACCAATGTATCAGTCTGTAAATCATTGTCTGTAAAAACGTGCTAACAGTCAGGCAGGAAAGGAAACAGGATAAGGTTAGGTATGGGGGAGACGCTCACCTCCGTATTTTGCCCCAGGGTCTTTGGAAGTGCACTGACAGAGCGTTGCTCACTGCATCTTTCCAACTTTCATTCCACCTCCCTCCAGAGTGTAGCAGCTATCCGGGCTGGATAGGGGGGCCCACCTCCAGTTCAAAGGGGGTCACAACCAGTCTGAGCCACTGGCATCACCCTCTTGACATATATGTCTCTCAACTCCATTATTAATTTAGGGGAAGGTGCATGGTCCAGCCTCAAACCACTCAGACTATTTCTCAGGCCACGTGATGAGCACTGCACAGGACCAGAGTTGCTCTGAAGTCTAGCAAAAGATTGTTGTCTGGTTGCTGAAGCAAGAGAAGCCCTCTTCCTTCTGGATATTGTCACTGAAGCATGTTTCTCTGGAAGCTGGTGGCATTCATCTTGCAATGAATGGGGGGAGCCAGCCCTCAAATGAAACAGACATGGTCAGAGTAGAGAGACAGACACAAATGTCCTTTCATCGCTGAAATACTGGATCATACTCATCCTGGAGCAAGATCTACATCTGGATTTTCTGGTCCAATAGGAGCCAATAGGCTCCTTTATTGTTAAAACCACTTTAGGTTGCAACTTTCAGCATCGCCATTACCAAATGTTGTGCAAGGAAATATAATCATTACAACAGAACTTTAAAAATCTGCAATCGGTTGAATTGAAGCTGGTAAGTGACCTGGATCCGGGTTTGATATGTTAGCATTCTTGGTTTGTGATTGTAAATCAGGTGTTTAGTAGCTAAACACCTGGGCTTCCTTGGGATCCAGATCTTGTTGACTAAGGCTGTGGCACTGGGGGCCTCAAAGGGGGATGTCAGGTGTTGAGGTGGGCTGGCTGCTTTTCGCAGCCTTCTGTGGGGTCCTGCAAGAAGGAAATAAGCCAAGGGCCAAGCGGGACTCATCTGAAAGCAGAAATTTAACTTTGCCAAGAGAGGTCTCTGATTTCTTGGCAAAATTAGACCACTGTCCTAAGCACCAAGGACCCAGGAATCTAGAGCTTTGCAGATCTGGGGAAGCCAAATTCTCTTTAAAATTCTTCCTAAGCTGTGTTAGGAGAAGAAGCGGAAGGACAGGAAGCATAGCAGAAGATGGAAGCCAACTGGGTCCTGTGCTTCCTTCTCTTGGACACGCTGGCCACAGCTAGGGACAGAGGAAATGTCACAGCCAGCCACTGGGGCAGGTTGGAGCCCGGCCATCATCCTGATTGCCCGCGGGTGATCCTGGACCGGGTTTTACTGGGTGGGATGGGAGTGACCCTGAGGCCTAGACAGGTAGAATACAGAAAGCGACAGCCCACTAGACGCATCTGGAAAGATAAGAAAGTCTCCAAGCAGTGATATCCAGTAGCCAAGAAATAATTCCTGATCAATTTACCCCACAGCTCCAGCCCAGGGCTGCCAGTGGCAAAGAACACAGCTCTCACTGATCAAGTTGAAGAATCAGCAAAGTGGTCCCTGATTTGGATTCAGGGTATTCACCGAAGGCCCCTCCAGCCACAGCAGGAAGGAGAAGCTCAATCCTGGTGTGTAGGGCCAGGGTCACGGAGAAGGCCGACTGGGGAAGATGCAGTGTGGGAGCAGGCAGGAAAAACAAGTGTGTAGGTGTGGCTGGAAGGTCCAGGAAGGGCAGTGTGGACAGCAGAGTGTGTGGCAGATGGGGGTCTGGACAAAGACCACCTGCGAGAGGACACAGCTGTCCCTCTGATGTGGGCCTGGGGTGGGCAGCAAGGGGCGCTTGTCCCAGGCACCACTCCTGGGGACTGCAGGGCTCAGAGCACAGGACATTGGTCCCTAAGCAGGGTGCAGCTGGGAAGGATGTGGGTGTAGAGTCCTTTCCCTCTAAGTCATGCCCCGTTAAGTGCCCTGTCGGCCGATGTCTCTCCCTGGCCCACACCGAGCCAGGACTTAACAAAAACCACTTTCAAGCAAACATTATACAGATCTCAACTCCACAAAAGCATCCATGCGTGTCTATATATTACACCAAATATTGCCAGTCATGTGTGTGGGGAAACAGCAGACAGAGCAGATGAAGAGAAGGCCAAAAAAGACAAAACAAAACAAAATACATATATATTTATATATATAGGCCTATATTTATTCCTATAGATGTGCCTACAAATAATCTGCACACTCCCACTTACGGAAAGCCTCTGGGCTCCGTACAGCCCAGCAGACTCCCTGGAGCGGGGAGGCAGTGAGGAGGCAAGTCGCTTTGCTTAAGGACGAGAAAACGGCCTGAGATGCAGATGGTAGTGTTTGTGGGCGCATTGCTGCTCTCCTGAGGAGAGGACCCTGACTGCAAATTCTACATGTCCAAAATCAAATCCATCCCCATCCCCTGCAGACCTTTCCTGGCGCCCCATCTAAATGAAAGGAGTCCCATCTCCCAGCCACCCAGGCCAGGTGCTGTGGGTAATCTTCCACTCGCCAAGGTGGTTTTTTAAAATTCAAGTCTTTGGTTGACACCCCTACTCAGAAAACTTTGATGGCTCCCTTCTGCCCCCTGGGTCAAGTTCAAGGCCCTCAGTGTTGCTTTCAAGGCCCCACTGAGCCTTGGCTCCCAAGCTGGGTAGAGTCCCAGTCCCTGGTTCCCCTTCTTTGTCAGCACATTCTTCCCGAATGCTGCCACACAGTGCCTGGCTGATTCTCCTTCTGCCTGAAAACCTGAGCCCCATCTCCAGAGACCTTTCCCTGATCCCTAAGATATATGGTGCCTTTGCTACATTCCCTGTCCCTTGCTGACCTCTAGGTGGCAATTGTTGATTACATGAATGTTTGTCTCCTTCTCCAAACAGTGATCTTTTTGAGGGCATTCATTTTTGTCTTTGTGTCTTCAGTACCTAGCACAGGACCTGGCAAATGTTTGAGGAGTGAATGGATGGGTGCATGGAGAGATGGATGGATGATGGATGGACAGTCATTTGGATAGATAAATAGATACGTAGATGGATGGACGGATGAATAGATGATACATGGATGGACCGAAAGATGGATGGAGGGATGTGTGGATGGATGGATATGTAGGTGGATGGACAGATGGATGATGGATGTTAGATGCCATAGGCTCCAATTTTGAGGATTTTGTAGATAGGGGAGATGGGCATACATAGAAAGAATGTGGGAGATGCTCCACAATGAAGAACAACTCTAGGCTTCTCTGCACATTCTCCTGAGAGAATCACCAGGAGGGTGGCACGGGAAGCAGATGGGAAGGCAGTGGCCTGGGCAGGCAGAGACCTGGCTCCAGGTGTGGTGCCTTCACTAAGCAGCTGTGTGAAATCGGGCAACACAAAACCACCCTGAACCGAAGATGTCTCGCCAGTATAGTTAGACTGGATGAACCAGCCTGACCTCCTCTACTCTGAAACGCCGATGGTAAAGTGCTCCACACTGGGGTGAGTTAGCCTGGGGCTGCCGGCTGAGGAGGAGCAGCCCTCACCCCACCCTCTCCGAGCTTCTTCTCCCCGATCTCTAAAATGTGCATCATAAGCCAGCGTGAGCGTCCTGGCGGGGACGCGGCCTCAGCCATAACCCAGGAGGAGCCGTGGACGTGTGCTGTCATACAGTTTGCAGGTGACAGTGGGAGTGCCAGGAGGGCTGTGTGGGCCACAGTCAGGGCCACCAGAGACGCCGTGTATCTCTCTGCTCCAGTCGTCTCCAAGGCCGGGTTTGGGCTGGGGTTCTGACGACAGTCTCTTGGGCACCTTTTTTCATTCCGTGAGAACCAAGGCTCCTGGCAGGGGAGCTGAATGGTCGCTGAAACCCAGCCACACTCCCCTTGCCAAGCCATGCTCCCGGCCATTTTCTTCACCCAAAAGGGCCCTCTGCACACCAAGCCATGTGCCCACAGGATGGGTCCAGCTGGGAGTGGGGGGACAGGTGGGGTCTTCTGCTCATTGGGTAAGGGTGCTCTATGGGCTGGTGGCAGCCAAGTTCCAGAGTGCTGAGAAAACTCCCAAAGTTCACACCCTTTGCCTCAGCGGGGCACTTAAATCCCAGGTCTGGAAATGGAGGCCCTGCGCCCCATCCTTCCTAGAGCCGGCCCGCCCACTCCCATGCCTCTGAGAGGCCTCTGCCCCAGGATGCTGGCATCTCCAGCCAGTCCTGCCTGCGGCCAGAAGCATGATGGACCGGCACTCCCTCTGGGCAGCATTCTGCCTGGCAGGCCACCTCCTCCCCATCCAGAGAGCCCGCCTACCTGTCTGCACTGCTGTCATGGCCAACACACTCCTCCAAAGAGCTGCTCGAGGCCATGGCCCCTTCCACGACTGGCACGTCCAGGACAGGGAAGAGGACCTGTGAGGGGCGTGGTGCCTGCCGGGTTCTCCGATGGCAGAGGCTGGAGGAGGCCTCCCTGTGCCAGAGGTCAGCTCTGGATAGTCACCTGCAAACCCGAGGAAAGGGTGGAGGGAGAGGTCAGGCTGGAACTGGGCAGGATGGCCAGGCTCTGAGTCCCCGCCTTGGTCAGTTATTGAAAGTGGACGATCCTGAGAAGGGCGTGCCCTCTGCTGAAGCCACCCTCTGTAGCTGCAGCAGGCCCAGAAAGGAGCGGACAGCCATGGCCACAGCCCTTGCTGGCAGGTCCCCAGGGTGGTGCATTTGAGGTCCTCCATGGAGCTGAGGAGTTGCCTGGTCCCTGACCTTTTTGTGGAAGACTCACTTCATCGGGCTTTGGAATCACAAAAGGAAGGTGCGCCATGGCTGTTTCCTCTTAGGGCTTTAAAAGCACGCATCTGTGCTCGGGTTTAAGGAATGGCAAGCACTAGCCTGGCCGTGACTGTCCCGTGAGAAACTTGATGCAGGCCTCAGGAGGGCCGCGCAAGGGGGCGGTTTCCATCCAGCTCTTACCAGGAGCTAAGCAGCAGGGTACGGCAGGCCTGAACCCACACCTGGCAGCCCATGCTTCCAGTAACCCCTGAGATCAACTTCACACTTTCACAATGCACAGATTAATGGCAGAGAGGTGTTAACAACCCGCAGAAGGGTTTCCAAAATAGAGTCAAGACATTTAGAGACTGAGTCCGTCCAGGCCTGCCCTTGCAGACTTGCCCAGCCTCCAGCTCTGGCCATTTGTAGGGCTAAAGCCTCTGCCACAGCTCCCCTGGGTAGGTAGCCTGGGCCCTACAGATTCTTGGCTGGCAGTGTGCAACAGTGTGGCCTACAAGTGCAGCAAGCCCCAAACCAAACTGTCCGGCCATGTCTTCCACCCCAGTCACTGCCTGAGCCCACCACGGCCACAGCCAGACCCCCCCTGGCTCCTCCCACCACTTCTATGCTCACAGAGCACAGTGCATAGTTCTGGTTATCCCAGCGGCCGCCTCTGGGGCTCAAAGGCACAACCCAGCATTGTGGAGGTATTAGTACCCACAGAGGTGAAGTTTAACCATGAGAGACACGGGACCAGGAGGGGCTGGCAGATGAATTCCTTGCCCTCCCTAGAAGCCCCAACCCTATTGGATTGTTCCGATGCGGGGTTCATGTGACTTCTCCAGGGACATGGAGTCACACTGAAATCAGCTCCCCTTTTCTTAGGAGCTATGGCTGGCCTGGTCCTGCATTACTTTGTATTCTTGCTCCCTCCTTTCTTGTCTCCCTTCCTTCCCCCTCACCGTTGCTTCCTGGAATGGCAACATCTCCCTCCCTCCCCAAAAAGTTTTGCTGCAAGCTCTGTATTCTATAGAATCTGAGCTAAAACAAAGCTTATTCCTCAAGAGCTAAAGCCCTCAACTGATAAGCACTAATAGCCAAGCACAGCATGGGCGCAGCATCTGGGACGTCGTCTTACAGTTCCCATCTTTGATGACAGAACCAGAGATGTGGACCTCATTTTTCTCCATGTCCTCAGACTGGGTTGCAAGGTGTGGCTGCACAGCTGTATTATGCTCCAAAGTACGACAGCTTATAAGACCACCGGAGGCACCATAGACCTCACTGTTTGTAGTGTCTTATGGGTCAAATTGTGCTCCTCACCAAAACATATGTTGGAGTCCTAACTCTGGTAACCTGTGAATACGACTAAGAGAACTCTGATCTCAAGTTCTGTATGTGTGTTGGGGAAGGGATCATTGTGAGGGGTTTTTTCCCACCAACAAGCAATTCTCTGACACCAGCTGGGTGTCCTACAGTTAACTGAATTCTGACACTATCTACTTGTAGGTAGCATCAGGTTCTATGGGTTAGGGGCTCAGTCCCACAGGAATGCCCCCCACCAGCCCCTTTGGGCACCAGTTGCAAGTTCAGGTCATCACCTGCACTTCTGACCAACCACCTAGATTGGAGGTTCCCATCACATGCCCCTTGGGTTCAATCAATTTGCTAGAACATCTCATAAAACCCAGAGAAACATTTCACTTACTAGATCTCTAGCTTATTATAAAGGATACAACTCAGAACACTCACATGGAAGAGACGCATGGGGCCCCGTGTCGGAAGAGGACAGGGAACTCCCATCCCCCTTCAGAGGTCTCCAGTTTTCCCAAATCTCCACATGTTCACCAACCTGGAAGCTACCCAAATCCTGTCCTTTGGGGTTTTTATGGAGGTTTCGTTACATAGCATGATTGGTTAAATCATGGGCCATTGAACTCAATTCTAGGCCCTCTCCCCTCTCCAGAGGTGGGGCTAAGACTGGAAGCTCCAATCTTCTAATCACTACCAGCCCCACTCCTTAGTGAGTTCCCCAAACCACCTCATTAACATAACAAAAGACACCTCTACTGCTCTCCCGACTTAGGGAATGTCAAGAGCTTAGGAAGCTTTGTGAGAGGAATGGGGTCTCAGGCCAAACACACAAGTGGCCTCATTTTGAAGGAAGGCCTTTGCAGATGTGATCACCCTACAATGCATTATGAATATGCGGGACCCTAATCCAACAGGACTGGTGTCCTTCGTGGCCCATGTCACCCTTCCCATGCTGTCCTCCCAGTGCAAGAGGAAGGGGAAGATACATGGCCTCTAATACCAGTTCCTCTCCTTCTTCTGTCCAAGTCATTTAACCACTCTCCATGTCCTCAGACTGGGTTGCAAGGTGTGGCTGCACAGCTGTATTATGCTCCAAAGTACGACAGCTTATAAGACCACCGGTGGCACCATAGACCTCACTATTTGTAGTGTCTTATGGGTCAAATTGTGCCCCTCACCAAAACATATGTTGGAGTCCTAACTCTGAGTCAGTATGTAAGTCTATAAACCAGACATATCAGAGTAGAAATGATATCACACGGACGTTGTAAGATACATAGGAGATGAAGAATGTGAAAATTCTCAAAACCCAAAAGGTACTGCCCGTTGCTCATTGTCATCGTTATGGCCATTCAACCTACCTGTGTATGACCAACTTCAGCATCGTTCAAAACTGAAACAAAAACCCTGGTGACACGTACAGTATACCCCATAACACCATAACCTCCTCAGCAACTCGTTTCCCACTGGGTATATAATTGACTCCAGAGCTCCCTAATATAATCCATCGTAAACAGAGCTTCAAAGGTAATCTTTCCCTTGTTTTGCTTTGTACGAAATAGCTATGGAGATAAAAGTAACTGTTAAAGGTACTTCTTGAATTACACTTCTACCCACAGAAGGTTCTCCTAAACCAAGGGCAGCAAAATAAAATATCACTCCCAGATTTGGCATTAATGTGTGCTCCTTTAGGTCCATTATCAAGCCAGTTTCTGTCAGCGTGCTTGCTGACATTAAACCTGTAACTTCAGAGGCATTAGCCCAGATAAACACCACCTGCCTCTTCATTTTTAAAGATGGCTTTTTGATCCCTCCAAGTTGGAAATGTTCTCCCTAGCTTGGAGACTTCTTGGAGACTGGTTTGGTGATGACGGTGGAATCCCCCTCCGGTCCCAGCCATTTGCCTTAACAGGTGTTAACTACACCCTTGATGGGAGAGAAACAGCTGTACACTGCAGCGTGGGAGGAGGTGGCAGTTTGCAGCTCAGTAGGCAGTGGCTGGAGAGCTTGCTAGCCACATGGGCGCCATTGCTGGGCTTCCCCTCCCTGGTGCTCCCCACCCTTGGCAAACAGGCTCCCTGGTGTCTCTGCAGGGCAGAGAACCACTGAGGGGCTGGACACAGGAGGAATCCCACAGATTCGCCACTTTCATCCTCTCCATATGCTATTTTTCTATCTCCTTCCCCCCAAAGAGTCTGGTCTGTGGAACTGGTATGCTGCAAAACCCTCAGCTAGCCATCCTGGAAGTTTTTTTTTATAGGTCTGTGGCATTCTCATTTGGTTGCAGTACTAGCCCTGACTTGATGTGCTCTCTATCTATCCCACTTGATGTGCATTTAGATTCCTCCCAAAAAACATTTATGCATTTGGTTATATTTGCTGCCCAGACCTCTAGACCTCCTGGCAGTGTTGTTCAATATACAGAATATAGGTTACATTATTATTTTTCCTAATGTTAGGAAAAAAAATCTCACTTCAAAATACATATGGCCTGAGGAATTGTCACCTCGCACTCCGGTGACATCCTAGATCTGCCTTGACTCTCTCTCCCCAGACTCAGGTGAATGCTTATCAAACAAAGCATATCCAGAGAATTTTCTTGATGTCCCTATAAATTAGGCATTTCTACACCAAGCCTTGTACTTTGAGAGTAAGGATAAGGTGGGCACACTGGTCGCACCTCATTTGCTGTGTCACATCCCACTGGAGACTCAGTTCCCCTGCATCCCCCACACCCTCCAACCCCATCTGTTAAGTGAGGTCCCCTACTTGGTAATATCCAGTCCTTGTGTGTTCTGGGGCTCTGAAATGCCAACTGTGAGTCCCCGTGTTGTGGATAGAATGTGTCCTCTAAAATGCGTATGTGGAAGCCTTAATGCCCAGCGTGGCTATATTTGGAGATGGGGCCTCAAAGGGAGTATTGAGAGTAAATGAAGTCTTATAAGTTGGCCCTTGATTCCACAGGATTTGTGTCCTTCTAAGAAGACACATCAGAGAACTCAAGCTATCTTTCCCCACCATGTGGGGACACATCGAGAAGTCCAGGAAGAGAGCTCTTGCCAGAAACCAAATGGGCCACACCCTTGATCTTGGACTTCCAGCCTGTACAACTGTGAGGACACAAGGCTCTGTTGTTAAGCTGCCCAGTACCTTGTTTCGGCAGCCTGAGCAGACTAAGGCAGATGATAACTATTCTAGTTCTACAGATAAGAAACACAAGTCCAGAAGAGTGACATAGAGTCTTAAAGGATGAGTGAGAAATTCATGAGCTAGGGGAAGGGGACACTTTTCAGCCAGAAGGGCGAGGGCCTGAGGTACAGAGACCAGTATGTGCAGAGCCTGGGTGGTGCCCAGGGTGAGGACTTGGGGTGTCAACCTAAGGCAACCATATGTTTTGAATAAAAAACTGGGACATATGGTCTGGCATGAATATGTCAATGAGCCTAATTCCGGGAAATCCCAGTTGTGAGGGTGTAGCCTGCATGCCTCGTAGACCTCAGGCCTGAGAATGTCAGTGGGCTCCACCTCCTGAGCAATACTTGAGGTTCTTCTCGCCTGATCACAGTATTATGAAGACAACCAAAGGAAACAATTGAGAAGTGTTGAAGGCCACCATGACATGAGCTTACCAAGCATCAGTAGGAAAACCAATGCGTGTGCACTGTTCACTGCGCTCTCTCCTCTGTGGGAACTGGGATATGTCATATCCTTTCCCTCTCTCTTCCCACTGTTCTCTGTGTCAACCCCAAACCTACTTTATTTCAGGAAGATCCACAGGGAACGTCCCAGGGTCTCACTGGAAAGGAGTTCTCAGCATCTTCGCCTGCACCTGTCTTCCAAGGCTGCTTCTCTTGTTCTCTGTGGCCCTGTCTTTTTCTGGTCTTAAATAAATGTCTGAAGGGACAGCTCCCCTCCTGTGCAAATGGGCACCTCTATTTCTCTGGGCAGGCATTGCAAGAGTCTTGACTTGGGGGTTAGAAGAAAAGGAAGTCTGGGCTGATTCTGTGAAAGCTTTCCCCATTACATAAAGTCCCTTCAATGATAATTGCTGACGGTCCCTTTACAAACACCCCACCTTCCCCCAAGCAGCTCGACTTAAAAACCATCTGCTGACTATTTCCCTGGGGTTTGTTCCTTAACTCTCCATGCCTGGTATATTGCATATGTGCAGATACACATGCACACACACACACACACTTAAAATCACAAACATTAATTGAACACTATGTGCAAGACAGTGAAGGCCTCGTTGGAAATGATCTCTGCCCTAAGGCTGTGGCAGTCTCTTGGAAAGAGAATGTGTAAATATGTGAAAAACTAATTTGCAAAGCAAGAGTTAAATAATAATAGTGCTAATGGAAGAGAATCCCTCACACAGAGACAGCTTAATCTTTAATAAAGCCATCACCCCACTTGCCCATTGGGTTCTCACAACAGCTCTGAGAAATGCTCAAGGCGAATACAGCACAGCCATAAAGGATGGCTGGAGGGGGCGAGCTACTGGGATTCTCAGCAGCAAGAAGGATGACCGGCCTCTCAGAGCCACGAGCAAGAACAAGTGGTTCGTTTGTAGTCTTGGCAGCCTGTCTGTATCAAATTAACAGCCTAACAAATAGACCTTGATTTTGGTGGTTTAAAAATGGGAGCAGTGTTGATTTACTCAGTGTCTGACTTCTGCAAAAATCATACCAGTTGAGCTTCAGAGCACTCTATTCCCTGTCTCCTGGGGTAAATTGACTTCTAAATGAATAGCTAAAGCTCAAATCTCTGTAAGCAGGATGAAGGCTAAAAAGAGGACCTGCTTCTATGTACCATGTGGATTTCTGAGGGGTTCTGTCTCTGACCATTTTCAGGCTGTAGACATTGAATCCTAACTACCCAGCAGGCATCAGATAGCCGGTGGAGACCAGGCCCTGGGAGAGCAGACTCAAGGCCCAAGACACTCGGGCAGGGCAGCTCCTGACCCGGTACTGGAAGAACACGAGGACAGCCAGTCCCCACCCCGCTGCCACTTTCTTTTCTCCTTCTCCCTTACCTTTTGCACATAAAGGAGGTCTGGATCAAGTGCTAAGAACGGTGGTTCTGGTCTTTGTCCTGGAGACGCTCTGGGATAAAAGATGCCAGCAGAATGCTCATAGGTAGGATGTGGATCGCTTTATCCCTCCTCTGTCCATCTATCTTCACTGCACCAAACATCTCACAAGCATTTCCCACCAGTTCCTTGTACTCTGCTGGATGCTGCCCAAGAGAAGATATAAATGAATCTGATAAGGTCCCTATGATCCAGCAACTGTGCTCCTTGGTATTTACCCAAAGGATTTGAAAACATATGTTCAGATAAGAACATACACATGGATGTTGATAGCAGCTTTATTTATACTTGTCAGAACTTGGAAGTAATCAGTATGTCTTTCAGGAGGTGAGTGGGTAAATAAACCATGGCACATCCAGGCTATGGAATATTATTTAGCACTAAAAAGAAATGAGCTAGCAAGCCATGAAAGGACATGGAGGAAACTTAAGTGCATATTACTAAGTGAAAAAAGCCAATCTGAAAAGGCAATGTACTGTATGATTCCAACTATATGAAATTTTGGAAAGAGCAAATCAATGGAGGCAATAAAATATCATGGTTGCCGGTGGGGAGGTCGGGGGTGAATAGGCAGAGCACAGGAGATCGATGCCAGTGAAACTACTCAGTGTGATACGATAATGATGGATATATGCTATTCCATACTTGTCAAAGCTCACAGAATGTACAACACCAAGATTGAATCTTAAAAAATTATGGTCTTTGGGTAATTACAATGTGTCAGTGTAGGTTCTTGCTTGGGAAAAAAGAAGTACTATTCCAGGGAGTGATATTGATGAAGGAAGCTCAGTTTAGTTGTAAATCTAAAACTGCTCTTAAAAAAAACAGTCTTTAAGGAAAGAAAGTCTATGAAAATAAATAAATAAATCAGCAAACTAGAAATCGAAAAGATGTCCTCAACCTGATAAAGAGCACCTATGAAAAGCTTATAGTTAACATCATATTTACTGGTAAAGGCTGAAGGCTTTCTCCCAAGGACTGGAAACAAGGTGAAGATGTACACTGCCATACCCAGATTCAGTGAGATCCAAGCCGATGCAAGGAGAAAGGAGGAGGAGGAGGAGGAAGAAGAGAAAAGCATATGGATTGGACAGAAAAAAAGTAAACTGCCTTTATTTACATACAACAGAATTGGCTATGTAGAAAACTGTAAAGAATCCACAAAAGAAGCTACTAGCTCAGCACACACACAAGAAACAAGATCTATATACCAAAGCCAACTATATTTCTATATACTGGCAATGAATAATCAGAAATAGGAACATATATATTCATATGTAATATAAATAAATATATTTATTTAAAATAGTATCAAAAGCATGAAATACTTAGTGATAAATCTTTAAAAATATTCAGGTTTCTATATGCTGAAAACTACAAGACACTAATAAGTGAAATCTAAAGAAGACCTCAATAAGTGGAGAGGCACACAATGATCACGGATCAGAAGACTCAATATTGTTAACATACCAGTTTTCCTAAAATTGACCTATCTATACATTCTAAGTAATACTAATCTATATCCCAACAGGCTTTTTTGTAGAAATTTACTAAAAATGTGTATGGAAATGCAAAAAAGCTTAAATAATTTAACAATTTTGAAAAAAGAACAAAGTTGGGGGAATCATACTATTTGTTTTCTAAGACTTAATATAAAGCCACGATAATCAAGATAATGTGCTGGTTTAAGAAAAAACGTATAAATCAATAGGACAAAATAAAATCCAGAAACAGATCCATACATATATGGTCCATTGATGTTTTATTGAGGTGAAAAGGTAATTTGCAAGCAAAGATTAGTCTTTTCTACAAATGACGCAAGAACAAGAATTGGGTATCCACACGCAAAAAAAAAAAAAAAAAAAGAACTTCAACCCATACCTTGCTCCATATAGAAAAAAATTAACTCAAAATATATCTTAGACCTAAAACAATAAAAACTCTCAGAATAAAACATTAAAGAAAATCTTTTGACCTGGGAATTAAGGAAAGCTGCTAAGACACAAAAGCAGTAATCAAAACAGGAAAACAAAATTGAACTCCATCAAAATTAAAAATTGCTCCTTGAAAGACACTTAAGAAAATTCAGAAACAAACCATAGGCTGGGCAAAAATAGTTTCAAAACACATATATGATAAGAGGCTTATGTCCAAAATATTTCTGAAATCTCAAAATTCAATAAAACTAGCTAATTTTTAAATCAGGCAAAATATTTAAACAGACACTTCAATGAAGAAGAAATATGGATGGTAAATAATCACATGAAAAGATGTTTAACATCATTAGTCATTAAGGAAATACAAATTAAAACTACTACACTGAGATCCCACCACATACCCATAAGAATGGCTAAAATTAAAAACGTATACTGACAATATTAAGCACTGGGAGAGATACAGAGCAATTAGAACTCTCACACTCTGCTGGTGGATGGTCACTTTGGAAAACAGCTTACACATATGCTTGTCATATGATCCAGTCATTCCACATCTAGGTATTTGCCCAAGAGCAATGGTAGCATACATCCATTGAAAGAGTTGTACATGAATGTTCTTAGAAGCTCAATTTACAATAGCTCCAAATGGGAAATAGCCCAGATGTCCTTCAATGGGTAAATGGTTGCATTCAACCATGGGCTCAGCAATAAAAAGGAATGAAATACTAGCACATGCAACAACATGGATGAATCTTAAAAGCCTTGTGCTAAGAGAAAGAAGCCAACCATGAAAAGCCACTGCACGATTTCATTGATTTGCCACTCAGAAAAAAGGCAAAACTATAAGGGCAGAAGTCCAATCAGGGGTTCCCAGGGGCTGGAGGTGGGAGGTGTGGCTGACTTCAAAAGGGACAAGAGGGAACTTCTGGGGGCATTGCAAATATTGTCTTGGTCATGGTGATGTTTACATAACTATACATTTGGAAAATCTCTCAAAATTGTATCCCTAAATTTTATGATATGTCAATTACATCTCCATAAACCTGAATTTAAAATATTTTTATTATTACCGTATTCAGAGACTGTTTCCTCTTTTCTTAACAAAAACTATTAAAAGGGAGAAAGGAAGCATTATTTATGCTAATTTCTTCTGATTAATATATGACTAAATGCCATAGTTTTGTGTCAAGAAAACTTTCACATGGTACATTATGTACATGACACCTGACAAGAGTCACTGCTTCTATGACGGTCCCTGGCACAGAATAACGATGAGGAAAGAGGCATACTTATCATCACTAATCAGCTCCTCACCCAGACGTCCTTCGCCAGAGCGAGGGGAGGTCAGCAGGGCCAGTGCTGTTATTGTTGCCATTTTATAAATGCAAAGATTAGGTTAAAGAGCTTGTTAAAGGTGGCACAGCTGGTCAGTGGAAGGGAGAATGGGCAGGCAGGAGGAAAACTTGCTTAAGGACCTGTGGTCTACTTCCCGTGCTTCCCACGCACCAGCTCAGTAGAGGTGAGAGTGGTGCCCGCATCCAGGGCCTGGGGCCTGTGGCAGTTTGGGCCCCAGGGTGACAGACACAGGGACACACCAGACGCTGTTTCTGCAGCCTTTTTGCTCTAATGGGTCTTGAAGTGGAAAAAGCTCCCCTGGAGACAGATGCCTGAACCCATCTGCTCCTTACTGCTGTTGTGTCTCAGCCAGCTGCCAGCCGGGCCAGGACAGCAGGCACCAAGCTCCCGGAACAGCCCAGGACCCCCCACCCCAGGGCAGGCCTAAGACCCTTCTGCTCGGTGTCCCAGTCCTGAGGGGCTTCCCTTTCCCCCAGGGCCTCAGGGAGGCTCCAGGGCCCCTGTCGGGACAAGGAGGCCTCCTAGGGCCACCTCACGCCTTGGGAGGCTCCATCCTGTTCATCCCAGGCAGCCTTTCCCGAAGCGAGGTGCTCTCACCACCAGCTCTGAGGGATCATCGGGGGGTATTTTCAGAAGCGTTCTGGGGAGGGAAAACGATCTGCAGGAAATTCTGGGCTAAACAAAGTGTCATGGTTGAGTCCCCTAAAACAATAGGTTGAAGTCCCAACCCCCAGTACCTCAGAGTGTGACCATATTTGGAAAAAGGCTTGTTGTAGATGTAATTAGTTAAGATGAGGTCATACTGCAGTAGGGTAGGTCTTTAATCCAACATGACTGGTGTCCTTATAAGAAGACGTGCAGGGAGAAGATGCCACGTGACAAGAAGCATGAGGCGGAGACTGAAGGGCTGGCAGCTGCAGGCTGAAGAATGAATGCCAAGGTCGCCGGCCGCCCCAGAACCGGAAGAAGTCGGGACAGATTCCCCCGGGGAGGGGCCCAGCTGACACCTGGGTTTGGGTCGTCCAGCCTCCACAGCTGTGAAGGAATAGGTTTCTGTTGTTTTAAACCGCCGGGTCTGTGGTGCATTGTCAGGCAGCCTGGGGGACTTTGAGAAGTGACCTGCACGGACTCCGAGGGGGAGCGAGTCAGCTGCATTTTCTCAACTTACTTTACCACAGAAAAATATTGGTCTTCCGTGAAAGGATCTTTGGGAAATGGAGCTTTTCAGGACCCATCTATGGTACCCCAGGAATGACATAGAATGAGGGCCCAGGTTAGGTCCATACAGTCTGGGTGTATGGACCCACAGGCGCACCACCAGGCCCCACGGAAAGCCCTGCTCCTGTTCGGTGAAACAACGAACGAATGAATGAGCCCCTGACTGGCAGTGACATCATCCCACTGACAGATGACTGACCCTCCGCCTCAGGGCTCACCCCACGGGAGGCACCACAGCGCATTTGCTCGCCTCTCTGGCCCCGTCTCCCACTCTTCCCTTACCCCTTGCACACCAAGGCCTTTAGCTGCCCCAAACTAAAATGTGCCATATTTCTCTACTCTGGGCCTTTGAACATGCTGTCCCTGCTGCCTAGGATACCCCCCTCCCACCCCAAACCCACCCTTTATCCCCTTGGTGGATCACCACTCATTTCTCAAGGCCAAGTTAGGGCCAATGGGAGCCTCACGCAGCCCACAGCCTCTTCCGAGGCACCTTACCAAGGACCCTAACACAGGTCTCCAGCCGTGGCCCCAGCTGCAGTGGGACCCAGGGAATGTTCCTCAGCACCCCCAGGCCCAGTTCAGTCTGGCCCTTGCCCTGACCTTGGGCAACTTGCTTTGCTCTTCAAGTTTCTGTTTTCTCATCTCTAAACAATACTTATTTGCAAGACTTTTTAAAAAATAAAATAATGTATAAAAGGTGCCAGACATGTACTAGATGTAAATGAAATAGTGTTATTAATACTGCTTTGCTTATGGCGTTTGTTTAGGAGCACGTCATGCCAGCTTGACTGTGAGGCCCCGAGTGCAGGGACTGTGCATGTCTTTCCTCTCTGAGTTCCAGCACCCAGCAAAGCACAGGATCACAGAAACTAGTGTTTGCAAACAGAACCAGAGGGCCATCACCCAGGGCAGTGCAGGCTGCGGAGAATGCTGTTAGGCCTCCTGCTGTTTCACAAGCTTCTGCTATGACTCGGGTGCACCAGGAGCAGGGACACTGCCAGGCCCGAAGCCATCCTTTGCACCTTTCCCCACCGCCTGGAGCCTGACAGCTGAGGAGCAGGTGGTGATTGTGAGTCACGGGGCATGTGTGCACCACAGCCTCCCCCAGTGTCCATGCAGCATTCCCTCCAGCCTGGGCACCCACTAGAAGAGCAGGCAGCCCTTCCTGTCCAGAAAGTCCCTGTCATTTACTGAAGCAAGGTGGAAATCCCTGCAGCAGATCCGGTGGAAAGGAAGTGCCTGGGAAGTGGGCAGGCTGAGAAGCCGCACAAGCTGCACAGCTTCCTGCCGCGGGGTGAGGTTCCCTGCCTTTGCATCTGTTAACTCCTTTCATTTTCCAAACTTGTTTATGCTGCATGTCCTAACGTACCGATGAGCGCCGTATACAAAAACACGCACTCATTAAACAGATATTGAGCGCCTTCTGTTCACCAAGCTCTGTGGAAATAATAGAGACAAAGTAAAAATTAAAAATTCTCACACTTGAGAAATATGTTGGTTAAGGCACAAGTTAAATGGCTAAGACAAAAAGTCCTCAAATACATTGGCCCAAGCCATAAAGGAGTCTATTTTTCTCTTTTGTAACCATCCAGAGGTGAATTCTGCTTCACAAAGTCATTCAGGGAACCAGGTTCCTTTTATCTTTTTTTTCTTATTGTGGTATAACTTATGTATGATAAAGTGTAGAAATCTTAGGAGGGCAGCTCCCTTAATTTTTAATTATGCACACGCCTGTGTAACTACCACCCAGATCAAGGCACAGAACATTTCTAGCACCCACGGCCCTCCTGTCTTACAGCTTATCATACCCTTGGTGTTATCTCTGTGCCATGATCAAGATTAACTCACACCATGACCTTCACATTCCAGCCCACAAGAAAAGGTGAGGTTGGGGAGGTGGGAAGCACACTATTTCCTAATAAAAAATGTGATCTAGAAATTGGATGTGTCACTTCTGTCCATACTCTTAGTCAGTGGTGATATGGGCTGCCAGAGTAGCTGGGGAAAACTGTCTCTAGTTGGGCAGCCCCCTGTGCCAAAAGAACTCAAGAGGTCCTATGACTGAGAAGAAGAAACGGAGAATGGATCCCAGGGCGTCAAGTAAGCAGGGTGAACAGCAAGACAGCACACATAACTGGCCCCCTGGAGCCTATTGAGGGGACACATGGGGCAGCCGCAGGTCGCAGGTGGGCATGAGAATCTGGCAGAGGGGTGGTTGCCAGCCCTTGGGCTGTGAGGCTTTTGAGCTGCATGGTTGGAGGGGCACCAACTTCTCCCCTAGCCTGAGCAGAGGCCAGGGTCCAACATCACTATGACATGGTGGGATTTGGGCTCCAATTAAGCCCTGCCAGCTCAGCATCCAGGATTAGGAGACACCGGTCCCCCCTGTGTTATTACCTGGGGCTGGGGTGAAGCCCTATTATTACAGTCTTCACAGCATGGCCACCTCGGGAACCTACCAGAACTGATGGCCTCACGCTCTTGGCTTTAGCCAGTCTCCATGGGGGTTTGCAAAAAAGCAACTCATCGGGAACTGGTCTTGGACGAATTCACCCTTCTTTATAAAGCAGTCCCTTAGTAGTGAGGGTCACAGTCAGCGTACACTCTAGCAGTAGCAGCAATCCATTAAAGCAAATTCCGTGTGACAGGAGCTCTAGAGGTCCAGAATGAGTGCTCTATACAGAAGGCCATCAGTGCAAAGGGAAACTGAGTCATAAGGGAAGAAGGAGCAGTTCGGTGCAAAGGGAAAAGGACATGAATAGTGGAGGAACATCATGGGCAAGGTGCCCAGGGGTGTGAGAGGAGGTGCAATTCTTCCCTTAACAAACAAAAATTAAATATACATAGGGGAAGAAAATAATAATAATAAGCTTATGGTAATACAGGTCTATTACAGTAAGCATTAAATTTATCTGGCCCTAGCTTTCCTGGAAGTCAAAGCATAAAGGAAACCCACAAGATTATATAATTTTCACTACCTGATATAATACTCAAGCGTGTCAAGAGTGGTATCTTCCCAAGTGTTACCCAGCATATACTTGGTGTTAAAATTAAAAAGAATTCACAATTACAGGCAAGCTGGGCAGAATGAGTCTACTATACTCTCTTAGAAAGTCTTAGCAACCAATGTTATATTAGGGGCAGCAATAAATAGCATGATTCTAAACAGAATCCAGCAGAGAACCAAACTACATATAATTAGATAACTAACCATACCTTATATCTGATAACTCATATATTACTTAGGGGTTTAGGCTAAACTGCTAGGTCAAAGGTCTCCAAATACAGTTGGCTTAAAATAGAAATGTATTTCTCTTTTCACATAGCAGTCTGAAAGTGGGCCCTGGGCCAAGGCAGGTGTTTGCTCAGTGAGGTCATTTAGGGACCCAAGTTTCTTCTGTCTGGATGCTTCCCATCCCCTGGGCTGTCGTCACTGTCCACATGGTGGACCCTGGCTCCCAGAACCACCTGCACATCCCAGCCCAGGCGGGGCAGAAAGAGTGAGCAGGACAAGTGATTTATGTACTTAAAAATATAATTTGGAAATCACATGCACCACTTCCTCTCTCACCCTATTGGCCAAAAGTTAATCATAGGGACACAATTAGCTGCAAGGAAGGTTAAGAAATGTGGTCTGTGGTGGTGTGATTATGCGTCTGGCTAACCCTCAGGGGCTCTTATTGCCAAGAGGAAGTTAGGCAGTAAGACATCTCTGCCTCACCACCTAAATGCAGGTCTTCAGAGAGATGAACCAATCGGACACCAAAGAAATAAGGAGCGCACTAAGGCACTAGCCAACGGGTTCTAAAGCTTTATGTTTCTTTTAAAGAAAAATCCATTTGTTGCCTACTCTCAGTAATTGGTAAAGAGAGCATTAGAACCATTCAATAAGGCCTTGATAAACTCTGCAGGTAGCAGTTTTTCTCCTCCATTCAGCCTTCTGCCAAGATAAAGGTCTACTCAAGCAGGTCGTCACGGTGACAAGCTTATTTGCCCTCTTCTATCTTCTGCCAAATCTGGTTTAAACCCAACTGGGCTGCCTCACACAACCTAACTCACCCTTTGTGTTTGGCAGACTATGACAGCCTCAATACTACCATAGGGCAGAGACTTGCCCGTGTTCCCCAGCAAGTCCCGGGCAAAGCTGGGGGCAGAGCAAAGGGACGGAAGCAGGAGCTGCCTGGCTCACAGCTCCTGCAGTCACTGTGCACAGACAGTACCAGCCACCGAGCTCCTCAATTCCTGGGAACTTGTTATAAATGGAATCCTCCGCCCCACCATGAGCAGCACTGGGGCTGAAGGAGTGGCTCTGTGACTCATGGAGACCTGAAGTGGCTGCCCAGAGGACACCAAAACAGGAGATGGTCGGGAGGGAGCGCATAGCTGCAAGCTGAAGTGGCATTTGATGAGGTGCCAGGGACTTAGGGCAGGAATTCCAGCACCCTCCCACCCGGGGCACCTCGCCCAGAAGGGATGAGGCGTGGGGCCCGAGGGGGCCCCTCCAGAGGATGTCTTCTGTGCAGCAACAGGAGCACAGACCATAGGCATAGTCCCAAGACCACGGACGTGAGCCTTCGTGAAAATCTGGCTAATGTCTCCCTTCTCCCCAAAGATTTTAAGTTCCATAAGAGCCTGGCACAGAGTAGGCGATCAATAAATCTACCAGTCCCCCCAACTCAGGCCTCTTCTGGAGCCATGGAGCAAAACATATATTGAGTATCTTGCTATCTGCAAAAAACTGAATTAGGTATTTCCCTACATGGTATCTTCATTCTTAATAACCTTGAGAGTTAGGCACTACCAGTACGATTACCCTCACTGGGATGGAACAGAGCCCTGTCGCCCCGCCGGGACACTATGCTCTAGCCTCAGGATTACAGACTTTCAGAATGCGGGAGCAGATGGGACCCCAAGACCCCTCAACCTCTCCAACGTGGGAAGAAGAGAAAGCCAAGGGCTGGCACCGTGAGAGAGGGCGAAGGGAAGGAAGGCTCTGGCTCCCACTGAGCGCTGCAAGGTGCCGGGTCCGTTCTCGGGGCTTCACCATCTTCCCTTCCCTCTGTCCTTACACCAACCCTGGGAGCTGCGATCTTGTTACGCCCATTTTACAGAAGAGGAAAGGGGCCGGGAGAGGTTGACAAGGTGCCCAAGTCCCTCTGCTTACAGGTGGCCAGGCAACATTTGAACCCACGTCAGCCTGTCTGCTGAGCCCGGCTCTTTCTGCTTCTGTGGACTCAACACTTGAACTTTGCTAGGCACTGAAGTCTGTCCCTCCAAATTCAGGCGCTGAAGCCTTACCCCACGTGGCTGTATTGGAGACGACTGCGGTTAGAGGAGGCCACAGGGGTGGAGCTCTGAGCCCGTGAAGCTGGCACCCTTATACGAAGAGGAGAGACAGTAGACCGTTGTCCCCACCGTGGGAACGTAGCAAGGAGGAGGCCGTCTGCAAGCCAGGAAGGGGTGCTCACCAAACACTGACCATCCTGGCCTCAGACTTCCAGCCTCCAGAACAGTGAGAAAATTAATTTCCGTTGTTAAGCCACCCAGTCTCAGTGTTTTGTTATGGCCGCCCAAGCAGACTAATACAGATTTTTCCAGCACCAAATAGCTCTGTGGTGAGTAGAACAGTTCTTAAGGACTCCTTTCCCCACTATTCAGTATTTTAGGGGAAAAAATGGGTTTACCATCTCCCCAGGACATCATAGGGTTCATAGAGGAACTGGGAATTTCCACAGGGCCAGGCCTGCTGGCTTAGCTTCCTCACAAAGAATCTGTGGGATACAAGTACCCCCTGAATCCCCTAAAGCATCCAGAACCCCCTAAAGCCATCCTTCGCGGTCTGAAGATCCTGCCTTACAACCACCCGGCCTTATCACACGCCTCCCCCACCCCAACCGCTGCCGGGCCCCCAACCCTGCCTCCAGAGGGCAACCGCGAGTTCTTTGGGAAGGCATCTATCCTGGGAAGAATCTCTCCATCTCCCCGGCTAACACAGAGCAGTCCCACCGCGGGATCGGCGCCGCGGAACACCCAGGAAGGATTGTCATCTCCCCCGTTTCCCTAGGACACTGGGCTTTGTGGGTGCCCTGGCCTGCTGAGTAGCCGTTGTGATTAAACCCCATCCTTGGTCTTGCCACATGAAGACCACGGGTCCCATGTCCCTTTGCTAATTATGTTCATTGAAGTACAGTGTAAGCAAGTACATTTGAATAAATTTTGTTAAGTAAGTGAAATCAGTTCATGGGCAAACAATTAAATGCAAGATGACAACTAAATAATTAGAGCAATTTGAATGCCTCAGAGGGAAATAACGCAGAAATGAGGAGGAAGGAGGGGGAAGGGAGAGGCTGTACATTTTCCCTCTTGTCTCCCTCCCCCACAGACCCATCCGGTTCCCTTCAGACTGGAGCTCGGTGATGAAGGCCGGGTACCAGGGCTGGAGACTCAGAGCTGCCACGCCAAGGGCCCTGCGGCCCACCGCACTTCGTCACATCTCCACTGAACTGTGCCCAGCAGGGCAGAACCTGGGAGCGGGAAGCGTGTTCGCCTCTGGGCGAAGCCGGCCAGTTCTTTCCCCACAGACTTGTGACCTGGTTTCAGGATTCCCCAGGGCTCTGATCTCACCCTCCTTGGGACTTCACAGCAGGTTTGCTGGTGAGCTCCAAGTCAGTGCCTTTTCAGGGTGCTTCATCATTTGGATACATTTTCAAAATGCTTCCACATTCCACGTCTCATCTCTGCTTCACATTATGCTGAGAAGCACATATTATATGTAACCAACTCCATTCCACAGAAAAGGAAAATCAGGCTCCGAGAAGCTAATTAACTTGCTCAGGATCAAGTAACTAGTAAGTGACCAAGCAATGATTCTAACTCAGATCTTCCGGACTCCATATCCATAAGCTCTTTCCACCCTTCCAAGATGCTTACAGCACCTCATGTATACACACATATGTACGTCTTACTTGGCAGAATCCACACAAATTTGAAGCTGGGCGCAACTCAAATTCACCCTCATTCTGAGTGTGCGAGTTATGTGTGCCCTTTGAAGGAAACTATTTGCACCTGCTTCCAAGAGGGATCTGAAACCAAGAGGTAATGCCTGGGAAAGAGCCTTGTAAATCGCAGAGCTACACAAATGTGGGGAGACTGTGAAGTCAAGGTCGCTGTCTGTGTGTCAGCAACCAGGAAATGGGGCTGAAAGCCCAAGTTCACACCCCAAGGCCATCTCGGGCTCTGTCCGGGCTCTGCCCAGCTGAGAGTCCCCACCTCATCCCTTCCACATCCTCCCCATGTCCTAAAGCCTCCACTTCTCCATCAACAAAAATACAACTTAAAATGTATTTGATGATTCCCAGCAAAGAAGATAACAGCACCCCAGCACTTAGTGGGAATCGGTTCTGCCCGAGCAAATCCTCATGACTGTCAGCAGGGTCACACACTTCTTCAAAAGTGAAAAATGATCCTAGCCTTCTCAACAGACATTAAACCAGAAATGCAGTCCCAGATCTACATTCTGAAGTGTTCCATATAGCATTCCACTGGAAATAGGAATGCTTTTGCTTTTTATCAAACGCACGAAGTAGCGCATTTCTGAGCTCTTCGAGTGATTTCTATTTTTTCATGGATGTGGTACAAAGGGGTACTACATGAGATTTATATGTAATTCTCTTACAAATGTTTTTCCTAATACCTAATTATACCATTCAAACCCAAGTACATTGTCTTCTAAATTTCTAAGTGGTTTAATAATAGAATTGCTTCATTAACTCTGATATGTGCTTGGGAATCAAGCAAAAAATATTAAAGAGCCAGAAAAAATAAGCAACTACGGCCACGTATCCCTGAGCTTTAGACCCCTGTGAACTTGGTGGCTAAGGTAATCCAGTCAAAAAGCCATTTCTGGGAGCCCTCTGGCTGGGGGCAGCCGGGGAGGCGGCTGTCACAGAAGGGTTGCCCCAGTGCTTCTGCTCTTCCCAAGCCAGCCCCTCCCCTTCCTTGTGGGGACGGAGGCCACCCTGTCACTCCCATCCATTCTCCCCGGCTCTCCTCCCTCCCTGGATGGAACAGAGCGCCACCCTCCACGGTAACACAGGACCACACCAGGAAGACATCTTTGAGTCCCTTCTCCCTCCTGCCCCAAATCCAGTCCTCGACCCTGACCTGTTTAGATTTCTGCACATGTCTCTCATGCATAGGGAGCTGGAGAAATGCAGGCACCCAAGAGTGGTGGGGATCCCTGTGTCTGTCCATTTTTTTGCACTCAGAAAACAAGAACCCAGAGATGGACTTAATCAAAGTGACATCAACTAAGGGGCCAAACCAGGGCCAGGACCCATGAGTTCTGGCCTTGCCCACGAGGGCACTCTTCTCTCCTAGCGGTGGGCAGTTCCTTTCTTCCCCCACAAGCTCCTGCCCTCCCTGGGCATGCTCACATGGATGCCCACCACCTCCTACTTGGCCACCCTCCTGCATTTTCATCCCACTCATGTCCCACCACAGTCTGGGCGGTAATGTCTCACTTATTCTCCCACCTGGACTCCCTCAATGTCTCTCAGTTGCTGCAGGCCAAATAAAGTCCCCATGCTTTCACCTGGCATTCGAGAACCTCAAGATTTATACCCACTCCACTCCCACTGCTTCTAACACAATCCCCCACCTGGGGGTCTGTGAGCCCACCCTGCTCTTGGCCTCCTTCAGTCTCATTCTAGTCCAACACAAATGACCTGTAGCACCCCAGGCCCTCTGCGACCCCTCCCACACACTATGGCTTCTGCTCCTCTGCACAGTTCTCGTGGGCAGGCCTTCACTCTGCAGGGCTGCAGGCTCTGTCAGGTGGGAGCCACACCTCAATTAGTAACTTTCTCTTTGGACCCAATGCTTAGCACACATCAGACATTTAACAACCAGGCCCGTAATCAAAGTAGAATGAGTGAATTAAGTGACTTCCTTCTGAAGAGTGATAGTTCTCTGCATATTAACTAAACTCCCTTCAAATTGTCACTGTGATCATCGCCTAGATCGTGAAGGATTTTCAGTTGGAAGAGTTTCTAAAATAAGCCTAGACTCTGAAAACATTAAGTAGGACGATACTTGTACTTCATCTGTAAGACAGACCCAAGCTGAGGACTTTCTGCAGAGAGTCAGCAAGGAGCCCCCCCAGAATGGGGGTACAGATACCCCCCACTGAGTCAAGAGAACCAGCCCTATTCTCAGTGGCTATCCCCCACCCTACCTCTTCTACTGTGTAAAGATTGAACTGGTGATGGGGAAGGCTAAGGGACAAATGGCCAGTGACAGGGGCCTCACAGCCCAGTAGAACTATAAGGACATGTGTGCTACAGAGCAGAAGGCCACCAGTATGGTCAAAGGGGACCCAAGATGCTACCAGATGGAGGGGTCCTGGCTCCAAGGGAGATGTGGCCTCTCAGAGCTGGACCCAAGGGCTTTCCACCCTTCCACCCAGCCATTATCAGCAATGTACCTGCTCTTGGCCGTCAAATAGGCTGTGTCACGTGCAAAGAGACACCCATCATAGAGGACAGGTGTTTCCTCCTGGTAATTTCTTAGAAGCACCTGCCCAAGAATTACTCCCTCTGCAGACCTACCCCACCTTCATTGGCTGAGACTGGGTCACATTCCACATTTAAACAGTCACTAGCAAGGGGAATAGAATTTTCATCACAACTAATCAACCTTCATCCTGTGGGGCCCGGGAAAGCATAGAGTCCCCACACTGGAACAAAATTTGGGGTTCTGCTGGTGAGAAAG
The DNA here is from genome assembly GCF_030020395.1 of Manis pentadactyla. Lineage (NCBI taxonomy): Eukaryota > Metazoa > Chordata > Mammalia > Pholidota > Manidae > Manis > Manis pentadactyla. The sequence goes on from NC_080020.1 coordinate 228,289,783, forward strand.
AAGTCAAGGGGCAGTTGGCAGTATCAGCTACTAAGGTAGAACCTCAGCCCAACATACCCAAACCTGACTGGCTGACTGGGGGTCCTGCGGGGTAATGGAACATTAGCGATGGGGGGCTGTGTCTGGGTGCAAGAAGGGCTGTCATCAGTAGCCCCAGAAAATATGGATTTGCCACTCAGTTCTGACACTTGTGAGTCATCTGGTTTGGGGCAAGTCACTCAACCTGTTCAAGCCTGTTTTCTCATCTGAAAAATGGGGATTATAATCCTCCACTCAGCTGCAGTAAAGGTCAGATGAGGACTAGAGGTGTGTGCTCTGTATCACCTTACTCCATGGGAAGGGGCCTCCCTGTCTTCTGGAAGCAATGGCAAAGATGATCATGATGCAGGATGCAGTTGGCTGCCTGGCACCAGCGGTGGCTATTTTGGGAGGAGTGGTTCCTAAGAAACACGAGGCTGTGGTAACCTTGACAACCATAGGTGAGACAGAATGATGGCGCACTGTCTTTCTGCATCCTGCTATCTCCTCCTCATGAAGCTTGCTATCTGTGGTTTATTTTATCAGATGAGGCACCTCCCAGGGTCGGGAGGACCTGGCATTGGCCTGGCTAAACAACTCGGACAAAATGGTCCAGACAGGCTCCTGGAGGCACAGATGACTCCCTGCTTCTGAGGTCACTGCGGAAAGGACAGGGTGCCTGCCTCAGGAGCCCACCTTCTGCTTCCCTCCTTGCTGCAGGACTTTGCACCATCCCACCCTCACTCTAGCTGTCCAGAGCACACCAGTGTGTGCAGGAGTCAGGATTGTATACAATAGACCTTATTGGAAATTACAAGCACATGGAACAGCTATGGGGGGGGGGGGGGGTGCAGGCCAGGCTGCCCAAGAAAATGCAACACTTATGCTCCCTTGAAAACCCAAAGTATTTGAACCATTGTCTTATTACATAGATACAGAAGATATTAGTAGATATAAATAGATACAGAAGGATATTTGTAACCAGTGTGTGGGGTGTAAAGATTAACAGCGCTACAAGAGCCCAAATACCCGCAACACAGCTTGAGAACCAGAGCACGGCTGGCCCTCCCACGGCCAAGTGCACCCTTCCACCTCACCCCCATCCCCATGTTCAGGTCCCTCCATCATGAACTGTGTGCTTACATTTACTTGCTCTGATTCACAGTCATGTCCGTGAAGATGTATTTAGTTTTGTATGTCTTTTAACTTTGCATAATGGAATGATATCGACTCATTCTTCTCCTATTGCACTTTTCCTAAACCATGTATTCCAGAGAGCTGTTCTTGGTGCACGTATTTGCAGCACAGTTGTTTCCACTGCTTTGTAGTATATGTGTAAATACACCAAGAGCACATTTACCCCTTCTCCTGCCAAGTAATGTTTAGGTTGTTGCCAGTTTTATGCCACTAGGAGCAACACTGCTATGAGCCTTCTTTCAGACATTTGCTAGAATGTGTGTACCCAGGAGTGTGACTCTGCTAGGTCCTAAGGTACAGGCATCTTCAGCCTACTAGGTAATGCCAAATTGTTTCCTGAAGTTCTTGTGCCAATTATGGCACCAGTAATGGACAGATTCATGGGTTCTCTTCAGGTCACTTTAATAAACAAGAATCCTTAATTTTAGTGTTATCAAATGTATCCATCTTTATGATCTGTACTTCTTTGTATCCTGTTTAAGAGCTTCTTACTTCACTTCAGGTCATAAAGATAAATACTATATTATATTCTTAAAGTTTTATAATTTTGACTTTCATCACTAGGTCTTTAATCTGCCTGGAGTTGATTTTTGTCATGGCATGAGGAAGGATCCCGTTGCATATTTTTCTATATGGCTATTTTTATCTCCACACCATTAATGCAAAGTTCATTTCCTCCACTAGTCTACGCTGCCTTGTTTGGTCATAGAGCTGGTTTCCAGGTATGCCTGGTCTGTTTCCAGGCCTGCATTTTATTCCATTGGTTTATTTTATATCCCTACCCCAATGCCTCTTTGTCCTAATTACTATAACTTGTAACTAAGCTGTTATCTAACAACCTAATCATTCCCAAGTACTGTTATCTTGTAGAACTAGTTCCCCACCTTGTTCTTCTGGAGTATTTCTGTTATATTTGGCCAATCACTCTTCTGTATTTATTTGGAGATCTACTTGTCAAATTATACACACACACACACACACACACACACACAATTGTTTTGAGTAGCATAGATATAAATTTGTACATTGGTTTAGAAAGAATTAACACCCATATGATTTTGAATATTTTTATCAATGAATGTGATATATTTTACCACTTATTTTTAAATGCTTTTCAGTAAAAATTGTATCATTTTTCTCAGCCTTGGTATTATATGCTTTTAAATTTATCTCTATGCATTTAATAGTATATATGATACCCTTAGTGATATTTTAAGTATTCTTTTTGATTGACCATGGAAGTATTAGAGTACGGTTGCCTCCAGCCTAGCTTTCCTCTACAAACTGTATCTCTGGGTGACCCATGAGTTGCTGCAGACATGATTATCTTCACATCAATATTCTAGCTAATAAATGAAGGACTTCCAGAACTAGACTATCACCATTTCACAATGACTAAGGGATTCATAGATATAGGAATGATTGTTAATAGCTACTACCTTTCCCAAAAGATAAAGAACCAGTTACTATGTACCTCTTTACTGAAAGGCACAAGAAAACCCTGTGAAGCAACCTAGCTTAAAAAAAAAATTCACTCTGAAACTGACCAAGCCCTAGATCTAATTAATAATTTGTAGGAAGAACAGAGTTGAAGAGCATGCTAAATGACACCATGGATATGCAGCAGGCAAAACCCATAACAGACGACCTAGTTTCTTCAACAGGTGAGTTGCAAGGGAAAATAAAGAGGTATCTATAGATTGGAAGAGATCACAGAGACATGCCAACAAATCATAGTAAATGAGTCACACAGACTATCTGCAGAGAACTGGAGAAATTTGACCTCTGGTGCATATGATGGATTCATCGTTAACATCCGTTTTTAGGTGTGATCATGGTATTATGATTTTGTATTTAGAATGTCTCTATACTTTAAATATATTACTGAAATACTTATGGGTAAAATTGTATGATGTTTGGGATTTGCTTCAAAGGTAATCCAGAATAAAGGAGTGGATGGGTATGGGTAAAATAGGAGTGCCTATGACTTGATACATCATTTAAGCTGCTAATAGGCACATAAGAATGTATCAAGTGATTCTGTTCACTTTCATACATTTTAGAATTTTCCATAGTATGCAGCTTTATAAAAAAAATTAAAGAAAAGAGAATCATTCATTCATTGGATATAATATCCTATATATTGATATACATATAACATTAAGCTTATTAAATGTATTTTTCAAATTATCTAGATCCAAACTGAATTTTTTACCTATGTTCTCCATCAGTCATTGAGGGAGGCATATTTAAATCTCCCAATTTGTTGCTAGATTTGTCAATTTCCTCTTACATTTCTCTTTTGAAATCAACTTTTGCTTTGTATACACTCTCTCTTCTTTCAATAGGTAACCCAAAGCTTTTAATGTGTGTACTTAATAAAACCTAAATAATTTTACCTTCCTTCCAAACAATAGAAGAACCTTATAACTTCTATGCTAAAATTTCTGGAATATTTGTTCTACCTCATTTGTTTAATCTCACAAGCAGGATGGTCACAGCCTTGATCTACATCACATCTAAATATTATTGCTGTGTCAGTATAATCAAAGGTTTCTTTGGATTCAGCCGTATTTTTACCAATGTCTTTGCTCTCCATCTCCTTTTGCATTTCAGATCTCCCTTCCAGGATGGAACTTGGGCTTTTAGAATTTCCTTTAATGAGGTGATAGTATTTATGATAAACTCTCTTGTTTGTCTTAAAATGTCTTTATTTCACCTTATTCTTGTAAAATGGCATTTCTGCACGTATGTCAGAAATATCACTGAGCAAGGATCTTCAATTTTCATGTGCTCCAATATTTAGAGTATGCATCCTGAGTCAATGCACATTTACCTTTTATAAACTTTATAAGTAGTGAATATGATTAAACCATCACATTACATACAGTACATACAACAAGCAAACTGAAAATAAAATGTTAGAACCAGATGAAAACTAAATATAAATGGAAGTTCTCATATTTGTCCCCACTCCCAGGGAATCGTCTTGTGCACTCCCACTTGAGAGACATGCACTTGGAGCCCACAGACCGTGTCCTGCTCCAGGAGGGCACTGCGTGAGAAGCCTGCGGCCACAGGTCGTGCAGTGAGGGTGAACGCAGACAGGGTGCGGTGTTGGGCGAGTCTCTTCTGCAGGACAGGACCGCAGGGTGGGGACCCAGGTCTGCACTCTCTCAGGCAATGGCTCCCCGAGCTGCATTCTGAGCTTTCCTGCCACGCTTCTCCTTTGGCCATGTACACACGGGTCTCTCCCGTGTTAGCCTGCAGGCTGCAGTCAGGTTGCACACTTCCTTCCGGGGTCAGAACATGTTCTCTCTTTTCACGGACATGAGCAGAACCTGAGCTCATCCATATTCAGATCCCAACCCTTCCCTATTGTGGTGATTTTACGAGCAAATGCCCCTCCTTCTGTTTTGAAGGATCTGTTCAGCTTTGTACATTATGGGATAAACCAGACAAGGAAAGATAACCAAAGCCTGGTGGTATGGTTTGATATGATAACCTTAAAAATCTGAGATGGCATCTACTTTCATCAAGCAAACAGTAACAGCAAACGTTGTCCTGACAATCCTGATACAAATATTTTCATTTATATCTGAGGAAATGGGAAGGTCACAGCCTTGATCTACACCACATTTATTGAGAGACACGGCCAGGACTTGAACTCAGGCCTGTCTGACTTCAAATCCTGAGTGTGATCTTTTCCCCATGTCAGGAGCAACTACATTAAGACAAGAGTGTTTGCAGAAGTGGCATTGCTAACACTGTAGTCAGTAATTATAAGCTGAGACAGCCATGACTTCAATACCATATTTAAATTTTGTAAATACTTGGCTTTTTTATTGCCTATGAATAAAAATGCCCATTACACTAACCAGATACCTAGAATTAGAAAATAAGAAATTTTAAAGCTGAAACATCTACCAGTATATAATTATTCACTGCCTATTCACTTCTTATTTTAAAAACAGTTACAAGAGCAGGAATAATTAAACTGGTGTTATTACTCCGTTATTAGATCACCAGTGTGTTGTCATCACATGATTAACAAATTTCCCTCTTGATTGAAACTTTAATACCGATCAAGGTGAGTTAGATTTCAGGGTCAATCACAGGAAAATATCAAATGTAAGTGGGGGTTTTGATTAAGTAAACCCAGAACCTGGAAGTGTACAACATCAGAAATGGGCAGGCTGTCTCGGACAGTCCACCAGGTGACAATGGCCCCTTTGATGCTGCTGGATTGACGCAGTTGAAAAGACGGTCGCGCTGACGTGGCCACCTGTCACTGCCTGATGCCTTCTCCCCTAAAATCAGCCTGAAGAAATTACAGAGCAAGAGAAACACAGATCAGAGGAAAAAGCAACAAGGACAATGAGATCAGAAAGATGTGGGCAATGGAAGACGGTGTCCCTGGTGTCAAAGCGGCTCCGGCACAGCACCCACACAGGCTGTCGAGAGGACTGAGCAGTTCATTGCCTGCCATAGCACACGAGACCGTCGCCTCCCACAGGTCTGGCGACTTCTCAGAGGAGAAAAGGCACCATAAAGATTACAAGAATTGTCTTAAGTTTGATTTAAGGTGAGTCTTTCAAATGGGGGAAAGTTTGATCAGGGTCGGCTGAGAGAGTCAGGATGCAGCAACCGGGGTGGGTGGAAACGGCAAGGTGAGGATTGTGAACGAGGAATTCAAATAATTTTAGGTTATAAACTGTCTCTTGATGTTTTCCACTGCAAAGTGGACAAGTCTTTCTGGGAATTTCCGTAAGAACAATCAAGTAATTATCTGGGCTGAGACTCCCAGAAAAATGAAGTCAAATCAGTGAAGAGAGTGGAACAGCGCAAAGTCATGTCACGGACACAGTAGATGTGGTCCAGGTGTAGTGTGGGGGTGGACTTCATTCTGGATACGGGGCTGGCCTTGAGGTGGAAGACCACCAGGGGACGGTCACTGCCGGCCATCTGGCCAGGCCCCTGTGCCTAGTGTGAAATGATCGGGGCACTGCCCGGCTGGGTGAGGATTTGAGGAAGGCAGGTGAGGACAGGTCACCCCCACGCCCCCATAGCATGGGGGTCCAGGGACACTGGCCCCTCCCAAAGCTGCTGAGGGTCAGAGATACACCCCTGACCAGAGCTGTTCCAGGGAGGGAGACAACAAAAGAAGTGAATCTCTGGGATCTGGGGCTCAAACACCCTGGGTTCTAGAGGAAGGAGGTTTCATTTTCCCTCTCCTCTCCTGTGTTCTCCAACTGCACTGTGAATTGGACCAGCAAAGACAGTAACAGGAAGAAAGCCAACAGGAGTTGATTAGCTTGTGCATCGCCTATACCCAGGGGATCCCCTGAGGGTACTATTACCAAACTTACTAGGGGAAGGGACAGTGGAGGGGGGGATGGGAGGGGCGGGGGGGCAGGGAAGGACACCTAGGGAAAAACAAATATGACTTTTCAAAACGATAAATGAGCCCTTCAGAGACTAGATGGAGATAGGACAGTTTGTGATGTCTGTCTGGGTGTGGTGTCTACTCAAATAAGAGTTGCTCCTGGAAGGAGATTGATGGCAACTGAGTTCATCGAGAGACTGCTTCTAGGCAGATAAAGGATTTCAGGAACTCAAATGCCTTCTGCTCAAAATAATCCTTATGTCAAAGGGGTAAATTTGGGGTGGCATATCCTGATCCCTTCAGTTCTGTCCCTCCCCTCCCCTCCCCTTAGGCTCTGGGATTGGGCCTGGCCTGTGACATCTCTACGGGGTGCTGAACTCATAGGCCAAGGTAACCAGGTTCCCGAGGAGGACAACCATCTTAAATAAAGACAGCCAAATAAACATCATTTACATCTGAAGCAGAATTATTGGAAGAGGAAACCAAAATATGTAAAAGAGCATAATAATGAATATACTTAAGATAAAGAACTGGAAAAATTATTTGCAAAAGTAAGAAAATATGTATTTCTTTTAAAGAAGAGGAAGGGCAAAGGACTTGCATAGACATATCTCCAAAGGAGACACACTAATAGCCAATCATCACTTGAAAAGATGCTTGGCAACATTAGTCATTAGAGAAATGCAGATCCAGACCATGATAGATACCACTTTATCCCCATTAGGATGACTACTTGGGGGAGGGGGAGAAGCTGCATTTTGCAGAAAATAACAAGTGTTGATGAGGATATGGAGAACTTAGAACCCTTGGGCACTGCTGTGGTGCAGTTGTTACAGAAAATAGTACGTGGTTCCTCAAAAACTTAGTCATCGAATTACCATTTGATCCAGCAATTTCATTTTTCCGTATACACCCAAAAGAACTGAAAGCCAGAACCCAAACAGGTATTTGCACACCCAAGTTCACAGCAGCATTGTCCACAATGGTCAAAAGGAGAATACAACCAAGTGTCCATCCACAGATGACTGGGTAAACAGAATGCGGTCTATCCGCAGTGGGATATTATTCAGTCTCAGGCAGGAAGGAAATCCTGGCACCCGCTCCCATGTTTGCAGGAGGGGAGGAAGTGGGGGGTAGTTACCGTTTCAGTGTGGGATGATTAAAAAGTTCTGGGGATGGATGGTCGTCATGATTGCCCCATACTGTGAATGTCCTTAATGCCACCCAGCTGCATGCCTGACGATGGTTGTATGGTAAGCTTGATGTTGTGTATATTTTACCACAATTTTTAAAAAATGCCTTCATCCTTCTATCCCCACTGGGAGCAAGACCCTACTGTGCCTGTAATCTGAGCACCTCTAGAAAGAGGCAAATGTGCCCTGGAGGGTCTGCCCCAGGTCTTGGGACTGCAGGGATGGGTCAGGTCACTAAGAAGGGGCTCAAGGCAACTTGGGGAAGTGACAAAAATTTTAAATATCTGATTGTGGTGATGATTATGTCAGTGTCTACATTTGTCCAAATTCATGGAAAGGTACATTTAGGGGCATTAATTTTATGTAGATTATACTTCAATAAAGTTAATTTTTTTAAGGGAATGGATGGAACAAAATTGGCCAAGTGTTCTTAATTGGTGATGAGTACATAGAAAATCATTATTCTGTTCAGTCTGTTTTCAATTGCATTTGAAAATTACCGTAATAAAAAGCTTTTAAAAAATCAAAATATGCATTATCCATCTTCCCTTTACTCCACCACCCACAAAGACACACCCCTGTGGGATTGAAAAGTAAGGCAGAACCCCTGACATTTGCATGTTATTTACAAAATATGATTCACAAGCTTGAACTCTTATTATTCTCATGAGAATCCAGGCCAGCCATATATTATCATCCCACTTTCATGTGATAAGTCTAAGCGACCAGTGGGAAGCGACTTGCCCAAGATCACACGGGCAAGGCAGTGAGCCTGGGGCCTGAGGCCGAGAGTTCCTCCCTCTGCACCTGCACAGGCCCCACGCCACGGGCACCTCCCCGACGCCACACGGCGGGACTTCTGCCTCACCCAGCACCTTGCCAGGCTCTCCTGAGGATGTTCAAAAAGAGCTTCCAGCAGCGCAATTCCAACCCAGATTAGCAGCTGGAGTTGGAGTTAACTGCCTGTTAGTTGCCGTGGTTATGTCTTACTCAGATCCCCTCGAGACCCAAACCAGATGCTAATACAGCAGGAGGCAACATCCCAGGCAGCGTCAGAACTGCTCCTGCTGTTTGCAGAACAGGTCCACTGTCCCTAGTTTCTGAGAAGGATGTTACACGGAAATAGTCACCCATGAGCAAAAGGAACACCATTTCCTGGTGTCCGAGCCACAAGTAATGTGTCTGGAGGTGTCACTCCTGAAGGAAGAAACCACAGCACGCTGGCCCTGTCCAGTCCCATCTCATGAAGCGGTTGTGAGGCCTGGACCTGGAATGTGGTTAAAACAACAGCTGGCTCACAGTAACCCCAGTACTTAACTTTTGCTATTTCAAATATCTTCACAGAACTTACTTTAAAACGTGTTTTAATTTCTTGTTTAAAATAGAATTTGCTTTCAGATCTCTTGGTTCTCCAGCATCTTACTCATCCAGAACACATACGAGAACAATCCTAAATTGAAGACTTCCTAGCATCCCTGGAAGCTATGGAGAAATTGCCCTTAAAACGTAGGTCTTTACATTTCATTGACAATTAGGAGGCCTTAGTGCACATCCCAGATCTATTGCTGTCGGCTGTGTGACCTCACTCATAAACATGGCCTGTGGCTGTGGCCAGCAAGGACTCAGTGACCAGGGAATGAGCCTGCAGTAATCTCAGTTCCTGCTGCTGTTTCTTAGGGCATCCCTCAGGAAAGGGCATAACCAAACAAAAAAATTGTTAAAAAAGACAACCAAAGGCATAACCGTCGAGGAAACTACTGAGAAAGGACTGAGGCTGGACCCCACCCCAGGCCATTTGCTATTATTCCACATAATCAAAACTCAAGAGAGCAGAGGAAGCAGCCCAACATCCCCCTTTGTCCTGCATGCAGGAAGGAGCTGGAACAGCTTCTCACTCTCAGAGCCCAGCCTGTGGCACTGGGACGGCTCCATCTCTGTGGTGTTCTCACCCCATGCCCAGGCTCGGAGGCCACATTCTGTAATCATAGGGGGACCCAAGGACTTCAGCAGCTGGGTGATGGCGCTGCACACCACACTGACTTGCCCAGGAAACTGCCCCCATTCTGTGACCTCAGGAGAGATCCTGTCCTTGTCAAGTCATTCTTTATTCCACAGCAATTTCTAGGGCTGCACTGTACCTTTACTGCAAGGCTGGGGACCCTACCTTTGGAGTCTTTGGGCCCCAGCACTGCCAAGACACTGTACTGTGGTCTCTTGGACCATGCCGTGCTAGCCCACACCTGCATGTTTTGCAGAGGCTGCATCAATGGTCAAAAACATGGTTCCAAAACTCCCACCAGCCTTACACTCCTTATGCTGCAAGACCTGACTCAAGCATCCCCTCCTCCAGGAAGTCTCTGCTGACTGCCCAGTGCTGGGTTAGCTGCCCCTCACCCTGGTTTCTTCCTTTTAGTTTGCTGCATTTCCTCCAAGGATCCTGTGTACGAGGTCACCTCCTCCACTCAACCATGGGACCTCAGAAGAAGGGAGGGACCCACTGACGCATCCCTGGATCTCCAGAGCCTGGCACACAGTAGCCCCCTCAGTCCTCACCCACAGAAGAGAACTCCATGAAGAGCTGGAGCCCAGCCCCTGGGCAGAGAGCAGCTCACCATCTACATATGGGGAGACAGCATCAGCAGAACAAATATCACACGTGGGGTGGGCTAAGCGCTATTCCTGAGGCACTCAGGGTGCCTGGAGGGCGCACCCACAGGGGAATGGCAGCCTTGAAGTCTCATCCCCCCATTTTCTGTGCATCACTAAAAGCTGCAGAAAGAGAGCTAAAGGCCCAGTCAGCCACCACCGTGGTGAGAGGATCCGCAGGTGGAGGGAAAGGAAGGTGCAGCCAGTTGCCTCCCGAGAGCAGATAATCCCGCAGCGAATCCTTAAGAACAGATGTTTGATTTAAAAGGTGGAGCAGGAAGACTCCCAGCTCAATCCCCTACCCGGATGGCTCACAGGGTGCTTCCCCGACATTAACGCTGAGGGCAGGAGGTGACCCTCACTCGCAGAGCACTTCTGCTCTATTAGGGTAATAAACGCCTGTCCGCAACTACCTGGAAACTTAGACGGAAGGGGGTAACTTTTTACCAATCTCCTGAGTACCTCTAAGTAGAAAATGGGCTGATAAATCCATGCAGACATTCTAGAACTCCGTGTTCTTATATAATTTGGTCTCGCCTTCTAGAATGCTCACTCCTGTTGAGAACATGCTGTTGCTAGGATCCAACCAATGAGTGAGCACCCTGACTTTCTATTATTGTTTCTGTATAAATAAAGCCTCTGTCCCTTTATTAAAACAGCTCCACTAAGGCTGCCTGTGACCTCCTAATCATTCTCCCTAATGATCACCTTCTCATCCCTCCCTTGCCAGACCCGTCACCCACAGACTTGGGAGTTTATCTTCTTGACCTCCAGAACATTCCTTGTGCCTCTTTGCTCCTTCCCATGTTTTTCCCCTGAGCCTGCCCCTTAAATGTGGCTGATCCCAAGCTCTGCCACCAGGACCTGGACAAGGATGAGACAGAAGGGGCCCAGGCAGCAACCTTTAGGGCAGCCCTAACTCTCAAGAGGAGAGGTGCCAGAGACGGCCTGCAATTTTGCATCCCAGGCCCCTGGTGGCCTTTCCCTCAGATGGTGTCTCCCAGGCACACAGCCTTCACCTCCACATGCACTGGACCATCCCCTAGAGCTTCTCCCTGGCCTTGGGCCCACATATCCCACTTCTTTCTAGATGTCTCCACCTCAATGCTCTTGCTCCTCCAAAGCAGCCCCCCAGTCTCTCTGGAGATGCCATCCCTTCCCTCACTGAATAAGGACACCTCCCCTGCTCAGCTACCCAAGGCAGAGAAGTAGAAGTCAGCCCCTGCACACATCTCTACCACCTGGTCCGGGCGACTTGACTTCTCAGTGTATTTCTCCAAATCACCGAGTCCTCGCCACCTTGGCCACGATCGCCTCTCCCTCTCTCCACCTGTTGCTCTGACTGCCTTGCTTTCTCCCAGCCTTCAACTGGACAGCCCACCTCGCCCATCACCCAGGATGCAGTGCCTTCCTCCTGCAGTTAACAGCCTCATGCACAGGTATTTGTGTGTGGAATGAATTCCCCTCCTGCGGAGGACAACTTGGCAGTATTTATCAAAATTATAAATGAGGATGCTCTTTGACTCAGCAATTCCACTTGAGGGAATTCATTCAGTGCACACACTCCTGTCTATGAGGATATTAATTGCTGCATTGTTTTTGACAGCAAAAAACTGGAACAACCTCAATGCCCACCCATGAGGAAAATGTTGAAAACATTAGGCTGAATCCATGGAACGTTTTAAAGCCAACAAAAAGGTAAAGGTGGCTTTCTTTACACTAATATAAAATTGCTTACAGGGCATATAAATAAAAAGCAAAGGGTAGGACTGTGTACAAAGTGCTACCACTTTGCTGAAGGGGGGATATTGACATACATGCTCTTATATTGAGACTCCCTTTGGAATGAAATGCTAGAATAAGAACAGCAATCACTTTTGAGAAGGGGAGCTTGGGGACAACAGCAAGGGGAGACTACTTGTCCCTGCTGTACCTTTTGAATTCTTTCAGCATGTTGAGCATGTTTCACCTCTTCAAGTAAAAATAAGTCCAACTCGTCTTGTGCACTGCAGCCAGAGAACTTATTGAGGTGCAAATCTGGTCACGTGACTCCCCTACTTCTGATACTTCAGGGGTCTCTGGGACAGGGTGGCTGCAACGGTCACAGTTTATGCTTGTTACAGAGCAATTAACACCTGGTAATTATTTTTAGCACCTTTTCACTCTCAAAAGTGCCTTGGGATGGACGATGAATTATATCCTCTCTCTATCCATGACCCTAAGGATGTAGTCCCCCCTCCTTAAGGTGGATCACAAGCCCTCCTCATCCATTTCCTAGCCCATCCTACAAGGCCCATGCCCTGTGTTTCATCTTCTGACACACCCAACTACTTATAGTTCCCCTGCACACAAGCTATTTTTAGCCCCCAGGCCTTTGCTCATCCTGTATCCCCTGCTGGGAACGCCCAGCATACCCACCCAGCCCCGCACAACTGGCCACGCATCCTTCAAGACTCAGGCCTGGCCCCCCCTTGCCTGGTCTCTGTGCAGCTCTGAAACCCTGAACAGATCCTGAAGCTTCCAGCACACAATGAACATTTTATTTACCAGATTTCTCTCCCATTCTTGGGGCCAGACTGTGACCCGTTTGCAATGGAAGGCAAAGTAATGCACGGACTTCCATCCCAGTGCCAGAGCCAGGAGCACTTGGCTTTGAGTCCAGGGGCTGCCACTCGGAGCTGTGTGACCTTGGGCACTTACCTCCCTGAGCGATTTTCTGCATCTTTTTTCCACTCACCCTCTCTTTTTTTTTGTAACCTCTGAATGCAGATACATATAGGGGCTAGTTGGTTTATCTGACTTGGTGTGGTAAGCATGTTAACTGGAAATTTAGAGGGAAGCATATTAACTGATGGAGTTTCTCTCTTCTGGCCTGCAGGAATCTCGCCCTGACTTCGTAACTGAAGGTGTACACACAAACTTCCTGGCATTCTCGTTTGCTTTTCCCGTATATATATTTTTTCACCCTGATTTTTTAATTTATCCTATTTTCATCTCGTTTGCATTCAAGTGCACTATCCCAAGCCTTCCCAGGGACGAGCAGGGAGAATAAAGCAAGAAAGCACCCTGACACACACCAGGCTGCCAGAAACTGCCTGAGTCTCCCCAACAGCACTGCTGAGTGGCTGTTTAAATTCCTTGAGCCTCAGCCTCTTCATCTGTAAAATAGGGATAACAATAGTGCCTACTTCCTGCAGCTGTGAGGATTAAATAATTCATGAAAGGCATTACTACAGAGCCTGGCACATAGTAGGTTCAATTGGTGTTGGTAACACATGAACTGATGGACACAGGATCTGGAAGGACTCTGAGAGCTCACTAGAGAAATCCCCCCTCACCAGGGGCTCAGAGAGGTGTAACTGCCCCGGAGGCAGCACAGCTGGGGACCTTTAATATTAGCACTGGCCTGGGAGGCATGCAGGCTTTCTCCATGGAGCTGTGATTCCATCCGGGAAGATCATCATCCTTCCTGTCTGCCTGGAAGAAAGGACAGCTGACCCGAACGGGCACGTGGCTGCGCCCTGTCCATACCAGGCAAGCTCGTCTCCGTGCTGGCCAGACACTCCTCTGTCCTGCTGTGAGGAAGCCAAAGGACGCCACGTCCTGCAGGAAGGCCTCTCAGGCATGTCTCCAGGTCACTTCCTTGTTCTCTTTGGGGGGCCCCCTGGGGCCTGTCGGCCACACTGAGGGCTTCTGTGCAAGATGCATGTCCCCTCTTTGTCACGTGAAGTAAACCACCTTTTTTCCCATTTTTAGAGAGAACACGATTGGGAATAAAAAGGCACAGTATTAAGAAAATGTTCTAGAGTTATCAGTGACTGTTATACAACCTTCTGAGTATACTAAAAAGCACTGAATTGGACCCTTTAAAAGGTGAATGTTATGGCATGTGAATTATATCTCAAATTTTTTTAGAAAACCTAAAAGAAGGTTCATTTAAAACTGCAGAGCCCAAAGGCCCAGTCCCACTCTAGAAAGGACACTGTGGGACCGACGTCACATGTCTACAGCGCTACTGTAAGAAAAGGGCCCTACATGTAACTGTCTGACACCGAACTGCCGGAGCCTCGGCTGACTTTGTTCCCTGGGAGAGACCCTTGGAAAACAGGGCTAGCTTCCCCCTCACTCCATCAGTGATAAAGGTCACTGTAATTTGTCAAGGAGAGACAAAAACAGAGACTGGTTGAAGGAGCTTTTAGTGCTGGGAATGAGCCCAGTATTTACCAGCAGGGACACAGCCTCACCTCCCCAAAGGCAGCAGAGAGAGGTGCGTCCTCCGCTGAGCTGGACTCGTATATCCTCCTTTCGGGCCCTAAGTCCAGTCCCTGGGCTAGAAGATGACCCTTATGTAAGTCCTCACTCCTCCCCAAACTCTGGAGAGAGCAACTGAATCCCCCCTCCTGGTGGCTCTGCAGCCCTTTGCTTGTGTTTCTCTGTTCTTGTCCGGGTCCCCCTTGGGGGACTCAGGTTTGTGGGGTAAGAAGCTGACCCTCAGGCTGTGGACTCCACTCCCTGAAGCAGGGCTGCTGGCCCAGTTCACAGTGGTCTGTTGAAACCAGCCTGGAGGATTTTGCTGGGTGTGGTGACATCGGTGCATGTGAAAGGGGGCTGCTCTTAACACGGAAAGGCGTTGAGGTGCAGATAGAGAAGAGGTGTGTATTCAGGGCTCACCAGAGCATCATTCACCTGTAAGATCAGGGGCATGGGTTTTCAGGTCTTGGAAGTTCCTTTTATGGCAAAAGAAGACTATTGCTCCACCCCCACATGCCAGAAAGGTTTGGGTTCTAGAATTTGAGGACTGTCTGATAGTCTAGTCTAACTTCTCCTCCAGGTCCTCCTTCCTAGATTTAAAGTTCTTCAAAGCAACAGGAGTTTCTCCTCTACCCCTGAGCCCTGAAGGCAAGCTTAAGCCAACAGCGATGAGAGAGTCTCCATCTCAAATGGGGACACATTTCAGGAGATTGCTGCCCTTAGAGCCCCAGATGCTCCCCTGCCTTAGTTCCGGGGCCTCTGAACAAAGTACCACAGACTGAGCGGCTTAAACAACAGAGATTGATTGTCTCACAGGTTTGATTCCTTCTGAGGGTCCCTTTATATGTCATAAATCATACTGGATGGGGGCCCGTCACCTGCCACCTCCCAGGGCTCAGGAGCCCCTGTAGTGACACCTGTTGGCCACGGCCGGCCTTGCCATCTCCCCTCTGGCTGCTTCCATGGGCCACACAGCGCTGCGGCTTCTGGAGAGGGCTGAGGATGAAGGACTGGAAGAAATAGGCCAAGAAGGCTGAACGTGAGAAGTCAGAAAACAGAGTCACATTGATTCCCTGCAGGGCAGCACGGTCAAGCCGCACAGGTGTGGGTCCAACTGCAGGGGTATGTCACTCGCCTCCCTCACCTCCCAGCCCTTTGACCCCAGGAGTCCCTGTGCCTCTCTGCCACCTCACATCTAAAGGGAAAATAACCCGTTTCAGCCCAGACTGCTCATCAGTTGAGGCTTATGTGAGATCATTAAGGTAAAGCGCGAAGCAGAGGCTGACCTGATGTCCCACTCCCACCCCAGACACTCAAAAACACGCTCTGTATAACTAGTTCATTCAAAAAACAATGCCCACTGTGTGCCAGGCACTACATGTCTGAAGGGAAGGGAGGAGACCTAACTGTTTGCATATATCACCAAGAAGGACCTGACTGCCCTTGGCCACAGGAACTTGCTCCTCCATCCATCAACGACCATTTGCTGGGCACCTCATCTTTCTGGGCCCAATGAGACCGCACCCCTCACAGTCCCAGACTCAGGGGGCAAGGGGCATATGGGTGAACAGGGCAGTACCATGGGATGGCACCTGCCAGAGGTCTGCACCCAGCCCCAGAGAGGGAAGGGAGCCTTTCAGAGGAGGAGGCACACAAATCTAGAAGGTTCCAGAATGTTTCCTTTCCACTATGAATCCTTTTCTCTCCAAAGCACACTGTCATGGGTAGCATGGCCCACATGCAAACAGAGCTTCCCTTTGATCCAGCTTGAGATTTTTGTACCTTTTTAATCTCTGTTCAGAAGTAGAGCCTGAATGGAGACTGAGTGGCTGCCTCCTTTTGAAATCGTGCAGCTGCTGCTGTCACAGAAAAGATTAAAATTCATTGGTTTTTTTTTTTCATATCTGCGTTGTGCTCACTATATAAGCTTGTGGGGGTTTGAAACAGTATTTAGAAGATTTAAATGTCAGGTTTAAACCTTCCTCAGAAGTTTGGACATTGGGGGAGGGAAAGGAATTTATTTTAGAATTCCGTTTCCCTATGGCATCATCAAAAGATAAATGAAATACAGAGACGCACTGGCAAAGCTTGGGAGAAAGAAGATATTCTCTGTAATGAGAGCCCACAGCTTCTGATAACCAGACGCCGGGTGCTGTGCAGGGATCGCTGTGCCCAGAGCTCCACTTCAAGACATTTGCAGTTTCTAAGCCAGGGGTCAGGATGTAAGCCTCCAGCCTTGATTTCCACGTCTGCTTACATCATAAACATCAGTGGGGAGCCTCTTGTGTGCCAGGCTCTTGGCCCTGGGAGAACATACATACAGTCCCCTGCCCTGCCCTGCAGGAGCTCCAGTCTGTCGTCATTGTGAGAAGGATGTGTCCGTCACTCCTGAAGGGGTTTCAAAGGCCTGTACCAAGGACACTGGCATTCAAGAAACTTCTGAGAAGGGATCAGAAATGTTCTGAGCAGACTGCCAGCCCCATTAACCTGGCAGAAGTCAGGAATGAGTCCTCTGAGGGCTCATGAGTCCTGGGGACTGCTCCGCTGGTCTGTGGTGTTTACTGCCCACTTCTAGGATTGAGTTTTCAGTGGGAGAAATGGCAGCGGAGAAGGAGCCCTGAGAACCTGCCTCCCAGCCACCCTGGCCCCAGGAATTCCAGAGGGAGAAGGTGGTGACAGCTGTGGAGAGCAAGGGGAGAGAGAGGGTGGCAGAGAGGCGGAGACCCTGAATCTCCGGGTCCTACCCTCAGGCAGGAGCCAGCCCGTGCCAGGTTGGATCTGGAGGCCACACTGCTGCCTGCCCTTCTGTGAAGCCAGCCTGACCACGGGGACTGGGCCGAGTGGGCTGTGGCCTCAGGTTTGATCAGAAGGCTGCTTATTGTGCTGAGTTAGCACCTGGTGGCACATCCCATCCCAGCTATGAGAGGCCTGGCAAGGGTCTAACCCCGCCTGTTCTACAGGGCTGTCAGACCAAGCAGGGTATGTGCAGCCAGAAGTTGAGGGGCTGTCTTCACACTGTCAGGAGAGGCTTCAGCCAAGAAGGAATTGTCCCCTTTCTCCCCAGGCAGCCTGGTGGCGCAATGTATACTTAGCAATATGAGTGCCTGCAGAGGTGGGATGACCTTTGGCGGTCAGCCAGCCCAGGGGATTCCACAGTCAGGAGGGTGCTATTTACACAGACTACAATATGAATGGGATCTGCTGGAGATGGGCAAAGCTGTGGCCATCGAGGGTCCACGGAAGACTCTGTGTGCGTGTGTGTGTGTGTGTGTGTGTGTTGTGTGTGCATAGGGGGTGGGTCGAGTGGTCACAGAGCAATCACCATGAGGCCCATCTGTCAGCTTACTGCAGGAAATTCACCTGTGGCTCCAGGCATGAAGTGTGGACCTGACCCAAGGGGGCCATAAGTAAAGGGAATCCCAGAAAGAAGAAACGGGCGCCAGTGATTGTTTCAGCCAAGCCTGAAGCCGCCGGAGCCCCTCCGCTGGAGGGGCACCCAGGGCTCAGGCACCGCCCACGGGGGAGGCTGACTGGAGGGGGCCGACGGGTCACGTTGGAGGGAGAGGCGTGAGTGTTGTCTTGGGGAGCTGCTCGGAGCACCTGGTGTCCAGCGCGGACCACGCCATGCGCCCCCTTGCCTCTTGAACAAGGGGCCGACCAAGGTCCCTGGGCACTGGACCTGGGCTCTAGCCTGCTCCCTGAAGGCGGAGTCCGCATGGTCCGGGACGCAGCCACACCGTCTCCGAAGCCGGGGCTTCTGGGCCAGTGGTGACCCCGGAGGACCCCTAAGAGCCGCGCAGCTGAGCCGCAGCGTCTACACTGAGGCTACAGGCTGCATATTTACCTGGACTAGTTTCTCCCTTTAACTGAATGTAGATACTTTTACAGAATTTCTTTGCCTCCATGGGCAGGATTGGGATCTTAGAGTAAACTTACGGATTCTCCTTCCAGAAAACAATCTAGAAGAAGCGGCGGTCTCTTGGAATGTGCTCCCTGGACGCTGCCGAGGGATGGATCGCAACCATTCAGCACGGGGACTTAGCGCCACCTGGCGGTCCCTTCGATTACCCTCCGGCGCCCTAACCACGCCCCCCAGGAAAGGTTGATTAAGAGGCCCTTGCCTGAAGTTCTGGCTGAGGCAGCCTTGCAAATTGAAGTTCTGTCGGTTCACGCAAAATTATCCAGTCCAGGAGATAAAAAATGCAGCATAGGGAACCTAGTCCTTTTTGTAATAACTTTGCATGGTGATAGATGATACCTATACCCTTGTTGTGAACATTTCATAATGTATATGATGGTCAAATCACTGTGTTATACACCTGAAACTAATATACTATTGTAGGTCAACTATATACTTCAATAAAAAAAATTTAAGTGTAATGAGAGATTAAAAAGGCAAGTATTATCTCTTTGCTCCATAAGCCCGGTAATAGTTATACACACAGTGTTGGACATAAATTAGATGCTCAGTAACTGTTTGCTGAACAAGAAAATAAATAAGTCATAATGTAAAAAATTAATTGTCTCTATATTGATTACAAGTGGAAGTGATAACTTTTTGGATCTCTTGGTTCAAATAAAATAGTTAAAATTCAAAAAAATAAAGCATACTATTCAGTGACTTTTGACATAATAATTTTTTTAAGTTGCAGTCAACTTATATAACAGAATTTGCCACTTTAGCCATTTTTAAGTGTACAAGTAAGTGGCATTAATTACATTTACAATGTGCACAACCATAACCACTATTTCCAAAACGTTGTCATCGTCCCAAACAGAAATGCTATTACCATCAAGTGGTAATTTTCCATTCTTCCTCCCTTAGCCTTTGGTAACTGCTATTCTATTTTTTGTCTCTGAATTTGCCTATTTTAGGTATTTTATAAAAATGGATCATACGGCTTAAAAAAATTTATCCAGCCTAAAACTGAGAATTATACACACAGAGAGCCATGGAGCTCTGGGACATTTCATTCATTCATTCATTCGATTTACTCATTAGAACTTCATTCATCCATTTCCCCAGACCCCTGCTGGGAGCTGGAAATGGAGGCGTGACGAAGTCATGGCCCTCGTCTTCCAGTTGTTCTTGGAGCACTGGAGGAGGAAGATACAATAAACCATTCTATACACTGTGATAAGTCAGCGGCTTGCCATGCCGGTGCAGATTGGAGAGGAGTGGCTCCTTCACCTCTCTGGGGGCAGATGTGGAGAAACCCCTAGAAGGTATAACATGTGGTCTTAGAGGGTGAATGGGATTCAGCCAAAGGGAGGATGGGGGACAAGCATTCTGGGCAAAGACAGCCAGAGTGATGGCCTCCTGCAAGCCTTGGACCTCCTCGGGTTGCTGGAGAATGGGGAGTGGGACGCGCAGCCTTGGCTAAGGTGTTTGGACTTCACTGTGCAGCCACTGGCGCCACTGAAGTTTGATTTGTGCCGTGGCGGGTGGCCAGAAGGGCCGTTTGGCCTGGCTTCTAATTCTCAAAGGAATCCGCAGTCAGACTTTCAAAAAGTATCTCCAGATGAGCTTCGACATTTAATCACAAGGACATACCAGCAGAGTAGAAAAAAATGTCATCTTCCTGAAACTACTTTGGCCTGGTGTCCTATTACAAGGTCACACCACTTGTAATGTACTATACTGATTTTTTTTTTAATTCCACAGTTACCTTGTGACTAGCACAACAGGATAGCATTATTTTTTTCTTTAAAGCATTAATTCTGTTATAAGGAAACATATAAAATCCATCATAAGCTTGTAACCCAGCTTTGATATTTCTTTGAATTTTAGTATATCAAAATGTAAAACAAGGAAGAGTTCTCAGCCTCCCTTAGCCTCTGAAAAGTTCTGGAAAGTTCTGGGGAAGGATCGAATGGAAGAGAACCAAAAGAAGGTGAAGCAAGGGGGCTGTTGTAATAGTTGACACCTGAGATGCTACAGATGCTGACTGAGGTTTCAAATCTGGCAGGATTTAGTGATTGATTCTGTGAAAGTTAAAAGTTGTTTATAATCACCTGGACCTGTTAATGAGGGCAGATCCTGGTAACCACAGGATCTTCTGTTTTAAGAGCAGAAAATCAACATCCTTGGTATTATGGCTTTTGGCCAAGTTACAGGCAGTATCGGTTATGGGAGGTGTGGGAATGAGAACTTGCAGAGGCAGGATGAAACCCAATTGCTCAACCAAGAAAGGGAGAAGGTGGTGCAACTCAGGCGTTCCAGAAGTTGCAAGAGCTGGTGTTCCTGGGGGCTGCACAATCTGCCTCCATCAGACAGAGCTCTGGGGACCAGGTGGCCCAGAAGGGACCTGGGAGAGATTTGGTTCAGCCCTTAGGTTTTTTAACATCAGATCTTTAATCTGGAAAGATCTGGAAAAATGAAGCAAGGTGATTTACACAGATCACCTTTACTTCTGGAGAAATGAATGGTATTACCTATCATAGGTTAGTGTCAGACCAGATTAGTACAGGCCAATCCAAGACCCCGGGATAGTCTCAGATCAGCCCAGACAAGTCAAGGGGATGCAGGGCATAAAAACTTTCCATGACCTGTACTAACAACCCAGCTAGAGACTAGCCATGGAAGGGAATTCAGAAAGGTGGGTCTTTGTCTCTGTCCCCGGGAAGCTTTGCCTCATTGCTAGTCTCCTACAATTTGCTAGAATAGCAACTTCTGATTACCCGGGCTCAAACTCATCTCTCCCTTTTGAAGGGGCCACCATATTTTGTTTTGTTTTGGCTTTACCTAGAAGCCTTGCAAATTATTTAGGAATGTAAAGTCAGAACATACAATCAGATGCCACTGGTCGATACCGGAGCCACCTATTTGACTTGTTAGATGGCACAGAGGGTGGAGATCGTATTGTTCTATGAAATGCCTTCCTCAGGAAATTTTCCCAGATAAGGAACATATGCCCAGTTCTCTGTTTGAAGTACATCATAAATCATTTATTCCTGCCTTTGGCTAGGATCTTTAAAGCCACAGAAACACCTGCGACCCTGCAGAGGGAAAAGCGCCGAGTTCTCCCACAATGCTTCCGCTTTCTGGGTGTTTGGTTAACATCAACTCAGATATTGCTGAATAGGAGGCAATGCCCCACCACAGAGCCAGAGGCCCCCAAGGAGAATGGGGGACCTGGCCTCCCCTGAGCCCCTTGCTCCTCTCTCTTGATCCCCCAGCTTCCCAGTTCGGATCATTTCTCCAGCTCTTTACTGGGTACTTGTCATGGCCCTCTCTGGCCCTACGAGGAGTGAAGAGCAGTTGACTCAGCCTTGCCCCCCACTTGTTTACAGGGCAGTGGTAGAGAGCCAACAAGCTAAGGTGCCCCGGGGAGGCTGATGAGGCCACGCCTAACTTCAGCTGAGTGGGAACAGAGAAGTAGGCAGCTTTCAGCCGGGATGTAAAGGAGGAGCAGAATTTCAACAGCATAAGAGAATATTCTCATCTGAATACATTTCCAACTCCTTTATTAAAGAAATCTCTGAAGGCTCTTTTAAAACATGGCCATAAACTTGGTTGACACTCTTCTTATTGAAAGGTGGGTCTGTGTCCCCTGTCCTTGAATCTGGGCTCTATGATGGCCCAACAAAGGACAGTTTCCAGGCCCAGGCCTCAAACAGGCAGCTTCCTCTTCCTCCTTCTCAGGGTGCTCACTCTGGAACCTGGCCTGCAGGCAAAAAAGGACCTCCCCAGCCTGCCCAGACTGAGAGACCAGAGGGAGAGGCAGCTGTGGGTGTTCCTGCCAACAGCCCCCCAGGTCCCAGCTGACAGCCAACAGCGGCTTTCAGAGGGGAGTGAGCAAGCCTCAGAGCTTCCAGCCCGCAGCCTGCGAGCCCCAAGGCTGCTGCCACCCAGAGGATACTCTGGCCTTCTGCTTCTCCTTCTGCAATCTAATTGCAGGATTTGGGCGAGGATTAAACGAAACAAAATACATGAAACAACCCATCTGATAAAGATCACCAGGGACAAACCCACAGATCAAGAAAGTTAGGCTTCGTGGTTTCCTGAAACAAGGGTGAGTGTGTGTGTATGGTGGGGGGAGAGGGCAGCCCAGAGAAACTGAGGAAAACTCTCACCAAAGGAAGAAACAGGATTACCATAGGATTTTGGGAAAAGGGTACAGTTTAGGTAAAATTTAAATGAAGCAGTTTTCAAATAGGCTCAAAGCAAAACAGAGTTGTATACAGAGGTAAACATCAGACCTGGGCTGCCAGTTGGATTCACGGTCCTATTTCCTTGGAAACTACAAAGAGAAGCGGTGTTAAGTCCAGAAAACCCTGGGTTGGAAATCAGGGCTGCTCCTCAGTGTCAAAGTGACTCAGCCCCTCTAGGCGAGGGAGGGATATTCCATTCTTGCTGTATTGATTTCAAACAGCACAATTTCAGACAGTTGGTACCTTCCGGACACAAGGTTCGTGGCACTACATCCTCTTGTCGATTAGCAAAAGCAGTTTTCACAGGTTCACGTATATCAGTACCTGCCCCTGCCTACACCCCGTGAGCACCCGGTAACGGAGTGGTTCCCCTCGCCCATCTTGTTCACCTCGTCCCTCACCCTCAGTCTGAGCTGCTTCTCCTGCCCACTGGCTTCCTAGCAAGGAAGAGCCCCAAGCCCGCCACTGCTAGTGCAGCCGGTAAGCGGGGGAAACTCGTTCAGGGAAGCTTCCATCTGATTCGTGGCAGCGTAAAGGTGGTAGCCACTCGAGGGGCCCAGGGAGATGAATGAACTGGCAGAACCGTGGTCTATCCAGACAAGGGGCAAAGGAAGGAATTCGGACACCTGCTACAACATGGGTGAGCCTTGAGGATGTTATGCTAAGTGAAATAATCCAGTTTCTCATAAAGAACACAAAAAGAAAAATACAGTATAAGGCCACTTACGTGAGGAACGTAAACACATCAAATCCACAGAGGCAGAAAGTAGAGGGTGGGTGCGAGGGGCAAGGGCAGAGGAGGAATGGGGAGGTGTTTAGTGGGGCCAGAATTTCCGTCTGGGAAGACAAAGAGCTCTGGGGATGGGTGGAGGTGATGGTCGCACAACAATGTGAATGCACTTAATGCCTCCCAACTGTGTGCTTGAAAATGGTTAAAACGGTCAGTTTTATTTTATGTGTATTTTACCACTGTAATCAAACAAACACAAAAAGAAGTTTTTCTTCTGGGCCTTTCTGCTGGATGAGCGTTCCCTGGAGCCAGTGGCCGTGCCTGGAACTGTACAGACCATAATTAGGTCACTAACATGCATTTTGTTTTAATGAAAAAAGAAGTGAGCAGCGCTTAAGCTGGTGCGTTTTGGGAAGCCTGCCCGCGCTCCGCGAAGTGAGTGCTGTGTGGGGAGCTGCCCCTTCCTCCGCCCAGAACAGCCAGTGCTCTGGAATAGCAGGAAGTAATGGTCGCGTCTGTGTTTCTCAAGAGGGTCAGACACGCTGGGACAGAGACCACACAGGTCACGGAAGGCCACCTTTCGTAGAGGGCCTGTCTGAGCAGGATCGCTGCCCCAACACATCCAGCCTGGAGAAGCTGGGGTCAACTTCTTTTTTTACAATCATTTAGAGATGAAGTCTTCCACATGTGGATTTGGCAGGGGGACACTGTTCAGTCCATAACAATGTTAAATTTTTTTTTTAAGTGTACTTAATGCAAAAAAAAAAAAAAAAAAAAAAAGGAAGAAAACTCAAAATAAAAAACCCTTTGACTCATAATCTCCCATAGGCAAGAGGAAGGCTGTGAGGGCTGAGTAGCTCCCTAGGACAGAAGGCTTCCCGCCTCCTACTTCAGATACGGGTAGGAGACTCATTTTCTCTGCTTTTCAGTCAAACACAGAAGAACCCACTGAGGACTCTAAGGAGGTTCTAGAACTATGCTGTCCAATAAGCGTAGCTGCTATAAAATGTGGCCAAGCTAACTTGAGATGTGCTGGAAGTGTAAAATATACACTGCATTTCAAAGACTTAGTATGAAAAAAAAGGAATGTAAAAACCTCACTAATCATTTTTATATGAGTACATGTTGAAATGGTAACATTTGGGATATTTTTCTCTTAAACTATTATTAAAAAATTAATTACTCTTTTTTTACTTTCTTAATGTGGCTATTAGAAATTTGTTAATTCATATGTGGTGTGGCTCACATTATATTTCTATTTGACGGCACTGTTCCAAAAAAGTATTTCTTGGCCTTTTTTGAAATTATCACTTTTAGACATTTCCTTCCCTACTTTCCTTTCTCCCATGAAATTTGAAAAACACAGTATTGTGTATCCATTTATGTACTGTGGTCCCTGTAATGGCCAAGATTTTTTCACCCTTTGCCCCTCCAGGGACCAATTTTGCCCTTCTAGGGGCGATATGTCCCATGTTAGGAGTGCATATTCTAGAAACGGGTGGCATTGTGAGATGGAAGGAGCTGGCATCCCAGGGTCACCATGTGGAGGGCCACTCCCCAGTGAGAGCAAGAGACAAACCATTACGAATAAGCCACCGATATTGTAGGGTTGTTTGTTTCTGAGGCCACCACTGATTACCTTTACACACCAAATCCTAGATTCTACAACAACATCAATGAACCCAAAGAGATGATAGAGAATCAAATATCAGGGATCTAGGGGGCCCAGCCTGCATATAATCTGAATGTCTCACCATGTCACACAACCCTGAAGCAACACCCCATAATCCGGCATTTGCTGCCAGCTTTCTCTTCATGGTCTCAGTTCACCCTGCTGAGCCTTCCTCCCTGCCTCTGCCCTCTGTGCCTGGAATGACTGTCTCCTCTGTTTGCCTGGCAAAGCTTCCCAACTCAGCTCTAGTGCCACTTCCTCTGGGAAGCCCCACCATCGGTCACTCCTGGACCCACTGTGCCCATAAATGCTTTGGCCAGAATTAGAGCTGTTTTATGTATTGAGCACTACAGAGAAATAAACCGTTACTAGTACATTACTAATACAGAAACAAGATGTTTATATCCACTCCAAACATGGGGGGGAAATCAGATTGGGAAGACACAGTAGTCTTAGCCTGTTATGCTTAAAATCCTTTACTTTTGCAAATTTTACAAAACACATGACCACATGAATGCATTGCTAGGGTGAGGAAGGAAACCCTGTGAGGAGCCCTGAAACTTAAGCCCTATAGGGTTCTACATTGAAAGGGGTTCTGTCTGTTAGAGGCTTTGCACAGTCCTGTGCTCTAGACAGGGAACTTTTAAAGTAACTCAACAAAATAAATATTTGTTGAATTGTATTATATACCATATGTGTTTAGCAAGTGTTGTATGACTGAACACCTGTCTGGGCACAAGAAAAATTAATGTATTTTAATAAGGTCAAAGACGCACTGAGAGCCCAAAGAAAGTTATCCTTCCTGAGGACAGAAAGTAAGGGGTGCGGAGTGAGGGGGAGGCGGGAGGCAAGGGATGAGGGCTAGAAAGGGGACGTTAGGGGGAAGGACTGGGGGGAGAGGGAATGAGGACCGGACAGATTAGAAAAACCAAACACTGGACTCTGGCAGAAGAGATACCAAGACACCAGCTTGGGCTGGGAATTTGAGGGCCACTGGGAAAAGAGAGGAGGGTTAGCCCCGCCCCTGGCAAGTCCCTCCTTCCGTTACTCGCCCCGCCCCTGTTAAAAAAAAAAAAACCAAACCGGTAACCTCTACCCGGCCGCCTCTCATTGGCTGTACCAATGAGCGAGGTCTGCTGAGACCAATGAGCTGCGGCCACGGCTTGGAGAGCGCCTTCCGGCCCGCCTCCGCGGCGCAGCCGGGCGCCAGCCTCGGGGGCAGAGGGCCGGACTTGGGGCGGCGGGGGCGCGGCGCGGCGGTGCTAAAGCGGCGGCGCTGAAGCGGTGGCGGCGGGAGTGCGCGGCGGCCCTGGCGCTCGGCATGGCTCGTCTGGTGCTGGGTAAGCGCGGGAGTGCTCGTGCCGGGCACAGCCCGAGAAGCCCGGAACCCCCCCGGCGGGCGGTGGCCGGGAGAGGGTGGGCACGTGGCCTTGGCCAGCCCGCGCCTGGCTTGGGGATCCCGGGCCCGGCCCTCACTGGGGACGCAGTGGGGGTATTCCGGGGCGGGGGGGGGACAGCCTGGGACCGGAGGGAGTGCTGCGGGGAGCGGAGGCAGCTCTTGGCCGGAGCCCGCCGCGCGGGCCCTCGGGTGGAGGTGCGGCCCCGAGGGACTCGGAGAGGTGAGGGCGCCCTTGGCAGGGGCTTCCGCAGCCCACCCCGGGGAGCGCCGCGCGGGGCGGGCGGCATGAGGCTGTGCCTCAACGCCGGCGCTCTGGTCTCCCGGCAGCCCCGAGCCCGGGTCCGAGGGCCGGCCGCCGAGCTCCCCGTGGAGGGCGGCATGTGCGGGGGAGCGAGTACGCAGGCTGGGAGCTCCGTTTGAACCACTGAGGCCATCTATGGTTTGATCCCTGGCGGAGGTTGCGTTTTGGGGGCGACCCAGAAGTGGGGGCCTTGTTCTGAGCCTGTTCTCAGACTCGAGTGCGTTCGGTAGAGTCACGGGGTCTTCACACAGCATCTTGTCTTCACTACCAGTTTTCTGGTATCCCTGTTTCTAGGAAAACCGGAACTAATCAAAACCCAGGCCTAAAGTGGAACCAGGTAGTTGCCTTAGAAAGGGAACAGAGCCTTCCAAAGGCGGGCCTTACGAGGCAAAAGTACTTTAAGTGTGATTGAACTTTTAAAAACAAAATTGAACCCAGACCTTCAGAAGTAGGTAAAGGTGTGTTTAAGGTTTACAGAGAGCGAGGTTGAGGAGCCTGTCCCTTCTCTGGGCTCTCCTTGGGCCCATCCCAGTCGCCCAACCGGCGGTACCTGAACACTCCGGACCAGCCCGCCGGGTTTGAGCCCCAACCCTCCTTCCCCCGCATTTGCTTGCTGGGTGGCTGGAGCAGGTTACTTGCCGACTCTGAGCCGGCACTCCATAGAGCTTTTCTTAGGATTAGTGAGACCACGTATGTCTAAAGAGTTAAAAGATAAAATATTTGCTGTGCTCCTTACTGTAGGGAATAGATGAGGGAAAAAGATTTCGGTCTCTAGTTTCCCGCACGTGGATTCAGACTAGGCTCTGAAAGAGTCTGATTCCATTAATTCGTTACTTTAATAAATGTAGTCAGTCTTTCTAGGAACCCTGTTGGTTTCTAGATGGCTGCTCTGGGTCATGTACTCTTGCTAGCAGGTGTGGGATGGAGATGTTACCGATGTGGATATAAAACATTCTTAACTACTGTGAAAGAATAATAGGAAGCCACAGATGGCAATACCATCTGCTCGCCTAGATTCTAGACACTCTGATGTTCCCCTTAACCATCGGTGCCCATTATCAGTGAGTGGAATGGTGATGTGAATTTTAGAAACATGATTGGGCAACGTTGACCTACTTTATTTTATCATCTTAAGTGGGCCTCGGTTTTTTTTTGTTTTTAGTGTTTGTTACTGGCTACTTTTATGCTGTTGGAATTTGTACATCTTTTAATCTGCTTTTCTAAGTATTGTGTTAGATTTCCTTCTAACCCTGCTAAGTCAAATTGCCTCTTAAGGAACTTACATCTCAAACCCTTATGAGGACATTTCTGTTGGCTAGCCATTTGTAAGGAGGGGAGGCCCTTAGGAGAACAAGGCAAAATTTAAAAACAAATAGAAGTCCAGTGCCATTACTAGAGGAAAACACAGCTCAAGTCCATTTATACGGAGTGTCAGTAGTCACGACCGTCTTTGTATGGAGGGGCAGCACATTCCTGAGTTAACATGGTCCGTCCCTTGGGTGACTGCAGCCTGCCTAAACAGTGAAGGAGCATACATTCTTTATTACTGGCCCTGAGTGGCAAAAAGAGAAGGAAAAGCACCTGATTGCCCCGCCACAGTCTACCTAAAGACCCTCCTTAAGATCACACCATTCTCCAGCCCTTTGGTTGAAAATTTGAATTCCAAAACCACGTTCTGTGTCTTTCTAGACAGGTTACCTTGGGCAGGTTACCCTTTCCTGGTATAAAAATGGGCATGATGACAAGTGCCAAGTAAGAGTTATTACATGAGTTAATATATTTTAAGTGTTTAGAACAATGCCTGGAACAAGATGCCATGTAAGTGTTAGATAAGAAAGATGTCAGTTTCTGGAAGGTAATTGGACAGATATGTAAGTATGTTAGCCATACTCCCAACCTCCCTTGTAAGATTTTCTTTTAAGGAAGTAATCATATAACTTGAGGGGGAAATAATCATATACATTTGAGGGGGAATTTTTAGCATTGGCCTGTTAATAGTGAAAAAATTGGTAACAGATTCAGTAGTGAATTGGCAACCTGCCATAGCCATTAAGGATGGTTATGTAAGGGGTGGTAAGTAATCCATAATTACTTTTGCAGAAAATGTCTATAACTTATTTTGAGTGACAGAAGCTTACAGAAAGGATGTGTAGTGAGATCATATGTGTATAAATAAAAGTTTTAAACCTGTATTGCATAGAGATGTCAGAATATTCACCAAAATATTAATAGCTGATCTAGGCTGTGATTTTTCTTTTCCATTTTGAAAATTTCACAGTGAGCTCAGTTGTATTGAACATGTATCAATTTGTTGACTTTACAAAAAAGGATAAACTTTAAAAATAGTAGATACCCATGCAGGATTTTCCAGGACCTGTCTGATTTTTAAGCTTACTCAAAATTAGGACTGTCTCTGCTTAGGTTTTTTATGTACTTGTTAAGTATGTAAAACTCTGCTTCACCTTTTCCACAGCAATGAAAAGATGATTGAGCAACATCAACCAATTAGAAATACAACACAAACTTGTATGTAATTTAAAATTTTCTAGTAGTCACATTTTAAAAAGGCGAAAGGAAACAAGTGAAATTAGTTTTATTTAGCTAACATAGCTAAACTATCATTTCAATGTGTATCAATATTTGAAATGTTTATGAGATAGTTTACTTATTTTTTCTACCAAGTTTTCAAAATTCAGTATGCTTTTTATACCTTCAGCACATCTTGTTTTGGGATAGTCCCTTGTGGCTAGTGGCTGCCATATTGGATGGCACAGTTATCTAGGGAGCCCCACTTTGGTTGGCCTGACCTCCATCCAGATTCACTCTTTCCCATGTCTTGAAAGAAATGAGGTCATTCTGTCATAGGCTGCCCCTCACTGACTCTGGGTCCCCCGCCTCCCGATTACAGGCATTTCGTTCCATTACCCCCTCCTCTTCAGCTTGTCCCGTTCCACATACTACATTCATGCTCACATTACTCCCATCTTTAAAAAGAAACCTTCCCTCTATAAGAATGGCTTGTAGAATTCCATGCTCCGTGGTATTATCAAGTAGTTGCTGATTGTTTATGGTGCTTTATAAAATGAGGGGAAATAGTATGTAAAAATGTAATTTTATTCATTTGCAATCTCTTGCTTTTTATAATGAACTTGTTTAAAGAGCTATCTCTGTTGTCTCACCAACTCATTCCCTTTTCCAGTCTTTTTCAGACTGGCTACTGCCTGTTTTCTCAACTCCACACCACGGTCAGGCGCCCTCATGACATATTTGCCATCAAATCCAACAGTTAGTTTACAGCCTTTCCTTCTTGACCTCCTAGTAGCATTTGTTGCTGTTTGCTGGTCCACCTAAACCTTGGCTTAGGTGACACCACTCTCTAGTTCCCTCGGCCACTGTCCACACTGCAGCCAGAGTACTCTTGAGGAAGCACATCTGATCATACCCCTTGCAGGATAACCCTTTGGTGGGTTCACATCACCCTTAGTAAAGTCCACTTTAATTCCTAAGTTCCTACAATATTAGCCATGTCTGTAATTCAAATGTAATATTCTTGAACAAATAATTGTTTATTCATGCCCATGGTGTACTGAACCGTTTGTCTGGAGCAGTAAAAAGGCAACGTGGCTTAATGGGAGAAGCTTGAAAAAAGAAGTCGGCTGCTCTGCCAGTTAAATTTATGGTCATAGATGAGCCTTTCCTTATTTACAAAATAGGACGGATTCCTGCTCTCTAGTTTGTATTGCTGTGAAAAATCAAGTCATCTAATGTATTTGAAAGTGATTTGAAAATTGAAAGTGCTATGTAAACATGGAGAACTTAGTAATGGAACAGTTAACGCTGGTGTACACTCCTTCCAGAAGAAATTTACCATTCAGTTACTCGAAAAAGTTCCTTTGAAATCTTTCAAACTCTTATTTACAAAGTAAGCATGTGAAAATGTGACTGAGGTGGCATATGTACACACACTGCCTTAGAAGACAGGTCAGTCTCTCAATTGATAGCATCATCAGCAGATTAAAAGAAATTATATGATTGTCTCCACAGATGCTGAAAAGAAAGTAATAGAAATTTCTTTCAATCATAAAGTTTATGTTTGAATCCAAAAGCCAGCAAATGGGAATATATTCCTGTTAATGTCAAGAACATTCCATTATTTATCGCATTGTTCTGGAGGTATTGGATAGTGCAATTAGGAAGCATAAGAAAAAAAATACTTGTTTAAAAAGAAGTTTTTGAAATTTTGATGGAATTAACCTATTCAAAAAACTTGTTCTTAAAATATTCGTAAGTCAGTTCAGAATTTGTTTTTCTATATAATTGTTATAAACTGCTAGAGGAGCCAACAGAAATACACTTGGTCCGCAGTGTGTGGCTAAAACGATGCTGTTAAAAATACAATAGACTCAGTTACCAAAGGGGAGGGGTGAGGGAGGGCTGGTGGGGAGGGAGGGAGAAGGGGATTGAAGGGTATCATGATTGGTGCACATGGTGTGGGGGGGTCACGGGGAAGACAGTGTAGCACAGAGAAGACAAGTAGGGACTCTGTGGCATCTTACTACACTGATGGACAGTGACTGCGATGGGGTAGCGGGGGGACTCGATAACAAGGGTGAATGTAGTAACCACATTGTTTTTCTTGTGAAACCTTCATTAGATTGTATATCAGTGATACCTTAATAAAAATAAATACAATAGACTCTTTTCCCTTTATAACATTGTTTACATTAAGATTTTTTCTACGCTCATCCAGCAACACTGAGTGACTGATCATGCACCATGGATAGTGTTAGTAGAAATAAAAATATTTATAAAAACAATCATTGCCCTTGAGAGAATCCCAGTCTAGTAGGAGAGACAAGTAGTTACTTTTGCCTTCAGAAACATTTTAATAGAGATAGTGTGGTAATGTTGTAGCTGAATAACAAGAAATAAATACTGTATGGATTGCTGAAGGTCACAGAGCTAGATGTGATGTAGCTCCCCAAAATTCAGTGTCCTTGCCCATAAAACAGCAATAAATAATGCTGCCTCATAAGGTGGTTGTAAAGAATGAAGGTGTTAAAATGTAAAAAGCACTAAGAATAGTACTTAAGTCTGTTTCCAGTGTAGCTCAAGAGGTGAGAGTGTGGATTCTCTCTGTTGCCTATTTGATGCTGGACCAGTGGGAGTGAAATTCCAGGGGCTGGAGCTTGGGCACAGGGGCCAGGAGGGAGCTGACCCAGGCCACCCGATGTGAGGGACCTTGATCAGTTGTGAGAAAAGACCGTGGCTGCCCAGGTCTCTCATCCAAGCCCGAACCCTGCCTTTAACGGTGTGCTTTTTGTTGCTATTTCAGGTCTGCTGAGCTGTACCTTCTTTCTAGAAGCAAATGCTCTGTATTCCTCTGGTGATGATGTAATCGAATTAACTCCATCAAATTTCAACCGAGAAGTGATTCAAAGTGATAATTTGTGGCTTGTAGAATTCTATGCTCCATGGTAAGTATTATCAAGTAGTTGCTGATTGTTTATGGTGGTTTATAAAATGAGGGGAAATAGTATGTAAAAATGTGATTTTATTCAGCTGATTTACCTAGTGTACTGCTTGTTTAAAAGAAGAATGGGAAATGGGAGACTCCACAAAGTGGAGCCCATGGAGATTGAGTCAATTTAAAAAAAAATGGTTGAAATAGTTAAGTGTGGCAAGAAAGAAGGAAAAAAAAGACCCTGGTAACCTTAAGATACATGTTGATGATGAGGTAAGTGTTGTTGATGTAAGGAAAACTGATACTCTGCAGAAAGACTGTTGGTCAAAGGAAAGGGCAGAAGAACCAGTGACTGACTCCCTTCCCTTCTTGAAGAAGGCTGCTTCCAGGAATATGTGACTGGAACACCTCATTTCATTTAAAAATTCTTCTCTTGCTTATTTATTACATTCACTGCTGGAAAAAATCCTTGTAGAGTGAAGATGTAATTACCATTGAAATTAATGGTGCACAATTATATATACTCAAAATACAGTATTGCACTATTTATAATGCAGACAAAGCAAAAACCCAACGAATATATGTGTAGAGACAGATGACGGGCAACAGTGCAGAATGTGCTCGAGACCGTCCCTGCTGTGATCTAGCAGCCCAGGTACTCTGGGAGAGGCCTGAGCACCAGCCACCTGTGTGTCTATGCAGGTGAACTGTGTGGCGCCCCACGGTGCGGAGTGGTGCGTTTAGGTATGAGTTGTGCCTTGTAAGCTCATAGCAGAGTAGTAAATGAAAGTCTTGCTAATTCTTACCTGAGTGGCCATGTTTTAGGGTATGCCTGATGAAGGGTTTTCCTTCATCGCTTTAATTTTTTCTCTAGAAGACAATGAAACAGTTTTGGAAACTCAGTACCAGTCCTCATGGACTATTACACTTACTGTTCAGTATAGCCAACTAAGGTACAGCCCTCTTCATTAAAAGGTCATGTTGCCACCTGTGAATACTGTTCATTTCAATGCCTTTATTATTTTTTTTAAAGTTCCTACTTGATTTTTGTTAAAATCAAATGAGAATTCTCTGTGGGTTAGTTCACTCATATTAGTAAATGTGCCAATAGTAATTGTACAGTCTGTTATATTGTTGAATGCCCTTGTATGCAGTTTTTACAAGTTTGAATTTTTCTTTTTTAATCACTTATGGCATGAGCAATTTACCTTGTTTTTCAAAGCTACTATATAAGAGAATATACTCCATTCCCAAACTCTAACTGGACAGCATAATTGAGAAGGCAGGATCTGGATCTGGTAGTTAATTATTACTGGCATGCTGGCAGAATTTTGCTGTCCATGTTCTGGGTAAAAGGAAGTCTAGTTAGAGCAGGGGCTCTTGACATCTTTTGGGGCTTGGACTTGGGCTTTAGCAGCTTAGGGAAGGCTTTGAATTCCTTCTTAGAATAAAGACTTTACATGAATAAAATAATTTATACAGGCCCACAAAGGATACCTAAAATATTGAGATAATATTAAAATACATCTTGATATGGTTATGTAGTACTCCCTTACTGGGGCAGTAAATTCCAAGGTCCAGCAGCAGATCTAACACCTGGCTACCATGATTCTGAAATAGTGATGAACATAAGCGATATTTAAAGATACCTGCAACAACTACAGTGGTAATTGGAAAATAGCTCTGATTTTTGTTTGTGACAAAGTTTCAAGTACTAACCATGGTATGTTCTTCATGTTCGTAATTTAAAGAACTCCTAAATTTCAGTTACAGATTCGTGAAAATAGAGGGGTTTTTCCCCATCAAAGTACATGGAGACCCTAAATTTTTATCCACCAATGCTTTGGGGGTCTATGCATCCCATGTGAAGAACTTGGGGGTTAGAGCGAGTGCTATGTGTGTTTAAGTATGGAGGGCAGCATTTCAGGACATTTCCCTGAAAGATTGTGACTTTTAAAATACTGGATTAACTTTAGGCCTTTATGGAGGGTGATATTGCACAGTGATTAAGAATGTGGGATCTGGACTCAGACTTGTCAGACAGCTGTGTCACTAGACAACTGTGTGATAGGTTTCTTAACTTCTCAGCTTCTGTCTTACCATCTGTAAAATGGAAATAACAAGGCCCACCTTCGGGGTGGTTGTGCTGTTAAGCGAAATCCTTCCTGAAGAGTGCCCATCATAGTCCAGGCATGTGGCATTTGTTCACATCAGGTCCTTAGAAACCTAATTAAGAGAGAATCTACCTCATTTAAAACACAACAAAACAAAACTACCTATGGATAAACTAGCTTTAGTATCTTCCCACAATGGATATTATGCAGCAGTGAAAGTAAATATTATAGCTGCCTGCAACCTCAATGAATGGTGTAAATGTAACAGGTCTGTGTTGATACAATTTCCTAAAGCACTTTGTTTGTTACATTCATAGTAACTCTTCAAACACTATTACCTGAAAGATCAAGGTGGTGGTTCTTTGTGTTCTTACCCCTCAGTGTGTGTGTGTGTCTCTTGCTCTCTCTCCCTCTGGCCGTTTCACCACTACCTTGTTGTATAGGTTGCTTTTCAGCTAGTAGGTTTACTAGTAAGAGTGGGAGTATGTGTACATTTTTAACCCCACAAGCTGCTGTGGGAGCCAAAGAACAGAGATTGAGGCACTTGGGACCTCGGCTCTAGTACAGATGCCTTGTCTATAAAATGAAAAGGTTGGGCTGTATCAGGGAATATTAAATCTTAATAGGTTTAAGAATCACTGGTAGAAATTATTAAAATACAGATTCTTGAACCCTTTCTCTAGAAGCTCTGAGTTCATGGAGCCCAGGAATCTGCATTTTGCCTTGTCTTACAACTCAGACCACACGTTGAGGCACACTTGACCAGATAAATGCTGTAGTAGCTGCTCAGGGATAGAGTTAACAAATGATAGAGTTTGCTTAAATTCTTTAAATATAATTTAATTGAGCAGTAATTTGGAGGCTTTTTTTATTATGATACAAAAGAGAATTGTAGTAAAGTCATAAATAGTTTGTGCCTTCAGGTCACTGTTTTGCTAGTGCTCATAAGCCCTGTAAGCCCCCACCCATGTGTGTCACTCAGTCAACCATTGGTGGGATTTTGAATTGGGAAACGAACACTTTAACTGTTGTCTTATTTATGTTTTCATCCCCTAAAAGGTGTGGCCACTGCCAAAGGTTAGCACCAGAATGGAAGAAAGCAGCAGCTGCTTTAAAAGTAAGTTTCTAAGATGATCTCATTCACCTGTGTATGTTTAAATAAGTACGCCAGTGGGTTTATGGTACAGTAGAAGTTAATACGCATGTCGAAGTCCAGAATCCTTGTTCTGGTGCTGGAATCATGTAGGAAGCAAAGGAAGAGTACACCAGTTTTTATGTTGTCTGTTTTTGTTAATCATTTCCACAGGATGTTGTGAAAGTTGGTGCAGTTGATGCCGATAAACATCAGTCGCTAGGAGGTCAATATGGTGTTCAGGGATTTCCTACCATTAAGATTTTTGGGCCTAACAAAAACAAACCGGAAGATTATCAGGGTAAGGACTTTTCCCAACTACTCTGTTCCCCTGGTTGGAATTCTCATTTGTGCAAGTAGATTGAAAGTAAGCTGTCTGTTTTTGAAAATAGTTTGCGACAACACAGCCACACATGTCATTTACGTACCGTCTATGGCTGCTTTCATACTAAAATAGCAGAATAGAGTGCTGCAAGACACCAGCCTGCAAAGCTGGAAATAATAACTCTGGCTCTTTACAATACAAACTTACCGGCTCTTGGTTTACAGTAAGAAAACTGTCCCTCTTTTCTTAGTATATTCCTTGATTTGGTGTGTTTCCAGGTGAACAGTGGTGGAAGAGGCGCTGGTCAGGAGATGAGATGTCTGCTGTAGATCAGGAGCAAAAGCTGTTTTATGCTGAGGTCCTGCCCTTCTGTTCAGGGACACTCTTGGAAGTCTTGCCCAGGGATGCCCTACAACATGATCTCAACACGCTCTTAGTGTGGCTTACTGTATTTGTTTTCTAATGTCAGGTGTGAAGTGTTCTCAGAAGGTTTTATCTATTCCTGGGCAGCTTGATTAAGAAACTGTTTTATTATTTTAAAGAAGAATGAAACTTTCTAAAGAGATTTTATTATTAGAGTT
The DNA here is from genome assembly GCF_030020395.1 of Manis pentadactyla. Lineage (NCBI taxonomy): Eukaryota > Metazoa > Chordata > Mammalia > Pholidota > Manidae > Manis > Manis pentadactyla. The sequence goes on from NC_080020.1 coordinate 228,326,346, forward strand.
TTGTCTTTGAACTCTGAACTCATGACCTGTATTACCCCTGTATTTCTGAGTCAGTAAGTCCCCTGGCTTTTTCTTGAGCATCCGGGTTTTGGTAAACTTCCAAAGGCTATTGTCACTGAGTTTTAGTACAGAGTTTGTTACTTGCTGTATTAGCTACTTCAGCTACAGAACCTAAAAAAGCCCGGTGTGACAGCGCTTTAGGCAGGGTGGGAAAGATCGGCCTGTATTGCCTTTCATTTCCTTAGCTTCAGGCATGTCATACCCCACTTTTTCCAGCCTTTCTGTCCATTATAGCTTAGAAACAGTTTCATCTGTTTTCCTCATTTTAGTACTTTGTATTTAGAAATTTCCCTGCTTTCTTAACTAGATAATAGCTTCTTACTCATTTGTGAGCATGTTATACATTCAGTAAACAATAGTGAATTATTCTCATTACTAGGTGGTATTTATAGGTGAACAGGGTGTTCTTGTTCACACTAATAGCATAAAAACTGAAGAAGAGGATTTGCAAAGTGTAAAGTCCAGTGCAAAGTGCATTCAGGGGAGAAATTAGCTCTTAAATACATGTGTGTTGGTCTGTTTGCACATCAGATGAAGCTGATGAATGTGTAAAGGTGCAGGTCTTCAGAGAGTGTCAGGTAGCACACAGCCCGCCACTGCCTGTTCATTTGATTGTCCCTTGTCTTCCTGTAGGTGGCAGAACGGCTGAAGCCATCGTAGACGCTGCTCTTAGTGCTCTGCGCCAGCTCGTGAAGGATCGCCTTGGGGGAAGGGCTGGTGGATCTAGCTCTGGAAAACAAGTGAGTCTGTGTAGTGTCAGCTTGTAGTGTGCCTTTGTGACTCCTTGTAGAGGATGGATTATGACAGGGAGTCAGTCACCCAGCTCATTTGGCTTCCTTAGAATCATCAGTATTTCAGATGTACAACATAGTGACTTTAAAAAAATACCCAAAAACCACCAGTCAGTCCTAAGGCATCTTACCACAGCTGCAGTCCAAGAACCAGGCCCCAAAATAGGTTCTTTGGCCCAGGGCTGAAATAGAAGAATTCAGACTGCGGAGGGAGAAGGGTGCTCCAGGCCAAGGGAGCTGGGCCCTGGGACCCCATGGCGCTCTGGAGTTCCACAGTGGAGAGAGTGAGAGAAGCCAGGCGAACTGGGCGCACAGTGACATGTGGACCACCTCTTGGCCTCTATATGTGGCAATCAGCCTGAAACCCCTGGAAAATTCTTCAGAAATGGATAGGGAAGAAGAGAACGGAGTTCCTGACCTATGCCTTGGTACTTTCGATGTCCTTGTAGGAAATATGAAGTTGAACCATGATGTACTTATGCTCTTGGGAAAGGTGTTAAATTCTTACCAACAAATACAGATACATGACCCTTCACTCTCTTAGGAGACCAGTAAAGCTGGCTGCTCTATGCAGAACCAGAGTTTACCAGGGATCTCACGCTCTGCCTCTTACTTCAGACTTAGACAGGGAGGGAGCTCAGCTGTCTTGCCCCGGCTCCCTGGCTTTTGGCCCAGGCAGCGGGCACGGTATGGCAGTGCTCGTGGCTGCTTGGGTTTAGTGGTAAAACAAGTTCTCTGAAAAAAGAAAAGGATTAAATGTTATTTTTAACTTTCTTGAGCAGTAGGCACTTTCTCTATGAAAAGGCAGTAGCTGTAGGTTATGTTTAACATCCTGGGCTGAACCAGCAGCCATGCTTGAGTCTCTCAGAATAGTGTTACTAAGGTGGTTCTTTGAGCCGCGTTGAGGTTTCTCTTAATAAAAAAAAGCAGGGTAGAGTTCAGATGTATGTTATATGTGGTACTAATGTACTGGTAATGATTTGAAAGTAAATACTGTTTCCCAAGTAAAAAAATGTGAATGTCCCCAGTTGAGTGAAATAGTTTCCCTTGAAAGAAAACCTCGAAACTTAATTAAGATATAGAAGCGTTATTGTTTTATGTGTGTGTGTGTGTGTGTGTGTGTGTGTGTGTTTAGACTAGTAATAGTGTTCTTTTTGTCCAAGTTGTAGTTTAATGTTTAATTCACAAATGACAGGGTAGAAGTGAAAGTTCAAGCAAGAAAGATGTGATTGAGCTGACAGACGACACCTTTGATAAGAATGTCCTTGACAGTGAAGATGTTTGGATGGTTGAATTTTATGCTCCTTGGTGTGGACACTGCAAAAAGTAAGAGCTTTTTACCAAGTGCTTTTTTAAGTCAGAGTGGTTAGAATATACAGCTAACCCTTGAAAAACGCCGGGCTAGGGCCACCAACTTCCCACCCCATGTAGTCGAATATCTGTGTATAATTTGATTCCCCAGTAACTTAACTACTGATAGCCTGATGTTGACTGGAACACGAGTAACATAAATAGAGAATCAACACATATTTCATATGTTATATTATATGCTGTATTCTTACAATAAAGTAAGCTGGAGAAAAGGAAACGTTTTTTCAAACTGTCACAATCCAAAAAAAATTTTCCAGTATGTTCACTGAAAAAAATCCACGTCTAAGTGGACTCACACAGTTCAAACCCATGTCCAGGGGTCAGCTGTGTTCATCTAGCTCACTTTGAAGAAGCTGAACCAGATAATAGATACTCATCAAGATCTCCTCCAGAAAACCTCTGACTAAATGAATGTTAAAACACTGGCATTAGTGCCGAGTTTCTTTCCTGTCATTTTTTCAAAGACTAACTGGGAGCTAGCATCCAAGTGTGGGAGGTGGGACAGGGTGTGAAAAGGAAGTGAATGTGAAGGATAGCTCAGATCGTTCGTAAAGCTACACACCAAACATTTTCCAAGTGTGATTTAGCTGGACTGGGGAGAAATGCACACATCAGTTAAAAGTATTTGTGCTGCGACTGAAAATGCAACTTCTAATAGTACAAATATTTTTCTATAGCCTAGAGCCAGAGTGGGCCGCTGCGGCTACAGAGGTGAAAGAGCAAACAAAAGGAAAAGTGAAGCTCGCAGCCGTGGATGCTACAGTTAACCAGGCTCTGGCCAGCCGATACGGGGTGAGCACATTGACAGGGCCAGTTTCTCCATGAGAAATACACAGTATTCTCGACTTTTGCTTCATCCAATACTCCAGGCCTCCCTGTGAGGCACAAGGGGAGATAGATGTTTAGCCATTTAGTCATGAAGAAAGAGTTATTTACTGTCAGAGCTGAAAACAGTTAAGTCTTGACTCGGGGTTTATTTTTGTTACCTAGTATCTCACTTCTGTGCATTTTAGGGGCGCCTTCAGCTTGCCGAAGCTCTTACGGGTTCATACAGCTTTTGAAGTTTGTTTATTCTAGAGCAGATTCTGTATTAAGTATATATTCAGGGTTTGAAGGAGACTTGGCTTGGCCTGGCAGACCATCAGAGCCCTTTGATTAACAGACACTCTGGGTGTCATCTGTTAGGCACTGATACAGGCTGGGAGTATTTCTGTTACATTATTATAAAGTCATTTTAGAAACCATAATGATTATTTCTTTTTAAGTGGTGATTTGATTTTATACTCTGATCTTTTTTATTTTTTAATAGATTAGGGGATTTCCTACAATCAAGATATTTCAGAAAGGCGAGTCTCCAGTGGATTATGATGGGGGGCGGACAAGATCAGACATCGTTTCACGGGCCCTCGATCTGTTTTCTGACAGTGCTCCCCCTCCTGAGCTGCTTGAGGTAAACCACCTCAGTTATTCATATGATAAGGAGCCCTGTTCCAGTCTGATCCTGGGTGATTTTAAGCAGTAGTAACATTCTTTTTGCCTTTACAAATGAGCTCTTCCCTTCTCCTTTAAAATGCTTTTGTCAAAATGTTTTTGTACTTTCAAATGGGGAAAACCTGTTTGAGAAATTGCTGTTTTTCATAACTTTTAATACAAAAATAATTGCTCTCTGAGCAGAAGAGTGCTGAAGTGTCTGAAAAATAGAATGGACCCTATTGCTCTTTCCTGCCTCTCAAGGATAGCTAATGTTTATTGCATGCCTCTTCGTGTAACAGGCAGTTCTTGCTTCTACCTATATTTTTCTCATGTGAACACTTGGAAGTACTGTTTTATCTCTATTTTACATATGAAGAAACTGAGGCACAGAAAGCCTCAAATTCCTAATATGTGTAAATGTCTATGTAGCTAAATGAGAGACAGGTGTGAGAGACAGGCTATGCACAGGTGTTATGATTTCAGAGACCATGTAAATGTGCAAATGCCTCGCTACCACCAGAGCATGTGGCTTAGGAATAACTAACAGAAATCTGTTACAGAGCATTTCTCTGGTGGGAGAAGTCTTACCTATTTCTTGGATTGCTTTGCTCTTTAATGAAAGTGATGATGCTAAGTCTTTGTTTTCAAGCTTAACCTTTGGGTTTTGTGTCAGTGGCCGTCCAACTATCCCTTGTGTTCTGGGTCCCACAGATCATCAATGAAGACATTGCCAAGAAGACATGTGAGGAACATCAGCTCTGTGTTGTGGCTGTGCTGCCCCATATTCTTGATACTGGTACGATGGGCGGAGACTCACCCGTGAGACTCATCCACTGTCCATGATTGTTCTGTGCTGTCTGCTTTGTGAACACTTTCTAAGTGGATTAATGTTACAGATTCCTTTATTATTACCTTTAAGAAATTTTGTCTGTTTAAATCAGGAGCTACAGGCAGAAATTCTTACTTGGAAGTTCTTCTGAAGTTGGCAGACAAATACAAAAAGAAAATGTGGGGGTAAGTTACTAAGCGCGCAGTCTCGGTGTCATTAGATAGGGGAGTGTAGTGCTGCTTCAAAGTGTCTGCTTCCCCGTTTTCTGTAGGATATGTTCCTGTTTCACGTTAGCATGTTTAAGATATAAAAATAATTATCATCAAGGAAGAAAAGAAGTAATGCAGCTTTCTTATTTATAAGACATACCATGGCATACATTTTTCTCAGCTATCATTTTAAAGGGTGGTTGGGGTCAAAAGCAGCCAAAACTTAACTAGTGACATAGCTGAATTCTAGTACAGCTTTGAGGCTAGATAAAGAAATACAGAGGTGGTTTTTTTGCCCACTTCTGAGTAAGGGCTAGTCTGGGCAATTTTTTAAAACACCGTGCATCTCGGTCTCCTTCCCACTTTATCGTTTTCTTTCTCATCCTCAGGATCAGTTGCTGTCACTCTCACAGTGACCTTGCACATCCTCCTCCCGTTCAGCAAAGACTTATGTGTGCCTACAGAAGGCTGCGTTCTGAGTGCTTTATTCACCTTTGTAGAAATTGAGTAAAGAAATTTGAGCATTTTTCTATGTATCGAATATGATATACCCATAACATTTTTAAAGAAGTTAGTACACTTCTCAGGAGCACGCATAATAACCCAGATGATACTGGTAGAATTGCAGGTAACAAATACAGAGAAAATTCATTAGGTTTAGTGGACAGTATTTGGGGGACCGGGAGAAAACCTTTATAGATTAATCCATTTTGTGGACTTCCGGGGTTAGAGTTTTGGTAATATAACAGAAGAATTGTCATTACTTACAAGCATATCTAGAATACATTATTTTTAAAATTTCTCCACCCATTCCATGAAATATTTGAAGTACCATCTTTTTTTCTTTACTTGAGATCCACTAGTAGATTCTAACTTAACTTGAAAGGGATCTTTACCCTGAAAACCATTCTGCTTTCCTAGGTGGCTGTGGACAGAAGCTGGAGCCCAGTCTGACCTGGAGAACGCTTTGGGGATTGGCGGGTTTGGGTACCCAGCCATGGCAGCCATTAATGCACGCAAAATGAAATTTGCTCTTCTGAAAGGATCTTTCAGTGAGCAGGGCATTAATGAGTTTCTCAGGTAATTTCTTGCTTTCTTGAGTTGTTTTTGTTATTTCTCTTTGGTTCTGTTGTTGTTTTGTGTTTCAAAATAAATTTCTATAGACCAGGCAATAAATGGAATCATCTTGCATTTGACATTCTGGGGAACTAGTTGCTTATAAACTAGAGCTTTTAAGTTGTCCTCCTGTGCTTTGTTGTTGTCTGTGGACGTATTCTGCCTCCTGAATGATAGACACTTCTCCCCTGTTCTCAGGCCGCCTTGCCGTCCTCAGTGAGGTCTCATGGGTTAGAAGCAGCATGTCTCATCCGTCCCCACCCTGGAGTGTAGTTATTTGAAAGATGCATGTATTTACTTCAGTGACTCCAACAGTGTACAAACAACCCTGATCCTCAGATTGAAAACCCAGCTTACGGAGCTCTCTGTCCTACCCTGCTAGTCAGTTCCTCCTACACCCGACTTAATCAGAGGCACGGCCCCTGTGTGTTTCCTCCAAGGTGTGCTCATTGACACATTACATGCACAGGAAGACTACTTATCAGATATACTTCATCCTTTTCAACAGCTAATTCCAATGTCAAAAACTGTAGGAAACGTATGAGATGAGTCTTTGGACTCACTTACTGGAAATTACAGGTTCTAACCCCAGCTTTAATTTTATTCACATTTATTTTCAGCCAGTTTTCCTTTTCTAGTTCTTTAAGTACAGAGGCATAGGTAAATGCTTCATGGAAAAAATAGAGGGAACAATTGCATGATGTAAACTTGAGACAGTTATTTTGTGCTCGAGAACATACAGGCCACTGGTTCTCACATGTTGCATCTTGGAGGTAACAGAAAACCTCAGAACCCACCTGGTTACCAGTGGAGAAAAAATACGCAGTAATGAATAGGAAGGAAACAACATACGTGACGGCATACTTGTTCCTACCTACGTGGAATCTTGTTTTCTGAGAAGACTGGCCGCACTCAGAGGACATCAGCAGTGAGGATGCTGCCTGAGCTTGAGGCTGGTGTATGCGCCTGCCCGTCAGTGGCAAGAGGCACCAGCACAGGTACCTCAAGCCACAGACGTGCCCACGCAGCCCGGCTCTTTACTGGAACACCAATGACAAACCTACCATCAGTGTAAATGCGCCATTTGTCCAGCAACCCATCTTAAGTTTGTTAGTAATGATGAAACCAAAATAATTTATAAGTGGAGTGGCACCAATTGAAAACTACAGTCAACCTGAGACATTAGTGATTTCTGTATTTGTCCTTGAAAAAATACCATGTTGTGTTCCTCTTGAGCAGCAGCCAGAAAATATAAGTATGTAATTGTGCATTATGCAAACAAAGGAAGAAGGACTTGAATTTTTTATAGGTTCATGCTGTTTGGTTTGTTTAAGCAGCGGCCTGTTCTCAGGGCTCCTTTAATTAAAAGATGACTGTTAGCATTTAGCCCTACAAAGAAAAAGCAAAGGGGAGGAGCAGAAATGAGCTATTAGAAGCCTTAAAAAAAAAAAAACAATTGAACTCTGCCCTGAAGGCACCTACAGTTCCCTTAGAATTTTGTTCCTACTTAAAGTTTGGCATCTTTCCATTAGTGTTTGTATTTTTCTTGCTGCTGATTCTAAAGAGGAAACTAGCAATAATACCTCTGTATTCTGCCCATATGTTGGTATGATAGTCAACATTCTGTCCTCAGCTGCTCAGTGAATGGTGGTAAAGTATATTTATATCACCCTGTTTTCTGAATATAACTGGTATTTGTACCTCCAGTTTCTCATCTGGGCACTCTTGACATTTGGGTCAGAGAGTTCTTTGTCCTGCGCATTACAAGACGCTTAGTACTCCTGGCTTCTACCCCAGATGCAGGGAGCACCCACACACACACAGCTGTGACAATCAAAAATGTCTCCAGCTATTGCCAGATGTCCCTGGGGTGGAGGGACTGAATTGCCCCCATTTAGGAACCACTGATACACATTGTAAAAAATGCAAAGGTGCTGTGGATAAAATTACCCAGATTTCCCAACTAACTAACCGGTCAAACACATTACAGGAAATTTGCCATCCTATTTTGTTTTGTTTTCCTCTTTTACCCCTATTCCAAGCACCCTTCACCAGAGGATACTTGCAGGCTCCTTTTAAAGGTTTGCTCACAGTCTGGTGATGTTCTCTGCATCTTTCCAGTGAAAAGCTTTTTATCATTACCTGCCGAAGTCAAGACCTAACATGGTTTCGTGTATAATTCTTCTGTGACTTAAAGTTTGAGTTGGGAGAGAACTGCCCTCCCCACTCTCGGTCTTGAGAGGGCTTCTAGTGTCCGAGCTGGTTTAATCCCCCTCCTGCCGTTACAAATCTGAGAGAAGGAGTTGCATTTTAGTTTTAAAATACTGTCTTTTCAAAAGCCTTTCTGGGGCCTTAAGTTAGCCTAGAGTTTTATTAATCAAGTGTCAGTGTTGTGTTAGCTTTGCCCATGTTCTAGAGCAGCTTTGATAGTTTTTACATAAGTCATATTTAGCGAAATACATTTGCTCTTTTTTTTAATTATTGGTAGTAACTGGCTTTATTGGATGCTGAGGCCTCAGGAATTTCATGCCTAGTTATATTATTGTCCCTGATTGAAAAGATATTGTTCATGAGGTATTTTTCAGGAGCAAGAGGTGAGAGGTGCCTCTACATAAATTGTAAGCAAGTCATCGGGTCATTACGTTAAAACATTCTTTCTTTATCAGCATCAGCGGTCCATATTGTAAAAGTATGTGCTTGTTTTGGTCCTTTTCCCCCAAGGGAGCTTTCTTTCGGGCGTGGATCTACAGCACCTGTAGGAGGTGGGGCTTTCCCTCCCATCAGCACCACGGAGCCCTGGGACGGCAAGGATGGCGAGGTGAGTTGCAGACCGAGGCTGTGCTGTCAGGTGCTTGTCCAGCTCTTTCTGCTTTCCTGGTCCCTGCTGTGCACCTCTGCTACTTGTAAACCAAGTCGTTCCCATCAGACCTAAACCTTGGCATAATACCAAAAATATGATGCCCTTGTGGCCTTAGGAAGGTTCTTTGTCTCAAGACCTGCTTCCCATCTTCCCTATTAAAAGTGCTACATGTCATTGTCATTGACAGACAACCAAGGTAAATTCCAGTAATGAGATTCCTTTCCTAAGCATTGCCCCTAAAGGAAACATTTAACCTGGAATTCATTTACTGTCTCAGAGAAATGCAAAATCACAGCTTCGAAATTAGCATTTGTTCCTTTATGCTTCAGCCCTGCCTTCCTCTAAAGGACAAGTTAAATAGCTCTGAGTTTTAAAGAGGTAAGTGGTAAGTTAAAATCATGTTTCATTTAAGCTCTTGGCTTTTCCGTGTATATAATAATTGGCAAAGCTGAAAGCAGGAGTGAACTGGGGAGAAGCAGGCTCTGTCATCGGGAGTCTGTAGGACTCCTCAGGTCGCCCCGCTCTGCCGGCCTCACGCGGTTTTGTGTTCCACAGCTTCCCATGGAAGATGACATCGACCTCAGCGACGTGGAGCTGGACGACCTTGAGAAGGATGAGCTCTGAGAGGCTCCGCATGGACCTCTGTTTTCTTTTCTTGGGAGCAGATTTTCCCAGCAGTGAAGGAACATTCTTTACAATCAGATGAATCTACCAGTGGCCTTTCTCACCAAGAAGTAGCACTTGATCGGTCATTTGAAATCACTGCAACAGTGAACTTTTGCATCTCAAGAAAACAGTGGAAAATTCTATGAATTGTAGCCAAGGAATTGGGTTGTCTGTCAAGTAATATTTTGAAGAAAACTGATGAGCTATTGAAACCTTTTTTCCCCTTCCTCTGACTGCTGCTTGAATGTTCTTGGAGGCTGTTTCTTAATGTATAAGTTTTTTAATGTGATCCTTTTGTTTGAATATTAATGGCCTTTTTCCATTAAAGAATAAAATATTTTGGACAATGTCAGTAAAGGTACAAAATTAGTGTCCACCTCACAAATTCAGAGTCAGATGTTTAGCCAGTAAGTTAGTACTATGAAGGGATGACTGATGTCTTTCCTCCCTAAAGACCTGCGACTTCAATGACACCATCCGGATCCCTGCCACAACACAGATTATACACGTGTCCTGAGCCAGGTTCCTTCTGTAAGTGCAACGTAAAGCAAGTTGATAGAGAAGAATGGAAAATGGCGGGTTGTCATTGAGAACTGCACTTCATGCCCAGTATTTTGTCTTTGGGCCACCACCAGTGACTTACTAGGGGACATAGCTGGTTATACAGTCTGCTCAACGTTTTAATGTTATTCCTTAGCCTCACAAAACTGCCCATTAAGACATACAGTAGTAGATTACCAATTCATAGGCAGTCACCATCTATATAAAACATTCAGAGAATTGAAGTTTTGAATTGTTAGAATATAACCGGAGAGAGAAAAGGACTGAACATTTCTTTATTGTAACTTAAAAAAAAATAAATACAACTGTAACTGACTTGTGAGCAATTTCTGTAAAAGTCTGAATTCTGTAGGACACTTAAAACTGTTCTCAGGCTAATGAAAAGCCTCTGCAGGAGCCAGCTTCTTTCTAGTCAAGAAGACTAAGGTCAATGTGGAAGTAGACATAAGGAAAATAGTCTTGGTTGTTGAGTTGTAATCCAGGGATCTCCACGGATGCCTACAAAAGAAGACATAGTATGTTCTGAGTGCATAAGTTAATTTCCTATTTTGTCTTCATATTTTTGAGGAAGCTGTCTAGGCTGTGACTTTATTTCCTGCACAGTGCACACACTAGCACACAGTCCCTTCCTTGTCATACTCTGACATTTGTGAAATGCAGATTTGCATAACAGTCTGGCAAGTGCCGTTTTTGGAAAGTCCCATGTGGGGAGGCTGACCTCAGTGTAGAAACACACTGCTTCTGGATCCTGTACTTACATCCAGTATGCTTGCTGCTGCCACTTCATCCAGGTGTCTGAAGACAGAGTTGAGAACCTCTCTTAAACGTTTGGTGGATGACTTCTTATGAGGCTGGAGAAGCACTGCCTGGAAATTCACTGGAAGTCCATACCTTCAAAGACAATGTGTAGATAAGTCGCTACAAATGAAAACATGGGTAAAAACTTGATGAGAAAGAGTAAGGTCTAGTAAGAATGGGAAGCTTCGACCAACATAGCTCAAGAAAATATGACTTGAGTGAAGTGTCTAGGGTCGTAACAGTTCTTTTTGGATAGAAAAATCTCTAGAACATGCTAACCCAGTCTGACAGTGATAGTTTGTGACAAGAGCTTAAGAGGTCATCCCCGAGGCATGTGTGATCAGAATGTGCTCAGACTGCAGATCACTGGACTGAAGTTCCAGCTGCACAGCATTTGTCGAAAACCTGGCTTAGCTGATTTATTCTCTGTAAAGAGCAGCCAAAAAGTTGCTTCATCAAGATCATTGAATCCTCTTGCTGAGTTCTTGGATAGAAAAATCTTAAATGGCCTTTGTATGCCTGAGTACATTTAAAACTGCTAGCTGGGATATTCCTGTGGTGGTATCGCAGAACAATTAAGGTATGTACTAATTACTATACAAATAGTAAACATGCATTTTCTATTGTCAGGTTTTTAAAATAGACTGTCAGTGAGCAAATGCTCAGATGTTCAGTACATATTGCCTGTTCTTGATGCTCCCCAATTCAGGTATGTGAGAGCAGCCCCAGGCCTGACGAGGGTCCTTAAAAGTCCTTTTACTTTGACAAATAATTGGTAGTGGCAAAATGTCAGTATTATTTAGCTCTTATTTCCCAACCAATATCCATAAATGATTCCCTGGCTCCCACTTCTGGTTGCTAACAGTGAAAAGTGCTCACAGTGGCTGTGTTCTGTTGGGTCTGCAGAAAGGGGCAGTCGGTCCATGCAGAGCTGCTTGCCAGCGCTGAGTGGGGTGCCTGCCTGCTCTGTCTTCAAGGACACTGGGCAGCCGGGTCAGGAATGCAACCTGCCTGCAGGCACCGGATTTGGGACCCCGCCTACATCTTTTCTTTTTAAGAGGTGAAGTGCCACAGAAGCCTGCAGATGCTGACAGGGATGGCAGTGCACATAGGCTAGGCCAGTTTGAAGGACAGCCCTCTTTGTCCTCCCTCCCCTTTTGTCATCCAACCTCTCTTCCCCCAAGGGAGGTGATCAGAGGGATTGCAGCGCATCTCACCTCAATGAGCAGTTCCCTGTCTGCTCTCCTGACTCCTTCCTAGCCCAGCTGCCAGGGCTCTCCAGAAACCTGCAGCACACACCCCCAGCTCATGTGGGAGTGCCAGCGCGGCTCTGCCCCTGCTCACCGCTGAGGTGCTGAGGTGTGCCCTGCAGCCTTCTCAAGTGGAGGGGGTCACCGATCCTGTGCCCTGAGCAGCACCCACGTTAAGGACAGGCATTCCAGCTCCCAGACTGAACTGCTGGACCATCACACTGCCACTTGAACACAAACCCGCTGCCACCCTGCAAACCTAGGCTCCACCACAGTTACCGCCATGCTGCTCGGAGGCTGTCAGTCCTGGACAAGTACCCCTGTCTTTAGAGGCCTCTTCCCTTTTCTGGCCTGTGAGCCCCTCCAGGGCAGAGGCGTGCATATATCCTGTTCACTGATTTATCCCCATGGCTGGTGAAAGATAGGCACTCCATAAACACTTACTAAATGCTAACTGAGTGAGTACTCTTGACCCCCCCACCCCCACCCCCAAATCAAGCCTCCAAGCCCTTGACCACTTTCTCAGCCCATCCGCCTCGGTGTCAGGGCTCCCGCCCGCCTCCCAGCATCTCTGTAGGAGATAGGTGGAGAAGCACTCGGGCGCAGTCGAGGGTATGGGGTGGGCTTCTGGACAGCCCTGGGAGCTGGGTAGAGGAGCGGTGGAGGCTGGCTCACCTCGAGCCAGCTCAGCCTGAGGCCCTTTGGAGACAAAAGGCAGCCCAGGCCCTGCCCTCCAGCTCCCCGGGTAGGAGAAGGACAAGATCAGCTTTGAGAGGAGGGAGACAGCCGTCTGCTCTAATGAACTTGGTAGTTCAACATCTATTTTCTTCGATTACAATCTCTCCATAGGATGGAATATGAAAAAGCCATTAAGAAGGATCAAGTGGCTCTATACATACTGACAAGACCACAATGCAGAGCAGATGAAAAAGGCAAGTTACTGGACATTAAGTATAAATGATCCCATTTGGGTGACAGAAAGGGCCTTGAAACCATTAACTGTGATTGTGGACAGTAGGCCTGTGAGGAACTCTTCCCAGAGTATATATTTCTATACTTGAAATTTTTTTCAGTGCTCATATATTACAACTCTATTCAGGAAAAAAAAAGTCATGCCATGATCAGAAGAATAATAGAGAAGAATAATGTCTGCACACACTTTTAGGGGTAATACTTGTTTTTACTGGGTTTGAACAAGATATTAAAGACCCTTGTCTCTACCTCTTTCTTGAACAAATAGGCATCCCGTTAGGCATGGACAGGCTATGCTGATTTTTGAGGCAACCAGGGTCAGTCTGGGCCCATCTACACTATAGCTGGCTAAACACTCCAGGTTAACTTGAGCACGGCCACTGCCCCCCGACACCACCATTCCTGCCATCACAGGCCTCTGAGATGGATGGACAGGATGCAGAGCTACAGTCAGGTCTGATCTGTGTTGGGACCAAACCACGGCAGCCACATGGAGGAGGAACAGGAGCAGAGAACCAAGTAAGAGCCTTATGACAGGAGCCAGGAGAGCTGCAGTAGGAGATGGGGGGAAGAGAGAAAGCAAAGGGAGGATGGGCAGGCCAGCCAGGGGCGTGGTGGGGGCGCAGGGGGAGCACAGGGGTAGGATAGGAGGGAGCTGAGGTGTCCCAGCTGTCCCTGAGGTGTGGGGCCTGGTCACAGGAAGGACATGCAGTCACTGGCATTAACAAAGAAGCCACTAGAAGGGGAGGTAAGACAAGCCAGATATCCAGAAGCCTGCAAATGAAGTTGGGCAAATGGCAGGACCAGGAACCAAGCATGGTGGGAAGGGAAAGTAGGGAATAGTTGGCCAGGGGACAGCTGGGAAGCTCCTGGGGCAGCCTGCCATGCAGCCCGGGGAAGGGCCGGGGAGACCACCCCGAGGGCCACTGGCGCACCAGAGCCTGCAGGCCACAGCAGGCCGAGAGTGGTGGGGGGGGTATCTGGAAGACGGGTACAGCCAGCCGGGTGTGGTGTAGCCAAGATCCCCAATACTTTCCAACATAGGACATGGTTAAAGCACAGTAGAAAAGCAGGCTTCAAAAAATACTTACTGCTTGATTCCATTTTTGTAAAAGTTTAGTAAAAATTATGCATATCTGTAAACTAAAAGAAAACAAAAACAAAAAACCTTAAGTTGCTTATGCCAGCACATTAGCAGTGTTTTCTCTTGGTATTAAAACTATAGGTGATTTTTATTCATTCTCTTTGCTTATCTATGGTTTCCAAATTTTCCACAGTAAAACATTGTGCTTTTGTGAAAAAAATAATAAGGCAAAGTAAGTTTTGTTGGTTTTGGTTCAGTTTGGGTTGGGCTTTATTTTTGTGCAGCCTTGGGCCTCAGACGTGCAGGACTGAGACAGGGCTGGTATTTCTGCCCAGAGTCGCTGTGCCCCAGCAGGCCACATGGAGGGGTGTGCAGCTTCTGCTGGAAATACAGGGACACTTGCCCCAAGTCTGGCAGGAAAGGGATGCAGTGCTCAGGACAGCAGGGTACCACAGGGCCGAGAGGAACTTGATTCAGCTTGGGGAGTCTAAGCAGGTCGCCGAGAGCCACGGGGGGCAGAGAGAGGGGCAGGAGGGCCAGGGCATGTCCCAGAGGAGGCTGCAGGCGCTGGTGGGGGGCTGTGGCCCGCAAGCTGGCTCCTCCTGGCCTCCCACAGCAGGACAGCCCAAGGTGGGCATCCCCTGCACACACCTGAGCACGGACTCCACAAACACCCTTAGCGCCTTGATGTGGATCCAGGCAATAAAGGCTTCGCTGAAGTTCACCTTGAGCCAGCGCAACAGTGGGCCCTGCAGAGACGAGAGTGGGTGATCCCTCCTGGTCACTCGGCCCAGCGCCAAGCCAAGAAAGGACATGGGTTTTGCAGTGAGCCCTGTGCTGAGAAGAAATGCCCAAGGCCAGCAGAAGCAGCGAGTCAGTCGGACAAGGTCGTGGAAAGGCCCAGGCCCCTGTTCTCCAGGACGCCTGGTGCCCGGGAAGCGCAGAGGGCCAGCCAACGGCACATGCGCCGGGCCACCACAGACCAGGCCTCAGGCGTTGGGCAGCCCCTGACCTCAGGGCTTTCAGCAGGCAGCTGCCAGGCTTCTGTGTGACCCTGTGCTGCCAAGGGGCCCACCTCCGAGGAAGGCTCACCCTCTCTCCTGACATCATCCACCAGCTGCTCGCAGGATGTTCCTCACAGCCCTGCCTCCCATGGCCACAACCCATGGGGGCCACAACAGCTGTCACTAATGCTGGGGTGGCCAGTCCCTGGCGGGAGCTCAGAGTCTTGGAGTGAAGGCTCCGAGCTCCCACCCGGGACCTCCACCTACCCACTAAGGTCAGGGGTGAGTCCAGCCAGGGCAGCCCGGGGAAGGGAGCCGAGCTGCCCCATCACCACCCCCCATCACCACCGCCTGCCCCGTCACCAGGTTCAGCCACCTCCAGGCAGGGCAGAGGCACCCTGGCCAACAAGCACCATTCATTGCTGGGGGTGGGGGCAGCTCCGAAGAGGTCCTGAAGATTAGGAGGAAGGCATGATTCTGGGCTCCTTGAATTAAGACCTCCAAAGCCATTTTAGGTAAGAGAAAAGGCAAAGATTGGTTTCCTCAGAGATGCCTGCGCTGGCGAGGACATGCGAGCCAGGGAACCCCAGGGCTCCTGGGGGTGCTGCTTACCTCTCCCTCGCCCTCACTCTCTCTCTCTCTGTCCGGCTGCCCCGCAGCGGGCCTATCAGGGTTACCTAGCGGGGTTACCTTAACCTTGTGGTCCGGGAAGGTGGATGATCCCTTTTTAAGAGCAACACAGGAAGTTTGCTAAAGGCACAGAAATGATTTATTAATCTTTGAGCAAACATGCATCACAAACAAACAGAAATGATTCTCCTCGCCTGAATAGCACATGAGGGCAAGCTCAGGAATGCTGTCCCGCCCTCAAGACTCGCGTGCTGGTTGGACTGGACATGTGACCAGCGTGCGTCAGCCCCCAGGGATGTTGAAGCCTTCGGTCCCATATTCCAGGGACAGAGCCAGTCGCTGGCACAGGAGTCAGTTCCCGTAGCTCCTCCCTTAGCCTGGCCTCGGTCAGGACATCCCCCCACTGGCAAACAAGGATGGGGCAGCTCTGGGAGTGGAAACCACTGTGCCTGCAGAACCATCTGTCTGGTGAGGCCGAGGTGTCTCCACCAAGTCCATCCCAGGCAGCCTCCTCGGCACCCAGAGTGCCCTTCGGGAGGTGCCCCGCACAAGTCAGTGAGGCGGGCTGTTAGGACATTTCCACTCATACCATCTTTCTCTACAAACAGCTGGAAAGCACAGGGAAACCCCACTCTACTCTCAAAGGGAACTGGAGCCCCAGGACCTCACCTCTGCACCCCTTGCTGACAAGTAACAAAAAGGGTGTGGGGTGCTAGTCACACCCACCTCCAAAGAGGCTGAGGGGCAAAGCGATTCTCAGGCAGCCCGGGTAGGGCTGACCCCAGGTGCCCGCAGCTCACTGGCACACAGCAAGTCTTTCAAGAGTTAAATGTTTCCGAGTTAGCGTATCTCCTTCAGAGCTCCATTTCCCCTCCATGGAGAGACCTGGCAGGCCTCCCCGGGGCAGCCTGGGGGTGAGAAGTCTACGCTGCGTAAGAAAGCTCCAACAGGCAACCTGAGCCCCAGGTGGCAGGTGTCGGGCTGCGGATCACCTTGGTCCTCAGGGGTCTGAGTCAGCACGGGGAGCACCTGTGCTACAGGCAGGGCCTCCCGCCTGGACACTCATGGAAGCTGCCACTGCCCAGCTCCTGTCCAAAACCACGGTGCAGGGGCTGGTGGCCAGGACAGAAGCAAGCAGGGAAAAGGCTCCGCTGAAGAGAACGCTGGGGCGCTCCTGCGGGAGGAGTGTCTGCGCAGCCGCGGTTACAGGAAGCGCTTTGGATCTTGGCTCTTGCCGAACACCTGTCCTGCCCAGTGTGGGGGTCTGAGGCCTCTCTGCCCAGGGCCAGCTCAGCCTCAGCCTGAGCCCCACAGACTGGGATCTGTGAAGTGTGTGCTCACCTAGTGTGCACACATGTCTACACACGTGTGTGTGCGCTTGTTTATGCTTGGGAGGTGGGTTACAATTCCCATGCACATTTTCAAATGGCCAGTTCCTAAGTCCTCAAAGTGGGATGGGTCAGTCCTGGGGGCTCAGAGAACTCCATTTTGGGGGCTCATTCCAGAGGGGATGGCTTGTCTGGAGTCCTTATGAAAAGGCCTGTGACCCAGAAAGGTCAGGCTGGACGTGCAGAATTCCCCAGCCTGACGTCAGAGAAGGCCCGGGGCAAACACTCAGCCACACAGAAAGCACTTCCTGCTCTTCAGCCAAGCACATACTTCCAGCTTTATGTTTACACACTGACTGTTCTCCAAGAGACCTTAAATACATTCTATTCATTCTTCCCTTCCTTTCTACACCAGAGGCTGAATCGGAAGTCTCTCCAGGAACCCTCCCTGGTAGGGATGGGGGTGAGGTGACCCCCCAGACAGGGCCCTGGAGCCTCCTGGCTTGGCCCTGCTCTGTGGCTGAGGTGCCACATCTGGAGTGCACCCATTTTACAGAGCGGTGGAGTGACTCTTCCATGGCTACACTGTTCATGTTTCAAAAATGAAAATCTGGTTTTCTCCCTCTTGAGCTCAGCTGTCCTCACACACAAGATGTTCTTAAGTGACGGTGTCAGAAGTCTCAAGGATAAGCACCCACTCTTTGCTAAACGCAGGGGAGGTAACTACAGGTGCTGGCGACGGGACGTCATGCCACGCCTGGAAACCACCCCGAGGGCAGCAGGGTGGCCACTGGCTGCACCCTCCGAGCAGGTGCTCCGGCCTGCCCTGCCGGACCTCAGCAGGGAGAGCCTAGGCAAGGTCCTCTTCCCAGGCAAGTGCTCTCTAACCCCCAAGAGCCTTGATTCCTCACCTGCGAAGTGGAGCTAAGAGTCCTTGCCGGGGAGGTACCAGGCCTCAGAGAGATCAATCAGGAAGGCGTGCGGCTCACAGCTCATGCACCACCTCCACGTTATCTGTGCCTGTCGCCTTCTCTAGACCCTGCTCAGGCAGCCCCAGGAGAACACACGTCCCTGGGCAGTGTGCCCACGGGAATGGGGACAACAGGAATTGAGGGGGACTTGGCAGGACCCTGCTGCCCCTGGGCCTTTGGCATGGGGAGGGGACCACTCAACACCTCCACGAAAATCCCCGGCCTGTATCGCTCACTCACATACTGTTGCTTCTTATCAGACAGCAACCTGGTCATCTCTTCCCTTTCCCTTTTAATTTCCTTTTCATCATAGTAAAATTCACGGACAGTGAACCTGAAAATAAACAAACAAAAGTCTTTCACTAAGAAGCTTCCAGTTGGAGCAGAGACCCTCCAGTGAGGAAAGACCAAACCCGGAGAGACCCTTACTTGTTTTCTTTGGCTTTGGTTTTGAAATCATCCATCACTTTGCGAAACAGGGTCACTGTGAAGAGGCCACCCTCACTGTCCTCAGCAATCAATCTGTTGGAGAGAAGCATTTGTTTGCTGGGCTCATCACTAGTCCCCTGCCAGAAGGGACCTGTCCTTTCTTCCTCTGGAGGTGGGTCACAGCAGAGGCAGCCTCAGTCCCTGGCATCCCCGGGGCCCATGCGTAGGGGCCTCGGCAGGAGCCGGGGTGGGGAGCCCGGCTCTCTGGCTGTGTGGTCTCGGCTGCCTCTCTGGTCCCTTCCCCTCACCCTCCAGGCTGAGGCCTCAGGGGCTCCCAGGTGATCTGACTGCAGGCCCTGGAAGGGAGGACAAGCCTGGAGGCCAGCTGAGCAGAGATCTGGGGTGGCTCTTGTTCGTGAAATTCCTGAGAGTGAGCTACTCCTGGGCCTTAGTCTGGGGTGGCCAGGCGCTGATGTGCTGTGGTTATAATGAAGCAGGGAGACTTTCAGTTGGTGGAAACCATCCCACAATGTCCTTTTCATGTCCAATGCCACAAGGTTCTAACTACACATAGCCTCCAAGGCACAGGCCCACTGTGGTCGCTGTCCCCAGGGCAGGGGCTGTTGGGGCCAGTAGTCTAAGCATCTTGGAGTCCTGCTGGCCGGGAGCCGTAACGGGAGCCCTCAGGCCCAGGCAGGCTCTCAGGGATATGCTGGTCAGGTCACTTCCCTGGCTGTCCGAGCCCACACCCATGAGGGGCCAGGGGCCAGAGCCTTTTAGTTATCTCACAGACTCTCAGGTGCCTTGTGACAGTGAAAGGCTGGGGCTTCTTGTCTGAGAAGACAAGCCATCTACAGAGGCAGCCTCTCCCAGGGGTGCCCAGGCACCTGGCCTCAGGAAGCCAGAGCTGGAGAGCAGGGAACACTCACACCAGGCAGGCCAGCTTCAAGGGCCAGCTCCTCTTCTCCCCCTGTCCCTGGCTTATTCCTCTGACCTCCCCTAGGGACCTCCGGCTGAGACTGTCCTGTTCTCTGCACCCCTTGATTTAGCTCCTGATTGCTATCTCCTGTGAGTTGGTGACCCTGGGAGAGCAGCCTTGCAGCAGGTGCCCCAGGTGGAGGCCTGCAGGCTGGGATGGCGGTGGACAGGGCTGCCCTCAGGCTGGGCGCTGTGTGCTGGGAGGCAGATGAATGGCATGGCTGCTCAAGACTTGCTGTCAAATCTTTTAAACTTACAAACTATTTCAGATGTATGAACAGGTATAGAGAAAACCAAATACCCATGTATCAGCCACCCAGCTGAAGACAAACAATTTCCATACAGTAGAAGCCCCAGGTGCCCTCCCCGTTGCTTTCCACTTGCTGCCAAGGTCACCACTCTGCTGGGTTTGGTATTTCTCACCCTTAAGAGCCCCCATAGTTCCACTGGGCACCTGCATTTGCCCAGTCACGCATGGTTCAGTTTCACCAGCTTTTGGACCTTAACTAAGCGGCTTGGTGCTGCATGTACCTTGAGCAGCTCGCTTTTTCTGCCCAGTGTCATATGGTGAGATCTGGCCTTCCTGCTGAGTGTGACTCTGAAATGCTGGCTTTCCCGGCCGGTGGTATTCACAGTCTGGATATAATCCTCTATCCCTCTCCTGTCCCTTCTGCAGCCCTCGCTGGCCACTCCTGCTCTGACGCTAGCAGGCCACACAGAGACTATTTTCGTCCCTGTGCGCACTGTGGCCATCATGGCCAGGCCGCTCTTTGGGGAAGAACTGATGCTGAGCTGAGAGTGTAGCAAAGGCCCTGTGAGCAGCAAGGGGGACCTCTGCTGGGAGGTACCCAGAGAGGGCTTCCTAGAGGAGAGGGCAGGGAAGCAGTTTTGGAAGTTGGAAGGAGTCTGGCCTGTGGCTGGATATGTGGCCGCAAAGGAACTCAAGGCCAAGGGACTCCTGCAGGTGCAAGTGTGGGGTGCTGAGGGTCCTGGCATCTTGAGGCATGTTTGGTGGCTGGGCACCCCAGAGAGCCCACATGCCTGCTGGGGGCCCTGGAGCCAAGGTGGCGTCTCACTTACTTGGTCGACCGAGGGACCACCATGTCCGAGAGGGATTCATAAGTTTTTTGCCATTGTGTGTAGCTTTGTCTGTGAGGAAACAGAGTTGTTCGGTGACTTTTGCAGAGAAGTTCATGGGGTATTCTCAGTGTCCAGGAAGCTGTACACCCATTTTCCGAAGGACTGAGGTGAGCAGGGCTGGGGCCAGAGAGCCCCAAATACCCCCCAAGGCCTGGCCCTGGACGCCAGGAACCCCCCTGCCCTGCCCCATCCTGGCCCAGCCTCCCTGAGGGCCCCAGGCACCATGGGGGCCATGTGAAGGGACCAGCCAGAGACCTGTCGAGAGTTCTCTAGTCCTGGCCTGGGGTGGCCTTGGGCCCCAGCTCACTGTCCTCCCTGGCCTCAGGACCAGGGAACAGCAGCCCCACGGGCTCCTGTCTGTGGGGCCTGACGCACAGCAGGTGCTCAAAAATGGCTGCTTCTGTCACTGCCCTCACACCCAAGCCCCCCACCTGCTCCAGTTACTGCCCGCACCGCTGCCGTGTGGGCCCCCGAGGTCCCAGCCACAGGGACTCCTCCTTCCTCTCCGTTGAGCTGGGCCAGTTTCCTGCCATGATCACCAACATAGGCCGAGAGCCCAAACCGCCCACCTTCCTGGCCCACTTACTTAGGGACAATGACCAGAAGTGTGATGAGATACTCGGAGTCCAGCACGAAGTCTTCTTTGCTCACAATGTCACTCAGCGTCCGGGTGAAGAGATTTCCCCTGAATCCGCGTGGGACAAAGCAGATGCGATCAGCAGAAAGACAAATGGGGGCAAGCCCAGGCCTGGGCTTGTGGGACACACGGACCTCCGGCCCACCCACGACACACAGGCCCTGGGAGGGGGGGCAAGCAGGCTAGGGATGCTCCCTGGGGAGGGCGCCGGCCTGAGTGTGCCCCCTGGGTGGCCAGAACTGCCGAGCTGGCAGGGCCTCAAGTGCTTTCACCAGGCACCCGAGGGGTGGCTGAACCCAACACTTCAGTCACTTGTGCTGCCCTGGCACAAGCCACCAGCTGTTGGGAGGGGACTGCAGGTGGCAGGCAGCTTAAGTTACTCAAGTGTCAACACAGCAGCCAGTTCTCAAAGCCACCTGGGTCATCCTGAGCAGAGACAGGCCCAGATAAGCCCCGTTTCACTTTACCCACCTTACAGGTCCAGCAGCCAGGGGACATTCACCTGAAATAGCTTTCTACGAACCCAGTGGAACCTGTCTGCATCGAGGTCATGGTATTTTTAGCACATAGTTCAAGGTTTTGAGATACCAGCAAAAGGGCCAAGCTACATCTACCGAGCCTCCTGCAGCATTAGGATATGATACCAGGGGTGATACGAGCTGAGAGATTGTCAGCACGCGGTGCTCCCCTGGTAAATGGTTCTCCAGCACTCAGCCGAAGCCAGAGCTTTAGGCCAGAGGCTGTCCTGCACAGACCCTGCAGCCCACCCAGGGAGCCTGCCCCTCTCCTCCCCGAGCCCACGCCATCCCTGGCAGGTCCCCGAGGGTCCCGTGTAGAAGGCCCTACGCATGTGCCTTCCTGTCATGGCGTGTCCACGTTACCCTTATGCTATCAGACCTTGTCTGACTGGTTTACACCTGTACCCCCAGCACAGAGCTGACTCTCCATAAATATTTACTGAATTTATAATTGTGAGCTAAGTACAGAAATTCTATTTTATTCTGCTTTGTATCTTTAGGACCTAGCATAAGACCAGAAAGTAAAGCAGGTGCTTATAAATGCTTATCAAAAGGAAAGACCTCGGGTTGTGGAGAAAGGGGACCTCCTACATTGCTGGTGGGAATGTAAACTAGTTCAACCATTGTGGAAAGCAGTATGGAGGTTCCTCAAAATGCTCAAAATAGACTTACCATTTGACCCAGGAATTCCACTCCTAGGAATTTACCCTAAGAATGCAGCACTCCAGTTTGAAAAAGACAGATGCACCCCTATGTTTATCGCAGCACTATTTACAATAGCCAAGAATTGGAAGCAACCTAAGTGTCCATCAGTAGATGAATGGATAAAGAAGATGTGGTACATATACACAATGGAATACTACTCAGCCATAAGAAGAGGGCAAATCCTACAATTTGCAGCAACATGGATGGAGCTGGAGGGTATTATGCTCAGTGAAATAAGCCAGGTGGAGAAAGACAAGTACCAAATAATTTCACTCATATGTGGAGTATAAGAACAAAGAAAAAACTGAAGGAACAAAACAGCAGCAGAATCACAGAACCCAAGAATGGACTAACAGGTACCAAAGGGAAAGGGACTGGGGAGGATGGGTGGGAAGGGGGAGAAGAAAGGAGGCATTACGATTAGCATGTATAATGTGGGGGGGGTACGGGGAGGGCTGTGCAACACAGAGAAGACAAGTAGTGACTCTACAGCATCTTACTACACAGAAGAACAGTGACTGTAATGGGGTTTGTGGGGGGGCTTGGTGATGGGGGGAGCCTAGTAAACATAATGTTCCTCATGTAATTGTAGATTAATGATACCAAAAAAGCAGAAAGACCTCGGAAGAGAGTGGGAGAGCCTTTCGCCTGCCCCCCACCCCACTCCTTCCCCCGCACACTCAGCTGGTCAGTGTTGCTATGAATCAGGGAAGGAATTCTTCACCTGCTGACTGAAGAGGGGGGACCAGATGTTTGCTCCAGTCCCAGATGATTCTTAGGAAGCCCACCGTTTGGTGTGCAGCAAGTGGGCGGCCCAGCAGGCGAGTGGCCCCACGGCTACTGGGCAGTGCTGTGACTCATGTACGCTGAGCTCACCGCTCAGGGCTCCTGCCCTTGGCGCCCTGACCTTCTCCCGTCCTCAGTCCTCCATTATAAGGCCAAGGGAGCAGGTGAAACTCAGCTGATGCCCATTTAGTTCTGATACAAAGTCAGGCGACCAACAACCATGGTTTCCTTCTTTGGTTTTAAAGTGTCCCCTAATGTACTAATTGCTTTTTTCACAGGAAGACAGCTGGCTTGGTGGCCGTCCAGAGAGAAGATGGGAGCGTGGCCCACAGTGGTGAGCCAGTCAGAGGGATGGCCATCCAGGGAACAGCGGGTTCCGAGCTCTACCCTTCTCTGCAGTATCATCAGAGAACTGCCAACACATCAGATCCAGAATCTGGGAGGCAGGGAAGATCCCCCATGTCAGTAGAACCTTCCAGACTCCCTGCAGGAGCTCCTCTGGCTTCTTCTTACATACCTTCAACAACAGGGCACTCACCACCTCTTAGGACATCACTGCCCTCATGACACTGGGCTTAGGCTCCCTCAGCTGCCTCCCACCATCCGGGTGACTAGCGGTGCCTGCTGGGCCAGGCAGCCTGCTCCCTCTCCCCCATGGTGGTCCCTCGATTGGGTGGAGAAGTCACCTGAGTTCCTGAGGTTGCCCTGCCCTGGGCTGCAGAGCCCACTGCCCTACATGGGTCCTCACAAGGCCCAGGCCTAGCAGTCCAGCCTCCTGTTGTGTGGGGGGAGGGTCTCTGTAAGTCCCCCAGCAGGATCCTGGGGCGCAGCCCAGGAGTCCTCAGTAACCTGGGAGAGGTGGGAGAGGAAGGCAGGCGGTGAGCGGCAGCATCCTATTCCCCTCTAGGGACAGGCAGGCACCTGCCATCAACCCCTGCCAGGGCCTTTCCTCTCCACCATTGCTCCACCTCTGCCCCAGCATGCAGCTCTGTCTGTCTGTCCGTCTCAGAAGCAGCATGTGGCTCACTCAGTGATCTGAGAGGCATGCATGTAAGCCCAGCCGGGCTTGGAGGCGTGAGCAGTGTGGGAATGGCAGCACTCACGTGGATTTCTTCTCCAGATTCTCCAGGTTCAACCTCAGAGTGTTGTATGCGGCTGTCCGGGACTTCAGGTCCATCTCAATCTGCGACAGCTGCTATATGGAAAAGTATAAGGATTTACAGAGTTGGTTGAACCTTTTAAAATGGCCACACATTGCCCATGGTGCACTTAGGAATGAACAGCGAGGCCTGCCCGGCTGCCAGAGATGGCTTATAATGTCCTCCCTCTGCTCTCCCAGCAGTTGCAGCGTCGGGTCCGACAGTGAACCCTTGGAGGCAAGGAAGGGGTTACTCTCCCCACTCTGCAGATACAGTGGAGGCCTGAGACATGAGGCTCTTCTAGGGTTACCTAACAAGGTGCACAGTGCCTCCTGCAAGCCACACACACACAGGTGCTCCGGGCAGCCCCTCCTCAAAGGGCCTTCTAGAATCACTGCCCAATTGTCCCTGTGATGTAAGAAGTGGTCGAGGAGCCACACCCAGGTTCCCCAAGGCTTCCAGCCCCCACTGAGTTCCCAACACACAGGCCAGGACCAGCCTGCTGGAGACCGTGAGATCAGCAGGGCTGGGCGGGGATGGGTCCCGGGGCCCATCTCCTCCACCGGACCTGCCCAGTCACACCTGAGTGGCTCGGCTGCTCCAAGCAGACAACAGGAAGGCTTTGTTCCTGGCCGGCTGAGACTCTCTCCCCCAGTCACTGAGCTAGAAGGGGACATGGCATCTAGGGACTCGGTGTATGGGGGAGAGAGGAGCAGACAGGTGGTCCCAAACCGTAAGTGTTCATCCTCAGTGAGACACAAGAGTCAGCAGGGCTGCAAGACAGCCCCGGTGTCCCCAGAGCCCGGGGCCACAGTGCTGTTGCTCATGAATAAACACCAGAGGCCACTGCGCACTGAGAGGGTGGCGTTGGGTGCAGTGCTGCCGGGCTCACTGTTGTCAAAGGCGCCTCAAAGCAGGGGCGGGCCCCCCAGGTGATGCCTCCCTGGAGGCAGGGCTCCTAAGTCAGGCTCTGCCCTGAAGCAGATCGAGTTTGTCAAGTAAACAGTCACTCTGTGGGCTTGGGGAGTTTGCTCAGGCTCTTGAGGGTAGGTCTGGGTGGGGCTGAGCTGCTCTACGGGAACCTTTTAAAAGGAAAGGCCTAGAGGGCCGTGCAGTGAATGGGCCTGTGATCTGGGGTCAGAACACTGGCGGTTCACATCAATTGTTCTGTAAGGCACAGCCACCCTGTCAAGTGACAGGGCTATGCGAGGTTTAAGGAGGGTATGTGCTCACCCTGAAACCCAAAGGCCTCTGACCTTGCCAGGGCACTAGCGGCCACACCTCAGAAAGCCACCAGGGGCCAGTCAGGGTGGCAGGGACCCCACCCAGGGTCACTCAGCAGGGCTAGAACCCCACCCTGCCACTGACCTCCCCGAAAGTCCCCCTCTGCTTTGCCAAGGTTCCAGCACCATGGAGGGCCACATTAGTCACCCAGGTGTGCGCAGCCAGAAGGTTAACTGTCCCCCGGGAGAGGCCGTCCTCTTACCTTTGCTAGAGTGTCCACCACACCCACCAGCGGCTGCTTCACAGGGTATTTGGCCATGTCCCATTCAAAGTGGGTCACAAAGGATGTTAAGTCAACTGGAGAAAATAAACACATTTCAACAGATGAGCGGGGCTCTGCAGGCCGTGTGAGACCAAGGCTGCCTCACTCAGAGCCAAGCATCACCACTCAAACCAGGGAAGCCATTAGAGCAACCAGAGGACAGACTCGGGGCTCCAGAGGAGTAAACCGTCTCCATGGAAGCAGAGGGCCAGTGGCCAGGACCATTGGCAGCACCTGAAAACCCGCCGAGAACCACACCACCTGCCACAGGGACATTGCGCCAGGTGTGCCCTTGCGCCCTGAACTCTGGCGGCTGCCCTGAGATCTGCATTGGGAGATTCTACTTTCCCAGGAGGTGGAAGCAAAGTCGAGATATTCGGAGGCCGGACTGATTCCTTCGTACTGTCACTCTCCCCTGCTGGGTTGTCATTCTGTCTCAAGGGATAAGGAGGCACCCAGAGAGCTGCAAGCCGACCCCCAAGACCACCCAGCCAGTCCTGGGTGCCACCTGCTCTCAGGAGAGCCTCTCCCTGCCTCGCACCAGACAAAGCACTGGATGGGCGACTTCCACACACACGCTCTGTTCTAAAGAAGGCATTTTAGACACTAGCCAAATGCAGGAGCCTGTGAATGGGGTTTTTACTATCTGGTGCAGATGTGCATTTTTCAGTGTATATTCTTTATATAAAAGTTTATAGTCAGTAGAACATATCAGTGTTTTCTCAAAAAATTTCCTTTTTTCTCTTATTTTTCCCCCAGGAAAACCTAAACGGCTGTTGTCAGGGTGCCGTGGTTCTCTAAGCAGCTGCAGTGGAGGAACGGCGCTGAGATGAACTCCGACAAGCACCACTGGGTGCAGCTGGGCTGCTTCAGAGCCGCTGGGCCTGAACTAACTAAACCCTCTGCACCTGCAGCTCCTCACCTGAGCAGTGCGGGGGACAGGGGTGGCCAGTGCACCTCTGGAGTGCCCACTCTTCAGATTAGCTCCATGCACATTAAAGAGCACCTCCGGCGCCCCCTGCTGGTTCCACCCTGCACATCACCCCTTCTACTAACGGGGTCTGGGTATGGACTGCAGAGATGGCCACCCCAGCAGGATCTTCCTGAACTGGAGTCTCACCCCGGGTCGTGAGCACACCGGCCTGCCTTCCAGTATCTCCGCGTGCAAGTGAGAGAGACTCAGAGGCTGCCGCCTTCACTGAGCACCAGCTCGCTGCCATGGGGGGGGATCACACCCCCCCAAGGAGGCAGCCAGACACACATCACACCCGTGAGCTGGAACCGAAGTCAGCCGAGGTGGGGAGCTGCAGGAGGCGCCTGACTTCCTGGGAGGACGGCGCTGCTGGGACCCGTATTCACGAAAGGCCGAAGGCGACAGGAGTTTGCCACGTTGCCAGTGAAGGAGGGCGTTGGGTGTGAGGTGACGAGGACAGGTGAACCTCAGGTGTCAGAGCACAAGGAGTCACCAGGACACACTGATGGGACGGGGGGGCAGGGGCAGGGTCGTGAAGGGCTGTGTCTGCACTTTTTCCTATGGTGACTAAGATACTAGGCCACTACTGAGCCCCTATCTTGTGCCAGGAATTGGACACACATCACTCTAACCCCAACAGAAGTGCTGAAAGTGGTCACCAAGCAGGTCAGGACGGCAGCCTCAGGGGCTGCACACAGCCAAGGACATTGTGGATAAAAAGAGAGTCCCTGTGGCCAGGATTCTCACCTGGCCCTGGCTGACTAGCTCACTGCACACCTGTGGGCACTACATGGCTGTTGACTCTATATAAAGAGCTCCGCCCAGTGCTCTGGGCACAACACGGTGGCAGGGCTGCAAGGCTGCAGGAGAGCAGAGCAGAGGCTGGAGTGGTGGCAGCGCTGAGGACAGAGGCCCAGAGGATGGCTGTGTGGGATGGCTGTGCAGAGAGGCCCAGAGGACAGCTGTGCGGACAGAGGCCCAGAGGCAGAGACTGGCTTGCTGCATGCAGACTCGTTCTGAGTGAATGGGATTCTAGTGACTGACCTGCCACCTGGAAATAAAGTTGGGTATATCCCTTTCACCCCAAGAACGTTTTGCTATCAATTTCTTTGGTCACATTGAATCCATAGTGAACTTGCCCAGGGCTGAAACCCATTGGCAAAACAATTGGCAAAAGTTCGCAGGGTTCAGTGTTGACCAAGGAAAAAGACAAGCTGCCCTTATGGAAGGGGTGTTTCAGCGGGCTGCCCCTGTGAATGGGGAAACAATGGATCGTCCCCCAATGGGTACGTGGTCTGAGGTGGCTTGCCTCCTAGAGGACTGGGCCCCACCCCAGGACTGGAGGCAAGTGGAGGTGCACCTGAGGCAGTAGGGGTGGCCCTTGGTATAATAAGTAGATCCTTTGAGAAGCAGAGTGCCCGTGAGGCCGCGGGGACTGTGGGCTGGCTGCTTCTCACAGTATTAAAAAGGTCTACAGAGACCCAAGAAATGGCGGCACGAGAACGCGAGCTGCAAACCTCTATGGGACCCCTGAGGAAGGAGATGGCCTCGATGCAAGAGGAGGCAGCACGAGAACGTCAGCTGCGTAGCACTGAGCTGAAGGTAAGAGACCTTCTGAAGACTGAGCTGGCATTGCTGTGAGGCACTGTAGCAGAGGAGGCACTCAGGGGAGGGGAGAGAAAGGTGCCATCAGCCTCAGAAATGGAGGAGCTGGGGAGGGATGAAGGGGTGGTGCTGGAGGCGCTGGCCCCTCCTCTATTGAAAGCACGCCCAGTGGTTGTAAAGAAAATAAAGACCCAGCAGCTGAAAGTCCCCCCAGGGGAGGAGCAGCCCCCTCCCCGGGTCAGGGGGCACTCTGTGGTCCGCCCCTATACTCAGGCTGAGTCAGTGGGTTTGGGCTCCTGGTTTAGGCAGAAGCCCTCGGAGTCAATATCAGCTTGGCTCCTGCGTCTGTGGGACTTGGGGGTGGATGGAATTGTTCTGTCGGGCTCAGAGATGGGAGAGCTGTCTTCCCTGACACTGCAGCCTGCCTTGAGGCAGCGATTACAAAATGCAAGGTGACACGTACAGTAGCTGAAGCAACGAGAACCTGGAGAGAAATAAGACCTTTACAGGAGGAATTTGAGGGGCCCCGTGAGGGTTACGAGGACCCAGTTGTGGGTTGATTTAATATGGGCAGGAGCAGATGGAAGGAAATTAGACAGGAAGCCAAATAGGATCTTACTGGAGCTACGGCATCAGCTGAAACCAGAGCAGCAGTTCCAGCCATGAAGACCAAAGAGGCAGAGGTCAGAGATGGAGTCACAAGTCCGGCCTGTGTGTCTGCAGGACTTTTTGCTGGAGAGGCTGGAGAACAATGTTCGAGCTTCCTTGCACAGGGACCATTGCAGAGGACTAAGGGCCCATAGATTGAGAGGAGAGAATCCTTGGAGGGGTGGAGTGTGGATAAAATGAGTTCCTGTGGCCAAGATTCTCACCTGGTCCTGGTTGACTAGCTCACTGCACACCTGTGGGCAATACATGGCTGTTGACTCTATATAAAGAGCTCCGCCCAGTGCTCTGGGCGACATGGTGGCAGGGCTACAAGGCTGCAGGAGAGCAGAGCAGAGGACAGAGGCCTGGAGGACGGCTGTGCAGGGCGGCTGTGTGGACAGAGAGGCCCAGAGGCAGAGACTGGCTTGCTGCATGCAGACTCTCTCTGAGTGAATGGGATTCTAGTGACTGACCTGCCACCTGGAAATAAAGTTGGGTATATCCCTTTCACCCCAAGAACGTTTTGCTGTCAATTGCTTTGGTCACATTGAATCCATAGTGAACTTGCCCGGGGCTGAAACCCATTGGCAAGACAGACATTCATGCCCTGGGAGTTCTCTGGGGCTGGTGTGGAATGGAGGGTGTCCTTGGGGGACGGAACCAGGGGTGAGTGTGGGTGAGAAGGTACAGTAAGAGGGGCCAGAGCTCTGGGAGCAGAGTGGGAGGGTTGACTCAAGAGGGGACAGGGCCACAGACCATGAGGGAGGCTCAGGGATGCCAGGATTTCCCGGCTGGGTGACTGGCTAGAGGGAGACATTCATTAGCCAGGCAGCCACAAAAGGGGCAGTGCGGGGTGGGGCAGAGGGGAGAGGAGACGCGCTCAGCTCAGGACAGGCTAGGGTTTGACACACAGGTGGACAAGTCCCCCAAGGGCAGACGGAAGTGCAATGGGCTCAGAGGAGGGACGCGGCCTGCTGGCAGAGCTGGCAGCACACCGGAGCCCAGAAGGGCCTAAAAATAAGAACAATGCAGCTGCTGATAATAACTGTTAAGGCAGATGGCATTTACGGGTCATTTACATTAGCCAGGACACATGAATTACTTCACTTAACTGGCGACCCTATTAAATCCTATTATTATCTCTGTTTTAGAGGTGAGGAAACTGGCCCAGCGTAAGTTACTTAACCGGCACCATGAAATGAGACAATGACCAAGAGCACCTGGAGCACCATGCTTCCTTCCCCGCCCCGGCCGAGGGGAGCCCTGCTGCCAGGGCCTGTGTCCCTGGGGGAAGAGGCACCGGGGCTCCGTCGCGCCCAGGAAAAGCCCAGGTGAGGACACAGCAGAGGAAGCAGCCGTGCCGGCACCCTGATCTCGGACTTCCAGCCTCCAGAACCGTGAGTGAGAAGCGCCTGTTGCTTCAGCGCTTTGTTATGGCAGCCTGAGCAGACTAATGCAGATTTTGGTATTAATCTGGTACTAATATGAATTTGTGTACTGCCACATATGACACGCAAATGACTTTGTAGGAAGGATCCAGGCCTGGGAGGAACTGAATTACCAGCAGGATAACAGCAGGGGGTGTGGTCAGAGGCCGAACCAGGAGGTCTTGAGGGATCCTCCTGGGACCACAGCAGTTGTTAGGCCCGCTTAGTGAAGCTGTGGGCCAGGCACAGGCAGGCCGCACCCCCGAGATGCTCACATGCCCACGGGCAGGAACCGTCTTGAGTCCTATAGGCCAGCCCCTGGTGGTAGTGCCAGCCAGATCTCTCCCTTCTCTTGCCACCTCCGGCACACCACAGGGACACCAACACCCACGCCAAGCTGCCCTGTCTCTCACTGCTGCTTTTCCTTCAGCATCCAGGCAGAGGCCAGCTCCAGAGAGCCGGCCCGCCATCCATCCCCCTGCCAGCCTGAGCCCACGGGCACTCGCCTGCTCCTTTACGACAAGGATGCTGGGTCATCACCCCTGATTCCCTTGCCTTCAGACTCCCTGAGGACAGCTACTGCCTCTGGGCCCCCAGAGCTCATCACAGTGCCCAGCACAGCGCAGGTGCTTGTCCAGGACTCTCCCTGATAACCACGGTTATTGTACTAACTTGCACCTCTGGGCTGCCTAGAAGAGACACATTTCAGACCTAGCTCTTGTTTCCCTGTGTTTCACAAATTCCAAGGCCTTTAAGGCATTCAGATAAAAAAGAATGTGTCCCTGTTTCCACTAGAAGAACTCCTGTCATTCCTTTAAGACTCAGCCCACCTCCTTGGGGTTGTCTCCACTGCCATTGCAGCATGTGGGCTGCTGTGCATCTGTACCCCAGGCCACAAGCTCTTGGAAGGCATCATCTCTGAATGCCTGGCACCCAGCGTAGTGCAGGGCACCCAACAGCAATGTGGGAGTGTCCAGTGAAGGAAGGAGAAAGGGAGGAAGGCAGGGAGGCCACATAGACCTCCCTGCAGAAACCTTAAGAAACCTCTGCTTCGTGAGTGTGACCTCCCCTCCTCCCCCACCTCTGAGCACCAGCTCCAGCTCCAGCCTCAGGCCCTTGCCCCAGGTCACACACCCAAGGGCGGCCCTGCCCCCACAGTGTCTTTGGTGAGAACACAGCTCAGGAAGTGCAGTCCCTGGACCCCCCAGCATCCGTGGTGCCGTGTCCTGCCATCTGCCTGCTCAGGAAAGAACAGGCCTCTCTCCCCTCCCTTGGCTGGAGTCAGAGAAGCCTGGTTTTGGAGGGAGCAATTCAGGTCTTGGATTGATGGCCTGTGAGGTCCGACCCTGACCCAGGCAGACTCACTGTGAGTCAAAACACACTGTACACAGGCAGCACCTCTTAGGCAACAACGATCTCATCTGAAATTCAAAACAAGGCCTTCCCAGCAGGCAGCAGAATGAAGGACCTGTGGCCATGTGGTCTGCAGCCTGTCACCCAGTCAGCCAGAGGGGCCTTCAGGTGTTTATGACCGCTGCGCACCTCCCAGGGCCCAGGCCAGACAACGGCGCATCTGCTCCACTCCCGCTGCGATCAAACGCATCTACTTCCTCCCATTCTCAAAGCTCAGCTACACGCAAGGGACAGATGAAGACAAAAGATGCCCAGACAAGGCGAAGAGCTTATAAAGGGATTTTAAATCCATTAACAGGTGAGAAGCCCAAGACCCAGACAGGTGACCCGCCAAGGTCACAAAGCATGTTGTCCAGCAGGACCAAGTCTGAGCACTGCGAGGCCGGTGCTGGTGCTCCACACATCAACGTCACCCTTACGGGGTGTTCCCTGGAGGACTTCGGAGTAAAATCCCACCTGCTGGGGGCAACACTGAGTTCCTCCAGTTAACCGTCAATCATTAGTTCAGGTGGGTGCTCTGCAGAAGAAAAAGAGGTCCCCCCAGATAACACGGGGGAAGCCTGAGCCACATGAAGTTTGAAAAGGTCTCTTGCTGCGATACTTTTCAGAACCTTCACTATGCTAGCATGTGTTATGGCTGTTCAGGGTCGACCCTGGGCGCGGCCCCTTGACCTTTGTTTGCACGAGGCTGGTGCTCAGAACAAGCTTCAGCAGCTCTAGCCTTGGAGGTCATGGGGACCAATTCTCAAGAGGTCTAGAGATAAGGAAACATGTTATACAAACAAACAAAGCTGAATTTCCTCCTCCCGAGAAGAGAGGTGCCATCTGCAGAGGGGATGGAGACGATGGAGTAATCGCATCTAATTTTAAGTGATGTGGATTTTGAGTGGAATGTAAGCATTCTCACTAAAGTAAACAGCACTTCAACGTGAGCTCGAATCCTTGTGCCCTCAAGTCCAGGTTTCTCGGTAGAGAAGCGGCACTCTACCCCAAGTCTGCTCCTCTCTAGGGCCCCACAAGTAACCTGCTGGGAAATAAGATCCGGCGATCAACTTAAAATAATGTTTTATTAGCTCAGCAGGAATTCTCAGTGTAACAAACTGATTGCTTTTGGGATGGCATTTTGGTAACTTCCCATCTGTAAAGATTTATTTTGGTCCTGAAAGTATTTGCTGGCTTTAATTCTACCAGTTTGAGCAGATTGGAGAAAACCCCGCAAATGTCTCCTTTGAATGCTGAAACCAGGAATGGCCTCCTTGGGCACAGGGACTCCCCAAGGAGGCTTGGGAGAGGAAGACTCCTTGTATGAATGAACCCCAGCATGGCCACACAAAGCTCAGCCTGGCATTTCAGCTGCCAGCGACTGCAAAACAGCCAGCCTTGAAGAGCAGGCAGGAAGATGTTGGGGACAGCCATCAAGGCAAGGGGCAGACTGCAAACCCGAAGGTGCAGAAGTCTGTCTTGAATTCCACAGCCAAAGCATCCCCTGTTCCAGGAGGCATGCAGCACTGCAGGGGAGACGTGAGAAAACAGCAAAGGAATAAAATAGGTGTTATCTGTGTCATATGGATATAGTGACCAAGCTCCGAGGTTGTCACTTGAGGAATCCATCGTAACCTGATCACTGTACCCCTACAACCAGACTGAGATTCCACCTTCCTAGGGACATGCAGGCATCACACTGAGCAGACACACAGCAAACAGTGCAGAACCTACTCTTTAAACATTTCATTTTCTCCTTCAAACCTGCAATGTGATAAGGTGAAGTTATTCAGCCACATTAACATGCAAAGCCAGGTTCGGTGTTGGCAGTATGAACATTTCCATGTGTCAATTTAAACAAACAAATAAAAAAGCCTTTCCCAAGAGGGAAAAGCATGAATTTATATATAACAAACGATACAGTAAATATAGAATATATACTCTCATTTTCCATATATATGAATGCATAGAGTGGCAGGTTTAATTACCTCTACAGATAATTAAACCTAATTCTTAAGTTTTCAAAGTCTCACAGTTTCCAGTTTCCAATTATATACCTAATTCAAAGTTTGTCTTGCCCACTACAAGTGCACTTAAATTGTATGTTCACAATGAATGGACCAAAATGTTGTTGGAATCTAAAGATTCATCCTAGCAGCGGGGGAGGCAGAAATTCCAAATTTATGAACATGCTACACAGTGTGTTTTTGGTGTCTATTTACTGCGCAACTTAAGACTTAAGTTTGAGGCATTCCTCAGCACAGAAGGCATTTCTCAACCTTGTTCGGGGAAGGATAAATCGGTTGGGCGTGCTGGAATTTTCCATGCGGGATAGAGTGGAGGCTGACAGGGAAGGAGGGCGGCCCAACCAACCATTAGAGCTCACTGAACCCATCTTCACTTCCAGTTTCACTGAGGAGTTCAGCTGCGGGTGAAATGCCAGATCCTTCAGAAATGCGGCAGCAGGACTATACACTGCCGGGGGCATCCCTGCAAAATAGCAGGGCTGTTGAGCTACAAGCATGTGTAGCCTTTGTCTGACATGTCAATTCAGAGCCTCCATGGGGCCCGTATCGATTCAGCTGCTGTGTGGCCACAGCCAGGGCTCCAGACGGGCTGAGAAAGCACTGGAATAAGAAGACACTGGTGACCTACCTCCGTTGGCCAGGAGGTTCTCCTGAACCTTCCCCTTTGCGTCTTCCATGACTTCTACCACACTCTGAGCCATTCTCTTTATGAGGCTTTGGGAAGAGAACAAAAGGCCGTTTAGAACAGGGAACTGCCCTCAGAATACTCACAGAAAGCTGGGGGGAAAAGGGGTGGGCACCACCCTTGGGGGAAGAATTTGGCAGTGTCCATGAAGAGACTTAAAATGTTAATAGCCTCTGAACCAGTATTTCCACTTCTGGGAAACTATCTTAAGGAAATAGGACAAACAGAAAAAGCTTTCTGAATAAAAAGATGTTCTCCACAGTGCTGTTGCTGACAGCAAAAAAACTGGAAACCACTGGAAAGTTCCACAATAGGGGATTGTTTAAGTAAATGATGGTATATTCAACTGAGGGATTATTAGGCAGCCACTGAAAAGAGAGTTTACAAAGAATTTCTAATACTGTGGAACAAGGCATGTATTATGATGTTACATGGGAAAAAACAAGATAAAAACATATACAGACAGCATGGCTGCAGCTATGTGAAAATGTTCTTCCTATTTTACACATTTTCTATTATAATCCAATTCTGCTTTTAAAATTACAAAATTGAAACTTTTTAAGCCTCCAGAAAATATACCAAAGGCTTCAGAAAGTCTGAGAAAACAAGAGCAGGTAGATGGTTTGGAGGCAGGAGGACTCAAACTCGCAGGGCTCTGCTCGTCTCCCGGAGCCTCAGTTCTCTTATCTCTAAGATGCGGGTCATACTCATTTTGCAGGATTATTATAAATGTTAATGTAACTAATCAGGCACCAAGCATCTAGTAAGCAGTGTCGCTCCTGGCGGCTGAGCAATTAGAGGTCTAATTGGAAAACATGCCAAGCTAGGACGAAAGTCAGAAAGTTCTGATGAGCCCAGGCCTTGCGTCAGGCCCTCTCCCCGCACTCTCCCGCCCCAGGGGGGAGACAGTGTCAGCAGGAAGGGTGGATCAGGCCACTGAATTCCAGACGGGGAACACGGTGCCTGGTCTTCTGTTGCCAGGCACTGACCAGGTTGACCACTGAGCCTGGAGGCCAGGGGGCTGGGGCCAAAACAGAGGCAGGGGAGGGCTCAGGAAGGCCCCAGATAAAAGGAAGAAGGGAAGAGAGGGAGGCGAGAAGCAATTTGTTTCCCTATTTCATGATCGAAAGCTGAAAAACCTAAGTATAAATACACATTCTGGTATGTTTCTCAAAACTTAACACTCCCATGGTTGATGTGAGTTGAGATTTTCTTTTGCTAACACCTACCATCCGGTGGTGTCTTCCAAGTGCCATTCTTGGATTAAGTGAGATACCAGTCAAATTTCCAAAGATGGGTACTACCGATTTTACAGATGGAGAAACTGAGCCCCAGAGAAGTTGCACCCCCAACCACCCAGTCCAGCTGTGGACTCCAGGGCTCTCGGCCACCAGGCTGCACTGCTGTCTCTGCAGTCCCTGTGGCCCATCCTGGGCTTAAATGTCCACCAATGTGTTGGCAGTTCTTAGCATAGTACTTCTGCATCCTACTATCATAACTTGGGCAAATTACTTAGCCAGCCTCATCCTGCGTACTTAACTACGAGATGGGGATGACATGGCTCACATCACAGCTTTTTGCTCTTTGTGGAGTTTGGGGCAATGCACGGAAAGTGCCAGGCCCCGGGGAGGTTGTGGCAGATCTCAGCTGTGCTCTCCTGCTCTCCGCAGCCAGGGGGACCGGGTCCCTACTCTCTGCCTCTGGCTCAAGGGCACTGGGCAGAACAGAAGTGGTGGAGGGGTGGGGGCGGTGAGACTGGTTGCTTCTCAGTTCCATTAAACTCTCTCATCAACTCCAGCCGAGGGGGCGGCAACGTCCCTCCATCTGCCTGCGTGGGTTCCCATCCCACCCCTGCTGGTTCTCCTGCAACCCACAGACAATGGTATTTCCCTTTATAAACTGACTCTCCTCTCTTATCTGTTAGGATCCCGACTCAGTACATTCCTTCGTGCATTCATTCACTCATTTAGCAAATTCCATGTTAAGCAACTGTGTGCCAAGCCCTGCTCATAGAGCTATGAACATAGAAACTGGGAACAAAACAGAGTCCCTGCTCTCAGGGAGCTTTATGCTAATGCCGTCAACGGTTCCTCTCACCATTATTGCAAGGATACATGCAAGTTGCTGTCTCTTATTACTATGTCCTCTGTAATCCTCGAGTAATTCCTTGTTCACATGAAGGGAGTGGTAACTCCAGCCCCCACCATAACACCCCATGCACAGCCACTGCCCAGGAAATGTTTGTTGAATGAGAAAAGGAACTCTGGCCCTCCACAGCACCTAAAATAACACACATACTTCCTTCCTAATCGACCTAAAAACAGAACCCAGTCATTCTGTTAATGACTCTTCGCTGCTCACAATTCTGTCCTCTATGAAGTTAACTATGTCAAGGGTGGCCCTCAGGCGCGTATGCCAGCATGGGACATCTCAGAATAACCTGGTCTGATGACTGCTGGAAAAATCACTTACTGAACATTAACACAAATGGAACTGACCTAGCTGTGATCATTGACAGTCATCAGTAAACTGTAGTATTACTGAATCACCATTTTTTCTCATTGGAAAGAATCTCATTGTTTGTATGCTGTTCTCAGTTTACTTCTTTCACTTCACAGTTCAGAGTGAGCACCTCCTCATATCAGACAAGAGCTCTCTCCTTCCTTGCCTCTGTTGCACAGTATATCCTTGCATGACTGTATCATAACTAATTCCTACTAGTGGACATTTGGGTTGTTTCTGCTGTGATAGGATGTTGCAATAATACACATATTATGCCATTTGTGCAAGCACAGAGGTAGAAGAGATTGTTAAAGAGTAACTACTGGACTAAAGGGTGTAAACATTTACAGTTTTAACAAACAGGCCAGACTACCCTCCGAATATACAGAGCAGAGCCAGTGTACATTCCTCCCAACAATAGATGAGAAAGTCTGCTTCCCTACACCCTTGCCAACATTAGGTATCATGAATCTTTTATATCTCTGCCAATCTGATAGCTGAAAAATTATATCGCAGTGTTGCTCTGATTTGCATCTCTTTGATCACCAGTGAGGCTGACCATCTTTTCATAGGTTTATTGACTCTATAAATGGCTGTTTTCTCTGAATAGTGTATTCATATCCTTTATGGGTTTTACTGACTGACGCATTTATGTTTCAGGGACTCAATTCTTATAGGTAACGTCTCCATTTTAAAGATGAAAAATTAAGACTTAGCAAAAATCACCTATACAGAGTAACAAATGTCAGAGCAGAAACTGGTCCCAAGTCTACATGACTCCAGAAGCCAAACCCTTCATTGCGCTTCAATGCCCTTCAATGCTGGTCTAAACTAAACCCTGCCTTCTTCCTCTAAAACACTTGGCAAAAATGTGTTCTGGTCCATAAGGAAAGATCTATAAATCATATTTTTAATTTAAAAAATTGCAAACAGTAGGTAATCTTGATTGCGGTGTTGCTTAAACTGATGTAGCCAACAAAACGCATCAGTCTGCTTAAGACATGTACATTTCACTGTATGTGAATTTAAACATTTTTTTTTACTGCAGATCCTATATTAACCCAGTGACCAAAGTTAACATCACTAGTAGTGGGAGAGATGGGTAACATGTGTCTCCTGATACAATGGGTTGAGAAGATCACAATGTCATTTCCGTGGTATTCCTGTCAAAAGTGTGTAACCTGATTACAGTCATGAGGAAACATCAAATGAATTCAAGCGAAGGTGCGTTTTACAAAATAACCGACCTGGACGCAACAGTCAATGTAATAAAGGTCAAAGGAAGTCTGAGTAACTGTTCCAGTTTAGAGGCTAAAGAGACATGACAATTAATTGTAAGAGCCAGGAAGTCATCTCAATGTTTATCATTTTCTGAGAAAATATGAGATTTTCTTTTGTTATGAAGGACACCATTGAGATGATTGGTGATAGACAAGTAAAATCAGTAGATTAAATAATGTTATTCCTGATTTTGATCATTGCACTAAGGTTAAGAGAATGTCCTTGTTTTTAGGAAATGCACTTTAAGGTGTTTAGAAGTAAAGGAATGTCACAACTGAAGCTCACTGTTGGAAGACTTGATAAAAAGCAAGAGAGAAGAGAAAGTAGATGTGGTAAAGGGACTATGGGAATTGTAATAGTCTCAATTTTTCTGGAACTTTGAAATTAGCTCCAAGTAAACTATTAAAAATGTTTAACCATGTACAGTATATAATTCCACTAAAAAATTATATATTAGTGTATACCTAAATGAGAATCCTTAAAGAAAAAAATACCAAGTATTACTGGTTACATGGGACAAGAATAGGGACTTTCCCTTTTATGTATTTCTGTAATGCATGTTTGAATTAAGACATCATCTTACTTTTGTAAGATGAAAATAAAAGGAGCAAAATAAATAATGAAAAATAAATAAATAATAATGAAATAAAAGAATAATACTAAATAACAATAAACATCACAGCATTATTTACAATAGCCAAAAGACGGAAGCAGTCTGAGTGTCTGTCAATGGAAGAATGGATAAACAAAATGTGACTTATCCACCCATGGCTTTTCCAGCCTTAAAAGAAAGGAAATTCTGACACTACAACATGGATGAAGCTTGACGTCATTATTCTAAGTGAAATAACCAGTCACAAAAAGACACATAGTCTGTGATTCCATTTATATGAAGTACCTAGGGTCAAATTCATAGAAACAGAAGTAGAATAGTAGATTCCAGGAGCTGAGGGAGGTGGGAAGAATTAGTGTGTAATGGGTTAATAGAGTTTCAGTTTTGCAAGATGAAAGAGTTCTGGAGATGGATGGTCATGATTGCACAACAATGTGAATGTACTTACTGCCACTTAACTATACTTAAAAATGGTTCAAATGGTAATAAGTAGGAGAGAATTCTGTAATGATGAAGGAGTCACAAGCACCAGGAATCTGTCTCCCCACCTAGACAAAAATTGTACTGGCAGAATCTGCCTGATGTAACTATTTTGGAACTCTGGAACTACTGAAGGCTTTCAACTTTCCAAGGCTGGCACCATAAACTGCAGTTAATTTGTGTCAAATTTAGATCTTAGCACAGAGCAGCAACCCCTCTCCACCGCTCAGCTGCAGGGCCAGCAGCTGTGTCTTCTCGGAGTAGCTTGCACACAATTTGCAGGAGTCAGTGGGAAAATGGACCCTGTCCTTACAAATTTTGAGGCTCTGAGCTCTGATCGCTGCTTCTGGTCCCAGAGGTGTGGACTAGGAGGTGGGCCATGTGGTTGCAGTCCCCCTCCCTCACTGCTGCGCAGCCCTCTGCCTTCAGCAACAGTGACTGCCAAAGGACTTAAAGGGCCAGTGCTCTTTTTCCTCCCTTCATTTTTCTCTTTATCCCATGTTGGAAGCCAGACATTATGATTAGGGCATTCAAAAACAACTATGCATATGGGGAAAAAGAGAAAGATTCAGAGAAGATCCAAGGAGACATTAAGGTTATACCGCAGACTGATCCTCAGCACAGAGACAGCCTACAACAATCAAAAAAAAAAAAAAAGGCAAAAACAATAACCAAAAACAGCAAATCCTGGGGAAGGAGAAGGATATGATTTCCAGAGTTACCACATTACTGGATTCAAATGTCCAGTGTTCAACAAAAAAAACACACACAAGGCATACAAAAAAATAGAAAGTATGGCCATTCAAAGGAAAAAAAATAAATCAACAGAAACTGTCCCTGAAAAGGAACTGATGGCAGATCTACCAGACAAAGACTTTAAAACAACTGTCTCAAAGATGCCCAAAAACTAAAGTAAGATGTAGACAAAGTTAAGAAAATGAAGTATGAATAAAATGGAAATATCAATAAAGAGATAGAAAACCTAAAAATGAGCCAAAAGGAAATTCTGGAGCTAGAAAGTACAATAACTGAAATGAAAATTTCACTAGAGAGATTCAAAGGCAGATTTAAGCCAAAAGAAAGACTCAGCCAACCTGAGGATAGGACAATGGAGATGACTGAGTCTAAGGAACAGAAAGAAAGAAGACAGAAGAAAAGTGAGCAGAGCCTAAGGGGCCCGTGGACACCATAACATGGACCCACATACTCACTGTGGCAGCCCCGGAAGGAGAGGTAGAGAGGAGAAGGGGCAGGGGGAATATCTGAAGAAAGAAGAACAAAGCTAAAGGACTCACACTTCCTGATTTCAAAACTTACTACAAATCTACAATAATCAAAATGGTGTGATACTGGCAAAAAGACAGACATCTAGACCAATGGAACAGAGTATAGACCCCAGAAATAAACCCTCATATATATGGACAAATGATTTTTGACAAAGGTTGCCAACACCATGCAGTCGTTTTAACAAATGGTGCCCTGAACACTGGACATCTTTTATCATTCATCAAAGAATGGAGTGGGACCCTCACCCAGTACCATATCTAAAAATTAACTCAAAATGGATCAAAGACCTAGACCTAAATCTATAAAACTCCTCAAATAAAACATAAGACAAAAGCTTCATGACATTGGATTAGGCAACAATTTCTTCGATAGGGCACCAGAAGCACAGGCAATGACAACAAAAACAGACAAATGGGAGAGGATGAAAACTTTACAACTTTGTGCATCAAAATCAGTATCAACAGAATAAAAAGTCATCTCAGAATGAAAGAAAATATTTGTAAATCATCTATCTAGTAAGAGATTAATATCCAGACTACACAGAAAACTCCTAAAACTCAACAACATAAAAGCAAATAACTCTGTTCAAAAATGGGCATAGGACTTGAACACACATTTCTCCATAGAAGATACAAACGGCCAATAAGCACTTGAAGAGATGCTCAAAATACTAGTGAGCATTAATGACGAGGAGGCCTGGAAACATGCAGAACAACCACCAGTGACCCATGAACATTAGGATAAGAGCTCAACTTCACACTTGCTGTGAAGTATCATTTTTCACTCATCAGATAGCATATATATTAAAAAGATTTGTCATTTCAGCATGGACAAGTACTCTGGGGAACAGGAATACCAATGCCCTGGTGATAAGGGGTGTCAGCTGGTACTGCATTACTAGAGAGTATTTTCAGAATATCCATCGAACGTTTTTAACACAGAGATATTTTTGCCCAGCAATTTCACTTCTAGGAACTGACCTTTCTGATACACTGGCTTCTGTGCATGAAACCATGTAAACAAGGATGTGTAATGTGGCATGGCCAGAGGCCGTCTCAGTGTTTTCAACAGGGGACCCAGCCTGAATGATCAAGTGGTCACCGAGAAGTCTCTACAAAAGCGATGAGGGAGGCCTTCTGTGGATTCCACGAAAAGCTCTACATCTTGGAGTAAAGGGGAAAAACCAAGAAGTAAATAGTGTCTATGGTTATCGCATTTCTTTAAAAACTAAAAACGCACACTTGTTTTACGCATAGAAAAGTCTATAGATGGGCACTACATTGTTGAAATGGTGCCCTTTGAGGAGTGAGATTTGGGTTCTAAAATAACCAGCATGTTATTAATAAAAAAGCAAAAATGATAATGCAAATAAACAAAGCACTAAGGAAATGAAGGGATAAGTCAAGAGCAGGCTACCTGGCTTTCAGGCCATTAAGATTTCTTTCAAATAAACCACAGTCAAATGGGAAGCCCCGAGGGGAAAAGCTGAGAGAGCTGGGGGCGGGAGAGGTGGGTGCACGACCCCGGGGTGAAGTGGAGCAGGTAGGGAAGTGAGAAGTGGGGAGGCCTTCAGGAGCTGGGCAGGCAGAAGCCCAGCGTGCAGTGGAGTCGGAGGTCAGGAAGGAAGGGCTGCCTGGGGCCTGCTGTGCAGTGAAAACACTGTTCTTCCTTCCTGCAAACACTAAGGGGCACCTCTCAGCACCGCTGGTTTCTGGACCCTGGGCTCCAAGGGGGCCCGCACTCCCTGCTTCTTGGGGTGTAAGATGGCTTAAAAACCGAAAGCACAGCCACCCAGGTGCTCCTGAGATCTCTGGACACCTTCTCTCCTCCTGAGATCTCTGGACACCTCCTCTCCTCCTCCTCCTGAGATCTCTGCCCACCTTCTCTCCTCCTGAGATCTCTGGACACCTTCTCTCCTCCTGAGATCTCTGGACACCTCCTCTCCTCCTGAGATCTCTGCCCACCTCCTCTCCTCCTGAGATCTCTGGACACCGCCTCTCCTCCTGAGATCTCTGGACACCTCCTCTCCTCCTGAGATCTCTGGACACCTCCTCTCCTCCTGAGATCTCTGCCCACCTCCTCTCCTCCTGAGATCTCTGGACACCTCCTCTCCTCCTGAGATCTCTGGACACCTCCTCTCCTCCTGAGATCTCTGGACACCTCCTCTCCTCCTGAGATCTCTGCCCACCTCCTCTCCTCCTGAGATCTCTGCCCACCTCCTCTCCTCCTGAGATCTCTGGACACCTCCTCTCCTCCTGCAGTCCCAAACTCATCTGCCGGTCCAGCATGCAGGGCCCCAGGGCTCTTCCGGGCCTGGGTGTGGTTGTGGGGGACAGCTAGGCAGGTTTCTCAAAGCCTCCTGACCTCAGCAGGAATGCCACCCCAGCTAGAGGATGCAGAGGCCAGGGCTGATCTCCGCTCACCTGATCCCCCACCCCAGGGCCCAAGAACACAGGAGATTCTTCCTGAAACGT
Source organism: Manis pentadactyla (assembly GCF_030020395.1). Taxonomy (NCBI): domain Eukaryota; kingdom Metazoa; phylum Chordata; class Mammalia; order Pholidota; family Manidae; genus Manis; species Manis pentadactyla. The sequence continues at coordinate 228,369,594 of NC_080020.1, forward strand.
GTCTCAACTGCAACCCGGCACAGCAAAGCTTGGTGTGCTTTCCCTTTCCACCGTACACCCCTGTGGGCCCAGCTTTCATCAGGCCACCCGCCCCAGCAGGGCGCTCTGCTTGGTGGGTGGAAGGCCTGGGTCTCCTGCACCCAGTTCTCTTGTGGAGAGAGCATGCACATCAAGTTCTGAGGTCCTGGGTGCAAGTCTAGGCCACATGAAAGAGAGGGCTTCCTTTTCCCTGTTTTTTCTGGACAATTCAGGCAAAAGCAGGCTGAGGTTGGTCTGGTTTTTAGAAAGTACCCTGAGCCTGGGAGGAGAGGGCCAGCAGGTGACAGGAAGCATTTTGAAGCAAGAGTAACAATAGCTTTTATCTAGTGAGCTGTCCTCAGTCTCAGAAAGGCACTTGCGTGGATATACGTGAAACCTGAGGACAAACGAAGTGAGAAAACTGAGGCTCAGAGGTCAATAAACTTGCCCGAGGTCCCTTCGCTGGTGGCCACAGCATCAGTAGTACCAACCCCCATAACTGTATCTAATGCAACCTCCGTGCGTCACAGCAGCTGCCCTCAGCACACCAGGGGCCCAGGTGACCCTCTCTGCAAAACCCCAGGCACGCTCCATCGTACCACCTGTCCTCAGTGTCTCGATGGAGGGGCCACAACAGGTCCTGCTTCCATCCGCAGCCACATGGGAGCCCTGCGAGGTGAGGCCCAGAAGGTTCCACAGAGCTGGTGACTCACAGAGGCCCTGGGCTCCCACCCCTTTGTCTCTGCTTTCTCCTTCGCCAAGGGGCAATAAAATCAATGTGCCCTGTAGCAAAGGCATCAGGAAAATGTGACTGGAGAGCAATTCAGTGACTTTCTTTTTATACAAAGATCCAGTGAGGCCTCTGGGAGATTCCCCACTCTGAGGGGCTCTGGTCCCCCAGATACCATGCTTTGAATTCTGGCTTTGCTTCTCAGAAGCTGGAAATTGCAATAATGGACTGCGATTTCCTTCTTTAAAGGGACCGCCCTCCACATACTGCTTGTAGAGCCACTCAGCAAAATTACCCATCACTCAAAACAGAACTTGCTTTGGTCAAGTTGGCCTGACACAGTCTGGTTCACCCACATCATGGCAGAGTGATTCTTGGTCCTCAGAGAAAGTCTACCCTCAGAGAAAGTTTGCCCCCTGTGGGCATGGCCAAGGAAGGCTCCTCTTTCTGAAGTTTTCCTGAAATGCTCTGGCGTCCCACAGGCTTTTAGGACTAGCGGGGGTAGTGCCCTGAGCATCTGGATTGGAAAGGAGCAACACACGTTTGTTTAAGTCCTGCAGAGTCTGCCAGAAGGTCAATCCGCCAAGCAGCCAAGTGCCTAACAGCTGGTGCCCCATTCACACGGGACTGCCCCCACCCCTGCACACAGGGGAGGAGCGCCCCCAGGGTTGTGCAACCTGCAGCCCACTCCAGGGGATGGATGGACAAAGGCAGTGACAAGTACATCACAACAGCGGAACTACAGATGGCTGGGAAGCACCTGAAAATATGTTTACTACTGCTGCTGATCCAAGAAATACACAGTGAAACAATCCCACATCATTTTCATGTTGCCAGGTAAATGGACAAAGTTTTTGAAAGGCAATAAATTGACAAGGGTGTGATGAAACAGCAGTTCCTTGCACCTCACTGGAAAACAATTTAGCAATATGTACAAACAGCTTTAAACATGTCTGTATCCTTTCAACCAGTAATTCCACTGTTGGAAATGCAACTTTAGGAGAAAACTTAAAATGCAGACAAAGATTAACACAAAGATGTTCATCAAGATGTTAATAATAATAGAGTGAAGTAGGTGTTTTATTACCATAAAAAATAAAATGAAATAAGCCCTCCCCACACTAAGAAAATCCTTAACATTACTTTTAGAGTCATGCTTAGGAAGTGTGACTGTAATATAACTTGCCCACCCAGAGCCACACGTGGGGTCCCAGCTGGAAGGGCCTTTGAGACCAAGGAGAGGTGGGGTTGCCTCAGGTCACACAGCTCCCTGGCAGCTGATCAGGGCAGAATCAAGGATTCGCTGTTCCCTGCCTCAATTTTAGAATACTGAATTGGATTTAATAACACCCTTGTCTGTCCAGCCTCGTCTTTCTCTAAGCGGGGGACCCTTCCTGCGCCAGCCTTCGGGAGCCAGTCAGTATCCCGAGCTGGACACTACTCACCCTTTCTAACAGCCCAAGTTCGCCTCCTCCAGGCACGTCACCCCTAACAAACAGAACTCAGAGCTGGTGTTTTCTGCACTCAACAAAACATGGTGTCCATTAGGTGCTGGCCGCGTCCCAAGGAGATGGCCGTGGGCAAGCGGACCATGACTGCTGCCCTCACAGGGCTTCCGTACGGCATCAGCTGTCACCAAGAGCGTGGTTTCCTCATCGGGGTACTCCACGAAACAAAGACTTCTCTGGACATGTATTAATTGTGCCATCACCAGCTCCTGCCAAAACACAGTAGCTCCTGGAAGACACACAGATGTCCAGATGATGCTGGCTGGCTGGACAAGTGCCTTAGATATGAAGCAGGACACGGTCCTGTCTCCCTCAGAGCCAGTACATCCCCAGCATTCCTGCTTCACTCACATGTCATCCAGGATTGACATGATCTCTTCACTCAGCTGCCTCACCTCCCAGAATGTGAACTTTTCAAAGAATGAGCATTTTCTTTAAAAAAGAAATCTCAGTATTCCCTATGTCTACAAAACAGTACATATTCAATGCCACTGCAATACCAAGCTTAGGCCAAGGCAAGGGGACTGTGCCCTGGGCCCATGCTTTAGGGGGTCCTAACGTCGCCTTCCTCCAGGCCACGTCCATCCCAGTGGGTCAGGTAGTGATCCAAAGGCCGGAGAGTCAGAAGGCATGTGTGCGCCCGCACTCCGCGTGTCCAGGCCCCCAGCTGCCTCAGCAGAGAGGTACTTACCCAAAGGAAAGGAAAATACGTCAGTACAAAGATGGTATATGGATGTTCGTAACAGCTTTCTTTTTAATAGTCTGAAACCGGAAACCAACTCAATATCCCTCAACAGGTGAATAAACAAACTGTGGCTCACCCATAAAACAGAATACTACTCGGCAGTAAAAACTGACAATTAATATACACACAACAACACAGATAAATCTCAAATAATGATGTGGAATGAAAAAAACAGATGAAAAAAAGAATGCATACTGTATCATTCCATTTATATAAACATTTAAAAAAATGCAAACAATCATATTGAAAGCAGATCAGTTTTGAAGGAGGTGTGGGAAGAAATTGATTACAAAGGAGCACAAGAAAATTTGGGGGGATAATGGGTATGTTCATTATCTTGACTGTGGTGATAGTTTTACAGATGTATGTATGGATGTCAAAACTCACCAAACTGTACACTTCAAAAATTTGCCACTTATTTCATGTCTAAGTAAAGCTGTTCTTTACAAATCCTAAACTCACTGAGGGAACATTTCTACCTGTGAGGTTTATAAAAATCCCAAATTTGACAACACACTTTGTGAGAAAGGTCGTGGGGAAATGATAACTGTCCTCCATGGCTGTGAAAATGCAAAATGGTCAAAGCTGAGAAATCTGGCAACATCCATCAAAAATTACAAAGGCATATGACCCTTGGACCCAGCAGTTTGCTTCTGAAAATTTACCCTGCAGGTACCCACACACTGCACACTTACACGTGCACAGTAATGATGCCAGTGGAGAGTGTATTCCACAGCACTGTTGGTAAGAGCCTCCTTCCCCATACAGGTAAATAAGCCAAGTGTCCATCTCTGGGCACCTCCCCCTCAGGGAATGAGAGACAGTTAAACAGCTAGAAAGCTGCAGATGTGCCAGGCCGAGAAATCTCCCCAGGATGTGACTGTTAGGTGAAGAGGCGGCCAGATGCAAAAGTGGATCACTACTTTGTGTTTAAAAAAGGGAAGAAATCTAAATATACACTGGCATTTCCTTGTGTTGCATAAAGCAGCACCAGAAATTTATCCACACACTTAGAAAAGTGGTTTTCTAAGTGGGGGGCATGGGAAGGGCGGGATGGGAGATGGTGAAAGGGAGATTCTCATGGTTTTTATCTTTAATGCATGTGAATGTACTGCCTGTTCAGGAAAAAAAAAAACTCTATTATAAACTTCTAAATATACATTTAGAGTCCCCAGTCTTAAGATCATCTTCCTAGAAGTATGTTAGGATTAAACAGGATAATGGCTGTGTAAAATGCTTATTGAACCATAACAACATTCCTCAAAGTCTTAAGGCCCCCTGCCTCAGGAACACCCTAAGTCCCCACTTAAAATGCAGATTCCTAGACCCTACCCCAGATGTATCCAATCAGAATCCCTAGACGCAGTGCCCAAGGACACTTTTTTTTTTAAAGCTCCCCAGGACATCACATGGGCAATAAGAGGAGGCCCACTACAGTGAGGTGATGGGCATGTATTCAGCAAGTATTTATTCAGCTCCCACTCTGTGTCAGGCATTGCTCTAGGAGCTGTTTTCTTGGGGCTTATATTGCATAAGAGACAAAGACAAACATGAGAAGTATTAAATAGTGCTGTGTGGAAGGCGAGGATTAAACCAGGGTGACCCCGAGGGACTAGGTGGCTGCTAGTCTGGAGAAACTTCTGGAGGAGGTGTCAGTTAAACTGAGACACGGATGACAAGAAGGAGCCCACCCTGTGAGGGCCAGAGGGCCAGGTTGTGTACCTGATGCACAGCAGGATGCAGTCAGGGAGGTGGGAGGTGAGTGGGCCAGCAGGCCATGAAGCGGGATGCCCACGACTTGACCAGTTAGGGACCTAGGAGCCAGGGTCAAGAGTATGGATTCTATATAGAGGGCATTGGAAAGCCACAGGAGGGCTTCCAGCAAGAAAGTCATGGGATTTGGTGTTTCTAAAAGGTAAATCTGCCTGCTGCATGGAGTGTGGATGTAAAGCGAGCAGGGAGATGGGTTAGGAGTTTGTGGCAAGAACACAGGAATGAAATGAAGGTGAAGTGCCGGGCGTGCTGAGAAGGACAGAGAGAGGATGGGTTTTGGAGGTGGAGCCCCAGGGCTCGTCCTCCCTGGAGTCTCAAGTGGACCGTCCGTCAGGAAGGAGATGCCCAGACAGCCCACCTGAGCAGCAGGTGCTCGGGCCCAGGGAGCCATTGACTGAGGTGAGCAAACCCACAGAAGAGGAGGGTGTACATAGCAAAGCTGTCTGTTGAGAATGGTATTAACTTAGGACATGGGGCCAATGCACAGACAGAACCATTGAAAGTTACCCCTTAAGCTCTTGAAAATAAGGAAAGTCTCAGTGGCTGCCATCTACTAGGGCGTGAAGAGCTGACAGAGGGCCGAGTGAACGTGACTGCGTCCCAGGAGCTGTCTGAGAGCTGAGATGGAGGTGCCTTACTCTACATTTAACCCCCACGGGATTACTGTGTGGTTTGGCAACGTTGCTTCAGGCTGGCCCTTACCACACACCCTCCAACATTCCTTCCTTCCCTGCTGGCTGGACTTCTGGTTTGGTGAGAGCCGCCGCGAGCTTGGGGAAGGGGGCCGTTGGGTACTGAGTCACCTGAGGCAAAGCAGAGACTGTCCCCGTACGACCTGAAGGAAGGGACGAAAGCAGGGCCAACGGGAGAAGCAGGCAGACCAGGTTAAGGCCTGACACTCAGGCTACGTGACCCTTGCGCAAGTAGCTTAACTCCGTGAGGGGCGATATTCTCATCTGCAACAGGTCAAGGGGCTGTGGTGAAGTGTTTGTGGGCAAATGGAGGGATGAATATACAGTGCCTGGCACACAGTGGGCGATCAATAAATGGCAGCCACTAAAACAGGGGGGCAACAAGTCTCAGGTGGTATGGAACTCAAGACAGAAAGTAACAGAAACAGAAGCATAGGCAACATCAAGTGGCAAGCCATATAATTTTATAATTATAATTATAAAAAATTATAATTGCCATAGCCTCATGTACCCAGTAAGAGTAGCACGGTGCATAAGGTATAAAAACATGGACTTGCGAGATATGGAAAATATTGACAATGTTGCTCCAGTGAACGTGTGTCAACGCTATTCAATGAAAACAAGAGAATACACCCACCCCAGGTATCCAGGAAACACCGAGAAAAAGCAGCCATCTGCCTTGTCACAGAAACTTCAAATTCCCAAAGGGAGAAATAGGACTCATTTCCTTCTCTAATGACAAAGCAAGAGGGTTAGAAGTGAAACACAAAAACAGAAACAAAAAAAAAAATCTCTACCTTCCAGAAATTCTTTTCAAAAGCATAAAGAACTGACAGAATATCTAGAAAAAAAGGACAATGAAAACCCCACATGTCTGAAGTTATGTAATAGACAGAAAAATGGGTCGCCTTAAGCATTACAGAATGAAACAAAAAATAAAATAAATGAACTAAGCATAGAACTCAGTACATTTTACAGAAAAGAGCGAGAAAATAAAGCAAGAGGAAGAAAATGGGGATAAATATAGAAATTTTAAAATGAAAAATCAGAAAAGTGATAAAACTGAATTTTTAAAAATTGGGAAAAAAGCTGATTCTATTGAAGAGTAAACTAGGTAAGCCACTAGATAAGCCTAATGAAGAAAACCAAACACCAAAAAATGAGAAGTGAACAGAGATAATTATACAGTGCACAAAAATACTTGTTGGTAGATGCTACACAAATAACCTGGAAAAGTTGATGAAATGGATTATTTTCTAGGAAAACAAAATGTACCAAAAACAATATACCTCTTCACCCAAAGAGAAAACTAAGAGACCAATAACACTGGAAAATTCTGTGAATTCTGTGAATAAAACTACTCCTAAAAATGTAGCAAGCAATAGGTCACAATGACACATTTTAAAACTTCCAGAAACTGATCATCTTGTTACCATTTAAAGCAGTTGCTCTCAGTCACAGAGCCAGGACAAACATCAGTGTTCCCTGGAAACTGGTAGAAATACAGATTCTCAGGCCCCGCCTCAGACCTGCTGAATCAGAAATTCTAGAGGTGAAGCCCAGTCACCTGTTTTAACAGACCTTCCAGATAATTCTGATGCACACTACAGTTTGGGAGCCACAGATTTAAAGTCTCCAGAGGTGATATTCCAAGTGCAGTCTGCAGACCAGCAGCACTAGTATGACTGGGGAGCTTGCAAGAAAAGCAGAATCCCGGGCTGAGCTCAGAGCTGGAGTCAGAATCTGCAGTTTATCAAGATCCCCAGGGAATTCATTTGTGCACCTGAGAAGCACTGTCTAGAACTCTAGCCCAGCACTGCCCAACAGAAATAAAATTGAGCCATATATGTAAAGTTTTCCAGTAGACACTTTAAAAAACATAAGTGAAATTAATTTTAATAATATACTTTATGCAATCCACTATCCAAAATATTATTTCAACAGGTAACCGACATAAAAAATTAATGATGGAAATAGTTTACGTTCTTTCTCTTCTACTAAATCTTTGAAATCTGGTGGCTGTTTTATACATTACATATCTCACTTCAAACTAGCCACATCTCCAGTGCTCAAAGGTCCCATGTGGCTAGTGGATGCCGTGTTGAATGGTGTAGAGAGGATGGAGAAAGAAGGGAGACTTCCAAGCTCTTTCCTCAAAGCCATCATCTTTCTTAGGCTGACGTGGCTTTCTAGTTCTGTGCCCTCACACAATAGACCAATCTTAAGATTGTGACTAAGAATGAGGGCTCTGGAGCCGGACTCCAGGGCCTCGGTGGGTCATGAAGTTAATATGTGAAAATCCCTGTTTATAAACAATAGGCATTTAGAGAAAAGATCTCATTTCTAATAGCAATAAAATAGAAAAATATAATATTTGGGGGGAAAAATCACTAAGATACTGTGTGGGGTCTTTATTGAATAAAACATTAAAGGTTCACTAGAAGAACAAAAAAAGAGAATCAATTGAAAGATGAACTGTGCTCATAGAAATACTCAAAATGGTAACAATGTTAATTCCCCCTAAATCCCAGATGAATAATCAATAGGATCTTTGCACCAACCATGTGATAGTGTGATAGGTTCTGTCCTAGATGCCTAAAAAAAGATTTAAAAAAAGAACCTATCTGTGCTTAGTAGATATCTCAAAATAAGATCTTCCAGACTTGTAAGTATTTGGGCTGGATCAGGAATGTATATGAGTGTGTGGATATTTTTTGTTTTGTTTTACCAGCAAAGGAACCACACTAAAGCCTAATAATGGTCTCCTATTGGGAGAAGGACAAGAGTTAAAGTGGAGCTTTCTATCTTCTTTTTGTACCTTTTCACACCATTTGATTTTTCTAAATGTGTAACTATATTGCATTTTTTAAATGTCAATGATAATTACCTGAGCAATGAGTAAGACATGAGTCTTTTTAAAATGAGACATTTAAAAATGTCTATATTTAAAATACACTATTAAGTGTTGTCATAAATAATAACAATGATTGATTGTTGAACCTGGATCGAGGGTCTATTCCTCCTTCTGGGAGCTTCTCTCTGGAACATGATTAGATCTCTAAAGGCCTGTGCAGCTCTAACATCCCAGGATTCTTTCTTGCACTCACCCATTCAGCTGGTCACTGAGGGCCTACAGTGCTCTAAGTGCTGAGGGTCTAACCTTTGGTCCAGCTAGGAAGATGGATGTTAATCCAACAATCCCACATGAAAATGTGCCAGTCCACTAGGGTCAGTGCTATGAAGGGGATGTGCTCGGTGGCAGAGGAGAGGGTAAGCAGCAGATATGACGGCAGGGGGAGTAGAGGGAGAGTCTGGGGGTGGTCAGATGAGCAGGTGTTAACGGGGGTAGATTGAAACAGTCATTACAGAGGGTGGGAGAACAGCAAACACACACTGGGACTGCCAAGGAGCTTTGAGGAGTCCAGAAACCACACGGCAGTAACTGGCATCCAATCGGCAGTTGTCTAATGAATTGAGGAAATGCCACACAGCTTGGGTAACTTTTTTAAAATGACATTTTGCTTCCCTTAGAAGAACAACTCCCTGAGCTCCGCATCACTAAGCAGACATCCACACCCACATATGTAATCTTTGGTCAGCCAACCCTCAGTCAACTTCATGGAACTACATGGTAAAGAAAAGCCACCAGCTAGTCCACAAGGCAGTAATGCACTCAGGGACAAGGGACAGCCACCAGTGTACCACAGGACCCCATGAGGTTTATCTCAATGCCCAAGCACCTGTGAAATGTAATATTTCAACCATCAGTGCAGAATAGGCTAAGATACTGTGAAAGGATTCAAATATTGAAAAAAAGTGAGGGTGCGGGGGAGATACTTTTTTAAAGATAGAATCATTTGGTTTCTTAAATTTTCATGATCTACAGTGTAAACAGAGGGTAAATTAACAAAGGCAGCATGGGGAAATAAATCAAAAATAAAGGGAGGGCTCCAGTTAGCAAAACCTGCCTTCCAGCTACATGGAAAAACACTCTAGTGCTCTGAGTAAATAAATAATAAAAGGATGTGGAAACAATACACCTGGAAAACTCTTGTCCCTCCTCTGTTCTCCTGGCCAGAAGCAGTGCTGACAGGTTTCTGCTGCCTGGGTTACGTACCCAACCAGCATTTATTTATCTAATAACATTCTTTGCAAAGAATCAGGCAGTGCATTCAGAAAAGCTGGCGCCTGTCTCCATATGTATTTTTCTAGTATATCTCATTATTTCACCCCAAGCTTCAGCATTAATTCTTATAACAGAGTACCCTGACCCATGGACTAAACAAATGCTAGGAATAAGAATTTGGGGGTGCTCAGACCACACCCTTTTCCTTTTCACCCCGATAGGAAGGCTCTTGAGAATCTATACCGACAAAGAAACATAAAACAACGCATAGTGATTTTCAACCTTACCACACCCAGCTGCTTTTTTCTAAAAAGCCTTTTGATTCAGATAGATCCTATATTTCACAATTATAGCTGTAACCTTCATATTATTTCTTAAACATATGCTATGCCACCATCACAAGGAAATTGTGCAACAAATAGGTACAGAGCAAAACACTGATATTTACTGAAACAAACAAAAGAAACAAAAGTAGAAATAATAATGACCCAGGATCACAGAAAAGTAGAGCTACAGGGGCCTTTTGGTGAACACAAGGCTAAAGGGCTTTCACTAGGGAAGATGACAGCACAGAAGGGTCTAGGAAGGTCTAGAATGGCCTAGAAAGATAAAATGCCAACTAGCTGTCACTTCAGTAGGCCTGGGAACAGTTAACACTTGTTAAACCAACATGGTTACACCCACTGCCCAGCTCCTGCTGCAGTTTGTCAGAGCTGCTGAGAGCACTGAAGGAGTCACCAGCCTGACGGTGGGCTGGCGCCCATGGTGTCATCAGGCCCACCTCCCCGCGGTGCAGAACAGCCTGAGAAAGGAGTGACACGCAGGGATCAAGTCACTTTGTCTTGATGTGGAATTTGATAGAACATGTCTTGGGATTTGGTAATATTCGATTTAACATGACTTTACCCCCCTTCATTCTTTCCTGAAAGCACAGAGATATCACTATTATCCCATTCACAGATGAGAAAGCCAAAGGTTTTTCTCAAAGACTGTGAGCTGCAAACCACTGGTCACTAGGAGTGCCTTTATGTGGTTAGTCCAACATCCCACACACAGCAAAATGTGACTGAGAAAGGATTCTTTTTGTTTGTAGACAAAGAGCAGGGGAACAGCAACCAGAACATAGAAAACCTAATTTCTAGTTCTTTGGCATCAGTCTGCAGTGTTGATCTCAAAGTACGATCACCAGAATTCTTCACTATATATTCTCCATAAAAATGCGTTAGAAAAGGCAGTAACAGCCATATCACCATTTCACTGAGAAGAAAAAACAGCCCCCCTGTCCACAGGCCCTGAGGCTCTGAAATCCCGTGGAGGCAGCAGGCGTAGTCAAGGCCTCGGACTGGGTTCTGGTTGTGCGGTTCAGCGGGTCAATGACCGGCCCTCCAAGACTCTTTCCTCTTCTGCCCCATCTATATATTTTTTTAATCAAGTGAAAACACTTATTAAACAACAGACTTTCATCTTCACAAAAATAAGGGATTATTATATTTTTTTAACTACCTAATAGATAAATTATAGCAAATCTAGATGGCGTCACACTACATGGAATAATTAATGGTGAGATGAAAAGCGTAAGATACGAGGGGAAAATCAACTCACAGGACACGTACAGCATGATGTCACCTTTCTTAATAGATGTATGCATAAAATTTATGTGTAGAAAAACTGGATGCACATACTGCAGATATAACATCACAGTGGTTATCTCTGGATGGGTGATTTGTATTTCTTTTTCATGTTTTTCCATGACCTCTATATATTTTCCAATGATTATGGGTGAGATACGTAACAAGTCTAAAAAATAAGTGATTGTAAGACTCTAAGATAGCCTCCTACACTTTTGGTGAGTGTGTAAATAGGAGCAACTTCTTGGAGAGGTAATGGGAACAGATCTATATAATTTTATACACAAATAGTCTTTGACCAGCACTTGGACTTTTCATTGTCCCACACCTCCATGTGCACAAAGAAGTGGGGAAAAGAGACAGTCATCACAGCACCATTTATAACAGTAAAAGACTACAAAATGTAAATGTCCATCAACAGGGAAAGTCAAATAAATTAGGGCACACTTATTCAGTTAAATTACTACCGTTATGGACTACATGAAACTGTCCGTACGATAGGTGATTAAGTAAAAAAAAGCAAGGTACAAAATATGTGCTATCATCTGTGTAAAATTACCTCTAAGAACATATTCATATGTACTTGTACATGTACAGGCTGTCTCTGGACGGCTCTCCCAAATACCACAGCATTGCTACAGCAAAGGGGGAAAAGGAACAGGAAGAGGCAGCAGGTGAGAGGAAAAATTTCCGCATGGCCTTCTTTTTGTACTCAGAATTTTTTACTACATGTGTATGTCACTACATAAACAAAACCAAACAAAAAACTTTAAAATTGAAAAGCCCTGGGGGAACTGGACCGATTAGTTTCCCAAGTGTTTCAGCACTTTATGTCACAGCACAGTCCTCTTCATTTTGAAAGCAGCGCCTTTATAAAAAGTGCCTCCCGCAAATAAAACTACCCAAGGAACACCAAGGAGCTCTGTGCACTGCTTCTGACCCTGTGCCCTCACGCAGACCCGGTCTGGCTCTTTCCACGACTTCTAGGACCAGGTTTGGACGAGTGTGGGTTCAGCCAAAGCAAGAGCACAATGTCCTTTGACCACAATGTCAAATTCTCACTTGTTTTTAGTAAATAATAAATAGTTTACCTTTCAGCAAAGGTATCAAGTTTCCCCAACTCATCCGAGAGGCCAACAAGGGAATCCAAGGTCCCCACCTAGAAAGAGTGTAAAGAAGTTAGAGGCTCACACTTCTGGCAGAGAAGCTTAGGGGCCTTGTCAACAACAATGCAGGGAACTCTGTAACTTCCATCTCGGCTTAGTTGTCCTCCTTTATCAGTGACCAAACTGGAAACTTGGAAGAGCTCTTAAGGGCAATCAGTGAATTTGTGCCTTTTTTAAATTTCCAGGATAAACCGTCATATTTCTGCCATAGTAAGGAGTGACTACTATGCTGTGGTCAGACCTTTGCTCATCTGCCTCTTATAATGCTGGTCTGCGAGTCACATGATTAACCCCCACAGCCAGGGAGATGTACCAAAAAGCAAGATAAAAAATTTATCATTCCTAAAACCTTTTTTTTCCAAGATACCCAACCAATCTGTCTCTTATTAACAGTCATCTTGCTTCATCATTCACGGAGTCCTTTTCTCTTCAGATTACTTACAACAATTTCTTACTGTGGATATTACTACAGAGTCCAAAACTGTATTTAAAGGTTCATGCACAGAATCAGAAGGAAAAACTTTATCATGTTGCCAACCACCAATGAGACAGTAAAAAGTAATTAGGAAATGATGAAGCCTGGATCTTTCTAATAGGTGAAGTTGCTTCTGTTCAAGCAACTTGATTTTAAGCAACTTTTGGCAGGGGTCACATCTCTGGTCTTTCACTCAGAGTAAGCGAAGAGGGCCGCTGCGCTGACTGACCTTCACAGTGACGGTCACTGAGGAAACAGGGGCAGGTCTGAAAAGTCAGCAAGACGGGCTCAGAACCCAGTGCTGCCACTTAACAGCTCTGCAACTGTGGTCTCCTTTCTCAGTGCATCCTGATCTTTCCACGGGGAGTGCAAAGATTTAAGAGGATGCACTGCAAGTGCCTGGCTCACCCCAAACTGCCCAATAAATGCTAACAGATGTGGTAGCATCACCACTTCAGCAGCTGTGGGTGCAGCTCTTTTGGCAGAAGGGCAACAGGTCTGAAGGAGAAGCTGGGCAGTTAGTGCCATTCCTCCAGCACCCACAGTGCATTACATGGTGATGTCGGAAAGAGTGCTTAAAGCTTCATCCTCTTGGAAACCTACAATCTTAAGAAGCACTGCAGAAAATTCATTTTGAAGTAAATAGGCTGTACATGTCTTGCTCCTCTTTCATGTTTGTTTCATTTTAACTCCGTTCTCCAGGACAAGAGCCCCTAGATGATCTGGCACTACTACCAAATCTCCTTCTGCCATCTGTCCAGTTAGCACTAAATCCCCTTCCTTCCTATCAGAACTAGAGGGATCCTGGCCTTGCTGCCCTCCTCCCAACTCAGTCAAGGCAGGCTCTCCAGGCCTGCACATTTAAACTGTATTGCTGGTCTGAAGTCCTTAAGACAAAACAGGAGGAATCCAAGAACAAGGCCCCAGAATGTAAAATGCTTTCCCACTGTTTGAAGACACTGCCACCCACACCCTTCTTTCCCTGTTAATTTTGTCCTGTGGCTCTAAGTCCATAGGTACCACAATTAACTTGAGGCTACGGCGTGAAGTCCCAACCAGACCATCAACTGCCCTGCCGCCCTCATGCCCAGGCTGATCCTCAGCCTGGTTACTTTCCGCCGGGCTTCCCAGAGGGTACTCCCCCACCCCAATCCATCACCTCCTTCCTCCCCAACCAAGAATTTTACCTTGAAGTCAGGAATGGAGAATTTGGTGTTATAAGACAGGTTGGACTTGGAGGTGACAGTGTTCATTCTCTCCAGAGCTTGTAAATTTTCCTTATCGCCAGGGGCAGAAATTAACCAAAACTCGGACATGCTTCCTTCTTCTTTTATCCAGTTACCGACCAAAACCACAGCAACATACACAAACAAAGAAGTGCCAAATTATCTCTACTTCTTCACCACTCGCTTCCCTCAGAATTAATCATCTCCAGGATCTGTCACTTTTCCCAGACCCCATTCTTTGCCCCTTTGACCTTCCAGTTTAGATTCTTTAGTTCAAGGAGACCCACTTGCATAAAGCAATGAATGTGCTGATGTGCAATGTTCTTATCTCCACTTGGAAAGCCCTCACGTCTTCCCACAGATTCCCAGAACCAGAACCAGGGGTTCTGACTGGTTTGAGGAGGTGAAAGGATTCCTGTTCCTTTCACCTTCCCCTTTCCAGTGAAAACCTGTACCTGACAGGATAAAATGAGGGTAAATTGGACAAGGGCACCTTCTGGAATATTGTTCTCCCTTCCACACTGCATCTTCTCGGATGCAGAAGGGGGTGGAGGCAGGAACCCAACAAGGAGGCATTTTCACAATAGGCCGCCTGGGCAAACCTCAGATCCTAACAGACCAACCTTAAGAGGGGTGCTAGTTTAAAAACAGATTTGCTCTTTTTAAAAAAAAGGGAAAAAAAGGTTGGGGGCAGGTATTTCACAAGTCGTTTTCCCACAAGACTCTGCAGAGTTGGGGAACTTGCTGGCAGTTTCTGTCCAGCGTCTGCGGCCTCTCAAGTAGATTAGTTCTGCTCATTCAAACGTGTACACACCCACACCTTTCTCCCCTTGGCCTGTTTCTCCGTTCGTATCGCGTCCCAAAGCGTCTCCGACAGCAAGGGAAGAAACAGGGTAATAAATAGCCAAGGACCCGTTCTGGACACTCATCTTTTTGATTCCCGTCTCTCCCCACTCCACGATAATCTGCGTCCCTCCAGACCCCGCGCACGACGAACGCAATTCCTTTCTCTCCTGACTGCTGATGGCCTGGGACAAACCAGCCCTGCGCAGAACCTGGGGAGATGCCACCTGCCCGGCCCCGGAGAGGGCGCCGCGGAGGCGCCGAACCCGGTTCCCACCGAGAAGCGCGGACCAGACCGGCGCCCGCGGGCGCGGCGAACTGCGGACCAGGGCGCGCGGGGCGGTTGGCGCTGCCTGCGGGGCTCCGCGCGCGCTCTCCCCGCCGCCGGCGCGCCCACCCCGCCGCGCGTCCTTACCGGGAGCCGCGGGCCGCGCGGACGGGCTGCGGGCGGGCGCGGGGCCGGAGCGCACGGCCGGCTCCCGGGAGGCGGCGGCTTCTGCGCGGGCCCCGCCCGCCCCGCTCTTATCCTGCGCGGGGGGGTGGCCGGCCCCCGCCCGTGGGCCATTTGCATACGCGGCCGCCCGCCTCCGTCGCGGGCTGGGGCCTGGCCGGGCTGCGCCGCCGCGGCGCCCGGGCCCCTGGAGGAGACGCTGCCCTGCGGGACTGGGCCGGGATCTCGCGGCCCTCCCCGAGGGGGCTGGCTCGGGCGCGTGCTGGGGCGCTCCGGACGGGGGCTCCGGGCCCCCGCGGGGCGGCAGGACGTGAGGACAACCGCGGAGAGGAGAGGAGAGGTGAGGCTCGAGCCGCCGCGCGCCCCCACCCGACCCCACCGCGCAGACCGCGGACGGTCTCCCGGGACCACCGAGCGACAGCACGGGCCTGGGGGAAGCAACGCCACAGCCTCACATGTTTGGGAGCACACCTGGGCCCAGGCACAAATCTTCCTGGGGCAGTGGGCGTGAGCTTGCCCTTGGTCCCCTGAGAAAACTGTCCACTGCCCCTCGCTCCCACCTCCCCTCGCCCCCACCCCCGCGCCTTCGGAATTACCTCTATGGAGAGGTTTAAAACATAAAGCCTGGGACCACAGTGTGACTTCATGACCACTGCTGTTTGAAACAGAGAGGGAAACCCTAGACATTAGCATGTGAATGTTAAAAAAGAAAAAAGAAATTCGGAGAATTCTCTCTGCCATAAAGGAGGAAACCTTAGTGCATTCTTTTCTGTGGACAATGTCTTCGGTGGTTTCGTAGAGGGATAAAAACCTCGGAATCATCCGGGTGTGCTGGGGGGCGTTGTGGAAGTAGCTAAGGTTGCTTCCTTGAGAAGGGCTCCCCCTTGCCATACACAGCTAGTCACACTAGCAACCTAGTTGGGAATGCTTCCAGATGTTTGCAGAGAGGTAAGGTGTAAGCCCATGTGCTGGCCTGGGAAGCTCCAGATGCAGGGCAGAAAGGTGGCTTTTGAAGTCACATGCTTGCCCTGCAACCCTGTTATGGGTTTGGGGTTGGCAGTTGGAACTCCCTGCACCTGCGCTGGGCACCTGCACTGTGCATCATCACTATTGGGACACTTGGGTGCATTAGTCAGTCCTTGCAACATCTTCCTGAGGGAGGACACCTGAAACCCAAGGATGAGGAAACGCAATGTGGACAGGGAGGTTAAGCGGCAATTCCGGGGTAGGAGTGGCCCAGTTGGGCACTGAGCCTGGGGTCTCCAGTCTTGGACTTCATCCAGTAATGCCATTTTTTCCAGCTGGAGGCAAACTCATTTTACAAACAAGTATAGGGATGTTCTCAGAGTTGCACGGATTGCCAGATGTCACTGGTTAATGGCAGAGCTATGAGTGGAACTCAGGCCTCTCATCCGAGACTTGTGGCTTCTCACTGCTCCCAGCAAGCCTGTGGGACTGGGTCATAGCTCTGAGGGAACCCGTGCTTTCCATCTCAGCCAACTTTTTCTACCCTTCAACATTCAAAACAATTGACCTTGCTTCTCAGAGATTGGGCAACACATTTAAAAGTGCCGTGGCTTTGCTAATGGTACCATTCTTTCTATAAATATGTTTTCCACTAACAACCTTGTTTTGTGAAATGAGAGTCAGATACAGAATAACTACTGGACATCTGATTAAGAGAAAACAAGGACCCACAGTGTTCCTTGTCTTACTTAACATCTTCTTACTCAAAATCTAAAATCATTCTCACCTTTCACATCTTAAGCTTCATGTTAAGTATTAGAACTTATGACAGTTGACTACTGCTTAGGGGTAGCTTGACTTTTTTCCAAATACCTTTTTTTCTGCTCCTAAAGGTAATTCTATGCTTCTTATAAAGAACTTAGAAAACAGAAAAATATAAAGAAGAAAATGAAAAAAATCACCAGTATTTCCATGATGTAAAAATGGCTGTTTTTAGCATTCAAATTCTCTTTGTTATTTTTAATGCATATTCAAATACACAGATATGGACTTTTTGACATGGTTGAGATTACATATTATACATAAAATTGGGCATCCTTCTGCTGGTTGCTTTTTAAAGATCAAAGAAATTATCAAATCTGCCTTATCAATGGATAATCCAATGTCATCAGCAATTTACAGTAAATTACTCAGCACTTGTCAGATGCATTTGATTTCAAAGGCAAATAAAGAGATCTTGGTGGATAACTTACATCTTAAAGAAAAAAAATATAAAAACCAGAGAAAGAGAGAGAGGGCTATAACACGATCTTGCCCAGGGGTTTTGATGTGCAGTTTGCAAAGGCAGCTACATATGTACTTAGCAGTTTTGCTCTCACTTGTGTTATTCTCTCAAGTTTTCCTATAAAGTGAGCTCAGTATTTAACACAGAGAAAAAGGGAGAAATCAAATAAAAGTTATGGAGACTGATCCCTTAATATATTATTAGGAGAATATAAAAGCATTGCTGCCCAGTAAGGAAAGTGGTTCCCTTCCATGTATCAACCTGAAGCAGCATTTAACAATCCGTTTTTAATTCCTCCCTGTCCCCCAACTCCCAAAGTCTCTGAAATCTGCAGCTAAGTGAATACAAGTTTATGTGTCTTGACACTGCTTTTCAAATACCCCCAGGTCATGAAAAGTACTTCACATACACAATCCTGAAAGAACTCGTGTTACAGAGAATACTGTCTCTTCCTGAGAATAAAGGCTGGGAAGGAATTGAGTCAGCCTTGAATCATCTCTAGCTTATTACGAATGTGGCTTTGACTAGATATTCCAGCAGTGTTTCTGCAGTTGGCCCTGGGTATGCACTGAGCCAGCCGAAGTCTGTGCAAGATCGAACAGTCCCATCAAGTTTGGGAACCAGAAGGACGAGGCTGGCTCGGTCGCTCTGTTGTTCTGCGGCCTCTCCCAGATGGTGCCCTTTTGGACCTCTTTATTATTCCATGGCAATGTGGAATCGTAGGATGCTCTTTCCAAAATGAGCACAGACACACAATTCCACCTGCATTTGGGCAGGTGGATTTTTTAGGTTTTGCTGAGAAGGACCCTAGGGAGATTTCCCTAGAGGCACAGGTCTCCAGTGGAGGAAAATGTAAGCGGCGTTGACCCTTGAGAGTCAGTGTGGTGCTGTAGACACAGATTAGGCTTTGGAATCAGACAGTCAGATAAGCTGCTTAACTTTGCTGAGACGAAAGTTTCCTAGCTGAAAAAAGGAGCGCCATTACGCCCATCTCTCAGGCTTGCTGAAGCGCCTTCGTGTCTCCACAAAGACGGTGCCTTGGCTTCTCACGCCCTCCCCGTTCTTAGATATTCTTTAGGGTTTTATGCATTGTATGGCGCATTATAATACTGCCTCCATACCATCCAGCACCTTTCTCCATGGGCCCAAAGGACTCCAATCTACGTTTTCTCATTCAGCCAATACCCTTGTGATTTAAGAACAGCTGTCATGATGATTTTCACATTTTTGTTGGGGGAACTAAGGCCCAGGAATTCTTGTGATTTATTTGCCCACATGTACACAGGTAAGGAGAAGGCTCCTCCATTTATTTCTTTGTTTAACAAGTTTACTTTTTATTTTTTCAGCATCTGCAAGGTGGGGTATG
The DNA here is from genome assembly GCF_030020395.1 of Manis pentadactyla. Lineage (NCBI taxonomy): Eukaryota > Metazoa > Chordata > Mammalia > Pholidota > Manidae > Manis > Manis pentadactyla. The sequence continues at coordinate 228,388,592 of NC_080020.1, forward strand.
CAAAAATAAATCAGAGTTTTTAGGCTAGAACAAAGCAAGTATGGTAAACAGAACCTTTAGCAGTCCAAACTCACTAAGGTATGAATACCAAACACTGAGCAGAATGTGACGCATGCATAAAAATGAGCTATACACATTCAAAACATGCTGTGCTCATCATTTCGCAGATGAGGAAACAGGCCCAAAGAGATTAAGTGATCTGAGAGCACAGTTAATGGTAGACCTCGAACTTCATTCTTCTGCCTCCAAGTGCACATTACTGGACAAGATCTGAACTATCCTCTCTGCCACCCTGTCCAAAGAACTAGTGACTAGCACTCTGTGTCTAAATTCCTGGCTCTTCCACTCATTAGCTGAGTGAACTTGCACAGGTTACTTAATTCAGCCTCTGTGAAGTGGGCATAATAATAGTACCCATCTTATAAGGTGTTTCTGGGGATTAAATGATATGGTGCAGCAACTGGTCCATATTAGGTCATCAGTTGAGGTGTGCCATGAGGATTAGGTGACTTCAAAACCTCTCTGCTGTCTGCCTCTTTTCCTCCTTTCGTGTCCTGTTTTAGGTTCCTTTTTCCCCCTCACAAGGTTCTTTTGGAAAACACCTATTCTGCTCTGTTGTAGACACGTGGCCCATTTGTCACTCATGTATTCAGTTGCTGCCAACATGTCTTTGATGTCATTAACTTGGTAGAAAGTAGAATCAGGCACCCTGCTTCAGGAAGAGTCGTGTGGGCTACAGCAAAGAGCCCCTGCAGGGCTTTGAGTTCTGGCTTTGGAGTTGAAAGGATCTGCCCTCACACCCCAGTTACGTCATGTATTAGCTGTGCCCTTCCCTTGTACCCAATTTCTCTGCACCTGGGTTTCCTCCCCTGTGTAGTGGGGACTTCGAGGTCTAGTTAGAGAGTTAACAATGAAAATAGAATGAGTAGGCAGGGACCACATCTGCTTCATTCACTGTTAAGTTCTCACTGCTGAGTAGATGCTCAGTGAATATTCTTTGATTACCTAAAGTGCTGTGCTGGAGACAGCCTGCAGAATCAGGGGAAACTGAGCATTTTTTTGCTCTTTGTAAATCTATTCTGTTTTAGAAGTTTTAAATGGCTTGGAAACGTCATGAAGATACAGCACGGCATATATAAGTACTTGCATATATATGTTAAGCGTGAGTGACACCCATAGTCATTCAATTATGTTTACAAGACTAAAAATTGAAGACAATGTGTGTGCCCATCAAAAGGGGATTGGGCCAATTAATAACGGTATAATCCTGCTGTCACTGAAAATGTTTTAGAGAAATATTAAGTGACATAGGAAATGATCATAAAATTTTAAGTAAAAAATTCAAAATTAAGATTCCCATTTTGTAAGAAATCATATATAAATATAATAAATACATATATATCTATCTTAAAAGGAAATCAAGGTGTCAAAAGAAGTTATTGCTGGGGAGTGGCATTATAAGTGTTCTTTTTTCCTCTGACCTTTATATTTTCAACCTTTCTGTAATGAGTAAGTCACTCTTAAGCTTAAGAAAAAATCTGAGGGATATTAAAATTGACAGCCACCCCGAGAACCGGACTCCAGTTACTAAAGAGCAATAATGTCTGCACTTTCCACCTCCTATTCTGAGCTCTGTAATCTCCCATTAGGTCACTGCTCTTGCCCTATCCAACTCTGAAGCTCAAGAAGTCAAAGACTGCCTTTTTTTTCCCCGTTTCTTGTTCCTTTTCCTACTTTTCATTTGTGTATCTGAATATTTCCATCCTCCGCTCTTGGAAATGCAGCGCATGATTAATACTTTATCCCCAGGGGCCAAGCATTTAGGGTAATGTTACAGAACTTTTTATCTGCCATATAGACCCATTTCTGATTTATTCAACCTTGTATCATAATTAGTTATTTGTCTATCTGTTTACAGCTAAATGTAAAGTGCCCTCAATTACCTTTTTCTATCTGGACTTATTTTTTTGTCTTCCACCTCTCCAAGGAACACAGAACAGGTCTGGCATCAAGCGACCCTTCCGAGGTTACGAAGTTAAGTAAATATTTGCTACAACCAACAAAGGCTCTTCTAGCATTATTTCAACCTTTTGAAAACATGAAGTAGAATGTTCCATGTGTTCTATACTGTTCCTCAATCCTTCCTTAAGTAGCTTCCTAATAGCCAGTCTAAAGCTTGCCCCACAGGTTCTACCTCCAAAGTGTATCTTGAATCTGCCTGCTTTTCTTCTTCTCATTTCCTCTTGCAGGCTGTCATCAGCTCTGCTCCCACCCTCCTGCAGTGGGCTGAAGGGAGCTCCTCTCCCAAATTCATGTCTCCCCAGTACCTCACCTCAGAATGGGCCTTATATGGAAAAAGGGTCTGTGAAGATGTGATTAGTTAAGGATAGTGCGATGATAGCATGCTGGATTTAGTATGGGTCCTAAGTCCAGTGATCAGTGTCCTTATAAGAGGAGAGGCTCCAGAGACACACAAGAGAGGGTCTTGGAAAGATAGGCAGAGATTAGAGAGATGCAGTTACAAGCCAGGGGCCACCAAGGATTGCAGGGAGGCCCCAGAAGCCAGGAAGAGGCAAGGAAGAATTCCTCCCTAGATCCTTCAGACGGGGCATGGCCCTGCTGACACCTTGATTTAGGGCTTCTAGCTTCCAGAACTGTGAGAGAGCAGATCTGAGTTTTTTAAGCCGCCCAGTGTGCGGTACTTTGCTAAGGCAGCCCCAGGGAACTGACACGCCTTCCTAGGACCCAGAGTTGGAGTTTATAACATATATCGGTATGTCACTCCTCTGTTTAAAATCCTCCAGTCACTTCCCATTGCTCTTAAAAACTCCGTCACCCATATCATGGCCCACAGGTGGCTGTGACTGGGCCGTCCCTCGTTCCGCTGGGGCTGGGGCCACACTGTTGCTAGTAATGAGTCTAACAAGGGAACATGGTGGTGTGTCTTTGCAACTCCGTCTCCGCAGCGTCAGTCTGGCTTTCCTTCTCCTGCCATGTTTTCATCACAGCTCCAAAAATTCTTATGCCAATGTATTTCCCATAAAAATTATTAAGAGGCCTTCATCAACAGGGTTCAAAAGGGAGCCCTTGGCAGGGACGTGGCTTACATGAATGTAGGCATTGAGGAACACATACCAAACTGTACCCTCAAAATTGATATATTTCACTGTATGAAAACCTTAAAAATAATCTATAAGCAAATATTGAGCACTAGCTAGATAGTTCACCTTTCACAGCAGTATGGGTTAATAGGCCTGAAAACATTTTTTTGGTGTATCCTAGATTGAGCAAATAAATATCGAAAGCCAGATTTCTCACTCATGGGGAAGGAAGTTACACGTGGAATAGGAGAAAACTACAGCAGTCCTGTATTGCCCGACAGGAACTGGAGGTGTCAGTAATGAACAAGATTTTGAGATGGGTGGATGGCTAGATAGATAGATAGATAGATGGGTAGATAGATAGATAATAGGTAAATTTCCTAGCTCTGTTCATTGAGAAAGCCTAGACGTAGTGATTTACCAGTAACAGTGAACACATCAGTAATCTAGATCTTGATTTCTAAATACCATTGTCCACGGAAAGGAACCAGGGCTCCTTAGAGAAATGGGTGGCTGTAGGGCTGGAATAGTGGGTGGTAAAGGGACATAATGCCTTCAACTTACTCTCAAACTGTTAAAAATAATAACGTTCACATTATATACAGATGTATGTGTCTCTCTCTTTACACATATAATCCCACCATATGTTTATACCCTTATCTATATCTGTGGGAGCTCTTTGTGCTATTCTTTAACTTCTCTGTAATTTTGAAATTATATTAAGATGAAAACTAACCAACAAAAGGAAGATCTTTGCAGACTTGCAGGGCGCAGTCCCTGGAAGGGAAGGGAGAGGCCCTGTCCCCCACAGCCCACTCTGCCTGTATCCCTGTCCACTCGTTCTCCACAGGAAGCCTCAGGCCAGGCCGCTGTCCCTCCCCAGCCCTCTGCCCATGCCCATCTTCCTATCCCTCCTCAGCCCTGCAGCCCCTAAACTTGTGCCCATTGGGTTTCACGTCCCTCTACCAGCTCTGGGGCCCCAGGGGGCAGTACCCGCTGCTCCTTCCTGCCACTTCTAGGGTCTTTTTCCCTCTCCCCGTCACCTCTACCCGCCCACGTGTCTATTGAGCACTTGAAATGTGGACAGTGAAACCAAGGAATGAGTTTTACATTTTATTTCATTTGTATTAACTTAAATTTAAATAGCCACACATGGCTGGTAGCTACCATATTGGACAGCACAGCTGAAACATACCACTCACTGCCCACTTACTCTGGTGATACAGATTCCCCCAGCCACTCCCCACCTCTTACTCAAGATTGTAGTTCCTCACTCCCGCTCTCTCCATTCCTACTCATGGCTTAATGCTCGGTGACAGCACCACTATGTACCAAGATTAAAATGATTCTGGCATGCCCTGGTCTCTTATTTCCTCGAACCCTTCTTCAGTGATGGCATCCCTCTGCCCTTTCCTCGCACGTCCTTAGCCCAGACTTCATCATCACCATGGACTCTAGATGCTCACTGTTTCCGTGCTCTCTGACCACTGTAAGGACAAACAATAAAGAGACTAATCTTGCCCAGTAGTCAAAAGAGGCAAAGATCTTCCCTGCCCTCCCTTTCCTTTTATTAGAGCATTTGCTGAGAAAAGTATATTTTTAAACCCTACCACTGTCCTTCTGATACACACATAAAATTTTTAAAAAGCTGCATAAGCCTCTGGTCAAAATGACAACCTAGAGAAGTTTCTCTTAAAGTCTCAGGAGCAACCTCTTTGAAATGTAATCATCAAGAAAGACACCTCCCTATAACTGCTTGTCACAGAAATATGATGGGTTTTTTTTCCTTTGGATAAAGTCACAGATGGCTACCCCAATCACCAGGTGAATTATTTTTTCCTCAATGCCACCACTCTCATTTTTCCACCTTATTTCCCTAGTTCCTTACCTTTCCACCCCCCTGAGACCAAAATCCTTCGATCCTTCCACTGTCTATCACCCCTTCTTGCCTCTTTAGATTTCATGATGGTTAAAAAGTCAGGCACAGAAAATGTTGAAAGTTGTTGAAGCTGGATACTAAGTATAGGGAGTTAATTATGCTATGATTTTTTGTGTTTGAAATTTCTCATAATAAAAAGTTTAATAATAATGAAAAAAAAAGTCAGCCATAGGCCCAAGAGCAAGTCACCTGTCTTACCAGGCCACCAAACTGGGGCTTAATGACTGCCCAAATGCAGTTTCAACCTCCCCCAGAAATGTAGTCTTAAGAGTCAATCACACATTTCCTGGTCAGCACCAATGAGCCCTGTCCACTCCCCACCCACAAAGGAAGATGAGGTCATCTGCATGATAGGACCCCCATGCTTCCCCTCAGTGAGAGTGACCTTTCCTGAAACTATCCTGTCTTTTCTTCAACTGAAAACTTCTGACCCCACTTTCCTTCCTTAAAAAACCTTCCATTATATACAACTCCTCAGAGCATCTTTCTGCTTGCCGAATGGGATGCTTCCCAAGTCATGAATCGCTTTATAAAGCCATTTAAATCCTCAACTTTACTGGGTTGAATTTGGTTTTTTAACATTGTCCATCATTTTATTATACTCTCTCAGCTCTCTTGTCCCTTATTTCCCTTGTTTTGCTTGATGGACAAAAACCCGACCCAATTAAAGTCCAACTCTCCACCTGCCCTGTGCCTGCCTCGTGCAGCCGTATGTGAAGGGAGAAAAACACAAGACTACCTGACTGGTCTTGAAGGAAACCAAGATATGTCACCCCATAACATGCCACTTGGGCATACTGATTACAGTTGACCCTTGAACAACAGGTTTGAACTGTGTGGATCCACTTATATGTAGATTTTTTCCAATAAATGTATTGAGAGTATTTTGGTAATTTACAACAACTCGAAAAAACTATTTTGTCTAGCTTACTTTATTGTAAGAATACAGCATATAAGACATATAACACAGGTAATATGTATTTATCAATTATGTTATTGGTAAGGCTTCTGGTCAACAGTAAGCTATTAGTAGTTAGGTTTGGGGGGAATTAAAAGTTATACATGGATTTTTGACTGTGCAGGGGGATTGTCACCCCTAACCCCACATTGTACAAGAGTCAAACTGTGTTTGAATTAAAGGTTGAAGAAAAAGCAGATACAAGAAGGACATCTGACCCTTCTTTTTCTTTCTGAAAGCAGGAGACAAAACTCCCATGCGAAAGGTGCCCTCCCTGTACCGGGAGTAAGCAAACATCCTTCCCACCAAAGACGGGGAGTCTGGGGCCGAGAAACTTGTACAAGCCGACCCGGCTGAACTAACCCTTCTCTTCCTGGTTACTTCTTCACCATTTGCTACCCCTACTCCAAACCCCTTTGCGTTGTCAATTCTTCACAAATTCACTGTTTCTTTTTCTAAGAGGTAGAAAAGCTTCCTGCTCTGAAACTGTAAACTTCTCAGAATAAAACAGTAGTAAATCTTTGTAATCTTGGGTTAGGAAAAAGTTTCTTACATACAACACCAGAATCTCAAAGAACAAAAGCTAGATAAATTGAACTTCATCAAATTAAAAACTTTTGTGCTTCAAAGGACATCATCTGGAAAGTGGAAAGGTGGAAAAACACCCTACAGAATGGAAGGAAAACTTGCAAATCATATCTTTGATAAAGAACTTGTATCTGGAATTTATAAAGAGCTCTTATAACTCAATAATATAAAGATCCAATTTAAAATAGGGCAATGGAGCTGAACAGACCTTCTCTAAAGAAATACACGGATGGCCAATAAATAGATGAAAAGATGCTCAACATCATTAGCTATTAGGGAAATGCAAATCAAAATCACAGTGAGATACCACTTCACACCCAACTAAGATGGCTAAATGAAAAAGATGGACAATTAAGTATTTAATGAGAATGTAGAGAAATTGGGTCCCTAGTGCATTGCTGGTGGGATTATAAAATGGTGCAGCCACTTTGGAAAAGAGTTTGGCAATTCCTTAAATGTTAACCAGTAACCAGATGACTCAACAATTCCACACCTAGGTATCTACCCTAAGAAATGAAAACAGACATCCACAAAAAAACTTAAGACAATCCACACAAAAACTTGGACATAAATGTTAATAATGGCAATATTCACAAGAACCAAAAAGTGATGACAACTCAAATGTTTACCAGCTGATGAATGGATAAGTAAAATGTGGCCTATCCACACCGTGGAATACTATTCAGCGGTGCAAAGGAATAGGGTGCTGACACATACTTCAACATGCATGAACCTTGACAAATTATGCTGAGTGAAGGAAGACAGTCACAAAGGAACATTGAGTGTATGATTCCTTTTATATGACATATCCAGACTAGGCCGATCCACCAAGGCAGAAAGCAGCACGTAGTTGCCTAGAGTTAGGGGGAGGGGCACGGGTACAGTGGGAAGAATTGGAGCCAAGTGGAAAGTGATGAGTAATGGATATGGAATTTCTTTTTTGCATGATGAAAATGTAAAATTGATTGTGGTGATGATTGCACAGCTCTGTGAATATACTGAAAAAAAAAAACCAATGAACTATACACAGTATAATTGGTGAATTGTGCGGTATGTGAATTGTATCTCAATAAAGCTATTTAGAAAAAGAAAGCAACCACAAATGCCATCTACTAAAAAAGGTAACCTGTAAACAAACACGTCAGCACAAGCACGACTGCCTGTGAAACCTGTCCAGGGTCTTGCTTGAATTCGCACCCCAGCTGGCCTTGCCCGTCCCTCTACCACAGCAGCCAGTGCATGTGGCTGTAGTCCTGGGGACTCTGCTGTCCCCATCATTGGAATGCGAGCTCCTCGAGGCCACAAACCAGCCCCCACTCCTCAGTATCACCAATGCCCAGCACAGTGCCTGGCAAAAAGTAGCTTCTCTGTAAATGTTTGTTTAATAAGTGAATTCTCATATTTTGATAAATATCATATATGCAGTAAATATATCAACAGATGTTTGATTACTTGATACACATATGTTGCTCATTGCCATGAAAAACAAATCCTTGATTCTACAAACATTGTAGAAACTAAGATACTGAGAAGCACACCATGCTTAATAATTTCAGACATCAAGAATGTCAGATTCTCTGAATACTTGACCTCTGTTTTGATCCCAACACTGTACAGCCAACATTTTGGGGGAGCAAGCCACTGCATAGGTGGCTGGAGTGGCCAGGCCTTGCCCTGAACCCTCCAGCCCAGCTTCCCATCCCCTTGTTGGCCCTCAGCCTGAAGCTGGCTCTGGTGAGGAAGCAGGTCCTCTCGACCCTGTATCTGAATCATCTCTGTGCCTCTGTGTCTCTGGTCCCACATGGAATGAATGGGTCTTCAGGGAGGCTGTGCTACAAGTTATTCTACCTGACCTGACCCTGGAGACCAGCTCACCAGGGGAGGAAGTTGGCAGGCAGAGGCAAGAGTGCACAGGTGGTGATGGTGGGAGAAGTGGCTGGTTCTGTCCTCCACACCCCTTCGCCCCAGCACCTCAGGAGGACGGTGTAGGCGGTGCCCGAGGGTGCAAATGAGGCTCCTGCCCTGCCATCTTCCGAATGAAGTTTTAAAGTTCTCTTTTAGAACTGCTGGAGGCACCTGTGAACCTTCGTGCCATGTGTACAGCCTCCTGTCCTGTGGATTTATTTGGCAGGAATGACACACCAACAGATGAAATGTATTGGGATGAACTATCACGGTATCCTTTTATATGCTCAGCATTGTTTTTAAGATGTGTTCATTTGGAAAACAACCACCATGATCATAGGGAATTTTGAGTACGAATGCTATAAAGGAATAGTGGTTCTTGACATACATAAAAGCCACGGAAGAGCAGCACCCGTCTTCCACACACGTCTGCTTTGTGGAAACCTGTGGAACTCGGTCAGAGTGAAGCAGTGCACGGACACCAACATGCAGTTTGGGGCTTCCGAGGTATTAGCGACACTCAAGGGTGAAATCTCTTGGGAGAGAGCTTGAGGGTCCAGGTTGAGGATGACCCTGAGCCTTGTGTCCACAGGTCCCTTGGGGACCCTCGTTTCTTTGGCCAGCCCATCCCACCATGCCCATTTTCTCATCATCCCTGCTTCCCCCCACCCTGTTCTCACTCCAGTTCTTCCCAGAGTGCCCTGTGTCCTCCCTTGATTCTAAAGCTCGGGGCTCCTTGAAGCCATCTCCCAGGCGAGCAGACTCCCTGCATGCCAACCTTCCTCCACTTCCTGCCAGGGCCCTCCCCTGAGGGCACCCATCAGGGAGCCACTGCCGCCAGACCAGACGCCTCCATGAGCAGAGGCCCCTGCCCCCTAGGGCTCCTGTTGTCCAGCCAACCGGCTGCCCTCTGCCCCTCCTAAGAAGGGACAAGAGAAAGCAGGGCTGGGTGTCATGTTGATAGGTCCTGGGAGATGATGAGACCCACCAGGGAAAGGCCCGTGCCTGCCTGGCTCACCGCAGGGGCGAGGCTAATCAACAGTATTTCCCAAATGAATGAGCGGTGAGTGATGCGCGAGTGAAATGTCATCATCTGGGCATTCCCCCTTTCTCGGTGACGCTGTGGGCATGTGACCTCTGGATTGAGTGTCGCCGTGGACACATCCACCACTGCCTTTAAGCTCCGGGATCTCCCTCATTCCGAGGACCTTCCCTTTTTTGTCCTCCCAGCTGCCCCCTCCTGTGGCCGCACCTGCTCCTTGTCATCATCACCTGAAACTACTCCACCTCCGGAAGCTTAAACACCAGTATCCCACTCCCACCACTGCCTGCGGTTCTTCCCACTGCCTGCCCGACTCCCACTGCGCTTTCTGGGGCCACACACACCCCTGCTCTCCCACTGTCATCTCTGGACCTCGCTCCTTTACCTGCCAGCCAACTGACTGACCTTCCTTCACCTTTGATTCCCTCGTGCCCTCTTTCCACAAATCACACCCACTTTGTTCAGCAAAACCCGAAGCTAATCCACTTTGTGGCGTGTCTCCTCTGCCTGCCCCTTGGCGGCCAAGCCGCGTGGGGAAGGGCCACCCAGGTGCAGACGGCACCACTCCTGGCGCCGGAGCCCCTTTCCCCAGCCAAGTCTTCAGGCCAGGCCAGGTGCTCCTCTCAGGGGCCGCACCTGCTCGCGGGGATGAGAGAAACAGACAAGCAGTGGTCAAGGCGATCGAGCCAGTTCAGCGCTGCTGTTCGGCTGGTGGCCCTTCCTTGGGCTCTGCAGCCTCCATTCTCTGATGACCTCGCTCCTACTCCAAGAAGAGTGAGACCCCCCAGAGTCACATCCCTTCTAACTTGGCCAATCTATGACTCGGTCATCCTACGTATCCCTTGCCCCCTTGGCCACTTTTTCTCATCTCAGAAGATGGGTCCGTCTTGCTCTCCAGGGCCGGCACCACCACGCCTGCCACCGAGTCCTCCCCACCTTCCCACCTGTAACCTCACACCTTTCCTTGTCTTCACACTGTCATTCTGCTGATTGTTCCCCTTGGCCTGCAAACAAACGCCATCTCCTCCTGTCCTGACACTGGCCCCTGGGTCCCTGAGTTCCCCCTTGCAGGGAGCCCTCAGGCCCTGTCTTCCTTCCTCCCTGCTGTGCACACAGGAGGTGTGGGCCTGACAGTGGGGGGCTGGGGAGCCTGTGTGCTTGTGTGTGTGCTCCCTGCTGGTGACAACAGGGGACACCACAGGCAGGGCCACCAACCTCAGGAAGCTTACATTCTATATAGAAGACAGGTGCATATGCAAGTAAACAGGTAAATAAAAATGAGAAATTCACATTTTTTTTTAAAGTTCTACAAGGAAGGTGAAAAGGTATAATGAGACTGAGTGGTGGGGAAATGCACTTCCCCAGGGCTTTCCCTAAGAAGTGCCAGGCATCGGGGTGTTGGGGGCATGTGGGGATGTGGGGTGGGAAGTCAGTGCCCGGCAGCAGTAAACCACTGGCTGAGCCTGGAAAGCACGCAGGCGGGGGGCCTGCCCCCCTCCGTCCGCTGCCTGGGCTCCCCTCACCGCTTCTTTGCAAACCGCCTCCCCTCAGTTCCAAGCCCGTGGACAGCATGGCTGTGGGTGCTAGCACCCTGTTCCCTGTGACCTGGCCTAGCACTCTCTTCTGGAGCCTCCTCTCCTGTGCCTTCCGTGACCTCGTGCTTGCTGAGGTCACCCCGTCCCAGCTCCTTCTGTCATGCCCTTTCTTGGAGCCCCTGTCTTTGTCGTCCCTGAGACCCCGCCCTTCCCCCATCACTGTCTCATCCCACATCAGAGGTCATGACTCCCTTTCATTCTCTGCTGCTCTCTGCCTAGAAAAAGTAAGAGCACATTATACATGCACAGGATTTCTTTCAGAGAGTATTAACGGGGGTGTATGGGTTCCCCTAGTGTCATGAACTCCAGATTAGGAAGCCTCATCTCTGCACTTCTCAGGAGAAATTTCATCCACTCTCACAGCATTATCTGTTCTTTCTACCTTTTAAAACTTTTCATTTTAAAGGTACAAAGGGGAAGGAGGAATGACGAGACAGAGCGCAGAGGATCTTTCGGGCAGTAAAACTACTCTTACAACACCATTATAAAGGTGCATGTGTGTCATTATCCATTTGTCTAAACACATAGAATGCACCAGACAAAGAGTGAATGCCCCCGCTCCCCAGCGTCAACCATGGGCTTTTGATGATTACGACGTGTCTGTGTAGGTTCCTCGGTTGTAACAAATGTACCTTCTGGTAGAGGATATTGATAATGAGGAGGCTGTGTGCACGTGGGGGTAGGGATATATGAGAATTCTGTACTTTCTGCTCAGTTATGTTGTGAACCTACAGCTGCTCTAAAAATTAATGTGTGGGTATTTTTTTAAATGAACTATAACATATATACAGGAAAGAACAAATTGCAGGTATACAGCTCACTGAATCACAGATGGGAACAGCCATGAAACAATCACCTAGATCAAAAAATAGAGCATTAGTAATGTACCAGGAGTCTCTTGGCCCTCTTCCAGCCAACCCACCCTCCCTCTCCCCAAAGGAAGCTACTCTCTTGACCACCTAACACCATTGGTTAGTTTTATCTGTTACGAAGAGAATCCTACACCATCTACTCTTTGGTGTCTGGTGTCATGAGTCCCATATTATGCTTACAGGAGTCTATGCTCTTGGGTGTAGTGATGGTTCGTTCACTGTTAACTTGTGTACACTATCCATTGTCGGGGGTACCACAGTGTCTTTTTGTGGACTTGTTTCGAGTTTTGGCTTATTATGAATAATGCTGTTGTGAACACCCTCATACATGCCTTTTGGTGAACACACTATACACATTGCATTGAACAGGTATCTAGGAATGAGTTGCTGGGCCATAGGGTTTATATACATTCAACTTGTGCAGATAGTTCTAAGTGGTTTTACAAAGCGAGTGCACTAATTCACACACCCACCAGCACTGTGTGGAAGTTCCTATTGCTCCACATCCTACACACACAGTACTTGCTTTGTCAGAATTTTTCATCTCAGCCATTCAGATGTGTGTGTGTAATGACAGCTCACTGTGATTTTAATTTCCATTTCTCAGATGACAAATTATGTAATGGATAATTTTGTGTACTTATTGTCATTAATCACCTAATATATTTTTATTGGGTTGTTTGCTTTTTCATTATTGAGTTGTAGGAGTTCCTTATACATCCTAGATACCAGTCCTTTGTCAGATACGACTCAGTCTGCATCCTGCTTATTCATTTTCTTGACTGTATGTTTTGAGGATCAGAAGTCTCTAATTTTAATGAAGTCTAACTTACCAGTTTTTCTTTTATGATCATGGATTTTTGAGACTAAGAGACCTTTGCTTATCTTCCAAGTTACAAGATATTCTCCTATTTCCTTTTAAAATCTTTATAGTTTTAACTTTAACATAAAATCTTTGTGGTTTTTAGGCCTTTGATCTATTTTGAATTCCTACTTTCATACAGTATAAAGTAGAACTAAAGGTCCATTTTCCCTCAAATGGAAAGCCAGTTATTCCATCACCATTTGCTGAAAAGAATTTTCTCTTCTTATTGGATTGTTTTTGTGCCTTTGTTAAAAATCAGGTGATTACATAAATCGGGGTCTATTTCTGGGCTTTTCATTCTTTCCCATGATGTGTTTGTTGATTCTTACTGCAGACACATACTGTCTTGATTACTATAGCTGTGTAGTATGTTTTGAAATCAGGTAGTGTCAGTCTTCTAATATTTTTTCCCAAACATTTTTTGAAAAAAGGTTTTGAGAAAACATTTTAGAATCAATTTGCCAATTTCTACAATAAAAAAAAAAAAAAAGTCCTGCTGGGACTTTGATTGGGATTGCATTGAACCTATAGATGGGTGTGGTGAGACTCTGGACATCTCAACAACAAATCTCAACTTGAAGTATTTATTTTCTTCCCCTTTCTCCCCCGACTACCCAACACCAAAACGTGCTCTGTACTACCATGCCTGACTCCGACACTGAGAGGCACCCTTAGTTTTGTCCTGTCCTTTTCCTCTAACTACAATCATTATGGCCTGTTGATTTTTCTCACTAAACATGTACCGGCTCCATCCTCATCTTTGTCCCTGCCTCCCCTGCCATCATGCAGGCTTCCTCGTTACTCACCTAGGTAATGGCAGTCACGGCCTTACTAGCTGGGCCCTGCAAATCTAGCTTGACCACCGGCCTCAGAGAGGCTGTTTTGCACATCTGACCACACCACTCTGGCTCAAAGCCCGTCAGCTCTAGGATGAGTCTCAACTGCCTACCTTTTCAGCTACATTTCCTGATCTCCCCCATACCTTCCTCTTTCTGAAGGCCTCCCCAGCCCCCAAATGAGTTAGGGGCCCCTCCTTGGCATGCCATTATGCCTTGTACACAGGACTGGGTGCATAATATAGGGCCCTTATTCAGAAATTAGGAAGAATTTCAAGATAGTGACCATAGTGAGTTAAGCCAAGTGTAAGGCCCTTCTGAGCACAGGGCCCTGTGTGACTGCACGGGTCGTTTGCACATCACACTTTGATTACTGTCTCTGTTCCTGTGGAGCGGGCAGCCCTAGGGCTCTGCAGGACCCAGGCAAGTCATCCATGAAGTGAACTGCTTTCTTCCAAAATCAGTGGCTTTTGTCGTTTGTTATAACCTGATCAATTTAAATGCTCTTAGGAGGTAGAACATTCACTAGTGTTGTAGTCCAGTGACTGGGTTCTGAAAACTGAGTCAACAAACAATGAGGCATAAGACCCACTGTGATCTGGGCATTGAAGCTCTGATGGAAGGAGTTTGCTGGTGGTGGGAATGTCAGCCAGCAGCTCCATCACAGAGGAAGAGTGGGGCATACACTTTCAAGCCCGGAAGTCACCAGCTTGTATTCCTTAGAGTATAAATAGCCTGTGCTCATTCTCAGTAAATACCTGTTCTTATTCAAAGGATTCTACATATTAAACACCCCAGAATGTCTCCTTCCAAATAGGCTGTAAATGTATGCACATTTGTATTTGGTATTGTCCATACAAAGGGTAAGTGACTGGTGGAGGAAATGTATATAGCAAGGTAGCATCTCACTGTCTGGGGCTGGGTGTAGGGTGCTTACTGTGGTCTGGTTTGGGGCCCAGGTCCTAGTGAAGATCTTCATGGTCAAGTGTAAGAAGTCTTCTGGTCTGTCTTACTGCCCAGCTGCCCTTTTCTTCCCCTTCAGAACTTCCAGTCAGTGTGGACTTGGTCCCATGCAGCCTTTCATTCCTAATGTGCACAACGCCTGGCAATAGGGCCAATACATAGGGGGATAAAGGGAGAAGGAAACAGAAAGGAGATTTCAGGGTTATATTCTATTATCTTGTGGAATAAGATAGCTAACATTACCCCCTACCACTATCACCTAAAGCCAACAAGCAAATAAAAACCTTAGTTAATCTAAATGTTAGGCAGAAAAATAGACGTGAGCAAGTGGAGAGAGAGTAAGGCCAGTAAATTCCACCAAAAGGGACTTAAAGAATTAACCAACCAGGTAAAACCAGAGAGCCAGAAAGGACTCACAGAATTAATGAGTTAATTAGTTGAGATTCCGAAGGCCAGGAGTGATTTAGAATGTCTGGAGATTCCCCAGATAAAGAAAAGTATCCCAGCACAGCCCATGTCTTCACTGTACCAATTAGATTATGCCATTGTAAAATCTAGCCTGCAAAAAGGCCCAGTTTATTCCTTACCCTTAACCTATACACTGTTTTTTTCCTCTTCTTCTAGGGACTTAATCAAGTAACTTTGTAACTAGGGCAGGAGACAGACCTTCTAAGTGTAAATAAACCTATGTGGACAAAGAATGCTGAGATCCAAGCCAACAGTCTCCTAAATAACCCTATTCTTAAGATACAACTTCAAAGGAATTATAAATCACCTTTATAAATCATGCCTTATGCTGACCCTTACTGAAAACGCCCTGTAAAACCCCAGAACCTAACCCTTAAACATGCTTCCTCTCGGAGGTTGCCTGCACTCTCTCTTAGTGGAGTGTGTATTTTTAAGACTTCTTAATGCCCAGCTTACTACGTTTCCTCTCTGCTCCTCCAGTTGTGCCTTTGTCACTTGGCTATTGCATTCTATTTTCCAAACTTTAAGCACAAGTCTTCACTCTCTCTGGCCTACTTCAGAAAAGAAGGGAGGGGCTGCTGAGAGCTTTGATTTGAGCTTGCAGGTTCCCGTCAATGAGCCTCCCCTTCCTCTGCTTTATTCAAGTAAACCTGCCTTTGTCTGCCTTGACTCTGGCCAGCTTCTCCCTTGGACTGTATTCAAATGAAACTTTTGCTCTGCTTCGCCTCTTTGCATCTGCCCTTCAATTCCTTGTGGCAGAGGGACAAGAGGGGAGGAGAACAAACTCTAACCCCAACATAAAGTCCGGTTTAACTTTGTCCATAATGTAGATAATAACTCATTCTGGTTCATTGAAGATAAATGTTCATATTAATAATGTTAATGAAAACAATAATAAATTTATATCAATAAAATTTATGAAATGTTATTTTCTTAATAACATGAATATAGCTTTAGCCATTTTTAAGTTTAGTTTTTCATTCATTTATTCATTCAGCAGATACCAAGTGCCTATTATATGTCATAACTAGGAAATAAATTTCCATGATCAAAAATAGTTTATTTTACAGTTGGCCATTTAAGCACAATGAAAAAGTATATCTTTTTTAACAGTAAAACTATGAACTATATATTCCTTTCTCTTTCCTGCCTCAGTGCCGTAAAATGGATAAAAGGCAAAACATAAGGTTGTGTTAAACTAAAGAGCGGTGCCAGTGTACAAAGTGCATAGCATCCCTAAAAATGTTAACGTTATTAATGCAATATACACTCTGGAGCCTCTATGCCAATTCAACTCACAGAGAAAGACATAGTAATGTCTTATTTTTATATAATAACGTAATGTCATCTACAAAGCATTTTCATATGTGTAATTTCACTTGAAACCTACCTTTTAGAAGCTTACAAACTAAGCAGACATAATGACAAATGTCTGATCCATGCCTGTCACATAGTAATAACTCAAGAAGTATTTGTTGAATGAATGTATGAATGAATGTGGTCGCAGTACATTTGATCAAACATAAAGAAGTATTAAAATAACACAAAAATGTTACAGTAAGTCCTGAGAGTATTTCAACTCAATTCAACTCATGGTATTTACACATAGTAGCAACTGAATACATATGTGCTTAACTGAAGTTAATTTCTCAGATTCTTCTGAACCCCAGGAGTCTATTGCATGGAGGGAGGGGTCATCCTCCTCTGCTCTGTGGGAAAGCTACCTTGGCTGGGTGATGATGATGGTGGCTTAGCCTTTACTGGTTGTGGTTGGCAGGATCTAGGGTGACCCATGCCCACCTTGGCATGATTCCTCCCCTGTGAATAAAATAGGATATTATGTTATGTTATATGACAAAAGAGACTTTGCAAGTGTAATTAAGAAGAGTAGTTGGTTGATTTTGAGATAGGGCCTAACCTACTTGCATGAGCTCTTTCCAGGATGTCTCCTCTGCTGGGTGCCGCAGAGGAAGTCGAGAAAAGTCTGAAAGCAAGCAGGTGCCATGTTGTGAGCTGCCTGTGGGTACAGCAGGGGAAGGGCCTGAGAATGGCCTCTGGGAGCTGAGAGTGGCCACAGGCTGAGAGCCAACAAGGGAAACAAGGGTGCTCAGGCCTACAGCTGCAGAAGGCCGAATCCCACTCACAGCGATAATGAGCCTGGGAGCTGATTTTTTCCCTAGAACCTCCGACCAGAGCTCAGCCTGGCCGACATCTTTGTTCCTGCCTTGTGGTACGCTGAGGCAGAGAACCCAGCCATGCTGTGCCGGACTTCCATCTACAGAACTGTGAGCCAGTGTTCATGCTGTTTTAAGCCACTGTTTGTGGTAGTTTGTTATATAGCAATAGAAAACAAATCCAGTTGTGAATGGTGTTTTTAAGGTATGGAAAATTCCTCCACAGGTTATAGGTAGAAACAGGTAGATGGGTGGGCTTGGTGTCTTGGGCTGAGAACAGCTTGGCTAGCCATCAGGCATTCGGGGTCGCTGAGATGGGCTTTTACAGGCAAGAAGACCACGAGGTCAGCAAGTGTCTGAAGAACGGAAACATTCTCTTTTGGTGATCACTTAAAGCAGCGTCTTCTTTCATTCATTCAGCGAATATTTACATTTTGCTCTCTTCTCAGTGTTGCTATAATTATATACCTAGCAGCAGATGGATAAGGTCCCTGTTCTCATGGGGCTTACACTCTAGTGAGCATGGAGGAACCAGAGTATAAAGGGGCTGCAGTGTCAAAGAGCAAAGTCATGTCAGCTAATAAATGCAATAAAGACAATAAAGCACCTGGATGTGATAGAGGGTGCTGGGATGGGGAAGGGTTCAGAGAGGACATCTTCATGGGGGGACGGGGGAGGGGTGGGTGACACTTCAACTGAGATCTGAATGGTGCAAAGAAGCCGGCCACGAAAAATCTGAAGTCCGAGCATTCTAGCCAGAGAGAACAGCAAGAGCAAAGACCCTGAGGCCGGAAGAGCAAGAAAGCAGTGTGGCTAGAGTCACCGAAGAGAGCTCTCTGTGACACACTTAGAGAGACCAACTGCAGACCAGTCGTGCAGGATCTGGGCATCACGAAGGGGTTTCCGTTTAGGTGTGAGTGCTCTGGGTTCTAAGCAGGAGTGCAGTACCGTCTGATGCACTGTTTTTAAAAGAGTGCTCTGGGGGCTGAGGGGAGAAGTGACCACACGGAGTAGGGTGAGAGCTGGAGACCAGCCCGCAGGCTCTGGAGGAAACCAGGCAGTAGGTGGCGATGGCTGGGACCAGAAAGGGACACTGGCGCTGACCTTCCTGCGGAGATAAAGCAGATAAGACTTTCTGGGGGACTTGATTTAGAGGGTGAACAACTTGGTGGGTGATGGTCCCATTTATTAGGTCGGGGATGAGGGGAATGAAGGGTGTGGTTTTCTAGGTGAAGCTGGGAAATCTATTCACAGGCCTATTAGAATGCTTCACACAGAGAAAATGAGGAAGCAGGTCCTAGAAGAAACACAGATGCTCCACGGTCTTGGCAGTAGGGGCACCAAAAACCTACCTGGCTTCAGTGCGAATAGTGTGGCCCGGTAGGGCAGGGCTGGCAAAATTGGGTGGGGCATAGTTCCAAGGCCCAGGCTCTGATTAAGTTTCCTGACCTTATCCAGGTCAACAATCCTTTTAAGAATCTGATGAGAACTCGGTGTCTGTTCCATAGGGAAAATGCACACATACAGATATTTGGCATCAGTTTGGGGGGTTTTAGAACTCCTTAAAGCCCACCCCACAGAGTCCTGACTTATGGACCCCAGGTTAATATGCTAAACCACGAGTGTCTACAAGTCTTCTGGAAAATGCATTAAGATAATTCACACTGAACAAAAGCCTAGGAGTGTACATCTGTCATCTTTGCCCAGCTTTTGAACCCTCTTCCAAGGTCTCTAGAACTGGCCTTGTGCAGAAGCTGAGAACACCAGGTATGTCCTCCTGGCCTCCCACTGGGCCTGGACACTGGCCATTGCTCTAGGTTTGGCTGGTCAGATGCAGGATGGGTTCCAGACTGGGACTGTCATGTGATGAAAGGATGGGAGCATCCCTCCTAGAGGTGGTGGCTGCAGTGGCCGCAGGAAGGTCCAGTTTCCAAGGGTGGCAAACTATGGTGTGTGGGTTCAGTGGGGAGGACAGCAGAGTCCTTGCTGGATAAAACTTGGACGAGGTACAGCCTCCCTTATTCTGCTTATATCTCAGCTGGCTTCCTTGCTTTCCTGAGGAATCTGTGAGCCTCTCAAGAGGCTTTCTGTGAATTTTTTTCCCTTATGAAATGGTCAGAATCTGTAAATGTTGTTTGCAACTAGGAATCCTGACAGGTGGTATATAACTAGAGGACGGGGTTGAGGACAGAGAGGCTGAGGAGGCTGAGGGGAAGGGTGGAGAGAAGCAGGAGGAGGAGGAGGAGTGGGGAGAGAAGGGGGGAAGTGATCTGCAGTCACACAGGTGGGATTTGCCTCCTGTGTCTCATGCAACCTGGGGCAAATTTGATTTTCTTTTTAAACTTTCAAACCTACAGAAAAGTTGAGAAAACAGTATTTTCAACAACTCGATACCCCGTACATAGATTGAAAAATTATTAACATCTTTGGGCAAGTTTCTTTTTTGTGAGCTGAAGTCTCATCTTCCTCATTTGTAATATTGGAATAGTAATACTACCTCCCTCAGAAGGTTTTAGTGAAGATTAAAAAAGAGAGAACTTGTGAGAATCATTTAATTTAGAATGCTTACTCTGCATGCAGTGAACTTCGGTGATTTCATTATTAATTCTCTGGACGTACACGTAGGGAGCACCTACACAGGGTGAGACACTTCGGAGGCACCAGAGATCAGGTGATGTATCTTGCAGTTTGGAAATCTATGGGGATATGGATAAGTAAATAAAAAATTACAATATAAGACAGCATTTTTCAGCCTTGAATACTGTTCAACCATGTAAATGGAAATCTCAGACTCTCAGTGTTGGCTTAACTCTTAAGAAAAAACTTTAGTTTGAAATAATTTTAGATGGGCAGCAAAGCTGTAAACATGTGACAGAGAGTCCCGTATACTCCCATCCAGCTGCCCCTATTCCTACCACCTTACGTAGCCACAGCGTATCTATCAAAACTAAGAGGTTCACACTGGGGCAATACTATTAACTAAACTACAGATTTTACCAGTTTTTCCACCAACGTCCTCCTTCTGTTCCAGGAGCCTATCCAGTTGCAGTAAAGTCAGGACTTAATTCTTTTTAATGTTTTATTTAAAGATGGGCAAATATAAATCTAGCTCTAAGTTTATTGTGCTTGTAGCTCTTGTACTACTGTATAGCAAAACAAATTAATACATTATTTTCAAGCAAACTTTAAAGTTCAAACCAATATAATTCCAGTTAACTTAAATGATTATTGATATTGTTTTGATGAATACCAGTTGATTAAAAAATAACTAATCCATAGTGCCTAGTATATCAGGCAATGTTCTAAATGCTTCATATGTACTGGATTTTATTGACTCTAAAAACCCATTAACTATAAGGTGCACCGTTACCTCACATACCACTTGAGAAAAAATATGGTCAATTAAACATGCATGACATGCAAGACACATCCTGATTTCAGGAATATTAAAATAGATGTCCTGGACTCAATGAGTTATGGTATATACTCATCTCATCTTTACAAAGGCCTTCTTAGGTAGGTGCTATTATAATCCTCATTTTTCAAATGAGGAAACAGAGGCAGAGAGCGATTAGATTAACTTGCTCTATCCAGACTCTATCTGGGTAGACAGTGGTAGATGCAGGATTTGGACACAGGTAGTCTGGCTCTGGAGCCTCTGTGCTCTTAGCTCTAAGCATAGGCATCTAATAAGCACTATGCTGTAGTTCATTACAGCCTAGGGACTGGAAGTTTGTATCAGAGGTGGTACTAGAAATACTGGAGCACCTGTACCCTGCTTTGCAGTTCCAACCTCAGTGGAAAGTGCAGGTCAAACCTTCCTGGCACTGAGGACCAAGAACACCTGTTCTCACTTTTGTCTTAAAGAAAACACTATTCCCTCAAATGTGGTTCCTGGCTCTAAGCTATGACATTTCTTGTTGGAGACAAAATGTGTAAATGGACCTGTCTGAAATAATAATCATCTTAAACAGAGCTATGTTGTTTTCAATATTACCAATGGCCAAAATGTATGGAATGAAGAATTAGGGCTTTGGGTCAGGAAGAGGAGTGATCAATTGTTCATTTTTAATCAAGAAATATTTACTGAGAGTGTGCTACATACCAGGCACTGGGGCAGGCCCAGGGAACCCAGAGATGAATTAAGCCCAGTTTGCCATCAAGTTGAGATGGAGGGGGTGATCAGGTAAGTACACTACAACCCACAGAGGTAATTGCCATAGACTTACTTCAAAATCATTCAAAATAATCTGAGGATGACAGGGTGGTGAGGGTATAGCTGAAACATGATGGGTTGTCTGTGAATTGCTGAAGCTAGGTACTATGTATAAGAGTTCAATACACTCTTAGCCTTTTGAATATGTTAAAATCTTCCTGTAGTGATCAAAATGAGGGAGAAAGAAAATAGAATGAAGAATATGTTCAAAAGGAGCCCATTCCAAGTTTAATAAAGGAAATTTTATGGACTCTTTAAAAATGACATTTTAATTAGCCTTGAGTGGTTGTGGCAATATAAGGAAAGCAGAGTGTCTGAAGGAAAGCTTCCAAGCATAGACATCTAGGATAACATTGCATTACATCCAAGTTCATTATTATTGTGCTTGTAGGATGTGTTAAATTAGTGTATATTCTTATAATAAAAATCTACCCCCAAAAAGATATAATTACCATGAAGGTATTTATACAGTAAACTGAAAACAGGAGAACCAGCAAAATACTCAAAAGGTGAGTTTTGAGCAGCTGGTGGGATCTGGGTCTAAGGAGAGGGAGAGGGTGTTCCAGAGGCCAGCTTTGCAGAGGCAAAGATTCCAACCAGAATAATGAAACAACACAGATCTGGGCGTCAGTGGGAAATAGGACTGCATAAAGTGAAATGGTCTAAGGCCCTTAATTATCAAAGTTAGGAGTAGGATATGTCTATATATCTTTAAAACACTTAGCGCTTAGGGACAAATACTATTGTGTTTTACAGTCAGTGTCTTTTACAATACATTCTTGAAAATAATAAAAGACATGCTTTTTGTGTGTAAAATTATTCAAGATTTCTTGAAAACCATCCAGTGTAGGTTGGGAAATAAACCTTTTCTCTTTTTATAACTTGCTTAAAAGGCTTATTTATTACCACTATGAAGCCCATGATTTTTCTACTGTGGCACACTCCTCTTCAAGGATGGTGGTCCTACCTATTTCCTCAAAGAAGGTCTCAGGCAGAAGGCAGAATTTCGACTGTAATTTTAAGGACAGTTATAATAGAAACAAAATTTCTAAGCCCAGAAGTCCTTACCCAACCATAGCCTGTACTCAAAATGACCCACTTCAGTTCCATGTAAGGGAAGTGAGGATTATGTTCTAATTTCAAAAGAACCCTTTTGCACAATTAACCTACACTATTCCCTTTAGTTTTCTTCTAACTACACCAAGAATTCTCGTCTTCAGATCTAGACAACAGTAAAGGTTGTTGTCTTTGAAACTGGACGATCGGCGGAGAAAGTTAGCGTGTGAACTTTCTGAAAATAACACGTACGTGAGCAGCTGTCTGTTGTTATTGTCACACACCAGTCTCCAAAGACATCAGGTTCAAATTCCCTTCTTCCCTGACGTCCTCCCTTTAACTACTTTTTCATTTTTTTGGTATGCTTTTTTTATTTCCTTCCTTAATGGATAAATGGCAAACAAATCCAGGCGAATACAATATTTTTAGGACATCAGTTTTAAAGAGCATTTATGTGTAATGTAATACTGCAGAAACACGCAGGGGAAAAGATGAGACTTCCACGCTGAATTCGCTTGCTGCCTGCCTGCTTTCGCTGGGTTGCCTGGACCGAGGCCCCAATGCCTCCGGTGAGCCCTGCCGCCCCACCCGGGACACTGCCGCGGGGGCAGCGACCCCAAGGGCTACCTGCTGCTCGCGGGGTTCGGAAGCAGTAGAGCGGTTCCTGGCCCTCCCCGTATCGGGGTTGCCGCCAGCCCACGGCAGGGCCTCGGCGGAGCCTCACGCGTCCCCAGTTCAGACGCTTGCCAAGCCCACAGCGGCCACTTTCCTCTTCCGGAAACTGGCCGTTTCCGGTGCCTGGGTTTGCGTCATCAGCCTGCGCCCGGGAGGCCCTTAGATTCCGATGCACGCGTGTGCTGCCTGGAGAGGGGCCCTGGCAGGAGCCGGGGTCTACGCTTTCCGGCGCCGCTATGCAGGTCTCCAGCCTCAACGAGGTGAAGATTTATAGCCTCAGCTGCGGCAAGTCGCTTCCTGAGGTGAGACACTTCGGGGTCTTCCCCGTGAGGCAGCCCCCCTCTCCGCGGCCTCTGTTTCAGCTGGGCCTTGGCCGGCCTCTGACTTGGGGGTCTCAGAGACGAGTGACGGTTCCCCGGGGGGAGCTGGTCGGTGTTGGCATCTCCGCGCCAGAAGCTGGGCCAAGGGTGGTCAGGGTCGGTGAGCTTTGCTTGACCTTTGTACAGTTCTCCAGAACAAGAGGACGCGCGTCCCTTGCTTGGGCTTATATGGATCTTCACAGCCGCTGCCACACCGAGGTGGAAAAGCGTGGACAGATGATTGACAGACATTTCTCTCCCGTTTTAATGCCCATTCATCAGCTGTTTATTGAGTTCCTATTATACGCCAAGTTCTAGAAATACAGTAGTAAGCAAGAGAAATGCAGACTTTGCTTCTGCAGAATTTATGGTTTAGACGGCAGTATTTTTGAACCTTGCTGAACTTAATTTCATTGTCTTAGGACATCAGAAGGGGCTGCGAAAATCAGGGATTCTCTTCCAATCTTCTCGTCTAAAATCCAGCTAGAGTAAGGGAGACTTATACAGGATCACAGACCTAAGGCTCTGAACCTGCGTGTTTTCTCAGTCAAGCCTCTGTCGAAGCACTTAAAATGAGAGAAGACTTTTTGCAGACTCTCATTTCCATTTTGAGAGTATGTGTTAGTGGTTTTACAACATGCCTGTTTATACCATGCTGCTGTTGGTCTAAGCCCTTCCCTTGGAAATTAGAATTCATGTAGTTCCACTTTCATGTGTCTGCCCCTGAAAGATTTGGAGCTGACGATCAGATTCTTCCCTTTTTTTTTTTCTTTTTTTTTTTTTTTTTTACCAGAATTGAGGTTAGGCAATTCCTTGTCTTTCAATTATTCTTTACATAGCGTGATCTTTTTCCTTTTGTTCATTCTTCACATTTGTTGAGAAGTGACTAGATGCAGGCAGCCCTGTTCTAAGTGTTGGGATAAATGGTGAACGTATCAGATAAGTTTCCCTGTTGGGGACAAGGGTAAGTGAGCAAACCAGAACACTGCTTAAGATGATAAGTGCTTTGAGTGATGTGTGACTAGAAGACAGCTGTTGTGGGTCACATGTTCAGAAAAAGTGTTTTGAACAAAGCCTTCAGGGAAGGCCTCTCTCCAAGAGGTGACATTTGAGCAGAAACTTGGATGATGAAAAGGAACAAGTCATGTGAAGATATGGGGGAAGAGTTTTGAGTGCTGAGAAAAGAAAATGTAAATGTCCCCAAATGGGAATGCACCTAACATGTTGGAGAAATAGAAGGTGTGGCCATGGTATGCTGAATGAGAGGAGAAAGTGGGGGTCATAAGGCTGGAGACGTGAGCCTTGTAGGCTAAGGTAGGAAGGTACAGTTTATTCCTAGTGCTGATGGAGGCCATTGTTGAGTTTTGAATGGGGTTGCTGTGTGGCAAATTACTGTAGCTGGGGAGAATGTGCAGGGGTGAGTTAGGTAGTCCAGCCCAGCGACTTCGGTGGGTGAACCAGTATGGGATCAAAGGAGATGCTAAGACACTGCAGGAATCAGGATATATTTCGAAAGTAGGCTGGCTAATGGTTGGGATGGTGGTGGGAAGGAGTTGAAATGAAGCAAAGGAAGTGATCAGGAAAGAATACTTTGATTTGGGATCTGAACAACTGAGTACATGATGTTGCTGATAACTGAAGTGGAGAAGAATTGAGCATTTTGGGCATGGGGAGGAGGAAGGTAGTGAGCCAAAAGGATCAAAAGTTTTATTTTTGATACTTTAGTGGTTTTAAGTTCTCATAAACATTAAGTGGAAATATTGAGTAGACAGTCATGTGTATGCTAGTATGGTGATCTCTCAGAAACTTCTTTTAAAATGATTCTAACTTACCAACAAATTGCTTCTTTTGTTTTACTTAGTTCAAATGTAAGAATTAAGTATTTTGTTTTTCTTTTCAACAATAGTGAGGTGCCTGTCCAGGGAGAGAATTAGGTCGTCAGCATTTCCTAGCTCTGTTGCTAGGTTTCTCATTAAATTATTTGCCTTGGTAAAGTGCCATTCTTCATTAGCTATGATTTTATAGAATAGAGAGAGGGTGTCTGAAATTACTGACAACTTTCAGTTCTTTGTTGAACTTGTTTTAATGCTAGACTCTCTTGCTCCTGCACATGCTGACTCCTTGTTTTGTGTTCTTCCTGTAGTGTTGTCAGTACATATAGAAACTCCTGAATCGACTTTCCTTCCTCCCATTATCACTGTGTTAGAGAATTTCTGTCCTTTTAGGGACCCAGGCTCTGATTTAGAAGGAAATCTCAGCCCCCTCCCCTCTGCCCCAAGCTCATTTGCTCGGGATATAGGAGTCTGGTTATTGTATGAACTGTCCCTTTCCTTACCATAGCTTCCTGAGAAGAGGGCATTGAATCCCGTTAGAGAAGCCGTGGCAGAATCCCTTTGTTCTGCTTGTATTAGGTTGATGTGAAAGAATATATTGAGTACCTAGAAGTCTGCTTTAGCAGTACCATTATTTGAAACATTACTGCCTAAAATAAAATCAGAGCAATGTAATCACAGAGACTAGCATAAACCTGAAAATCAGTGCACTAAGTACAAAGGCAGGAGGAAAGCTCTGGCTCAAACTCAGGCTCCTGAAAGTATTCCAAGTCTTCACATGTAGACACTGCCTCAGCAGTCATTCTTGGGGTCTTGACTGGTGAGTCTGCATGGCCAGAGTCCTAAAGATTCAATGTCATGTGTTTAGGCTGTACATTAGGTTTGTGCTCTTAGGAATGACATCTGTTAATTTTTCTCTTGCTTTTCTCTCATTTGTTTGGGGTAGGCTTTCTTATCCTTGTCATTATTGATGTTTTAGGCTGGACAGTTCTTTATTGTGGGGCTGTCCTATGCATAATAGGATGTTCGGCAGCATCCCTGACCTCTACCCAATAGATGCAAGGAAACCTCCCCCAAGTTGTGACAACCGAATATATTTTTAGGAGTTGCCAAATGCCCTTTGGGGGCAGAATTGCCCCTGGTTTAGAACCACTGCTTTAGGGTGATCATAGTTGCTGAGTACTTCATTGTTGGCACCTCTTCATGCGATGCAGTTATGCTGCCTGCTGAACTGAGGATCCTTAATAACAGACCCTAATCTGGTATCCGTGAGTATGATTTTTAAAAGTATGATTCCTTTATTATCAGGTGTCAGCTATTTGGTCAGTTTTATTCTTTATAAAAATATATTTCTTCAAGAAGCTTTCTCCTTGAAGTGTTTTGCTTTTGAAATAGTTCTATGTATTAATTATAACCCATAATATTTGAGACTTAGTGCTTTCCACTAATATGTTTTCTCTTGTATAAAACATAGTAGTCCTAAAAATTTATTTTCTTTTATATGTAAATATATACAAGAAAAAAGTCCAGAGGTTATGCTAACAGGGTTAGGATTACAGAATATTTTCTCTATTTGAATAGATTCCTGTGAGGTTTCAGGTTTTTTTTTATATGAGCAAATGTTTTATTTTTGTAAGCAGAAAAACAAAGTAAATATGTTTTAAAATAAAGTTTTCATTTTCTTTAAGTGGCTTTCTGACAGGAAGAAGAGAGCACTACAGAAAAAAGATGTGGGTGAGTATTATTTTTTCCCACTTCAGCTACATTTGTGATCCATGTTATAGTGCTTTCACTTGCTTAATGTTTCATATTTAAGTGCAGATTTACAAAAATACAGTGGAATTAATGTAGTGGAAAATAACCTTTGTGCCCTTTTCCTTCTTAGGAGAAATTTTGTGGTGGTCAATATGTTCTTGGTGGGTGTGGGGTTTGATTCTACCTACTTACAAACTAATAAGTTAGTCTGTTACTGTTTCGTGTATGGTAGCAAAGGACACAAAACTGCTGGGTCAGAGACAAGGTCTCCATTACTCTTACAGCACAACAAATAGCCTGAGCATCAGCATATTGCTGTCAGTTCCCTTTGTCCCTAAGGCCCACGGACACACTCGACCTGGCCCAGATGGATGCTGTGCACACAGCAGGTTGCGTTGCAGCTGAGGGACACCGAGTTTGGGAAGTACACTGCTTTTATAGCAAGCAGTAAGCAAGCCTGATCTTTGTCCCCAGGAGATCTGTTACCTCGCCTGTCAAGGTTTCCAGTTGCATAAATAACCCTGTGAAATGGCAGGTAAAGGAGTGGCCAGGGCATTGCAGTCTTGCCATACCCAGCAAGATGTGCAGGAATGCAGGAGATCCAAGGAGGACTATTCCATTTGCTTTGTTCTTCATTGTATCAAAATCTTTTCCCATTAGTTAACTCCATTTGTCAGTTTTTGATAGAGACAATGAGCATTTTCTTTCTGATCGGAGTAATTTTACGTGCAAGTCATATGAACATGAGCAATAAAAGATCACTGAAGATGATTTTGATTCTTTAACTTATGGCAGCAGGGAAGACGAGAATGTACGATAAGAATGAGAGATGATTTATCTTCCCATATATTTTGTTTAAATTATTTTAAGACTAAGATACTGAAGGGGTTTCTGGATGTGAGATAAATACTCCAAGGAAAGCATCTTGGAAAAGTAGGCTTTATATAGTTAGTACTCACTCAGAAAGTGAAAACTTTACATTAAAAGAAAAAAGAAATTGATAGTTTCATAATGTTTACTGATTCTGATTTCTTCCGATTTCCTACATTCCAGTCTAGTGTCCCAGTGTGTAAGAAAACAGATTCAGATTAGTTAGAGGAACTCACTAATTAACTGTTTCTCCCACTCCATCTCAAAATTATCATGTGTCTTCCAAATTGAGTGAGCCATTCCTACTCAGGTGGTTTGAATCTTTTATTTGGGCTTGATAAACAAGACAGTAATGTGCCATAGAGTCTCACACAGTCCTTACGATAGGCATATTGTTATGACAGCAACCAGAGCGAATCTGCACTTTCAGTGTTAGTTTTGTGATCCAGAGAGGTAGCTCCAAGTTTTCCTCTAGTTTGGGTCCTCTTGGCTGCAGATCTGTGGTGCCAAAAGAGGCAAAAGTGAGCTTGGTTAGCAGTTACTTGCATAGAGTTAAGATTTTGAAGGTTTGGACTTGTTATTATTTAGGAGGAAAAAATGATAAGATTTTTGACTTACCATAAATGAGTAATGATGGTGGTTTGAAGTTTATTCTGTTCCCCCTTTATGCAGGGCATTTTTCTTTTCAGTTAGTGATACTTTTTCCTTTTTAAAAAGTAAAAATAAAATACTTAAAAAAGTAATGTATGAGCTAAGAAAAAGCCTTGCTCTTGCCGGGGCAGGGCCGAATCGGTGTGCTTTCCCCAGGTTCCACGGCGCTGGGACACTGCTCTGCATCTTTGTCTCGCTATGGTAAAGAATAAACACACGGTGGTTAAACCAGTTATTTATTTCCTCTTTTTGTAGATGTCCGTAGGAGAATTGAACTTATTCAGGATTTTGAAATGCCTACTGTTTGTACCACTATTAAGGTGTCAAAAGATGGACAGTATATTTTAGCAACTGGTAAGCATTGTTATGGTTATGATTTACATACATTTGACAGCAGGGAAAGCTATGGTGGGAAAGGTCACACATTGTATTACAAAAATTTCAAACATACAGAAATACTGGAAAAATTGTAGTGAACATTCATTACTTGCCACGTAGATTCTGTAATAGTTTGTTCTGCTTGCTTTATCACGTATCTCTCTGTCCATCTGTCAGTCCATTCTGTTTGTTGATGCATTTCAGAGCCAGTTGCAGATACTGGTGTGCTGCATACATCAGAATACACCCCTAAATACCTCAGCATGTGTATCATTAACAAGAGTTCAGTAATTAATTTATTTATGTGACTTTTTTAATGTAAATTTACATAAAGTGAAATGCAGAGATTATAAGTATATCGAATGAGAGTTTTGACAAATGCAAATACTTGTGTAGAACTAACCCCTATCAAGATACAGAACATTCCTTTTTAATATATATTCTGAACACATATATAAGAATATATATGTAAAGACTACATGTAGTTCTATTTTTATAATTATATATACTCTAAGCCATATACTATAGAGCATATATAACATATAGTATACTATTAAATACATATATAAGTGCAAGTGTATACATATGTATATTATGTCATATACTATTTTTAAATGAGATCTTGAACTTTGATCCATGTCTGTAAACATTGGACGACCTCATTCTTTTTAAAATATCTTTATTGGTTTTAAAAATCAGTCTTTTTCTTTTCCTATTGCAATGATAAACTTACAAAAAATGCAAACATTACAGAAATGCCTAGGATGAGATGTTAAAGGCCCTAAAATTTGCCCTTCACAGATGTAAATAATCACTGTGCTTATTCCTCCAACTGTTTCTGTACAAAGTACCATTATCGTCGTTTTACAAAAATGGGGTCATATTACCTGTACCGTTCTGCAGTGCTTACCAGGGCTCTCTGTACTCCCTCTCTTTCATTTTCTAATACATTGTGCAGCTTTCCTTGTCAGTAATTACACGTCTGTATCATCCTCTTGATGATACACCATCGTTTATTTAACCACTTCCCTAGAAGTGGACATTATATTTGCTTTCAACTTTTGGCCATTTTTAAACAACGCTGCAAGTATTCTTCCTGTCTTTGGTATATTTGTGGGTGTGTTTCTGTAGGATAAATTTATGTAAGTTGAAATACAGATGAAAGATATATAAACATCATGTGTTTTACAAATATTGCTGGATTGTCCTCCAGAGAAGTTATAATGAGTTAAACTAAAAACCAACAGTTTATGAGAGTACTTTCTTTTTAGCATCCTCACAACACAGATTTTCATTTTTGCCATTCTGATGGACAAAAACTATTTCATTTCCTTAATCTGCTTTGTTCTATTATTTGTCAAGTTTATTATTTGTATTTCATTTTCTATGACTTGTTCTTATATTTCCTTTGCTCATTTTCTCCTGGTGATGTTGGGGTAAAGCTGCTTTTAAATTCTTTCCCT
Source organism: Manis pentadactyla (assembly GCF_030020395.1). NCBI lineage: Eukaryota > Metazoa > Chordata > Mammalia > Pholidota > Manidae > Manis > Manis pentadactyla. The sequence goes on from NC_080020.1 coordinate 228,419,153, forward strand.
TTGTTATGGTTATAAGGAATCCTACTTAACCTCTGAACAGAAAGTGTACTACTCAATGTATCTACAGTTTGTCTTGTAGGTTTTACATCACATTAATTTTTTTTTTATAGGAACATATAAACCTCGGGTTCGATGTTACGACACCTATCAATTATCCTTGAAATTTGAAAGGTGTTTAGATTCAGAAGGTAAGTAAGAGGTTAACTTGTGTTATTCGGTTTGGTTATAGAATGGCTTGTGTATTCGGTTTCTTTGCTGTGTAACAAATTACCATAAATGGCAGCTTAAAACACCCATTAGCTCACAGCTCTGGAAGTGAAGTCTCTCCGGGTCTGTTGTGTTCCGTGCTCAGGGCTGAACTCAGGGTGTCAGCCATGTGGGGCTCTTATCCAGAGGCTCCAGGCAAGAATCAACTTCCAAATTTTCAGGTTGCTAGCAGAATGCAGTTCGTTGTGCGTGTTCCGCTGCGGTGCCTTTTGCTCCTGGCTGTCAGCCTGGAGCCATTCTCAGCTTCTAGAGGCTGCCAGCGATCCTCTTTGCCGGGTTCCTCCGCCTTTAAGGGAACCACAGCTCCTCGAATTCTTTTCGTGTTTTAGATCTCTCTGACTGTCCCTTTTGCTGCCAACAGGAAAATACTCTGCTTTTAAAGGTCTCCTGAAATTCTAAATCTCCCTTTGCATGTCTATAATGAAATCCCTTGGGTGGTAGCTCTTCACGTTCACAGATTCCACCCACACTCTCGAGAGGAAGGGACTGTATGAGGGGGAGGGGCAGTGGGGTCCTTCCTAGAAGTCCGCTTGGCTCAGAGGGCAGGTTGAAGTGGGAAGGGCCAGGCATTTTTATCAGGTGGCCTTGTGTTCAATACTGAGAGAAAACAACTTGAGGGGATATATATTTTCCTAACTTTTTTACCTTTCTTTTTAAAAACAGTATAAACTTCATGTGCTGCTAATAACTGTTTTCATTCTTTATTTTTGTTTAGCAAGTATGCTATAAATGCGTAAAAAGTTGCTGTTACCTTTTTTCAAAGCAATTCTTTTTCTAATGTTCTTTAATGTCTATTATTTTATTTTGAACATCTCAGAAAAACCATGGCCTAATTTAGAAATTATTATGTTTTATGAATTGATGTACTTTTAATTTCAGTTCTGCAGAAAATCTGGTTGATTGTATTGAGAAATTATAAAACTTTCAATTTTCCATGTAGTGTTTCAAGAACAATATAATATGACAACCTTGTTCTTGTATTGTGTAGGGGCAAAGAAGGAAAAGAAAACCTAGCATTTGTATATAATTTTTGTGATGAGTTAGAATTTTTTTCATCAAGTTTGCATTTTTATTAAAAATGTAGACTGACAATTGTGTTTTTCCTCCTATTGTTTTTCAGTTCTCACTTTTGAAACTTTGTCTGATGACTATTCAAAGGTATGCTTGATAGCATTGATTTGTGCTGGCTATACGGAAGAAACGAGTGGAATTTATTTTTCTAAGTATTTTTATGATGTTCCCACTGTTAAATTAAAAATGGCTGTGTAGTAAAATAAAACCTGTTATTTTCTATTGTACATTCTTAATTTGACATATGTATAATACATAGTATCTTTTAAAACAATGGTGATAGAGACTTTGGCCAGTCTACTATCAAAATAAGTTCTCGATATCATATATGAAACCTTACCTATATTTTTAAGAATTGGTAGTGGTCATTGTTTTTAGATCATATTCAAGTCTAAATTTGTGATTTGCATTATTGCATTTAAACTAGTGTTATTTGCTAGGTTGCTTTCATTTTCTTATTCAGTGTGCAAAGTAAAACAGCATTGTCATATGTTGAATTTTTTTAACCCTGCAAATAAATTGTTGTGGAACAGTTTTGAAACAGTTGAAAACAGTTGAGAGAGAGAGAGAGAGAGAGAGAGAGAGAGAGAGAGAGAGAGAGAGAGTGTGTGTGTGTGTGTGTGTGTGTGTGTGTGTGTGTGTGTGTGTGTGTGTGTGTGTGTGTGTGTGTGTCTACAGTTCTGGAAACTGGAGTACAGTTTATCCTTTGCTTATGGTACATCTATCATGTTTTGGGTCATGTAATTTTACAATGTGTTTTCTCTAAATAGTGATAAATTTGCTTTTAAAGACCACCTGCAGGTTTTTAAGATACCATTATAATACATTAAAGTTAAATTTATAGAAGACTTTATCAAACCCTGTGTGATGATTGTGAGATTATTAAAATGTGTTCTTAAGTAAAAAAGGAAGTTACTCATTGAGGTAACGCAGCAGTGCTTAACATTTTCAAGTGCTTGCGCTGGATGATGAAGGGAATCTGTTTCAAGTCTTTTAGTTAAAGGGAAAGGTTTGCAGAAAAACTATCAAGGATGCAGGAAGGCACTAAGAGACCAATGGAGAAGTTTGCTTCTTAATCACAGTTCTTAGTCATAATGTAGAGTTGTGTATTCACAGAAAGGAGGGTGAGAGAGGTCAGGTTTTCTGGCTTTGCATCTCTAGCTATGATGAAATAATGCTTTACCTAGACACCTAAACAAATTAATTTTCTTGTTTCATTTCCAGATTGTTTTCTTGCATAATGATAGATACATAGAATTTCATTCACAATCCGGTTTTTACTACAAAACCAGAATACCAAAGTACGGGAGAGATTTCTCTTACCATTATCCATCCTGCGACTTGTACTTTGTCGGCGCAAGGTATTTGGCCTGATCACTCTCCTTTCCACCTCCCAAACCACTTCCGGGTTTAAAACTGAGGGGAGGGATTAAATGAAGAGACATGATCCCAGCCTTTCAGTTGCTTGAAGAGTGTTCAAAGTGACTGGACATGGCGTAATTACACCCTGAACTTTGATTAGCACAGTGCTCTAACTCGAGAGAGACATGGGTAACTTACCTAAGAGTGTAGTATTGGTGGTGAGGTCACTTTTTTAGCTCCATTGCATAGCATTAAAATTTTTTTATTCTTAAATGCTATCTTCTTTATGATTATAAAAATCATACCTATACATTTTAGAAAATTGGGAAAATAAAAATGTATAAAAAAGAAAAACATCAGCTTACATATGTCACCCAGAGGAAATCCTTATTAGTATTTTTACTGTACTTCCTTCTAGTCTTTTCCTATATACACATATAGCTACATTTTGGATCTTACGTTCTCCAGGATATTTTAAGTAATATTCTACTTAATGACTTCATAATATTTCCTTGGCACATGAGGTGGTTTAAGTTACTGTTATATATTAACAAACTCACAAGTAAAAAATGATTATTTTTTGGGTTTAGAATACATTTTGGTATCAGTTTTACAAAGGGAAGTGATATCTTATGAGTGATATATGTTTGTGTGTATATATGTATTTATAAAAATTATATTTACTTGAAGAAAAGTTCATTGTAGTTTACCAGATGTTTAGTTCTATTCATTGCTTTTCAGCTCTGAAGTTTATAGATTAAATTTAGAGCGAGGACAGTACCTGAATCCTCTGCAAACTGATGCTGCGTAAGTATTTTTGTTTTAAGAATACTGTTATATTTGTTTTGGCCAGGAGATGGAGCCAGATACTCAACCTGCTGTTAGCTTGCGTTGCATTCAAGCACAGCTCTGGGCAACTTAGAGTACTGTTAAGTTTTCTTAAAAAAATTCACTAAGAGACCCAGTGATTTCTTAAGAAATTTAATTTTTAAAAAAATATACCAAAAAAATCTAAAACTAACTAAAAATTTCAGTTTATTAATATTTTTTGCTGTTCTTAAAATTTTCATTCATGATTTTGTTTTGTGATATTTTCTCTTGTGGAGAAATTTTAAATCAAGTGAGTACCATTTTCAAATTTGTATTTTTTACATTTTTGTTAGTAGACATTTAAGGTTTTTTCAAGTCTTCCTTTTATTATACATTATAGGCTACACTTTTGTTCAAAGAGAAATCCTCTGGGACTTAATCTCTCATAATGATAATATTGAGTAATAACCACAATAATGGAAACCCTTACTGTGCACCAGACATTATTATTGTATTTAATATATACATATATAAATTCATTTTACACTGACAACACATTTTTACAATAGATATACTATTATCTCCATTTTACAGATAGGGCTGCTCAGAGAGGGAAAGTAGTTTGTTCAAGGCCACACAGTTAGTGAGGGGTCACAGTTGGATTACTTCTCATCTGTGTGTATAAAGATCTGTCGGGTTTTCCTTACTGCTTTGAGAGGGTTTTTTAAAGTTGGAAGAACATGTAGTGATTAAAACCAGGTAAACTCCTGATTTTTTTTTTTATTGGCTTTGAAATGCTCTAATTTTCTTCAAATAAAATTACAGTAACTTCATGATGCATTGTTGAATGACAAAAAGTCATCTGTTCTTTAGCTCCCTCATTTCTTATATATATTCTATAAGATAACATTTATTGAGTGTCTTGTGTACTCTGGACACTGTATTGAACATTTTGTAGCTTTTCATTTAATTCTCCCACCACCCAAATGAGGTAGGTGAAGTATCCATTTTACAGAAAAGGAAAGGAGGCTTAAATGAGGATACCCAACTCATGTTAGTCAGGTGTCCAGAATATCATAGTAGCCATCTATGTTCTTTTTGCCTTGGCAAAAATATGCTGAGAAAGCAGAATGAACCTTTGTTCTTGTGGTGGTGAAATAGTATTTCAGAAGGAAGTCCTTCCTTGTCTCATTCCCTGGCAGATAGAGTGTCACCCTGGGCATCAGCAGCTTTCAGTCACTGTGTGCCAAGCACTTAACCCTTTCATGCCTGAGTTTTTCATATGTAGATGAGTGAGAGAGAATCTGCATCTTTCTTCTCCACAGAATTGGGCTGAGTGCTAGAAAGTTAATATCGACTATTCTGCCCTGCTAAAATAGATGCTAATATTTTCTCCCTTATTGCTTTACTCTTTTAGGGAGAATAATGTTTGTGACATAAATTCAGTTCATGGCTTGTTTGCCACAGGAACAATAGAGGTAAGCATACATTGACTTTATTTTTTTAAATGTTTGTTTGACGTTTGATAATGACTAGTTTTGTTTAAAGACACAGTTGCTTGTTTCTCAAGAGTGGGGTGGTAATGAAGCAACAAGCCACTGATTGGCTTTTTGCACGGACATTAGTACTGCTTCTTTGCTGTAGACTGTGCCCGATTACACATCTGATTGGCACGTGTTGACGTTGATCATCAGGAGCTAGCTGCAAAGTCGCTGCTGAATCACTGGCCTAGGAAAGCAGTGTGATGGCCAGTCTTATTCTTAACAGGAGGCAATATGTCATGGAGTCTTAGCTCTCTGCTACTTAATAGTTTTATGACTGGATTACTTCCCCTGAGGCTTAGTTTCCTCTTTGGTAAAATGGAAATAATCATACCTACCTTGCTAACTTCATAGAGGTACTAGTGAGAATCACATGAAACAACCTACATGAAAACAAACTATAAAGGCACATAGGATCATTTTTTGTACATCCTGTTGAGTAGCATTTAATAAATATACATTTTACTTTTAAACTGCAATACCTTTGAATCAGTGTCCTTCATACTTCTCAAGAATTTTTCTAGATTTTATAATAATTTTTTAAATTACAATAATGCTAAACACTCATAGCTTTAAAAAAAGCAAATATGTCAGAAGAGTATTATTAAAAAAGTGTCCTCTCACACATTCCAGTCACCGAGTCCTGCCTCCCAGAGGTAACTCTTTTAATAGTTCACAGTATTATCCCATGGGTTTTTTCTGTGTGTATGCAGATACGCATATGTATTAGTAGTATATTTTTTTGAGTTTTTTACAAAATTGAAATTATACAATGGTTCTCCATTTGCTCTTTTTTTTTTTAATGTAACATTGATAAGTACATCTTTATACATTGGTATTTATGATTACTTAAAATGCTAAACTAATTTCTAAAAACTGATAATAAGTTAGGATTCCGTTGTTGGAATGCACTATAAGTTATTCAAGTAATCCCACATGGATGAAATTTAGGTCTCTACTCAGGATTTGAAATGGGACACATGGGATTGATTTAATGGAACTCTGTAAAGCTCTGTTAATGTGTTACAATACTATTATGCTTAAATCAGGCCAGTCAAAGCAATCTCTTGGTAACTATTCTTGAGATTACCAAGGGGAAGTTTTAAAATAGTTTTTATATAGAGTTCTTATAAAACAAACTAGGCTAGATACCAGGAAACGTGCTTGTAAGAGAAATTATGTATTTAGAGCAGGCTGTTCTCAACAGCTGTTTTAAAACCAGTCCTGAGACATGTTGGGGGTGGGTAGACCCCTTCCAGCCCAAAGACTGAGGTTCCTGAAATTCCCTGGTTATTGGGGTCTTGAAATTTGATATGCATAGTCAGACTTTAAAATCATTTTTACATTAATTTTGACATTATATGTTGGATTTTGATATTTTCTGTGACAGTTACTAAAATAGTACTTACTGTTGTCAAAATCAGGCTGTGAGGGTTTGGGTTTTTGTGCTTTTTGAAGTACATAAAAATATAGACTTTAGCAATAGAAATATTCAAATTTAGGTCACAGAAAATCAGTATGGTTAAAAAAACATTTTGTATTTACTCTGTATGTGCATACCCATTTTTTTGTTTTTGAAATGTGATTTTTCTTTCTTATGTCCATAAAGCCTATTAACTCATTTTGAGAAGACATAGAAGACCAGACCATTTGTAATTAGCTGATAGATGATTCATAAGATTTCTCTTCCTTTATCTTTGTAACAGATATATTTGTAGTAATTTTAAATGATTTCTGAGATACAGCTTTCTAAGTCTACCCAAGATTTGTTTTTAAGGTGGTTAATATAATAAGCAGTTTTTAAAAGTCTTTGTGTTTGTTTTTCATTATTACAAAATCAAACAATACAGAAGAGTAAAAAGTGTAGCCCCGTCTGCCCTACTTCATTCCTGTTTCCTTAGGAAAACACTGCTAATAATTTGTTCTTTGTTCACTCAGAGGTTTTTCTGTCTTTGTACAGGCATTTTTTGAAAAAGACAGTGATACTATTTTTTAAAATAAACTGCCCTTTTATGGAATAGATTGTGGACCTATTTCTAATCCATATAGTCTATGTCATTCTTTTTCATGACTGTATCATGTTCTGTTAAACAGATTATGTTCTTGCTCTGTTGCTCTATAGTTTGCAGTTCTTTTCTCATTTTTTAGCTTTATTTTCCTCTAGCTTTTTATTCTTAAAAAATTCACACCTTCTGAATAGTTGAAAACGTAGTTCACTAACATACATTTTGCACATTTGCTTTCTTTTTCTATAAAAATTGTATGTATATAAAATAATGTTTTTGAACCATTTGAACCATTTGAAATGTTGTAGACATGACATTTTAGCTCTAAATACTTCTGAAATGTCTTTCTTAAAAGCAGGGACTTTTTGTATAAAATCATAGCACATTATCATTCCTAAGAAGTTTAACATTGATAGACTAATATTACATGTTAAATATTTAACATTGATGCAATAATAGTTAAGTATTTTAATTTCCCCAGTTATACCAAAAAGTCTTTTGTAGTACTTCCTGCCTCCACCCACCAATCAGACCAATGTCCAATTCAGGATCATGCATTGCATTTTGTATCTTTCTTCTTAACCAATTTTTTTCTCTTTTTAAAAAATTTTAAGATAAATTCAGCTCATAGTAAAATACTAAATAGTAATAAAAAAGGCATAAGGTAAAAAGTTAAATTCCTCTTCCCCATGAGGTAATCAGTGTTAATAAGGCCTTTTTTGGTGTTTGTCAAAAAATATCCTAGTAGCAGCTCTTACATATAATTTCTGCATTTTGGTTTAGGGCCGAGTGGAGTGCTGGGACCCAAGAACGCGACACCGAGTTGGCCTCCTTGACTGTGCGCTGAGTAGCGTCCCAGCAGATGCCGAGTAAGTGGAAAGTAATTTGTAATTTAGATATTCATCAGTTTCTGAATTAAACAAATATATCAATAGTAAATTAAAGTCAGTTGCAAAAGGCTGAAATTCTTAAGATTTGTTTCTGAGGTTGTAGTTTTTGTGATTGTTTTATGTAAAAACCCCTCCATGTAATAACTCACTAAGTGGGTAAGCCAGGTGGATTCCTTTCTAGAGTACTACATTCACCTTATTTATTTAGTACTATATAGAATGCCTTATTTAGTTGCCATGGAATTTTTTAAAACAAATATACTGCAGGCATTTACATTTCAGTTCTGTAGGATCTAGTGATAGATCCAGGAGTCTACTACTCCAAACGACAGAAAGATGTGCTTTGAATTCTTAAGGTGGAGGGAAACAAGTGTTTTTGATATTTCTTGTTGTTGTTTGCCAATTCCTACATTTAAAACAATTAGAAAAGTAATACATACTTGGAGGATGAAAACCTCTAAAAGCTTGAGTTAAGTAAGAATCTAGACCCCTGTCCTTTCCCCACTCACCAGAGTAGTTACTGTTGCACTGTGTGGTACATGTTTTCAGACATGTTTCTATGCTCATAGAAACACATATGCAGACTTACCACCATCTTGGTCAGATCCTTATCATGGGATTATTTGCTGTAATCAGTTGAGGAACACCCTTTCTCTGCTCTTTCGGTATTCATAGTAATATGATTTTACTAGCATTTACTCATGTCAGTTGGTCAGACATTTATCTGTATTTGTATTCTATAAGAGGTGGAGTGTTTGATGGTGGGGGCTACAGAGAGGCTATGAACCCTCGAATTACTGCAGAATTTTGTGTGATTTGCATTTTTATAGGGGGAGAGAGGAATTCATACAGTTCTTTCTTTTGAAAAGTCAGCTTATGTAATGCATGCTTAACCCAGAAAAAAGGGTCACTCAGTTGGGAAGACATCTCTGTCTAATGTATAAATTTTTCCCTATATAATAAGTAGAGGAAAAGTTAATTTTTTTCATCTTTCAATTATGACATTCAAAGTGAATATAGGAAATTTTTATTGAAGTAATACTAGTAGTAACTTCATTAGTCATGGTATGGAATATAGTGTATTAAAGAATTTTAAAGGGAAAATTTCACTCATTCTACATTTGTTTTGGTTTTAGAATTAGACATTTTTATTGTGACATATAGTGCACATAACAGAAAACCTCAAACATGAAGGTACAGACTGCTGAAATATTGTGAACCTCTGCATTTGTTAATCAAATAAACCAATGGAAAAAGCTTCTCAATGTTTCACCATATTGGTATGAAAGAAAACCAATCAGGAAGCTGTTTATTTTTAGAAAGTAGAAAATCAATTACTAGTCAAAGATAATTATCCATTCCCTAGGAAGCAGAAAGGCTAATTTTCTCTTACTCTTAAACATATCTGTGAATTGGAAGAAACAGACTTGGATTCTAGTACAAGTGCTGTTATTTACTTTTTCATCTTGAAGAAAGCATTTAAGGAAACAGACCAGCAGGAGTTGTTTGCAATATGTCTTAAGGCTGTTTCTACTTCAAGTTTAATGACTGAAATAGAAATAATATCATAGAAAATTTAAGGGATGGATGTGAAAACACAATTAATTGTGGTCCTTAGAAACATGGGAGTTTTGATTGTTTTTTTTAAAAAAATGGAATATTGATTCACAAACATTTTTTAGCGGCCTCTTTTGTCCTTGGGGGTAAGGTGTTTTTCAGCTGTCACATTGAAGGTTATTTTATTTAAAAATAAATTTATTATTTTGTAAAACTGATTTATACTTAATATAAGAAGATACAACTCAGTTTCAAAAATACATAAAAGAAACCAAAAATGACCTCTGCATACAATTGGGCAGGTTTTAAGTAACTAGGCCACTCTTGGTGCCTGAGGGATGTTTATCGTTTTTTACTATTATACATCCATTTACCATTCTTTGATTGTTTCCTGAGAAAAAATATCAAGAGTCTGAATTTTTGGGTTAAACACCATCCGTATTTTTAAGGCTTTTGTTACCTATTGCTAAATTGCCAGACAGAAAAGGTAGCATCTCTGCCTGCATAACAGAGTCTGTGTTCTCCCGCCCTCTGTATCCCAACATCCATCACGTGTTAATAGTACTAAAATGTCAGAAAGAGCTGAGGACATCAATTAAATACCATGTGGCAGAAATAATAGCTAATAGGCACAAAGCTCAGAGAGGACACCAGTACTTGCTGTTGGCTAGATAGAGCCCTGAGGTCTTTACATATTTTAACTTAAAGCTACAACAGCCACCTTTGGTGTAGGTACTGCGACTGCATTTGTTTTACAGATGAGGAAATAGTTACCAATGGCATACATAAGCCTCTAAGAAGTATGTTGCAGACACCTATTTATTTTTAGGGAAAGATGTTCCTAATGTTCTGTTAAGTGGAAAAGCAAACCATAAAGAAGATCAGCATATGGAGTCTTATCACATTTTCATAAGAAAAACAACAAACGTGTGTATATTCAAAGGCAAAAAATCTGAGTGTGTCCAAAATGTTAGAAGTGGTTCAGCAGGCTGATTCAGTTTCAGGTGATTTTTCATATTTAAAATTTTGTGCTTTGTTTTATCTTTGCCAACACAAACAGTATAAGCTATTACCTCTGTTATTTGACAGAGGTGGAGTTCTGGAAGGTGGAGTCGCTATTATTATTTGCAGATGATATGATTGTCTGCCTGAGAAACTCAGTAGAATCAAGTAGAAAACCATAATAACTAACTAATATGAGAGTTAATTATTTGGTTACAAAACAAATGTGCAAATCAATGGCTTTGATACTAACTGGCAATATCCAGTTAGTAAGATAAAGTGGTAAACATTTCTCAGTTATAACAACAACAAAATACTGAGAGATAAACTTAATAAATACATATCTGAAGGAAATCACAACATTTTATTAAGAAAAAAAAGCTTGAATAAGTGAAGAAAAGTAGTGTCACTGCACTGAAAAATGATAGAGTTCATTTGGAAGAGTAAATGACTAAAAATCATGTGCAGGAAGTTCCACCTGATGCGTCAGTGTAGTTACGGGCTGAGGCTTTAGGTGGCAGGAGAGACTTGAGGATGTTAACAGTCGGCCTGGACGGGATGTAGGGCCTGGTCCACGGACACGCAGACGATAGGTGCTGAAATCAGTCTTGGGCACTCTGTCTGTTGTCTTGCACCCTTCAACATTGCTTTTGTTGTCGATACTTTTGGTGGCTGAGGGAGAAGCATAGTCTAGGTTCATAGCCATAACCGTTCATCATTCTGTCTTTGTACTTGTAGAAGTTCTAGGGTACCCCTTAGGGATTAGTCTTTTGTTTGAACCTGACACAGCTAACTTTAAAAATGTAAATGGAGGAGGGGAAATGGAAATGGTATACCCACACCTGAATATAAAAGTGTTTCCTCTTAAGCAAAAAGGGGATGCTACCTTATCTTTATCCTTGGCTAACTAAAAGGAAATATATGGCATACTGATCCTTTTCAATTGATTTTATATTTTCAGAAATTTTTGTTTATAGCTTCTTTCAGAATATTTATTATAGTTTTTGAGGAAGGTAAATCTACAGATTTTTTAAAGTAGATTACTTTTTAAAAGTAGATTTACTTTATATATGTAAAGCTTGTTTTTTATCTTGATGAAGAAAATTTGCAATTACCTTTTAAACAGAAAGCTAGAAATATGATTTTTCCCCATTAGAATTGAAGATTAATGATGAATTCGTTACTTGGAGGGGGGTTTGTCCATATATGCATGGAACATGAATATTTTGCTTTTCAGGATAAATAGTTTACCAACAATCTCTGCTTTGAAGTTTAATGGTGCCTTAACCATGGCAGTTGGAACATCTACAGGGCAGGTAAATATGGTTTTGGAAACTTCACTTAATTAGTATTTCAGAGGTGTGTATGTATCATGGGAAACATCCATATACCTTTGTACTGTGGGTGGGAAATGAGGCATTGCTGTTTTGGCCAAGGTGGAGGGGGCACTCCAGAATCCTGTATTGTGTTAGTACCTTGAGAAATTATGATTTGGGCCTGAATGGTTGTTCTGAGAGGCTCTCAGTCTAGAGTTACAGCGGCATTCTCTGGACTGTGGTTTAGAAGAATGTTTCCAGAGTGTGTGTAACAGAGTTCTGTGGTCAAAAAAGTGGAATTCTGTTGGATTCCTACTCTTAGAAATTCACAGTATACTTAAATATATACTGAAGGCTGTGAGAATTCCTGTAGACAAGATATGTGTTTAATAAGAATTTATAAAATTTGTTTGTTTAAAGAACCTTTTTTTCATGTAGTACCATTAACCAAACCCGGCGGAGTGAGCGCTCAGTGGAACATACCTTAGCAATGCTGGTCTGAGGAGGACAAATGAAAAAGCTCCAGAGGCTTAATTTCATCTTTCTTTCTGCTTTCTTTCAAGGCAGAGCCCACATACTTGTTAACTTTGCTGTCCCCCAGAGCAGGTCCGAGACTCTGTTTCCAGTGGTTAATACCTCTGTCATGACGGTCTAGAGACAGTCTGTCACCGGGACCCTTGCCACCACCATCTGTCTGCCTTGTACTCCCAGGACTGTCTGCATTAGGCCTTTCATTCTGGTTTCTATCCACTTACTGGGAGAGTGCCTGGTAGATAGTAGGCCCTCTGTATGTATTTGTTGAATTAACAAAATGGCACAAATTCTGATGGCTTTCCTTTTGTTTCTTAGTATAGCTTACTGGTTATACTAAGATAACTCAATCTTAGTGTGCCTAAAAATTACTCTTAGGGTTAAATTTATAAAACCATGTATTCTAGGGTGATTAAAAGATTTTTCTAGAGTATTTTTGCTGGCTGACTTCAGAATCTTTGTACCATAAGTAGTAAAGGTGTTCACTGTGTTTATAAAAAGGTAATGGAACAAATGGCAGCCATTATTCTAAATTTTCAGTGTTTCTTTTTGAGATAAAATATTTAGTTCGTTTAAATAGAAATGACTTGTTTTGTTTCTTTTAGGTCTTACTGTATGATCTTCGATCTGATAAGCCATTGCTGGTTAAGGATCACCAGTATGGACTGCCCATTAAGTCAGTTCATTTCCAGGATTCATTAGATTTGATTTTGTCTGCAGATTCTCGAATTATCAAAATGTGGAATAAGAACTCAGTACGTATGTTTTATTGAAATTACTTACCTATTTGCGTATTTTCCTAGTGTTTCTTTCTGTTGCCTTTTTGAATTATGTGGGTACTTGAGAAAGAGGTACTAAGTACCCATTTGGGAGCTCAGTTGGAAGTCATTTACTTCAAGATGGGTAACACTCATACTTAGAGAAAGCAGGCAAGATTGCTTTCTGCTGTAGAAAAGTGTTCCTGATTTGCCCACTGGCTTGCCTTCCTTCACGTCCAGGTAGGCAGAGGGTAAACCAGGGTTTGAGAACGGTGATCCCTGGGAAACCCCGAGCTCCCGAAGCTCTCACACCTGTTGCATACTGTAGGGTAGTTTTATGAGCTGCAGATTCTTTCCGTGTCGGCACTGTTGTGCATCTCAGTACTTTCTCCCCATCTCAAACAATTAGATTTTAGAAAGAGACCTTTACTGTGATGTCTTACAGCGTTTTTCTTAATTTCTTTAAAAATTTTTTTCTTAAGAATATTTGATGTTCTGTCCCCTCAATTCCAGGTGTCATTCAAAAAGTAACAAGATCCTTTATTGCTGGTTTTAGTCACCCTCTCTTTCCCATTTTTCATTTTAAAACCTAACTATTTTGAGACAGTAGTAAAAGGTTGGTTCGTCAACTGAATGGGTAGAACTTCATTACAGCAATTGCTTTTAAGGGTTCTTTGTGTATTTAATTGATTACAAACTTAGCATCTTGGTCAGAAAGTGTCACTTTTTAAAAAAAATGCATTTTTGAGATGAACAGGGTGGAGGGTCCAGTGGCCTCAGCATCGGTTGCCAAAGGGGAGGCATCAGCCCTTCCCGTGGGCACTGCCTGTGCTGAGGACAGAGGTGCCTCATCACACATGGGCTCCTTACCAGATTCCTGGCTGCATGGACTATTACTTTGTGTTTAATTTTCATTTCATTGCTCTCACAGTACTGACCTTTACTTATCTTACCTTTTTTCCCTCTGGATCTGTTGTGGAAACTCAAGAGTTATCCTCGAGGGGTGTTTGCCTCTCAAGCCCTATTACCTTCACAGCCCCTGTGACTGTTAAGGAGAACAGAAGGGTTTCCAGTTTTTCTTGATTCTTAGGAGAATCATTCTGATTATTGCCCAGAAATCACTATGCTGCTTGCATTTGTTGGCTTTCTTAGGAAGATTCAGTTGTGTCTTAGGCCAGAATTTTCTCTGCTCTTTTTTTAATAATCCTAACTAATTACTTTAAAACAAAATTTTTAATGCTACAAGTGCAGACATTTTATATTTTTTAATTCATGCAATACTGGTAAAGCAGAAGTTAGCCTTCGCCTGGCTTCTATCCTACCTAAGGGTAATGACTGTTACTAGTTTGGATGTATCCTCCCAGAACTTTAAACTGCTACCATTTTCCATTATATGGATTTCTGTGAACTGTGGTGCCTTTTCTGTTTTGTTCCATGCTATTATAGTTGCCTTTTTCCCCTTTCTTTTTTCTTTCTTCTTTCCTGTCTCAGTGGGAACTTTAGATGAAGGAAGGTAGCTGTGAATTTCATTGGTTGTCTTGAATTAGAACCGGGCCACTGTTTTTCATTCGGCGTGAAATAGCCAGCTTCCCTGGGTTCTAACCATACCCTCCTCGCTTTGCCAGTAGGAGCCTCTAAGTAAGACTTCGTACGTCCAGGAGCTGGCAGACATTTGCATTATTGTTCTTGAAATCTTGGTTCTGCAGTTCCTGCAGTAAGTCTCATTCCGGCTCTGTCGTGACGACTGCATCTGCCCTCTTGGCCGGCATCCCCGTGGCTTGGTTTTCTTGGACTTGCTATGCTTGTTGATCTTCCTCATCACTCTCTACTCCCATCTTCCTATCTCCTTTTTTCTTTACTTTCCTTCCTTTACTTTTTTTTAAATTAGCACACTTTCCCCATATTTAAAATAAAAATGTTAGGGCCTTAACTGTGTAATGACTAACACGGTTATTCATAGGATTTCATTTGGTAAGTCATTGTATATCCAGTATCTTATCTGACCCTCCCAAACCCTGTGCTGTAGGCATGCAGACAGTGTCTCCGTGTTACCACATGGACCAGCTTCCTTCTTTGAGTACAAGTTTAACTAGGATGTATTTTCCAGATTATAAAGTTTTTAAAGTTGATGTGCAACTTTATTTTAAACTTTACCCTTTTCTGTTGTGTAGATGTTATCTTTAAAACTTTGTATTTATTTTCTTGGCTACATCACCTCTCCCCACTGGGCCTCAGTTTCTTCATTTCCAAAATGAGAGCATTTGATAAATTGATAAAATTAATTTGCTAAGATTTTTTAAACTTAAATTCTGTGATTTCAATTAGGTAATTGCATTTCTTTACTTAGTAGTGTGTGGTTGTAGTTATGTTTCCAGTTTCTTTATATGACATTGACAAAAGTTATCTTTCTTTAACTATTTTAATAATTTTTTGCTTATTACTCTTTTAGGGAAAAATATTTACTTCCTTGGAGCCGGAACATGACATTAATGATGTCTGCCTCTATCCTAACTCAGGTATGCAGTATGTGGCAATGGGTTATTCAGTAAGGCAGAGCTAAGCTATGCTTTATTGGGCTTAAAGCTCATTTTATTTCTTAAGACAGGGTTTGTCTTGGTCAGGACAATTCTTAGATACTGTATTGAATCAAGAGCAGGAAGTGGTAGAGATGATTCAGAAAATGGCACTCTCAATGACTCAGTCCTCAGCCAGCCTAGCTATTAGTAGAAACTGGTAACAGTATTTAGCTAGCTGGCAGGTGAGATGCTATTTTAGTGTACTCTTTAGCTGTTTTATGTGATTAGTAATAGTATGTGGAAATAGAGGCTAGGGTTTGGAGAAGGCTGGGGTTGCTCGACCACACAGGCTCGAGAAGCCATGGGTTTGGGTATACTCTGTGTTGTATGCTGGTTGGCAAATTCCATGTCAGATTTCAAGACTTAACAGTACCTTCAAGGCCAGTCTTGAACACTTTTGGGTGGGACATAAGAGAAAAAGAGAACAGTTCCCACTCTCAAGCAGTATCTGTCTGGAGGACAGACAGATATTGGTATTTTTGATAGAGGGATAGAAGGCACAGCAGAAAGAGTTCTGTTATGTGTGTACAAACAGCACTTTGACAACATTAGGGAGGTTGCAGCCAAAGCAAGTAGAGGAGATCACGGGTAAGGCTGGTGTTTGCATTGAGTTTGGAGTGGTAAGTGAGATTTGATAGGTGGGGTTGGGAGGTGAGGGGATACGTGCCAGGGAACAGTGCAGGAAGAGCAGGGCCTGGAGGGCAGGATATAGTGCAGTGTTGTAGGCTCCGTGGGGCTTGTTAGAGAAGGGGAGGAGGCTCCCTGCTGGAGCTGGGGTGGCTCTGGGAGGGATGGAGTGGGACGTACGCGGTGGAGGACCAGGAATGACATGTGAATGTTTTGGGCTCTGTAGTCAGGCTGTGCTCTCAGAAGGCAGTTGTGTCCATCATGTAAAGGGTAAATTGGTTTTGAACTAAAATGAGTGGGAAGTGATACTCTGAGCTGAGATTGGGAGCACGAGAGAGAGCACAGATTTGGAGAGAAGGATGTTTTCTTTTTGAGCAGTTGAATAAGTGGGAGGTGATGGGACAGTGGTAGTGTCTGGCAGAGGGTCTCAAGCCTGGTTGCCCATCAGTAGCCCCTGGGAAGCTCTTTAAAAAGCACAAATCATGTGGTCCTATCCCAGGTGTACTCAGAGTGCCCAGTGGTGGGCAGGGGGGCCAGAAATATGTATTTTAATGTGCTTTCAAGTGACTGTGAAGCCCAGCCCTGACCCACAGCCTTGCACTGGGAGCCATGTCCAGTGTGTATTAGAAAGCGTGGTCTTGAGATGAGCAGATCTCAGGTAAAAATTTCTAAGACCTGTAACTGGAGGTTATCCCAGCAGAAGCGGGAGGGAATGAGATCAGTGATGGGGAAGTATGGGGAGACAGGAAGAGAGCAGGACCTCAGTTCATCTAGAGGGAGAATGAGGAGAAGGAAGAGCCGGCTGAGAAACACACTGGGAATGAACAGAATGACAGGAGAAGATCCAACAATTCTTACAGCAGAGGAGAAGCTGAGAGAAGCCATTCAGTGGGCACTGCTTGGCAAGTATTAGGTCCTGTTGCAGTTAAGACAGAAAGGAGAGAGCTCAAGAGTTACTAGACACTTCTCTGCTGTCAGTCTAGGTTATGGATGCTGTAGTATTGATTTGTCATTAATCTCTTTATAACCCTGTGTAGTGAGGGCACACACATTTGTCTTTTCTGTCTTTCTTACGTCTTAGGTGAGAAAATTCGGTAATTTTCCTGGGGTTGGTCGCCCAGCAGGGGTTTGGCAGAGCCTCGGTCCGAGCCAGCCTTTACTGACCCTGGAGCCCCCTGCTCTTTCTGGTCACATGCTCCTCTCCCCAGAAAGATGAGAAACCCTGGATCTTTGTGATGAGCTTTTTCATCCATGATAGTTGAGGGAGTTTTATTAGGATTGTGGGGGGTGAGTTCAGGAATTCCTTGCAAATGGGAAAGCTGGGGTCCCCAGGGTATATTGAATGATCTGAAATGCTCTGGGCTAAGTATGAAGATGAGTGCAACCAGGTGGACTTGAACTTGGAACAGGAGTGATGAGCAGGTTAGCTGGATGGAGGTAGGGAGGTTGAAGGGTGGCAGATAGTGATAAGAGAAAGAAGTTCTTGACCTGTGCTGTCCACTTTGGTAGCCAGCAGCTATCTATCTGGCCATTGCAAACTTGCAGTGTGACTAACCTGAGTTGAGTTGTGCTCTAAGTATAAAATATACACCAGAGTTCAGACACCATACCAAAAAAGAATGTGAAGTAAATCATTAATTTTTTATATTGATTACATATTGAAATAAAAATATTTTGGACTTACACTGGGTTAATAAAATATATTAAAATTAATTTTACCTGTTTCTTTTTATTATTTTTAAATGTATCTACTAGAAGATTTTAAGTCACATGTGGCTTGCATGCTCTTTCTGTTCAACATCTCTATTTGGAGCTCTTTGGCAGGTGAGGGCGCCGATGCGGTGCAGGGTGTCAAAGTCACTGCAGGCCTGGCGGTGCTTCCCTCAGCCAAGAGCAGCGCTGATCCTGTAGAGGAGAGATGTCCTTCTAGGGGAGTGCCGTTACACTGCTGATAAAAGGCATCCCCGAGTGTCATCAGTCACATCCAGTCCATGCACATTTCCCTCATTGTGCCTTAAATGCCTTTTGTAGCCCAATTTTTTGAACCAGCATATAATCGGAGTTGTGTGTTACATTTAATTATTGTGTCTTTAGTTTGTTTTAATCACAATAGTCCACCTATCTTTTTCTTCTCCACAACACAGACTGTTCCAAGATCAGGTTGATAGTCTCATAGACTGTTCCTCTTCCTGGATTTATGTGAAGATTTTTCATCATCTCATCTAACTGGCTCCTCCAGCCCTTATATTTTTTTCTAAAATAGAAGTTAAATCTAACGGCTTGATGCACTTGAGGTTAAATATTCTGGACAAGAGCACTGCTGAGTTCTCCACCATTAGGTCACATCCTGCAGTCATCCGCCTGCCAGTGAGGAGGAGGGTGGGCACTGTTAGGCTGACCACCAGCTCTCCTCATTGCAAAGTACACTTTCATGATAGGTAAAAATTTTAACAGTGATGTTTTGGACAGAGAACGGACTTTACTGTTGGCTTTATAGATGGCTTGTAAGAGGTTAATCAGACACAAAACCAGCCTGGGAATTCATTCCAGGAGATCGCAAGCACAGCGAGACAAGTCCTCAGCTGCATCTGGGGTTTGGATCTGAGTAGGGTTGATTCATACGCTTTACTCTCTTTCCTTTGCTTTACCACTCCTCTTCCTTTTTGCACTGCTCTTTATGTTCTGTGCTTAATCATTCTGAGTGTAATCATAATTTAGAAAACCTAAAACATTCTTCTTTTTTTATCTTCTCACTTACTCATTTTGGAGTTATTAAAGCCGAATCACAATCACTGTTTTGTAATGTTTTTCTAATGCTAAGACTGCTCAGAACATTGAGAAATGGTTCTGCCTTCCTGGCTCCTGTGTGCTGCTTGTGTTGCTCACTCCGCTGTCCCTTCATGTCTCTGCACGGGGCGGGCAGCTGCTCTGCAGCCCAGGAGCTGGGGCACAGCACGGCTTGTGCCTTTGGTGGGCATCAGTTTCACCCATGTGTCCGAGCCCCACCACAGCCCTGGGGAGTCAGGATTACTGGTTTCAGAAGCACTGGTGGAAAAGAAAATGGACTTTCAACTCAGAAAGTCCTAATTCAGGTTTAACAGTTATATAAATTACCCAGGGCCAGATCCCTCACCTGCATTCCAGGCTACCGGAGACCATCCGTACTGGTAAACGTGGGGCAGCCTTTCGTTCTCTGTCAGTATCCTCTCAATACATAGAAAAGCATTCATCTGTGAACATTCAGGTCATCTGTATATCCTTGGAGCCCTGAATGGTGAAATCACGTGCTCCATACTTAAGTCAGAAGCTGAATCCGTGGGAAGGAATGTGCTGGGCTTTCCTTCTAGCAGGCGTCTGCCCTCGGGTTGCCGGCCCTGAGCCGTCCAGGCCATCACACCCATACCACGGGTTTTAGTGCGCTGCTTCTCAAGTGTATCTGAAAGATGAGCGTTTTGTTTTCTCTTTGTTTTTAAATTTCTAATCCATCACAGACTGATGCTTTTGTAATAAGAATGAACTGCTAGAGAAGGGATCATACTTTTGGGGGGTCACTGAAATATCGATGTACGTGCATTTATGAATTCCTCCTTTTGATTGCCATGCTTATCTCCAGGCCTGGTGTGGGTATGCAGCCTGGCCATGGGAGCCCACATTGAGCGGTACAGCAGAGAGCCCTGTTTCTAATTCGAACCTTGAGCACTGGTGAGCCCTTGAGCCCCTGAAGTACACGCAGATGAGACTGAGATGCAGGCATTTCTGGGGAGGGCACTGTGGTTCTATCTCACGCTGTCACCATGTATTGTGCTCTGCAGACCTCTCAGACTGGAGGTGGTTTCTTGTAACTCTAGGTGCTGTTGATCTTTTCCTGCTCTCTTAAAATTCATATTTTTATTGTTAAGACCACAATAAACATCAATATAAAGGAAACGTAAATGAAAAATCATCCACAATTCCACAATCTCTTCACAAGAATCTGTCTTCATTAGAGAATTTCTTGTTGTATTGTGTCACATGTTTTAAATTGTTGCCCTCACACTATACGTATATATATATATATATATATATATATATAAGTATATATATATAAATACTATAAGTATATATATATAAATAATTGTCTTTTGCTTTTCAGTTTGACTTTATATTAAAAACATTTTTCATGTTGCTATATGATGTTTTTATCTGCCCTTTTCAATAGCTTATTATTTGATCATGCAAATGTTTTTTCATTTTCTCTAAGTTGTTATCGTAGTTTCAGAGTCCCATGTTACATGGACTTTGGAGTCAGTAGAATATCAGCTACTCTTCTTTGTAGCTGTGTGGTGGCCTTGAGCAAATCAGCTAACTTTCTGAGTCTGCTTTCATCTGTGGATGTAAAGCGTCTGGCACAGTGCATCACACTTCTTCACTTTGCTTCTCTCCTGCCTGTATCTTAATTTCTGCTGAACAAACTCTTTCTTTGACTGGTTTGATTTTTCTGCATCTTACTTGTTCAAAACTTCTAGTACTCTCAGGATTATGTGAGGTTATTTGTTTTTCTTACTCATAATTGGTTTTAGTTCTGACCTTCTCCGCTTTTGTTTGGTAGGTCAGCTTGTATTATGTTCATTTATAGCCAAGTGAGATCCTTTTAGAAAACAGCTTTCTGTGTCCACTGAATTCTTCTGTGTCATTAGATGAGAGCCTTTTCTCTGGTTTGTTTGGTAGGTGTGGCTGTGTTTCCTCATGGAATGTTCTGTGTTCAAGGTTGAGCCAGTGAAGCTAAACTTAGGGGGTGTCTTTGGCAAGAATCTTCTTTTTCATTCTAATATGTCTCTGCAATCCCCAGGACTTCCTTAATCATGTCTAAAGGGTCTAGGAGAAGTTTTGGCAGTGCTGCTAGTGAGACTTGAGCGCACAGTCAGTGGAGGATTTTCCTCTCATCAAGACCTCAGTGAGCATTTATTCTCAGGGCCAGAGAAAGTGCCCACATGAAGCATTTTATAGGAGCTATAAGCTATGAAAAACCTCTGATTTTTCTTTTGCTTAATTGAAACATATGTTCTTGGTTCTCAACTTCACTGTGTGCCTTTGTGTATTTTTGTGGTCTGTGTGTGTCTGTGTGTGTGTGAGGGTTGGTCAGTCTAGGACTGACTCCCACTTTGGAGTTATGTGCAGGATGTGATTTCTTTTGAGAGCACATTAAGTTCCTGCTTTCTGATTATTAGTTGACCTCATCTGTCTCAGCATTTCATTTCTGTAACAACATTAAATAGCATCCTTTTTACAAGCTTTTGTATTAACAAAAGGAAGAACAGAAAAATTATATACCTGTTAAAACGCAGAACCAAATCATTGTCCTTACCATTTGGCATATTTAATTATGATTTTGTAGTCTGATAATCCAAATGTCTTCCCTCTGTGGGCTCCTGTACTGTATTTTATGGATATATTCTTTAAATGAGTATAATTTGGTTGATCTATAAAAGTATTTAAAAAAGGAGCTCTTAAGTTTGAATTTTGACTCTAAAATTCTCTACCTCATGACAAGGACACTGAGTCCCTTTGAGCTTTGCTTTTTTGATCTGTAAAATAAGGGCGATGTTATTTCTTACTCACAGTTGTTTCATGTTCACTAAGATAATATATGTGAAAGCACTTGGTAAATTATAAGGGACTCCCCAGTGGTTGCTGATTTCAGTTTTATTTAAAGCCATTCTGGAACAGGAGCTATAAAAGTTGGAGCTGCTTCAAGGGAATTTTGAGGAAGTGGTAGGTTGCAAATATGGCAGAACACAGACCAAAACTGAGACATCAGCATACTCTGGTTCTGTAATGGATTCCTAGGTCACTGTTGCTGCAGGATTGGAGGGAAATACTGAATGAGAGGAAGTCCCTTACTTCATTTTTGCCTTTTTAAAAATGCTCATCCTTAGAAGACTGAATTATTAACCACACTGTTGGCTGAGTCTTAAAATTCCCTTGTGAATGAGTTGTTTTGGTATAGTAAGAGGGTTAGTATTAGGTTCTGTATAGATCTTTCCTGGTGTAGCTACATGTAGCATTTCCCCTGGTTTTGTTTTCAATTTGGGTGTGAAGTTTAATGTGAACATCAGGAACTGCTTTGCTGTGACATTTTGTGGGAAATACTTTACTTTGGTTTTCTGATTCCTGATTAACAGAAAGAAGCCTTTCTTCTTCACTTCCTCATTATTGTTATAATAGTGCACTGAAACTCCATTTTATCTCTATGTCTGAAGCTTTTAAAACTTACCCCCGTAAAAAGGGTGCCAGACTGGATATAGACCTGAGTACTTGCTGGTGGGAACTGCTCGTTCCCTTAGCTACGACAGCCTGAGCATTTTGCGGATGGTGAAGCTGGTGTTTCTGATACTTAGGGCACCACATCTGGGAGAGCCAGGACTGACGACCATGACCTGATTTCCGGGGTGCCCAGCTTCCAGGCCCGGCCTTTCTGCCATACGCCGTTTTCTGAGCATTTTCAAAATATAAAACAAATAGAGAAGGGCACATTTCTTTTCCCTGTGTATTTACCTTTTCCATTGTGTTTATTTTTTAGGAATGCTTCTTACTGCCAATGAAACCCCCAAGATGGGCATCTATTACATTCCAGTAAGTAATACAAATAGGAATTATGATAAAAATAGGACAAAGATACTTTATTTTTAAACTGGATGTATTGAGGGACTTCGGGTCTGCATGTGGCAGGGTAAATTAAACACAGCAGGCTCACTTACAGGTCGCTGGATTCTTGGAGCCAGTAAAATAATGCTTAACCATTTCTTTGTGGGAAACTACTTACATTCACATTAAAATGGACATTAGAACTTAGCCTTTATTCTATAGATTCACATTCATTTTTGTTTCCTTTAGGTATATGTATTATTAGTGATCAAGGAGTCTAGTTGTAAAATAAAAGTCTCTCCCAGTCATCTCATTGTAGTTTGTTTGATTGACATGATCAGTGATGACATGCAGTTTGCAGTCCTGTCCCTTTGTTTCCCTTCCTTAAAGAATTCATCTCCTGTATGACAGAAGCTTCTTTTCCTTCACCTTTTTAGTTTGTAATAGGAAAAAAAACAAAATATGATCTAAACATAGAACACATAGTACAAAGTAGGCATTAGATTACTTTATGGTCAGCACGCATCTCCCTTTTCTGAGATCTGGGGAGGAGTGAGGGGTGACTGGTATTAAGGAGCAGAGCTTCAGGGAGGTAAACTCTTTAACCACTGTCAGTTCCAGTGTGGAAAGTTCTTCATATTTATGACAGTTCTTTTGAAAGAGCTTAACAATGTGTGTTTCCCAAGAAAAAAGTGTTATGGTTGAGGTTGACTTTCTGTGGTCCCGGGAAGCTAATATGTTGTTAAAAGCACTTCGAGGTATTTTTTGTTTGGTGGTGAAATGAAGGCCATCCAAACAGCATGCTTTTCCATTTTTCTAAGTTGTTTCTTTTTCTCTGGACTCCCACAGACACTGCTTCCATATTCCTCTCAGTTACCCATCTTTCCTTGTCTTCATTTCTGAAACCAGTGTATGTATGTATGGCGTCCCCTGTGTGCCAGGCACAGTGCTGGCAGGGTAGTGGCGCAAGGTGCTGCCCCTTCCTCAAGGAATTCATCGTACATAAAAGGGAATACAAGGAGGTAGGCACTTTCAGTTAAGGGTCATGAATGCTGTTCCAGAAGTAAGGAAGTGTAGGACTGGAACTGGTGGGAGTGTCTGGGGTACTCAGAGAAGCCTCCCCAGTGGAACTGACTTCTGGGGAGAGACCGGAGGGACGGTTTATATACTGGATGAAGAGGGGGGCTTGGAGTGCGATGCAGAACAGAAGGATCTTGGGAGACCAGGGCGAAGGTCCTCCCCGTGGCTGAGCAGTAGGGAGGGAGGCACGGGTGGGGGAGAGGCCTGGGAGCCAGACTGTGAAGGTCTTGTTAGCCAGGTGGGGAATGGAGAACAGGGAGTCAGGGGAAAGTTTTAAGCAGGACAGTGATGTGATCGCATTTGCTCTTGGGAAGGATTCTTTGGGCTGCCAGATCATTAGATAGGCTCCAACCCGCGACAGCACCCAGAAGAGGCTACAGCCGAGCACAGGGAGGCAGCGGTGCCCGTGTTACCTGTGCTCGGCCTCCCTTTAGTGGATGTAGCTTTTTGGGTTCTGGGATAATTTGAAAGAAGTGTGCGCTGGCAGGCAGTCATTTTAGAGGGTGTTATCCTTGGATGGCCAAGTGGCTGGTCCCAGCAATACTCACTGATGGAGATTTCTAGAGATGATGGAGTGCCTGCCCTCAGTCCAACCTGGCAGTCTTCCCAGTGGGATCCCCGTTGGGAACATTGTCTAAAAAGAGAGAATGAACCCACTTGCCCCCTACACTTTATTCTCATCCTGGGAGAAGTCTCTCTCCACCTTCCTCTTAGAGGTGCTCACTGTGTTTTGCTCTTCAGCAGCGGCCTGTGAGATGTTGATATCTTGGATGGTAGACCCTTCCTCCTTGAAAAAGTACATGGGTTCCTCCAGTGGAAGGGGGAAGCACTCCAAGACAGTGGGGAGGGCCGCTCAGTAGACAAGCAACTGCAGGCTGGAGAGCCCCCGGGGAGGAGGAGCGAGGGGAGTCTGGATGCCCGCGCAGGGACCCGTCTGCTGGTTTGTGCTGAGACGGTGGAAATGGGGACAGAATTGGAAGGACTGTTAAGGTTGGAAGGTAGGCTTGGTAATCAGTTGAATGCGGGGAGTAAGGAAGAGGGCAGAGCCCGAGATGCCAGCCCAGTTTCTGCTGGGGTAGATGTGAGGCGGTCATTCCCAGGGCCCAGGAGGGGTAGAGGAATGTTAAAATCGTTTTTCCTTTGGTATCATATGGTACATTTTACAAAATGACCTTTCAAAGGAACAAATACAGCTTCTTTGGTTATGTAAACTGTGTATGCATATTTCTGTTTATTCCAAGTGTTTCACAAAGTAAAAGAAAATAAAAACCACCTATTTCCCCCTTGATAGTATCATAAGCACTATTAATATTGGGACATACTATTTTTCAGTTACCGTGTTATGGACATGAAGTCAGATGTTATATAAAATTTTATACCCTAGTTTCTTCAGTTAACCTTAGAAATACTAATTCCAAGACATTAAAACTTCCTAAAACATTTTTAGTTATCTCTATTATTCTTCATGGCCGGGTTTGTGATACATGATCTTAAAACCGTAGGAGGCCCTTTATTCACTTATGACTCTCTGGGTCTGTTTCTCAGGATGGTCTTTTTGTTCCAAGTAATGGGAACTTTAATTAGCATGAGTGACAGGGGCCGGCTGCTGGTTTGCTGGTGACAAATTGCTTTCTTGACAAATGTTAGCTTGTAAGACCTTTTCTGTTTCAACTTTTGTAACTCAGAGTTTATAGAAAGCCGTGAAGAAAATCCACAGAGACCACTCCTAGGTGACTGTGCATGTGGGGACAGTGAGAGCACGTCATTCTTGCTCAGCTCAGCATTGTGCTGAAACTTGCACATAGGTGTTCCTTCCCGGCCCGCCTTGTGCCCTGCTGCCTTGCCCGGAGTGTTTTACAGTGCCACTCGCCTTCGCTCAGGACCTTCCCTCTGTGAGACTCCTTCAGAGCAAGGAGAGAGCCCAGGGGTCTGAAAGCCTGCCATTTTTCCTAAGATTGCATCAAAGTTAGCAAGCTAATATTTGGCGCAAAGGTTCATTTGAGGCCTATAAAACCACAGAAGTATGTTTTTAATATAGGATTCATGCCAAATTTAGGAGGTTTGGACTGTGATTTCTATTGACATCTTATAAATTAGGTACGAAGACTCTTTTCCCCCCTTTGGGCCTATGCTAAAAATAAAGACAGCTAATGTTCTTTTAGCCTGTTAAGTTTTGCCTTCCTATCTGATACCATCTTTCTTGAATACTTGAAATCTTTATAGATTAAATGGAATTTCTGATTTACAGACTCTGCCACTTACGTAACCCCATAACTAACTAGTCTTTTATGACCAAATGGATTTTCTCCAGTCCTGCTCCCATTTTCTCAGTATTCTTCCCTTTTTTTTTTTTTCCTCTCAGAGACCAAGATCTGTTATTTTGTTTGTTTGTTTGCTTGCTTTTAAATTCTTGGGTCGAATTCAACTGCAGCCCCGGAGACTAATGCCAAGAATGACTTTTCAAGTTTAAAAATATATTTTAATCCTAGCTCTTTATAATAACACCTTTGGCAACTCTGTAACTACACAGAGAATCCAGGTCTCCTCTGGCACCCAACCCCAAACCCAGCCAGTGTGGTTAACATTGTTTCCACTGGAAATGTTCTTGAGATCCAAGCCCCCGGTGCATCACCCATCATGAGCACCTGAAACCACTCATTACTGGATAGTTGATAGCTTGCATGCTTGATAATGTATATGGATGTTTAAACTTGATGGGAAATATAAGAGGAAGAATGTTTTTGTTTAGGTAACTATTTGATTTAGAAGAATAAAGGTCAATTAATTAAGGATGTATTTTTTTAAGCATGTAAATTTAAGCCACTATAATGATTATATACAATGTCACTGAACCCAGTTTTCATACTGGCTGTTAGGCATTTTATTTTAAACCATTTTCTTTGGGGGAAAAAATGCCTATATTGTTTTTGTTAAAGTGTTTGTACTCTTTATAACAAATCAACAAAATATTAATTAAATATTTTAAACTTTACTATTTAATCTAAAATTATATTTTAAATTTGGAAAGTACTTTGGAGCCAAAGATCCTGCAGATGGGACAGAAAGGATCATATTTAACTTGCACGAGTGCTGCTGTTTCTATTAGGAAATAGCACTTGAACTTACCCAGCATAATGCATAAACTCCACAAAACTCTTGTCTCTGCAGATAGAGATTACTAGGTGTTAAGAAGCAGAAAAACCTCGAAAATACTAGCTTCACTTAACTATGAAACACACACATATCCTCACAAAGGATGTAAAGCCAAAAGAAATGCAAAAAATTTTTAGTAGCCAGATTTTGTGACATGTAATAGAAGGTTCTGTCTAATGAGTATCTTTAGGTCTCCTCACTTCCGTGAGTCACCCACTCACAAATGCAGGAAGGTCAGGCGGGGCCGGGGTCCCGATACCGCTGCTGGACTCACTTGCCTCTGTCCTCATAGGGTTCAGCCAGTGGCTTGGGCTGAGCACCTGTGCGTCAGTTGACTCAGACAACAGGCCAGGAGGAAGTGCTACATGGTTTGGGGGGTGGTCAAGGGGGCGCTTTTTAATAACTTAATTGTAGATTTGGAAGTCGGTTTTAGAAATACGGCATGAAAAACTTTATAGTAAATACATGGATATTTGCATTTGGGCGGATCTGGCTGTCTTTGCTTGATAAAGAATTAAAAATGGGTATCGCTCTTTTTCATCAGTATTTTTTTTCTCTATGGCTTTTGTGACCAAAACAAAGAAATCTAAGTACAAATAGTTTTGACTATTCTGTGTGGTGAATTGAATTCGTTAAGTCTAGTTCTAAACTCAGCCGCACTGTCAGATTGTCTGTCATAGAGAGATATCTGGATATTTTGTTAATCCCTACGTGGCCTCCCTCAGAAATGGCATCCTTTTCCAGTCCAGTATTTCAAATCCTACTGCTCTTGTGTGTTTTGGCATAACCTTCTAGAAGGCTTAGTTAGATAGAGTGCTTCCTAACAATTATTCCTTACCTTCAACTCTTAAGATGATAACATTTTTATCAGCTATCCAGATTGCAAATGTTATTTTACATTTGATATGACAATATCTGAAAAATAAGTATCAAATCTTAGGTGGATAATTCCTTTGCTCTTTAGCCTATTCACATTTTTGTCTTTTCCTGTATTTTAAAAGTAATTGTAGGAGACCAGCAAGTGCTTTTATTTATTCAGCAAGGATGTATTGAGCACTGTGCTCGGAACCAGGAATATGTTGGTGAGTTGTAACTGCCTAAGACCCTGCCTTTGTGAGTTGACACCTTGGGGCGATAGTAACTGTAAGTGCTCCAAAGGAAGGGAGTGGGATGCAGTGCCAGAGGGGTGCGCCTGGAGCGGTCAGGGGATCAAGTACCAATTGCTAGTCTCTTCTTCATAGATGTTCTGTGTCTTCTTTTTATATAGATGCTATCTTCCCTGTTCTACTTTTAAAATTTAGGGTTAGGGACTTGTTCTTTTTGTTTTATGATCATAGCACATACCTGGGGGCAATATGGTGAATGACAAGTTTGTCCCACAACCTCTAGAAACACAATGAACAGCAGAGAGGATTTTGGCCAGTAGAGCAGGTACTCCTCCTCCTGGAGAGCTGGTTGTATGAACAGCCGAGTGGCCCTTCTCCCTTAACCAACATCTCAAACGCAGATTATTTAACTCATCTGTACCTTGAAGCATCGCGCGTGGCTCTGGAACACCGCCTTCTCCTGGTTTTCTTCCTGTGGCCCCACTGGCCCTCCTCAGTCTTCCTTGGTTGCTCCGACTCTTGCTGCTGTGTCCCAGGGCTTGGGCCTCAGCTCTCTCCCCTGACCTCTGAGCATCAGTGAGCACTGGGGGGCTTAGTGCCTGTCTCTTGTTTATGTTCTCTCCCTGGGGAACTCACTTGTCCTTGGCTTTAGATGACACTGTGTGCAGAGGACTTCCAAATTTCTGTCTCCAACCTTTCCTTTCCCTCTGAGTTACAGAGTTATATATCCACCAGTCTCCTTGGGTTTTCCACTTGGATGTCTAATAGGCATATTTAATGTATCCACAAGAGACTTCTCAATCCCGCTTTCCACACAGCCCCTGCCAGGCATTCCCTTTGCTACAGAGGATCAGTCGCCCGCCCAGTTACCTAGGTCCAGAGCACAGAAGCTCTGTGTCTCCTCTCCCCTTCCGCTCCAGACCTCTTGTCCAGTCCGTCAGTAAGTCACATCAACTCCATTTCCAGGATCGATTCAAATCCAGCCGTTCCAGTACTTTTGCTTCTACCGCTCGTGTGGATCACCATAATGGCCTCTTACCTGATCTTTCTTCTTTTGTCTCTCTTGCAACAGCCAGAAGCTCTTAAAATATTTACCTGGCCCTTGAAGAAAATGTGTGCTGATACCTACTCAAGATCATGCATAAGGTTTTCCACTGAAGCACAAGATTTTCCCTACACTTATTTATCTACTTATTTATATGTGTTCTTCTCCATCATAATTTGAAACATTGTCACAGGGACATTGTTTTGTCCTTTTCCCTGTTATATCCCCAGCACCTAAAGGAGTGCCTGATACACTATAGGCATTCAAATCGTAAGCGCTAAAAAACTAGTAAGAAATACATGTGAGAGTAATCCGATTACTGCAATTTAGAGAATCTTAGATAATGGTTGTGTCTTTCAACAATGGCTGGTTTGCAATGCTTTTTAGCTGTTATACCAAATTTGAATTTTGCATTTGCCTTTTTCTGCTATCACTCTTGAATTACCAAAGTGGAGAACATGGCTCATAGGTGCCAGAATATAATTATTATACAGTAGGATAAGGATCAGTTCCTTTACTCTGACAGTACATTCTTATCAGCCAGATCAGGGAATCTTGGTGTGACGCAATCATTGTGTTTGGGAGTGCTGACAGATTTCTTAGCGTAATCCCTTGTCCAAAAGATTTAATAGAGATGTGTTTAGAGGGTGAACTCTTTCCTAGAATACAAAAGAACATGAAAGTA
The DNA here is from genome assembly GCF_030020395.1 of Manis pentadactyla. Lineage (NCBI taxonomy): Eukaryota > Metazoa > Chordata > Mammalia > Pholidota > Manidae > Manis > Manis pentadactyla. The sequence continues at coordinate 228,449,160 of NC_080020.1, forward strand.
AGGGCATTTAGCTTTTGTTGAACCCTCTTTCAAATTTATGCCAAAGTTGGCTTTGTGTCTAGGGCAAAATAGACTAATCTGTTTTAAAGATTGAAAATAGTGCCTTTGTTTTTCTTCCTGTGTGTACCTATCCTTTTAAGTTGGAGTTGCCAGAAACGCTGTTCATGCTTCTTTCTAAGATTTGGGTTTGAATCTGTACCATGATTGGTCCAGTTGATCCACTTCAATTCAGAGCTAATACTGAAGGCTCCTGTATGTTTACTAATTGATATTTGGAGATTCTCCAGATGTGAGATCTCATTGGTCCACTAGTGTATTTTGACACGGCCTTGTATAATTAGTGCCATGTAGAATCCTAAAAGTGAAAGATCGCCTTTTCATCTAAGATGCTCATTTAAGCAGTGAGCTGTTTATTTCCTATTCCTATTTTATAGTGCCAGTAACAACATATTCTCTTGGTTTAGGGAGGTAGTGCCAGATGCAAAGAAAACTATCCCCGGGGAATATGCTAGCATATAATTGAGGTACAAGACAGAACATAAACTGGACAAATAGTTGCTGAAATGTTTCCACACCAAGGAATGGGGGAAGCTTCTTTGAAGCCCAGAACACAATTATTTATCATGGTGCCTGGCACATGATAGATGTTCAGCTGATTATTACTGTTAAACTTTATTGCAATGAGCAAAATTCAAGGGGTCCAGTGGCAGAGGGTATTTGGTATTATGAGGACATGGGCCTTTATGGAGCTTTTGGAAGGAACATGATATTGAGCAAAACAAAGGTACACTGAAAATGTTGTGACAAACTCATACATGTGAGCAAGGAAAATGATTTCAGAAATATGATTTGGGATTGTCAAATCTGTTAGATCATATTAAATATAGGTTGAGAAAGAACAATTGAATGCCATTGAAAGTTTTGTTGTTAATTATTGAAGCTGAAAACAGTGAAGTGTTTCTAAACTAAGAAATCTCACTTTTAAATGTTAAGTCCATTTCCCTCCATTCTATCAATAAAGCATCCTTTGTAGAAAATGGCAAGTAGAAGACAAGTTGGAGAAAGTTGCTATATTTTTCCATTGTTTTAACTTGAAACATTGTTTATGTGGCTTCATATCCTGCTTTTATTCCCACTTAATTAGTCTCCCCATGTTGTTATGGATTCTAGATCATTAAAAAGTGGGTTTTGTGTGTGAATGTAATATATATTTTTTAAAATGTTTAAATACCAGGAAAAAAAAAACATAAATTCACTAATCAGAGACATTCTTATTAATGTTTTTGTTACATTTTCTTTGCACTTAGGAATATTTTAGTGGCCCCTGATTAGATTTAGAGTAAAATCCTATAATTAAGTTCCCTTAGCTTATGTAAATGTAAATGGAAGTCTGTCAAGGTTGTGGGGAGGGTAAGCACCTAAGAGCAGCTGCACTCACGCAGCACCCCTTCCACTCTGTGGGCACGTGTCCAGCACTGAACTTGAGGTGAAGAGCCTTTGTCAACTAAGAATTCGGCCCTAATTCCCGTAAGCGTCCACTATATGTAATCAGTTAACTTCTCTCCCATGCATTTAGGAAAGTGCTCGTTTTATATGATTTGTGGGAGAATGAGAAAGCAGTCACTTAATTGTTTTTTGTGTTACATGGGTGAGATGAGGAACAATATTAGAAAAAGGCTGCTTCAGTCTCTTGTTTCTTCCAAAGATGTTTGTGTCTATAGAGTTGCCACAGTGAGTGTGAAACTGATAATTTAAGATATGAGATATTTTGGTAGGAAAAGGCTGTGGGATGTAAGTCACCCACCAAATCTGGTCCTGTTCCAATGCCAGAGGGAAATGTACTCTTCTACTGAAGGATGTCCTGAAGAGATATTCAAGTTTAATTTTGATTATACTTCATTTAGTCTCATCTGCTTGACTTTAGAACCTGGTCTATGTATAAAAGGTTAAGCCAATAAAGTTAAACTTCAGAAATATTAAATGAAATGGTTTAAGGCCGGGGAGATGAAATCCCGGGGCAAAATACCTCTAAAAACCGAAATCAGTCAAAGGGAGAAATAAAGTTTAAAACCCATTTATTGCTTACAAACTGCAGTCCAGGGCGGTCTCTCTCCTCTGCTCAGGAAGAAGCAAGCAAGCTAAGCCCCTCCCCTTAACCTCTCAGGTTCAGATACGCCCTCGGTTGCCCAGGTAATTACCCACTGATTTGGAGATGAACTTCTCTCCACCCCAGAGGATATGCAAATGCACTAAAGCCAGGCGAGATATTCCGGAAATATCTCAATTTTACCCACAAATGGATAGGGTAGGAGAAAAGATTTTTAAAAATACAGTTAAATTCAGGATGGGCAGGATAGGGCATAGCAGCAGCCATCTGTGAAAAAGAAATCTGGGAGTTTATTCAGCTGTAAGTCAAAGGAATAAACGTTGAACAGAGTGTTGGCAGTGATTCCACATGTATATGGGGTGAAGGAGAAGAGGTACAGTGCAGGGGTGTTCTTGGAGCCCTTAACCATGGTGAGCATTCATGGAATATTCTACAAGTTGAAAGTCAGAGGAAGCTCAGGAAAGAGTTCATGAATTGTTACCAGGCACCATCTAGAAAAGGCATGTTTGAGGATGTAGGAAAAGAGTTAGATCATGATAGAAAAGCATCGTAAGGGAGGTGAAGAGCATGAGGGGGCAGTGGGCTGGACAAGAAAATTGTTGTTTAGAGTTTGAGAAGAGCTATGGAATATGGGAGGTAATAAAGGGCTGACCTTCAAGCTCCTGAGTGGGAGAAAAAGACAAATTTAACTGAAAAATGCTATTCATTTTTAACTGAGTTCAACTTTGAGTTCAAAGATGAGCTCATATTTTTGAGATATCTTGATTCATAATAATGCAAATGGGACATGTGCTTAATTTTGTTCTCCAAGAAAAGCAGTTTAAAGATAAAGCTAAGTTTTTAAGAAAGATCTAGGGTAAGACATCGTATGGAAGGTGAAAGACCTAGTTTTGTGGAAGAAAAAAGGTACTTTTTTGTAGGCAGAACCCAGCAGGTTAGTGGAAGAGTTAGATTTAAAAATCTGAGCATTCTCATGCCCTTTTCCTGATGAACAAAAAAGGGAGAGGGATGGGTGCAAAGCAGTTGCATTTCTATTGAGTGAGTTTCTTTCTAACCAGGCTCACCGGCAAAGCTGTTGTAATTGAATTTTATCTAATGCATGAAATGGCTTTTAAAGGCAGGCTGTTCTGTTTGTAATTTTTCAGTTATAATTTGTAACTATACAGTGGGAAGTAAGGCACAAAAGTCAGGTGGCTGATAAAGTATTCTGTTCTCATACAAACAAGTTGTTTGTGTCTTTACCAAGGGGAAATGGGGGGCTTCCTGTTTTAATCTAAACACTTTCAGGCGGTAACATAGTATCTGTGGCATTTTTCTCAACAATGGAAATCCTCCATTTCCCATCACAATTTATTGGGTCACAAGAATAGCAGACATGCAGAAAGCATTAATGTGTGACATTCAGGAAGTAATTTTCTGAGCCTCCTGTTGGATTTTCAAGTAAATTTCAGTTTTGGCTAGGTAAAAATGCATGTCATTTCCATATGAAGTCTTTGATGCGCATATGACATACATTTCATTATGTCAGTATGTCAGATGATACTTGCTTTTACTTAAACAGATACGCATCTGGCATGCCCATTTTCTCAAAAATGAATGACGACTTCCTATTCAGATGCAGCTATTCATTTTGAATCAAATACCACAAGACTTGTCCCAGCTCTGGCTGTTGCCTCCGTCTCGGGGCTTCCCAAGTTGATCTCCTTACCATTCTCACTGTGGACAACATAGGGTCAGCAGGAAATCTAGTATTTCGTTTCCTATTGGTGTGATCACATAGGCCACGGTGATGGGATGGAGTGTTCACAACCAGGGATCGGTTTGGTTTCTGAGCATACCTGCCTGCTTGAATCACGGGGCAGTTTCTTTTATTATTATGCCTGTTACCTGCTCTGGTTTGTTGATGTGTTTTGTTTTTTCCTTAAAAACAGAAGGTAGGTAATACAAATGGGCAAGAAATTTGGGCTGCATTCTTCTAAGACGCCCGGCATATACAGAAAATAGCCAGGAAGTTCCAGGACTTGCCCAGTCTTACCTTTGATTCAGTGTTCTGAAATCCCAGGGAAATTTGTCTCCCAGCGCCCATGCGCTCAGATGCAGGTTCCAAGAGGGTGGGGCTCCTGTGCGTTTTGCATTTTGCTGCACCCCTGGTGCTTACAACAGTGTCTGGTTACCTTAGGCCCCCACTGGAAACAGGTGGGTTAAAGGAATGAATGTTATTGCGCTTCATTTAAAAATTGATTACTATGGAAAATTTTCAAATATAAATAAAAGTCGAGAGAAATAGAATGAGCCCCAGACTACCCATCATCGCACTTCAGTATTTTCAGCAATTTTGGGAAATGGAGATGGGATTGTTTTGTATTACTAGTACTTTAAATTGGTCTAGGGGGTAGTTGTTAAAAATTGTTTAATGGAAACGAATATTTTATCTTCACATTGTCACCTTTCTTTAATTAGGTTGTATATTTACCTTCTCGAAGAACACAGTATTATTCTTGGTTGGAAACAAATCATGTGTAAATGATAATAGTGCGACATATTGAATGAAAGGTTGGGGCTACCCATCTGTGATTCTTGCATGGTTGTATCCTTCATTCATTCATTTATTCAGCAGACTTTCTTTAAAGCAGTTGTAGGTTCACAGCAAAACTTGAGTGGAAAGTACGGAGTTCTCACATGCTCCATCCACACCCACAGTTGTCGGGGCTCACTCCATTGTACATCCTGTGGGTTTGGACAAGAGGATAATGGTGTGTGTCCACCATTAGGTATCATGTTTCACTGACCTGAAAATCCACTTTGTTCCACCTGTTTAACCTTTCCTTCATCTCCCTCCAAGCCCCTGCAACAACTGATCTTTTTACTGTGTTCGGTGTTTTATGTTTCCAGAATATCATAAAGTTGGAATCATATAGTATATAACCTTTTCAGACTGGCTTCTTTTACTTAGTAATATGCCTTTAGATCCCTTCATATATTTTTGTGGTTTGGAAGCTTTTTTTTTTTTTTTTTAGCACTGAATAGTATTCCATTGTCTGGATGTACCCCAGTTGGTTTATCCACTCACCTCCTAAAGCACATCTTATTGGCAATTATGAATAACTTTTGGCAGTTATGAATAAAGCTGCTGTAAACATCCATGCGCAGGCTTTTGTCTGGACATAAGTTTTCAACTCTTAAGTATACAGCAAGGAGCATGATTGCTGCATCCTCTGATAATAGTATGTTTAGTTTTGTGAGAAACCATTAAACTGTCTTCCCAAGTGACTGTACCATTTTGCATTCTGTAGCAGTGAATGAGAATTCCTGTCCTCCACATCCTTTTCTACATTTGATGTTGTCAGTGTTTCGGATTTTAGCCTTTCTCATAGGTACGTAGCAGTGTATTGTTTTAATTTGCAGGTATCATTGATTGTTACATTGGTCACTAAAGAGGATACAACCCTGTGGTTTTTGTCTTTCCATGCTTGACTAGACAGTCTGTGTTGACTATCCTTTTTAGTGTGAGTATTTTGGGGAGCTGGGTCATTTCATTAAACAAATACTTAGTAGGCAACTGTGATGTGCCTTGCACTAAGGCCTAGAATATCAAAGACATTTTAAGATGTGGACCTTGCTGCCTATGGTTTGGTAAAGGAAGACAATACAGTTGATAAGGGACTTGTGTATACTTCTTAAAGAAGCACATAAAAAAGTTATCTTCCAAAGGACACCATCAACAGAACAAAAAGGCATCCTACAGTATGGGCGAATATATTTGTAAATGACATATCCAACAAGGGGTTAACATCCAAAATACATAAAGAACTTACACACCTCAACACCCAAAAAGCAAATAACCCAATTAAATGGGCAGAAGATATGAAGAGACAGTTCTCCAAAGAAGAAATTCAGATGGTCAACAGACACATGAAAAGATGCTCCACATTGCTAATCATCAGGGAAATGCAAATTAAAACCACAATGAGATATCACCTCACACCAGTAAGGATGGCCAGCATCAAAAAAGACTAAGAGCAGCAAATGCTGGCAAGGATGTGGAGAAAGGGGAACCCTCCTACACTGCTGGTGGGAATGTAAGCTAGTTCAACCACTGTGGAAAGCAATATGGAGGTTCCTCAAAAAACTCAAAATAGAAATACCATTTGACCTGGGAATCCCACTCCTTGGAATTTACCCAAAGAATACAACTTCTCAGATTCAAAAAGACATATTGCAGCACTTTTTACAATAGCCAAGATGTGGAAGCAACCTAAGTGTCCATCAGTAGATGAATGGATAAAGAAGATGTGGTACATATACACAATGGAATATTTTTCAGCCATAAGAAGAAAACAAATCCTACCATTTGCAACAACATGGATGGAGCTAGAGGGTATTATGCTCAGTGAAATAAGCCAGGCAGAGAAAGACAAGTACCAATGATTTAACTCACCTGTGGAGTATAAGAACAAAGAAAAAACTGAAGGAACAAAACAGCAGCAGATTCACAGAACCCAAGAATGAACTAACAGTTACCAAAGGGGAGGGGTGGGGAGGGTGGGTGAGGAGGGAGGGAGAAGGGGATTGAGGGGTATTATGTTTAGTACACATGGTGTGGGGGATCACGGAAAGAACAGTGTAGCACAGAGAAGGCAATTAGTGTATCTGTGGCATCTTGCACTGATGGACAGTGACTGCATTGGGGAATGGGTGGGGACTTGATAACATGCGTAAATATAGTAACCACATTGTTTTTTCATGTGAAACGTTCGTAAGAGTGTATATCAATCATACCTTTATAAAAAATTTTTTTAAAAGTTATCTTCCCTTAGGTGCAAAGGTCAGAGGGAATATTGATATTTGAATTGAATTTGAAGAACATGTATGATTTAACTAGTGAAGAAGTAGACGGAAGAGTGGTGGAATCATGGAGATCTTTCTACACACAGGGAGTTGAACTAAGACACTAAAGCCTCTATCTGTTCAGTTGATTTGGGAGGAGCTGAGGTCTTCAAGGGGCAGGGAGGGGCAAGAGATTAAAAAGAAAACTGGAGAGGTGTCAGGGCCTCTTGTACCGTGTTGAAGTTTTTTCTTTTGATTTTAAGTACAGCGGCATGCCTTTGAAGGGTTTTAATCACGGAAGTGAGATCAGTTAAGTTTGTCAGATCACTCGCCTGTAGAGAGGGGGTGGATTTGAAAGGAGATTCTTTCAGTAATTTTTTATTGTAATTGATGAGGAAAAGTCCTGAGGGCTCCATCTAAGGCAGTGATAGTGGGTGTCGAAGGAGAAGACAGATACGAGACATTAAGGATGTACGTCCTTAGAGCCTAGTGATCTTTGTGGGTGGAGACCGAGGGGGAGGTAAGGAGGCTGAATGAGTAGTGGTGTCATTCACAAAGACGGGCGCTGTAGCGGTGGAGTGGATGATAAATGCAGTTTTGGAAATGTTGAATTGTCTTGAGTTGTTCTCTTCAACGTGTACGAGTTAAAACTCTAGAACTTGAGATAAAATTGCGCTAAACTGCTTCCTGGGAAGTTGTTTTGATCTTTTGTTTTTTTTGGTTCATCTCCATGGGAGGAGTCAACAGGTTATGACTTAGGTTCTTGAATTTTCCAGAGGAAAAGAAATCAACTTTCTTAATGGTCTCTTCTCAGAACTACACAAATACCAATTCCGTTACTCACTAAGGGGCTCAGTCCTGAATGTGGGCTGGGCTTCTTTATACAGACATCTGAAACAGTTGATGCTCAGTTTGATGATGCTATAGGGGCCTTGGTAACCCTTGATGTCTACATCTGTATTTGTGCCTCTTTCCTTGAGATGTTACTTTTGTTTTAGGGGAAAAAAGCCCTAATGTTAAAAAATCTGACAGTGTAAAAATAGAGAAACTAGAGAGGAAAAGTGTTTCATAACCACCTTTCCATGACCATTGTTTAACAAGATGGTGCACATTCCTACAGAGTCAAGTTAGCTCTCCCCTGGACCCCACAAGACAGTACACACACCAGCATGTGTATTTAGCAGAATTGCATACTGTTAGGTATACTATTCATAAAAGAATTTATGTTGCTTAATAAAAATTCTGATCAGCACCTCTAAGTCAAATCCATTCTTTTCAATAGTTGCATAGTATTTCATTTTGATAGGTCATAATTTATTTGTTAGTTTCCTGTAAATGGATATTTACCACCAATTTCAATTCTCTAAACCAGCACTTTTTCAATAGAACTTTCTGTGATGATGGAAAGGTTCTAGATGTGTTCTGTCCAATATAGTAGCCACTAGCCAAGTGCTGCTATTGAGCATTGAAATATGCCTAGTGTGCCTAAGAAACTGAATTTAAAATTTTATTCCATTTTAATAAATGTAAATAGCGACATGTGGCTAGTGGTTTCTATATTGGATAGCAGCTCTCTCCAGAGTCAAATTTGATCTTCAAGCTACATGCTTGGACTACATTACTTGGCCTTCATAAATTACGGTTTAATGATGTTTTTTTGATGTTTAAGAGTCATATAAAGTTTCTTTTGTAAACCACTTTTAAGGAAGTAGTGTTCAGTGTTGGGAGACCTTTCAAGAAGGATCTATGATAGCTTCTTGAGTTTAGTTCCAAGAAAGAGTTTCTATTTCCAGACATACCAGTATCCTTCCCTTTATCAAGTAAGTGATATCTTTCTACCTTACTGTGCTTCTCTTTTTTGTCTCTGTTGCCAGGGAACCCAAAGTTAAATTTTTGTCCGTTATAGCAGTGCTCATTTACCTCTCACTCCCCCTACCAAATTACATAGCTCTCCATTCCTTCTGAGCTTAAATATTTTATTATGTATATAGTCTGCGTATAAAGTTCTTCTCTTTTTGAAAATGGTTAAATTTTACATGAAGTTTTTGGGATCTATCCTAATACTTCACTAAAAAAAGGTTAATGCGGTATACATATTACTTCCCTCCAGCAGCTCCCCCAACCCTATCGTAGATCTAATAGGACCTTAAATATTGTCATGTGTGTGGGAATCCTATTTATCATCTCAGTAGAAATAGACATATTTAAACTCTGAAGTAGACATTCCACCTAGGGTCGTAGAAAGTTACTTAAGTACTTAAAGGTTGGCCACATTTTACTTGATCTTGAGTCCAAATTAGATTCTTTTACCCTCTTCTTTTGCTCTGCCAGTAATAATGCCCTCCTTTGGCTTTCTTTGGGAACATATGGGAAATCTTACTTTGTCTGAATTTAAAAATGTATTCTTCAGGATTTCCTAGTTCCATGTGTGGCACCCTGTAGATAAACAGTAACTTCTAAATGGTGGCAAAATATTTATTGACCTTCCTAGAATAGCACTGTTAAGATGTATAACCTTGAGAAAACAAGCACGTAGAATTTAAAAACATTTTCCTCTTCCCTTGTTTCTGCCAAGTTTCCATCCCTAGATCTTTTGGAGTACTCGGATAACCTTACTTTTTACATAGACTTCAGAATTAAGAATTGGAAAGCATACGAATACACTGAAAAATTATTAATAAGTTCCTCTGCCTGCAAGGAAGTAGGATGGAACCAGGAAACTACTAGTGTGGTGACCAGGATTACACACTAAACCATCTGTGTAACCCTTGGCAGGAATAAAATGACAAAACGGAATCTTAGTGAGCACCCATTACCAGGTGTGTGATCAAAGAGACAAATACATCCACATATGATAAAATTGGCCTCGTGCCTTTAGCACCCACAGGGAGTGTGTGTACGCACATGTGCAGACATAGCCGCCAAGGCTGTGCATTTTTAGCATAGTTAGGAAATTGGGAGAGGAAGAGGCTGTAAGTAGAAGGCTTTACCATTGCTTGCAGACATTGAAACTGCAATCTCCGGGGGTAAGTTCTAGGAAACTGAACTGGGATTTCAAGTGTAATATGATGATAACACCAAATGTGATCTGTTACAGAGGTACAAGGCCAGACTTCAGGAAAGAAGGAATTGGAGACCTTAAAAGTAACATGTTTTTCTTATTTAACTAACTGGATTTTGAAGATTAGAACCAGATTGTTTTCTTTTTCCATGAGACTTGAAGACAGAAGTTTTTTCATGCTATTTAATGTATTGTTTATAATTTTTATGAAAAGTGGACAGAAATGCAAAGCTTTTCATCCTATTTCAGATTAGAATTACTTAAGACTAAATATAATGCAGTTTTGAATACTGAAGGGGGAACTTTAAGAGATTTAATGTCTTATGAAGGAATTTCATAGTTCTGAATAAAAGTTTTGCTTTCTTAAATTGCAGTGGTTCATTTGAGAGTAATTCTGTTTCCCTTTCCTAAGTTTAGCAGGACTGTTGAGTTTTCACTAAGCTTCCATGTTCTAAATGCCGCCAAGCTCTAGGTCAAAAATCTCCAGTGAATTGTTACTTTGGTTTCCCAGAAGCTTTCTTGACATTCCCAGCTCAAAAAAGTGTTACTAGTTCTAAAAAGAAAAGTAGTGGTATGATTCTGTATGTCTGCATTTGGTGATATAAGGGAAAGGATAGTATATCTGTGGGTACAGTCTTTTCAGGTAAGTTTGCTAACATCAAATTCCATGATATCAACTCCTTTTGAAAAGAACTGAGGGTTGTCCCTGTCCCCATTCGTACCCATCTTGTCCAATTTATTTGTGTGGTATGTGTAGTGGGGAGTGGGGGAGGGGAAGAAAGGGTGGTATTTCTTGCATCTTTCTGGTCTTTCCTTCTGTAGCCCAGGGTGACTTCAACAGGAATTCATGGACTCTGGCTCCTGGAATATGGTGCCCAGTTAAACCCTTGTTGGGCCTCCTTTCCTGGAAATCATTTTATACCAAAAATTTTAAAAAGGAAAAGAACAAATACAAAAGTGTAAAGATAGGTGATAATAAATTCTATAAACACATGACTTCATAAATATTCATCATGCAAAGCCAAATGCTTAATAGAGAAACAGCTTTCAGTGTTCTTTTGGCATATATCACCTGTGCATTCTTGTCAGAAGTCAGAAATGTTTAATTGAATATAATTCTGAGGAACAGTCAGCACATTTGCACGGCACCTTACCAATCAGCTGGCCTGAACTCTTAGAAAATGTAAACATTCTGAAAGTCTGCTGTTCTAGATTAAAGGAAACCAGGGAGACATACCTAATGCAATGTGTGATCCTTAGTAGATTTTAAAAATAACAGCTTTATTGAGATAGAATTCAAAAGCCATAAAGTTAACCCTCTTAAGGTATATAATTCAGTGGTTTTTAGTATATTCAGAGTTGTGTGATGATCACCACTCTCTTTATTCCACATTTCATCACACCAAAAGGAAGCCCCATACCAGTCCCTCCCATCACATAACCCCCCCCACACCAAACCCCAAACCCTGCTTCCCCTGGCAACCACTGATCTTTCTATTCTTATGTATTTGCCTGTTCTGGCAAAAATGGAGTTAAATTATGACCTTTTGTGTCTGGCTTCTTTCACAGAGCTATGTTTTCAAGGTTTATCCATGTTGTATTAGGAATTAGTTCTTCATTTTTATTGCTAAATGACATTCCATTATATGATTATGCCACATTCTGTTAATCCATTCATCAGTTGATGTGTATTTGTGTTGTTTCCACTTGGAGCTATTATAAATAATGCTGCTGTACACATTTTGTGTGGACACGTATTTTCAGTTCCCTTGAGTGTATACTTAGGATTAGAATTGATGGATCATATGGTAACTGTATGCTAACATTTTGAAGAACTGCCAAACTGTTTCGCGCAGTGGCTGCATCATTACATTCCCACCAGCAGTATATGAGAGTTCTGATTTCTCCACCTCATTGGTACTTGTTACTTTCCATTTTTTTTTGAGCAGAGCCATCCAAGTGAGTGTGGTATGATAACCTCACTGTGGTTTTGATTTGCATTTTCCCTAATGATTCATGATTCAATGGCATTTTGGCCATTTTTATATCTTTGAAGAAATGTTTATTCAAGTACCATTTTTAGATTACTTGTCTTTTTATTGTTGAGTCCTAAGTGTTCTTTATATATTCTGGATGATACTAAACTGTTATCACATAGGTGATTTGCAAATATTTCTCCCACTCTGTGGGTTGTCTCTTCACTTTCTTTATAGTGTCCTTTGATGCACAAAAGTTTTAAATTTTGACAAGTCCAACTTAACTTTTTTTTTTCTTTTGGCTGTTTGTGCTTTTGATGTCATATCTAAGGAACTATTACCCAATCCATGGAATTTTATAATAGAAATACAAGAAGATTTACAACTATATTTTCTTCTGAGAGTTTATAGTTTTGCTCCTATATTTGGGTATTTTATCCCTTTTTAGTTCATTTATGTATATTGTGTGAGGTAGGAAAACAACTTCATTCTTTTACACGTGAGTATCTAACTGCCCCAGCACCATTTGTTGTATAGACTGTGCTTTCCCCCATTGAATTTTTTACATTCTTGCAGAAAATGAATTAACAATAAATGTAAGAGCTTACTTCTTGACTCTCAATTTTATTCTGTAATCCTGTTTTCATGCCAGTATCACACTGTCTTGATTACTGCACCTTGGTAGTAAGTCCTGAAATTGGAAATTGAGTTCCAACTTTGTTATTTTTCCAGAGTCTTGGCTCTGCTGTCTCCTGTGCACTTCCATGTGCATTGCCTCTGCCTTACTGCTAACACTATACTTTATAGCAATCTAGTTCAGATTAGTACCCAATTAATTTCAACGGTATACAAAACCTCTGCTGCTACATGGCTCCATTTCCCTGCTCTTTTATGCTTTTATTGCTTCAAATTTTATCTCTGTTATGTGTCTGTTGACAGAAATTTATAGTTACTGCATTATGGAGTTGTCTTTTACATGGTGAGAAATCACATGATGAACTTATTGGGAATCTGCACGTGATGAATTACTTTTTTCTTTGTACTTTCAAGATTCTCTGTCTTTTTATTTTCATAATTTGATAATGATGTGTCAAAGTATGGATCTCTTTGAACTTATCCTAGTTGGAGTAGATAAATGTTTTTTCCAAATTTGAGAATTTTGGGGGTATTATTTCATTGAATATTCCTTCTGCCCCTTTGTTTCTCTTCTCCTTCTGGGACTCCTGTTATGTGTGTGTTGGTTTGTGTGATGACATCCCACAGGTCTCTAAGGCTCTGTTCAGTTTTCTTTCTGTTTCTCAGACTGTATAATCTCAGTTGACTTGTCTTCAAATTTACTGATTTTTTCTTCTGTCAGTTTATATCTGCTGTTGAGCCTCTCTAGTGAGTTTTTTATTTCAATTACTGTATTTTATAACTCCAGAACTTTTTAGTTCTTTTTCATAATTTCTATCACTTTATTGACATTCTCTATTTTATGAGACATTTATTCTCATACTTTCCTTTAGTTCTTTAGACATCGTTCCTTTTTAGTTCTTTGCACATATTTATTTTTTTATTATTATTTTCTATTTATTTTATTTTGGTATCATTAATGTACACTCACATGAGCAACATTGTGGTTACTAGATTGCCCCCACTATCAAGTCCCCACCACATACCCCATTATAGTCACTGTCCATCAGCATAGTAAGATGCTGTAGAGTCACTATTTGTCTTTGCACATATTTGTAATAGCTGATTTAAAGTCTCTGTTTCATAATTTCAGTGTTGGCCTTCCTTAGAAGACAGCTTCTCCCCGCACGCCCACACCACCCCGTGTATGTGACATACTTTCCTTGTTTCTTTGTATGCCTTGTAATGTTCTTTTGATGTTTTAAATAATATAGTTTGGCAATTATGGAACTCAGATGCCCCTGGCCCCAGATTCATTATTACTGTTGCTATTTGTTTATTGACTCTACTGGACTAAGCCTGTACAATCTGATTTCTTTGTTATGTATGGCCCCCAAGTCTCTTGTTGGTTTACTTGTCCGCTAATAATTGAACAGAGATTTCCTTAAATGCCTGGAACCAGTAAGTCTCCCAGCCCTTGCAGAGTGTGCCTTGTAAATACCATCAGATCATGTCACTCCTCTCCTTGGAACCCTCCGATGGTTTCCATCTTACCCAGAGGAAAAGGTCAAGTGTTCAGTGGCCTATGAGACACGACATGATCTAGCCCGCCACCCTCTCCCTTCCTTTCCCTGTGCAGGCCGTACTGGGTTGGCCTTTCTCCTGATCCCCCAGCGTGCCAAGCAGTTCAGACATCAAGGCCTTTGCAGTTGCCAGAGATTCTCATGGTTCATTCCTCCCCCTCCAGGTCTGTGGTCAGTGGTCACCTCATTGTGGGCTTCCCTGTCCACCATCCCTCCCTTTTCCTTGTGTTCTCCATTATCCTTCCTGCTTTTTGTTTTCCCCATAGCTCTTATCACTATCTGTCATATACTATATACTATATTCCTTTCTGGAATGTGAGTTCTTTAAATGTAGAGATTCTTGTTTGTCGTATTTGCTGCTATATCTACAGTGAAGAGAAAAATGCCTGACAACTGTTTGTTGAATAAACGGCTGGTGATTTTGGCAATCTGTTCTGTTTAATAGTGAGCACTGAAATGCCAAGTGGCAGTTCTTTGTATGTGGTGGTCTTGTCCACTGGTAGTTTTCATGCTGACCCTTTAGCTAATGACTATTGAAAGGATTCGAAGATAGCAACATCTGGAAGTCTGTCTTTGGGGATCTTCCATTTTCTACAGGGAAGAATCCCCCAGTTTCTTTCTCAGACTGATTGGGGTTTAGGCTGGTGACAGTAGAAGTACAGCACCACGTACTTGGCTTCTGGCCTTCTGGGAGCTGAGAGAAGTTGCCGAGGGTCCCCTGACATGCTGTACAGGCTGCCATTTCATTGTACTGGTCACAGCTCCACAGCCCAAGCCGCTGTGCCTGGGATGCCCTCGTGTGGAGCATCCTTTGTTCACGTACGCCCAAGAATTCTCCTCTGGCCTCCTAAGGGCTGGTGGGAACTTAGCATTCACCAGGTGCATCACCTCCCCTCTGCACAGGCCTGGTTTCCCAGATACATGGAGCCTTTGAAGAATTCCCTCTCCTTTCTCCTTGTTATCCACCTCTGTAAGCACCCAACATTTACCTTCACTCCTGTATTTTCTTCTATTGTCCTTGAAGGTTAATACCTTTTTGTATTGATGTATTGTCATTTTAACTAGGCTAAATGGGAGGGAGGGAGGGGTAAACAAATATAGTACTATGCTATTATCAACTGAAATCTGTAGTTCTTAAATCAGTTTTAATTTTGTATTTAAATATTTGCTTGGGGTGTCCTGTTTCCCCATGCCCTTGAGTATAGGCACTCCATCCTATGCTTATTTGTACTCAGAGCGCCTCACATAGACTAATTATTGGTTTGATTGGCTAATAGTGAGATAATGGCATCAGCAGTCTTACATTTTTTCTCCTGGCCTTATTTTCTTATCATTTCATTTCAGTGCCTAAATTGCTATTTCAAAAACTAAATCAAAGCTGAAACCATGGCAGATAATAATTTTTCTCCTTTTTAAAATAAAGCTTTTAAAATATTGAAACCAGATTGCTCCTTTGTTGATCTGATTTTTAGGAGTGAGAGAAAAAAGCACTACTATTATTTTAATTATTTAAAATTTAAATAACTATTTAATATTACTTTAATCATCCTTGATCTGTTAACTATCCATCCAATAATCCTTAATTTTTATTTCTGCCTCAACACGACTTTGAGGTGTGGCCCAGTGATTTTTCTAAGGTAACGTGGGGGGAAGGGGTACCCTTCTCTGTCAACTCCCTAAGAATTTTAACATTCATCCTTTTTTCTCCCCACTTTCCACTTTTGTCTATTACCAGAATATATGAGAATTTAGTTTTAAAATTAAGCATATATAATGAACATCTTGAAGGCAGGTTGTCATCATAGAGGCAGGTGAACTTGGTTGGACACATGGCGTCTATCTTCACGTACTTCAGAACTGGTTCTTCTCCCCAAGTGGATCAGAGCAAGCAGATACTTGGCTGTGTTTGAGTTGAGGCCCTTCCCCTTGCGTGTTGTTAAAGATTCTTTCCTATTTTGGAGAACCAAGTATTTCCGTTTAGACTGGTTTATATGATTGTCATTAAATTTGCTAAGGGACCCACAGGATCCCTTTATAGCAGTTTGATGAATCAGTTTCCAATTCCCTACTTGAACTGACCTGTGACTTAGGAAATTCCTGTAAATTAAAAGTAGAGGTTCATTAACAGATAATAAAAGTTTAAAATGGAACAGTCTTCATCAATTTGCTGAAACAGACCTCTTTGAGGTACATAAAAATGTAGATGAACAAGCAATGATCAATTTTGGGTTTAGAATATAACAGTTTAAGGACAATACAGAAAACTCAGAAACTTTTGATGTAGTAATAACAGTATACCAGTGGTTAAAAAGGTTATTTTCTTCCAAGTTGTAAAGCCTGAAATTTAGAAAGTATTTTTTAGGGTTAGTTAAAAGTTTCACATATTTACAAGGGAAGATAATGGGATTGTACACATGCATTAACTCTATGGCCATTATAGATATGCCAGAGAACTGCGCACATGGTTCCGTCCTGCTTTACTGGGTAAGCCGACTACCGTTTTTGCGACTTAATGGTGGACCTTTGAGGAAGGCTCTGATTGTGGATACAACCTGAAGTTTAATACCAGTTAAATCAGCAATTTCAACTTTGTTATGACTGTTCTGATGTTTTTTTCTCTGAAAAGGAACTAGGGGAACATGATTAATAAAATCAACCCAGTACATTTAATTTTGTTTTTGATGGAAATATTTCCTCCTATAAAATTTAATGGCCCTGAATTTAACTGCAGAGATTATTTACAATAACCAGACCTGGCCCCTGAGAAGTAATTTAAAACAATTCTGTTAGAATTTAGATAGCTAATCAAAATGAATGTTGTAGAACATTATAAAAAAGGACTATGTGAAAGTAAGTTCACATCTGGTCTGATATTTTGATATTCCTACTCTTCACCCCCCAAGAGAAGTCAGTGAACACAGTGAAATCTTTTCATTGGCTTTGCAACCCATGTTTAGGACTGATTTAAGATTTAAAGGTGAAACTACTTTATTAGGAGGTCCTTTGATAACCAGTATTCCCCTTTGCAAAAGAGGGAAAATAAATCTTGACTTTCACCAAAAGGTACTCTTATATCCAGTAGTTCTATTGTGAGGTATTTGAGTGTTTTTATCTGAATAAGGGAAAATAAGACAATCTAAAGATACTTTTTCCAGACAGGATCCCTTAAGTCAGTTCCTTGAGCACATTAAATCCATGAATGCATTCATGTTATATATGAATAGATTCATTTATGAACTATTTGTTGAACAGATACTACTTGGCAGCCAGTGTTCTTTCTAGTACCTAGTACCTTTCAGCATGTCACACAGATGAAGCTCCTACCCTCGCAAGAGGACAATATCTTGGATCTTACATTCTTAAAGAGTGATAATAGTGTACATCTTTCCTGTATTTTCTTCTTCTGTGTTAGGCCGTGTGTGCTAGAGCTTTGCATTTTCAGATTGATTGAGCCGTGGGAAGCCAAGACCCCGGTAGCTGCAAGTGCCTAAGCTTGCTCTCCTGCAGAAGGTGCCCCAGGATTTTCCTTCTTGCTCATGTGTTCATTCCAACCTGAAGTCCCTTCACATACACTTTGTCAGTCTCCCAGACTGCCCTGTCTTCCCCATGGGCTCAGTACAATCTCAGTTCATTGCTTTATACAACTGAGTGAGTGTGCCCAGGTACACATGTGTACACGTGCCCACACTTTTCTGCTCCAGCTAGATTTTCAACTTCAAGGAGATCACAATCAGTGATCTTACATGTGCTTTATGTGTATTAGAAGTCAGTGTCAGTTATTTGTTGACTTCAAGCTACTGCCCTAAAATTGCTTAAAACCACAGCAATTTCTTTAAAAAGTATTCCACATTGAATTTTTGAAAATGGCCTGCATTCCTTGAAGGTTTGTGTTTTATGGTTAGTTAAACCACTTCATGTATCAAAACCTTTACTTCTGTGTTTAAAGATTATATAGATTATGCTAATATGAAACTTCTCTTATGCTCATTAGGAGTTTGTTTTTCATGTTCATGAGCCCCATTTCCTTTGTGTGGCGGTGGGGTGGAGGGTGGAGAATCACCCTAAAGAGGCAAAATGATACAGCTAAATTAGCATGACCATACCTAACACTTACTTTTTTTTGGTTGGAGAGGGTATTAGGTACCATTTTTTCTTTAACTCTCTTCCTCCTACCTTCCTTTCTCCAAAAAGTTTAAGCTAGATATAATAATTTCCATTA
Source organism: Manis pentadactyla (assembly GCF_030020395.1). NCBI lineage: Eukaryota > Metazoa > Chordata > Mammalia > Pholidota > Manidae > Manis > Manis pentadactyla. Next base: position 228,467,548 of record NC_080020.1, read on the forward strand.
TGATTTTTTTTCCTGTACAATTGGTTACTATCAAAATACACAGGCAGGTAGTCCCTAGAGGTTCCATTTTATCAGAGCCTAGCATTCTCTCCTCTGAAAACCTCCCATTCAGAGAGAATTTCAATACTATCTTTCCCTCTGAGTGAGCCTTGTTTCCTTTGGGACAAGCTTTGACCTCACTGGGTAAGGCATTGTGCTGGGAGAGACTTGTGTCAACAGCGAAAGAGGAAAAAAGCAATCACAATGTTTTATGGTAATAGTTGTATTATAAACTGAATTATTCATATGTTATTAGTTGGTTATAAATTCTGTTCAATCTTTTGTTTCTCAGCCTTTCATTGGGACTAACTTGTGAATCCTAGCAGTCCATTTTTTATTAGGTCTGAAGAATTCTATATACAGAATTTTTATTTTTAGTGAGTTAAATGAATCAAAGCAGACGGTACAAGATTGAGTATAATTATCAAGTAATTAGTTGAAAACCTTTGAAAAAAGGTAATTCTCATTTTAGACTTTTGTTTGTCATAAGTGGCAACCTAAAAATATATTTTGTAATTAATATGCTTTCTAAAACTGTTTTGAGTGAAAGAGGTAATGTATAATGGATGGATGTTATTATAAATACCTGAATTATTTGTTTGTATTTTGATAACTCTAATGTAAGAATATTCATTAATACCTTTGTATCCCAGACTGATTTTTTCCTTAGAAGCCTAAGTTCATCCTACTTTTATTCTCCATTATGTGCTTGATTATGCATGTTGCAGGTTTTTTTCAAAACTTCTGATAGAAGCACAGATTTTAAAATCATATTTAAGAAAATCTGGATGTAAAATAAATAACTCTTAGTTGACATCATGAGAACATATATTTGCTAACCTTGAATCCACACCGGCAGGTTTTGGGCCCTGCTCCCAAGTGGTGTTCCTTCTTAGACAACTTGACAGAAGAATTGGAAGAGAATCCAGAAAGCACAGTTTATGATGATTACAAATTTGTCACCAAGAAAGACCTTGAAAATTTAGGTAAAGAAATTATGATAAAATGTTTACAAGATTATTTTATTTCTACTTGCTGTTTTTGGGGTTTTGAACATGAGATTGGAACTGGGGGAGTCACATTTATCTGATTTTCTAGATCTTAGCTCTTTCTGCCAAATCAGGTATTAAACATATATTGCCAAGTTTGTAATATTTGCTTAGAGAAAAGTTCAGATAATTCAACTGAGTGAAGCTTTTTTGTGTCTTAAATGAAGAATGATTTTCTTTAGCATGCAAGCTACATGTAGAAAAACATATGTCAAGTACTATTTAAGTGTAATAAGGTTTTGAAAATACCTAGGAGACTGCTGGTAAATGGTTTCTGGCTCCCTTTTAGGGTTTGCTTATGAAAGACCCTGTCTAAAACTTAGAAACCACAGATTGAATCTTCAAATTGGTAGAACCTTAATAGTTACTGTAGGCTTAAAGGTCACAAATCAAGAAATGCCTCTTATTAATAGTCAACACTTACATAGGGCTTACCATGTGCCAGGCAATATTCTGATATTTTACATAAAACTCATTTAATCTTCACAACTCTATGGGGAGGGATACTGTAATGATTCCATTTTATAGATAAGAAAACTGGGGCACAGAAAGATGAAAATAATTTGCAAAGGCTTCAGTGGTAGTAAACGTGAGGGTTCAGGTTTAAACCTAGAGTCCACACTCTTCACTTAGCCATACTAAGAGCATATTTATACCAGTTGCCTAGCACTAGTTTGTGGAATAAAGAGTAGATTTTGCTAACCTTGTTCTGTTGTTGGGAAAAAGCTACATAGCAAATTATTCTGAGTGGGAAAATGTACAGGACCCATTCTTTACACGTCTGGTCAATGTGGTTGTCTTTGGAATAAAAAGATGTACAATAGCAGTTAAATATTAAAAGAAAATAGAATCATGTAATAAATAGATTGAGAGGTTCTTATACTTTGTTTTCAAGCTATATTTCATAGCGCAGTTAATCCAGGTGAATTCATTTTTTACCATTTACCATCAGAATAATTCTTAGATTTTAATGTGCTTAAAAAGAAAAGAGTTGTATTAGTCTTTTTTAAATGACTTATGAATGAGATAGGGTAAAAATAGGATCTTCCAACTGAAGTGCCTTCCTAAATATCTGGAACATAAATGTTAAATATGCTTTTGTTACACTTACCTACAGTCTTAAAGTCATTGCTATGTTGTAGGTTTTTTTAAACTACTGTGTTTAATTCACTTTGGGTGCTTGCTTTTTCAGTCTCATTTACTGTGTATGTTTTGGGTGAGGAAGGCCATTATAACAAACATTTTGTTAAGATATAATCATATTGCCCACTTTTTAGATTATGGAAATAGGTATCATATTCAACAAAATAACAGTTATACTGTTATTTGTATTTTCATGTACATGAATATCTTTTAAATGTAAATGGATACCATTTTTCAGTAGATTGCAACCATTATATATAAAACATTTAAATAATTTTTCTTAAAAGTGGATAAGGCCTATGTAACTAACTTACCTTATGTCTTAAGATTATTTTTAGTGCAGCAATAACAACATTGAATATTTTCAAGTTCTGACTTTTCCCAGCCGTGAACTTTAGCAGATCCTATAGCATGGTATTTCCCAAAACATGTTTCATGAAATAATACTTTTGTTAGAAGTGCTGGATGGACAGCACAGTGGCTAATGTCATAGGCAATGGCGGGGGACTGACATGCTTTCACATCCCACGTCCCATGTCTACCACTTCCTGTCTGTATGATTTGGCCAACTTACTTAACCTCATTATGCCTTGGTTTTTCTCATTTATAAAATGGGCATAATAATGATACCTACCCATAGGGTTGCTTGGGGAATGAATAAGATAATGCCTCAAAAGTATCAGCACAGTGTCCAAATGTGATAAATGAGTGTTAATTATTATTTTACAAGATTTCTGGCAAATAAGTTTGGGAAATACTAGGTTAAACAAAGTTCTATCAGTTTCTTTACTTACGGACTTTTTCAGCCTTTATTATCATTGCACAGTGTAAATCTACAGGAGGGGAAGGAAAGTATGAACATTTCCCAAACTTACTTGACCATAGAACCTTTTTTTTCCTCAAAAGATCTCTCAGGACTAGTGTTCTGTTGACCTAACTATGGAAAATGCTGCTGCTATCAGATTCTCTGTTTAGGATCATTTTAACTTGAAAAACGTTTTGCTTGGTTTTTATTTTATGACCTAAATGTTGGTTTTATGCATTTAATAAAGGGAACAAAAATTATTGTTGCTGTGATTGATGCATGCACAGTTGACCCTTGAACAACATAGGGTTAGGGGTACCAGCCCCCTGTCCTGTTGAAAATCTGTGTATAACTTTTGACTCCCCAAAAACTTAACTACTAATAGCCTACTGTTGACGAGAAGCCTACCAATAACATAAACAGTTGATTTACACATATTTTATATCTGTGTTAAATAGTGTATCCTTACAATAAAGTAAGCTAGAGAAAAGAAAACGTTTTTTCAAATTGTCTCAACTCTCCAAAAATGTTTCCAATATATTTATTGAAAACAGTCCCCATATAAGTGGACCCATATGGTTCAAACCCATGTTGTTCAAAGGTCAACTGTATTTTACAGTCTGATGATTAATCAGGTCAGTCATTCTAAGGAAAAGTTATATAATAAAAACATTTGTACAACTGCATAAATGCATATTGTGCATTGGACATTTAGTGATGGATGCTTCAGCCATGTTTTTTTCTTCTTAAGATTCCACTGTGAAAATGCAAAATCCTGTAGGTTTATTAACCTAACACATTCTAGGAAAGTATTTTTCTGACCAAGTCTTACAATTGTTTCTGAGATTATTCTAAATTTAATTTTTCCTTTTTGGTATTTTAATCAGCAAAAGCTGTGCTTCATGTGTGTATATTCCCTGTGGTCCAGTTTTGAAGATATATATGCTCATCATCTTTCTCTGTGTATCTGCAATTAATAAATAAAGTAATTTCTATGACATAGGCAGAGAGATTATCCTTACGTGACCACTAACACCAGTAATTCTAAATGTAATCCACCAAAGCCAGGAAAGCTGGTGAAAGCTATTGTTCAAGGCTGGGTTCCCAAACACCCATTGTCAGTGAACTTTTCATTCATCTACAATGAAGTGTGTGTATATATAATGTATATGTTAATGTGCACATGTGTGTTTACATATGTTGCTATAAATTTGTCACCTGTTCTTAGGAGAGAAAATGTCCTTTCTACATTATTGTTATGACAGAGTCCTTTGCTTTTGGAAATACAGGCGATAGCACTGTGCCTGCTCCCCACCCCTAACTGTTCCACTAGTATGAAAACTTTGCCCGTCTGTCATAGTTCATAAGGACTCTTTCTTTCATTTTTACACTTAGCATTACGTTTATAATAAGTAAGGGTGATATTGCTTGATGTGAATTAAATTTTTCTCCATAGTTATTGAAGATGAATTATTCTAATCATTAAATTTTTACTCAGAAGTGAAATCTTACTATAATCCAAGAAACACTGTTCAGTTTTAATCAAGATTTCATAATAATCTGCCCTCTTCTGATTGACTTTCCTCAGGGCTCACACATCTCATCGGCTCACCTTTTCTCCGGGCATATATGCATGGATTTTTCATGGATATAAGACTCTATCACAAGGTAAATACAAAACTACACTTTATTTTAGTGATTAATGAGCCATTTCTGCTCTACTTACTTGCATTTTCATAAAACATGCTTATGCTTTATAAGATATCTCTTCTTTGGCATAATAGTCATAGTGCATATGGAGCATTCTGTTCTTTTAACTTTTTTTCCCCATTTCGAAAAGGTGAAATTGATGGTAAATCCATTTGCTTATGAAGAATATAGGAAAGATAAGATCCGGCAGAAGATCGAAGAAACACGTGCACAGAGAGTCCAGTTAAAGGTAATCATTGTACTAACCACTGAATTTACTAGAGAAAAGTACAGAATTTTTATCACTATTCCAAAGAAACTGGCCATCCATTTCCTGATTTTTCTATTCTTAGTTTACATCTTTTACTACTATTTTGGTGTATTTTATTTGTTGTGATGGTGGGTACTCTTTAGAATTTTTTCGTTATGGACTCCATGGTATTGGTATTGTGGGAAATGATGCCAGATGGACAGACACTGCAGCCCTGTCAAGAAAATCTGGTGGGGTTTCCAGATGGGTTTTCAGTGTTTGGAGAGTCAGGGCTTTCTACCCCCTGGTTCTTATGACCTTGGGCGGTATCCCAGGCTGTCCCCTTGGATCATGGCAGATGGCCACTAGACTGTGTCAGGGTCAGATGGAAGTCAGATCGCACATTCTATTAATAGAATTTAATGTAAAAAATTGTTTATCAGGTAGAGAACTGAAAAGCAAAAACACTTAAGGTGTGATATCTGAGGCAGTGGCTGCAGGAGCTACCGCTCCACCCTGGGCAACAAAGAAGAGGCAGGGCTGGGGAACTGGGACCCAAACCTCAACGGAAGGCTGCCTGCCTGTTCTGGGGCCCTCGAGTTAGGATGAGGCCACTCCAGGGAATGTCAGAAAACTGTAAATGGGACTTGCCCGCCCTGCTGGAAGCACCTGGTGCTGCCAGCATGGAGAACTGTTGACATGTGATGCCAGCCCAACAGCAATAGGAAGGGAGGGCAGGTCCCTTCTCACCTTCTGCCTTGCAGTCTCTCTAGCAGCCTCTCTTGATTAAGATTGACCAGCACATGATGCAACCATGTCTAAGTGAACATGAGCAGAACACACACAAACACGCACACGTGTATATATATGTCTATACACATAATTTGAGTACAAGGAACATGACCATTTTCTCCGTTTTCCAGAGTATGTTTTTAAGAGCAGTGAATGTGTGTACATTGGCACAGTTGGGCTAGGGTATGAAGTACTTTTGTCTCAGCTCTTTGCAGTATCATCAAAGTTGTATTTTACTTTTCTGTGGAACATAAAGCATTAATTGGTAACAGACAAAAAAGAATGTAACTTTTTCCTGAAAGTTGCCAGACTCATATGCAGAATTCTCCTTAGAAATTTGCCATTTCAGGAGCAGAAAATAGTGCAGTTAGCATTACTAGTGGCATTTGAGGGGTTCCTTGCACCTCTAGCCAGAGGCTACCGTACCAGGCCTACTGGCTGCTGCTAATCAGGGGACTGTACCCACTGAGGCTGACCTCGGCCAAATGCAGCTTCTCCCAGCTTCCTGCTCAGCCCAACAGGGAGAGGCCAGGTGAGGGGGCCTCCCAGCAGCGGAGGTTGCTGTTTTTGTGCCATTAACCACATTATTTCCTACTTGGGGTAATGAAATGTGAAATAAGAGTTAGATATTTTCTATTTGTGAGGTTATATTCTTTACAGAACTGTTAACCTTTAAAGCCAAGATACAGGTATTTCAGTACAGCCTTTTTTTTTCCGACTAGAAATTGCCAAAAGTTAACAAAGAGCTGGCACTTAAATTAATCGAGGAAGAAGAGGAGAAGAAAAAATCTACATGGAAAAAGAAAGTTAAGGTAAGATTCTATAAGGCAGAGAAAATTTTGATAAAATTGTTTCTGTATTTTCTTAATAGTAACTTGTAAATGTCTGTTTTTTATTTTTTCTTCTTGAAAAATGCATATAGTGTTTTTCTTACTCTTTTTTTCTGCTTATAGGATAGAATATGCTCAATATGGGAAATTTGTAAAATAGATGGAAGGAAGTCACCCATTTGATTCTGACCAGAGCAAGGCAGCATTAATATTTTAGTGCAGTTCACATGGTGTGGGGGGGTCCCAGGAAAGACAGTGTAGCACAGAGAAGACAAATAGTGCCTCTGTGGCATCTTACTACACTGATGGACAGTGACTGCGGTGGAATGTGGAGGAGACTTGATAATATGGGTGAATGTAGTGACCACAGTGTTCAGTGTTTTTCATGTGAAACCTTCCTAAGAGTGTCCATCAATGATACCTTAATAAAAAAAAATTTTTTTAGTGAATTTCCTCTAGTCTTATTTCTCTTAAAATTATAAACCATAATAGCAAGATAATGTATATTAAAAATATTTATCCTAGTTCTATAAAATAACACAAATAGTTTTCCATTTTATTAAAACTTCTTTGTAAATATTTTTGATACCTGCATATTCTATCTTATGGATGTGTTACAATTTACTTAATCCTTGTCTTGTTAAATATTTACGTTGTTTATTGTTGTTCTTTGTACTAACTAGGTTTGTTTATAATCTAGAAGTAACCAGTTTTTATTTAGACTTGGCGTTATTGGGAGCATGGACTTTGACATGTAACTGCTCCCTGCCTTCATTTGCTAATGTGAAAATAGATGAAGATAGGTCATAAAGCAAATAAAACTTAGTGCTTCATTTGGCTGATATTATCAAGACAAGAGGAGATTTACTAATTTTCTCAGGTGTGTAAAAACTTCCTCATTATGTCCCCCATGCCCGCCCGCCATGCCGTTTTCCCCGTGCTCACACCAGGCAGGCAGGTGACCAAGCTCGGTGACCACTAGAACGGTAAAGATCAGCTCTCTCTTCAGAAGGTCACTGCTGATGAATTAATGGCCTGGCTTGCCACTTTGGGCCAGCTATGTCGCGCTGTTAGTAAGTTTTTGTGTCCTCATTTCTTTTTTCTCTGCTCTCTAGTTTCTGACTGGGTGAGTGAACAGGAAATAAACGAGCTCTCTGCATGTTTGTATTTGTTCCACTCTCTCGAGTGATGGCTGAGGACTACAGCTCAAGGGCCTTGTTTCTGGCCCCATGCTCAGTGTGTCGTCCGGGTGACCGCCAGCTTCCCTGGGCCATGCTTCTGTGGCCAGCAGGCCCAGAGAGAGCAACCTTGGTCGGTGATTTCTGAGGGACTCACATGTAGTGCTCCCTGCTAGTCTCTGCTTCCCCTGCCTCTCTGTGCCCTGGCATTCTGGTCTAGTACATTCTTTTAATACGTTATTTAAATCTTAATTTTTAGATGCCTTCCTTAAGTAAATACATAGGTGGCTTTTATGTTCCCAACATTGAAACAATTACTTAAACTTTTTATGTATGTTTCTATCTATGTGCTATGGCTGTGCACCTTTTTAATTGACATCAGTGTGTTAAATGTCTGTGTTTATCTTAAAGTGTATAAAAGATAAGTACTTTCTGCTCTGTTGAGTTTCTCAGAATACTCACACTGATTTTCTTGCTAGGCCTGAGGAAGATTAGGGAGGTAACTTCTCAGCTTCATAATGTCATTTTACAAGCTAAATGCAAGTGATCTTTGGATTTACAATGCCCTAAAGCTTCCATAGGAAGAGAGTGGAGCTCATTTAGGCTGCAGATATATGCATTCCTATCTGTTTCATGCTTGTGAGGCCTTATCATTACCCTTGATGTTATAGAGAGGGGTAGGACAGTTAAATTAAAATTTAATTTTAATCCTGTGCCTCGGGTGTGCAGTGTTCCAGAGCCTTTTTAAAGGCCTTTGTGATTATAAAGATGTGGGAAAGTTCCCCTTGCTTTCTCTATCCCTTCTTTTGGCAGACTTTTCTTGAGGCTGGGGCAGCTGGAGAAGGTCATAACACAGTAGTGCAGGACGGAAAAATGACCATTTTGAAAACAGGCAAAGTGGTCTTAAGTCAATGGCACAGTTATCTGTGCCTTTAAACAATTTTGTCAAAATATTAGTAGGGTCACCCTGTAAAGAAAGAATCACCCCTGCAAGCACAGGGAGGAAAAACCTTAGAAATTCATATCTTCTTTCATCAAAACAGCAGTTTCTCTCCAGCTCTTGGAAGCTGGAGTTGCTATTTTTGTAGCTATGTTACGTGAGAAAATTCTGCTAGAAAGCGGTATTTGTAAAACGTGCCCCTAATTTCCTTTTTGGTAGCTTGCTGGCCAAAATGAGGCCCTTTTATCAGAGCTTGGTTTCTTTCCAGAAATACTTAAATACAATCCTCTAAAAATCTGAGACTGCTATTAAACAAAGTTTGTAAGATTTGTTGTTTTAACAATGTTGTCTAATTAAAATGAAGATCTTCAGAACCCTTCATGAATTAAGGAAAGAATCCTTCATATTGTAAAGAATACTTGAAAGACTTGTTAAATCCATCAGCAGTTCATTAGTCTTGCCCTTGATCTAAGCTCTTGCAACCCTCAAAAGCTTTAATAGCTCTGATAACTCCTAATTTGCAAGTCAGTATGCTTCAGTTACGTCTTGCTCTGGCATCCACTGAAATTCCATGGAAGCAGACAGTGAAATAAGTTTCCAAATATTGCTTCCCCTGATAATGCTTCCCCCCATCAGTGTAATCAGATGTTTAACATTGAGTTGATGTTAGAGCGACAGTAGGAAGTGACCTACCACATCATGTCAAGATGCATTATCTAGACTTTATCCAAACTTTAAAATTTGGTGCTATTAATTCTAATTAAGAATTAATTCATTTAGTCTTTCAACAGATGTGGTTGAACTCCCACTATGCACAGGTAGCTTGGAGAGGTATGGCATCGGTGGTCCTTTTGATTGCTAAGGGTCTGAGTTTTGGTCATTCTTACCAGTGGCATTTCCTGGCTGTTGGCCTTGTCTTCCAAGTTGTCACTATTGCCTTAGTCTTAGTGAACGCACTTCTCCTGGATGGGTAAAAAAGGTAACTTCTCTAGTGATTCTAGGGCAGATCACTAGCCAAACGCTTTTAAACTACTGTAGAACATCGCTAATAACATCTCATCCTACTTTGTTTTTTTAAGACAGCTGTGAAAACTACTAGGGGAAATATTTTTACGGCTGGATCACAGAGTTTTTATTTTATAATTGTTCATCCAAAGCATACTTGCTATTAGGCAATGCAATTTATTTGTTTTACATTAAGAAAAAACTTAAGAATACTAGTAACATACTCTTTTTTAACATGTTTCTGTTATTTTAAAAATACAATTTAATAAATGCAGCAAGATGAAAAGGAAAAAATTTCCCTTGGGTTTTATTTTATTTCCTTATCTGAAAATGTATTATAGGCTAATAGCTATTCATTTCAAATATTTGGGTCTTTGGCAATATCACCTATGTTTTATTTACAGATAATTCTAAAATTTATGCAGTTTAGCCACTTCCACTCTCCAGACACCTGGTTGGTGCCTTGGCCCTAGGCCCCTAATGGTGTCCATCAGAATCCAAATGACATTCCCCTTGAACCATAGACTTAACCAGTCTTAAAGGGAACATAATTTGCTCTTCCTTGTTAATCTTTTTCATTCACTGGAATTTAAACAAAAAAATTTACAGCAGATTTAACTTCATGGCAAAATTGAGGGCAAAGTACAGGGCTTTTCCACATACCACTGCCCCAACCAGTGCACAGCCTCCCCCACAGCCGCCCACTAGGGGGTACATTTGTTGTAATTGGTGAATCTGCACCGACCTGTCATTATCACCCAGAGTCCTTTGTTTACATTAGTCTTCACTTTTGGTGGTGGTCATTCTGCGTTTAAGCAAATGTATAGTGATGTGTATCCATCATTAACATATCATACAGCACATTTTCAGTGCCCAAAAGCTCCTCTCTGCTCCGGCTGCTCCTCCCTCCCTGCTGACCCCTGGCAACTGCTGATGTTTTCACTGCCTCCGTTGTTTCACCTTTTCCACAGTGCCAAGTAGTTGGGGTTATACGTATACAGCCTTTCCAGATTGGCTTCTTTTACTTAGTAATACGCATTTAAGTTTCCTTGATGGCTTTTCATGGCTTGATAGCATATTTCTTTATAGCACTGAAATAGTATTCCAGTGTCCAAATGTACTAGTTTATTTATCCATTCCCAAACTGTAGGACATCTTGGATTCTTGGAACATAATTTCTTACACTTCATTCCACCTACGCCACTTTTTCTGATGACCTCCAGTGATGGATCCTAACTCATGATATCACCAGCTTTCTAGTCACCTAAGTTAGTGACTTGCGAGAAATTTCTAACCATGTTTTTCACTCTTCCTCCCCCCATCTCCTTCATAGCTATCCATCAACTCTTAGAAATACGACTTAGAAATATATCTCACAATAATCCTTTCCTAAAACAGTACTTATCCCCACCCCTGGATTCCCGTGCCTGATTCAGGCCTGTCTCTCTTCCGGGTTCCTAAGCGGCCTCTCGGTCTTCCTGGTGACTCGGCCTCTCCCTCCACAGTCCGTCACAGACCGAGATGCCCAGGACTCTCCGAGCAGAGCTGTCTTCGGCATCTGAAGGTCTGGAAGCATGCTTGTGTCCGCTTCCTCCTCGTCGTCCTCTTCTTCCTGAGTAGTTTCCCCTTACCTTCAGAATAAAGGTCATGGTGTTTAAAATCCTTTACAGCGTGGCCTCATCAAAAAATGCGCTTTCAAATTTTGCCGTTATTCTTGCAGCATCAGACTGCTCGCCACTCATCGGTAAGCTGGAAGTGCCTTTAAATTTCTGTCTCTTCAAACCTGTTCATCTTTTCAAGCCTTTTCCCAGATGCCACATCCCCAAGAACCCTTCTGAGAGTCTCTTGCTGGAATTACTTTTTACCTCTCTGTTCCTAGAGTGCTGTCAGCTCTGTTTCATCTCCTTCATATGGTGCCTGGTAGCATGCAGGGCTTTTTTCTTTCTTATTAGATTGGGAGCCTATTTCTTGGGATCAGGAACTAGATCTTACCTGTCTTTGTTTCTTCCTTGAACCTAAGTCTGTCTTGGAGATGATATTTAATCAGAGAAGACTTGTTCAATATCTCTTAAGTATATATTCAGTATATTAAAGGATTTTAGGTAAGGGTTTATCATGTTTTAGGTACATACAAGTTATAAACAGCCCAAGTTCCTTAATGTCTCATGTTTTACCAAATTTTTGTATAGCTCTACTATACAAGCACAACATTGAGAAGTTAGCTACTCACAACTATATTTGCTCTCAGTAGTGGAAAGCAGTCAGTAAAATAAAGTCCATTCAGTAGAGCTGGAGTCCACTGCAAACAGTTTAGCTTTTTTAGCCTATGTTAGGCTGTTTACTCTGCTTTGCAAAACCACATTAAGTAGGTTGATTCATCTGGTTTCCAAGCCTGTAGCAGGTAAGATACATAGGAAAGCCCTGAGTGTATAAGGTTGTCATTTGTTTACATGAACAGATAAGTTTACAATTCATTCTAGTAAACTTTCTTTTCAAAAATGGTACAAATAAAATGGAACTTAGTATGTCACTCCCAGGCTATCCAAATGGGTCCCAATAGTGGTTTTATTATGTCAAAAATGACAGAGTCTTCTCCTTTGGCCTTTGAGAGCAATTAAATAGTCTAGGGGGAAGAAATCAGTGAGGCTATCTGTCCTATAAGTGATGGATATGTTCTTTATGTTTCCAAATACCTCAGTTGGAGTCAGTAAACTTACACCGCCTGCTCCCCACCATGTTAATTCTTGGCTTTTATTGATATGTATATTTCCTCTCCCAATTTTGGAATATGAAGTTGAAAACTCACTAATTTTAATTTGGTATAGTGGCCAAACTTAAAAAGCCATGTTTCAAAAACATGTATTTTCTTGAAAAGTTTTTTTGCATTGAAAATGTTAATTGAAGAAAATTCTTTATAATGTATTAAGTGTAAAGTTAACCAGAAAGGCTCATTCTTAGTCCATTATGTATAATGGCCAACTAATACACATCACCTGTGAAATGCATTACTGGAATTTGTTTGGGGTTGGAGATAAAACCCAGAGGCAATTAGAAAGTTCTGGAAACTAATTCTAAAGGAATTTTATAATAAATTACACTTTATCGCAGTTCATTAATTTAGAATTGAGTGAAATGTTTTTAAGCCATCTTTCTGGTCAGGTTTTACTCAGATATTAACTTTAGATTTTTAGATTTTTCTTTTTTCTTTTTAATGATCTTTTTCAATTTTATGTTGAGGTACATACAATAAAATGAACAAATCTTAGTGTACAGCTTGCTAAATTTTGACATGTGTATACACTCATGTAACCATCGCCCAGATCAAGATATCAAACATTCTCACTAATTTCTTTTCCTTTCACCTATTTCATCCATCCCCCTGCTCCCCTCCCCTGTAGTAACCACCAGTCTGTTCTTTGTGTTTATGAGTCCATTTCAGGATTTTTTTATTTGTTCATTTGTTTTTCAGATTCCACATATAAGTGAAATCATATGGTATTAGTCTGTCTCTGACTACATTCTGTTTCTTCTAGAGCCTTCCTAACATACTCGCCGATGATCGATTTAAAGTTATGTTTGAGAACCCTGATTTCCAAGTAGATGAAGAGAGTGAAGAATTTAGGCTTTTGAATCCACTTGTTTCAAAAATTAGTGAAAAAAGGAAGAAGAAATTAAGACTCTTAGAGCAACAAGAGATTCATGAAAAGGTAACATACTCTTTATTATTTAGAATTTGCTGCTGTTTCTTTCACATAAAGTTTTCCGAGTATACTTGAGTTATAACTTGTGTGGCCATCAGCTTAGGAGTGTTTCTGCTTTAATCAGAGGCATTTTCTTTCCTATGCATGAGATGTCATGAACTCTGGTGGGCTAATGCTGTTTAGAGGAAAATAACGGGTCAGTGTTTGGTTGGGGGAAAGGGGCTGCTTCTTACTATTTTTATTTTCAGGAAGAGGAGGAAGAACCGGAAGGAAAGCCAAGTGATGCAGAAAGTTCCGAGAGTTCCGATGATGAGAAAGGCTGGGTTGAAGAGGTCAGGAAACAGCGCAGACTGCTCCAGCAGGAGGAAAGGGGGAGGCGGCAGGAACAGCGTAGGGAGGACCAGCAGACGGTCCTCCAGCCCCAGTTTTATGAGATCAAAGCCGGAGAAGAATTCAGAAGCTTCAAAGATTCTGCCACAAAGCAGAAGTTGATGAAGTGAGTAATACTGCATTCTCAGTGATGACTTGACCGTTGTCGAGTGTGCTCGTCCTTGCTGGCACGTCGCCTTGAAGATGACATTTTGATCTTTGGAGTTAATGTGAGGGAAGCACCTCAGACCTGAGGGGAAGTACACTGGTCTTTAGGGTCAATATTTTTAACAGTTTTTGTAGGGAGAGTTTACATAGAGTAAGATACAGGATCTAGCCCTATGAGTGTTGACAGCTATACTTAGAACTCTTTGATGCTGCCAAAGCCACTCTTGTCCTTGTTTTTTTTCCCGTCAGGTTCCCTAATCTACAGGTAATGTATCTTATTCTATGCCCTACAGGTCAGTAGTCTTTTATACAGTGGTAATGAAGAGGTAACAAATTCTTTGGCTCTTAACAAAAATTTATTTTTAAAAATTACAATTTCAATCATGTTTACCTCCAGCTCAGTTTACCTATTATTGAGAAGGTCACTGGGAAAATTTGCCAGATATTTTAAGCTTCTTACTAGAAAATTGAGAGATTAGGATGAGTGATAGTCTGCACTAATGAAATACATGGAAAGTAGAACAGTGATTGCCAAGGACAGGAGGAGGGGGAATGAGGATACACGAGGCTGTGTCGTGAGGGGTACAGAGTTTCAATTCAGAATGGTAACAAGTTCTGGAAATGGATAGTGGTGATCGTTGCACAAGTGTGGATGCCCACTGATTTGCCCGTTTTAAAAACAGTTAAAATAATAAGTTATATGTTACATATATTTTACCACCAGAAGAAAAAGTTCAACCTTTGGGGAAAAAATGGTATTATTTGAACAGTTTCAGTTGTCAGGTGTCTAAGGAAAAAGTTAGGTATTCAAGTCCAAACTGTGTATAAGCTCTAAGTTAGGGAGTCTCTGAGAATTTCTAGGCGAAGTATTAATAGACAAGATTTGAACATAATAGATGGTGGCAATAGATAATCTGGAAAGAAGAGCCTGGAGGTCTGGGGAGCCAGCAGGGACAGAGGAGGAAGAGATGGGCAGGATAGATGAAGTGTTAGGTCAGGGGCAGTACCAGCTTTGCACCGTATACTTCCTCAGCTCCCAGCTTCCCGATGAGGAAAATGTGGTTTTTCTGATGGAGGAAAGGGGCAAAGGCGGGGAGGGCACTCATGGACAGGCGGACTTGTTTCTGGAATGGAGATGTGCCCATTCATCATTATCTCACCAGCTCCTAGCATATATCTGGGACAACAAGTGTTAAGTGAATCTTTCAACTTAGAATCCAGCAATGGCTTGACTAATTAACAAAAGATACACATCTTTTTGGTGAGTAAAGAATCTAGTAATAGACTTGATGTCTTTTGAAGACCTAACGAGCTAACTTTTTTAAATGGCAATTTTCTTAAGATACAATTTATATAACACACAATTCACGTACTTAAAAGTGTGTAATTCATTGTTTTTTAGCATATTCACAATGTTGTGCAGCCATCACCACAGTCAATTTTAGACTTTGGTCTCCCCCAAACAACACTCCATTCATTCCCCATTGGCATTCACTCCTGCTTGCCCCACCCACCCCATCCCCAAGCCACCACTCATCTACTTTCTGTCTCTATAGCTTTGCCTATTCTGACATTTCGTATAAATAGAATCATACAATATATGACATTTTGTCTGGCTTCTTTTACCAGCATAATGTTTTAAATGTTCATGCATGCGGTAGCATGTGTCAGTTTTTATTGCCAAATGATACTCGTTTTTATTGCCAAATGATATTTCAGTGTATGGATATACCACGTTGTGTTTAACCATTTATCAGTTGGTGGGTGTTTGGGTTGTTTTCACTTTCTGGCCACTACAGATAGCACTGTGGTGAACATTTTTGCATATGTTTTTACATGAACATAAGTTTTCATTTCTCCTATGTACCTAGGAGCAGAATTGATGGTCACATGGTAATGTTGTGTTTAACCTTTTGAGAAACTGCCAAACTGTTTTTCAAAGAGGCTGCTCCATTTTACACTCTGTGTGTGTAATTTCACTTTTTATATAGCTCTTATTATGAAATATTTTATTTGGAGTCCCAGTCAGATCCTATTCAGAAACAGAGGGAAGACCACTTGTTTCTGGTATTCTGATTCTGTGGGATGTATTTCTTTGTTAGATTATCTGCTGTTTTCGCCTTGTTTTACTTACTTTATCCCTGGCTCCTGAATCAGTACCTAGGCCCAAGCAGGTACAGTGAAAGGTACTGTGAAGCTGTCCTTGTGAAAGCATGAATCTTCCATACCTTAGCTACCTGTCAGGCAATTTGGGAAGTTACCCTTTTAAGATCTCCTGAAAAAAAAAACTCATTTACTCCCAACTATTGACCAGAAAAATCTGGGAGCAGTTTCTTTTAGTGTAAACATGATTGAAGGAGGCCATGGCGTGGGGTGGGAGGCATGACTGAACTCACTTCACCTTCTTGGGCTGCGTGTGAGTTTTAGCAGGATATTAATGTAAAAACAAAAGGGATAAAAATTTAGGATTTCACGAGTAAATACTAGCTAAGTTAATGCACTACAATTAAACATTCTTATTAAGTTAAATATCACTAAGTTAAATAATTTTCTTGAGAACAGCTATGTAAATAATAATACGTATATGAGCTTAAAAGAAAAATCTTACTGCTTAAAGTAATAACCCTTTGCTATGAATAGCCTGCAGTTTGCTGGTGTTTTGGCAGAGTGCTTATTGAATTCTAGCCTTGACTTGATTATTTTGGCAAATCCTGAACTTGCAATATCTTAATATTACTTAATGAAGCATTGGACCATTATCTTTCAGAGAACTGAAGTGACGCCTTATGTTTATTCTGCGAGTTACCACAAGGCAATCAATAAAACACATCAAAATTGAGTATATTATGTTTAAATGTTCACTTGGAATTGCCCAGCTTTAAAACTATTTCCATAAAGGAAAAAGTGAATAGTAAATTCTAACGCGGTCCTCTGCTTGGCATAATAACGTGGCTTTAGATAAGTACATATGTCTGTCACACATATGTATCTGTCTTACAGTAGCTATACGTTGTTGGTGAGTTTATTCACCCACCTACCAGCCTCTCCACCCAGTCATTCAATCAAATGTTCACTGAGGGCCTAGTGTGATCAAGGTGTTGTCCTAGACCCGGGAGTGGAAAGGAAGGCACAGCTTACATACCTGTAGCTTTCATATTCTAGCCAACACTGTGTGAGCTGTTAAGGGCACATGAAAGTGCAGAAGAAAGAAAGGGGTTTAATTTTTGGAGATTTAAGGAAATCTTTGCAAGAGGTCACACTGCAACTGGTCTTTTGAATGATGAAAAGATGAGCACTGGAAGCAGGGAGGAGGGTGGCGTTCTGGACAGGGAGCAGCGTGGCTGAAGGACTGCTGTGTGGGCGCCGAGGGAGGGCCGATGCGGCCCCAGGGCATCGCATGAGTGAGGGGCACCGTGGTGGACGAGGCCCCAGCCATGTGCTAGAGAGCCTCAGAGGGTTTTTAAGCTAACATTAGTACGATCAAATCTCTTCCAAACCCATCCACCAATTGTATAAATGCTTACGTAATAAAAGCAGTAGAAAATAAAGTAATAAAATGTAGAAAATAAAAAGAAAAACATAGATATAAGAAGTCCCTATTACCCAGAAAATGTTAATGATGTATCTCAGTTTTAGAGAGAAAGTGGGCACCTGGGCTCAGCTAACAGACTATATGTCAGTCCCAGTCGGAAATGATGACAGCCTGGACCGTGGGGAGGGAAGAAGTAGACAGACATAGAGCCAACTTATCCCTAAGACTGTCTAAGAATAAGAGAAATGGGCGTACACTGCAACATTGTCTGGTTACTGATTTAATATCAAAGGAGAAAGGATTAGTCAGGGGTGATATTGAAATGTCTAGTGGTGTTGCTACCAAGATAAAGAACACAGAATGAAAAACAGGTTTCCAGCTGAAAGCATCGAGCTGGGTATTCAGCACAGCAAGTCTCCGGTGTCCAGATGTCTTGGTAATGTTCAGCAGACAAATGGAAATGTAGGAGGCGGGCAGAGATACGGTTTAAGAGATGCCAGCTTTTATTGTGTGATTGAAACCACAGTATGAAAAAGACTCCCATAAGTGTGTAGGGTGACATGAGGGCTAAGAGAGGAGCCCTTAGGAACGACAAATAATTTTACTGAGTCTGTGGTAAAAACCATACACCTCTGTTTGGAAAAACGTAAATGGATATAAAAGAATACATATAATTTAAGAGCTGTCACAGATATATTAATAGCCTAGGGCTAAGAATTCTGATTTACAGATGGGCAGTAGAAATTACTAAAGAGTTGTCAGAAAGGTTGGAGGAAAACTGGAAAGAGCCAAGCAGGTGGAGAATGTCACAGAGGGCATGGTGCAAAGGTCAGGTGGAGTGGGAAGGTCCATTGAAAAAAGGCCATTAGGAAGATTGTCTTGGTGGGATCAGTTTCTCAGGCAGACAGTCCAAGTGTCTGATTTCAGTGGATAAATGAGTGAGTGGAGATTTGAAAATATGTGAACAGTTAGTGTAGATGATTCTCCCAAGAAGTTTAGCATTAAAAGGGAAGAGTCAAAGCTGATAACCTGATAGGGGAGATTTTTTTCAGCTTGAGAGATGTGATTTTTAGGCAGAGGAATGAACTGTGGAAAGGAAACAGTAAAGAAATGAGAGAAGGGACTAAATTGACAACCAGACTTGGAAACCATCAGGAGGAAACAGGGCCAGGGGCACAGATGAAGGAGATAGCCTCAAAAAGGACAAGGACTCCATATTCAGAGACACAAGGGAAAGAAGTCGCGATGGGTGGAAGTAATTACGTTTACAGGTGAAAAGATTGGGAAGTTGGTGCTTGCTGGCCTCAGTCAGTGCTCTGGGCGCAGCAGCCTCCTCAGGTACCTGGGGCAGCCAGTCAGGGCCTGCAGGTGGTGTGATGTGAGCCCCAGGGACGTCGGTGTGTGAGCCGGGGAGGAAGAGAGTCTTAGATGACAGCTTTCTAAGTTTCGGTAGCTGAGGAGATCTCCTCTTCTGGATAATAAATACTACCTTGTGGGTAGCCTTCAGTTCAGTTTAGGAAAGCATTCTTGGATGCACCTAGGTCTTGGAAATTCAAAGATTTTTAAGGCATTCCATGTGTTTGAGGAACTCAACTTCACCAGGAAGTTTAGTGGCTCTTGGTGAGCTGCTTATCACGTCTGCAGCAGTGTCTACTTTGTGAATTCGCTAGGGCTCGTCTTCACTCCTCCGCAGTCTTCCTCACTGATGGTGAAGGAAAACTACAGGAATGCAAGCTTGCTTTAATATAAGCGTTTTTGAAATCTAATTTTGAAAGCAGTTTAATTCCAAACCTACACTTAGAAAAAATAATCTTTTATTAGTCAAGTAATATGTACTCCAGTAATATATAAGTATATTTTCATTGTAGTACTTAAAATGTAGAATAGAAGGTGACAGTCTCTGCATGCCCCCCACACTCCCTCCCTAAGGCCACTGCCGCGTGTGCCTGTTTAGAATTCCATCGCCCTGTTGATGCGCACACTCACATGTGTATGCATTGGCTTTTCTGTTGTTGACTTGAATGTGTCCTACTAGTCATAGTGCTGATTAATTTCTCTTTTCATTTAATAATAGTTTTGAAACATTTCTTTGTAAGTACATGTAGGCCTGCCTGATGGCTGCATCAATATTTCATAAGACAGATGGGCCATAAAATTAATATTAAATCCCTCAATTTGGGATGTTAGGTTGTTTCTTGTTTTCCTCTTACCTTTTTCACAGTGATAAATACATACACATGTGCAAAAATTTATTTAGAACATACTAACTACCTAGTTTTGTAATTTACTGGAACAAAAAGGGTACGTGACAGATATGCTGCCTCACCATGGAGATGTCTTTGAGCGCTGTGCCCTTTTACCAGGGTGCCTGTTTCCCCACCCTTGCAGTAAGTATGAAGATCAGGAATCTTTTTAAATTTCAACTAAGCCACTGGATGAGGTATCTGATTTCATAGTTGGATGAATTTACAGCTCCTGAGATAAGGGCTTTGAATAACATATGCAAATAGAGTTTTCAATAACCTTTGCAGTATGTATAAATGTTTGTCAGTTACTTACTTAAAGCAAAGTACTGAAAATTTTTTAATTCTTGAAATTTGCTATTTTTCTGAGGATTCCATCTCTCCATTCTTCCCTTTGGTGTAGACTATGGAGGGGTGATTCCTTTATTTTGAGTTAATGTAACTCTTGTAAATGTTATGCTAAAGCACAGCCTTTATGTGTATTAACTTCCACCCCATCTCCCTTTCCACATGAAGTGATTAAAAGCTCTCCATTGAGGAGCATTATTTTTAATTAAATAATTTTAATAATTTAGTAAAGAATTATTAGTGCATGTGTGTTTTAAAACCTCAAAGAAATAAATGATTCAGCTTTCCTAGGCTATCTAATAAATATCTAACTTGATGTTTCCCCTTAGAGTTCATGCTCATTTTTCTTTTCTCTTGTAAGATAGGCCTGCTGGTAATTCTCGTTCTCCCCTCACAGCCCTCTCCATCCTGTACTGAATAATTCCTCCTTCCGTCTCCTCATGCCCACATCTACCTTCTTAGCAGGCCCCACAGATGTGTGTGATGGGGGGTGTTGTTCATCTTGTGATGGTGAAATCGTTCCCCAGAGTTCTTACCCTTACACAGCGATTGCAGTGTATCCCAGAGCTGTGTGCCTGTGGCCTGGGTGGGAACAGAAGCCGGAGTGAGGGGTGCGCAGGGAGGGCACGGCTCCTCTGCCCAGGCTGATGCCTTGGGCAAAGCACTGAGGACGCACAGCGTGGGCTTCTGTGTTTTATTCTTCTGTTACAAGAGACACTTTTCAGGTGTCTGCTTCTTAAATCATCTCTGACTGAATTCATGCTCAAGTTACAGGCCTTGGAACTGCTGGTTAGCGTCCACATTCTGTAAGCTGACGTTCAAAGGAAGGGAAGTGGAACTTGCTTTCATGTCGGCACCTCCACACTCGGGCCCCGTCTGATCTCCTGCCACGGCTCGTTCTAAAACTCTGCTTGTCTTTCCGTGTAGCCTAGACAGAACAAGTTCTTACAAGTGTACACGGAAAGTACATTGAGGGAAAACCAGAATTTATATACCCTCTCATGGAGGAAATAAGGTCATTCTTAAAAGAGTAGTAATTTCCCACAATTTACTTGAAAAGTCTTTTTCTTCCCAAATTAGTGTTTTCTGTGTACAACTTGTCTCAGTGGCTCCATAGTTACTCAGAAGTCCTGTTAACTTGAGAACCTTAGAGTTTATAGCTGTAAAAAGAAAGAACAAAAATGAAATGGACAGGTTGAGGAATTTGCTTAGGCTAACATAATTTGAATGCGTGCTGGAGTCAGTTTACACTCCACTTTTGAATTCTTGTTAAAAAAAAAAAGCTCAACGAAATCTAAGTTTCATTCAGTTTGTCATGTGGAAGCTTGTCATTTAGAATACTTAATGGACATATTTCCTGAATAAAACTTTATAAATCAAGTATGGTCTGACACATGCCTGGCAACCAGAAATGCTTAAATTGGAATCCTGGTTTCAGACTTGAATCCTTACGTGGCCTGGGGCAAGTCATTTAACATCTTACCTCCCTTTTTGCCATCTATAAAGGATAAATACTCCTGTCTCAGGGATGTTGAAAGGATTAATTAGTTCGTCTGTAAAGAACTTTGAAGATGAAAAGTACTTTAAAAGTGCTTCTTAATAACATTATTGCTTAGAAAAGAGTGCCACTTTTATGCTAACCACTTTATGTCTCAAATTATATAAAGAAGGTATGTTTAGTACATTACTAATAGTCATAAACTAGAGATAAATCTCTTACGGTGTGAACATCAAACATCAGCTTCAGAATTTCAAAGGAGCATCACTTTGTCTTAGGGGTCATTTAGGAGCTGTGTTCTACTCAGTAATTAGTCACAAAGAGCATGTTTCAGGAAAAGACCCTTTCACACAATTCAGCCTTTTTTTATTCAGTCAGGGTTTTTAATGTTAACTTTCAAGGGGTTCATTTGTGGTATAAGGAGAGTTGGAGAGGGAAGTGTATTTACTTTTTTTGAGGTGGGAACAAAGTGAAAGAGCTATATTTTTTCTGTTTTCCTCCCCTCTCTTCTCTCCCAGTTTCATCACGGGGCCATGAGGGTATTGCTTCAGCCATTTCTCAAAGGGTTAGAGCTAAATGTTAAAACTTACTGAAAGTCTCTTTAGGCTTAATCCAGTTTTTCTTCCCCTCTAAACCACATTAAGGAAAAGGGCCAACGTTCTGATTTTAGAATAAAACATTATTATAACAACATCCAAAGTGTTATGTAACTGGTACAAAATTCAAGTTTAATTTAACATCTTGGTTGTAAAGCCACGGCAGGGTGGTGTTAATTATGCAGATGACAGTGAACACAGGGCACAGCAAACCACAACAGGGACAAAGATGGTATTAAGAGACCCTAGAAAAGTTAAGAAAACATGATCAAGAAATGAAATGAGATTTACATTTGAGGTAAAGTATCTCAGAAAGAATAATGCAAGTAAGAAATTGAAAGACACAGCAGTGAATTGGGGTGAATCAGATAGAATTTACCCTCAGAGTAACTGCTTTTGTTTCTATTTGTGTGATCAGATAGATTCATGTTTTAAACTCTGCATACTGTGGATGATGAGTATAGTCCGATGAGCTAAGACCAAATGAAAGAAAATCAGAACTCGCAAAGCATCTTGTCCTTGGCTTGACCTGGAGAACTTAATTTGTGTTCACTTCTTCTGTGTAGAAGGTGACTGGATTGCCGAAATGCCCTCATACCTAACTGGAGCATGGTTTAAATATAAAATGCTTCAGAAACCTAAGTGTCACAGACCATTACAGTAAATTACAGGCTTCAGAAATACGATTTAGTAAGATAAATAGCAACCATTGAAATATTTGGAACCACCACTTAAAATATTAGCGAGTGTTTTTGGCAGCCACTGTTCTGTGTATGTATTATCATACTTAATATGAGTAATGACTGAGGGCCCCTAATTCTTTCCACTGATGGTGTTAAATGAAGACCATTTTCTGTCTTTACCACACATGTAAAAGATTTTGCATCATGTGATCAATCCCAATTAAAACTTTTTTCAAATGGTAAATCAAAATGTAATGCTAATTAATGTGCCATCCTCCTATTTCCTACAGTAAAACCCTTGAAGATCGTTTGAAACTTGAAGCAAAAAATGGGACATTGAGTGTATCAGACACCATGGTTGGCAGCAAACAATTGACTTTCACATTAAAGAGGGTAAGTTGTTTTCCTAATGTTATTTTTAATTTGCAAAAGAAAAATAGGATTCCAGTGGTGCTGTAGATGTGTCCGGACGCAAAACTGCCTTCCCAAGCTTTCCCCCTAGTGGGGAAGCTGTGTTTCTGTTCTGGCATTTTCCTTAGAGCCAGAGCCCCTCCTAGAACACGCTGCTTGACTGAGGCATAGCTGAGCGTGTTTTGGTGTCCGAGGGAGGCGGGCCTCAGTGACCAGAGAGCAGTGAGGAGCTGGCAGTATGGTTTCTGGGTCACCAGGCCACATGAGCTGCACTTCCAAAGTGCTGACCACCTAAGGCTAGGAAAGAACGCTTATAGCTTTTATGGACTTCAGAGAAGACCAGCATCGGTGAGTTCTGATACCTTCGTGACAGTAGTGTACCACTTACCCAGGACACTATACTTGCAGATGGCAAATTACTCCATCAGTGGTAGGTCCTATTCTAAACTGGTTTATAGGAGTTGTTTCTTTAGCCAGCTATAAAAATGCCTGGTACAAATTAAAGGAGGAATAAACTGCTGAAATATTTGCTGTTAAGTGATGAGTGAAACTACATGGTTCTCTTTTTCAAAAAATGTTTTTCTCATTTAGTTGATCTTAATCTATATGGACACCAAGTGGGAAAGAATGGCAAAGACTCTGCCTCTGATTCTTTTTTTAAATTGGGATATAATTCACTTACCATAAAATTTACCTCTTTAGAGTATACAAGTCAGGGTTTTTAACATATTTGCTAAGGTTTGTAATCATCAGCCCTGTCTAATCCCAGAATATCCTCATCACCCCAAAAAGAGCCCCATAACCTGTAGCAGTCACCCTAAATTCCCATCCCCAGCCCCTGGCAACGACTAGCCTCCTTTCTGTCTCTGTGGATTTGCCTGTTCTATATGCTTCATATAAATGGAATCAGACAATATGTTTTCTTTTATTACTGGCTTCTATCATTTAGCATGTTCTCAAGGTTAACCCATGTTGTGGTGTGTATCAGAACTTGGTTTCTTTTTTATGACTGCATAATATTTCATTGTGTGGGTAATACCACATTTTGCTTACCTACTATCCATGTGTTGATTGAAATTTGGGTTGTTTCACCTTTTTGTCAGGGGGTAGGGGACTGTGCTAAGTTATGCTGTTATAAAATTCATGCAGATGTTTTTGCATTGACATATGCTTTCATTTCTCTTGGGTATATACGTACAAGTAGAATTACTCAGTCATATAGCAACTGTTTAACCTTTGAGGAACTGCAAGCCTGTTTCCCAAAACAGCTGAACCATTTCACATTCCCACCAGGAGTACACACAGGTTCCATTTCTCCACATCTTCACCACTACTTGTTATTGTCCATCTTTTTCATTATGGCCATCCTATTGGGTGTGAAGTGGTACCTCATGGATTTGGTTTGTATTTCCATGATGACTAATGATGTGGAGCATCTTTTCATGTGCTTATTGGCCATTTATATTTTTTCTTTGGAGAAATATCTGTTCATATCCTCTGCCCATGCACCTCTGAGTCTTTGACTGTTCTCTCTGATGTCATCCAGGAGGTTTGCCAGATGAGAGCTTTTTATTCTCTGTGTAAGAAGCCTTCCATTAAATCTTTCTCCATTCAGAGCAAATCTGTACTCTTGCATTCTCATGTCAGTAAGCAAGCCCAAACCAGATGCCTGTCAGAAGTTATTCATCATGCCTATTCCTAGCTTGTTATAAATTCTCTGTGTACCTTCAACCATTTCCTGCCTCCCTCAAATAAAGGTTCCAGGTGTAAGGCAGGAGTAGTGTCACCAAGGCAGAGTGGCCGTTCCAGTGGTTTACCAGGCGCCCCAGCTGCTGGACGGCTCCTTGTGCTATGAGAGCGAGCTTCTGTTGGCATTAGGGTGCGAGCACATGCCTTTTCCCACCTTTTTTTAATTAGAAGTTACTGAGTTGAATATCAGTTTATAATCTGTGATAAAATGAAAATAAGATGACTCTGAAATTACTTATTTTTGCTAAAACTAAAGAAGCACTAAGAAATACTTGAAATGGCCTCATGGTTGGTCAAGCAGAGGCTTTGAAACTTTCTGGGAATACATCAATTAATGTTTGACTTACGCCTGTTATGTCATTTGACTAACAACATTTTCACTATTAAATCTGTGTTATTTGAGAATGTTTAGGGATTTGTGTATTTATAGAAATCTCTTTTTGTGTTAGGTGTGTGATAAATAATGTTAAGTAAAAACTTTAGTTTTCCCAGTATTTTTATTCATACTTCTAAAATGTAAATAATATTTTAGAGGGAAGTCTGTGCTTTAATATTATTTAAAATTGTATTGTGCAAAATGGATTTGATCTCCAAATCCACTTCTAAAATTCCGTATAATCCAGTCCCTCCTCAGCTCTTCGCCCAGGCTGCTGCTGGTACGGGCGTGTGGGTCTGTGCTTGTGATGCTTCTCTGACAGGAGCAAAAGGGGGAAGGGCAGGAAAGCGTGGACACGAGCTACTTGGCTCGTAAGCGCCTTGTAGAGTGAGGCTAAGGAGAGTCGTTTTCTGGATGGGTTTGTCTGCAGGGTGGTCCCTGCTACAAGCTCCTCTGTAGGCTCCTGTCTTTGTGGGGAAGGTTTGGCAGCATCTTCCCCAGATGCGCTTCCGGAGATGCAGAGGTACTCGCAGGAGACTGCTTCGCCATCGACGCATAAGGAAATGCCTGCAAGTGATGTCTGTAGTGAAGGCGCACAAAACACATAACTTAGAAGCTCTAGCACACCCTGTAGATCTTTATTTAGTACATCGTTACAAATCACTTGAACAAGAAACTTTTTTTAGAACTATTTTTTTTTTTTTGAAAGCCACTATGCCATTTTATAACCTCTCCATCTTATAAAATCTCTGCATCTATAACGTAAGTAGGACCCATTGCATAAGTTTCTCGGGTGGTTAAGTGAGATAATGTACAAAGAAAAGTCAACATGGTACCTGAAAATCATAAGCACTCAGTGAATGACAGTTATTACAAGAACTTAAGTAGGTAATGAAGATGATTTTCCAAGAAAAATAGCTTTTATTTGCTTGTTCACTCAAGAAATCTTAATTGAGCTTCTTTTTTACCAGCTTGATGGAGGTATAATCAATATGTAAAAACTGTGCATAGTTAAGGTATATAATTTGATGATATGGACATGTATATACACTCATGCAACCATCACCACAGTCAAGATGTTAGACATATTCATTACTTCCAAAGAGACCTTGAATCCCTTTTGTGGGTGTGTGTGGTCAGAACACTAAACATTTAACGTGAGTATCATTAACCACAGACATTATGCAGAGCTTCTGCCGTGCACCTGTTCTGAACGCTGTGGTTACAGTATGAACAAAAGACAAAGACGCTTCTCTTTGACCCTTTAGTGTAGGGAGTTGACATGTAACAAATCAGACTAGTAGTCAGCTGGTAGTGAAATAGAGATCATTAAGGCAGGAAAAGGGTGGTATGGAGTACAAAGAAGGTCATGAAAATTCTCTCTGAGAGGGTGACATTTGATCCACATGAAGGAGGGGAGCGAGCCATAAGACTATCTTGGAGAAGAGTGGGCCAGGCATGGAAAGCACCAAATTCCAAGTTCTTGAAACAAGCATAGAACTATTTTTTAACATAAGAAACAAAATATTAACCAGTGTTTGTGAATTTCACAAGGCTCTTGATGATAGCATCATTCAGTCTGCTGGGGAGGGTGCCATTGCCCTCAGCTTTTCTGAGTTTTCTATTAATACATTT
This sequence comes from Manis pentadactyla, assembly GCF_030020395.1. Taxonomy (NCBI): domain Eukaryota; kingdom Metazoa; phylum Chordata; class Mammalia; order Pholidota; family Manidae; genus Manis; species Manis pentadactyla. The sequence continues at coordinate 228,494,577 of NC_080020.1, forward strand.
GTATCAAGTGTCTGCTCCGTGCCATGTGCTGTGGACACACGGAACAAGACAGACATGGTCCTTGCCGTCGTAATTGTCTGCCTTACATCATTGTAATGACTGTGGGTGCTCCAGGGGAGGGCGGGGTCTGCCCGAGGCGGAGGAGCTGGGGCAGTAAGTGATGTTCAGGCGGGTCTTCGGGTCGAGTAGGGCCCCTGCACAGGTACTATGTGCGCAGGGTTCTTCGTTGAGGAGGGAGAGAGCCCGTGTGTAAAATAAGTGGCCAAGGGAGAGTGATTCAGACGGAATGGCAAGTCCTGTGGGAACTGATTGTGTTAAATTTTAACCTAATCCTGAGACCTGTGGGACGTTGTTGAAAAGATTTAGTTAGCAGAAGACTGACATAACTTTTTATTTTTAAAAACTCGCTGTGGCTATTGCATGAGGAGTGGACCGAGGGGCGCAGAGAACAGTAACCCCAGCTCTCTGGGCCAGGTGCCAGCCAGGGCATGTACTCAGGAGGGCAGCATTTATTTTGAGAAAGCACTTGAAGAAATGGTAATAATCAGAAAAAGAACCTAAAGAATTATACAGAATCCCAGCTTAAGAGCTTCCTCAAATGGAGGAAATTCATCTGGTTTTGGTCTTACAAATTGCTTTTCTTTCCAGCTATTCCCTCACCTCCCAGCTCTTTAATTTTTAAATTGAATGATACCAGCTAGAGGTGAATATGGAAACGTTTCTTCAAGAGCAAAATACAAATGAATATGAAGTGCATAGGAAAACATAAATCATAGTCAAGCAGGCTCCCCAGGTCTTTGTATAGCAACGTTTTTCAATTTTCAAACCCGAACCCTGTCAGCTCACCTTCTGTGCAGGGCTGCCTCCTGCTAAGCATATTTTTTTGAGCTTTGCATTCAGGAGTTTGTATTATCAAAACCATCGAGTGTGTTTTTAAAACTACACAGGTCTTACCTTCGTGGTGGATTCTGTAGTAATACTCCTCTGAGAATTTCTGCTAGAAGCAGTGGGCCTGTTTGGGGAGGGGAGACGGTCCCGCTCTCGTCCTGCCGATGAGCGTGGGGCCTTTGCAGCAGTGGCCTGCTCACTCCCTGCTCCTCCGGCCGTGACCTTGTGGCTTCTCTGCCAAGCCTCTCTCCAGTGCTTAACGGTACACATCTCTGGCTATCGGGGGGAGTTTGATTTTCTGGAAATAGCCAAAAATTCTTTGGAACCAGTTCTGGTGAACGAATGTTTAATCATCAGTGGATAATTATATACTTTTAGTACATAAAAGTATTTTTTTGTTTTGTTTTCAAGACAGTATGAATAAATTAATGGTCTGGCTTACAAACAAAAGACAGTCGTACAAGAGAAATCATGGGCGTTTTGAAGCAACAACATCTTCCCAACTTGGTGCTTTGCAGGAAGGGGAGCAAAATCCTCTTAAACCATCCTGGCAGTGCTGTATGCTGACAGAGAAGCTGGTCTCATGCTTTGTAGCTCAGACTGGTCTGTCAGGGCACTTCTCTTACCAGGAGGTTAGGATTTCTGGTTTTACAGGGACTGTGAAAGTTGGCCCTGTCCTGCTGTCCGTGCTGGAGCAGCCGTGTAGGACCAGAGTCCAGTAGCCAGAGTGCTGCCATGGCCTCTGAGGCCCTTCTCTGAGGGCTGTGCTGGGTGGTTGTGCTGTGGTGTTCTCATGGTTATAAAAAAAACCATGTTGGCTGTTAGAATGGCCACCATCCAAAAGACAAATAACAAATGTTGGCGAGTATGCAGAGAAAGGGGAACCCTCCTACACTGTTGGTGGCAATGTAAATTGTTGCAACCACTGTGTATGGCGGTTCTACAAAAACTAAAAATAGAAATGTCATTTGATCCAGTGATCCCACTTCTAGGAATTACCTGAAGAAAAGAAAATTCCTGATTCGAAAAGATAAATGCATCCCTATGTTTATTGCCGCACTGTTTGCAATAGCCAAGATATGGAAGCAATCTAAGTGTCCATCAGTAGATGAATGGATAAAGAAGAGGTGGTACATGTACACAATGGAATATTATTCAGCCCTTAAAAGAAAATAAATTCTGCCATTTGCAACAATATGGATGGATCCACAGTGTATTTGCTCAGTGAAATAAGCCAGGCAGAGAAAGACAAATCCCATGTGACTTCACTTATTTGTGAAATATAAAAACAAAGGAAAACAGAAGGAACAAAACAGCAGTAGGCTCATAGACACTGAGAAGTGATTAGTGGGGTTACCAGGGGGGAGGGGGACAAAGGGCACAATAATTCACAATCAGCGGGGGCAGTAGTACAGCATGGAGAATATAGTCAGTGATTCTCTAACATCTCTCTGCATTGATAGATAGTAACCACAGTAGAGGGCTGTGAGGATTTGATAATGTGGACAACTGTTGAACCACTGTGTTGTACCTTTGAAGCCAACATGATTGTATGTAAATGACACTTAAATTTTAAAAAAAGACTGATAAGATCTTATCATAAAGTAACAGATTCAAAGAAAATCTGAAAATAGAAGAATTCTATATATAATTTCAGGAATTGGCAGCTTTTTAAAAATGGTATGTCAACTCCATATGTACCATTTAACTGTGAGTATTATTGTGTTAGAGGAAAAAAAAGGCGTGTTGGGATTTTTCTTGCTCTTTCCCTCTCCTTGTTTAATTTTCTCCTTTAGTCTGAGCAGCAGAAGAAGCAACAGGAAGCTGAGAAACTGCACCGACAGGAGCGGAAAACACTCCGCCGTTCAGCCAGTCACCTGAAGTCAAGGCACCGGAGAGGACGGCCGTTCCGCTGAGATGGGAAACAGTCCTGCGTGTGATTCGGAAGGAGCACGTCTCCCCCATGGGGACCATCGTTGTACAGGAAACACAGATGGGGGAGTGCACGTTTTAAAAGTTTCATGTAAATTCTTGATGTATCTGCAAAGGTAAAGATCTAGCAGCCTGTCCCTGTGCCATCTGGGTCAGCCTTTGAAACCAGGCCCCACACCGGTCTGCGCATCATCCCCAGGACACTTTCTATAAGTTGTTCTCCCCATAAACATTGTCCTTTCCCCCCTGATTTAACCAAGTAAATCAGGTTGTTGTTTTTTTTGATTTTGTGAAAAGTGTACCATGAAATGAGAGATTGTCCTGTGCTGAAAATGAACATCAGTCATTTTATAAGAGCTTTTTTCTTGGACTGCCTGCTGCCATTCACAGTTAAACCACCTAGAAATAATACCATTCCTGTTTACCTAATGTGTAAGTGTTGGTCGTGTCTATACTTTTATGTTGTTTCTTGTTTATAAGAAGCATAAGATTTTATGGGATTTTAAAATATATATTTTTTTATGCCAAGGGAATATAATTTAATGGTAATAACCTCAGACAAGAAATGGAAGCTACTGGTTATTCTTTTAACTTGGCACAAGATTAAATACAGATTTTTTTTTCTCTTTCTTAAGTGCAATTAGAGATAAACTGGCTGGAGAAAACATTTATAAAAATAAATGTTTTTATTTGAACAGCTATTTGAGAAAGATCATACCTTGAGTTAACTTGAAAATTAAATTTGGTTTCCTTAGTTTTTGGATATTCAGGAAATTTGGAGGTGCATTTCTTTATGTACAACTGGAATATAAGTCTTCAGGCTGTAAATGATAGACTCTGACTTGAAATGCTGTAAGCAAAAAGGCGGGATGCACTAATTGACATAATCAGGCTGTCCTAGTGTAACCGGCCTCAGGGACGCCCGGATCCAGGGCTCCAGATTGAGCCCGGTCGCTCCCTCTCCTTCTTCCTCCGGTTTCAGCATTGTTCCTCCTCAGGCCTCCCCTGCTCTCTTTCCTTGACCCCTTTCCCTCCCCGTCATCTCTGCAGCTTCTGCGCAGACTGACTTGTTCTCCCCAGGACAGTGCGGGCCATAGGTCCCCTTCTGTGGTCTGCAAGGTGGGGCCCGTTTCCATAAGAGAGCACGTCTGTGTGCGTGTGTGTGTGTGGTGTTCGGGTGTACGGTGCGGATGACGTGTGTGTGCGCAGGCACGGTCGCCAGGAAGAGACTCTTGTCACCTGGGCAGCCAGCCCTATTTGTGTTGAGGTGCCAGAGGCCCTCCACCTGTTTCAGTCCCTGGTGCCGGCTGCTCTGCTTTTCCAGCTTCTTGTGCCCTAAAACTCCTGCTCATGAGCTGCCTCTTCCCAAAGCAAGGGGCTGCAGCTTTCCCGTGGCTTCTGCTCCTCGGCTTCCCACACTGCTTCCTTAGAGATGAGACTTGCAAAAGGACACTGGTGGCTGGGGTTTTTCCCCAGGGGTTGAGCGCTTTTGCCGCAGACCCACTTCCTGGAGTCATGCTCCCACACCTACACCTGGCCTTCCCCGGCCTCTCTTGTCCTCCCTCCTCTCTGGGGACCTCCCTGTGTGGGGGGAGCCAGCGTGCCGTGGCGGAAAGTCCCAGAAGCAGTGCTGTGTGCTAGCAGAGGGCGTGCATTTCCCTGGGAAACAAGGACTCTGAGCCGGGGCGCTGGCGTCTCCCAGGTGGAGCAGGGCAGTGGCTCTGTTCCAGGCCCAAGGCGCTGGCGGCAGAGCCAGCCTGGCCAGGGTTGGATCCCAACCCTCTTGCTTGTCAGTTCTGTATCCTGGCTATTTATTTAACCTCTTTGAGTCTCATTTCTGCCTTTAAAACGAGCCTAATGCTTCATTTTCATGAGAATCGGAGGAGATGCTTTATTAGGGAGCATCGATCAGTGTGAGGCCCACGAGCACTAATGCAGCTCATCTGCCCCAGCCGCCCTGCCCTCGCCCCTGCGCGCCACTCAGACTCAGCATGCCCTTTAACCCCGAGGCTGCTCCAGAGCATAGATGCCCCTCAGCTTTTGTTCTGGGGGATTCCTGAAAGGGCGGCTGGAGGGCCTGGGCAGAATCTGGTGGAAGTCGTGGACATTCAAGAAACCCTTGCTGAATACACAGTTACATGAACCCTTCCTCCAGGCACCACTGTCCCCTTACTGATCCTTACAACAGCCCCTCCTCTTCAGGGCGCAGATTCTTGAGGCCCCTGCTGCAGCCCTCACATTTCATTGACATCTCCTGTTTTAAAAATATTACACAAGTTTCATACTTGTAATTTTTCTGTGTTGTGATAGATTGCTTAGCTCTTACTTGGCCGTATTTCTCCTGGGTCTTCACCAGGAAAATGTGGGCAGAGTGTTTGCGAGCCTGGCGCAGCCAGCAGACCAGACCTCCCCACGGGGCTGCCTGAATGTCCCTGTGGCACGGTGGCTGACTTCCCCGGGCGGGGGTCCAGGAGAGTACGAGAGACCAAGGTGGGAGCCACAGTGCTTTTACCCCCCAGTATCAGAGGGTGCACATCATCACTTCGCCTTTCTTTGATTTGTTTGAAGTAACTCTACGACTCATGCTTCAACAGGAGACTAATTAGGTGCCATCTTTTAAGTGGAGGGAGTATCAAGTATGGGCCAATAAAATACAGGCCATCCAGTTAAATCTGAATTTCAGAAAAACAAGTAACTTTTTAGTATAGGTATGTCCCAAATATTGCCTGAGGCATACTTATATTTTAAAAATTACTTGTTTACTGAAAAATCCAAATGTAATGGATGACCTGCGTTTTTATTTGCTAGATTTGGCAACTCTAGAAAGAATTTGTAGACATATCTTTGAATCACCGAAGTGGGAATGGGATGTAGTGTACAGGTAGAGGCGCTGACCTTACGCAGACCAACAGGCAGACGGCACCGAGCGTGAAGGCAGGTAACAGGCGAGCTCAGGTCAGTAGGTGACAGTAGGTAGGTTGGGGGAAGGGAGCAGGTAGATACTCCTTGTCCTTGAACGCCTCTCCACCCCTGCGACCATCTTTGAGAAACAACGATTGCTTCCTCAGAGTAACGCAGCACAGGACATAGAGTTGAGAAGCCTGGATTCTGCTTGTTCTTTTCCTTTGGTTTTACTGCCTCTCTGGGTTTCCAGAATTCTACCTCAGTGGTTTTCAAACGTTTTTTTACTTTGTCCCAGTAAGAAAGACATCTGACGTTACAGCCCAGAACACATGTATTATATCCAAAGCGTTACAAGCTGCACCTTGCAGCACATAAAGCACACTGGTATTTTTCTGTTCTGCCCTATTCCAGTGCCTCGCTGCCCCCCGCCAACTCCCAAACCCATTAAATTGATTTCACGACCCACTAGTGATGGACCCATCCCCACTGCTTACCTACTCCCCAGATTGTATTCTTGCACCTGGGAGCATGTTGGCATGCCCACTGAAACATGTTCCCCACACGTGTAATTGTTGCCATGACTTGTAATGGTGATAAATCGTGTAGTGAGACATTTTGCTGGAGCTTCCATGAGAATTTTTTTTTGAGCACACAAGGTGAGTATTTTTTTCCTAAAGTTCTATCTTCAGCATAAACTAAATGCAAAATAGATTTTATGCAACAGCTTTAATGGTTTCATAAGAAAATTTAGAAGATTTTGTGGTTCTTAGGTAAGCTCTCAATGCATTAAAAATCTAGAAATTTGATTTGGTTTTGGTTTTAAAATTATTTTCAAACCTTGCTTTACCTGTGTGGCCATGAAATTGAAGTAAAATACTCGAGTTCGTGCTGTCGTAATTTTTAGGCAAATAGAGATGATGGCAGTTACATAACCATTTTCCTGTTCATAGAAGACCAGTCTCCGTATTTCATATCTAATAGAAATCTCCCTTTAGCATTTCAGAATGCTAGAGATAATACATTTTAGTACAAGATAAGTCCAAAGTAAATCGATGTGTTAGCTCTTAGAGTGACTGAACTCTACTCAAAACTTTGAAAAAGGATAGCAAAAGAAAGTGATTTTTACAGTATATGTAAATAAATATAATTAAGTAAATACTTGGTTATTTCTTTCACGTCCTTAAAAAGTTCCTATATCCAAGATCGTATAATTTTTTTTTCTTCTCCTTTGGAAAATATGGAATTGCCTTGTATCCAGAGTTTCCTCATATTTAGACATTATATAACTGACCTCCAAGAATGCAGGGGATTAGGGAAGCTGACCCTCTGAGCAAAAGTTCCCATATAACTTCTGACTCCCTCAAAACTTAACTACTAATAGCCTACTGTTGAGTAGAAACCTTACTGATAACTATTGATTAACACATATTTTGTATATTACATGTATTATAATACTGTATTCTTACAGTAAAGTAAGCTAGAGACAAAATGTTTTTGCTAATTGTCTCAGCTCTCCAAAAAATTTTCCAGTATGTTTATTGAAAAAAATTGATATTTAGGTGGACCTGTGCAGTTCAAATCCACGTTCAAGGGTCACCTGTAGTAGCTTGATTTAGGATACTATACACCACTTTGAACATACAGGGAAAATTCCAGTCCTAGTAATTTGATTCTTAAAATTCATTTTTTCACCCATATGTAAATTTTCCAAAATTAATTAGTGTAATACAAAAGTCTTAACAGTTACTTTTGAAAGAGCTGTTTTAGAAATTAGGGTGCTGCCTCCCACTCCAAACATGTAAGCCTCATCATAAATGAGCACATTCGTGATGGAAATTTATTAGGAAATGTTCCGTCCTTGCCCTTCAAGATAGGATGGCCTGGAGCCGAGCGTTGGGAGGGACAGGCTCCCCGGCCTTTGTGTGGCGTCCAGCTGCGCCGCTCCCCTGCAGGGAAGTGGAAGCCGCCCCTTCGCTCCCGGTCTTCCTGCCTAGTGAGAGTCCCACACATTTTAATTGGGAAGGAAGTTGTTCTCTGACGGTGGTGGCTTCCAGACTCTTGACTATTTTGTAAACGCAGATGGGACTTCAAAGTTGTCAGGCCGAACGCTTTCCTGTCAGTGGGAGGGAAGCCAGCTGTGTTTTCCTGGTAGCCTTGGCTTCTTTCAGATTCAGGACAGAACTCTGACTCTTGGACTCTCAGGATTTGAAGGATCTTCAAGTTTGGTTAGTGAGACACTTGCCTGCTTGGATGTCCTCAGTCATATCCCAGTTCCGTCCAGTTGCTGTGCACACCCAGGGACAAGAGGCGCCTCCTGTTGCAGATGCTCCGACTGTGTGTTAAAATCTGCAGTGCTGAAACCTCTCCCCCTCCCACCCCTGCCAGCCATCCCTCCCAGGTTTCCCACAGCAGCCCAGCCAGCCTCTGTTCCCTTGCACAGCCCTCCCTGCCCTGCCAGAGCCCCTCCTGCCCCTGCACACACACCGAAGCGCTCGGGACGGAAGCCCATCTCCCGGTCTTGCCGACCTAAGACCACACCTCTCCAGCCCAGCCCCAGGCCTCCGCCGTGTTGGAGCCGGCTGGCCCTTGGCCTCCCTGTCCTGCCGCTGGCTGTTCACCCCACCACAGTGTGGCGTGCCCCGGGATTTCTTCCCGAAACCTTTCATTCCTCCTTGAGCGCTGTCACCTCGTGGTTGTGGAGCTGCCTGCCAAATAGCCAGCGCCCCATTTGTCTGTGTGGCCCACAGGTGCCCCAAGCTCAACGTGCCCCAAAACCAAAACTCATGGACCCCCTGCCCCCACCCGCCCAGATCCTGTTCCTCCTCACTGTTCATCCAATAACCTGAGTCAAAAGTCGTGGTCCCTCTCAGTACTTATTCATCACGCCGTGCAAGCGCCGGAGCACGGGGCGCTGCTCTCCCAAGCTGACGTTTCCGTGAGGAGACAGGCGGTATCTAACATACGTGAAGGTGGTGAGCGCTGCGACCCGGGAAGAGGGACAGGGCTCCTAGCTGGTTAGCCAGGCGTGCCTGGATAGGCCTTGGTGAGAAGCTGAGATTCGAGGACAGCTTTGAAGGGACCGAGACATTGGCCAGGATATCTGGGGTAGGAACATTCTAGCACAGTTACTGGAGAAGCCTGCAGAGGGCTTGTAACAGTTTCTGATTCGGCGCATTCCGACGCTCACAGCTGCTGCTCTAGCTGCCCTGGGCCCCACTTTGAGAACCAGTGAGCGGGAGCAGAGGCCCTCAGGCGGCGTTTGCCTGGATGTCCAAGGAAGAGCCTGTTGGCCACTGGCAGTGCGGAATGTCAGACTCCCATGCGACTGAGGCAGGAGCAGCTTGGTATCAGTGGTGCCCCTGGGGCTGCACCACCCTGGGAACATCAGGCCAAGCGTGCAGACCGCTGAGGTCCGTCGAAGGCTGAGTCCGCACCGGCACTTGGTGGGACAGCACTTTCTGCCCTGGGGACCTCCAACGGCCCACCCCCTCTCTTCTCTCTGCTCACCCCTGCAACCTCCTGGCCCACGGCCTTTTCTGCGCCTGGTTTACAGCAGAATCTGGGGACCCCAGACCACACTGTGGGAAACCGAGCCTTTCAAAACCTAGAATGGAGTCTGGTGAGTAGAGACAACAGAAGGAAATAAGAGGAGACCTGGGTCTGGCCCAGACTTGTTTGTGGCCAGACTGCCAGTCAGTGGCCAAGTCACTTAACCCTTGGTGTCTGCATCTGTAAAGTGGGTTTAATGGTATCTGTCCCCTAAAGACTTAGGAGGGTGTTTGTGAGGCTTGATGAGTGAGGTCCATTAAACCCCTTAGAAGAAAGGTGTGACTGAATATAAAGCACTGTTGTAATTAGCTCTCAGGTTCTTCAAACCAGGTTGCATCTTGTTTTAAGAGGGTTACCATGACGACAGGTTTGTTTGAAAAACACATATAGAAAAGGGGTGGCCATAAATCTCACAATAACAAGTAAATTTTATTTTGCTGATTTCTGTTGTGATTAGGAATGTATAGTTCCTTACTGACAGTCTTACAGTGACAGCCAGCTGTTATGCAGCTGGTAACTTCTGCATCTTGCAGCAAGGACTGCATTATTATTTCTCTTGGGCATATAACAGGCACTTTTAATAAAGACTTTGAACTAATGAACTCACAGTGCCTGACACTCCAGGGGTAGTTATTGGCTGCATAGAATGGAGATACAGTTGTAATATTAGTAACAAACACTGATTGTGTTCTCCAGAGAGCAAAATCAATAGATTTTTGCTGTACAGAAATGGCTCACATGACTATGGAGACTGACAAGTCCCAAGGTGTGCAGTCAGCAAGCTGGAGGCCGAGGGGTGCCAATTCCAGCCCAAGTCTAAAGGCCTGATGGTGTGGCTCCAGTTGGAAAGCCAGCAGGCTTGACACTCAAGAAAAGCCAGTGTTTCAATATAAACCTGAAGGTCAGAAAAGACCAATGTCAGGGAGGGGGCATCCCTTCTTGCTCTGCCTTTTTGGTCTATTCAGGTCTTCAACTGATTGGACAAGGCCCACCCACACTGGGGAGGGCTATCTGCTTTACTCAGTCCACTGATGCAAATATTAATCTCATCTCAGAGACATAGTCATAGACACACCCAGAATGTTTGACCAAATGTCTGGGCACCCAGTGGCCCAGTCAAGTTGATGCATGAAACTAACCATCACACTGATACTTGCCATGCCCTTACTATCTATACACCACACTTGGAACTCAGCACACTCAGTGAGCTTCTGGTCCAGCCTTGTTGAAAGAAGCAATAAATCGATGAGCAAACAGATGTGGGGAAGCCCACTGGATTCGGCCAAATGCTTCACAGGTACTAGGCATTGTTTCCGGGGATCAGCAAACGAAGGTTTGGGACCAGCTATGAGACTTGGGAGCAGATGTTAACAAAATACTAAAACTTCAAATGGGAGGATGAAGCTACAAAGATCAAGGAGGACGGGAGAGAACACACTCTTAATTAACAATGATGAAAGTGATGAGGCTGGAGTTTGAGGCAAGCAGAGGGCCGAGTGCATTCCAACTGTAAGAATCTGGTTGGCTGGCTTCTCTCCTCCTTGAACAAGAAATGCACTGCTTGTCCCTGAACTTCAAGTGAAAAAGCAAGTCCCCTCTAAGGCCCCAAGGCGTCACCAGAGGTACAACCCATCAGTGCTTCCGGAGCCGCAATCACAGGACTCCTCCTTCCGGGGTGCCCAATGCAAGCCCCAGTCACACTCCTACTGCCCCGGTGACAGAGGGGCTGTGGCCCTGGCCATAGCGCCAGGCCTGCAGGGGCAAGGGAGAGAATCAACCAAGACCAAGGAAGCTCAGGAGGTCTGCCTAGCAGAGGCCTCTTGTCTATGAGAAGCCGCCGAGGCAGCATCAGGGGCAACCAGTTGGGAAGAGAGGGAGAGATAGATGGAGGGGAGTGCGAGTGGGGAGGTGGAGAAGCAGGGCGAGGTGGGTTCTCCCAGAACTGCAGGCTTCTCTTCCCCCATTAGGGGGCATTCCCTCGGCAGGGGGCTGTGGGATGGACTTTTGAAGAGGCATTTAAGAAATACCTGCTTGAAAGTACTTTCCTTCAGGGTCTGGTCTCACACATAGGGTCTTGGCTTTCCATGTGGGCAAGCACGGCACCCCAGGAATTACAGTCAGTGTGTTCTCTCCATGGAGATGGGCAGTACATGCAATGAAAACTCAGGTTTCAGGCTAAGAACCCACCAGCTGGGGATCCTTGGGGGCCACACCGTCCAAGGGCTGTGTCCACAGCATGCTGTCTGCAATCCAGCTTTGTGTTCTAAATCTTAGCTATTCGGTTCACATCTGTCATCTTCACTGTTAACCCCTAAATCAATCACTTCCAGCCCTGGCAGGGTGGGACAGGATGCACGGCACCCTCTGGTGACCAGGATGGCATCGGGCAGGGCTGGGGACTGCTCTTCCTCTCCCGGAGCTGACAGTGCCCTCCGAGAGCTTCATCCAGCAGGTTGGGATTCCGTGCAGTCGGTGCCGCCACGGCAGCCTCCTGGTGGGCGGGGCCCGCGCCATCACCAGGCCTCCCTTCTGCAGAGCTCCAGCTGCCGCACAGCTTAGGGGAGACTCAGCTTTGCTGTTCACCACATCTGAGAACTTGGAAACATGACTAAAACTTCCTGGATTGCTTTATCTGTAAAGTGGGCATAATTATTTCGACCTCCTAAGGCTCTGGGGCATTTAATGAGATAAAGTGTGCAAAGAATCTGGCAGTGCCCGGAAAGTGGTAGGTTCCTGGTGACATTCAACATCAGCACCCTGCCCAGTCTTGCCAACATTTGTGGCCCAGCGTGGACCCTGCCTAGTCACAGGAGCAGCGCTGCAGAGACGTCATCCTGGCAGATTCTGCCCACAGACAGTCATCTGATTGGCAAGGTGGCACCGCAGTGGAGATCTGCTCCAAGTGAGGTCCCAGGCCCCATGTCGTTGAAATGGGCTCCACACTCGGGTCACGGGCTCTGTTACCATGGAAACAGTTCTGGAAATCCTAGAGTCCTCCTCCCCACTGCTGAACCCCCTGTGCACCACCACTGTTTTGTCAGCCAGCTACAATCTCCAAGTGACTGTTAATCCCTCTGCCTGACACTGCCTGCCGGACGCATTGTGTCTTTGAAGTCACCTCAGAAGGTTTTGTGGAGAAAGAAAGAGGAGACTCGCCTCAGATGGGCTTCTCCCTGGCTCGCTGCCTGGCGGGCTGCCATGACCTTCCTCTCCTTTGCTTGGCAGTACCAAGCCTCCTAGTGGAAAACCACCTTCTCTTCTTGCCCTGCAGTTTCTGGATGAGAGCAAACCCCAGCCTTTGAACTGCAAGCATTTCACTGCCTCTGTTCACCGCTAGCCTTTCTCTGATTTCAGAATTCTGATGTCTTGGGTTTCAAACATTTGACTTTTCCCAAAAGCAGATCTGTGGCTTCAATAATAACAACACATGGTACATGAATCTGACTTACCACTTGGTGATTTTTACCAAATACCCACACTTCTAGGCTGCAGGGTGTCTGTCTGGTGGCACAATCCCTGCTCGTCCATTTCTCCCTGAGATCCTTTGCCAGTCGGACTGCTGCTGTGTGTTTCTGAAGGGCCAGAGTGTGGTGTGGCTCCGGGACATGTTGGTCCTGGGGAGAGATGGTCAGCAGGTCTGAAGGCAGGGGTGGGGTGACTGCAGGTCACGGGAGATACAGTGGCTCAGAGAAAGCACCAAAGTGGTGTCTTCAGCTGGGGGCAGGTGGGCCTTGGAGGCCCAGCTTTGTTCCCCTGACCACGTACCCAGCTTCCTTTACCAGGACGTGAGCTCTCAACAGGACCTGAGGCTTCAGAGAGAAATGTCAGCCATGCCTGAAAATGCTTGTTCCATCAGTTTGCTGTTGAAATTGAGCAAGGAAAATGTTTCCTTTGCCCCTGGCATGTGCTCACTTGGTGAAGAGATGTGTAAGAGACAGATCAGACCCGGCCCTCCCTCCATGAGGACACAGGTCAGCTGGGAAAAATATGCTGGGGCAAGTCAATGATAGGGTGGGTGGTCCCCAAACTCCAGGCATGGGGTGCAGCCCAGGGAATGAGTGACTGCCGGCAATTGTACCCAGAGGTGGCCAGGGGCTCGCGGGGCTCCCTGGGAGCCCCAAGAAGCTGGGCCTCAATTCTGGAGCAAAGGTGGCTGGGCAGCTTCTTGAGCCAAGGGTGACCTGTCCAACCTAAGCGCCCTGACTGCTCAGCACCACATCGCCTTGCCCGCCTTCCCTGGAGTGTTGCTAATTCCAGCAGCATCCTCGCCAGGGCCAGGGCCTGGGTGCCCGAAGTGCCCAAGGAGGAGATGGGGTGGTTTGCACTGTGCTGGATGGCATTTATACCAAATGGCTCCGAAGCCCCTGTCCTGATACCTTGGGTGGGTGAGGACAGAAAGCCGGTACGCCCATGCCCTGGGCCCATCCTGTGCCCCTGGCCATCTCAGGTGGGCCACTCCATGTCCCTGGGCACCAGCCACCTCGTGTGTCAGTGGGGAAGGCACCCAATCCACTACTGGGTACAGGCTGTGTGGGAGCTCCCTGTGCTATATTCTCCATTTTTGTATAAATCTAAAACTGGAAAAACAAAGTCTATTTAAAGAAATAACAAAACCAGGAGATAAGGCAAAGCGGTGAGTGTTTTGCTGAGGGAGGAGAAGCCCAGGCCTGGGTCTGCGCATTCTCCTCGGCTCCTCAGCTGGAAACACTGGGGCGCCTCTTGGGGACCCCTCAGAGTGGCCTCCCGTGGGAGCAAAGGACTGGAGGCGAGTGTTTCAGGGGGAGAACAGTCAGAGGCTCCATCTCGACACCGGTCCCCATCCTTCCCTGGCAGAGCCCTGGTCCTGTAAGTGGCATCATGAGGCCTGGAAATGCTACGGAGAAAGGGACAGCTGGCAGACACTTGGAGGGCAGAGGCCAGGCCTCGCTGCCCTGGTTCTCAGCCTCCTCGGCCAGCCACGAGGGAGGGCTCTGTGGACGCTGTGTGGATGCCCGAGTGTGTGTACTTGTTTGTCCTCTGGAGGGAAGCGTTGCATGAAGGCGTAAAGCCTGAGAACGCGCAGGTCGGAGCCCCCGCTCTCCCCCATTCAGTGGAGCGGAGTTTTCATGCTGAGCTGCACACGCTCACTATGTCTTCTCAGTCCACATTCCATTTTACTGCTTTTTGAGGTCAAGTGCAGAAAGGAGCTCCTGAGCGTCCCCACTTCCTGTCCCGTGGCTGTCCCCTGCTACCCTCTTCCTCTTGCAGTGCTGGACGGGCATGGGGAGCTGGAGGAATTGACCAGCAGGCCTGCAGAGGCCCAGCTCCTGGTTCCTTCCCCTGGACATGTGTTCATGGAGATCGCACACACAACTGTTCGGAGACCCAGCTGAGTGTCCAGGTTACACGAGAATCTAAAAAAAATGAAAATCATTTCCTCAGAGATGACCAAGACCGGAGGTCCTACCCGGACTTGCATGTCCTGCAGATGGCTCGGCGTGAACTTCCCTCCCCGTGCTCCGCTCCTGCGTGGTGTGCACACACCAAGCCAACACCCAAAGGAACAGGCAGCGCAGGGGGCCCTTGGCCAGGGTCATGCTCTGGCCTAACACTGGCCTGTCCTGGGCCCGAGCTCTGGCCCCAGGCACTAAGCAAGCCTCACTCAGCCAACTGGGGCATTTGCTGAGCTGAAAATGCCTTTACTAATACAAGTAAAAATGGCCCATCCCTTTAATGGCGGAGAATTGCTCTACTATCCTAACCATTTTTAAGCATACAGTTCAGTGGCATTAAGGATATTCACAGTGTTGTGCAATCATCACCACCATCCCCCTCTAAATGTGTCATCCTCACAAAGAGAAACTGTGCCTATTAAGCACTAACTCCAGGTTCCTCTCTCCTCTCAGTGCTGGTGACACCTGTGCCACTTTCTGTCTCTTTGGATTTGACGATTCTTGGCTCCTCACATAAGTGAATCGTACAGTAGTTGTCCTTCTGTGTCTGGCCTATTTCAAACTCACCGTGATGTGTTCAAGGTCCATGTATGCAGTGGCAGCTGTGTCCAAATTGCGTTCCTCTCTATGGCTGAATAATATGCTCTTGGAGGGATGGACCACGCTTTGCTGAGCCAGTCATCTGTTGATGGACACTTGAGTTGGCTTCCACCCTTTGGCCATTGTGAATAATGCTGCCGTGAGCACGGGTGTGCAGTATGTTGGGGTCCCTGCTTTCAGCTGCTTCTGATACATACCTCGGAGTGAAGCTGCTGAGTCATATAGTAAATGTATGCTTTACTTTTTGAGGAACTGCCAACTCTTTTCCACAGTGGGGACACCATTTTACATTCTTACCAGCAGTGCACAAAGGTTCCAGTTTCTCCATATCCTTGCCAATACTTGTTATTCTATGTTTTTTTTCTTTTTTTTAAATAGCCATCCTTGTGGTTGTGAAATGGTATTGCACTGTGGTTTTGATTTGCATTTCCATAATGCGTGTTGCAGCCGTGTATCTTCTTTAGAGAGATGTCCTTTGCCCGTTTTTTAATTGGGTTGTTTGTTCAGTTGTAGGAGTTCTTTATATATTCTGGATATTAACCACTAATTCTATTGGATTTGTATCTGTGCACACACACCTGGGAGCACATATACTTGGGTGGACTAGGAAGGGCTACTCTTAGGTATTCCATGCCCAGGAAGGACCTTAGTTAACCAGGTGTCTTAAGGGAACAGACTGGAAATGGACAGGAGTGGGAAGAAATGAGAGATGAGAAGGGGGGAGAGCTACATCTGGGATCTCTTACAGTTCTGGCCTCCAACAGTTAATCTCACAAAGCATCATGGGGAGGACTCATCAGGCCCGGAGTCTCCAGAGCCTTGCCTGGGCACACCCTGCTGAGAGCAGGGAACCGGGGATGGGGGTGTCTGCCTGCGGGGGCGGGGGGCCCCAGTCCTGCTGGAGGCAATTGCATGTCCAGGGGGCTGTCTGATCCACATGCCCTGCAATCCAGCCAAGGACACTCCGATCATAGAGTTTTACCCAGTTACTGCAGGAGACGATCGCAAGGAGAGGGCTACCAGGAAGTCTGAGGCCCGCCTCTCCCAGTGTGGCCTCTGGCACGGGCTGAGACTGTGGCCGCTTTTAGTACCTCAGGACCAAGACTACAAGTGGAGGGGACCCATGATTCTTGCCACTGTGGAGAGTCCCCTCTGGCAGGAAACGTTGACCAGATCTGGATTTGGGTGGGGTCCTGGACTTGGAGTCAAATGGCAGCCCCATGACTCCGATACAGGCTACACAACCTCCTAAAAGGAGAGAGTGATGAAGTGTGTAAATGCACTTTGTAAGCCACGTGAGCACAGATCTGTCTGATAGCTGCTGGGGGGTTGTCTGTCTAGTGCTGCTTCAGACCCACAAATGATGCTCACATTCTGAGCACATATGTTTTCACACATTAACGTGCATTCAGGAAACCTTAACTCAGGGTAACTGACCAGACCAATTAGGAGGTTGTGGGGATAAATGACAGGCTTCATCACAAGACCTATCACTGGTGGAGCAGCAGTGCACACTATTCTAGAATAGTGTCTAGAATATTCTAGACACTCTGCCAGTGCTTTCCCGTAAGTGGAGTCCTCTAGGAGCAGATGGCATTCTTACCCTTTTGCAGAAGAAAGAAGCTCAAAGTCTGCTTGTCTGGGTTGTATGAGGGCCGGGCTGGGACCGTCACCACTCGTGTTGACCCCATGCCGCACTGCTGCGGACTGTCCCCCTTCAGTCCTTTAGTAATGGGACCCCTAGTTTCAGCTGGGCGCAGCACCTAGCGCGGGGCTGCACCCTGGAGTTCCCGGGAGGGAGCATGGGGCGGGTTCATGTGCGCCACTTCCGTGTGCCCGGACTGAAGGGAAATGGCCTGCCCTTCAGCTCCTCTCTTTCTCTTCCTGAGATAGGAGGCCAGCTCCGACCGTGCACCGGGGAGGTGGCAAAGCCATCCAGGCCCCTAAGTGACTTCTTGCAGCTCAGACTACTTCCTTACAAACCCTCACATGAGAAATGAAAGCCTCTTTCTTGAGGCTGCCCATAGCCTCACTAATACGTGTAAATGCTAAGCAGACATCCTTGAAGCATTGCCAGTAAGGGGCATGCTGTGCCGTGTTGGGCCAGCCCCATGCTCCATCTAGATGTGTTGGAGTAAGAACCCAAGGAGGGCATCGTTACTGCACCAGGAGCGCATGGCTGTGCAGGTAAATCCATTCTCTAGCCAACTAAGGAGAAAGTTACCCCTTCTAGCCGTGTCTTCCAAAACGTTACGAGTTCCTTTGCTTGTAATATAAAGTTCTGCCTTGGAATGTAAATGGATGGGGCTTGGGCTCTCCAGAACCTCAGGTGGTACTGCATGGGACTGCTGGTGGGCTCTGGGGATATGCAGTGCCTGGGACTGCCCTCCCAGGTTCACCCCACGCTGGGGGTTTATGTCCCCCGGGCTTTCTCCATGGAGAGCAAACTAAGTCCTCAAGGCCAGAACTGGGGATTATTCAGCAGTGAAACCCCAGAGGGTCCCCCAGTCCCAGGCCTGGCAGCAGGAAGCACTTCTCTGACTTGGTGAAAGGTAGGGGATTCATGCAGAATTAGGGAGCTCAGGCACACCCTGCCTTGATACAGGACATTGCCCTTTTGAACATGAGCTTTCCTAGTTGTCTGGAGCCATCTGTTCCTAAGAACTGCATGCAGAAGTCAATTTCCTGTTGTTTGGAAGTTCTGACACTTGTGTCTCAAGTTTTTAGTAATGCTTACTTGAACTTAATGTGTTTGAATTACACAAGCTCTTCACTGCAGCACCATGTAAAAGACTTGAAAATAAAAACATAACAAAAAGAAGTCCCTCTTCCTTCCATTCCCAAGAGAACATTCCAGAAGACCCTAGTCTGTCTTAATGTCTGTCTAGTCCACTCCTTATAATGGTCGCTTTGCCACACCCTTAGTATTCTTTTCAAACCACACTGTTTTTATTTTTCACAGTTTGGATAGGCTGAGAAACTTTGGAATCTTTAAATTCTGGCTCCCTTTTGCTTAACGATTCCATGTTCAAATCATTTCTCTCCTTGCATTTTATTAGCAGTCGGGAGAAACCAGGCCACTCCCAGCACCCTACTCAGCAGCGTCTTCAGCTAAATATGTGGGGTCACTGCCAACAAGTTCTGTCTTCCACCACCACCAGAATGGCCTTTACTGCCCACATTCCTACCAGAGGCTCTGCTCCCAGCCGCTGGGCGTTCCCCCAGGAGGTGGGGACCTCTCCAGCCGCCCCTCTCTGGGCCCTCACCAGAGCCACCCCATCTCCTGTATCTCCAGTATGCACCTCAAAACCCTTGCAGTCTCACCTGCCACCCCACTCAAAGCCACTTCCACATCTTCAGGTATTTATTACAGCAGCACCCCACTCCTTGGGACCCTGTTTGGGGCCTGGGCTTCTTGGTCTTTTCTCCACGGCTTGACTGAAGCACATGAGCCCCGAGTCCGCAGGCCTGTGCGGTGACTGCTGAGGGGGTGCGGGAGGGCAGCTGCCACCCCGCTGCCTGAGGACAGCCTGTTCCTGCCTCGCTCTGACCATCATGCTCATGTGCCCGGCTCCCCTCTCAGGAATCCCCCAGCCCCCACCCTGCATGCCCAAGCTCCCCCTTCCCACCTGGTCAGCCCCTTCCTGTATGCCCCTACACCCACCAGCACCCACAACCTCTGGGGCAGGAATTTTGTCTGCCATTTTTGATGGATTTCTGTAGATGCAGTTTCACCAGTCAGGGAGGGAGTGAGTGTGGGTATTAAATAACAGTAAAGAGAAAGGAGAACAAAACGCACACCAGTATTACTACACAAGGTGGGATGCATTTGAAGGAGATGGTAGACTTACCCATCTGAGTCATACCCAGTTTGTCAGATTCCTCAGATTGTGCAACCATCCCGATTCCTCATCTAATGGGTGTTTGCCACCCACAGCTGGACTCTAAGGATTCAGGCTGTCCTTGGCACTACCTGGATTTGAGCTTTTCCGGGAGTGAACACCTTCGTCTAGACAGGAGCTGGCAAGGGAGAGCTGGTGAGCAGCACACCGAGGGAGGGTGCAGCCAGAGGGCCTGGACTGTGGGGCTGAACGCTGCTCACAGGGCACAGCGGGGCCTCGTGGCTGCAGGAGCAAAGGCCAGCCCTGTCCCTGAGCTCAGGCCTGTTGTGTTAGCAGGATGGGGGCTGAGCCAGCCCTGAGCCACTAGGCAGAGGTGCCAGGACCCGGTTCTCCCAGAACTGCTTGGTCCTGCTAATCGCCCCATGTTTGATTGCTGGTGTGTCATGTTGCAAAATGCCCCTCAGATTGACACTATAATTTCATGTCACAGAACAGCTCAGCTCCTCAGTGTAAAACTTTGGGGGAATTCTAACCATATCTGATGCCGTCTATATGAATAATGTCCTGCCATTATCCCTGGCGAGCTGTTCACCGCAGCAGACAATCCGGGTTTCAGGAATGCCGGATACAGTTACGGGCGTGCTACACCATCCCTCAGACCATCTCTTAGCAGAGAAAGTTTGGACACTGGCGGGCCGTGGCCAGACTGCTGGCATCTTCATGACCGCGAGTCCCCCTGGATGTGTGGGGAAGCCCCTGGCAGGCCTGGCAGGGGTGGGCTGGAGGCCTCCCGTGCCCTTCTGCTGGAGGGAGCCTGCGGCCTGCCGGCCTCGCATCGCGCGGGCTCGGGGTCTTGGTCTCTTGCTTTGAGGAGGGAGATGTGCACTTCCCCCAGGGAACCCAGACCCTGGCGGGACCCGGGGGCTCCTTCATCACCTGCCCCTGCCCTAAACACCCCTCACCTCATTCACCTACCTCTGCAACCCTGCGGTCTCTCTGCCACCTTGTCACAGAGTTGGGCAAGTTTATTTTCCTGTTGCTCTAACTGTGTCAAGCGTCCTGGCTGCCTAAAGCTCAGAACCAAAGCTGCGACCCTGTTGGTGCAGTGGGCCTGTGCGGGTGACGGGGAGCTGCCAGTCGGTGAGGAGGGGACGCAGGAGACCCGCCATGCAGGTGCGGAAGCCGGGGCTCAGAGGGTAGGGGACTGGCCTGAGATGGTCTTGGGACAGGGTCTGGGTCTCTTGGTCACTTCCTGGCTCACCCCTGACACCCTGCCACTTCCAGGGGTAAAACCCCGCAGTCCCCCAGCCTCTGATTCCCCCCCAGACCCACCCTCCCCATTCCAGCCCTCCACACAGAACAGACATAGGGTTTTCTGCCTTTGTACTGGTACCGGTCCTTACTCTGACTGCCTTAATGCCTCCAGAGGAATTTGCTACTTAAAAGTGTCCTATGATTAACTTTTTCATAATATAAAAAATCACCCCATTTTTTTGTTGTTGAGAATCTGAGCTTTCTTAGGTGAGGTTTGCTTAAAGTAGGGTTGCCAGTGGAAAAAAATACAGAACGCCTACTTAAATCTGAATTTCAGATGAACAACAAATTTGTTTTAATGTAAGTGTGTCCCAACTCCTGCATGGGACACACTGAAATTCACTTGTGACTGGGGGTCCTGTAGTTAATCTGTTTTGGGTTAGATTATGTCCCCAAAATTCCACATGTTGAAGTCCTAACGTCCAGTACCTATGAGTGTGACCTTATGTAGACATAGGGTCATTCACATGATCAAGTTAAAATAAGGTCATAGGATGGGCCCTCGTCCAATATAATTGTGTCCTTATAAAGGGGATATTGGGATACAGACGCGCACAAAGGGAGACGCCATGTAAACATGCAGGCAGAGATCCTGGAGATGTGTCTATGAGCGAAGCACCGCCGGGGACAGCCTGCAAGCCCCAGCAGCCAGGGGACCGGCCTGGAGCGGACACTCCCTCCCGGCCTCAGAAGGAACCAGCCTGCTGACACCTTGATCTCGGGCTTCCAGCTTCTGAGACACGAATGCCCGTTGTTGCAACACCCAGCGTGCGGTGCCTTGTTCCAGCAGCCCTCGCAGACTGTCCGGCTGGCAGTCCTAATCAGAGCTGCACCTGGGGGCCCCAAGAGGGGCTCCTCTGCTCGCCTCCCTCCCTCCCTTCACAGCAGTCTAGGGTGGCATTCTGTGATCTTTCCCGTGGCCCTCAGAGATAGTGGAAGGCAAGATCAAACATGGCTGATTGAGGTTTGCCTTATAAATCAGGCCGGAAAATAGGCTCCCCCGGTGAGCAGGAGCCTGAGCATCTCAAATGGGGGGCAAGCAAGGCTGGGTGTGCGTTCAAGAAAAGCCACAGGCCTTGTGTGGTCTGGCATGCAGCCCTCTTCTGCGTCTGGTTTGCTGGTGCATGGAGCATGGAGCAGGGTGGCAGCCCCCAGGGACCCGCCCAAACCTGCTGTTTGAGGAAGGATGCCTGCAGTGCCTGCCTCACTGTCTGAAGAATGAAGTGGCTGTGAAATCAGCGATGCCACATTATTGCTTCCTGATCGCGTGGGCTGGGCTTCCTTCCCGCGACCAGCGCCCCCAGAGCAGCAGCTCCCTCCCTGGAAAAAGGCTGCAGACACGTGTATCCTGCACAGCTGGGGTTGAGAGTATTTCCTCCCAATTGTTTGAAGGAACCCTCAGGGATAAATACGGAAAAACCCCGAGTGCAAGAGGTGTGGCCAGACCTTGGGGACCGTGCCTGCCCTGCCACTGGCCTCGAGCCCGGGAACCCGTGCCAGCGATACTGGGGGTATCCCACCCCTGGGCCTTTTTGTCAGGATGGCGTGCAGAGCTGCTGGACCTGACAGGACAAAGGCAGCACCATCTCAGGGGGGAAGGGGCGCCCCTGCCCTGCCCCTGCCCTCCCCAAGGAGCTGCCTCACTGAGCTTTCATGCAGTGAAGACTCAGGGGCTGGAACGGGTTCTGTCGCCCAGGTGTTTGGAAAAGAGTGGCCCTGGAGATGCCCGGCCCTTAGCCTGTCTCCCGCCCACAGCGGCTCTCCCTTGTGTGGGGTGTCCTGCCCTGCTCACCCCGAGGACACACCCCTGGGCCCCCGAGGCCCAGCACAGGTCAAGGTCCAGCCTGTGCACACGTCACGTTGCCCCGTCTCAGTTGCCCTGTGTCCCCCGTCTGGCACAGTTCAGGTGCTGCGTTAGTCACTCCTGGGCAGAAGTTTAGAGCAGGTTAAGTTGAAGCTAAAGAAGGACCATCTAGGTAGAAGGAATGCAAACTCCCTCAGAGGGTACCAACTGCCCATCGATGGGTCTGTTCAAACAGGAAAGGGGCAGCCACATACTGGGGGGCTACCAACGTCACTCCTGGGGCAGAGGGCATGGGAACAATTGGTCCTTGAGGGCCTTTCATCCTGAGATTCTAAGAACCTGTACCCGGCTGGAGCACACGGGCCCCATGGTCTGCGTGAGGCTGGTGCGGAGGGACCTGTCAGCCCAGCCCCATCTTGATGCCATTGCCACCAGCGCCCCAGGGGTTCCTTTCTCCTTATTGTACTGTGGCGTGTGACATCCCTCTGCTCGTCACCCCTTCTTCCCATAGAAACCCCACCTGCCAGCACATAGCCCCCTGGAGCACACACCCTTCCCGGTCTCCCCAGTGCTAGGTGTGACCGTGTCACTAAGTCCTGGACAGGGGGCTGTGACAGAATTGGTAAGTGCCACTTGCGGAGTCAGTGTTCCCAAAGGAGAGAGCAACCCTTCCAGTCTCTTCCACCTGACTGGAATCTCAGCACAACGGCCAAGCCCCAGCAGCTGTTCCGAACCGTGAGGACGAGGCATACACCCCAAGGATGGGGCTCTGAGAGCCGGGGGGCCCGGACCCCAGCGATCCGGTGGAGCCCCTGTGTGTCCAAGCTGCCGGAGCACGGGAGGGTGCGGCTTGGAG
Organism: Manis pentadactyla; assembly: GCF_030020395.1. Lineage (NCBI taxonomy): Eukaryota > Metazoa > Chordata > Mammalia > Pholidota > Manidae > Manis > Manis pentadactyla. The sequence goes on from NC_080020.1 coordinate 228,517,698, forward strand.
TCTCTCCGCCTCACAAGGCCACATGGAATGAATGCCCATTATATCCGAATGACAGCAATATTCACATTTCCCTGGCAGGAGAGACCATGTTTATGCTTCTATGTATTCTTTTCAGCATCCAGCATAGAGGAAACATTTTGATTTGGTTTGATCTGACCCTTTAGAGTCCTGTTACCTGGAGAGTAACAAAGGCTGTACAGTGACCTCCTGCTGGGCCAAATGGCACCTCCTTTTTTCATTCTGAAAATACCTCTTTTAGGTTCCAGACAAGCCCTTTTTGCGGAATACTGAGGGCGCTGTTGACCCAGTTTATGCCGCTGACGTGTCTGGATGACGTTGCTTCTTAGATCCGATCTTTCCAGATGGGACGCCGCCTCCTGTGGCTGCTGAGCGAGGCGTCTGACCAAGGCCCCAAGCGGGCCCGAGTCCCAGGGAGGAAAGGCCCTCAGGAAGGAAGGACCGAGGTCAGCTGCCCGAGGCGGGCGACCAGGCCTTCCGCTGCGGGGTCTGTGCACGTCCAGGGGCCGGGAGCCGTCCCAGCAGGGCAGCGGGCAGGACGGCGGGGCCGCAGCCGCCGAAACCACCCCGGGGAGCAGGGGCGGGGAGCGGGGAGGACAGCCAGGCGGCCTTGGCGTGGAATTCAGAAGTGGGGAAGCTGTGACTCTTCTAGCAGAAACAGTTTCTTCCTGGCCGGGCTGGAGATGGGTGTTTTATACTTGCCTTTATACACAGCTGTATTGTCTTTATCTTTCCAAAGCCTATTTGCCTACTTCTGTCATTTAAAAGGAAACATTTAAATAGATTCTCAAAAAAAGAAACTGTTAACAACTAAAGATAAAAACCCGGGAATGCGTAGCCACAGCCTTCTCCGAGAACAGGATTCGTTCCCAGCCGTGGGGCCAGCCAGACAAGGGCTCGTTAGTGAGAGAAGCTTCGGGAGTTCCCGTCGCTGTGAGGCCTTGGCTGCGGGGAGACGTCAGGGTGGAAGCGGGCGGCCGCAGGCTCTGACCCAGAGGGCGCCGGGTGGGCCCCGCGTCCCGGCAGCCTCCCCTCCCCGGAGTCCCATGGAGCCCCGCCCACACTCAGAGGCGCTTCCAGTGGTTTTCCTCCTGTGAGTAAAGGGCCAGGCGGCAGTGGTGGGGCATTGCGCCGGGCGTGAAGCCAGGCAGTCACGGCGGCCACTGACGTGGGATGGGCACGTGGACGTCTAATGGTGAAAGGGCTCGAGAACGTCTTTATTCCTTCTGCACTCAGTTCACTCTGGAACCGCTAAGTTGGACTCCCGTAAGAAGAGGCGAAGGACTGCAGAGCTTTGGGGCCAGCTTTCCAGGGAGGACCCCCGGGGAGGGTGGGCCGGGGGAGCACACCCTTGACCAATGCACCGTGTCTGCGTGCCTCACCCACAGCGAGCTTCGCACCCTTAAGAGCTGGATACCGTGTGAGACACTATGCCTGGTGTCCAGCGGCTGCTCCCTCCAACCTTGGAAAGTCCACAGAGTCTGTCTGTCTCGTAGATGAAGAAGTCGAGGCTGGTCAAGGTCCCATAGCCACTGAGTGGCCCAGCTGGAGTTTGATGCTCTTCAAAGCTGAGCTGTGCCTACTCCAGGCCGCAGAGGCCTTGCTCACCACTGGGCTGGCAGATCCGCTAAGAGCCTACTGAATGGACCTGGATGGGCAGGGTACTTAGAGCAATTTTATTATGGTTCATACATTTAGCATTTACTTATCAGGTACCTGCTGTGTGAGGGGTCTGGTGTGGAGCTTGTCAGGGACACATAATGCCAAGCCTTCCTTCAAGAGCTGGCCATGCAGCTGAGAAACAGGGTGCCCGCAGAGGGTGATGCCCCGTGTGTTGGGTGCAGGTTCTGAGGGCTGTGGAACCCCAGGAGAGAGAAAGCCCCCTTCCAGGCTAAAGGGGTCATCCAAGAATGCTTCCTGAAGAAAGTCCAGTCTGAGCTGAGCTCCAAGACATGAGCAGAGCTGGAGAATGTAAGAGCAATGGAAGAACATTCCAGAAGAAAGAAGTGAAATGAGCAAAGGATCAGAGGCAGGCATGTGTAAGGCATGCTGGGGAGACAGTAGATCAGCCTGGCTGGAACAGCAAAGGACGTGGTGGGGTCTAGCAAGTTCAGAACATGTAATTCTGACATACGCTATCACAGATGAACCTTGAAGACATTATGCTGAGTGAAATAAATAAATAGTAGTAAGAAAAAATTGATAAGTATATAAAAACCTTGTTGTCTACCCAGACTAAATTGTGTTTCTTTTTTTAACTCTACCAACTATGCAAGATTCTGTTGTAACTGTTAAAATCTGGCTAATAACTCCATCCTCCCTGTTCTCCATCCATTATTTTGCGAACTAACCAGAAATTTTTATACTTTCAAGAAATGTGTTCAAAGTCCACCAAGACTCCTCGGGGTGATTTTTAAGCAGGTTAGAGCATTTCATTCCCAGGTTTTCTGACATCGTTCCCGTTTTTGAAGCATGCAGATACAAAAGCTGGTTCGTTGACAGATAGATCGTTGTCTCCCGCCCCCCGACCCAACAACGGTACCGTTTTCAAATACAGTTTTCAAAATGCTCAAGTGCACAAGACACGGCAATATCTTAGAATTATCAGACCGTCATTTCTGTTCTGAAGAGATGGACTGCGCGTATAAGTGCCAGAGAATGGGTCCCTAAGTTCGGAACATGTATTTTTTTGCTTGCCTTCAGCTCAGCGGGTCCATTAAGTGCCCTGTCATGAGATCATGTTTGGAGTTCTTCACTCCAATCTCATTTCAAAATACTGCAAACATCCTACTAGGTTTAAATGCCTTGTTTTATAAAACTAAACGCTTATGGTCACATTGCATTTCTGGTGCATTGCACCTGCTTTACTTTCCTCAACAATGAAAGGAATGAATTCCCTGCCTCCCTGTCTCTGTAATCTGATCCTGAATTCTTTCTTTTTTTTTTAATTCCAAGTAAAATGCAGCTCCACTACTTACAAAGTTTTTCAATAACACATTGTTTTGAAGAGGTCATTTACAGTTGAGAGAATACCTTCCCCAGTCGTCCTTCTTTCTGTGGTTCATTCTGTAAAAGTAGTTCTTTGCTCATTTCATTCTTGAAACATAATCTTTTCCAGATAGAGTAACAACATCTGTCTTTTTATCCAGTTGTATAGCGAACTTCCCACTGAATAATTTGTTCAAATTCTCACTAGTGTTTTTTAGGCATTTCCCAACAGTATATGTTGACAAAAGAATGTATTTTGGTTTTTTACCATTCTGTATTCCTTTATTTAATCCATTTAAGTGTTTGCCCCTTGGTAATGCCTCTTAGACTTTCTATTACAATAAAACTCAAAAGAAGCTTCCAAACAGTTTTCATTAAATTTGCTAGTTTGTAAAGAATTGGATGAAGGAGCCCTATACACATCACAAAAGGTGTAGAGGTGTGCTGGATTCTAGATGCCTAGTTTTCTAAATGTATTGCTACTTGAAGAGGCGCCGCACAACCTGATGTGTAACATATACTTAGATGTATAATCAGGCTTCTGATTAGCAACAGCAATAAATATGAATCCACCTTCCAAATAGCTTAATAAGTTTAAGAAAATGACTGACTTGAGCCAATGCTATCTGCACTGTTTTTTCCTGAATATTGCTCAGCTCTGGGCACTATTATCACATGTTCTGACATCACTGTTGACACCAGATAGGCATCGTTTTTCCTCACCAGTAACCAATTCTCCAAGTTTCTGATGCCAGCCAGGTGACCAACAATTCAACTCCAACAATTAACCTGGAGGAAACTAAACTTAACCTGGAGGTAAACAGCAGAAACTTGACCAGGCAAAGGCTCGGCCCTCCAAGTCTGCCCCCTTCCAGCGCCAGCCGCAGGTCCCGCAGGTGACCCACCTGCTGCCCAGCCACCTACAACCCACTTTGAGAATTCGCCAAAATGACTCACTGGCCTCAGCAAAGTGCTTCACGGGCTCACAGTTTATTATTATAATGGATACAAATAAGCAGCATAGGGCCAGGTGTGGAGGCACCTGCAGCACGGGAGGCTTGTCCTCGTGGAGGTGAGGGTGAGGACATGGAGGTGTTCATCAAACCCCACCAATTAGGCGTGTTTAGTGGAGGCTTCGTTACCAGGGCATGACATTGGGATCACTGGCCGTTAGTGAGTGAGCTCCACCTCCAGTCCCTCTCCTCCCCCTGCAGGTCAGGGTGGGGCTGAAATTCCAAACCCCGGTCACGGCTGGATCTTTCTAGTGACCAGCCCCCATCCTGAAACTGTTTAGCAACCCCTCTCCCCGCCGTGGGTCATTTCATGAGCAAAGACACTCTTTTATTACCATACCTAGTGTTCCCTTGCTCTTGCATATTAAGATTATTTTCAATTTTAAGATTTGTTCATTTTTTTGCTGGATTATATCAAATCCACTTCTCTATTTGAAGACTGTTAAAATCAGGTGATATAATTCATCTATCCATAATGAATCATCCGGGTACAAGTGATCTGCAAATATCACACAATGCTAAAAAGGGACAAAATGTAGGAGAGAGCGCCCCATATTTTGCATGCAGAAGTGACCTTCTGACATAGAGGCCAAGTGGGGACCAGTGACAATATGAGCAGGAAATATTCGTCAATCTTACTGTCTCGATGTAACTGAATCAGTGATGATTCTGGAGGTTGAGCTTCTCATTCCCTCATTCGGGGGACGCCTGGGGGCTGCTGAAGCCACAAGGTTGAATGACGTGGTTTTGCCTTTGAGAATCGCGCGGTTCAGTCATCAGTCCAGATGGGTAGATGTCAAGTCCACCGTGCGATGTGGGTATCATGGGGTGATGGCGGTGCTGGGAGGAGGGCAGGGGGCTCCTCCATCTGTCATGAGTCATAGAAAAGGGTCAAAGACAAACTTCCAGAAGGAAGTGATGTTCAGGCTCAGCTTTGAAGGTCAGAATCATGACCTATGTTTCAGGAAATTATAAGGAGTGCAGCAACACAGAGAGAAATGTCCTGGGGTTGAGCTGGGTGGGAGAGGTCAGCAAGAGGCCAGTCACAGGCCCTGTGTGAGGGGCCAAGGAGTTTTGACTTTACCGAGAGGGTCAATGCAGGCCAATGAAGGGCCGAAGGGAGGTGTCCAGTCTCTCTAGCAACAGGTTGGAGGATGATGCAGAGAAGGAGAGGCAGGGGGCAGGGAGCCGGCCAGAGGGGTGCTGTAACTGTGGGGTGGTGCAGAGAGGATGGGGCCTCAGGAAGGAGAGCTGCCTGGGGTCAGCCAAACTCAAGGTGAAGGGTATGTCCTCCCCAAGGCAGACCTCACTTTAGACACCAACCACAGGCTCAGGAGTCCTCAGGGCACCTTCCCTTTAGGCCAGCTGGCTACAAATGCGGGGTCCCCATAGACTCCCCCAAGTTTGATAATTGCCTAGAACAACTTGCAGAACTCAGGAAAGTGCTATACTTAATGGTTACCATTTTATTACAGCAAAAGACACAAATTAGAACCTGCCAGAGGAAGCAGCATATTGGGTAAAGTCGGGAGGGCTCCGTCATCCCCAGGGTCATGGCATTCTCCGGCATCCAAGTGGGACAGTACTCACCCAGCACTGCTGACCAGGGGTGCTTACTGAGCTCTGGTGTCCAGCGTTCTTATTGGGATTTCATTCCATAGGCGGGACTGATTGAGTCATTGGCCCTGGGGTTGACCTCATTCTCCAGCCCCTCACCCCAGCCCCCAGGTCGGGTGATACTGTGTGGCTCAAGCCCCAGCTGTAATCACACAGGTGGTCTTTCTGGTGTGACCCGCCATCCTGAGTTATCTGTTACTACGAGCTGTCAGGGGCCCGTGAATCACCTCATTAGCATAACCAATCAGTGTGGTCCAGGGGCCCACCATGCATAACAAGATACCCTACACTCGGCAAATCCCAAGGGTTTGGAGGCTCATCCCAGGATGGGTACACAGGTCCCTGGTGCCCAGGCCTCTGTGGGAATGTGTAGACTACAAGGCTTGGCAATGGGATGGGCAGGAAAGGGAAGGTTTCTGGGCCATGGTGACAGGTGGTCTGTGGGAAGGGTGTCTGGGGTCAGGGTCAGGGTCAGGGTTGGGAGGGGAGCTTGGGGAGCAGAGTCTGTGTTCTTTGGGATTTTTTTCCTTATGGTGTGTGCTTTTGAGGACTCATCTAAGAGGCATTTTCCAATCTCTAGGCCATATACAATCTCTATTACCTTTCTTTCTATTAGGTTTGAAGTTTTACCTTCCACATTTAAATCACTAACTCACCTGGAATCTAGGTGTGATGGTAAAGGGATCCAGCTTAATTTTGTGCATATAATGAGCCAGTTTTCTCAACCCTGTTTTCTAAATAAGCTATACTTCCCCCTTATTTTTGTGGTGCCATCTTTATCACATAGCAAGCACCCATTACACATAGAATCACTTGTGAGCTGTCTGTTGTGTTCCATTCGTTTACTTGTCAATTCCTGAACTAGTACCATCTTGTTTTTATTTCTGTGACTTTGTCCTAACAGACCAACAGAGTCTGTTATTCTTAACTCTCGCTGGCTGTGGGGCTGGTACCTCTGAACCAGCTTCTCCCAGGAGGGCCTTGAGGTGCTAGCAGATGGGAGAGGGGACTGGACGCTGCACCCTGTCCTTAGGGAAACCCCACCCACCTCCTTGAGGGCCTCGAGCGCCTCTGTCCTGGACGTAGGCCTGGCGTGACTGTGGGGCTCTGCTGAAGCAGTCCTGGGAAAACCAGGCAAATTGGCCCCCCTACGTCAGCACCAACTCGATCCTGAGAAATGAAAAAATGATGCCACCCTCACCTTCCCCAAGCATTAGGCTGCCTGCACAGCTTCCCTGCTCCAAATACCCTCCTGCTTGAACTAGAATAACCTTCACCAGTTAGAGAAATAAAGGTTCTCCCAACACAAGATCAAAGCTAAAAGCCAAAAGAATATTACGTTCCAGGGCAAGGAATTTCCAAACAACCAGGCTCAATTGTTTCTGTGTCTGCAAAGGTTGTGATAGGAAAGGCCCTTTTCTTTCTGAACTGCCAGTCAAACAGACCTAAGCAAACGGTAGCAGGAAGTAGCCAGCAAACACCACCGCCGGGGCTCGCGTGGGGAGGTGGCTGGAAAGCCGGCTGTCTTTAATGGCTGAGGAGTAGTCAGACAGGAGGCGCCTCTCTATCTAAGTCCCATGGAGTAGCAATGCCAACTACGAAATGCCAGCCCAGACAGCCCATAGCAGGGCTGGAGGGCATGTTTGGCGGCCTGGCTGCTGCAGCTCAGCTCAGCACAGCAAGTTCTGGGAGCATGCCAGTCTCCCACATGGGGAAGAATGCGTTCAGAAAATGACAGTCACGAAGACAGAAAGCCAGAGTGATCAGGCCTTCTGTTTATGAACCCAGGCAAGGGACAGGTGGCTCTGTGTGTGCTCAGAAGACCTGGCACGTCATCGCGTCCTCTGGTTGCTCAGATGGTGGTCTCTCAGTGCATTCACCACATGGCTTTTTTCCTTCTGCGGAGGTTCAAGGTGTCAGGAAGGACATCCCGGGTACCAAACCCCTGGCCCTGCGTCTGTCTCCGGTGTCTCCAGCCCGCAGTGCACCCCCCAGTGGTGGGGAGCAAAGCCCCTTGCACCTTGGAGCTGCTCTGATGCTGATTCTCTGCCTCCGGCTTCCAGACACTGGCCTCCGTTCCACCCTCTGGGTTGCTCTGGAATAGCCGGGTCCTTCTCTCTGCCAGGCACTTCAGATACTTGCATACAGCTGTGAGTCTTCCCTGCGCTCCAAGGTGACAGTGGCCCTGCCGAATGGTCTGGGTTTGTTGAGGCCCCTCACCATGCTGGTCATGACCAGCTATGTCATTTACAGAGAAATTTAATTATTTGGGAAAAACTCACGCTTCCTCCTGGGCACTTCCCCTTGACTCTCCCCGCTGCCACCATACTCACCGCTTCTGACACCAGATGTGGAGTTTTCTCCACACTGAGCGGCTGTGCAGCACCAGCAGGAGGTCCTACAATTAACTCAATCCTGACTCCCTGGAGAGCAGCAGAGTCCGCAGGGCGAGGACTCAGCCCCACAAGAAGGTCCTCCCCACCACTTCAGATGCCGGTCCTAAGTCCATGTTGTCACCTGTGCTTCTGGCCAAGTGGCTGTGGATCAGAGGTTCCCACAACCTCCCTCCTTTGACCGGTTTGCTAGAGTGACTCACAGAGCTCAGGGGAACCATTTACTTACTATTTACTGGTTCATTATAAAAGAATATGCTAAAGGATATGGAGGGGCATCAGATAGAAGAGCTGTGTAGGGCACGGTGTGTGGGAAGGGGCACAGAGGTTCATGAGCGCTTAGAGCGTGCCAGTCTCTCCATATCTCCACGTGGGCCCTGACCCAGAAGCTCGCTGAGCCCCATGCTTTTGGGATTTTTATGGAGGCTTCACCATGTAAGTGCAATTGGTCATTAACTCCACTTGCAGCCCTTTTCTCCTCTCTGAGGAATTGTGGGGCAGGGGCAGGGGGCACTGAAAACTCCAAGCTTCTAATCATGGCTCAGTCTTTCTGGTGACCAGCCCCCATCCAGGAACCCACCAAGAGTCCCCTCATTAGAACAAAGACACTGCTGCCACCCAGGAAACTCCAAGGGGTTTAGGAGCTCTGTCAGGTTCTGGGATCAAAGACCAAATATGAGAACAGAAAATACTCCTAGTGCTCTTGTCAGTAAGAACATCACCAGGGATTTAGGAGCCCTGTGCCAGGAACCAGGAGCAGAGATCAATATCTCTGCTCACACGAGTGCAAAACAGAAATGTGGGGCCTTGTTCAGAAATTCGTGCAAATTTCAGATGGCAGCAGCGGAAATTTAGACCAAGCCAGGGCCCTGCGTGGCTGCCCAGGTTGGCTGCCCACGAAGCTGGCCCACATCCTGATCCCTCCCTCATGGATGCCCCCTGGCTTATAAAGCCAGGAGAGTCCCAAAGAAAGAGCTTCTCTTTTGGAGGTTTCTCCTAGATGTGCCAAGAAAAGATGCTACAATGCAGTAGATTGAATGGAGGTCCTGGGGCCATGCAGACCGCATGAGAGTCTAGCCTCTACCCTGCAGGAGACCAGTCTTGGTTTCTCCATCATCAAAGGAAAAATGGGCGCAGAGTTGCTTAGAGGATTAAATGAGATAATCCATACAAGGTGCTAGGATTTTGTTACTACCTTATTACCTGTGTTGGGGTTATGATAAGTATTCTATGGGTACAGTTTTATCTCCCTTTACAGCAATTCTTTCTAATATGTATTATTCTCTCATCTTTTACAAATGTGGCCCTTTCACAGATAAGGCCACTGAAGCTCAGAGAGGTTAAGAAACTTGCCCACCGCCTACCACCCACCAACCCTCATTGCCTTTAGATCCATCACCCAGCTAGGTGCACAGCGATCAGCACAAGCTTCTGGGAAGAGGGACAGTATGCATCTTCCTTTACCACACACAAAAAAATATTTGCCAATTTATTTCCTAAAAAATTGAAGAAAATATATGTGAGAATGTATTTGAGGATATTGGGCTAGGAAGAAAGAAAGGAATTTCAGATTGGGTTGATTTCATTAATATGGCTGCACCGTGCAAAATTCTGGAGTCCACGAGCTAACCTGGGAGCTGCCGGCTCGGCCACAGCCTGGGATCTGGACCCAGTGTGGGCCTGAGATAAACTTTCAGAGATTCCTTGACTAAAGTGGAGAGAGGAGTCCAAACACTTTGGGAGAGTAAATGGTGGGTGGATTAGTCCTGTGCACCCCCCACTCCCCTTGGGGACACGGAGGAGCCTCTCCTTACCTGTAACAAGACGAGCTGTTTGAGAGCGGAACCAGCATCTTTGAAGGGAGATGTGGTGTCCCTCCCGGAGCTGCCAGGGTGGCCGTAGGATTTGCTGCTGCTGAGGCGGCTCCCTGATTTCAAAGGGAATGATGGCATCTCCAAGGGGTGGCCGTGAGGGACAGGCACCTACCTCAGGCCATGTGGGCATGCTCCTGAGAGAGGCCGCAGGGCCCAGGGGAGGTCGCGGAGCCTCGGTCAGGTGGTTTCTCACCTGCAGCTGCTGGGCGTGCTGTGGGCTCTTTGCCGGAGCTCTCTCCCAGCGGGGGCACCTGCGGGCGGTTACTAGCCTGGGAGAGGCCCTTTCCATCCTCATATGCAGAGGGCACCAGAGGCGGGTCGTTACCCAGCAGGGTCTGCAGCTTCCTGTCACCACGGGGCTGCTGTGTGGCTGCTTGCCTAGAGTTAGTCCACAGGGACATGAGCATCTCGTTGTTGGCAGAAGACATCAGGCTGGACCATTCTGATGATAAGTCATGCTGACGGGACCTGGGGAGGTATCAGGTATTATCTGGATGCTTTAGGAAGACATGTGCCAGAGGATACATAAACCCCTCCTGCCTGAGCAGTTTCTGGGACTAGACGGCGTATCCCCTCCAAAAGGACCTTTGCACCCACATTAGGAAAAAGGCACAGAGTGTGGAGAGTCCCTCTGGATTTTGGAGACCACAGATACTACATTTCCATGGCTGCTCTGTGCCATGTACTGAAGAGCCACAACCACAGGCTCTTAGTTCTATGGTCAAAGCGAAGTCTTTCTAGCTGATTCAGACCCCAGGGCAGGGAGCTCTGCTGTTTGACCCTGATGGCTCAGCAGAGCCAGGAGTGCTCCAAGTGTCGTGCCAGACCAGGATGCAGTGGCGGGGGCCCCAGGCCAGCCCCAGTGAGGGACTCCCCGCACAGATGCCCAGGCTTTCAGAGCCACGCTGTCATCAGCAAGTGGCTGTTCTCTACTTGAGAGGCAGCTCCCAAACCCAGCATCAGCCATGAGAGACGTCAATTAACCATGATCCTGAGCTAGGCATCTTGAATCGAGTATGATCAGGCCACGGGTTGGGTGTGCCCAGCAGCAGTCAATCGTCACGGGAGGTGGCAGGTGCGAGGCTGGGCATGAGAAGGTTGTGAAGGTGCAGATGAGCTGAAGGTGCAGGCAGCTCACGTTCCCATTGCTCTGGCCCCTCCTGCGCCACCGCCTCTTTCCGGAGCAGCCCCAGGCCCCCACTGGGAACCCCTGTGGCCCTGGCGTTAGAGTCCTGGGGACTCCTGTAACAATGTGCCGCGAACTGAGTGACGCCAAACAGAAATGTGTGGTCTCCAAGTTCTGGAGGCCAGAAATCTGAACTCGAGGCTTTGGGAGAGCCACCCTCCCTCTGAGAGTTTAAGGGGGACTCTGTCCTTGCCCACTGCAGCTTCTGCTGTTGCAGGCAGTCCTTGGTTTATAGATGCATCCCTCCCAGCTCCGCCTCAGTTGTCACACGGTGGTCTTACTGCATGCGTCTGTGTCTCTCTCCTCTTCTTCTCAGGACACTAGTCACTTTGGATCTGGGTCACCTTCCTCCAGTGTGACCTCTTCTTAACTAACTAAATTGGTAATGACCTTATCTCCAAATAAAGTCACATTCTCAAGTATTGGGAGTTTGGACTTTTTTTGAGGGGACACAATTCGGCCGACCCCAGCTGTAGACTGAGGAGGAGAAGCCCCACGTAGGCACAGCCCCGAAGGGAAACCCCCTCAGAGAGGAAGCCAGACGGCACCCCCAGCATCCTCCTCAGCAGTGAGGCTGCATCCGTCCAAGCTTGGTGGGTGGCTGCTCAAAAATGGGGGAAGCTAGTCAACACCCCATAACAAATGTCTTCCGTTCGAAGTAGCCAGAAGGGACAGTGTCACTGCCACTTCCTAGGGAAGATGATGCAGGGGAGAGGATGTCTGTGGGACCATCGGGGAGATAAAGGAGAAGGGGCAGCCATCTGTGAGCTGGTCTGTGCCTGGGCCCCACCCTTTCCCCCCAGGCTCCCTATTTGGGAGGAGGGAGAGAAGAAAACACAGGCTTTAGAGCCAGCCTGGTTCTCTGAATCTCTCTGGGCCCAGCGGCTCAGCTGTGACATGGGGCAGCGGACCTAGTTGAAACATTGGTCAACAGAACCGTCTCTAGGCAAGACTTCTCGAAAGTTCCACACGTAGGAGATGGGGCCAATCTGGGTTTTGTGGTGTCTGAAGCTTATTCAGTCTGGGAACCCTACTGGAGGAAAAGAACACACAATTACGAGTACAAAATTGCTGGCTTCGTTAGCTTCCTGGAATATGATGGGGTCAGTGGCCGTTCAGGAAAGTGGGGGAAGCCCAGGGGTAGCACAGCTGGAGGGAGACCTGTGCGGGGAAGGCAGGTCTGGCTGGCAGCACTCTGAGCAGCTGGAGGCCAGTGAGAGCCCAGGGCAGGGCATCAGGGGTGGCAGGGCCTGGAGACGGCCCCAGAAGGGAGTCGGGGGGCCTGGAGAGAGTGGGGGACCCTCTCTAGGAACTCACATCTCCCTCAGGAAGGGGAGGGGAGGGCCCGCAAGCGCTGGACCTGGGGGCCCTGGCTCTGAGGGGGCCGGCCCGCCGGTGTGATTACAGGAGAAAATGGTTCTGGCAGGAACATCATGAGTAAATTAAAGGGGAAAAGATGCAGCAGCAGGGAGTCAGAGAGACCTGGTTCCTGGCTGCCCAGGGGCTGGGAGGGCCAGAGACCAGGGCATGAGGATGCCCACGGGAGGCTGCTTCCTGCAGGCGGTTATACGGAGGAGGGGATGAACCTGTTCAGGACCATGAAGATCATGTGGCCCCTGTGCTCCCAGAGGCTGTGCTCCACACCCTCACACCTCATGCCCTCTGGCTCCTTTTTCTAAAGTGTGGTTTTTCCCATCTCATCCCCTTTCCACTGTCCCTGCATCAGAGGTTATAGCTGCAGGAGCCGGAGGGCCATCACATGAGGGAGACTCCAGTGCCACCCAGCGTGTCCCTGTCAGAGAGGGACACCTTCTCCCTGGATGCACAAGTGTCGCCCACTCTCTGAGCTGGTCAGAGGGTGCTTGCCACCCCAGGAGGGGCTTCTCTTACTCCATACAGCCTCGGTGGCCCTGGCTCAGCCCGCTTCAGGCCCTCTGTGACCTGTCCCCACTGCCCGCTGGGCTCCAGCCAGACTACCTGAGCCGCCACTCTCCAGAGAGGTGCCCAGCTTCCCTGTCTCTCCAGGGGCTGCAGGGAAGCCAGGCCTACCCACACTTCGGGGACAGGGTTTAGGAAGACTCAAGAGAGGTCGAAAGAATTGGCTGTGGGCAAGGCATGTGCTCTGAGCAGATGGGAAATGTCCGTAAGAAGTGGGCCAGGAGGGGGCGGGTAAGTTGTCTGATTGAAGGGAGGCGCACAGTCACCCCTGAACACACCCACGTAGTGGATCTGTTTCTGAATCCAGAGGCTGAGCCTCCTGAGGAACCAGGCCAGAAGGACCACCCGGGAGGCTTAGCCGCTGCCTTCTTCCCACAGGCGGGGAGGCTGAGCCTCGGCCCATGGGGCACCGCCCACCCCTGGGTTTCAGGTTGCCCTTTCCTGCAGGTCTGCCCCCAGGCCCTCTGTAGAGAGTAAAGGAGAAACCGCCATGCCCTGTGGGAGCCTCCAGCAGAGTGGTCCCGAAAAATGGAGAAATCACTCAGCATTTAGCTTGCCAAACGTCTGATAGGAGGCTTCAGTCGGCTTACAGGAGCAGAGCCCAGAGTGTAGGCCCACGAGAACCTGGCAGGGAGATGTTCTCCGGAGCATGGCCTCCCGTGACCGGGAGCCACTGAGTCATTTTCCAACTGGCACGAGACAGAGTTGAATCCCCTGGGGTTTGTCCCAAACCTGCAGGCAGCCCAGGGCAAAGAAGCGCAGGTCTCCTCCACCCTCGGCCCTGCCCCACCCCGCCCCACATGGCCATCGTCTGGGCACCATTACCTGAATACCAATATATGTGTATACTTCGAATTGCTTTTTACAATGATGAAAGTAATCCATGCTCATGAGAAACTTGGAAAACAGAGAAGAGTGGATAAAGAAGACAGAAATCACTCATAGTCACACATCTAAGCAATGATAGTAGATGTTTGTGGTTTGTTCTAGGTTTTTTCAGTGTAAAAGGTAACTTTTAAAAATAGTCACAACACGGACCTTACTGCCTGCTGTTTTGTATACTGTTTTTTTTTTAACTAAATATAATATTCTGTGGATTTTCTCACACCAATAAACATCTGAAAGTGCGATCATTACTTCACTGAGTTTAAGTCTATATTTTTAGAGAGGTTAAGATATCCATGGTGCCTGGCACATGGTAAATATCCACTGCAAAATAAATAAATAAAAATGCTACTTTGTCCCTGCATTCCTCAACCTGCACCTCTGAGCTTACTGGTCTCAGCATCCGACTTGGGCCAAGCAAGTCAGACACAAGGGGTTTGTGCCCGTGCATAACGGGAGGAGACCCTTCCAGAAGACAGGCCTGCTTTCCAGTGGAGAGCGGGGATGCAAGCCTGCTTCTGACCTGATATGGTGCAGACACAGTTGGGAGTTTTATGTACATCAACCCATCAACCCATAAAACATCTAATCAGATGTGACAGTGGGACAGAGATGGCCTATTTCCCACAGTGTTCCTACCCTTCTTCCTTAGCACAAGGACCCCAATTTTATCTGGACACTTGGCTGCTGGAGTAAAGATTATATTCCTCAGAAATCCTTGTTGCTGGATGAGGCCAGATGGCAAGTTCTGTCCAAAGATCTCTAAGCCAAAGTGTTGCATGTGACTTTCAGGAAATGTCCTTTAAAGACAGGGAGACAACCCCTCTATGTATTCCTTCCTGCTTGCTGGAAATGGTGGCTGGAACTTGGCAGCCACCTTAGGTCATGAGGTGAAAGCTTCCTGCTGAGGGTGGTGGAATAGCAAGAGAGAAAGGGATTGTGTCTCTGCAGATCACGAAATCACCTTGCCAGCCAGGGACTGCTTACATGTAGAATTTCACATGAGAGAGAAATAAGTTTTTATCTTGTTAAAAAACAAAAAAGCCACGGCAGGCCTTTTAGAGCCCTGGGCTCTCCCCATAGATAGCTCCCTATTATTAAGGAAGGTTGTTAATATTTATGGAGTGCCTACCAACTTGCCAGGCATATTATGCACCTTATTTAATTAAATTTAATGTAATTTAGCTTAATTTCTCTGACAACCCTGCAATGTTAGTATTATTATCCCCATTCTACAGATGAAACGAAGGCTCAGAGAGGCTGAGGAGCTTGCTAAGTCACACAGTAAATGACGGGGTCTGTATCCCAGTTTGTCCTTCCTGCTCTCCCTCGCTGCCTCGCAAGTCCTTCTGGGCTCATTTGGTTTTACTTCTGCCAAGAGGAGCTCCCACCTCAGAGAGTCAAGTCACTCAAGGCAGCTTTTGTCTTCTTGTTTTCTTCCAGTCTCTCATTTGAGCCGTAGTTCCAGAAATCGAGCTGTTTCCCAGGGATTTAAAGGAAAACTTAAATCATATTTTAGTATTAGTAAATTATTTTCTTTACTTAAGGAAAAAAAAGCCTGTTGTCAGCTATAAATCCAACTCAATTACCCTTATTATAATGATTACTGTTCATGCCGCTCTAATTGGCTTCTCTCGGCATTTTCATTAAGAACCCATATCTTCAAAGGTTTATAAAAACTCAGACACATTTTTACCTGGAGCTGAAATTTGGCTGTAACAGCCTGTTGGGGAACCCAGGCGCCGGAGGTGCTGCGGCTGAAGGAAGAAAGCCCGGCCCCCGAGCCAGCCCTCGGAGCCTCGGCTGGGGTGGCAGGCCTGTCTGGACGACTGGTCCCTCTGCACAGGTGCCTCCGCGTGGACCCATGTCTTGCTGGGACAGGCCCCCTGGGCTTGTCAGATGGCAGCATGACCACAGGCTGGCCAAGGCGGGGCTCTAGCCAGGGTTCTGGGACTCATCTCACTGTGAAACAGTCTCCCGGGGACCCAGCCAGGGGTTGTGGGGTACAGTGGGCTCAGAAGAGCGTGAGCAGTCAGAAGACCTGGGTGGTGGCCCTCCTCACTGCCCTGTGGCCTGGCCTTCGGAATGCCTCAGTTTCCCCATCTTCAAAGTGGACAGTAGTTGTCCTGAGGCTCCAATGAGATCAAACATGGCAAGCAGCCATGGCAAAGGGCTGGGTGAGCATGAAGCTCCGTGTGGACTCCCAGGAGCCACTTTTCCTCTCTCCCAAGTGGGAAGCTTGGACAGGCTGGCTCCCTGGGCCCAGAGACAGAGTCCTGTCCATTCAGCCAGCATGTGTCAAGTCATCAGGAGCAGCTGTGGAGGGCGCCTGCAGGGCAGCGGGCAGGGGACTCTCTTTGGGCCGCTTTGGAAGCCACACAGTCTCTATGTGACTCCGGGTAAGTCGCTCAGCTTCTCTGAGCCCCGGTTTTCACTTGCATAAAATGCCCATAATCATTCTGAGGTGCAGGCCAGCACAGGTTGACCCTCAACACAGCAGACCTATTGTTATTATAGTGGTAACCTTACAAGATTCAGAGAAACTGGAGAGTGGAAGGAACCAGCTGGCTGGCAACCTTATTGTGCAACAGCATCTTGTAGCCCCGGCGACTGCTCGTGAAGGAGCAATAAAGCGGCCCCACCCAGAGGGAACCAGGCCCAGCCGGCGTGGCGTTTGGGGAGCTCACCCAGGATTCTCACAGGGACCACCGGCTCTCACCTTTGCCGGCCCCAGCCAATATACCACTTTACTTCTTAGATTAGGCAGAGCTGGCCTTGACCCAGGGGGATTGTAGAGGGGCAGGGATAGCCTTGGCAGAAGGACCGAGGAACACCTAGGAAGGGCTCCTTCCATGTGGCCAAGACGCTGGGCAGCTGTGGGACCAGGGAAGCTTGAACTCCCTCTCGGCTCCCCATTGGCCCCTGTGCCCCGACCTGGGGCGTCTCTCTCTCTGACTGCCTCTCCCAATCGGAGGCCGAGCCCCCAGGAGGCTGTGGGGTAGGGCACGGGGTCACTGTGCGTACTATCCGAACCAGTAGAATGTACCACACCAAGCGTGGACTATAATGTGATCTGCGGACTTTAGTTAGTATCGTGTTGATATTAGTTCAGCAGATTTAACAAATGTACCACATAATGCAGGAGATTAATAGTAAGAGATAATAAAAGAGATTGGTGGGAAGTGAGTGCTGCCTTCCAATTCTGTACTTTCTGTGCAGTATTTTCTGTATACCTAAAACTACTCAAAAATATATAATAATTTCTAAATGAATCCTCAGTGGTTCTAAAACCCCTTGGTTTCAATGTGACTTTAAGGCCTCTAAGAATGGGCTTTGCCTCCAGCCCTGTCCCCACCTCCTGAAGCCCCGAGGGTCCGTGTGGCATTCCCAGCACGCCAGGCCCAGGCCCTACCTTCGGGCGGGAGACCAGCCTGTCCAGGCTTGGGGTACATTTACACTGGCCTCGAGCTCTCTGATATAACGATAGAAGCACCAAGTCTCCCTGCTCCCCGTGGTCCCACACACCATGGAGCCAGTCCTCTGGGCTAATGTGAGTGGACCAGCCTGCCCCTGCATCTCAGCAAACATCCCAGTCTCGGGGTGCTGCGGGGCTGTGCACAGATGGGCACCACCCCAGCTGGGGAGTCCCATCTCCTCCCAGTCGCTTACCGGTGGAGAGCCGAGCGCAGTGAGAGAGAAATGCTGGTCACTGTATCCGTCCTGGTGCTGGTGGTGTCACCGGAGGCTGTGCCTGCTCCCCAGGGGCTTGTTCCAAAGTTCCCCTTTGTGATTCACTGGGACCTGACGACAATAACTGAGGAGATTCACTTCCACCATTTTACAGACAAGAGGTGTGGTCGGCTGAATAGTGGCCCTAAAGACATCGATGTCCTGATTCCCAGAATATGAATGCTACTTTACATGTCAGAAGGGACTTTGCAGACATGGTGGAATTGAGGGTCTAGAGATAGGAGGTTACCCTGGATTATATGGTGGCCCTAAATGTGAATCTCAAGTATCCTTAGAGACGGAGGCAGAGGGAGAGGTGCCTGCATCGGAGGAGGAGGCCACAGGACAAGGACGCAGGACTGGCAAGGGACAGGGGCTCCCCAGAGCCTCCAGAAGGAATGGGCCCCCGCAACCCCTTGATCTTAACCCCGCAAGACTCTGGCCTCCAGAACTGTAAGAATAAATCGGGTTGTATGGACCTCTGGGTTGTGGTTACTGGTTACAGCAGCAGCAAGCAGGCTGACCTGGAGGTGAGGCTGACTCGCCTGGAGCCGCACGGCTGGGCCGGTGGGGCAGCACCGGACGCCGGTCACTGGGGCCCCCAGCTCTGGGGCCTTGCCCTCTGCCACCCAGCCCCCACAGGCCGAGAGAGCCGCCCACCTCCCAGGCAGGCTGACCTCGGCGTGAGGAGCTCCCTGGCAGGAGGGCTGACAGCAAGGTGGTCGGTGCAGCATCCGTGAGGGCGCAGTCCCTTCCCACGTGGCACCTTTGACTCGGCCCTGGGGCAGCGTCTGTCCTGCTCACCAGCCCTGCTCGTCCACCTTGGATTCAGGCTGCCTGGGCCTCCTTCCCTCTGCTCCCCAGGGCCGGGTCATCCAGGGCCCTACCTCTCCTCTCCCGTCTCCCCTGCACATCTGCCCCCTCCCCTCTGCCAGCCTCCTCTGCTCTCCCCCCGCCAGCCTTTGTGGTCAGAGCCCCCTTCCTGGTTTATCTGCAGCCTCTGCCTGGCCGCTGGGGACAGGGCTTCCTTCTGGGCAGCTGGCCTGTCTCCCACACGCCTTAGTCCTCACCTGTCAACCCCTCCAGAGCGCTGGCTCCTGACTGCTCCCCGGGGACTGCTTGGGGCAGGAGGTGGGGGGCAAAGTTAAAGAACAGGGGTTCCAGGCTAAGCAGAGTGGGAGAGGAGGGAGTGAGCCAAGGAGGTGTCTGGGGGAGGTGCCCAGGGTTTGGGAAGGGCAGCGAAGGCCCAAGGCCCTGGCAACCTACTCTGGCTCCCCCTGACTCAAAACAGACGTCAGACTGAAAAACAAACAAAATCTCCTTTGATCTTACCCTGCGCCACCCCTGCCCAACCTCTTCCTTCCTTTCTCTTCCAAACTTCTCAAAAGACCCATGGTCCTCACCTCCCACCCCCACCTCACCTGGACCCTGTGCTGCCGAGGCCCCCCTCCGATGGTCAGAGCCAGCTTGGAAGCAGACCTCCTTGGTGCCACGGAGCATATCCCCCCGGGAGGTGAGGGATCCTGCGGGTTAGGGGAGCCAAAGGAAAGGGGGACAGTCAGCAGAATTGGGGTGTTCAGCACGCTGCCCAGTTACGGCCTGGCTGGGTGGGTGCCTGGCTGCTGGCCAGCTGCTGCTGGAGGGACACTGACGCCATGGGAACCGGGCAGGGGGCCCCGTGTCCCCTCCTCCTGTCTTCAGCTGCCCATCGGCAGAGCCAGCCACGGGGACCCCACTGGGACACCGAGACAAAGCCCCGCTCCTTCTCAGGGTGCGAGGCTGCCTGGTGAGGCCCTGTCTGCTTCCTTAGCCTCAGCGCTGACCTCGGCTGTGCCCCTCCCCCAAGAACTACTGCTTCTGCCCCTCCTCCATCGTGCTTTTCTTGCACCTGGGCTTTGTGACACGTCGTTCGCCTCCTCACTTTGCCAGGGTAACACCCACACGGCTTTTAGACTTAACCGGGAGCATCCCTCCGTCAGGCCCTGATCTACCCTCCTGCCTTCCCAGGGGCTGCCAACGTGTGCCCTCTTGACAGGAGTAGAGAATGGCAGACCTCAGCTTGGGTGGTGTTCAAAGCTTTACACAGAAGGGCCTGGGTGGGCCTGGTTCTCCTCAGTTCCCCTGAGCGCCGTTCCAGGCCAGGCATCCGGTGGTGCTGGGTTCAGATGGTCACTCAGAGGCAGACACCACAGCAACACAAAGGCTGCGATAACCGCCAGAGTCCTGAGCCTCCTAAGGGCTCCTCTGCCTCCAGTCCGCCCCTGAGGCCTTCGCAGAGTCACTCAGATGAGCGGCCCGTTGCTTTCCAGGGGCAAAGCCACGGCTCGGCACGCGGAGCTCATTACGTGGCTCCAGTCCTGTGTCCCAGTCCTGCCTCCCCACTCCCGCCGTTGATGTGTGGACCATCCCTCATGCCAAGAGTGCCCCGCTTTGCTCCGCCGTCCTCTGTGGAACTCCTGCTTGTGTACCCAGGCCCTGAGGTGGGCAGCGGGGATTAAATGAGGACCAGGGACACTGTCTCCACATTATACTGTCTGTGTTTATTCAATGAATGAATGGATGAACCAATGACTGGAGTAAGTGGGTAACTGAATTAAAGAAAGTGCCCCGAGACAACAGGTAGGGAGGCGTTAATGAGTGTGTGAGTGCAGTACCTGGACGCGTTCTCATCTGGGGCACTGCGCAGCCCAATAATGTGATTACTCCTAGATGGAAGGTGTAAATGCATGTTGCAATGGACTGAATGTTGTGTTGCCCCAAAATCCATATGTTAGACACTAACCTTTGGGGCCTTTGGGAAGAGTTAGGATTAGATGAGATCATGAAGGTGGGCATGAGCCCCATGATGGGATTAGTATCCTTATAAGAGGAAGAAGAGAGACCATAGTTCTCTATCTGCCACTTGAGAACAGCAAGAAGGCAGCCGTCTGTTAGCCAGGAAGTGGGCCCTTCCAGGAATCTGCTGAATATGCTGGCACCTTGGTCTTGGACTTCCAGCCTCCAGAACTGTGGGAAATAAATGTCTGTTGCAGAAGCCACCCAGTTCGTGGTATTTTGTTATAACAGCCATGTGCACTAATATATAGGTGAAATACCGAAACCATATCAGCAGTGAATTCTCCTGTTAACAAACAGATGGCCCACCATGGAGCTTACCTGCTTTGGTGCATATCACGTCCCCAGATATGCCTGGGAGATGTGCCCCTGGTGGATGCACAGGGAGTTTTCAAGGCTTCTGTGCCTTTCTCTGCAGCTGTCATCTGGGATCCCGGCTCTCCCACATCCTCCCTGCGGGATGTGCCTCCTGCTGAGAGCGACCTGACCATGAGCAATGCCTCCCAAGTTTAACTTAGGTCTTCTTGGATCTATGGAAGAACTTACAATGTCTTTTTTTGTTCTGAAGGCAAAGATGTGCATTTCAGAGAATTTGGAAATTACAGAAAGATATACAAATATGAAAATCCTTTGTAGTCAGACAATTCAGAATGAATTATGGTTAACATTTTATTGTATTTCTTTCCATTTTGCTTCCAGTTTCCCTAGGGGTATTTTCCCTAAGATTGTATCATGTTGTCTATGTGATTTTGTGCCCCTTTATTTATTTGTTCATTTGTTTGTTCATCTTAATGTTGTATCCTGAGCATTTTTACATCATTAACTATTCTTCCATCTGTGGATTTTGATTTTTCATTCCTTCTTTCATTCAACAAATGTATGTTCAAAGCCCACTATGTGTGTGCCAGGCACTGATAATGCAGCAGTAAATAAAACAGATGTGGATCTAGCCCTTGGGCAGAGTCCCCTCCAATGGGAGAGCTAGGTAGTAAAGAAGTCATTTGAAGGGTGACAAGTGCTGTGAGGGAGAACTGCAAGGTGTGCTCTGGGTGCAAACAGTAGGAGCACCCGCCTAGCCAGGAGATTCTGTAAGGGGCTGATGTCAAACATATCTGAAGACTTTGTGGAAGTATCTAAATCAGGCTGTGGCTGGGAGGTGGTGACACCGTAGGCAGAGGCCCTAGGTCTGGGAGGTACACAGCACAGAAGAGAACCAATCTACGCAAGGATGGATTTCTGCTCTTCTACACCCCCACCAACTCCCCCACCCTGAGAAGCCATGTCTGTCACTCACGAGCCCCCTAGGACTGAAGACCAGAGAGGTTTCACCAACATTGAGACTATGGAAACAGGAGAGCCTTGCTGGAGATTCCCCCAGTAGGCACCCAGACTTAGATCTCCAAGGATGGGCTCAACCCTAACTCCTATCAAAGATAGGCCAGGTTCTTTATCTACCCAGAAGGGGCAGGCAATCGGATACCTGTCAGATTTCACCTTCAGATGAGGCAGATGTGCCCTCCTGGACTCGCCCTGTCCGATGTTTCTGCTGGGAGAGATGCTTGAGTGTGACTTGCCAAAGGAATCGAGATTAGAGAAGAGTCTCCTCTGGTTCCGTATCACTGTGCACACCTCTTTCTGGCATGGGAAGAGCAGAGACCTGATGGATTTTTGTCACCCAGAGACCCGTCTTGGAAACTGTGCTTTCTATTCCTTGACAACATCAGGACTCCCCTGCCTTCATCTGCATCCACAAGGAGACTTTTTCACAGGCCATTATCTCTCCCAGACATTTTGTGGATTTTTTTGAAAAACTATGGTTAGGAGAAGTGTCCTCCAGTTTGGAAGCCCATTTCTGGAGGTTCCCCAGCAAAACAGGCTGTGGGCTCAGTGGGCTGACTTTGTGCTGCTTTCCTGGAAGGCGGGCAGCAGGCACAATGAGCTCCAAGTGTGATAAGCACTGAATCGCCTCTTCCAGTGGTCTCCTCTTCCTCTTCTCTCACACAATCCTGGTTGTATTCAGAGCAGGGATGTGCTCAGTCCGGAGGGAGAACCAAGATGGGTCTAAGTAATCATGACAATCCAATTCCATTTGCTAGATACTTGGCTTTTTAATGTTCCTCATAGCTAATGCTAGTTATGAGACCTCATGTTTTGGACAGTGAGATGCATGGGGACGTCTGGGGAGCCTTGGCCTCCCTGATAAAATAGACAGATATAACTTTTGCCCTTCCCTATTTAACTGCTTTAAACATGAATGTGATGTCTAGAGTTACAGTGATCATTTTATAATGATGAGATGATTAGCATGAGGAAAAGTCAACACAGCAGAGGGGAAATAGACTGTCCCCCACCCCAAAGGCATTCTTGGGCAGGTGACTCAATACCACCAACTGTCTAGTTCTATACTTCTTATTATATCAGAAAAATAAGCGCCATTTTTCAGGTTTCTACTCTTTGTAGTTGAAAGCTTCCGAACTGATTCATCTCGTTTGCCTAAAACCCCTAAAGTTCTCTAAGGTTGGTAGCTTTTATGTTTCCATGATATTTAATCTGAGCAAATACTATATCTGATGTGGCAGAGTGTCATATATTTCATTTGAAAAAGTCTTGTCTCTTCTCAAGTTTTTCAAGATTTAGTTCTCTACCAGTACATTCATCACTATTCTTGGAAGAAAATCAGAATTCAAAGCCCAGGACCCATGTAAGGTGGGGAATCTACTAGAAGATATTCATCCTATTATGCCAAAACTCTAAAGGTCTACACACACAATATTCATGTGAAACAGAAGTAAATCATCCCTGCTTCCACTACTTTAGAGACTACAAGGAACAGTTTCCTGGCACTAAGGAACTCATGAGGAAAAACTCATCTTGGGAAGTTGGAACCACATATTAATCCTTGTGCAGACTGGTAGCCCAAATTCACATCACCCTGAAGGGTTCAAAAACTTCAAGAAGCAAGGTTAGATGTAGATAATTCTGGAGTAGAAGTGCTTCTAGGTGCATGACAGAAACAACTGCAAATCTTTTCTGGGAGAAGTCACATTCACCCCAGGCCCCCAAAAAAATCCCACTGAGTAATTAAAAAAAAAAGTAAGCAGCACTCCATAAAATATAAAGAAGCACATAGAGAAATGAGGCAAGAATAAGCAAGAAAATAAAAACAGCTAAGCTGACCCCCAAATACTTTCATATAATGGAATAGTAGGAAACAAGTTATAAAACTGCTTATTATGTTAAATGAAATACAAGCTTTAAATTATCTGCAGGAAACTGAGAACTGTAAGACTTGCCCAGCAGATTTTTGTAAAAGAATCAAATAGATCTTTTCTTATGAAAATGAAAATTATAATAACTGAAGTTTAGAAGTCAATAGATGGGTTTAAATAGAAGATTAGATATAGACAAAGAAAGAATCAGTGAACTGGAAGATGACTCAGAAGAAGTTATCCAAATGGCTGCACAGAGAGACAAAAAGAAGAAAATCTTGAAAGAGGTTCATGGACATGAAGGATAGAGTGAGAATATTGAGACACATTTAACTGGAGTCCCAGGAGGGGTAACAAGAGAGAAGGGGGGCAAGGGTATATTATTTGAAGAGATAATATCTGAGAATTTTTGAGAACTGATGAAAGATGCTAATCCAAGATTTAAGAAGTCCAACAAATGCCAAGGATGAGAAATAAAAAGTGAAAAGGATGTTGAGACTCTGAGTGCCCATCACAGCTCTGGTTCTTACTGACAGGGTAGTCCAGTGATATCCAATGACTGATATTACTTGGCCTGTCCTGGAACATGCAGCTTCTGTCAGGGGATGAGCAAGTGCAAGTGCAAAACTGCCTTCACAAAGCCTATTCTTTCCTGGCCTAGGTCTGCTGAGGGCCATGATAAGAGTGACAGTCAAGGTACCAGTATATCCTGAGCCTCTCATTTATTATTCATGGCACAAGGGAAATGATGGAAACCCTATTCTTCCAAAATTAGATTAACTTGTTATTAAGGTGTCAACAGAAGTCCATTGTTCCTCCCAACCCTGCCCTTTAGCTTACTATCCATGACCACCTTTGCAGTGCTATATGAATTTAGGGTTTGATAGCAAAAACTCTGGGAACTCTTGCTCCGCAAAATGACTAATAGAGAAATGTTCAATTTTGAAAATTCTTTGACTATCAAAGCTTAGGTTTGATATAATCAAACATCTAATTTTAAGGTGCAGAAACTGAGAATGTACAGAACACAGAGGGATCCTGTGGCGAGGCTAGCCTGGGCCAGGGTCTCACAGACCAGGGTGCAATCCACTGTTCGGCTATCCACTTTTTAGAGAAGAAGGAGGCAGGTTATTTCATTCTCAGGGATGGCATTTCAGCAAGTGTTCATTATTGCATGTACCAGGGTGTGTGAAAAACAATATTCCCCAAAGCCTCCCAGCATTGAAATAAAAATACATATACAGACACCCCAACAGATCAAAAGAGCCCCAGTTACATAATTTGACAGCAAATGGTGAATCATTGCCACGTAATGGAAAAATCAGATTGGTCACTAGGAAAAGTAAAAGGATCACTGCGGTGAGTCACGGGGCCCACCCTCCTGTAGAGTTTCTGAAACGCTACACCTACAGGTTGATTCAGAGTCTGGGCTTTGTCTTCCTTTCTTCCACATCGATGTTTCAATATTTCACAATGGAGCTTCGCAAGTGATGTGAATTTCCAAAGAAGGCTGAGCCAAAGCCTATGCTCTGACACTCTGGACTGTTCTAATGGGTGGGCTCTGCACCTATGCCCATGAGAGACACTAGCTTAAAATGTAATAACTACTAATACTATTGAGTGCCTATTGTAGTCTAAAAAGACTTGGACTCTTGAGATTCATTATACTAATTAGTCCTCATAATAACTCTATAAGATAGGCATTGTCCCCATTTTGCAGATGAGAGGACTGAGGTTAAGAGGATTAGGGACCTGCCCAGAGTCTCACAGTTAGTAGGAAATGACAGAGTCAGCAGTAAGGGGTGGGGCTGCAGGAGGGGGGAATTCAGCCCCTGCAGATCCACCCTAAGGCCCACCCTCTTTGCACCAGAATAGAAAACCTCCTCCAGACTTCTGACTACCTTTGTGACCTAAGAGAAAGGCACAGCCCCAGGCAGTGGTTGTCATATGGAAAAGGAGAGAGCAAACACAGAGGGCCCTGCTCCCCCACGCATCCAAGTACTGGGGGGTAGGGGGGAGGAGGGGGGCTTTCCTGTTTAGTAGATTGGAAGAGTTGAGGTCAGGGAAGAAAACCAAGCACAGCTAT
This sequence comes from Manis pentadactyla, assembly GCF_030020395.1. NCBI lineage: Eukaryota > Metazoa > Chordata > Mammalia > Pholidota > Manidae > Manis > Manis pentadactyla. The sequence continues at coordinate 228,543,469 of NC_080020.1, forward strand.
TAGAAAAGGCTTTTTTGTGCAGTGGAGAACAAAGCTTAAATTTATCTGTTACTTCTTTGGTATGTTGCTCCGTGTTTTAACTAAACCATCCGAGACCATGTGGAAAGTTCTGGAAGGCAAATTTTTACTTGACACAATGTTGAGCACTTTGAAGAAGGAGGTCTGACGATCCTCTCCTCTGGCCTATATCCTCTAGTGGAAACTCACCCTGGATAATATTTTTCAAAGCAGGTGTTCACTTGGTGGGCTGGGTGGGGAGGATTACCTCTTCCTCAGGAAGTTCCCCCTGAGTCACACAAAAACACAGTTTTGATGGCCTGAAGAGTAATTCACTTATTCATATACACCACTGGTACGACCTGCTTCCTCAGCCACGTCTCCTTTTGATATTCAAATTAGTCATCTGAGCATCCATCCATACACGAAATTGCAGTAGCCTCAGGGACTCAGTCCAAAAAGTCCACACCTCTGCCTGCAGTGCAGAGAAGTGAGAAGCTGGTCCCATTTCCGGCCTCGTGGGCTTCTTCATGGTCTGGAAGGACCCCACCCAGGGCAGCTCTCGTGCAGCCCAGCGCTTTTGCTGACCCTGTTGCAAGGGTGCCCAGCCAGCCTGAGGTGGCTCCTCAGGGTACCAGAGGGGAGAGAGCCTCTGCCTGAGTCCACTCAGCTGTGACGTCCCCTCAACTCTCTGTGGACACAGGCACCACGGCCCCCCTCGGCAGTGTGCCAAACTAAAGGTGCATGTGCCCGCATTACCGTGGGTTCTCTGGGTTCCCTCCTTCTGCCCCATAGCCTCTGTCCCCATGGACAGTGGCCAGGTCTACAGTCGGATGCTGTGAAGAGCTGAGCCAGCCCCCCGCTCTCCCTGCCCAGCCACACCCAGCCAAGGGCCCTCCATCCTAGTGAGATCTCATCTCTCCCAACCTCAGAGGCTCTGATGGTGTTGAATTTCCCTTCAGTACATACACTTACATAAATCATCTGATGGGCCGCAGATCTAAATGTGCAAGGCAAAATAACAAAGCCTTCAGAAGGAAAAATTAGGAGAACATCCTCATGGTCTTGAGACTAGCTAAGATTTTGTAAAACACAAAAAAGCAGTAACTATAAAGGGAAGAAACGAATAAATTGGATTTTATTAAAATTAAGAACTTCCATTCATCAAATGGCACCACTAAGAGAGGGAAAAGTCCAGCTACGGAGTAGAAGTTACCTGCCATACATATTCCTGACAAAGGATATGTATTCAGAAGATATTCTTTAAAATCCCCACAAATCAGTAATAAGTAGACAAGCCAATAGAAAAATAGGCAAAAGACTTGAAGAGGCCCCCCACCAGAGAATAAATCCAGTGGCCAGTAAGCAAATGAAAATGTGCTGAGCTTCATGGACCGTCAGGACATGCAAGCGAAACCACAGTGTGGTTGTACTATTCACCCGCCATCATGGTGAGAAGGAGAAAGACAGACAACACCTGGTGAAGATTTAGGTCACCTGGAAGGGTCATGACCTGCTGGTGGGAGAGAAAACGGGTATAATCGTTTGGGAAACTGTTCAGCAGGATCTACCGAAGCTAAGCCTCCAGCTGGGCAATCCCGCTCCTAAGACATGCCCGGCGGTGTACACACAGGAAGCACGAGAAAGAATTCTCATAGGAATCAAAACTGAAAGTAACCCAACTATGTATCAGAAAGTTGGGTACATTCCCCTAAAGGACCAGAAGACAGCACTGCAGACAAACTGCTGATTCTCCCAGCAGTGTGCGTGACTCACATGAATCGGAGCAAAACAGAACATGCGGCCTGCTTTTATCTGTGTAAAGTTCAAAACCAGTGCAGAGGGGTCCACAGCGTGGGAAGTTAAATGAGAGGTTTCCCTTGGGGGTGTTAGTGACTGGCAGATGGCTTCTGGAATATTCTGTTTCTTGCTCTGGGTGCCAGTTTCACCCTATGAAAGTTTATTGAGTTGTTCGTCTATTAGGTGTGTCCTTTTCTGACATAGGTTGTAGTCAATGAAGATTTTCTTAAAATATATAAAAGAGATGAAGCTCTGCATCCCTTTTCTTGCAGGAAGTTTCTCCCACTGTTTATGAATTTGCCCACCCCTTCACCCTGTGCCCTTGCACTCTGTATTTCAAGAATTGCTTCCAGGAAAAGCCTTTGTCAAGACAGTGCACACCTATGACTCCTCCATGGGCACAGTTACGCAGGCCAGCTCAGAGGCCTCTGCCCGGAATAAAGGGGATGTGCTTTGCTCTTCCTGCTCTATAGAAGCATCTGGCAACTGTAAAAGTCAAAATGACAGTTTCTTCACCAAAACAAACAATAAACAAGTTTTGCCTCACATTCTGCTACACACACACACACATACACACATGCACACACACACACACACACACACACACACACACACACACACACACTGGTTTTCTGATTACCCAAGAACTACACACCCATTGTAGAACATTCAGAAAATATAGAAAAGAATAAAGGAGAAAATAAAAATCATCCATGGTCCTATTACCCAAAGACAAAAGAAGTTATTATCTTGGCTTATTTCCTCCAAGCCCTTTTCTACATGTATATTTCCTGAATACATTTTTAACAGCTTCATTGAAGTATAACATAAGTAAAAGTCACCTATTTTAAGATTACAATTCAATGCTTTTCAGTAAATTTACAGAGTTGTGCAACCATCACCACAATCTAGTTTGGGGACATTTCTGTCCTTTTTAGAGGATCCCTCGGGCCTATTTATTGTCAGTCTCCATTCCTACCCCTAGTTCTAGGCACCCACTGGTCTGCTTACTATAAATTTGTCCTTTCTGGACGTTTACTTAAATGGAATTTTACAATACGAAATCTTCTGTATCTGGCTTATTGCACTTACCATAATGTTCTTGAGGTTCATCCATATTGTAGCATGAATCAGTACTTTGTTCCTCTTTATTGCTGAGTATTATTCCAATATATGGATATGCCACTTTTGTTTATCCACTTATCAGTTGATGAATAGTTGGATTTTCTCCTTATTTGCCTATTATAAATAATGCAGCTATGAAAATTTGTGTACAACTTTTTGTATGGCCATGTGTTTTCATTGCTCTTGAGTAGGTTCCCATGGGGAAATTCCTGCATCATATGGTAAAATTCTATTTACACTTTTAAGAAACTGATAAACTGGTTTTTTGAGGTGGCTATACCATTGTACATTCCCACCAGCCATGTTGGCACTTAGAAATGCAAGTTTTAAAAATTACAGCCATTCAAGTCAGTGTGGAGTGGTATCTCAGAGTAAAGTGGTTCAAATTTGCATTTCAGTAATGACTAACAAGCCACTTGTGTATCTTTTTTAGTAAAGTGTCTATTCAAATATTTTGCCAATTTTTTAATTGGGTTGTTTGTTTTCTTATTGAGTTGTAAGGGTTCTTTATTCTGGGTACAAGACTTTGATCAGATATGCGATCGACAAATATTTTCTGTCAGTCTGCGGCTCGTCTTTTTATTTTCTTAATGCTATCTTTTGAGGCACCAAAGTTTTTTATTTTGATGAAGTCTAATTTATCAGTTTTTTTCTTTTACCACTTGCGCTTTTTGTGTTATTTCTAAGAACTTTTTCCCTGTCTCATAGTCATAAAGATTTTATCCTATGTTTTTCCCCCCAAATTTTATGGATTAGCTCTTATACTTATGTCTGCGATCTGTTCTGAGTTAATTTTTGTTTAAGGTGTGACTTAAGGGTTTAAATTCATTTTGACATGTCCAGCACTATTTATTTGAAAACCATTCCTTCCTACCACTGAATTCTCTTGGCACCTTTGTTGAAAATCAATTGGCCATAAATGTAAGGGTTTATATCTGGACTCCCAATTCTGTTCCATTGGTAGATATACATATACATATATGTGTATGTGTATATACACACATGCACATATACATATCCTTATCTGGTACTATACTGTCTTAATTGTTGTAACTTTATAATAAATTTGGAAATTGGTAAGTATAAGTCCTCCAGCTTTGTTCTTCTTTTTCAAAATTGTCTTGGCTAGTCTGGTTTCTTTATATTTCCATATAAATTTTAGGATTAGCTTGTCAATTTCTGCAAAAAAAATGCCTGTTGAGATTTTGGTAGGGACTGCACACCGTATCTATAGTTTACTTCAAAGAGAACTGATGTCTTACCAATATTGAGTCTTCCAATCTGTGAACATGGGACATCTTCCCACTTACTTAAATCTTCAGTTTCCCTCAGGGATATTTTGTAGTTTTGGTGTACAAGACTTATATTTCTTTTGTTAATTTCATTCCCAAGTATTTCATTCTTTTTGATCCCATTGTGAGTGAAATTGCTTTCTTAATTTCACCTAACACTTAATTGTTAGATTGTTAAGTGATTTTTATATATTGATCTTTAAACTGTGACCTTGCTGAACTTGTTCATTACTTCTGATAGTGTGTGTGTGTGTGTGTGTTCCTTAGGATTTTCTATATTCAGGATCATGTATCTGCTAATAAAGACAGTTTGCTTCCCTCTTTCCAATCTGGATGTTTTTTGTTTCTTTTTCTTGCCTGATTGCACTGGCCAGAACTTCCAGTGGAATGCTAAGTAGAAATGGTGAGAGTGAACATCCTTGCATTTTTACCAATCATAAGGAGAAAGCATTCAGTCTTTCATAATGAATTATGTTAGCTGTAGGGTTTTGGTAAACACATTTTATTAGGTTGAGGAATTTTCCTTCTGTTACCCATTTGTTGAGGGTTTTTTCATGAGTAAGTGTCAAATGTGTTTTTCTTGTGTCTGTTGCTCATGTGTCTTTCGGTTTTTATTGTGTTGATATGCTGTATTCCATTAATTGATTTTCTTACATTCCTGGGATAATCCCTGTTGGTCACGGTATGATTCCTCTTATTTGTGGTTGGAGTCAGCTTACCAGTTTTGTTTTGTCTTTTTTTTGAGAAATTTGTATCTATACTTGTAAAAAATATTGTTCTGTAGTTTTATTTTGTTGTGATGTTCTTGTCTGGTTTGGTATCAGGGTAATTCTGGACTCATAGAATGAGTTGGCAAGTGTTCCCTCTTCTGCTTTTTTCCAAGTTTGTGACAGATCGTTTTTTCTTCTGGAAATGGTTGGTAGAATTCACCAGTGAAGCCATCTGGATATGAACTTTTCTTTATGGGAAGTTTTAAAATTATTAATCCACTTTCTTTGCATGTGACAAGTCTGTTTAGATGACCTCTTTCTTCTCAAATCTATTTTGGTCATTTGTGCTTCTAGAAATTTTTCCTTTTCATCTCAGTTGTCTGTTTGTTGGCATAAAGTTTTCCTTGGTATTTCCTTATGTTTCTTTAATTTTGGTAGAGTCAGCAGGGATATCCCCTCTTCCATCCTAATTTTGGTAATTTGTGATGTCTCTTGTTTTCTTCAGGCTACCTGAAGATTTGTCAATGTTGTTGATCATTTCAAAGATTTTTTTGTCAGATTGGTTTTATTGATTTCTCTTTTCCTTCTATTTCAGAGTCCATTTTAATTTGGTGTATATATATTTTAATGTATTTTGAATCACACAGCTTTATAGTTGTTTCTTAAAATTGTCATAAATCTTTTCCAAGCATTAAACATTCATTCAAACCCAGTTTTTATAGGTGCTTAATAAAATATTGTATTACTTAGCCATTACCCTGTTGTTAAAAATTTGAGTGGTTTCCTAGTTTCTTGTTATCATGAACAATGCCTAGATGAACATTTTTCTACTTACATCTGATTATTTCTTTAGGGTACTTTATAAGCAGGTTTCCTGGGTCAAAGCCTGGGAACACTATTCCTTTTTGGAAGGTCTTTGCTAAGTTATGCTCTCACTAGCTGATATGAGAGCATTTATGTGACTGCACTTCCATTATGGATGTTTAAGTACAAGTCCTGGCCCCTGTTTTCTGGGACTCAGTGACAGTGGGGTTCCTGGGGCTGCATCAAGGCTGATCTGAGCATAAGGTCGCTCCAGCTGCCTTTGGTTGGGGGTGAGTAGGGAGAAGGTGAAAGCTGTCCTCTCCCAGGTCTGGTCCCAGGGCCTGGAGACCAGAGCTTGCTGGTCTTGTGATTCACTACTTTGAAGCTGGTGATTATCTGCCTCAGCCTCTGCCAGTGGGAACCCGGAGGCTGATGCCTGGGCCCCTGGGAGTCACATGGGTCCCTCAGGGTCAGCGGACTTATGTGAGCCATTCAGTTCAGCACACACTTGTCAAGCATTGCACATCAGCCACCAAAGTGATTTTCCCAAAGCACAATGAGGTTGATTCACCCCTTACTCAGAAGCTCTCCATTGTATGCAAGGAATGAAGTACAAGCTCCGGCAACTTTCCAAAACCTGGCCCCAACTTACCTTTCCAGCTTTGTCCATTCATTCATTTATATAACAAATAGGCATACCTACTATGTGCCAGGCACTCTTCTAAGTACTGGGATACAGCAGTGGTGAAAACAGACGTCCTGCCTTCAGAGAGCCTCCAGTGCATTCAGCCCTCCCTGGCCTGCTTCCCACACGCACCTATGTTGCACGCATGCCAGCCTCCTGCTAGTATTGAACACCAAGAAGCATTCCCTCTCACTGTGGTCCTCCCCACCTTACTAGAATGTCTGCTGCTGTCTTGTTGTAAAGTTCTGCCCTGCTGATGAGGCCCTTCAGAGTGATCTCTTGAGGGAAACCTTCCCTGTCTCCCTCTGGCCAGGGCCCAGTGCTCTGTCTACATTCAGTCATCAGGAATATTGACTGGACCTAAGTGTGCCAGGCTGTGGGCCAGCTCCCAGCAGTGCCACGATCTCCTGAATGCAAGGCCGCTTTGGCTCGTCCCCACTCCCTACTGTCTGTGGGTGCCCAGTGGGCAGGTGCAGAGGGATAGGGCACAGGGGCCAGCATGGGATGGCAGACCCTCCCTGGACGCCAACTGTGTGCCCCTGGAAGCCAGGCATCTTTGTTGGGCCCTGGGGTACTGCTCTGTAAGACAGAGGGCTTGGGCCAGATGGCGAGTCCTCAAAAACTAGTGCCCCCAAACCGTGCCTCCTCTAGGAATTTTGTAGCCAGTCAGATTCCTGGTTCTGGCCCTAGGGGTTCTGGGCCAGGGGGCTGTGGTGGGCCCGGAAATCTGTATGTTTGACAGCTGACCATTCTTGGCTTGGGATTTATTCGACCAGGTGATTTATTGCCAAGGGCTCCTCAGCCTCAGGTTCCTGAGATTCTGAATCTAAATTTGATCCTCCAAAACAGAAGTTCTGGAAAATAGCCTTCTTTCCTGGAATGTCCCTTAAACTTTCCAACTAAGTCTGTTACCTTGAAAAAAGGGGGCCCACTGGTGGGTTGGCCTGGTGATAGGCTTGCCCAGGTATGGGGCAGCCAGGCCAGCTGGGAGCTGTGTGCAGCCCTCGCACTTCCGAGAGGCTTAGTGGCCGTGTGTGACGCCTGTCCTGAAGAGTCATGCCGTGCCGAGTCCCAGCCTGGCACCCTTCAGAGTTGGTCCCCTCTGCTCTCCCAGGAGGCTGGCCAGCCAGCCACAGGTGTCCTGCAGGCCCAGCTCGGGAGGGTCCGCCACCTCACCATGCCTGTTTCCTCATCTGCTTTGCGGGCGTCCCAGCCAGCCGGCCTCACAGACAGCGCTAAAGGGAGGGTCTGAGCCGTCCCCTGGGGGAGCAATGCCTAGGCCTGGCCCCATTCAGCCCTGCTGCTGAGTCCCCAGGGAGAAAAGCAGGAGCAGCAGGAGCAGAACCCAGGTGGGGCAGAGCCGGGAGTCAGGCCGAGCGGTGGGCATGCAGGATGGGGCTGGGGCAGCAGCCCTGGGTGCCCCTCACTGACACTGGGCCCTGGGTGATCACAGTGCCAGCCTCCACACTCAGGGTTAGTGCTCTTCGAGGCCAGGTTCTTCCCTCTCCATAGTGATGGGGAATCTAGGGACCAATGTGAGGATACCGTGTCTCGGAAAACCTGCACCGGCCGGAACGGGAGGTCACAGTAGGGAAGGCCAGCCCAGGTCTCTGGCCAGCTTTCTGTGCCTGAGCTGAAAGTTCGTGCAAACTACAGAAGAGGTCCGCGCGCTGGGTGAGCTGGAGAGGCAGCCAGACCAAGATGAGCGACCTGAGGCAAATCGTCTGAGCGTGGCACTCCAGATTCCCGGGCCATTTCTGCTCGGCTGTCATCTCAGGCCAAGGTGTTTTGACTTTCTGCCGGTTTCCCACCCCCTTTGCTTCTTCGCAGGCTGGCACAAGCCTGGATCCCTCCGAGCATGTCCCTCGGGACTTGTATAGTGGGTCTCCACCCCCGAGGGGCTTCTGGGTGAGGGGCTGGGACAGTGTCCTTGTCTCTCCAAGCCTCAGCTCAGCCTAGATGAAAATGTGCATGCAACGTGGCTGACATTTGCTGGCCTCCTGGGGAGGAAAACAAATATTTATTTACTAGTGTTTACTTACCATCGGGCTGACTTTGGACTGAGGGCTTCTTACCCAGGGACAGCACAGCTCAGAGTGGGAATTTTCATCGCCTTTCAACAAAGGTGGAGAGAGGCCAAAGTCACAAACAGGTCAGCGAAGGCCTGGCCCTTTGACTCCAGGACAGAGCTCTGGAAAGAGGAGGGAAGAATCCAAAACGGTTCACAGCTTCAAGCTGGGAGGATGAGACAGCCACAGACCCTCGCGCATGTACAGTCTCTGCAGCTCTTCATGTGCTACTGTACCTTGTTCTCATTTCTTAGCTACAAGAATCCTGTGAGGGGAATATTCCATCCCCATTTGGCAAAAGAGGAAACCGAGGCTCAGTGCGAGCACATGACCTGCACATGGGTCACCCAGCTAGTAAGGAGGAAGGCAGAACTGGAGCCTGGTGCTGTGTGACACCCCCTCCCTCCGCCTCAGCTCAGAACCCTCCAGCGAGTAAGTAGGGGTGAGGGGGGACGCCAGTGCCAGAGCAGTACGTGCCCCTCCCCTTTACATGCGGGGAAACGGAGGCTCGGAGGGGAGGACTGACTTGCTGAAGGTCGCGCCACTGACCCACAGGCCCCAGCAGCCTGTCAGCCCAAGCCTGGCGGTGTTTCCCAGGACCCTGCCCCACTTCCGGTGTCACTCTTGGCCATCCCCAGCCCTCCCTAGACCCCTTGCTGACCACACCACGTCAGGCGGTCCCAGGGCCCACCTGCCAGCCAGAGGTGGCCGCAAGCAGGGCGGCCCGCAGGGCGGGGTGTCCACAAAGCCCAGTGAGGATGCGGCCATTTGGTCCTTTCGGCTTTTTGCAAATCCTGAAGTATCACCTTTTAATTACTTAATTTTCTGCATTCATTCATTTATTTAGACTAGCCTGGGGCTCTCCAGCCCGGCATATTAGAGAACTTCTTACTTTTTAATAATAATACTTAGCATTTATGTAGTGTGTTTCATGTTCAAAGCACTTTACCGAGTTCACTAATTAATCGGAACACTAACGGCCGCCCTGGGCAGGTTCGACCAAGTTCTCAGGCTCCTAATTGTGAGGGGTTTAATTCTTCCTGCTGTCGACCCGTGGTTCCCTCTCTGGACCCCCATTCCCTCTGCAGCCCAGATTCTTGGCCAGCCCAGCTTGGCCCCTGTGTGCCGGGCCGCGCCCAGGGCTGGGGACATGGAGCTGTGTCAGATAGGCTGCTGCTCTGGGAGCGCTGTGAGTAGGGGTGAGGTGGGGGGAATAGTGAGGGAAATAGGAGGGGTGTGCAGATGGCCCTGGGCTGGGCCAGGCGCCAGCAGGGAGGCCTGGGTTTGGGGAACACAAAAGACAAGGTGACCCATGGGGCCCCTAGAGCAGGGCTTCTGAGAGGAGGGGAGTTTGAAGGACAGACGCAAGAGTGACTCGGGGAGGTGGACAGGACTGGCAGGCAGTTAGGTGGGAGTGGAGGCTCACGTGCCAGTGGGCACTGAGGACTCCAGGCCATGGGGAAAGGGGCCAGGGAAGGGCTGCCTGCAGACTCCTTGAAGCTCAGCTGCAGGAAAACGGTCACTGAATTACTGTGGGTGAATCTGTGGGTCCAGGGCCTGCAGAAAGCCTGGAGAGAAGGCCTGGAAAGACTTCAACTTGGAAATCGCTAGGGTCCCTATGGTATCCGAGACCTGGAGTGCCTGGGATCTCTGGAAACATTAATGTTCCAGGGATGGGTCCAGGGAAGGGGCTGACATAGGCAGCTGAGGTGAGGTGGACGGCACGGAGCCCGGTCAGGGCAATGCCAGCTGGACAGACCAGTGCCCCTGATGCTGAAGGAGGGGCATTTCAGGACAGCAGTGGGGCAGCAAGGCCAGGAAAGGATGTGTGGAAGGGCTCTGCCCCAATTGGCTTCTAGGAGGCCAGGGACCCAGAGGAAAACAAAGCCAGGGGCAGAGGGCATGGCGAGGGAGGGCCTGCTAAGGTGCAAAGCGTAAAGGGTCGGGTGTCTGGGCAGTGGCTGAGGGAGGAGAAGGCAAAGGAGTCTTCAGACCTTGGGAGAAGCTTATGTGTGGTTGTGTCCAGCAAAGAAGAAGGAGACTGACGGAAGTGGGGGTGCTGAAGAGCCCCTCAGGGGTGCCTCCTCATGGCAGTGGGCGTGTGGGATGCCCATCAGGTGGGCTGCTCAGAGCGGAGGGGGTTCCCACCCAGGGCTGGTTGTCGTGGTGAAGAAGGAGACAGGTCTTTCCACATGGCAGAAGGACCTGCCCAGGTATCAGAGGCTGTGCTCAGGCCTCCCCCTGCATAGCTGAGAGGAGCCCAAGGTCGTCAGGATGGAGGGCAGGGGTGCCGCCGTGTGGAGGCCTGTGGTCTGCCTTGCGGGGACTGGCCAGTGGCCCTCTCACCTCCCCCAGGGGCGCCCTAGTGCTCCGGCTGGAGCCCTGTGCCCACCAAGCGCCCTGAGGATGGGGCCCAGCTGTCTGCTCGTGCTCCACCCAGCAGACCAGCGCCGGGGCCTGCTGCCAGGAGGCATTGCAGGAGCAGACTCAGCCTTCCTCCCATCACCCCTCTGAAGGGGGCAAACAGCAGGTATCAGGTGGCCTGCCCCAATTCCTGATTCCCCACCTGACCTCCAGTGAGGGGTCCAAGACCAGGCTGTAAACATGGAGTCCGTGGGCCTGGAGGGGTGCTGGGCATCAGACCCACGTCCTGCAGGCCGTGATGCACCCACAACTGGATGTACCCCAGCCTGAAGACCACAGAGACCCTGAGGACAGCAAAGAAGCACAAGGGTGGGCCAGAGGCAGGGCCCAGGAACCAGATGCTGGCTCCCATGCAACTCTGCCCCAGCCTTGCAGTGAGAGCGAGGGGACATCCGGGCCATGGGAAGATGAGCACTGCGGATGAGGAGGGGGCAGGCAGAGGGGAGGGGAGGGGCAAACGCGGGCTGCTGCCCCTGTCTATCTGGTTGGCATAGCCCACAGCAAGGTGGGTGGTTGCCTCCTGGGCTGGGGCTCTGCCAGGCCTGTGGCCACTGAGACTGCTGCCTGGAGGGAAGGAGGTGCACCGGTCTTAGTCTCCACTCAGGCTTCTGACTAAGGGGGTGCTCAGCACCTGGGCCCAGTGGCTCCTGGGCTTGTGTGTCTGCAGGGCTGGGAAGGAGAGGAAAGTTGATTCAACAGCTAATCGTGAACAGGCCCCATGCTAAGTAATAATAATAAACTTTAATTGAACACTGGGCTCAGCATTCCGCTAAGCTCTTCACATGGATTATCTCAGGTATGGTTCACTGCAGCCCTCAGAGAGATGGGCCACTAGTGTTGTCCCCGCTTTACAGGTGGGGAAACTGAGGTAGGCTAAAGTCAAGCAATATCCGAGGCTGCAGCACCAGTACAAAAGCCAGTACTAGGCACTGTGCTCTGCAGCCCTGTGTCTGTGATGTGCGTGTGCGTGGGTGAGTGACGGGTGTGGGTGTGGGTGTGCTGTGGGTATGTATGCAGCATGGTTGTGTGTGTGTGTGTGTGTGTGTGTGTGTGCACCCAGAACAACTCACTCCTAGTGCAGGCATGGGCTTCTTCACCAGCCAAATGAGCACGTGCGGCCGGAAGTGCTCCCAACTTTTTAACCACAACTTAATGGCAGTCTCACCAGGGATCCTCAAGATGTAAAACAGATTGAAAAGGGGTGCTTCTGGGGGAGGGGGACCTCAGCTGACGGGACTCCTTCCCTGTCCCCCTCAGTGGGGTCAAACCCTGGGAAGGACAAAAAGGGCCCCTGCAAGGTGCCGCCGGTCTTTGACTCCAAGACCCCGGCTGTTGCTGAGAAGCATGTCACATCCGTCGCTGTCACCATCCTCCAACATAAAGAACACGTGCAAATCAGCAAGAAGAGCCTCAGTAGCGTGGTATGCAGGCAGTTCCCACGGTGAACTGGTAGGAATGTTCCCTGCTGCAGGAGCCTTCGGGGTTCCTGGCAATTTTGAGTGACTTTTGGACTGTGGGGCCCAGAGGAGCCCAAGGGCGTAGCTGGGCTGTGTGTCTTGTTCATTCATCCATGTCATTTACAGGAATGAATTCAACCCCCATGCACCGGGCACATGTGCCGGGCCCCGTGCTGGGCACTCAGCATGGCCGGGGTGGGGGCAGCTCTGCCAGCTGGTGCAGAAGCCTGTCCCGGCTGTGGCCACCAGGACAGCAAGCTGGGGCACTTGGGCTGCAGGAGAGCCCCCTGCCGCCCGGCTTCTGCCCCCAACAACCCCCGGGCCGAGGTGGCGGGAGCTGCGGGGAGATGGGCGCGCCTTGCCGAGAGCCTGCCCAGGCTCCCAGAGCAGCACACGCGCAGGCCGCCGCGGGGGGAGGCCGGCGGCACAGCACAGGCTTCCTTGGAGGCACCTGCGGCCCACCTGCCTCCATGCTTTACCTCCTGCCCCCGTGCAGGGCCCTCTTCTCCGGGCTCCTGGCTGTGCTTGGGGCCTGGGTATGGTGATCCTCATTTGCATGGTAAGCAATTCTCATGCAGTGGCTTGATGCAGTGACCTAATGGGTTTGTCAAACAAATCAGAATCCTTGAGTTTCACCTTGAGTTTTCATCCTTGAAAAGTCCCCTCATCACGCAATTCTCCCTGATGTGATCTGAGCAGGTGGCTGACCTGCCCCTGCCTGAACACCTCCCATGATGGGGACCACGCTACTGTTAAGGCAGCGGCTTTCATTTCTCAATGGCTCTTTCTAGAATCTTTTTCTTAAATTTTCCCCTTAGTGGGGAACCCTCCTACACTGCTGGTGGGAATGTAAATTAGTTCAACCATTATGGAAAACAGTATGGAGGTTCCTCAAAAAACTCAAAATAGAAATACCATTTGACCCAGGAATTCCACTCCTAGGAATTTACCCAAAGAAAACAAGATCCCTGATTCAAAAAGACAGATGCACCCCTATGTTTATCGCAGCACTGTTTACAATAGCCAAGAAATGGAAACAACCTAAGTGTCCATCAGTAGATGAATGGATAAAGAAGAGGTGGTACATATACACAATGGAATATTATTCAGCCATAAGAAGAAAACAAAATCCTACCACTTGGAACAACATGGATGGAGCTAGAGGGTATTATGCTCAGTGAAATAAGCCAGGTGGAGAAAGACAAGTACCAAATGATTTCACTCACTTTTGGAGTATAAAAACGAAGCAAAACTGAAGGAACAAAACAGCAGCAGACTCAGACTCCAAGAAGGGACTAACGGTTACCAAAGGGAAGAAGGAGTTGGGGAGGGTGGGTGGGGAGGGAGGGAGAAGGGGATTAAGGGGCGTTATAATTAGCACACACAATGTAGGTAGGTCACTGGGAAGGCAGTATGGCACAGAGAAGACAAGTAATGTCTCTACAGCATCTTACTATGCTGATGGGCAATGAAACCACAATGTTGCTCATGTGAAACCATCATAAGATTGTTTATCAATGACACCTTAATTTAAAAAAATAGATTATAATTCTGTAAGACAGAAAAAAAACTTCCCCTTAGTGGGCTCTTGGCTTGCTCACAGTTCTAGAAGAGTTCTTCCAGTCTTCTCTGTAAGACCAGAAACATCAGTTTTAGTTCGTAGAGTTTGCTGAAGGGTCCATTGGTGACCTGCCCCTGTGAGACCTTGCTGGTAGAGGGAGCTGCTATGGCAGGGGAGAGGCCAGAGGCTGGATGCCAGGGTCCGGGCTGGGCCACTGCTGGCCATGCGATCCGAGGGGCGGTGCTGGGGTGCCTGGCCAAAGGCATTCCCCTCATCTTCCCAGGGGCACCGTCCCCTCCGATTCCCAGGAAACCAGCTGTGAGTGCTAGCTCCAGCTTTGCCGATCTGTGGGTGGCAGGTCATCTCTGAGCCTCAGTGTCCTTATCCGTACAACGACAATATGAGTGGTGGCACCAAAGAAGTGCTCAGAAAGATTTGAAAGGGTGAATGAACGAACAAATGATACCCATCTTACTGGGAGGTAGTGAAGACTCAGTGAGATGATACAGGTGCTTGCACCGCACCTGGCAGCCAGCAGGTACTCAGGATCACTTCCTTACTCCACCTCCCTCCTCCTCTAGGTCAGAAGAAGAAAACCTTCTTCACAAGTGGATGCCCTGTCTTTGGGTCTGCCTTGCATTTCTTTGTCTCCCCCCACCGTGCTCTGTGCCAGGACTAACCTAGCAGTTCCTCTGGTCCAAGGCTAAGGTGAGCGGCAGCTGCATGAGGTGGCTGATCTGTGGCGTGGCTGACGTTCTGTGCCAGCTGGCTGTCTTGGCCATGGGCACTGCCACACCCATCCACTCTTGCAGTGGAGAAATCAGAGGCCCTTGACAGAGGAAGAAAGTTAGTCGCCCTGCCACCCAGCAGCCGCAGCAGCCTTGTTGTATCCCAGCCCACACACCAGCTGCCTGTCGCCCCACCGAACACGTTGGACAACGCCCCAGCCTGGCCCCAACCCAGCCCCAGCCTCCACCAGTGATGCATCATGACTGTAACTCCCTGCTGCCTCCCCAAACAGCTGGCGGGCCCCATCTTGTCTTGGCACCCCTGGCTCCTGTTCCTACCGCGAGCGTTACGGGGAATGCGGCGGGAGCAGCGTGTGTCCTGAGCTGGAGCGGCCCGGAGTGCTTACACAGGGCTCCAAGGGATCTGGGTTCCCTCCCAGCTGGCCTCTGTGAGCAGCCACCAGACACCCAGGGGCCAGCTTCAGGTAGTCATTGGCTTGTGTTGTGCAGGTGGACCGTGTTGAGGCCGGGTATCAGTTTGGGAGTTAGCTCCGCCCCTGGCTAACTGTGACTTTGAGCCCATTTCTAGAATCTTGGAGCCTCGGTTTCATCGGATGTAAAATGAGGACAATAATGGCACCCACTCTGCAGCATTTTAAGTTAAATGAGGTAACACTTCATGAAGCCCTTAATGTCTGCGTGCTTGATGCAGAATCAGAGCTTCATCATAGAACAGCCACCATGGATTGCTATAATAATGCTCGACTGTCCTTTTCCTTTACTATTGGTCAAGCGGCCAAATGCAAATGCACTTTTTAATGATATATGATAGTGTGGAGAATAGAAAGAAAAAGCAACACAATCTTTGAATTATAAAAAAATAATAATCTAGCTGGTAGGCAATAGATGGTGAGAAAAATGAAACAAAATGGAAAAACATTGAGAATTATTAAAGCTGGGTGAGGGGCACATAGGGGGTTCACTATGCCATTGTTTACTTTGCATAAGTTTCAGATTTTCCATAATAAAACAGGTAAACAAATGTCACAGTCTGAGTCAGGCCAACACTGGGGTTGGTTCAGGGCACTTGCACCAAGTGCCTGAAATGGGACGGACTGAACAGCAATTTTTGCCAAGACTGAGCCTGTGGCAGGCTGGGGACCGGAGATGAGGAGAGCCTTTCTCTCAGGGCATCTGGTTTAATAGAACAGAGAGATGGGTGGTTTATCTGTCAGAGGGAGGTGTGCCCACAAGAGATGCTTCCATAAAGAGATGGCGCCCACTCTGGGTCTGAAGCCAAGTTCAAGGTAGGGAAGGGCAGCAAGCAGTGAGAACAGCCTGAGCAAATGGGCAGGGGACAGAGGGGACCCCAGGCAGTTCCAGACTGCGATGACTTGTGAGGCCAGTGAGGCCAGAAGTGGCAGGTCACAGGGCTGGGCAGGCGCCAGGTGGTAGCTAGGCCCTCCTGCATAGCTGGCGTCCATCTGAGGCTGAGGAAGGGCCCCAGGGGCTCCAACAGGTGAGAGAATGACTTGCAGTGGATGTGTGCTTTGGGAGGTTCATTCACAGCTGAGGGAGATCTGAGCCAGCCAGAGACCAGCGGGGAACCTCCTGCAAGGGGATGAACTGACCCAGGGCTCATGACATTTAAACGTAAAACCAGCAGGACCAGGGTTTGATGAGATGCAAGTGGGGAGGGACTCTGAAGGCCCTCCAGTCCCTGGCTCGGACAATTTGCAGAGGCTGAGCATGGGGGGGCAGGGCTCATGGACCGGATCCCCAAGGCTGAATTTGGCTCCTGATGGACCTGCTGTTGGAACTTTCTGGGAAGCAGTTGCTTACAGTTCAGCCATGGCTGGACCAGAGGTTGGCACCATGAGCTCAGAGGTGACAACAGGGAAGCAGAGGGTCACTCAAGAGGAACCTCAGAAGCTAGAAGGGCAGCAGGCAAGTCAAGGACATCTGAGCACAAAAGGTGAGTGGGGCCGAGGGGAGAGCAGGTCCTGGGAACCAAGGCGGAGGAGAGGTCAGGAGCAGCACGGCCGTGGGACAGGCATTGCTCAGATGTGGCATTTCCTCCCTGGACGCAGCAACACGGCCATCACTGGAGGCTTCTGCCAGAGCTGAGCGGGGTCTGCGGCTCTACCAGGGGGTAAGAAGCAAATGAGGCCCAGATGGCGTGGGTGTGGGGGATCCTGCAAAAAATGGAGAAGCGGGAGGGAGATGGCGCAGGGGCCAGGGCAGAGTTTAATTTGGGCGTTGGGCAGGCTGAGCTTCTAGGCAGAGCGGAAGGAGCCGATGAAGGCTGAAGGAAGAGGAAAGGATGAAGATGCAGCCCCCTTCTGCCGAGGGCTCTGACCCTCTTGTCCTGGCCATGGGGCACACCCACAAGCCGTGCCAGCCTGGCCCCAATTCCCTGGTGTTGGGCTTTTCACACTGTGGACACCCATGACTCAAGTGACGCACAACGGCTCATGGAGAGAGTTCCAGAGCAAGTGTCTGAAGACCTGGGATCTGGTCCCAGCTCCACCAGTCCTCAATTCCCTCATCAGTGAAATGGGCACAGACGCGTCAGGTTATTACCAATCTCAGGCTGGGTTGCACACGTGGAAGCTCTTGGCATACAGCCAAACACATCAACATGGGTGAGGGTGACTCCCACTGGGTCGCACAGGCCTCAGTCCACAGGGAGCCTGTGGTGCTGCCTCCCTCAGGTAAACCCTAGGGTGTCAAGGGTCAGTCCCCATGACAGACTGCGGCAGCCTGAATTCATGAAAAGCTGCAATGATCTTCTTCCTGTGAGAGCGTGTCTCCAACTCTAGGGGCCTCCTTTGCCATGTGGGCATTTCCAGAGCTTGCCAAGGCCACGGCTCCATCTCACATTCTGCAACTGTAAACATGGCTCAGCCTTGCTGGTTTCTGGTAAATCAATGGGACTATTTATACATCTTGTTAAGTAATCATCCTCTCTCCTGGGCATTCCCCTCTTCCCAGGATGTGATCTGTAAAAGGCCTGCCATCGCGGGATGCACCCCATCTGAGCGTCACTGCTGGGCTTGTGCAAATAGTCAGCTGGTGAGCAGTGCAAACAGAGGCCTGCTGCGAGGTAGATGCTCCCAGGGAAGGTGACGCAGGCCCCGTGCAAGTAGCATCCACACTCCTGAAATTGCCAGACGGTTCTCACCCAGGGCCCATGTCCTCGAGGGCCAGTTCTCATTGTTTTATTGTTACTTGGGTAACAAAGTGACAGCCCAAGGAAAGACAGATGTTGTCTCCTAACCTAGAAAGTCGAGTCATTTCCAGGATGAGACACCTGCTTCCTATGGTTAAAGGGTTCAGTACCTTGAAGACAGCACAAGACTTGGGGCCTAGGAGGGTGTAATTCATGGTCAGCTGAATCTGCAGTCATTCCTCTGAGCATCTACTCTACACCCACGATAGGTCCTCTTAACCTGACTGACATCAAATTAATAGTGTTTTAGGGTCAGAAAGGACTTTTATATTTATCAACCCTCTCTTTCAGCCCTGTGCGTGAATAATCTCTCTGGCAATTGTGCCGGCCCTCCAGGCATAAACACAAACCCCACAGCTGCTCCTTCTCCCTCAAACTTTATTTATTTATTTATTGTTGTTGATTGAGATAGAATTTATGTACCATGAAATTGTCTTTTTAATGTGTATAACCAGTGGTTTTAATATATTCACAAGACTTGGTAAGCATCACTACCACCTAATTCCAGAATATTTTTGTTACCTTGAAAAGAAACCCCATGCCCATTAGCAATCACTCTCCATGCCTGCACTTCCAGCTCCGGACAACCACTAATCTCCTTTCGGTTTCTATTTCTTTGCCTATCTGAGACTTTTCATAGTACGGAATTATACAAGTAGAAATTCTACAACACCTGGTCTTCTGTGTCTGGCTTCTTCCACTCAGCATATTTTTAAGGTTCGTCCATGTTGTAGCATGAGTCAGTACTTCATTCTGTTTTCATTGCCAAGTAATATTCCACTGGGTAGGCAAACCACAGTTTGTACATTCATCAGTTGATGGACTTCTCAGTTGTTTCCATTTTTTGGCTATTATGAATAACGCTGTTATGAACATAAGTGAACAAGTTCTGGGTGAACATATGTGTATATACTCAAGACAGGGATTCCTGAGTCATACGGAACCTGTTTAAATTTTTGAGGTACTGCCAAACTGTTTCCCAAGGCAGCCACACCATGTATATTCCCAACAGCAATGTATGAGGGTTCCAATTTTCCCACATTCTCTCTAATACTTGTCCATGTTCACTTATTTTTATCATAACCATCCTAGTAGTATCTCATTGTGGTTTTGATTTCCATTTACTTAAGAGTTAAGGTTTGAACATCTTTTCATATGCTCATTTGTATATCTTTATGGGAGAAATGGCTATTCAAAGTGTTGGCCAATTTTTAAAATTGGGTTATTTGTCTTTACTGTTGAGCTGAAAGAGCTCCATATATTCTGGATACTAGACCCTTAAAAAATTTATGATTTGCAAATATTTTCTCATTCTGTGGATTGTCTGTTCACTTGCTTGATAGTGTCCTTTGATGAACAAAAATTTTAATTTTTTCTAGCTCTAATGAGTTATAATTAAAAAATAGAATTGTGAGATAGTTGAAGTGTAAAATTTGATTTGAAAACATTTCAATTTTGATGAAGTTTAATTTATCTATTTTTTTATTTTGTCTCTTGTATTTGGTGTTAAATTTAAGAAACCATTGCCTAACCCAGGGTCACAAAGACATCTAAGAGTTTTCTTCTAAGAGTTTTATAGTTTTACATTTAAAAATCTTTGATCCCTTTTGAGTTGTTTTTTATATATGGTGTGAAGTAGACATCCAACTTCATTCTTTTATGTGTGGTTACCCAGCTGTCCCAGTACCGTTTGTTGAAAAGACTGTTCTTTCCCTCATTTAATTGTCTTGGCACCATTATTGAAAATCAAGTGCTCATATGTGATGGGTTCATTTCTAGCTTCTTAATTCTATTCTATGTCTATCCTTATGCTAGTACCATGCTGTCTCAATCACAGTAGCTTTGTAGTAAGTTTTGAAATTTGGAAGTGTGAATCCTCCAACTTCATTCTTTATCAGTAAGGTTTTGGCTATTCTGGGTCCCTTGAATTTCCATATCAATTTAAGAATCAGTTTGTCAATTTCTGCAAAAAAAAGCCACCTGGGATTTTGATAGGGATTGCACTGAATTTGTAGATTGATTTGAGAACTATCACCATCATAACAATATTAAGCCTTCAGGTCCATTGGGGATGTCTTTCTGTTTATTTAGGTCTTCTTTAATTTCTTTCAATAATGTTCTCCTTCTCCCCCTTACCTCAGCCTTTTCCTTCCAGCCAAAATAACTGCAGTCCCACAAGGTTACACACAGGACATCATTATAGGCCCCTCAGCTTCCTAGCTGGTCCTCTGTGTTCCTGTTTGTCCAGGTCCCACTGACGTGGTGGAGCTAAGAGCCCCTGAATGCAGTTTTCCCAGTCTGGCCTGCATGGCAAGAGAGGAGGGCTGCCCCCTTGGGGCCCCATTGCACCCTTGGTCATCCGTGGTCACCATGCTGACCTCTTGCAACCTGCTTGCTCATCGGCCCCAGCATGCTGATCCTGTGCTGACTTGCCTGCCTCCCCCAGGACACTGTGAACTAGATCAAGGCAATGACCCAGGCTTGGCTAGCCCCATGCCTCCAAGGTCTGACTCTAGGGCTTCTGTTTAAATTTGCAGAACAAGACAACTATTAATTCCACTGAGGAGTACACTCCAAGTGCTCTGGGACCTGATGGGTCCTTTGGCATGTCCTGAATTAAAATTCCTCTCTGGAAACCAAGGATTTGGGGCATATTAGAAATTCTCATTCCTCCTCTGTCATTCCCTTGCTCCAAACTGGCGACTCAGGACATTTAGCTTGAACTTAGGTGCTTAAATGGGAGCATCGTTTGCTCTATGAGTACCCAGAGGTTCAGAAATGGAATACTTAATTGATAAATAATAATAATAATAATACTCTTTTCTCCTGGGGGCTAAACCTTTAAATTAAATGTTTGGTTTGGATGGCGCCTTCCAATGCCTGCAGGCAACTTGCAGCACTTTCAGATAGGAATTGCAAACTGGGAGAACCGTGACTCAGTCGCAGGAGCCTCAGGGGAATACTAAGAGTGCTGTTCCTGAGATACAGCATCTCCAGGGACAGAAGTAATCAGAAGTTTTCCTGTAGGGCAGAAACAAGACCAGTCGGAACAGAAGACACCAGACATACTGTCAACTAGATCCAGAGCCTGAGCAAGTGGAAGCTTCCTCACGGAAGTAGCCGTGAGTCCTTGGAGATCCTGCCCTGATTCCTCATTTGGGGGCTTCCTGCCGAGTTAGGCTCTCTAGGGAACCCCGTTGGCCAGGCAGTTGACATCCCACTGATGTCTGGACACCAGGTACATACAGCACCTTCTCTTTGAGCTGAGAGAACTGAGTTGGGTTCTTGCCCTAGGTGGCTGGGGAGACTCCATGCATCCACCAGAAATTCCAAAGTAGGTGCAGTTGGCACTATCTGGTCTGATCCCACATTCTGGGGCATCTTTCTTTCTTAGTGAAGGCATGATGGAAGTCTGATTTTTACAAAGTGATCATCTGTGTGAATCTCAAATGTTTATTGTCAGTATGTGGGTCTGCAGCCAGGCTCTAAAATGGAAAAAATTAGTGAAAAGCCCCAATTTTATCTTCATACTAGGCTGCCTTTTGGAATTCCCACCAGCTCCAAAATAAAAGACCTAAAGATATAGGTGTAGTTGAGGACTTGCCCCAGAAAAGGGCCTAGGAAAATGACACTACAGCCCTGCCTGCCCAGGACTTCCAGCTGCTGCTTTAGCACCTCACTCTTCCAACAGCCAGGGTCCCAGGACCTTGAAACAAAGAGACCCAAACAAACAAATAAGCTGGAAGAAACCATCTATGCAGGGGGAAGAAAAACATCATTCTTATTGAAATCCCACAAGTAATGTTAATTCCACCTATGAAACAAGAAACAGACGGGAGACAGAAGAAATATTCAGAAAGCAACATATAACTATTAGGAATTAAAGCTGATAACAGTAATGAAATACTCAATAGAAGGACTGGAAAATGAAATTGAGGACCTCTCCCAGGATGTAAGGCAAAAAAGTGAAGTGAAGGTATAGGAAAAGAAAGACAAGAAAACTGGTCTGGGGCAGGAGGCCCAATTAAAAAAAAAAATCCTGAAAGAGAAGCAGAGAAAGAAATAATGCACAAAATAATGCAAGAAAAAATTATCAAACTAGGTGCCTGAGTGTCAAGAATGACAGGGCCCCTGAGTACCAGCACAATGAATGAAAATAGCTCAGTGACCAAGACAATCCTTCCTGGGAAGGTGGCATGATTTGATTTACCTGAAAAGTTGTAAGCAGCCATCATCCCCTGAAATGCAGGAGGAGAGAGGCTTCTAAGGGTTGCTCTGAGTTCCAGCAGGTAAAGAGGTGTTGCAGATGGGACCACAAGGGAGGTTGGCCCACTCTGCCTCCTGCCAGCTGCAGCATCTGGGCCTGCACCCTGAGACCCCTACACTCCTTGAAGCATGCTCCCCCTTAGCCCCTTGGAGTCCCTTCTGAGATTTTCCTTGGAACCAGATTTCATGGGATGAAACATTGGACTGAAGCGGCATGAGGCCCAGCCTGGCTGCAGGAACTTGGTTAGGGGCCCAGGCCCCTCACTGAATCCACCTGGAAAGCTGGAGAAAAGAACCGATTCTAGAACAGGGATATCAGGAAGTGTGGCAGAAAGGGACCTTGGACGGGACCTTAGTCGCTTCCTCAGGGTGAATCTGTGCTGGGTGCGGGGAGGTGGGTGCGCTTTAAATGCATTTTGGCTGACAGAACAGGTGATGTGCAGTATCGATCCCCCCTTCCTCCTGGCCTATGTAAAACCCCTCAGCTGATGGCACCGCCTGTATGCAGAGCCATGCTGGCCTATGTTTCAAGGCGGGTTGAGCAACCCATTCATACTTACTCTGTGGTTGGGTGTGAAGAGACCAGGGCAAGGATGACATCCCTGCTGCTTGTTCACCTCACGGAAAAAAGGAGCTGAAGGCCTTTCTCCAAGCACAGGATTGATCCGTGATCCCTGAGTCATGAGCGAACAAATGGGAGAGGCTTTCAAATCAGGGCGTTGGAGAGAAGCGTGGGTTATGTAACAGAAGCATGGTGAGCTGTCCTTGATATGATTACCACTCTCAGTAATTATTATTATTATTTGACCTACTCAGAAGAACTAATTAAACAAGAACTGTTTTGCAATCAGGTTGCTCAGATGATGGCAAAGCTGTGGAGGCAAGAACAATCCCTTAGGTTTGTACTACACTCAGTGTTTTATAAAGCAGCCCCATCTGTATGGAGTCTTTTAGGTCCACACAACCAACTGTATGATGAAGACCAAACATGATTTCCTCCTTTTTTTTTTGGTTTGTGTGCTTTTTTGGTTATCATAATATATATTTTCCTTTTTTTTATTTTGGTATCATTAATATACACTTACATGAGCAACATCATGGTTACTAAATTGCCCCCATTATCAAGTCCCCCCCACATACCCCATTACAGTCACTGTCCATCAGTGTAGCAAGATGCTATAGAATCACTACTTGTCTTCTCTGTGCTGTACTGCCTTCCCCTTGCCCGCCCCCTACATTATGTGCACTAATCATAATGCCCCCTTTTCCCCTTATCCCTCCCATCCCACCCTTCCTCCCCAGTCCCTTTCCCTTTGGTAACTGGTACTCCATTCTTGGGTTCTGTGAGTCTGCTGCTGTTTTGTTCCTTCAGTTTTTTCTTTCTTCTTATACTCCACAGATGAGTGAAATCATTTGATACTTGTCTTTCTCTGTCTGGCCTATTTCACTGAGCATAATACTCTCTAGCTCCATCCATGTTGTTGCAAATGGTAGGATTTATTTTGTTCTTATGGCTGAATAATATTCCATTGTGTATATGTACCACATCTCTTTATCCATTCATCTACTAATGGACACTTAGGTTGCTTCCATTACTTGGCTATTGTAAATAGTGCTGCGATAAACATAGGGGTGCATATGTCTTTTTGAAACTGGGCTCCTGCATTCTTAGGGTAAATTCCTAGGATTGGAATTCCTGGGTCAAATGGTATTTCTATTTTGAGTTTTTTGAGGAACCTCCATACTGCTTTCCACAATGGTTGAACTAATTTACATTCCCACCAGCAGTGTAGGAGGATTCCCCTCTCTCCACATCCTCGCCAACATTTGCTGTTGTTTGTCTTTTGGATGGTGGCCATCCTAACTGGTGTGAGGTGATATCTCATTGTGGTTTTAATTTGCATTTCTCTGACAATTAGCGATGTGGGGCATCTTTTCATATGCCTGTTGGCCATCTGAATTTCTTCTTTTGAGAAGTGTCTGTTCAGATCCTCTGCCATTTTTTAGTTGGATTATTTGCTGTTTGTTTGTTGAGGTGTGTGAACTCTTTGTATATTTTGGGTGTCAACCCTTATCAGATATGTCATTTATGAATATATTCTCCCATATTGTAGGATGCCTTGTTCTACTGATATGTCCTTTGCTGAACAGAAGCTTTTTAGCTTGATATAGTCCTACTTGTTCATTTTTGCTTTTGTTTCCCTTGCCCAGGGAGATATGTTCACAAAGAAGTTGCTCATGGTTATATTCAAGAGAGTTTTGCCTATGTTTTCTTCTAAGAGTTTTATGGTTTTATGACTTTTATTCAGGTCTTTGATACATTTCGAATTTACTTTTGAGAATAGAGTTAGACAGTTATCCAGTGCCATTCTCTTACATGTAGCTGTCCAGTTTTGCCAATACCAGATGTTGAAGAGGCTGCCATTTCCTCATTGTATATCCATGGTCCTTTATCACATATTAATTGACCATATATGGGTGGGTTTATATCAGGGCTCTGTGGTCTGTTCCACTGATCTATGGGTCTGTTCTTGTGCCAGTACCAAATTGTCTTGATTACTATGGCTTTGTAGTAGAGCTTGAAGTTAGGGAGCATAATCCCCCCAGCCTTATTCATCCTTCTCAGGATTGCTTTGGCTATTCGGGGTCTTTTGTGGCTCCATATGAATTTTAGGATGGTTTTCTCTAGTTTGTTGAAGAATGCTGTTGGTATTTTGATAGGAATTGCATTGAATCTATAGATTACTTTAGTCTGGATGGCCATTTTGACAATATTAATTCTTCCTATCCATGAGCACGGAATGTGTTTCCATTTATTGGTATCTTCTTTAATTTCTCTCATGAGTGTCTTGTAGTTTTCAGAGTATAGGTCTTTCACTTCCTTGGTTAGGTTTATTCCTAGGTATTTTATTCTTTTTTATGCAACTGTGAATGGAATTGTTTTCCTGATTCTCTTTCTGCTAGCTCATTGTTAGTGTATAGGAATGCCACAGATTTCTGCATATTAATTTTGCATCCTGCAACTTTGCTGAATTCAGTTATTATACCTGGTAGTTTTGGAGTGGATTCTTTAGGGTTTTTTATGTACAGTATTATGTCATCTGCAAACAGGAACAGTTTAAGTTCTTCCTTGCCAATCTCAATGCCTTTTATTTCTTTGTGTTGTCTGATTGCCGTGGCTAGGACCTCCACTATTTTGTTGAATAGAAGTGGGGAGAGTGGACAACCTTGTCTTGTTCCTGATCTTAAAGGAAAAGCTTTCAGCTTCTCTCTGTTAAGTATAATGTTGGCTGTGGGTTTATCATATATGGCCTTTATTATGCTGAGGCACTTGTCCTCCATACCCATTTTGTTGAGAGTTTTTATCATGAATGGATGTTGAATTTTGTCAAATGCTTTTTCAGCATCTATGGAGATGATCATGTGGTTTTGTCCTTCTTTTTGTTGATGTGGTGGATGATGATGATGGATTTTCAAATGTTGTACCATCCTTGCATCCCTGGAATAAATCCTACTTGATCATAATAGATGATCTTTTTGAGGTATTTTTGAATTTGGTTTGCTAATATTTTGTTGAGTATTTTTGCATCTATGTTCATCAGGTATATTGGTCTGTAGTTTTCTTTATTTGTGGTGTCCTTCCCTGGTTTTGGTATTAGAGTGATGCTGGCCTCATAGAATGAGTTTAGGAATATTCCCTCTTCTTCTACTCTTTGGAAAACTTTAAGGGAGATGGGTATTAGGCCTTCACTAAATGTTTGATAAAATTCAATGGTGAAGCCATTTGGTCCAGGAGTTTTGTTCTTAGGTAGTGTTTTGATTACCAGTTCAATTTCATTGCTGGTAATTGGTCTGTTCCAATTTTCTGTTTCTTTCTGGGTCAGCCTTGGAAGGTTGTATTTTTCTAGAAAGTTGTCCATTTCTCCTAGGTTATCCAGTTTCTTAGCATATAATTTTTCAGAGTATTCTCTAATAATTCTTTGTATTTCTGTGGTGTCCGTAGTGATTTTTCCTTTCTCATTTCTGATTCTGTTTATGTGAGTAAACTCTCTTTTTTTCTTGATAAGTCTGGCTAGGGGTTTATTTTCTCAAAGAACCAGCTCCTGCTTTCAATGATCCTTTCTATTGTTTTATTCTTCTTGATTTTATTTATTTCTGCTCTAATCTTTATTATGTCCCTCTTTCTACTGACTTTGGGTTTCATTTGTTCTTCTTTTTCTAGTTTCATTAATTGTGAGTTTAGACTGCTCATATGGGATTGTTCTTCTTTCCTGAGGTAAGCCTGTATTGCAATATACTTTCTTCTTAGCATGGCCTTTGCTGCGTCCCACAGATTTTGTGGTGTTGAATTATTGTTGTCATATTGCTTGATCTCTGTTTTTATTTGGTCAGTGATAGTGATCCATTGGATCATTTAAGGAGCATGTTGTGAAGCCTCCATATGTTTGTGGGATTTTTCATTTTCTTTGCATAATTTATTTCGTTTCATACCTTTGTGGTTGGAGAAACTGGTTGGTACAATTTCAATCTTTTTTAATTTACCAAGTCTCTTTTTGTGGCCTACTATATGATGTATTCTTGAAAATGTTCCATGTGCACTTGAGAAGAATGTGTATTCTGTTGCTTTTGGGTGTAGAGTTCTGTAGATGTCTGCTAGGTCCATCTGTTCTACTGTGTTGTTCAGTGCCTCTGTCTCTTTACTTATTTTCTGTCTGGTTGATCTGTCCTTCAGAGTGAGGGGAGTGTTGAAATCTCCTAGAATGAATGCATTGCATTCTATTTCCCCTTTTAATTCTGTTAGTATTTGTTTCACATATGTAGGTGCTCCTGTGTTGGGCACATAGATATTTATAATGGTTATATCTTTTTGTTAGATTGACCCCTTTATCATTATGTAATGTCCTTCTTTGTCTCTTGTGACTTTGTTTTGAAGTCTATTTTGTCTGATACAAGTACTGCAACTCCTGCCTTTTTCTCCCTATTAGTTGCATGAGATATCTTTTTCCATCCCTTCACTTTTAGTCTGTGTATGTCTTTGGGTTTAAAGTGAGTCTCTTGTAGGCACCATATAGATGGGTCTTGTTTTTTTTTATCCATACAGTGACTCTGTGTCTTTTGATTGGTGCATTCAGTCCATTTACATTTAGGGTGATTATTGATAAGTATATACTTATTGCCGTTGCAGGCTTTAGATTCATGGTTACCAAAGGTTCAAGGTTAACTTCCTTCCTATCTAAAGTCTAACTTAACTCACTTAATATGCTATTACAAACACAATCTAAAGGTTCTTTTTTTTTCTCCTCCTTTTTCTTCCTCCTCCATTCTTTATATATTAGGCATCATATTCTGTACTCTTTGTCTATCCCTTGATTGACTTTGGAGATAGTTAATTTAATTTTGCATTTGCTTAGTAATTAGCTGTCTAATTTGTTTACTGTCATTTTATTACCTCTTGTGACAGCTATTAAACCTTGGGAACACTTCCATCTATAACAGTCCCTCCAAAATACACTGTAGAGATGGTTTGTGGGAGGTAAATTCTCTCTCCTTTTGCTTATCTGAAAATTGTTTAATTCCTCCTTCAAATTTAAATGATAATCTTGCCAGATAAAGTAATCTTGGTTCCAGGCCCTTCTGCTTCATTGCATTAAACACATCATGTCATTCCCTTCTGGCCTGTAAGGTTTCTGCTGAGAAGTCTGATGATAGCCTGCTGGGCTTTCCTTTGTATGTGATCTTATTTCTGCCTCTGGCTGCTTTTAACAGTCTGTCCTTATCCTTGATCTTTCCCATTTTAATTACTATATGTCTTGGTGTTGTCTTCCTTGGGTCCCTTGTGTTGGGAGATCTGTGTATCTTCATGGCCTGGGAAACTATCTCCTTCCCCAGAATGGGGAAGTTTTCAGCAACTACCTCCTCAAAGACACTTTCTATCCCTTTCTCTCTCTTCTTCTTCTTCTCGTATCCCTATAATGCAAATATTGTTCCGTTTGGATTGGTCACACAGTTCTCTCAAAATTCTTTCATTCCTAGAGATCCTTTTTTCTCTCTGTGCCTCAGCTTCTTTGTATTCCTCTTCTCTAGTTTCTATTTCCTTTATCTTCTCCTCCACCATATCTAATCTGCTTTTAATAACCTCCATTGTGCTCTTTATTCAATCTCCGACCAGTTTTCATTCCTTAGTTCTTGAATATTTTTCCATACCTCCACGAACATGTTAATGGTTTTTATTTTGAACTCCCTTTCAGGAAGATTCTTGAGGTCGATGTCATTTAAATCTTTCTCATGAGTTGTATTAATAATTTTATTTTGAACCAGGTTCTTTTGGCGTTTCATATTTGTATATGGCGCCCTCTAGTGCCCAGAAGCTCTACTCTCTGGAGCTGCTCAGCCCCTGAAGCAAAGTTGGGGATTGCAGGGACGTGGTATTGGTGCCTGGGGGGAGGAAAGAGCTGTTTCCTGCTTCCCGGCTGCTATGCCTGCCTCCACTGCCTGAACCAGTGGGCCGAGCACACAGGTATAAGCCTCTATGCTTTGCATTTGTAGTTGCTGTAGACAGATCTTCCCTCTGGCTGGCCTAATGCCAGGGTAGGGTTTGCCGGTTTGCAAGCCAGGTGGGGCTGGCTGGGAGAAAGGCGCAGTAGGCTGCCTATCACGGAGGGGGTCCTTGGAGCTGTGTAGCCAACCAGGGAGCTGGAGTGCCTGGAAATCATGAAAGCTCCCAGCCTGCTGGGCACAGTGCACCCGGACAATTTTGTCTACCTGTCCTTTCTCCTGAGCAGTAATCTCTGTGCAATCCTTGCCCCTTTAGCAACCCTCTTGCTGTTAGGAAGTCTCTCAGACTGCCTGCCTTTCTTTTGTCCCAGAGCAGCCAGATGTGGATCCCTGTTTTCCACAAGCTGCTGAAATCTCAGTCTCTCCAGGAATTCTGCCTGTCTTAGCTTTCTAACCCCCTAATCACGAGAGTACCATGAAAGCACTATGAAATGTAGGTTTGTGCTCCAGAGGAGATCTCCGGAGTTAGGTATTCAGCAGAGTTAGGCCTCCACTCCCTCCCTGCTCTGTTTTCTTCCTCCCACTTGTGAGCTGGGGTGGGAGAAGGGGCTTGGGTCCCACCAGGCCACGGCTTTGGTAGGTTACCCTGTTCTGTGAGGTCTGCTCTTTTCTCCAGGTGTATGCAGTCGGGTGCAGTCCTCTTTCCTGTTGCTCTTTCAGGATTAGTTGTATTAATTATATTTTCGTATTATATGCAGTTTTAAGAGGAAGCCTCTGTCTCACCTCTCATGCTGCCATCTCTAATCCTCTTGATGTTGATGGATTTTCAAATGTTGTACCATCCTTTTATCCCTTGGATGAATCCCATTTGATCATGGTGTATGATCCTCTTGATGTATTTTTTCATTTGGTTTGCTACATGATTTCCTCCTTTTGATGAGCAAGGAGTTAAAGCTCAGACAGGCCAAGTGACTTGCCCAAGGACACACAGCATGAACAGGACAGAGCCAGGGCTGGTCTGGTCTCCAGGCCCTCATTTCAGATTTCTCTCCAACACCCCCAGGCTAGGTTGCAGAGGACTTCTTACCAGGTGGCATTGTCGTAGGTTGAAGGGGCAGCAAGTGCTAGAAAGGGCAGGGACCTTGGATTAATCAAAATACTGTAATGTGGATCCCTATAATGGGACCACTGGTGTTAATGGGGCCCCTGAGCCTTGCAGAATCTGTGAGCTTCATCTCTCCACTGTGCTCAAACCAGGCTGTGCTGTGAGAACACTGGGTGGTTCTGAAGGAAACACAGGATTCTTGTCATTGACATCTCAAAATTTTAAATGTGGTTTTCCTCCTGATCATAAGAGCATGACAAGTTTATTGTAGAAAATACTGAAAAATCAGAGAACTCTGAAGAACAGTATAAAAATCATCTATATCTTTATTAACACTGTATTTCCTTTCTGAAGGTTTTTCGTGTATAGATGGGTATTTCTTTTCGAAAGAATTGGATCATGCTGTATGTGATTTTGCATCCTAGTTTTTTCCTACTTTAACTTATTTTATGATTCTGTTCCCATGAAATTAGGCTTTGAAAGTATATTTTAAATGATACAGTATTCCATCATATCAAACAACTTTTCGATTGATTTTGTCTTTGAAAAAAACCATAGAAATGAATTAAAATAAGAAAGAATGAGGGGCAGATTATATGTCTGTGTAAATTTCTAGACATGGAAGTCTCTTCCTGAAAAACAAAATTAGAGGAATCCAAAGAAAAAAATCACACACACACACACACACACACACACATTGAGCCTAACAGGCATCTGACAGAAATTTATCATCTTTTCCTAAAAAATTCTAAACAATAGATTGTGGAAACTTGGAAATAAAGATCATTCACCAAAAACCAACAGAGAATTTTTTTCTAAATGAATATCTTGAACCATGTTTAGTTAAATCAGGAACCAAACAAGGATGATACTCTCACTATTATTCTTATTGAACATAGTTTTGACAGTTTCAGAAAATTCAATAAGATAAGAAAAAAAAACTATAAAGCTGGTTTGAACCTTGAAAAAACGGGAGGTAAATCTGTTTTCATTGATGATATGCCCATATACTTAGAAACCCAAGAAGTTAGTACAAGTGACTAGAATTAATGCATATTTGGTGACATATCTAGATACAAGACAAATATACAAATATTGACAGCTTCTCTCTATTCTAGTCTAAAGTAACTAGAGATGGAATAAAAGTATTCACAATAGCAAGCAAAACTATTGAATATTTAGGAATATAGTATAACAAGAAAGAAAAATGTCTTATATAAAAACAATGAAATCTTACCAGATATCATAAACCAAGACCTATCTAAAGGGAAAGCCATACCCTATTCTTGGATGGGAAGACACACACTCCTAGAATAAATATATATATTTAATACAATTCCAAATAGACTCCTAACAGAGTTTTTTTTTTAAGGGACAGATAAGTTGATAAAATAATTATAAATCTTATTAAAAGAGTATTCCCTAAGAATACCAACTTTTTAAAAAAGAATAGAGGAAATTGCATTATTAGGTCAGGACACACCAGAAAGCCACTCTGTTTAGATATGGTTTTGGCATAGGAAAAGAAAACTAGTTCTAGAACCAAATAGAAAATGCAGAAATAGATCCCAGTATATTTAAGAATATAACACAAAAAACCTTCAGTATTATAATTTATACAGTGATCAGTCCCAGGCAAAAACTTAAGTAAAAAATCAAGACAAAAATCTCACAAGAACTATTTTTTCTTTTTTTTTTTTAGGAGGCTACATAATTTAGCAGTAGGAAAATCCTTTTACCCAAAAATGAAACTCAGAAGCTATTTTTTTAAAAGACACTTATCAATATTAAGCCATTTAAAATTGTTTATGGCAAAAGACACCTTGAACAAGGTGTCAATTATACATATTTGCAATTCAGGTGGCAGTGACCTAATATCTATTATATACAAACAGTTCTTACAAATTGACAAGACAATCACCCAATAAAAAAATGGATGAAGGACATAGAGGAACATTTCACAGAAGAGCAAATCTAAGTGACTAACAATTTTTTTTAAGATTCTCAAAACTCCAGTAGTATAGGAAATGCAATTTATATTAACAGTGAGGAAATTCTTCACAACTATAATACTCACAAAATTTTAAAACACAATAACACCTTTTGCTCTTAGGGATATGGGGAAATGAGCACTCAGTCACTGGTTACAGCCTAATTAAGAATCAATATGGCAACATCCATTAAACTAATACATATATATCCTTCAGCTCAGCAATAGTCCCACACCTGGGAATCTAACACACAGAAATGAAGGCATCTGTACATAAGGCTATATATTCAAGAATCACAGCCTTGGAAAACTGTGGGAACCATGTAAAATACCTATCAACAGGAGAGGGTTGGATAAAGCATAGTAATTCTCACTTTGGAATATTACATAGCCATTAATAAGAATAAATTAGAGCCATGACTATTGATTTCTTTGAGAAAACTAGAATGCAAAAACCTGTATAAAATATGTTCTTGTTTTTTCAAGCAGTGCTGTTAAAACTTGTATATTATTATATGAGCAAGAAGAATATCATCTCCCCTCCCTTTGCTCCTGTCTCCTCTTTGTTTTCCTTCATTACAAATCTGGCGGGTCAGATGGGGGCAGCAGCTGTCATGAGAAAGGGAAGCTGAGTGCACCCCACCCCTTGCTCACAGGCAGGTACAGTTCTGGTCTCTGGTGGGGTTGGCGTGCAGGGCCAACTCGTTGTTCCCACAAAATGGATCTGTCATGGTGGGAAGAGGTGTTAATTTATTTGACCGGATGCTGGTCAGCATTGTTCTAGGGGGGAAAATGCCAGAACTGCCCCGACAAACGAAGTCATGACACAGTGTTAGCTGAAAAGCACTCCTTGTCTCCCTTGGCATTTCTTCACTGGTCCTTCCTGTTGTCCGTGTGCCTATGTACACAAATTCCGTTCATTCATTCATTCATTCATTCATTTGATACTTACCCAGTATCTTCTGTGTGCTGAGGACACACAAAAAGCCCACACCTTGAGCTCCCACTTGGGCGGCGGGGCGTGGAGAGAGAAAAACAAACACAGGGTTGGTGCCCAGTGGCCTGGGCCCCGGGAGAGAGGTGCTCAGGAGCCTGGCCAGCTCAGTGGACTCACAGGCCACGCCGGGACAGGGGAGGCTTCCTGGATCAGTTGGCACTGCCATAGTTGGGTCTGGAAGGATGAGTCGGCCTCACCAGGAAAAAACCAACAGGTGCAAATGTTCAGAAGAGAGAATGGTGGGTTCAGACCCCTCATAGTGGGGCAGGCCTGTAGCACACAGACACACAAAAGCCCCATAATTGTTTGTTGGGTTGTGTATCTTGCCCCTGGCCTGTGAATTTTAGGGCACAGATGGTGTTTCCTCCCTCTGTGGCAGCACCTCACAGTGGATTTGACAGAAGTGGGGCCACTCAGGGACTGGAGAGCAATTCAAACAAAGACCATCACACAGCTGACCCTGCAGGGGCCCCATTTCATCCGGGCCACAAAGGACTTGGCATCCTTTCTCCTTTGGCAGAGCCTGGGGCTTGGGACTCTGATCTCTGAGCACTCGCTCGAAGCCCCAAGATTCTTCCTCTCTCTGTACCATGTTATAGAAACAAATGTGAAAAATGCAGTAGTTTAAGCCTAACTCTGAAACGCCAATCTACAAAAATGGTATGTGCTCTGGTCTATAAATCAATGTCAGAGGAAGACATAAGGGGAAAACATCACATACTTTGAAAAAAATTAATTCTTTGATCAAAGAAGAATGTTTGGTAAACTTTCCCGGAGTTAAACTAATTGGTTTGGGAGCAGATAGAATCTCCCTGAGATGCTCTGCTGCTAAATTAATACTGGTCAAGATGTTTGAAGTTCAGAAGAGAACAGGATTGTCAGAGGAGAAGCCCATTTGAATAATTGGCATCACGTGGTGTTCCCAAACACCAGCTCCCAACACCCAACCCTCCTGGAGAGATGAAAGAGTCACTATAACTGATCTGGCTCCACGGCCAATGGAGACACTGGAGACTTTTAAGAACAGGTGGCTTAGGATCTTCCCTTGAAAACGAAGTGTTTGAGAAGCCCAATAAGCAGGAGAAATGGGTTTGGAGAGGGAGGCCTTCTCCAGGGCCTGGACCACGGTGGTTCCTAACCTCGGCACTGATGACTTCTGTGGCCGGACCATTCTTTGTCTTGGGGGCTGCACAGAGATGTGGGGTAGCATCCCACAAGATGCCAGAAGCACAGCTCCCTCCCCATTGTGACATCCAAAAACGTCTCCAGACATTGCTGAATGTCCCCTGGGAGGCCAAAATCACCCCCGGTGAGAACCACTGGGCTAGAACATGAAACCTATTCTTTAGCTGTAAACAAAACTTGGGACCTACAGCTTCAATCCAGAAATGTCCTTTGTCAGAGATCGTTCCCTCCTGCAGCCAGCTGGTGTCCTCTTCCTAGCCTGTAGTGCTGAGATGGAGATCACCATTCACAGGGACCAATTTTCAGTACTGCAGTCTAATTTGGAGTTGCACCCCCTCATTTCTGTGACCATAAGCATGCCACTTCATCTCTCAGAGCCTCAGTTTCCCCCCTGTGGAGTAGAGGACGCCTATCCCATTTCCATGGTGAAGATCCAATGAGCTAATGTAGGTGGTGCTCAGCACAGGGCAAGGTAATAAATGGTAGCTAATGTTACAGTGTCTACATTTCTGTCTTCCTCTGGGGTAGGATGGGACCATGTGAATCCATTCTTGTACAAATTCCTTTTGCTGTTGACCTAACTCACGCACACCCTGTCTCACACATTTAGAAAGAGCCAGGAGGCCATGCTTTCTGTAACTCACCCAGGGCTCAGAAGAGCAGGGGCCTTGGGGTCTGTTGGGAAAACCCAGCATCTGATTTTGGGAAATCTGTTGGGAAAACCCAGCCACTCTTGCCCAGCCAGATCCAGGGCTGGGTCCCTTAGCATCTTCATACTTCCCTCTCCTCCCCTGAGCAAATGGGGTAAATAATCCCCACTTCACAAGGTCTTGCTGGTCAAGGATGAAGTGGAATGATGTATGTGAAGTCCCCAGCCCACAGCAGGTTCACAGACACCACAAATGATCACAGTATCAGAGTGACAAGTCTGAGCCACACAGGCAGGGATCAGAACGTGAATACAACTCTTCATTCTGGGAGAGTCATCCGGGTGGTGCTTTGCGGAAATGTATCAGAACAGTGTCACCCCAGATGTAGCTTCTGGGCACCATTAAATGAAGCAAAGCTTGGTGTGAGTCTGCTTAGCTGATCCCCCTTGGTTTTTAGAGCCATGAAATGTCAGCAGCAAAACTGACAGGCAGTGATCATCTTCTTCAGAGGTTCCAGACTGTTGCTTTTCTTTAAGCAAGAAACCAACCAAGCCTTTTATTCCCCGGGACTATAATACTAGCAAAGGAAGTGACAAAGAGCTGGGGGCAGGCAGGGAGCAGGGTTCAGTCAAACTCTCTGGAGTCCCCCAGGGGACCCTCAGACTCAGAAACACATGAGTCCAGAAGCATTAACTTCACGGTCTTAGTTTTGGCATTCTTTGGCGTCTCCTCTCTCTTAACTCTGAGAACTGTGGTTCTAACAGTATCAACATTCACCCCGCCATGTACGCACACTATCAGCAGCAACCACTGTGTCTTCCCCACTTAGGAGGCAGCAGCCGCATGACGGTGGAGCAGCGGCCAGAGCAGCCGACTGAGAGCTGGTGTGCACGGGTCAGGAGCAGGGGTCACCTCCCTGACCTGCTTCCTCCTCCCCGGACAGGGCCTGCCTCTGCTCAGGGAGGGGTGCCCACCCGGCTTCACCCAGGGAGGGGACCAGAGCCCCCAGCAGAGGAGGGGAAGGGAAGGTGGCGGCGGCTCCGCGGAGGCGGACCCTGCCCTCCTGCCCCTGCCCTCTGTGGATAGTTCCACGTGGCTTGCAGCTCCCTAGTGGGTTTCCCAGCCATCATTTCTATTCTTACCACTGCTGTGGCCTCGCAATCCTGCGGGACAGTCCGGGGAGCTATTGTTACCCTGGCTTTGAAGATGAGAAAACTGAGGCTCACGAGGCCCCCCCAAGTCATAGAGTCAGTGGAAATGTGGAGAGAGAACTTGTCTTTCCCTCGCCAGGGAGAATGTGTTCTCCCACTTGGGTGCAACCTTAGGAAAGGCCCCCGGCCTCTCTAGGCCTCAGCTTTTCTTTTCCGTAAAATTTGACCATCTCAAAAGTCCTTTCCCACACTCAAATAACCCCTCCAATTCCGAGAATTCAATAGCCTGGATTCCCCTCCTCCCATCCATCTGTGCCAACCTCTCCTTGGGGTCCATCCCTGCAGAAAGCTGTGGGCCGCCTCTGGGTGCCCATGTTTGGTGGGTGGCAGCCCCCCTGGCCGAGTCACCAGGAGTTGGTCCCTCCCTGGCCCTGCTGGGAGATGACAGAGGCCTTGGGATTGCCAGGTGTTCTCAAAGCCTGTGCCTCCCACTCAGATCCTTGCCAGAAGGCGGCTCCGGGATGCAGAGGGAGGGGTTGGTTCTCTGTGTGCCACTGCGTCGCAGAGAAAGACTTCTTCATTCTCTCTTTTTCTCATAAGAAGGGAATTTAGAGGGAAATTATTTCTTGAAGGTAAACTTCAGATCCTAACTCTTCGCCTCATAGATTCTTTGTGGGGAAATCACCATCTGCAGCCCAGAGGAAGCAGCTTGGGTCGGCTGCAGCCCCATGGCTGTCCCCGTGCCTGCGCTCCCAGGACCCCACCTTTGGGCGTGCCTCTATATGTTCCCTGCTGCCCCACCCCCAGCAGAGTCTGCTCCCCAGATGCACAGGGTCCTGAGGAGCAGGGCAGACACAGCCTTTACTTTCCTATGGCTCCCCACTCATTTCACGTTATAATTTTCAAGTCTCAATGTTTCTTTTTAATTTGCCAGATAAGTTGTGAAATGATATGACTGTTCTGCCTATCCTGCATTCTCCCATTCCTCTGTGTACCTAATATACGAAAGAATTTTAAAAATCACCTTTTTTTCCCAATCAGGTGTTTTACATGCATTGACGAAGAGGCCCAGGGGTTATGGCGCTCGCCCCAAATCTCATGGCGAACAGAGGCAGCTCTGGAGTCAGTCCAGGTCTCCTTGGACCCAAGCCCATGGCTGTCCCACCTTGCCTTGGCTTCCCCAGCAGGGAACCATCCTAAGGGCCTGGGTTTGTACTGACTACCCCCTCCCAGGGCTCCCCAGCCTGGAATTTAATTACCAGTCTGGAAAGGCATCAAGTCAGGATGAATGGGGGCAGCAGTAAAGAACTTTCCACACACAGGCCTCTCGTCTGAAAGCTCTATCCATTTATCACCGATTCGTTTTTTTAAAAGAAGGTAATTGACTCTCCTGCCAGCTCAGTGGAGGCTGGAGATGGTCTTGCCCTTTTCCTTATGAAGAAAGAAGCCTGGAGACACGGGGTGGGTGGCTTCCTTGCAGGATGCTTATTGGAACAGGGGCTAGAATGCAGGATGGCAGGAGAGTTTTTTCCTCAGACAACCGGATCCGGGCCCAGCTCAGATCCCCCCTGTGGTTACATCTCAAATCTGCTGAAAGACCACCTGCCAAGAGGAATCAGAATGTCACCAACCCCCTCCTCAGAGTCAAGCATCATAAGCAATGGCCAAGGTGGGGCAGGTGCCGGCCTTCCTCCAGGACCCGTCCCCTTGTGTGTCGGACCTCACGGGGTGGTGGCGGGATTCTAGGAGGTAACTCACCGAGAGTCCCTAACCCAGGGCCTGGCACACTCATTAGAGACACTTATTATTTGCCGGCCTATGACTGAAATCTGTAATTATCATGCTGCATTGATTATCGGTAGGGAGAAAACATGTTATAATTTTTAAAAATTATATAAA
This sequence comes from Manis pentadactyla, assembly GCF_030020395.1. Classification (NCBI taxonomy): domain Eukaryota; kingdom Metazoa; phylum Chordata; class Mammalia; order Pholidota; family Manidae; genus Manis; species Manis pentadactyla. Next base: position 228,581,091 of record NC_080020.1, read on the forward strand.
TTATCTTCCAGACTTTTTTTTTTTAACTTTCTCTGACTATATCTGCCTTTGTTTCTGCTTGTATGGAAATTAAATTTTTGCCTTTTCCTGCAGAATTATCTTTTATAGCCTACTGGATTATGATAATAATACTTTGTAGCTTTGCAGGGCCTTTTATCCAGGAATCTCAAAGCACTCCATAAACTTTAATTAATTCTTGCAACAAGCCCCGTGAGGTAGGTAAGTATTATTATCCCCATTTTACAGATAAGGCGAGTGAGACATTGAGAAGTTAAGTAATTTGCCGAAGGCCCCAAAGCAGTTAGTAGCTAAGTCTGAACAAGACCACAAAACGCCTGTCTCAGGCCTTGCCTGGCCCACTGAGGCTGCCCTGCTGGCCTCCCTGGGCCCCAGGCCGTGATTGGTGGGGAGACCTCAATCAATTGCAGCGCCCATGTTAAGTACATGTTGTACGGCTTAAAGGCATTATGGGGAATTATTTAGGCTGATTCATAGGACCCACCCCTGGGTACTAGCCTGCCTTCAGATGAGCTGAGCAAAGTCTGCCAACCCACTTCTCAGATCAGAATGCTCCTGCCACAAAACTGTCCCAGCCAGTTGACTCCCATTTCCCTCATATTTGGACTCAGCCAAGCAGCTGTTGTGTGCCAAGCGCTGTGACAGCAGCTTTCTTGCCTGTACCATCCAGTCAGAATTAATTCTTATGACAACCCTGTGAGTGACAATTATTATCCCCATTTTACAGATGAGGACAACTGAGGCTCAGAAAGTGAATTGGCATGTCCAAGGTCACACAGTAGACCTGGGATTCCTAACAAGTTATAGTTCAAGATGGGTGATTTGTCCCTCAGCCAGCTACCATCTGGTGTCCACGTGTGTTGCAGGAAGGGTTGTTGATCCTGCAGTAGCATTTCCAAGGGGCAACAGTAGGTGAGTGAAGAGTTTTGATTGTTATCATGAACCAAGCTAATAGCTTCTGTTTCTTGGGTGCATGAATTAAACAGGGCCTCTCCTAGGGAGATTTCAGAGAGGGGTATGGTTCCTCCAGAAACCCTTCCCAAAGGGTGCCCAGAAGGAGGCTGTCACTGGCTATCCACCCCACCCCATTCTCCCTTACTCAATGGCTTCTCACCACCAGCAGCAAAACACCTTCCCTCGGGCTTGTGACAGTGGAGTGGCTCAGGATGCTTCACTTTCTTCCAACATGACTACTGAAGTCAAGCAAGCCTGGATTTGAATTCCAGTTCTGCACTCACTTATGGTTAATCTTGGGCAAGCCCCAGCCTCTCTGCGCCTCGGTTTCCTCATCAGCAGGAGGAGTTGTTGCAAGGATTAAACAAGTTAATGAACACACCAGTCCACGGCGCGGGGTCTGGCATATAGAACGTGCTCAGTAACTGTCAGTCCTCTGCCCTCTTGTCTCCTGTGCCCTCACGGAGCTGAATGGCCCGCACCAGCACCACTCGGTTCTCGTCCTTGTGGCCTCCACCAGCATCCGCCTCAGGCTCTCAGGACCCCGCCACACCTCACCCGGGTCACTGCAACAGCCCGGAGCAGTCCCAACAGCCACTCTCTGCAGCCCTATGGGACAACTTCCAGCGTCAGAGGATCGGCAGGGGTCCCGCAGCCCTGCCTCTCACCAGCCGTGGGTGGCGCTCTTGTTGCTTTCAGACCCTGAGACTCCGACCCCTCCGAGATTCTGAAGTGGAGCGATGGGCCCACCGTGCTCCAGCCTGCGGCCTTCAGGTCCTGACGTCCCAGAATTCCGGCCTGCTCTGGCCACGTCAGAGCTGCCAGCTCAGCCCTGGGAGATGAGGGTCCCCTCCGCAGAGCCACTAGGTGAGTGGCAGGCACAGCCGTTCAGGTGCATGTTGGGTGCAGTCACCCAGGCCGGACAGCCAGGCTGCCCTCAGATATGGCAGATCTGGGAGATACTGATCCAGCTTTCCATTGGGTTATCTCTTTAAAATATTCGAATCATTATACATCTTTTAAGTTTTAAGCAGTATCTGAAATGTCACTCCCCATCCCCTTTACCTGTGGGCTCCCCTTTCATCCATCTTTCCTGCTCCTCAGGTCTCACCTCTTCTCAGGCACGACTGTTGAATTTCCATTTATCAGGAGAACACTTTCCCCAGACACACTGAAGGTCTTGGTCAGCTCGGTACTGAAGTTTCTCTTGGACTGACCCTCTTTCTGCTCCAGCAGGCTAGTGGCCTGGCCCACCTCCTTCCGCCATGCTGAGCAAAGGCTGCCTGCACCCAAAGCCTCCAGCCGGGGTCCCCACAGAAGCCGGCAAGGCTGACATAAGGTGCCTTGTGGAGTACAGGAGCCAGTGGGTTGGGGAGGAGGGTCTGGCAGTAAGAATACGGAGGCCTGTGAGGACAGGGGAGTTTCCTCCTTGCCAGAAGGGAGACCTGGGATCCGCCTGGTTCCCCTCTGGGCCAGCATTGTGAGGCGCACCCTCAGAATGTCCCCCAACATCAAGGCCAGGGTGCAGGCCAGCAAACACGGCCTTGAAACATCAGCCAGGGCCCTTGGAGAGTAAGGATGGTACATGCATGTGTGTGTGCGTGCAAATGCACGCACCTGCGTATGGCCCATGGGATCCAGTGTAAAGTACCACACCGATGCCAGATCACAAAAATGACCCCAAAACACCAAGCTCAGCCCCGCTGCCAGGCCTCTCCTCCCGGGTGAAGGGAATGAAGAGACACGGGCTCAGCCCCAAGTGCCTTAGAAGAGCAGATCTCCCACAGCAAGGCTGTTTCCTCTCGTTGTTAAAAGAATCTCATTTATTATTTAAAATCATGAGAGTTAGAACTAACTTGTTATAGGAAATGTGAGAAATCCAGAGAACTATGAAGAGAAAAACAAACACCATCTGAAATCACCCCCCCACCCCCACCTCAGGGCAATAATAATGATACGTAGCGTTTCCTGAGCTCTTGGGGCCTGGTGGACACAGATCCTGTGCACCAGCCCCGCGGCGTTCAGAGCTGAGGGGCCAGGCGAGGGGTCAGGCGGCCCGGTCACCTCTCCAGCGGGGGCTCCCACCAGGCACAGGCCATGCAGTTTACATTTTATGCTTTTCCTTCCAAAGTAACCTTCACCTCACCTGCTCCCTCAACAAAATTGGGCCCCAAGTGCATTCATCTGTATTCCACCTTCTGTGTTTAAACCCCATATGTAAACATCCTCCCTAGTCACAAAGCATTCTTTGAAAACACCGTTTCAGTCACTGTGTAAGATCCCCACCTACGAAAACCTGTCCCCCCCACCCCCACCCCCATTAGACCTTCGGGGCAGGCCATGAAGGGGGTGGAGGGCTCTCCCCTGGGGAGACCTGGCCCTGCGCAAGCCCCCTTCCCCTTCCCCGGGCAGCCTCCCCGCCTCTGGCTGGGCTGACACTGGCTGCAAGTGTTCAGCCGGGAGACCTGGCTCCCCTACCTCTTTCTGTCAAGGAGAATTCTCCCCATTAAACTGCCAGGCTGCTTCAGGGACACCCGGGTTCCTTCCGGGGAGGGGGAGACGGGGCTCTGGAGGGAGAGAGCGGTGCTGGCCGCCAGCCCAGGGAGTGCCCTGGACGCTGCGGGATGCCCCACTTCAAGGTGGTGACTTTGACGTTGGGTGATTTTACCACACTTTAAGGCCCGGGTTTCTCCCTGGCTCGTGATTGCTCAGGCAGCCTCGCTGTCACCAGCGGCAGAACGGACGGAAGGCTTAGGCTGCCACAGAAAGGTCCAGATGCCGTCTTTCAGGTCAATGGTGGAAGCCCCGCCTGCCTCTGATGACTGTGCCCTCAGGGGGACTGGGGACACTGCCGCCTTCTCTCCGCAGCCTCAGGCACCTCCCCAGCTGCACACCAGCTGTTCCTGACACCATGACTCTGTGACCAGGCCCATCAACAGGGATATCTTGGCACAAGACAGATGTGTTGTTCACTGTTGTTGCTATGGAGGGACGTTCATTCACAGCCCGGCGCAGGTGCTCCTTCACCCATAGGGCCTCCTTGCACCTGTTGCCGCAGCCTCGTCCTCAGAGCCCTGTGTCCTCACATCTCCTACCCGGGGTAGCAATTATCTGTGTGCAGAGCTGGTCTGTCCTACAGAAACACCGTATCACTTGCCTGGACTCCCCACCCTCATCCTGCCGGGCTGCTCTTTCTCCTGTGTTGGGGCACTCAGTGAGGTGCCTGGGGCACACAGCTCCCCCCACCAAGGGGCGTCCCTCCAGGGAGGATGCAGACACCTCTGCATGGTGTCATTAGTCCACGGACAGGAGGGACTGGTGATGACTGCCTAGTTGTTGATATCTGTTGGATGGAATTGGGGTCCATGTAGCTATTTTCAGATGATATGTGGTGTTATTTGCAGCAAGGGTCACCCACCTGCTGCCCCTCTCACGTGGTGCCCTGTTTCTGGAGCTAAGAAGAGTGGGCTGTATTTTAAGATAGTTTATTTGGAAGTTAACTATTTGGAACTTGGGGGTATTTTGCTATGGAAACACTGCCATGAAAGGCAGCCAGTTGTCCAAAATAGCCCACCCAACCAAGTCAGCTCATGTGTGTGGAATTCTACACACTTGTCAGTGAAAACTAATAGAAAATAATGGCCCTGAGATAATACCAAGATCCTGGTTTTTCCTAACCTCGCCAGCCTGTGGGTACTGTGGGTCCAAATAACAAGCACGCTAGGTCTTATGCCACCTGCTCACCTAGGACCGTCAGCCTCCCTAGAGTTATGCCTGCCCCATCTCTCTCTCTGGGTTCTCACATGCAAGACAGCTGAGGGTGCTGAGCCAAAAGTGTGCCCCTTGGGGCATGGGGTGGCGAGGCATGTACAGTAAAGCCCCTTCACAGCTCACCCCGGCTGGCTGGAGTCTGCAAGTTGGCCTACATACATTGAAAGGAGTAGATAGAGTTGGTGCCCTGGGGGCAGGTGAGGCCTTCATGCCTGGTCATTTCTACTGATGCATCACAAGAACTTTCCAGAAATCATGGTATGGGGAATCAGAGAACAACTATCCCTACTGTTAATTTGCTCACTCAGCCTGTAGATAGTTACTGGGCATCAACTACATGCTTGCCCTTCAGCTATGGATCTGAAGAAGTATATAGTTGGCAGTTACCTGGAATCAGAAGGCCCACATTCATGTTCTGCTATTTGACGGGAACCACGGAATTTCCCTGAACTTCAGTTTCTTTATCTTTGACATAATCAAAGCATTTTGTGCACTGGAAACACAAAGTAAATGTCAAAAAGTAAGTGTAGGGAGTGTGGCCACACAACTTTAGACAGTGGTTCTTCTGGGGTTTTATTGTCATTTTTTATGACAAAATGAATAAGCTTGCAAATGCTGAGACCCACTGTCACCTCAGAATAGTAACTCTCCTCACCAAACAAGGTGAACTCAAAAAGAAGACCCAAATAAAATAAAAGAGAAACTTCTCATAACTTTTTAAAAGTTCATAAATATAAAAATAAAAAGAAATACCCTCTCCCTTTCTGTGCTTATATGCTTGCAGTGCCATACAGAGATGATATCACAGCACATGTCATTTTTTTTCATGTAGACCTTGGACAGTTTTTGAATGTCTAAACACGTAGGCGTAGAGCAGGGCCCCATTACCTGTCATACGGGCAGGCTTACAAGGGATGGGGAGCCCCGATACTTTAGGGAGAGTTCACATGCTGTCACTCATCGTATTCACATAGAAGTTCTCACTTCCAGAAGACGAAGACCTCTGCTCTGTATCCTGGCTTCCCAGTGTCCTTGAACCCACAGATCACCTGGGTCTTGTCAGCTTGCAGGTTCTGGTTCACTAGGTCTGGGGTGCTGCCTGAGAGTCTGCCTTTCTCCTAAGCCCCCAGTGCTACACCTGCACCCTAGACCTCCGTCCAAAGGGCAGGACCAGGGGCAGTGGCCTTCATCCCCGGCAGCATGTGAGGATCACCGCAGGGGCTCTTAGTCATGCCTGGGCTCCACTCCCCCCAGAAGTTTCTACTTGAATAGTCTAGGCTGGGGCCTGGGCATTGGCATATTTTAAAATCATCCCCAGATGATCCTACTGTTCAACTAAGACATTCCATTCTAGGGCAGCAGACTTGTCAAACAAACAAAATTTTCCTAATTCTCTTTTTGACAGACATAAGCCATGTGGGGATTAAATGAGGTGTGTGGGAAGCCCCCAGGCAGTGTGTGTCTGGTGTGAGCCTTACCCACTATTTACCAAAGGTGCTATCAAAAATAGTTAACCTCCATATAACACAGAAAGCGAGCCCTAGGGGAAAGTACAGACTGTAGTTAACTATATGCACTGATGTTTCAATATTGGTTCATCAGTTGTAACAAATGTGCCACGCTATGCAAAATGTTAATAATGGGGAAACTGGGCGGTGGAGGGGCGGGTATTGGAGAGCTCTGTTTTCTGCTCGGTTTTCCTATAAATCTAAAACTTCTCTGAAAAGTAAAGTTCATTAATTTAAAAAAAATTAACAACAGGTATCACCCAGACACTGGCCAATCAGATGGAAGCAGAGTCCCACAGGCCCCGAGGGACAGGCAGCAAAAGCTTGCTTTTCACCAAATCATGAAGGGAGGACCCCAAGGGAGGGGGTGGATGGCAGTTAGAGGGCTCAGGGCTGCAGTCAACACGCCAACAACTGGCTTGGTCCTCATACTCGAATATCAACTCTGCCTGATACAAACTAATTGTTATTTTATGTGCATTAAAGACAGAAATGAAGGAAGCAAAGAAATGACAACACTGTAAGATAGATACTGTTATCCTCATCTTACACATGGGGAAACTGAGGCACAGAGAAGTCGTGGTTTGTCCGAGGTCCCACGGCTGATCCACAGCGAAGCCGGGATCTGAACCCCAGCTTGCCTGCCTCACACCAAAGCCCTTCTTAGAGGAGAAAGGCTCTTTCTTTGTGGCTGGGATTGCTGGCGACTAGTACCCTGTTATTGGTTGACTTCCTGTGAAGGTGGGTCATGAAGCTGGCATTTGCAAGGTGACAAAAGTAAGGTCTGCTTGTGCACGACAGCCCAGCGCCCTGCCCAAGCCTGCCACTCCCCTCACGGCACAAATCTTTTCCCTCCCTGTGCTCCACTTTAAGGTCTGAAGAAAATCTGCATTGTAAGAACCCTTATTGCTCATCAGGTCAGTGGTCTGGCCCTCCTGTTTTATAGACAGGAAAAGGGAAGTTTGGAAAAGGGAAACAGTTTGGCTAAAGCTCTTGGCAGTGCCCAGGTCAGAGCACTGTAATTCTTACTCCCCAGCCTAAGTGCACATGTGCAATTAAGCCGTAGGGAGCCACCTCTCACTGCGGTCAGCGAGCCACAAGGCTGCTCTGTGAACTGCGCTCAGTGATGTCACCGGGAGTTGTCCACGTGTGACTTCACAGAGGTGTGACAGTGCCCCACATACCTCCCTTGTGCTTCAAATCTGCAGCTCAGCATCTTTCCAGATCCTTCATAGAGGCCAGTGTGTGTCTCACAGAAGTAATGGTTAGGTGAGAGTTCATTTGGTGTAATGAGGGGTTTGTTTTATGAGCAGGAAGAATTATCTTTTGTCTAGCAGCATGAAAAAGTGGTTTAAAAGTTGAAATTATGTCATGGCGTGGCTCTCAGACTCTGGCAATGTATGACACCTCATCAGAGAGTTACAGGGACGCTTTCTTCCACTGGGAGCTCAGCACTGAGGATGCACAGCCTGTGGCTTAGAGAGCCATTGCCACTTGCTTCTGAAGTGCTGAGTTAACAGACTTTCCAAGGAATATCCTGTCCTAGGCCAGAGTCCTGCCCCTAGAACACAATTCTTGAAGGGCCAGGGTGAAAGGGGATCATGATCCTGGTAAGTTCAGGTAGTCCTCAAAAGGCACGCACTTTTGGGTATGTCACTAGCTGTGCATCTCATGTCAATGTTTGCAACTTTGGCCTAGAGCTGCCATGTCCAATGTAACCGCCAGCCATGCATGGCTATTTCACTTTAAACTAATAAAAATTAAATACAATTACAGATTTGGTCTCTCAGTCACTCTAGCTACATTTCAAGTGCTCAAAAGCCACTGTGGCTAGGAGCTGCCATACAGGATGGTGAAAACATGGCTCACTCCCCTCATGGCAGAACTGGACAGTGCTGGCCTAGGAAGTGACCACTATTGATGGGAGCGTTTACTCTAGACCCAGGGCAGGGAACTGGTCAGAAAGGCCTGAACCCTGTGAGCATGTGAGGGTCTGTAAGTCTAGATGTAGTCAGAAAAGCCAGAGCTTGGGACACTGTGCGCCATCCTGCAGGGGGGAGTTGGCAGCCTGCAGCATGTTGTCACTTCGGGCTACCCAGAAAAAGTGTCAACCTCTCTTCACGGGGACACTCTGAAGTCACAAAGAAATTACAGGCAACCTCTTATTTTGCACTTTGCATGTATTTTTTGGTTCTAGAAATCCAATCATGATGAGATTATTATGAATCAAGTCATATGCTTGTAGGAAAATGTTCCTATTTATTCCTAGGGCGTGTTTGCATTCAAGGAACTGAAGTGACCCAGGTGAAGCAAAGGGAGACTTGGTCTAAGGAGTTGGGGAAATTGCATGAAACCGAGGCAGGCAGTTCTGCCCCCACAGGTCTGAAACTGGCCCCTCACAAGCCCGGGGTGGTTCCCCATTCCTGTCCTGTGTCCCTTTTCTCTGCTTTCTTGGCCATGGGTATCATTCTTCTCTGCCCACACGGGCTTGATGGTTCCCTCAGCAGCCTGCACACAGCAGACCCTGGCTGACCAGCCTCCAGGCCTTATTACTCCAGTGCACACAAGTCAACAATCCAGGCAGATGGAATCTTGCCCAGCAGGTTTAGGTCAGTATTGCACCTACATCCAACAGCTTGAGCCCGAGGGTAGATTTATTTCTGGACTGTGCAAGGCACAGGTGCTCTAGAAAGGGTGGTGGAGGAGGAAAGAGGAGCTGCCTCGCCAGTACAATGGGGCATGAGAAAAACCAGGGCATCCTCTGTGTAGTCAGAAAAGGGAAAACAAAACACTGAAATTCTGTGATCATTTACCATCAAATTCAGCTGGAAATTTAAGAAGTGAACCTAAATGTATAGTGTCTAAATGTCTAGAACAGGGCCTGCAATAAATTTTGTACAATGAATGGACTACAGGAGATTCAGAGAGTATAGGACTTCTCGTACATACTCAAGAGACATTTACTAAAATCCTCTGCACAATTACAATTACCCTGCACACCACATGGGGACACAGCACCTGGAACAAGAAAGACACAGACAGGGAGCCTGTTCTCAGAACTCAGCCTGGTGGGGAAAACACAATCTAATAAGCATCCATGTTGTTGATGTATGTGCACATATCCTAAAGATGTTGAAGGGGATCTGAACTTCCGCTTCTTTACTCGCTTGATGAATTTCACTGAAGCAAATACAAGTATCCAAAATCATTCCAGACTATTGTAGGGGGTGCTTAATAATGTTATTTTGAAGATAAAGATAGTGTGCCTCCCATCAGACAGCATTTTACATGTGTTTTAAATCAACAAACTAATTTGCCTTTTGATCAAAAGTTTGATAATACAGAATAGCATAAAAAAAAAAAAAGAAGATAAAAATTCCATCCACTCCTATATATTTACATAAAAGCATGTTTGGGATGGTGAAAAGTTCCAGAAATGTTAACAGTTATGGCTGTACAACCTTGTGATTGTACTTAATGTCATTGGATTGCACACTTACAATCGGTTACAATGGTAGATTTTATAATATGTATATTTTACCATAATAAAAAAGTGAAAAACTTTCACAGATACACAATTTTCTAAATGCATGTTTTCATTTTACAATATAGCACAGTTCTCCATATCATTAGAAATTATTCATAGATATAACTAAAGATGGAATACTGTTTCATCCCACGGCTACAGCAGAATGTTTTTGTTATCCTTCCATTCATGTTGGATATTTGGATTGTTTCCAGCTTTTGAGCATAAATGACATTTTTGTGAATACCTTTGTGCATAATTCATGTATTTTTAAGAGTATATCCTTACGATAGAGTCCTAAAAGTGATTTACTAGATTAAAAGACATGGCATTTTTAAGGCCTTTGATACTTATTGGCAAATTGTGCTAAGTAAACGTGGTAGTGATTTAGACTTCTGCTACCATAGGGAAGAGCCATCGTCCCAACCCAAGCCTAAACAAGTACATTTGGGAAGGTCCTAGCCAACGCATGGCATCTCCGCTTCCTCCTGCTAGGTGTCCACCTCACGGTTCGCAAAGTGCCACTTCCGGCTGAAAGCATAGTACAGCCATCAAGCCACTAGCTCAGTCCCCGGAAGGACACTGGCCGGGGAATGGCAGAGGCTGGTGTTCAGCACAGCCCCAGGTGCAGGCAGCACATCTGGAGAGGCAGTGGGAGAGAAGGTGAGTGCAGGAGAAGCCCTTGAGCAAAGAGAAAGAATAGTCTAGAGGGAGGGAACCACGAAATTTCCCCACCAAGCATGACACGCTGAGAGTGAGGGGGCGCCAGTACTCACTACGCCAGAACAACAGCGCAAGCCAGGGTGACTACCAGGCGAACCAGGACTCACACTCGACTCGTGTCATCTGGGACCCCAGGTCTATCCTATTCTCAGCACCAGAAGTCTGCTTGGAATGGGACCCCAAACATCAGAAACAAGGGCCTTCTTGGATCCTGGGGGTGGGTCTCTTCATGGGTACAGTGAAGGGAAACAGCCCCATTGTCCAAGGACTGTGCAACCTCCTAGGGTGACAGGAAAGCATACACACCTGAATGTTAATACCCCACCACCTTGTCAAAGAAGCAGAAACCAGACAGGACCAGGTATGGCCAAGAGATCCCAGAGAGGCCAGAAACAAACAGACCTGCAGGAATGTAGTAACTGAGCCTCACTGATTTGAGGTGAGGCGAATTGCAATCAGGGCAGATCTAAAGGTTAGGTATTCAGGAGAGGGAGTCTCCAGGGTAGATGGAGAAGCAGATGTGAGAAACGACTGACAGCTGCTGAGCCCCTGCCAAACATCAGGTCGGAGCCAGGCACTGTATTACCCCAGGATCCTGCAAAAAAACAGCCCCACAAAATCCTGTGTCTGACAGCCCTAGAAAATAACAGTTAGATACCCAGACTCACAGAGGTGGACACTTTCCCCAAGAACGAGCCCATGGCTAGCTGCAGTGAGAGCAAGCAACTTGGGCTCGCCAGGAGCTGTGGTTTGAGCCCCAGGTGCAGGCAGGAAGGACCTGCGTTTTTTGTAGACAACTTTAAAAAATGACCCTCAAGCCGACTGAAGCTGCTCTGTTATTGTCACCATGACCATTGATTCCAAACAATGTCACTGATAAAATACTCCTCCCTGAAGAAAATTCCTTTGTTCTGTACAATGGCTGTGGTTATGACTGAGTCTCAATAATGTATATGTGAACTACACGTCTTCATTACTCGCCCTTTCAAGAACTCTGGATTCTGAACCTCAGTTAACGCCGAGAACTCCCCGTTGCACTGTTGGCCCCTGGTTCACACAGACTTGGCTACATGTGTTCATTTTGAGTGTTTTTCAGGGTTTGTAATCCTTGGATAGGCTGGTCACCTTGTCCCTCATCGCCTAGGACTTTTCTGGATTTAGCACTGAAAGTCCCAAACGGTTGACCCCGCCCTTTGGGCTCAGCCCAGCAACAATTCATGTCTTCAACCACCATGACAGATTTGAAATAAAAAGGGTATCTCAGGTGTTGTGAATGCAGGGAGCAGAGCTTGAATGATTTCAGTTCTGTTGTTGCATATGCAGTTTTGTTGTTGAAAATTTAAACAGTAAAAATGCCACCTGTGAGATTAGCCATTTTGTAACTATAAATTTTAGTTCATACATCAAATGTTTTAGTTGGAATGATATCTTTAAAACTGCAATTTCTTCTTTTAAAATGATCTTTTGTTTGAAACCTAAACAAATCAAGACTATAATGACTGCTGCTGGTTTTTACATAAGTTATTACAAAACAATCTTGTTACATTAGAAAGTTTTCTGTTTCAGATGTCAACTGCAGTCGATACAACACTGACACTGTGCATTATCTCATTTAATCTCCATGGCAACCCTGTGAAGTGGCGTCTGCTATTTCCCCCATTTAGAGATGAAGAAACTGAAATTCAGGGAAGTGAACTTGCCAGAGAGGGCTGGGACTCAATTCCATGACCTCTGGCTCCAGAGCCCATTCTCCTGATGACTATTCTATGACATATTCAACCCCTAAGCTGGGTTCTTCCAGAGAGAGCTGCTTTCTAGAGTAAGAATTGTTTTCCAGCTAAGAATTGTTTCATAGGAATGTTACAGCTGCTTCTTTCAGTTTTATATGGCTGCATAACAAATTGCCCTAAATTTAGTGGGATAAAACCACCACCTATTATTATGTGCACAGATTGTGTGGGTCAGGGACAGTGGGGCCAGGTATGTCTCTGCTCCATGATGTCTGGGGCATCAGCTGGGAAGATCTGGTGGCTGAGTGAGTGACTCCATGGCTCAGGGCGGGATTTTACCTGTTGGTCAGCAGGGATTCAGCCTGGCTTTGAGCATAACACCTGCATATGGGTGTCTCCATGTGGCCTGGGGTTTCTCCCAGCACTGCGGCCCCAGGGTAGCCTTCTATCTTACCAGGTAACCCAGGGCTCAAAGGTGAGCAACCCAGATTCTCACAGAAGCTGCGCAGCCTACACCACTGTTTATATGTCTGAACATGTCGCAGGCCTGCCCAGATTCCACTCCGCTTCTTCTGGGGGTGGGGGCAAGTGTGGGGGGTGGTCAGCGTATTGTGGCAGCCGCCTTTGTAAAATCCAATCTGTCTGGCTTCTCTTTTCACTTGTCCAGCTGGTTGTAACTCTTGCAGCCTCTGCTTCCAGTGGGGCCCTTCCTGGACATTGGTCTCCAGAACCTGGCCTTTCATCTGCCTGCAGGCAGCCCCAATTCAGAAAGCATTTTTGGGTGCAGTCCTGGGAGAGGCAGTAGATAAGAGGAGACCTTTGATGTATAGGGTGTATGCTGAATTTTCAAGACATTTACAAATAATTATACAGTAGTGCCTCCCTGGACTACTGGTGAAAACATGTATTCAGACCCTGAAATGTCAGACCCCTCCATATTTTCCAGTAAGCCCCTAATGGATTCACTGTATAATCTTTGAACAATTGTGTCTCATCCCATTGGCCACCCTTTTCCCTTCTCCATGGAGGCATTGCCTGCTTTGCCCTCTGCCTTTCCATGCTCTGAAAAGCAGTCAGAATACAGACCAGCTGCCCCAAGGGTCTGTGTAAATAGGGAAGGTGGGGTGCATGGGAAGCATGTGCTGTGGGGCAAGTGGCCCAGCGAGAAAAGGCCGTCACAGGCACAGGTGGGACAGTTTGCTGAGGAAGAAAGGGAAATATCTTCCAGGGAGGTGAGTGAGCAGCTTCTGGGAGTTTGACTTGCCGGAGACAGATGATGGAGACAGTTCAGGGATGCACGGGGCTCTCCTTCAATGTGTGCGACACCAGGGAAGACAGGGTTTCTGGTAGGACTGTCTTTAAATACAACGCTACCCAGGGGCTGAGCCCTGTGGATCACAGCCTTGTAAACTCTGTTATAACTTGAATGTCTTCAGCCCCTGCACACATACCTCCTTCTTGACTGCAGCCGCGGCACTGCTGGAGGCTCCGCCCCAAGCCCCTTGTCCTGCGCCGTTCTCCTCCTCCCTCTGGCAGGCAGACCCGGACTTTGTTCTGGGAGCACTGACTGTCCTGGAGCTGCTGTAACCAAGTACCACAGACTGGTGGCTTAAACAACAGAAACTTTCTGTCACAAGTCTGGAGGCTAGAAGCCTGAGGTCAAGGTGTGGGCAGGACTGGTTCCTTCTGAGGCCCTGAGGGCAGATCTATTCTGGCCTCTCTCCCAGCCTTCAGTGGTTAGCTGGCAATCTTTGGAGTTCCTTGGCTCATTGAATTATCATCTTGACCTCTCTCTTCATCTTCACATCTTCATCTTCCCTCTGTTCCGTCTGTGTTCAAAGTTCCCCTTTTTATAAGAGCACCAGTCCTGTTGTAGTAGGGCTCACCCTAGTGACCTCATTTAACTTAATTACTTCTGTAAAGGACCTCCCTCCAAATATGATCACATTCTCAGGTACTGGGGCTTAGGACTTTAACATGAATTTTGGGGGGGACACAATGCAACTCATAACTGATAACATCTTCTGAGCAGCCGTGCTCTTCTTAGGAGGCCTGAGCCCACTTTCAGTGCTAGCGGGTGAATAGTGATCTGTTTAAGTCAACCACTGAGGTCCTGCCTTCCTCTCTAGGGATGGAGAAGGCAGGGTGTGTTACGTTCCACCCAGTGAGACAGGAAGGGAAGCGTGCCGGGAAGAGGCATTTCTCGGATGAAAAGAGACAGAGAGGAACAGACACCCTTTCCCTCTCTCCACGAGCCTTTGCTCTATTTGCCCAGTGCCCTGAGCCAGGGCAGGCGTCTGGAGCCGCGAGAGGAGCCGGGCCCACACCCTGGACATGGAGGTGAGAAAGATGAACAGAACCTGGGTCTTTGGTGGTGTTCCTAGGCTCTAAATGAATGAAACTGGAGCCTCCCTTCCTTGAGACTTCCTGTTTTGTGAGATGATTCGCTCTCCCTACTGCTTAAGCCACTATGAACCAAAACGCTGTGCTTACCACAACCTTCTTAGGAGGTGCCCTCCAAGTGGGCAGGAAGAAGAGGCTGCCACGCTCATAAGGGGGCTGGGTCCATCATCAACCTGCTTGATCTCCCTCCCACCCCCCGTCTCCTCCTGGGGTCCTGCTGCTCTATTCCCAGGGAGGAGCGGAGATGTGAAGATGGGGGCTGAGCCCTGGAAACCACACCACTCAGGACTCTTGCCAATAGGTTCCGATTGGGAAAACCGTAAGGATTTTGGAGGACGGAGAAGCTGGATCCTTTTCCTCCTGTCTCTGCTTTGAGCAGCGTCCTCAGCACTGGCTGCTTCCGCTTGATGGTCCCAGCCCCCTCCAGTCAGCTCCTCTCTCTGGTTCCCCTGGACAGCCCCCAGGTGGCCACAGTGCTGTTGGGGCCCCTCCCTCCCTTGTATGCCCAGCCCTATGAGGGACGACAGCTTCCTGCAGCCATTAGATGTTCTGTTATCTCTGCAACTAGTTCTCACATTAAATTCGCTGCCTGAGTCGCCTGCTGGGGCCCTAGGTGGTACAGCGATACATGACGTGCCAAAGCGGACGGTGTTTGTGCCTGCACAGTGCAGCTAACTCGCTTTCCAAGATCGAGGGGTCCTGTGGTCAGCAAGGATTTGGTTGGGCTGATGGCGGACGCAGTGGAAGCCAGAGCTACATTGTCTGCACAGCAAAGGGGTGGCTTCCAGAGTCAGAGGCTGCGCCAGCGCGACCTCCCTCACAGCCTCCAGTGAAGGAGGCACGTGCATGGTCACCTCTCTGTGTGCCCTGGATGCCCCAGGCCCCTCCCCAACTCATCCCTGCCCTGGACAAGCCTTTCCCAGCTCAGGCTTCTCCAGGAACTGTTTCTAACACCCAGAGCAGAGTTCAAACCTTGGGCCCTTACAGTGGCACCCTATGTGCCCACAGTCCTGGTGACCAAACCATACAGAGCACAAACCTATGGTCTGCGAGCTCCCTGAGGACAGAGACCTCCTTGGCGCATCTTCTTCTCCTTGGCGGCTGGAGAGGCTGGCCTAGAACAAAGGCCCACAGGTTGTTTGAAGGGAGACGATGAGCGTCATCTTCAGATGCTCCTGCAGTCTCTCCTTGGGAGCCCAGACACATGGCTGACTTGTGCCCATGACCCCCCATGGCTCGGTCCAGCATGATGCCACAGGCTTCGGACAGACAGCCTGGGTTTAACTTGGCAGGACCATGGCGCTCACACCACCCCCAGGCAGAACGCACACCTTCCAGAAGGCCTAGGTTGTGCAAGGGCCCTCCACATGCGGCTCCCTGCCACAAGAAGAACTCTTGCAGGCTTTGGGGCTTCCCAGAGGTGGGGCCCCACCAGGGTGGGGCCCCTACAAAAACAGGGCAGTGGCAAAACGCAGCTGAGCTGCTGTGGCATGCTGGGTTAGAGATAGTCACCAGGAGCTTAGAAGAAAATAGAACAACAGAGGCGGGTTTCTTTAAACCGTGGCTGGAAGGTCAGGCTTCACTGGGCTTCATCAGCTTCCCGCTGGGCCCCAAGAACCTGGTCCATAGTGCAGCCTGAGAGGGTCCTTCCTCACTGAGCACCTAACTTCATGTAGGAGACACTCAGTATAAATGTGTATTGAAGGTTGAATGAGTGACCAAAGGAAGAATATTCAGAATTCCATGCTCCTCTAATTTTAGAGAGCACAGGGGGAAATTCCCATGAGTGAATCAGTCATACAGCACCCACAAATCATAGATTGCTCAGGACAGCACTTGTTTCATTTTAACAATACTGACTAACTTGTGTGTGCCAGGTACTGAGCCAGAAACTGGCCATAGGAAGGTAAGTACAACATGGGCCTGATTTCAAAGGGATCAGGGACGGATTACTGCGACGCCCATGGGTCACACTGTGGGCCATGTGCTGTGATGGCTGGTGCGCAGGGTCTGCAGAACAAAGTGGTCTAGGAGGGCTGGACTTGCAGGAGATGAGCCTGGGAAGGTGAGCAGGGCAGACCTCGGAGGGTCTTGAGTGCCAGGCTAAGGGGTCCACTTTACCCTGTGGACCAAGGACCACCAGTGAAAGGTTTTCCATAAATGAGTCAAGAGGTCAGATCTGAAACCTTTGGGTCTGCTCACAGCCCATGTGTTAGGAAGACGGCACGTCTGAACGCTGGTTCCGCCCACACTTCCTGGGACTTGTGTTTGGTCCCCAGAAGAGGCAGACTGTGGGAAGCAAAGCGTCGCTAAAATATCAATTTGCTAGTCAAATAAACTCCTGCTTCTCTGCCTCTGGGCAGAGGCTATCTCTTCTCTGCAATGTACTGTGTGGCCATGGACCTGCCCCAGGGCCCTGCTGGGCTCCAAGAAGCCCTGTCCCAGTTCCTGACAGATGGCCCCTGTGTCAGCCACTTCCCAGGGAGCCACGCCAGGGTGGGGGCAAGGTGGGGCAGTGATGCAACAACACTTTATAAAACCAACATCCTGGGACTTCCACTCACACATGGGTGTCTTCAGCTTCCAACAGGTACTTCTGGAGACGCTCCACTTTTCTGATGATGCCTGGGTTGCTCAGAGCAAAGAGGGCCTCCCCGGAAGCTCTCTATGCCTGGGGCACATTATTTGGATATTGGCAAAGACGGCACACTTTTCCGCCTTGGAGGGTGGATTGAATTTTTGAGAACATGTAAAACAACTCAAGGGCAAGGCTAGAGTGTTGGTGAGCAATTGAGCTTCAGAACACTATTTTTGGTCAAGCAAACACATATGACTAGAGTGTCCTGTGACTGGTTCTCATTACCCAGGTGTCCTGAGAAATGGCAACATTTTGGGACAGGTGCTAACCTCCTCAAATCCTCATGTAGCTGGATGTTATGAGCCACACTCCATAGTCAATTCTTACTGTGCTTCTGGAAAGAAATTCAGTGCAGCAGCATCTGACCACAGACACGTGGACAGAACACAAACCCGTTTTCCAAAAAGTTCTGTGTGTCTAGTTTCCCAGTTTTATGATAGCCATGAGTACATGGATACATGAACACTTGCTATTATCTTTTATGTCATTTAATTCTTTATAGTAAAGGAGACTCCTTAAATTTGTAATCACTACATACCTTTTCAAGTTCTTTTGTGCAAATAAGTTAATTAAGAAAAAAACACCTCCTTCATCAGACATGTTCTCATTTTTGGTTCAGAAAATGTGGTCAGCAGATTTATACAGAGCTCTCTTTGTAAAAGAAGTTAGAGGTTCTCAGAACTTCATGTAAGAGCATAAGTTTTCATCCAGTCCAACCCAGCCAGAGGGTTTTATGGAAAGAGCCTGAGACCAGAGAGGGCACATGATGCCCTGGGCTTCCTAATGAGCTGGGCGCTGAAGGCAGCTAAAAACACTGGAGTTGGCACCCCCGCACTTAGGGTGTGATCTTGTTAGCATATCCAAGATGATTTTCTATGTTTTGTTCACTTCCTTTACTGCTTCTGCACCAAAAACCGCATCCCCATGTGAGGGTAACTTCTAGGTGCTGGGCATCACATAGTTTAAAGATCTGTTGCTTTTCTCTAAGGGAAAAAAAGGATTAGAGTGCTGAAAACCTGCAGAAAGACATTAACGCCATGCATTTGAATAAAGCCAGGGTTAGTCAGCGCCAATTTCTCTCCCAAGTCCAGGTTGTAGTGGCTGGGTTCAATGACTCAGGCCCTGCTAACTCCCAGACCTGAGGCCAGGCGCCTCTCCAAGAGTGGGCCTGCAGCCAGTAGGGCCCGCGCTCCAGGAAGTCTGCTGCCTCCTTCCCTCGTTCCTGTTTTCCCATCAGTGTCAGATGGGCCATCTGGGCAAGGCCTGACCCAGAGAGGAAAGTGCGGCATGTGGGCAGGAGTTGTTTTGTTTGAGATGGGCTAGGAGGAGAGGCAGAGTGCTTGGGTGACCACATGTGTGCAGCAGAGGGACAGACCACCTGGCTTCCTGAATCAAGAACTCACCTCTACATTCCAGCTAATACGTCTAAATCTAAAATATAATCTCACAACTGAACTGCAAGGGACGTAGATCTGGCCCCAGCCTTTTCCTTAATAGCCGACCCAGGGGATCAGGGAGGTAGGTAAGGTCACAGAGCAGCAAACCATTGGCAGGACGGGGGTTGGCTGCCCTTCCCTCCACACCAGGCTGCCACCAGGACCCCACATGCTGAGACATCCAGTCCTCTCTGCTGGGAGAAGGCCACATAGTGGGGACAGTGTTCACCTCCCAACAACTGTTTTGATCCACGTGCCATGGAAGCCAGGCATTGCGGACAGACTTACCCTCTTGTCAGTGGACACGTGAGATTTCTGGAATGTGTCATTGGAACAAAATGTCTCTTCACAGAAGGGGGACAAATACCAGGGTGCTCACCAGGGAATCAAAACCAGCCCATTTAGTATTGGGGGTTGTAATGTTCTCCAGTGGGATTGTTAATCTCATCCCCATAGGAATTACATTTGCTACGGTGGAGATAACTCTCCCTCTCCCTCCCCCTAGTCCAGTGGTATCTGGTACCAGGTGGGTGCTCGAGAACTATGCAAAAATAAAGTTGATCAGGGTGTGCCCAAGAGTTTTAAAGCTGTGAAGATCCTTGGGTCATTTAGTCCATCTTCCTGAGGCCCAGAGAAGGGAGGTAATTTACCTAAGATCACACAGCAAGTTGGTCAGGACCAGAGGAGAGGGCTTAGACTAGAGCCCTGAACTCCTCCAGGACCCTGTGCACCGATGACTTGGGCAGGGTGTTTCACATGGTCTTTAAATCCTTACCAGCAGCGTGGATGGGTAACAACCCACACCCTAAGGTGGGACATAATTGCCTATTGGGTTTTGTCATCAAAGGAAGGAATGGTAAAATGAAAGACAAAGAAGTGCCCCAAATCCCTTTAGCCCCTCCATGGGGCAAGCAGTAGCGGGTGTCCTGCACCCCAGAGAGGTAGTCTTCTACCAGTCACGGCACTTAGGGACAACCAATTTCCTACGCGGCTTTTGCCACATGAATTCACTGCATAGAGTAGCTGTCGGTGTGTTTGGACCTAACATAATTCGCTCAAATAGTGCTAAACAGCAGCCACCCTTAAAAACGGCTAGTCATTGACGAGAGCCATCCAATACAGTGAAGGGCAGTGGAGTGGCTCGGAGGCCTGCGGACCCTTGCCCTCCTACCCCTGATCCTAACGCCCTTACAACAAGTCTCCAGATTAATAAGCGGAAGGTGTGTCTCTTCGCGTGTCCAGTGCGGTCTGCCGTCTAGTCGGAAGGCACCCGGACACGTTCCTGCAGTTTATTGGCACAGTGGCCCGGGAGCGGCCCACGGGCTCACCCTCGGCACGCCCCTGCCCCTGCCTGTGCTCGGCTCCATTCCCAGGTCCCTTCCACAGGAACAGGCACTCCGGGTAGAAGGGGCCAGAGTCCGCCGGCGGGGCCCACGTGGCCCGCCCCCGCCCGCGATTTCCTTTCTTTGCCCGAGGGCACGAGGCATTTACTGCCAAGCAGAAGAACAGATGTGCGTGGTGAGGATGGTTAAATTCGCGGGCAATCAGCAGCTGGTTCGGCAGTGCTGCAGCGAGGACTCCTAGCCTCAGGCTAAGAGGCGGGCGAGCCGCGGGCACCCGGCCCCGGAGGAGCGCCCGTGGGGCCGGGCCTGGGGCGCCGTGCGCGTGCGCAGGGCTGCCGCAGGGCTGGGCGGGGCCGAGCCGGGGGGCGGGCCGGGCGGTGCTCGAAGGCGCTGACGTTTAACTGCCCGCGCCCCCCGCCCCGCCGCCCCCGGGTTGGCCGCCGCCGCGCTCCGCCCCCTCCCTCTGAGGACGCCCGGACGGAACCGATCGCGGCTGGTTTGAGCTGGTGTGTCTCCATGACGACACGCGCGGCGTTATAAGTAGCGGCGCGGCGGCCCAGCGGCTTTGTCAGTCCCCTCAGCCTCCGCCGCCGCCGCCCCTCAGCCAGAGCTCCGGCGCCACCTCGGGCCGGCGGTCCTCCGCGGGAGGGAGCGAGGCGGCGGGCGGGCGGCTGACGGGGCCGGCCGGCGGTCCTGCGCGCTCGGTGGCGGCGTCTCCATGGGGCGGGCCCGCGGCGCCCGTGCGCTCTGAGGTGAGAGGGGCGCGCCCGGGAGGCCGCAGGGGGGCCGGCCACGTGTCCCCGCGCCCCGGGACGGGCGGGAGGCCCGGGCAGACCCCGCGCCGGACCTGCGGGAACACGTGGCCGCAGAGCCCGCCGCGGGTCCCTGACCTTGGGGAGCGCTGCCCTCCGGCCGGGTGTCCCCGGGAAGGCGGGTGCCGACCCCGGCTCGGGGCTCGGCGGCGGCCCCGCACCCTGCGGCGGGTCCTGCCCCGGGTGCCCCGACTACGGGCAGCCCGGGCTGGAGGCGCCGCTCGCCTCTGAACCACGTCAAGGACGGTTTTGAGCCGGAAGCTGTTGAGAGGCCCGGTAGTTCCTCCAACCGCTATTTTTTTTTTCAAACCCATGCGGCCAGCCCGGTAGCAGGTGCAGGAGAGGTGTGAGGCGAGCCCGTGCACGTCCCGGCTGCCTTCGCTCTTCTCCCTCTAGTTAAGGGTGTGATGAACCGTTCTGCTTTGTCCTGGAATTTGGTTTTAGGTTTTATTTTTACTACGTGTGCAGAGCAAATGACACTATATAGAAACGCGCCGGACTTGCTACCCCTAAGATAACAGCCTTGTAGTAGCATTCGTGATAAATACTCGTCTAGCTGTCGCTTAGAATTGTCTATTTAAGGAATCTTTGAATGACTTAGTCATTTAAGAAAAGCCTGGAAATATTAAGATCCCTGTTTAGACGAGTATACTTAAACGGTGGAGCCAGCCTCAGGTTTTTCGAAAAATGCTGATTGTGTTTGGGAATCCTAAGTAATTGGTTCAAAGTGTGGGGAGCAGAACCTCTTGCAAATGTCTGGGGAGGACAAAGAATGTGTCGGGTTTATTCAAACCTAAATTTGGGCATAATTGGGTTGACTTTAAGTGAATTTAATTTTTTTCGGTTTGTTTCAATGTGTATCTCTTCTAACATTACCCAGTTGGCAGTAAAGAATTTCATAGCAGGAGAAGGCTGTCTTGTGCTAATCATTCATCATCTTGAGTAATTTAGCTATCCAGAACACCAAAAAGGTGTTCTTGGGTAAAATTTCTCTATATTGCAAGTTACTAAAAAGTACAGGAAAGCAAAAATACTTAATTGTGGTGTATTTCAAAGAAATAAAAACTTTCCAAGTTTACGCCTAAACACTGCCTTAAAGATACTTAACAGGACCCTAAATAACCCAATCTGTCACTGCATGATCCTATTTAAATGTTATTTATATGGACAAAATTGGTTTGCTGGCTTTAAGTCTCTTGCCTTCCTCTTTTGGCAATGTAGGAGGTTGACAGTGCCAGAAAGTCACATTAGATCAAATCTTACAACAAGTTCTACCATGCATGGGTTTGGATTTATGGCAGGCCCATCTCCCTGGGCCTCTCATAGTGCCCCATGCCAGAGCAAAAACTGTGGCCCCGAACCATTGCCTGGCCTTTGTGCCCATAGGCTGCAGGCACTGAAGCGGGTTGCACAGTGGAAAAGAAAACCCTCCCTGGCAGAAATTAAATAGGTTAAAACCAGTAAGTTAAGGACAACTGTCATTACACCAGTGTCAAACTTTATGAAGACCAAGGACAGTAGCTCTGATTGTTATGAGCTTTGCTTTTGTTTATTCATAATTCGTTTGTGCTTGCTTATTTTTGTTATTCATCAAGTTAGCCAAAAATTACTCCCATTCATTGCTAAGCAAATATTAGAATGCCTATAAGGACAGTTGGGGTTCCCAGAATTGCTAGTTTGGTAGGCAAGACTGATGCAAGAATGCTGATTTCTCATCAGATACAGCAACTGTAATACATTGTGTTGATCTGAAGAGGGTAGCTAAAAAATGCATGAAATTTAGCTCATGAAATTCTCAGGAAATCTAATAGCAATCAGTAAGTTGAGCCTTAGACATTTCCATGCCGCCTCTTAGTCACTAAAAGTTTTTCTGTATAAGACTTGGTGAAAGTAAGAAATAGCAATAAATTGTTTCCATATTACTGAACTAAGTGCAGAAAAGCTGAAACCTACATTCTGCATGTTTCAGCACAAATATTTGAAGTGCGTATTTTGACACAATACAGTATTATGAAACAATTTTAGTGTGCTGCTTTGGAAAGAACCTAAAGTGTTAAATCTGCAGTGTCCTCAGATACTGTAGATGTTTTTAGAATCATGTGACTAACATACTACGTGTAACTGGATTCACAGGATCTATGAGTGAGCTGTGGTGGGGCAGGGGGCGGGGGCTTGGTTGAGTGGCCATGCATGCTGTATGCACTCAGCTCCTGATTGTTCAATTTCATGTGTTCCTAGGGTAGAGGGCAAATTCTGTGTTCATCAGAACATTTCCCAGCTGTGCAGAGGGCTCACACCGCTTCAGTGGGACTTGGAATTCTGGAGAATTGGCTCTGTGAGAAGCTGACAGTAGTATTTTTAAATTTCATCTCTTAGTTTTCCATGTAAGTATTTGTGGTTGTTGCCAGTTACTTTTGTTAAGAATTACTTAATAAGTATTGCTACGACTTCTGAGTAAATTTCTCCACTCTGTTTTCAGTTTGTTCCATTTCAAAGGAACATCAGAAACCATGAACAACTTTAGTAATGAAGAGTTTGACTGCCATTTCCTTGATGAAGGCTTTACTGCCAAGGACATTCTGGACCAAAAAATTAATGAAGTTTCTTCCTCTGTAAGTATATTAAAGCCCATGCTGGCAGTACAGCTTTGAGAGTGCTAGGCAGATGAGTGCGAAACTTCAGAGGGGTCTTAAGGAAATGTAAAGGAACTTACATGTCTTGTTAGGGAATTTAGAATTGAATTGGCTGTGGATTGTCCTGTGACAGTGATGATTCATGTTGGTGACTAGTCTAAAAAGAGTAGGATTCATTGGGAATGATGGGAAAGAAAAAGGAGGCTGCATGTTGGACATACTGTTAGGCTGCTAATGAGTTCCCTCTATCCCGTCTTACTATAGGATGATAAGGATGCCTTCTATGTTGCGGACCTGGGAGACATTCTAAAGAAGCATCTGAGATGGTTAAAAGCTCTTCCTCGGGTCACCCCCTTTTATGCAGTCAAATGCAATGATAGCAGAACCATAGTGAAGACTCTAGCTGCCATCGGGACAGGATTCGACTGTGCCAGCAAGGTGAACAAAAACACAGGACTTGAAAATGATTGTAAAATGGTCCTGGTGTTCCCAACAGGGCCAATCACGGTTGTATTTCTTGGGCAATAGATGCTAATGAAGGGGGGGTTGGGGGAGATGGCAGCTTCACATTTTTCTGTTTCTTTCATTATTAGGTCTGTATGCATACTGTAACACCTCTTCCTTTTTTCAGACTGAAATACAATTGGTGCAGAGTCTTGGGGTGCCGCCGGAGAGGATTATCTATGCAAATCCTTGTAAACAAGTATCTCAGATTAAATATGCTGCCAATAATGGAGTCCAGATGATGACTTTTGATAGCGAAGTTGAGCTGATGAAAGTTGCCAGGGCACATCCAAAGGCAAAGTGAGTTACGCCTCGGATAACAGGATCTGGGTATTAACAAACTCAAATTTCCAGTTAGAATTTTTGTATGTTAGTAAAGCATAAAAGCCTTCTGCATCAGAGACAAAGTAAGAAATAGCTTAAACCCTCTTGATTAATAAAACGATATTAGACTCAACCCACAGTATCAGAGCCAAGGATTTTATATTTTAACTGGCTGTAAGTGATCTTCTGTCATGGGAAATTTGATCCCCTTTCTGGCTTCTAGGTTGGTTTTGCGGATTGCCACTGATGATTCCAAAGCAGTCTGTCGCCTCAGTGTTAAATTTGGTGCCACACTCAAAACAAGCAGGCTGCTTCTAGAACGGGCAAGAGAGCTGAATATCGATGTCATTGGTGTCAGGTGAGACCGTGGTATAGCATAAAGGCCACAGTGTTAGTGCAGGTTTTACAGGTTTTCTCCCACTGTGAATAGTTGTCTTCAGAAATAGAAATACAAGCATGTTCTCCTTACTTTTTGCCCCAGCTTCCATGTGGGAAGTGGCTGCACTGATCCTGAGACCTTCGTGCAGGCCATCTCTGATGCCCGTTGTGTCTTTGACATGGGAGTGAGTATATAGACTGCAAGTATGGGGTGGGGGCAGGGCTAACAATAACTAGTTTCGTTTCTGGAATTAACCTGTAGATGTCATCCCATGTTATAGAGACTTATAGATCTGCTTTATACATTTTTCATGACTTGTTAAGAGTCTGGTTACTCACTTGACTTAATTTTCTTGACTCTAGGCTGAGGTTGGTTTCAGCATGTATCTACTTGATATTGGTGGTGGCTTCCCTGGATCTGAGGATGTAAAGCTTAAGTTTGAAGAGGTAATTTATAACAGAACTATAATATTCTATAGTTATTTTTGCAAACTCCTTTTTGGAATATTTCAATACTTAAATGATTTAACTAATACCAAAAGAGACTACAAACATGAAAGTAAATGTGTTGGTGTGATAATTTTGAATGACTTCTGTGCTATTTAAAATTAATATCCTTTGGTTTTCTGCACTAAAAGGATTCAATTTCCCCCCAAATCTTAGGAAACTGTTAATTACTTCAATGTTGTTGTGGAAGTGGAGAATACACTTACTTTAGTACATCATTACCCCAAATGTGTTTAGGTAGAATTTGTATCTCCTTTCCTTAAGACATTCTAAGTGACTGGTCACTTCCGAATTTTAAGAAGCTATTATATGGTCCTCTGGTTTATAAAATAGGTCCTCCCTCATACTGAAATTATGTGTGGCAGGCAGAATAGAAATTTTTTATCCTTTTGGCATGTATTTGATAAAAATATTTAGGTAATTTGATACCTCAGCAAGTGCTAATAAATTTTGTACTATTGTTTGATGAAATCGTACCTGTGACATCTTAGAGGGAGAGAATGCAGTGGGGAATCAAAATGAAACCGCAGGGATATGCAGACTGGTGGCCAGGGAGACGATCGGGTTTTCTTGCTCTTGTTGCTTCCTGATAAGCCCCTCTGCTGAAGGCTGTTTTCGGTTTTATCGGGTCATGCCGTAGAGCACTGCTCTTTCTCTGTGTGAGCGCCCCTTGACGACTGACTGCTTTTCTGTCTCGCTCTCATAGATCACCAGTGTAATCAACCCCGCACTGGACAAGTATTTTGCGTCAGACTCAGGAGTGAGAATCATAGCTGAGCCAGGCAGATACTATGTTGCATCAGCTTTCACACTCGCAGTTAATATCATTGCCAAAAAACTTGTATTAAAGGAACAGACAGGCTCTGATGGTATGTACAAAGGATGAATCATTGCATGTGTAACTGGAAGTTGGTACAAAAAGTGACGGAGACTAATCTGCCTTTCTAGATGAAGATGAATCCAGTGAACACACCTTTATGTATTATGTGAATGATGGAGTATATGGATCATTTAATTGCATCCTTTATGATCATGCACACGTGAAGCCCCTTCTGCAGAAGGTACCTCTGAACATAGTATATGTGATAGTTAAGATATTTGGTCACAACAAGTGTAACTAGACATGTTTCTCCCTCAAATACAGAGACCCAAACCAGATGAGAAGTATTACTCATCCAGCATATGGGGACCGACCTGCGATGGTCTCGATCGCATCGTTGAGCGCTGCGATTTGCCGGAGATGCACGTGGGTGACTGGATGCTCTTTGAAAACATGGGTGCCTACACCGTGGCTGCTGCTTCCACGTTCAACGGCTTCCAGAGGCCAACGATCTACTACGTGATGTCAGGGCCGACATGGTCAGTGACGGCAGTGCGCACTGTGGTGCCGGGAGTAGGTGCCGTTTCGGGTTTATGCCTGCTCTTGTCTGGCTGAGTAAGACAGGTTTGCTTAGGATTAAATACTAATAATATTTTTTAAAAATAGCTTATTTTCTCCCCACATTAAGAATCTATGCTCTGTAAATTTAAGAAAATATAGACAAATGGAAGAAAGATCCCTCAGTAATACTGATCTGTATATTCAGATTTTTACTAAGGTGTAATAGCCATTTTTTAAAAGATTAGAAATTTCCATGTAACTAGAATATTTAAATTAGTGCACATAACTTGTAGTTTCCTTTTTACTGAAAGTTCTGAAGAAGTGCTTGCTTTTAGATAGATTGAATTGCTGCCTGGTGGCATAGTAATCAAGCAAATAAATACGTTCGTGAATAAGTTAGTCTCAAGTGAAACTGCCTAGTTAAGCGTGACTCAGGGTTTCTGAATTTGCCACTTTTGTCTCTCAGGCAACTGATGCAGCAAATCCGGAACCACGACTTCCCACCCGAAGTAGAGGAGCAGGATGTCGGCACGCTGCCTGTGTCCTGTGCTTGGGAGAGTGGGATGAAGCGCCACCCGGCGGCCTGTGCTTCCGCGAGCATCAATGTGTAGATGCTGTTCCTGTAGCTGTTAACTGCGAGTTTAGCTTGAATTACGGGATTTGGGGGGACCATTTAACTTAATTACTGCTAATTTTAAAATGTCTTTGTAACTAGGGTTGGCACAGATGTAACAATATGGAAGACTAGGAGATGGGGTCACACTTATCTGTGTTCCTATGGAAACTATTTGAATATTTGTTTTATATGGATTTTTATTCACTTTTCAATCATGCTACTAAAGAGTGTCCCTTGGCTGCTGAGCAAGCATTTGTAGCTTGTACACTGGCAGGATGGGCCAAAAGCTTAGTGTTGTGACCGTTTTAAAAATAAAGTATCTTGAAATAATTAGGCAATGGGAAGTTCTTACACTGTGTCCTTTCCAAATGGCTCACCCTTGAATGTGTTTTATAAGTGGGAATTGGTGTTTCTTCCCTATAGGCTCAAAAAATTGTCTCAAGAGGACTTAAGAAGTGATGTTTTTCAATATTTTGAAAAGCCACGGCAATACCTTCTCATTTTGGCATTTTTATTTCAAACACTAGAGCCCTTATAAAGTTTGCTGTAGATTCTCCTAGTGAATAGTGAACCTAGCCCACATGCATGTAGAAGTACAGGGATGGATGAGATACCTTCTCCTGCTGACAGTGGCTCAGCCCACCCTGGATGTCCATGGGGGCAGCAATGAACTTGCAGGAGTGCCCAGAAGCCCTTAATAACTGGCCTGCTCCTGTCCTGGCCAGTGCCCAGGGAAGGTGCTTGAGGCCCTCTGAGCCCTACCTACAGAGATACTTTCTTTTCCACCTTGACTTTGCTCCCAGGACAAGTTGCATAGGTATAAACAAGTTAGGAATGTACTATATTCGGTAGTCAATTTATTTTAATAAATTCAGTAACAGTTGTCCTACCTTCTCTGACCTTGGCCACTGGCCTTTTATGTTCTCTTATTCAACTTGTACTGCCACTCCTTAAAAAGGTGGCAGGCTCTCAGTACTTACCCCCCAAAACTGGAATTTTGAATCCTGGGTGTGGCTGCACAGTGAGGAGGAAGGCCGTGTGAGAGCCAGCTGTCTTGTAAGCCATCAGCCACCACTCGGTCCTGTGAGCAGCACTGTGACCAGCTTGGTTGGAGGACATGGAAATGCTGTGGCTTCCTTCATCCTAGGGAGTAAGTTAAGCCCTTCCCACCAATGCTATTAAATAGTACATCTGCCAAAGGGCTTGAGGAAGTGACTTCTGGGTTTCTCGGGCGCTGCATTGCTGTGGTTGCTAACGTCACCTCTCCCTTGGGTGTTCAACCCGACTGGGGCTTGGTGTCACCAGCTCTGGTTCCTCTTCCTGTGCTCAAGAATAAGGTTTTAAGTTGTAGAACATGAACAGTAAGACTTCTTAGGAGCCACAGAGAAAACAGGCCTGATGAGTCCAAGCAGAGGAGGGGAAAGAAAATTTATAGCCTATAGTTGGTCCTGCTTACTGTGTGCGCAGCCTTTTCTAGTTCCTCAGGGTCTAATGCCCACTACTCAGGTTCAAAATAACAGAATTGGAGTTGAGTATGTTCTAGGTACCAACATGTAAACTAGGATTCCAAGTCTAAAGTCTTGGTAAATAAGGCTTCCACTTCGGAAGGGAAGGAATTATAATCTCTTTAGTGGCAACACTGAGTTTGGACTGAAAAAAAGGAAGCATTCTACTCAAAACGTATTAAGGGCTTGGAAACTACACTCAATTAGGTGAAGTGCACTCCAACCAGTAGGCCAGTGCCAGTGGGGACGGCAGAGGCTCCAGCGGGCCCATCCCACCAGACGGCCGCCCCCACAGTGAGCCCTCCTGTGATGACCTTGCGTCACTATGCAGATTCCATGCTTACTAGATTTTCTTGGGTTATTCTCTTGCTGGCTAGGCACTTCTGCCAGAAATCTTTCCTGTTCACCACCCCATGCCTTCAGCATGTCCTCCCCAACCCTGGGTCTGCGGGCCTTGGTTTGAGCCGTCTCTGGACACTGCTGGAGGACTGCCCTCTGGAGGTGAGATCAACCTTTTCCAAACCAGGATTCCCAAGGAGCCTTGGCACCTGGGGGTGATAGGCTGAGGGCAAGAGGGCTCTGTTCTCTGCTTCATTCAGTTAAATAAATACGTCAGGCTTCAAGGTAGGATGTCATTTGAAGAAAAGACTGCTGAGTTCTCCCAGACTCTTCACAGATGGGGTAAAGCCCAGAGAGGCCAAGTGACTCATCCAAGGTAAGCCAGTGAATTAGGAGGGGACCTGGGAGTAAACAAGTCTGCTTTACAGACCAGCCTCTGCTCCTGGCCACTTCCTGAAGAAAAAGAACCCTGGCTAGAATGAGCCGCCTCGGTCTCACCAAGGACTGGGATATGGGTCCTGGTCTTCGTTCTTGCCCAGTCTCCTCCCCCTCTGAGGATGGCAGCAGAGGCTTCCCAGAACACCTGTGCCTCCAGAGCCCTGCAGAGGTTGGCACCTTGAGCTGCAGTCATGCACAGGCCCAGAGCTGCACAACCCCAGTCCAGCCTGGCCTGCTAGCCACAGAGCCGCACCTCGGCCTACCCCCCGCTGGAAGGAGGCTTGTGTGTGCTAACCTGGCAGCTGTTATGAGGGAGGATCAGTGAAGCTCAGAACTTAGTGCATGGAGTGAAAACACCTGAGAAATCCTTACTGCTATTTTTCCATCCTCACTGCTGCTTCTAGAATGGGAAGAGGGTCATGATCAAACCCTCAGGGTGGCCTGTAATGTGGCCTGGCCCCTGCAGCTTCTGACCTGCCCTGGGGCCATACAGGCTCAGCTCCATGGTTTGGCAAGTAGAGTTGCCATATTTAGCAGGTAAAAATATGATACTGCATTGGATATAAGTATACAGAAGGATCATTTGTTGTTTATCTGAAATTCAAATTTAACAGGACAACCCTATTGACAAGGCCTCCAAGTCCTGGGTGTCAGGAGCCAGCTGGCCTCAGCTTCTATGAGCTGTGTGACCCATGGGATATCAGGCGCTCCTCTGGGCCTCGGTCTCTTCATCTGTCAAATGGAGGTACCCTCTGTATCCAGCAGGCCCAAGTGACAGATCTGACCACCAAGCCCAAGATGACCCTCCAAGCCATAGCCACCAGGGGGCAGCAGCGCCTCGTGCGTCAGGCTCCTTCACAGAGTTGGGCGCCGCAACGCGCTGTCACGGCGAGCCAGTCGGTCACTCAGCAAATGCTGAGGACCCTGCATCTGCAGAACCCCAATGGTGATGGGGGCTGTGGGGACAGGAACGTGGTGCACCTCAGAGGGAGATCAGAGCCAACCACAACAGTGTATCAGGGCTTTGAGGTAGGTCAGGGCTCCAGGCAGCTTAACCCCAACCAGACTGCTGCCCCCCAAAACTCTTCCTGAGCCTCCACAGGTCAAGCCCACCCCATGCCCAGCCCTTGCTCCTCCTGCCACACACTTGCTGCCCCAGCCCCGTGAAGAGCTGCTGGCCCGCTGCGGCCTGTGCTCTTGCTGCCCCTGCCTGTCCTGAGTCAGGCCCCAGCGTTTCCTGAGGAGCCCACACTGCCTGGCGGCCTGACCTCCAGACTTTCACGGGGGCGCTGCTCACAGCCTGCACCCCGCCCTGGCCATGTGGCAGGCTCAGCCTCCCACTGAAGGGGGAAGCAGAGGGGTGCTGCTCTCATGGACCCCCCCCCACTCGCTGGGCCACCCTTAAGGCCAGGGTCCAGGCCCCACTGGTCTCCAGGCATTGGTGCCTGGGTACCTCAGGCTATCAGTGTCAACCCCTCCCCATCATTGCCTGGTTCCTTGCTGCCTGCAGGTGGAGCCCTTTAAACTGTAAAGTGCCGTCAGTGAGCAACTGCAGGACGTCAATGCTGGGGAACGTCTGTGCAGCGAGCAGTGAGGGCACCACCTGTACAGGGTGTCTGAGCTGTGGCACTCACAGCCCACAGGCAGGACAGAACAGCTCTCTCTCCAGACCCGGCCAGGTGGGGGTCCAATGTGCCACTTCAAACTGCAGGAGTCAGATGGCCTGGAAGTTCCTAGAGGTGGCTCTCTTCAGGTCTGAGCCCCAGGGAGGCCCCCCTCCACCAGTACAGTCCTGGAAGCTGCTGGAAAGAGCCCACAGGTGATGGGGATGGGAGTGTTATTCTACCCTCCAGGAACAGCTGCCCTTCTTCACTAGGACCCTGTGCCAGTCAGACCCACTTCCCTGGCGCCCTGCCCACCCTGTGGCTCCTCTGGGCCTCAGCCCTGGGCAGTGCCCTGCTTGGCTATGCCCCACACTCACCCTGGGGGATGTTTGTTTGGTAAACACCCTGCCCTCTAGGCCCAGGCCCACAGTGTTGCTGCACCCTGCATCTCCAGTATCTCCTATTCTTTCTCTAAGAAGCATTCTGGGTGTCCCGCAGGCCAGCAAGGGGGACCCGGATTCCCTATGGGCCTCTGGGTT
Source organism: Manis pentadactyla (assembly GCF_030020395.1). Lineage (NCBI taxonomy): Eukaryota > Metazoa > Chordata > Mammalia > Pholidota > Manidae > Manis > Manis pentadactyla. The sequence continues at coordinate 228,612,721 of NC_080020.1, forward strand.
GCACCCAGCCTGAGGGAGACTGGCTGAGGCCCCAGGCCCTGCTCTGCCCACAGCATCCAGGCATCGAGGACCCCACTTCCACCTGTCCCACGCCAGGCCTGGATCTACTGAGGTGTTGAGGGGTCCTGGCCTATCACAGCCAACAGGAAACCAGATCCCAGAACCGGCATGTCAGGCCACTGCGCTGCTGTGGCCATCAGGATGGCCCAAGGCTGGTGGCTAGTAGGGGGCCAGGCCGGGACTAGAACAAGGCCATTTGCCTTGCTGGCCACACCCTACCCACCGCCCCACAGCGGCCCATTTGCATGTTCCCCTAAAGGCAGTCAGGCCCAGGCCTGAGCTGACCTCTCTCCTCCTGGATGCCTAAGTCTCTGCTCTGGCCAGCGAGCTCCTCCAGGTAGACTAGACTTAGTTCATAGCTGTCTTCAGTCTGGGGCAGTGCGGCTCCAGGACACCTTGGGGAACGGATGAACTCATGGGGAAAATGCTCATTTTCCCCAACACTTTTCCTGGGTCTGAAGCCACAGTAACTTGTGCCCCCTTCTCTGCAAGCTGTGATCCTGGCCAGAAGCCCAGCGCCGGCAGGCCCACTCAGGCCCACTCCAGCATCGGAGGAGGGGGAGCAAAGCCGATGGCCCTGCCTCCCGGCGACCAGCCAGCACCCAGAGCCTGGCCCCGAGAAGAGAAGAGGCCCGTGGGCACAGCTGCGGCCTCACCCCTCTGGAGGATGCACCTTGGCTGATCGTGGGGAGGTAAGTAGCCTTCCAGGTGACCAGGTCTGGGGATCAAGGCCTCGGTGCCAAAACGCGGTCCCCTCAAAGACTTGCTCAGGGACCCAGGGACAAGCTCCTTCATTTCCCCAGACACTTGGGAGCCTGCGATTGGCTGCAGAGGGCTGACAAGGAAGCGTGGATCTCGGGTCTAGGGCCAGCTACAGAATAAAGGCCACTCTGTGATTGGGAAAAGATGCAACACGGGGCCTTGGAGCTTATCCTGGACTCAAATCCTCAATCTGCTGCCCCTTTCTCAGAATCTGGGGCCAGTTCCTTCCCTGAACCCCGGTTTGTCCATCCAGGCAGTACTACCATAATGTAGGTTGATGGCATGTTTAGATCACACCGCACATTTAAAGTGTTCAGCAATTTGTCCCAAGAAGCCCTCAACAAACAGAGGTGAATTTTATGGTGACTTCACACTGGCTCCTACAGGGGAGGCCACCCTACCCAAACAGAAAATGCTGGGGGCTGCATTAATGAAGGTCCAGGGCCCACAGTACGGGAGGTGACAGTCCTGCCCTCATGGGGGTTGATCCTGGCCTCTTGGATATAATATCCTCTCTCACACTCTCCCCTTCACAGCCCAGAGCCTCCTTTCTTGGATTCTAAACATTTTCAAGTTTCAAGAGTTGTTCTTATTGCTGTGTTTTCTGAGCATGGGTGTCAGAACAGCTGGAAGGGTCCATGGAGCCATGATTCCAGGGCAGGGGGATCGGTCCATTTGCAGGAAGAAGGGCTGGGCCACACCCCTCATTCAGATCCTGTTTCCTGGGCAGGACCACAGGGCTCCTGGGCACAGTCATGAGAAATGCAAACTAAACCAGGGTCATCTTTCCTGAAGCCCTGCTTTAGACACACACATTATTAGATCTGCTATCTAGAGTCTGAGGGATACATAGGACACTCCAAGAAACTTTAACCAACTTGGGGTGCCCGTGCAGGATGGCAGAGGGCCTGGGTTCCCCTGGGGCAAAGAGAAGGCAGGATGATACTCTTGCAGGAGGATGGGGGTACAAGGAAGAGGGGCAGGCCCAGGCCTAGATTGCAAATTACCAAGGAGGGGCAGGAACAGGGACTTCCCACCAGCTCTGGAAGAGCTTGCTCCACAACTTAGGATTCCTGCCAGGGAGGTGGCTTGGACCAGACAGCTGTGAGTCCAGTGCTGGGGTCTGTGCCCCTCTGATGAGCCAGGCTTCCTGGCTTATGGACACCGTATTTGAGGCTGCTTGCTCTTCCTTCTAGGCATCAGTGGACCCCCTGAAGCTCACTGACTTCTGTGAGCTCCTGTCCACTAGGAGACCCAGATCTACATCGTCTGTATTTGGGCAGAAGCTGCTTGTGGTTAACTTTAAGGGTCAACTTGACTGGATACAGGTGCCCAGATACTTGGTTAGCATTATTCTGGGTGTGTCTGTGAGGGTGTTTCTGGATGAGATTAATATTTGAATTAGCAGCCTGAGTAAAGCAGATTTGGCCTCCCAGTGAGGTGGGCCTCACCCGGTTCACTGGGGCGCTGAGTAGAGCAAACGGTAAGGGAGGTTTTGCTCTTAGTCTTACAGTCTTGAGCTGGGATGTTGGTCTCCTGCCTTCAACCCAGCCTGAACCTCCCGGACCTCCAGTTTGTAGATCTTGGGACCGTTCAGCCTCCACATGAGCCAATTCCTTGTAATCAATCTCCTTCTCTCTGTATCTGTCTACCTCTGTCTACCGCCCTCTCTCTCTCGCTCATCTGTCTATCAATCTCTATCAATCATCTCCTACTGGTTCTGCTTCTCATACAGCGGCCATTCCCACCTGTGTCTAAGGGCAACGCCCCCCTTTGCTTACGGCAGCGCTCCCCAGCAGCGCTACGGGTTTAACCTCTGCCAGTTCCAGCTACACTGGTGTAAAAGATTCAAGCCCCTCCCTGGGAGGGAGAGTCCTCCAGGCCAGGCAGAGTTGTCAAGGCAGCACCTGCCACTCTGTAGCAAGTCAGACCCAGCCCACCTGGGTGGTACTGCCCATCAGGGTATCTGTGGCTGTGGGCACATGGGGGGCTTCACCATGAACTGGCCTCTGGTAATGCCACTGGCTCGGGAGGCACACACAGGTGAGCTCCTCGTTTCCATTCAGAGGCACGGAGTCCAAAAAGAAACTAAATTACTAAGACCAGCAGAGGAGCGGCAGTTCCTGACAGCCGGCGAGCTGGCTCGGAGCTACATGCTTCGCCCACTTGCCTTGATCACCTGCCTGCCCATCACGTGCCGGAAACAGGTGAAGACAGACTGAGTTCCCAGGGCCTGTGGGCAGGTCTGAGATATGGTTCGTGCCCATCCTGGAAGCACACCCCAATCCCGTCGGCCCCCTCCCAGTGCCATGCCCTTGGAGGGAGACGGGCCCTCCTCCACCAAGGGGACACTTTGGCCTGTCACGGTCACCCCACACTCTCAGCCAAGGCAGTGGCCTGGGTTTTGGCCAATGAGAGGTGAGGGATGGGGGGTGGCAGGGAGTCAAGAAAGAGCAGAAGGCTGGCCTGTTTCTCTTCCTGCCCGTGCAATGCTCTGTGTCAGCCGTACTGCCCAGCATGGCAGCAGCCCTTTGGGGACCCCAGGAGACAAGTGTGAGGACAAAAGCTGACTATGAGGCTGTGGGCAAGGCGGTGGGGAAGGTGGAGGAACCCGGGGGCCTCAGTGATACTCTTCAGCTGCCCTATTAGCCATGCCTGCAATGCGCTTTCAGACTCCTCGGCACATGAGCCAAACACCCGGATGGGTGAGGCCCCTTCTGCAGCTGCTGGCACCAGAAGCACCCGGATGGCCACAGGCTGAGAAGCCAGGTGCCGATCCCCGGGCTCCAGTGTCCCGGCTTGGTATGTGCTGTGTGGCTTCCTTGGTGATTAAACTGGGGGTCGGGGGCACCAGCAGACGCGCGATGGTCAAAGCTGCCAAGAACAGTCATCTTTTATTTCCACAAATATTTCTTGGCATTAGGCAGACACCGGAAAAAAGGCTGCATGAGATTTACAGACACAGTGATGGCTCCAGGGAGGCAGGAGGGGCTATTTACAAACAGCAGCCGGACCCCCCAAATCCACCTTCCCTGAGTGCTGAGGACCCCGGGGGACCAAGTGGGGCTCACATGGGCCAACATAAAACTCAGTGAGAATTTCATTTATTTCATCATTTTAATACAGGAAATGCCAACAGGGATGACAGACCTTGCATGGACGCCTGCATTCACAGCATGGACGGCTCTGGGCAGGCATGCATTTCCTCTTGAAACAGGCAGATTGAGTACATAAATACCACAAAATAACCAGGCTCGAGGGATCACAGGCCACAGGGAACCACGCTTCAAAGGCAATCGAGGCATTAAATACGGGACCTACACATTACAGTTCACTTCACCATACGTATGTATAATTTATATATTAATAGAAAGGAGACCACAGTATATATACGTGCAAGCGGCTTTGGTCAGAGGATGAACAAGCGTGGTGGAACCATGCATGGGGAGGGTTTGCCTGTCTACACTCCCTCCATTCTTGTCCCCACCTTCCCCACAGCCACCTGCAACCACAGGATAAATTAGCTGGTCTTGGCGCGATTCAGACAGTCCCACCAGTAACCTCGGCACTGTCCTCTGGGCTCCCCCAGACGGAGGTGCCCTGGAAGTGAGAACGCTGTGTGCCTTGCATGTGAACACCCCCCTGGGAGGGACCAGGAGGGGCAGGAGGAGGCCAGAGGAGGGAGGCGCAGCCACCAGCTGGGCAGGTGCACGGGTCATGGGGCCCAGAGAGCAGGAATGACTGGGGAGGCATCCACTTCTGCAAGCAAAGCTGAAACGGTGAGACGAGCCCATGTTCCTCATGGCTGTCCAGACGCCCAGCCCCTTAGAACTGGCTCGCGCTGCTGGGGTCGCACTGCAACAAACGGACAATGGACGGGTCACTCTTGGCGCCTTTAATGAATTCTTCCAGGGACAGTTTGCCTGCAGGATGGAGGACAGGAGAAACGGGAGTCAGCCAACGTGCACATTCTGTGCCCTTCCTGAGAGCACGGGGATGCCCCCACGGCAGGGACGCCCCCTTTGGTCCAAGTCCAGCCTTCCTGGGGCTGGACACTGTCTAGGCCCCACTCACTTCACGGGCACTTCCAGAAAAATGCTTTTTGCTTTCACTGCTCACAGCAAAGCATCAGGCAACTCAAAGGACATACCCGGTGAGAAAGTAGCTGTGGCTGCTGGGCTGATTTAATCCCTCTAGGAATTGCCACACGGTTTACTTAGGAAGGATGTGAGTTGTCCAGAAAGAATGTGGGCTCTGCCTCTAATCCATGACTTACCCAGGGTGAGTGGGCCATGGCTAGGCAGGGGGCCCGGGGCAGTCAGGGCCCCCGGAGTCCCTGTCCTGGGCCTGGTTTCCTGCCTGCCCAGCCTGGCTATCTCCAATGCCAGTGGCACAGCCTTGCTGCTCAGGCTGGGGACTCGCCTTCTGTGGCATCTGCCTCTTAGAGTGGTTGGAAGGATCAAAGAGAGACAGCTAAGCGCTAAGGGTCCAGCTGGGGCCGCCCTCACCCTCTGTCCCTCCTGCACAGGTTGGTTGTAGGACAAAGATAGGAAAGTGGCTTTATAATTAATGTGCTATAGAATATGAGTTCAGAGCAGCCGATGCCAGTGACAGACACATGCCCTGCCCAGCAACCCCCTGCCAGGATGCAGACCCGGGGAAGGACTAAGCTGGAAGCAGGCTCTGTGCTGGCGCCTTGTGCCTGGGGAAGCCTGCTTCTCACCTCACCTCTGCCTTTGAGGCTCCGCAGCGGAGAAGAGAACAGTGACATTCACCACGCAGGAAGGGAGCATGGCAGCCAGCGGCTGTGCCCAGCACACCGAGGGAGGAGCCTGTGAAGGGCTCGCAGCTCTGCTGCCATGGGCAAGCTACCAACCTCTCTATGTCTTAGGGTCTCCAGGTGTTCAGGTGGGACTCATCTCAAAGGGCTGCTGGGACGACTAATGGGGAGGATGCATTTGAGGGCTTCAGCCAAGGCCTGGACCAGAGGATGCACCCTGTTAGTGGGTTGCACACCCTGCACAGGACACACCTGTGGGGCAGGGACCTCCCGCCAGCCCACGGCCAGAGGGGCACCCCTCCATGGGTCCCTGTAGGGGGCAGGCAGGCTGCCCATAGGAGATGCCCAGGCTAAGGGATGGGCTGAGAAGGGTGGGGACAGCCACGCCCTCAGTAGAGGAACCCCTTGAGTATGCAGAGGGACTACTGGGTTTTGTTACTCTCCTTACGGGTGCTGGGGACTCTCGCTGGTCACTCCTCCACCCTCCAGCCTCGGTGCTGTGTCCCTTATAAGTATGTTCCCATTAGCATCCTTCTGATTGAGGCAAATGGGAATATCTTGTACAAGGAGTATGAGGATATGATTGCTCAGTCCTGCACATGCAGGTGACAGCAAAGGTACAGCTAGCTCAAGTTCCCTGAGAAATTGGAGAAGGGTTTAAAATAAATATCAGTGTAAAAGCTGAAAAAAACAAACAAAACTACCCTGGAGTGTAAAAGACATGTTTTAAAATGAGCGCAAAAGTCAGGGTGCTCCTGGCGCTTGGCCAGGCTCAGCCCACATGCCGAGAAGTAATAGGAAACGGTGCGCCTGAGAAAGCCCGTCAGCCACCTGACACTACAGGCAGAGCCCCAAGCTTTCCTAGGGTGGCAGGGGACAAAGTGTGGGGCCAGCCCACTCCTGAGTGGTGCTCTGAGAAGGATGAGGGCCCTGCCCTTGACCACGCCCTGCCTTCACCCTTCTCTTCTCCAATATCCTTCCCTTCCCTGAACTCTAGGGACAGATGGACCCCAGGGCTCACAGGACAAGTGCACTGTCCCAGGGGGCGCAGACGCAAGCTCACAAACCACCGGGGAGGGCGCACAGGGCGGCCCAGCAGGTCAGGGCAGAGGAGGGTCGGGGTGGAGTGCCCAGCACTGTGCTAAGAGCTTTCTGGAAATCATCTCATTGAATCCTCATAGCCACATGAGACTGAATTTATCATCCCCATTTCACAGAGGAGTAAACCGGGGCTCAGCAGAGCCAAGAAACAGGGCAGTTCTGTCGGAATTCAAAGCCTGCGTTTACTACCCTGGAGTGTAAAAGACATGTTTTAAAATCAGCGCAAAGGCAGTGCCAGGTGAGATCAGCGTAAAGGCAGTGCCAGGCGAGAGCCTGTCTTGCTTTACAAAAGCGTGAATGTGTTTTGTAAACTGTTGTGCTGTTTCAAAGCAGGCCTGTGGTCACACTGCAGCCCCCACCCCCTGCAGGCTCAGGCCTTTATCTCATCTGTGCTACAGCACTTGAGAGTTTTCAGAGCACTTTCTTGTGCATTAGTCTATCTTTAATCTCCAGCACAACCCCGGGGGTGATACCTTTTCTTGTCTAAATGTCCTATTTCTTTATTGTTCAAACCTGACTCCGGGACTGCACTTGATAGAGCTACAAGAAGTGTGGCTCCTGCAGGACCTCACAGCTAATGCAGAGCAGGAAACGGGACAAGTCCTCACAGTACTGCAGCCACTGCTGCCCCCCAGGACCCGCCACCTCTGCCCCAGAGGCCCTGGCATAGTTGCTGCAGCCCAGTGCATCCCAACAGAGCCCCCGTGGGCACTGGGGTGCCAGGGTGCCTCCCATTCTCAGGATGACGTGAACAAAGCGTAACCTGCTTCCCAGGTGCCCACAGCCTGGGATCCTTGGTCCCAACGCCCTCCAGGGCCCTGGTGCCATCAGCACACCTGCCTCCCCTCCCTAAGACATGCCCGCAGGGCTGACGTCTCCAGTTCTAGCGCCCAGGAGACTACAGCTCTGGGCAGGACTCCCTGCGTGCACCAGCCAGGACGCACATCCAGGTCTCCCGGGCTCTGCGTGCTGACCCCACCCTCAGCACAGCTGCAGTGGCCAGGCAAGGCCGGGGTGCACTGGGGAGAGACTGCAGAGGGGGAGGGAAGTGTCCCAAGCATGCGGGGGCCACACCTCCACCCCTACCGTCATTGTTGGTGTCCATCTGCCTGAAGATCTTGTCAGTTCGTTTCTCCGGGGTAGACTCATCCTCGGGCATTTTCATTACAGAGGATACCATTTTGTATATAGCCTGCAAAGGGGGCACAGAAGCAGGGGCTCAGAAATTCTGGGATGTTCCTGGGCAGATGTGACAGCTCTGAGCTTCTGCCCTGCCCACGGCAAGACACGGAGAGGTCGAGATGCTCACCAGCCTTCAGGACCCTTCCCCAGCCAGAGGCATGTTCCCTGCTACTAGAATAATAACGCTGGTGGGTACTACAGATGGCATGTAGGCAAAGGAAGCCACACACACACGTGACACTCAAGAGCAGGCAAAATGACCCCACTGTAACAGTCAAAGATGGGGTGGGATGTGGGCCGTGCCCCAGAGGCACGTGAGGGAGCCTCCTGGGGGTGGGAATGCTCCTTAACTCAACAGGGTGGTGACTCAGGCACACCGGTACAGCCCATCACACTGCACACTGAGCTGTGAGCATGTTACTATGTGGTTGTTAAAAAGAAAAGACTTAGCCGCTGCACCCCACAGGAACCATATAACCAGCCCCAGAAGGGTCACCAGCATGGCACAGGTCTCTCCAGCAGAAGGGAGAACCTTCTCCTTAGGGCACTGCCATCTAAGGGCTCAACACACCTCGGGCCATCCCTGAGAGCCTCCGTCCGAGAGGCCTCACCCGGGCAGGGGCCCCCAAGCAGTGGTGGGTGTACGTGCGTGTGCTGAGGGGCTGTGATGAGGCCAGTGACCAGCCTCACATCAGAGTCACTGGTAAGGGAGCAGGGGCAGTGCCTCTTTCACGAGCTGCTGTGCAGAAAAGGTTTGACTGATATTCTCATTCCTGAAACAACAGACTAAGAACAGCAGGGGTCTAACCTTAAAAGCAGGGCATTAAAAAGTAAGAATGATCCCGTGTGAGGGTCCCATTGCCTATTATGTCTCCCCATCCCCACCCCTTCCCCGTTTGCAGAAGGGGTGCTGGCCAGGCCTGGCTCCACCTCCCTTCAGCCTCGCAACAGCGTGAGTGTCAGGGCCTATCCGGGCCGGGCGTGCTTTGTCCTGGGACAGCACGTCCTCCTGGGACTGGGCCATGCAGCCCTGGCACCCGGTGAAGTGAACTAAACTAGGTTTCTTTCTGGAAAACAGCGTCATCTACCCGTCAGAGCTGTGGACAGGAACAAAGGCAAAGAAAAGAGGTCTCGTCAAGTGATTCGCTCTGATAGGAACCACAGAACCACTTTTCTGTGATCACTAACATGTTTCACTTTATACCTGCATGATCCTGGGGACGTGACAAGCTGTTGCATTCCCAACTTCGGGGACTCAAAAAGGCCATGGCAGGTATTTTCTGCAAGTGTCTGGGGTCCTCTCAATTATAATTCTCAGATCCGTTAACTCTTAGGAAATCACCTCTCTGAGCCTCAGATTTTGTGGAATGCAGAGAATGAGCCCACATAGGGTCACGAATACCCAAACGGACAGAAGCGCGTAAGCTGGGCCTGCTGTGCTGCAAGTGACAGACGGGCGTCGGCTCTTGGCACCACCGCGTGTGCGCGCGGGAGGGGGGCTGGGGCGACCTGGCTGGGCATGACCGAACGCCGTGGTGGGCGGGCGGGCGCAGACCTCGGCGGGACCCGCGGCGGCCCCGAGGCCTCCGGCCGCCGCTGCCCGGCAGCCCACCGAGCGCCCACCTGCACAATCTCGAGCATCTCGCCGCGGCTGATGTAGCCGTTGCCGTCCAGGTCGTACATGCTGAAGGCCCACTTGAGCTTCTGCTCCAGCTTGCCCCGGGAGGTCACGCTCAGCGCGATGATGAACTCCCGGAAGTCGATGGTGCCGTCGCCGTTGGTGTCGAAGGTGCGGAAGACGTGCTCGGCGAACTTGGAGGCGTCGCCGTAGGGGAAGAAGTTGGCGTAGATCCTCTTGAACTCGTCCACGGTCAGGTGGCCGGTGGGGCAGTCCTTGAGGAAGCCCTTGTACCACTCCTGCAGCTCGTGGTCCGTGAACTCGGTGTTCTCCCGCAGGTCCTGCAGCACCTCGGGCCGCAGCTTGCTGTTCTGCTTGCCCATGGCGGCCGCGGCGGCACCTGCGGGGCGGGGGGCGGGGCGTCAGCGGGGGCCGCCGGGGCAGGGGGGCCGCCGGGCAGGCCTGAGAATGTCCCCGCGGCCCCGCACCAAGGCTGGAGAGGAGAGGCCCGGCCCGGCCGCCCCCGCGCACGAGATGTCAGGCCCCGTGGGAAGGTGGGCGGAAGTCCGCGCACTGCAAGGAAAGCCGAGGCCCCACCCTCGCACCGCGAGACACATTCTTACTTTGAGAATGTGTAAACATAAAAATAGCAACTTTAAGTCAGTGGAATGAGGTGTTGGTCAGGTGCCCACCAGGGGTTGTACTCGATTTAAGGATCAACTCCCCACTGTCTTCACCCCCACAGCTCCAGGCAGAGCTGCCATGCCGGCTGCACCCCACACCCTGTGTTCTGGGCAGTTAGGTCTTTTATTTCGGGTACCATGTTCTGTTTTCCTCCTTAGAACAGGCATCCAGAAACTCAGGGCACCCTCTCTCAATTTTGCCTCTGAGAAACTCCTCTGGGCAGGGGGATCTAGAACTAGCACTCAGTGATAGGTGATGTCCCCAGTGTCTCTAGCAGGGTCTCAGGCACCTGCGGGGGCCCAGACGGTGCTTCTCACAGTGGCTTCCACACGGCCTCTGCACGAGACCGATCCTGGGGTGGGGATACTACACAGCCACACAGCCGTCACCCCCACCTTCTCACTTTCTGACTTGAACAGCAACACGTGAACATGGCTTAGTAATTTTCGAAGCACACAGAACAGACAATAAAATGCTTCCCGCCCTAGTCCCAGAGGGAACCACTTTGAACTGTTTCCACATTTATGAATTCTAAACAGCATGTACCGAACCCCCATTAGGAAGGAGAATAAATGTAGTTCACCTCGTCTCCTGGCACTTACTCTGCCTGCCTTTCCCCCTCCCAGCTCTTATTAGTTTTATACATACATACCATTGTTCTTGTTCTCTTTGTGACTTTAAATTATAAAGTTCCCTTTTAACCTCTGTGTAAGGGAGTTCAGCAGTATCTTTCAAAATTACAAACACACATTCACTCTGACCCAGGATCCCACTTCTAGGATCTATCTGAAGACACTCCCACCTGTGTAAACAACCCGTGTGCATCCTGCTTCCCCTGTGGTTGTCTGGAGTAATGAACACCCAGGCACCCGCCATTACCTACTGATGAGAAATAATCTTCAAGATGTATTTTTAACTGACAAGGGAAGATGCACAAAAGCATACAGAGTTTGCTACCATTTGTGAAAAATAGAGGAAACGATGTATGCATGAGTGCTTATGTGCCTGGAAGAATTTATTAGGAAATGATAACTGGCTAAAGAGGGAGAGATGGCTGATGGACAAGGGTCAAATGGTCATTTCTACTGTAAATCCTTTGAAATGTAAAAATGTCAAACTCTGTGTAACTTCTATTCAAAAAATAAACACACAAAAAATAACCAAGCCTCCATTTCTTGATCCAGCAAGTTGACATAGAGCGTCTAGATTGCCTCTGTAATAACAGGCTATTAGTTCCCCTTTCCATCCATCCACGTCAGCTTCTGTCATGGGAACCACTATCTTTACATTGTCAGGGTTTACAATCCCTAAACCTAGAAAGTCCTAAAAAGTGGAAACCAGCAAATCTCGACCTAACTTGGTTGCTGGTTTCCTGGGGGAGGGGTGAAGTCAAGGGCAGGGTCAGTGCTGGGAAGTGCCCCTGACCCATCCAACCATCCAAGCCCAGCTGTGAATGTGCTGCCACGTGGCTCTTTCTCCAAATGCAGTTTGTTCCAGAACAAGAACAAACATGGCCCCTATTCCATGGAGGACTTGATGCATCACATGAGACCCAGTCCACAGTATACAGAACGGGAATCCCTGATGGCCCCTCCACCCAGCTCTCTGACCCACCCTGGCACCTGGGGTGGCACAGGCCTGCTAGCATGATCTGGGAGGCCCAAAAAAGCCCTGATGTTAACATGCAGCTAATTCAACTTTGGCGCCTTTGGAAACCCAGTTAAGATTTTTTAAAAATGGCCACTGTAATTTCTACACAAAAACAAAGGCAGATGTAAAAATCATTTTACAAATGGTGCAACTGAGACATGGTGGTGGGAAGGAACTGGCCAGGCAGGGCCCCACAGCTAGTGGAACTGGGATGTGACTAGTCTGTCTTGAGCTTGACCACAGACCTTTATAATCGACCCTGAACACTGGCAGGCTGGCACAGCAGGCCCGGCATTCTCAGCTGAACAGGGAAGAAGACAAGGCTGGGAGAAACTGAGTGATATGCCCAGGACACAAGAAAGATAAGTTTTACTTTGGGGAAATCATGAATGGAAAAACATGTTTTCCTGCCATTATCTTGAAGGTTGAGTTAAAATCTGGAGCTGTCAAAATCATGTCTGACAGGAGACCACACATCTGAGAACAATGTAGTAGGAATATTTCATTGATTTTTCCAGTCTCCTTTATGGAGACCCCCACTGCTCCGAAATAGGACAGTCCACCTCTCTTGTCCAATTTCTTGACCATGCCCAGTTAGCTCAATTAACAGGTATATAACATAACCATTTTGAAGTTGGTAACATTAATTTTGTCATAGAAAGTTTAAGATAACTCCAAGGATGTACTTTTACCAGTGTACAGGGTAAAAATCCGGAGTTGAGGGCTTATGTATTTAGAAATTTCCTAAAAGCACAGCTGAACTTAGTTAGATAAAAAGAGTTACATCGGTTGGTTGTACAACAGTGTAAATGTAGTGACCACTACTGAACTGTACACTGAAAAATGGCCAAGATGGTACATTTTATGTTATTTGTATTTTGTACTTTATCATGATTTAAAAGGTGTATATTCCTGGGAGGAATGGGGAGCATAAGAGGGTCTCCTTCCAGGACAACAATGTTCCTTACCCCCTTCCTGGGCTGATGGTCTAGGATCCGTGGGTCTGGAGGTCCCGGGTCAAAGATTCCTGTGTCCCTACGTGACGTGAAGGAGCTGCTCATCACAAGGGGTGGCCCCTCCCAAGAAAGGCAATGGAATCTGGGGAGGTGGTACAGCATCCCCTGGAAGAATCTGGAAACGAGCTATCTGCAGATCTGCATGCCTCATCACCGTGTCCTCAGTCATTTAGTTGTGTGCACGCTTGTGCATGCGTGTCCTCTTGCCAGTGCTCTCCAAGAGCTTAAGCCCGGGAATGCCGGTTGTCTTTGCTCTGAGGAGTGTTCTCAGGGCCTGGTGCCAGGCTGGGTGCTCAGAATATTCCAGTCCATTGGCTCCTCTGAATGCCTAGGACTGCAGGTCTGGGTTCTCAGGGCTCCTCGCTGCTTATGACACACTGCGTATAGATGGAGCAGCAAAAATGACATGAAGAGGGGGTTCCAAGAAGGAATCATTCTTTCCCATGGGGGGGCCTAGGCAGCACGTGGGAATCAAACTTGAATGATGAAGAGGATTTCAAAAGTCACTTGGAGCTGACCCCCACTGGCCACTTCTAGGAGGGACAAGGCAGATCCCAGGGACTGGGAAGGAAGCATCATCTCTGTCTAAGAGACAGAGACCTGAAGCTCCTGCGGGACACACATTATCCACGGCGGGCGGGGCTGTGACCTCCCTGGGGCCCTTTCACTGCCCAGGTCGGAGGGCAGTGATGAGGGCCACCGAAGTGCTCCCAGCTGGCGTCCACCTCAGCTCCCTCGCCATTAAACCTCACCAGGAGAGCTTGCACTGCGACTGTCATGGAGCCCACAAATGCTGAATGAGGCCCCAAGCACTCCCAGTTCCTCACTGGCTGGCCTCTGTGGGCTTAGCAAAGGCCCAGAAGAAATATTCAGTACAAAGGACTTCATTTTAGCTCTCGGCCTGAGCTCATGGCCTCATAGGAACGGGGATGGTGGAATCCTGCATTCAGTGGCCCCTCTGTTATTAATCAAGCCAAAAAACCAACCTTACTGATGATTTGCTGGCTGGAAAGACACTGACAAAAAGCCTTTCTGCAAAGATAAAGCCACCACTCCTGTTTCCCAGCAGAAATAGCCCCCCCAGCCCTGATGTCAGGCAGACACCCCAACCTGCATCTGCCAGAAAATCTTACTTTCATCTCTAGGGACAGATGGGGTGAAGAACAGGCGTGCTGGGGAGGGCGATCAATTCAGAGTTAGAACCATCTCTTCCTTGGCTTAAAAAGCTTCATGATCAAGCAGGGCTTCAATCAGACAAGCACCAGCTTTCAGAGAGCATCGCAGATGACATTTTAATTCACTGTAATGGAAAGATGGAGGAGGGAGTTACATCCATCTCTCAGGGTCTCAGTTACTCTGCTATTGTTTAATGTGCTAAATTGTAAAAAAGAAAAAGTAAACACGTAGCTGAAGAGCTCTATGAAAATATTTAACCCAAAGTCAGTATTGCCTGCAAATTAAAGCCTTTTTAATGGCATAGTTCCATCAACGGCTCAGGGAGGCTGCTCGGAGCCACTGGAATGTCCCATTAATCACAGCTCCGGGTCGGCTGATGGCCTGGGTCCACATTTCATCCCATTACTCTAAAACGTTTTCATCAAGTCAGATCTCCAAGCTTGCTGGGCCAACCAGGCTTAGAAACACTTGGAGGAAAGATGATGAGAGAGGTAGGGGGAACGAACTCCCTATAAAAGACCAAAGCTCAGAATGGGGTCGGAGGGGTGTCTGCCCTGAACTTGAACTTCCAGGGGCTGCAGGGCTCATTGGAGATGAGCCTGTGTTCTGTGCGGCATACACCATGGAAGTAGAGGCAGACGGGGTGGTGGAAAACAGGCGCTCTGGGCTGTGTTTTTCATGTAGCACCAGACCTGGTTCTTTTCCCCGGTGACCCACAAACAAGGCTGCTCCTAGAGCTGAGCCCCTGCCCCAGGCAGAAGAGGGACTGACTGCATTTGTGTCCTTCCTTCTTCCAAGCAAGCAGGTGAGAGGCAAGCTGCCTGCAGCCTTGACTCTAGCGCAGCTGCTCTGAGGTGGGGGTTGGGGTTGGTGAGTGTGGGGGGCACTCTGTCCCAGGGGATCTGTGACAGCTGCCGGGACCCTGTGCAGGGGCAGCCGGGTGGGGCAGTCCAGGCTGCAGTGCGGCAGGAAGAACGCTAGAGGGCACAGTCGGGCAGGCTCCCCAGAACCGGAGCTGAGACCCCGCCCTCCGGCTTCCCGCCCCCGCCCCCACCACGCCCACTCCACCTCGCGGCTGCCTGTCTATAAGCTAGATTTCTGCAATACAGTAACCACATGTGGCTACGGAGCACTTAAAATGTGTCTGGTCTGAATTTATGTATGTGCCTTAAGAGTAAAATACACACTGGATCATTTGACGACTTAATATGGAAAGAATGTAAAATCTCTCAATAATTTTTCTGTCCTGATTACATGTGAAATGATAAATGCTTTGTCTTGGCTAAGGTGCACGGCTGAGGGGCGAGAGGCCAAGAGGGGGTGTTCCTTCCGGGGGAGAATAGCCAAAGCCCCTGGGTGAGACCTGGGGAAAGAGGTCAGCAGCAGCACCACCGAGGCGGGCAGTTACGGGGTGTGCCTGGATCCAGATTCAGCCCACTGACCTCCAGGAGCCCACTGTCGGAGGGCTTCCTGGAAACATGAGAATCACAGTTTTGCCGGCTGGGTGGGCTCCAGGCCAGTGAACTGGGTTGAGAAACTCAACAGAAAACCCTCCTGATTTCTGCTCCCATCCGCAAGCAGCTGAAAATCTTCATTACCCCCAAAGCTTTAAAAGCGTAAAGAACTGAAGGAGGGGGAGAGGCAAGGAGAGGAAAGCAGGAAGGAAGGAAGTCAGGCCGGCCAAGCAAGGCCTGGAGAGCCGCTCCCTATCTTGAGCCATCCTCCTTTTCCACTCTCCTGAAGCTGAGATGCCCTCGAGGAGGTCGGGGAAAGGAAGAGGCGGAGAAAAGGAAGGCAAATCTCCGAGAATGTTCTTTCCCTGGCAGAAACTGCTAATGCAGCAGGAAGAGGGCACTGGGGTGGCTCTCCCTATATACCATGAGCTGCTGAAAACGCTGGTTCATTCGTGCGATTGCTTGCGCCTGCCGCCCAAACTCCTATTCATCCATCAAACCCCAGCTCTGTGTCACCCAATCTAATGTCACATCATATTCCACACACACATACATTTCCCAGCACCCCTTATGATTGCTCTTCCCTTTGCATTGTTTAAAAACCTATTTCTCTTATGACCTCAAATTTTATTACATCATTTATTTGTGCTTTTCCCTCATTAGACTGTAAGCTCCTTGAGGAAGGAAAACAGCTCATGCACACCAGCAGGAGAGGCCGCTAAGCATGTTCTAGCCTCAAGGCCTCTGCACTTGCAGTTTGCTCCACCTGGTCTGCTCTTCCTCCCCCACGGTACCTGATAGGCACAGTCAATGGTCACGTCTTTGCTCAAACCTTCCTGGGGGCACCTTGCCCCGGGACCCCATCACAAGCAGCATCTGTCCTCATGCCCTAGTCCTCCCTGCCTCGTGTCATCCCAGTTCTACTGGGCACTGTATCGATATATTTAGTGTATCTCTGCCTTCCCTTGTTCACCACAGTATCCCCAAAACAGAGCCTAGCACATGGTAAGAGTTCAGTAAATGCATTTGAAAGAACGGTTGTGCGCTCCAGGGCCCTCGCACAGCGCTTGAATGGCCAGATGCATGAGTGAAAGAGCTTCTTCTAGGACCCTCCTGCTCTAACATTTTGCGAGTCTTCCAGGATCGGGGATACAGGCAGGAACGTCTGGGATCAGGCTGGTGAAGTGCTCTCTTGCTCAGGTTGGAAGCTCCGAGAAGGAATATCCTGTAATTCAGACTTGGTATTCTTGAGAGCTCCATTTACTGGCATACAAACTGCAGAACAGGGGGCCTGGGCTGTGTCAGACTCAGGGGTCCATTCACCAGACCAGTGCCGTCAACTCCCTCTGCTGGTGAACACACTCCGTGCTCTGCGGGCCTCAGCCCAGGGGCTGACCGCTGCCCTCCAGCTGATCTGGTGCCCTAGAGCCCAAGGTGCTGCTATTCGTCTTCAGGGGTGAAGCACTTCGAGCTGCTTCCCCAGGGGAGGAAGGTAGGTTAGTGGGAGGGACATGACTGGGCCTCTGGGGACAGGAGGGGAGAGGAAGAGCAAATGCCCGAGAGAACCACGCTCCCCTTACAGAGCCTGCAAGTGCCCCTGGAAAAGGATGGAGGCAGGACCAAAAACAAGAGCATGTGATTTTTCTTAAAGCCTAAATCACCATGTATATCCATCCACACGTGGGTTTTGTGTTTCTAGAGAAGGGTGCTGGATAGCAGGTGGGAAGCAGGTCCGCACCGCACCTGGTGAGGGGTGGGCCGAAGCAAGCGGGCAGGGCAGCCACGTGTGCAGTCCTGGCCCCAGAGCCTAGGGCTTTCTCTGCCTGGAGCCTCTGTGCTTTGAAGGCAAACTTGAGGTTCACAGTGGCAGGCCCCCAAACCTGAATTTGTGCCCTTATGCCCACAAACATTTCTGAGGCCCCCAGGCATGGGAACACCTGAAGGAACAAGACACAGAGATCCTTCCCAGGTGCCCAAAGTAAGCCCAGCACACCCATCTGACAGGGGGTGTGGTGTGCAACAGGGCTTCCTCACGAAGGACAGGGATGCTGGGGTGGAGCTGGCCCACTACAGGCAATGGCTGGGAGGTCTGATGGGAGGCATGAGCCATAATTAAAGGCCCCAGGAACTCTCCAGGTAGGCAAAGGGAGCAGTATGTGGCACAGCCAGAAGGCTGGGAGAGACCCCCAAATGCCACAGCGGCAATGTGGAGTGCAGGAGGAGACGGTCAAGGACAGAAGCAGGAGAGGACAGAAAGGCAGGGGCTTGTAATGCCCTCCCCCCCCACCAGCAAACACTGGAGCCCCATGAAACACCCAGTGAGCCGACCTGCCAAGGACCCAGGGACTCTAACACTGTTCAGTCGCAGAAAAGAAATTCTGAAGCTGAAACAAGTCAACACGAATCACCCAGCATCCCCTTCTCGGGGATCTGGGGCCAACCACGAGCCAACTGCTCTTTTGAAGGAAATCCAAGAGGCCACAGCAGACTGGACTGAAGGCAGGAGCTGGGCTGAGCTTTCAGAGTGCCCCACAATCCCCCCAGATCTGGCCCCGCTTTGGTCAGCCCTAGGGGACAGAGCCACGGAGGGGCCCCCGGCCCGGCTCAGCTGTGCTTATTACACATGGAGATTTGGGGTACCGGCCGCCGCTCGTGTGGGAGTAAATTTCCCTTGACTGCTTGCGCCTGGCTGCAGAATGACTCAAGTCCTAACCGAGCCCTTGTGGGAAAGATCTGTGTGGCAAACGACTGGGTGAGTCTGCACTTGCACACTGAAGCTCCCGGCCAGGATGGGAGCCACCCCCCGCCGGAGGATGACGTTCCGCTCTGGCAGGAGGGAAACCCATCCGACGGGGCCAGTGCCCATCACACCCGGGCCAGATGGGCAGCTTACGGGAGGTGCAGGGGGCGCTGGGCCAGGCCCTGGAATCATCAGTTTCCCGTCCCGATGTGCCATACCAAGCCTGTCTGCTCCTTTGTAAAGGGGACAGAAGAAGGCCAGCTTCGGGGGTTGCAGTGGGGACTGTGGCTGCGTACATGTCTACAGAGGGGCCAGCGTGGGCAGCAGGTATCGGGTAAATGGCCAGCCCCGGCTCCTCCTGGGCCCCCACCTAGCCTGATGGTCTCTGCTGTCTCTTAACTTCTCTGAGCCTTATTTCCCTTGATTATGAATGGGACTAACAGTCCCTATATGTTGATTTTACAGAGAAGCTGTGAGGATAAAAGAAAATGAAGGTGCAAAAGGACTTTGACAAATGTAGAGCATCAGACAGTATGCAGAGGTATGGCACAGCTTTATGACACAAGAAATGCAGGATGTGCTTAATGAGTCTGATCACAGCACTGAACAGCAGGCCAGAGGCTGGGCTTGGCCCCAGGCGGTGGGGTTTCCTGCACTTCCTCACGGACCGTCCCACCTGCACGCCCAGCAGCATGAACACCCTGTCCTCACACCGTGGGCCGACGGCCCAGGATCCCAGCGGCCCGGACGCATACTGGGGGCAGGGTCAGTGAAATCCCCACCCCGGTCTCTAAAGAGGAAATGACGGGAAGGACGGAAGGAAGCCAGCCAGCCAGCCCTACGTGCGGGCCAGAGCCTGCAGCCAGCTCACCCTGCCTGGGGCACGTCCGGCAGTGACCCAGGATCAGGAGGAGCTGCTCCTGGCTTGCTGGCCATGGGACACCATGAACTCTGGGGAGAGGGGAGGCAGGGCCCCTCAGAGAGACGAAGGGCTCTCCCGGGGGGTCTGAGGCTTCTAACTGGTTCAGGACCATTTAAGCTGGCATGCGGGTTCCCTGCAGGACCGGGAACTTCACAGATACTGAGGGAGAGGTCTGGAGTTGGCCCAGAATAACCCCCAGCATTCTGAGAAAGCTGGTAGCCCGGACCCATGCAGGACAGGGCAGCTGCTGGTAGGCCTCTGATGTGCGTGTGTGCATGCGTGCACGCTCACACACACATACACACACCCCACACCTCCTCCCTCCATACTGGTGTTGACCCCCACCACTGACTGGGTGAAAGCCTCCATCTATTCTTTGGCTTCCAGTGGGACAGAGCCCCCTGGCTGTGGCAGGATCTCATGGCAAAGGCCGTTCCAACGCACCCGTGTATGGAATGACTAGGATTTCACTTGGAAATTGTCTTATCAGAGAAAACAGCACAGGCCCTGTTTACTATTCACACACCCACTCCACGGCTCTCTTACACCCCCGCGAAGCACACTGGGCCCTGAGGTGGGAACAGGGATGGCCGCGGGCCTACCACGGAGGAGGACAGCCAGAACCAGAGGTCTGGGGGCGGCGCGGCACAGCCTCTGGGGCTGCCAGCTGAGGGGAGAAGGGGGCCATGTGGCATGGCAGCATGAGAGGGACAGCCCAGAACTTTGTCCAGGGGGCACAGGGAACCCAGACAGCCCTCCGTTTCAGTGACTCACAGTCTGTGCCTCTGGGGAGGCCACCGGCGAGAACCTCACCCCTGCCCCACAGCCCTGAGCCTGGCCCCTCTCCAGGCACCTCCACGGGGAGTGACAGGACCCACAGTGTGATGGTGCTGACCAGCACAGGTCAGTACAGAACCAATGGGCAGATTAACGGAGGTAGGGTGTGGGGAGAAAG
This sequence comes from Manis pentadactyla, assembly GCF_030020395.1. Classification (NCBI taxonomy): domain Eukaryota; kingdom Metazoa; phylum Chordata; class Mammalia; order Pholidota; family Manidae; genus Manis; species Manis pentadactyla. The sequence goes on from NC_080020.1 coordinate 228,632,821, forward strand.
GGCAGCAAGCAGAGAAGAAAAAATACCATCAAACTCTAGGAAGTCAGACTAATTACTTGAAGGGCAGTTTGAATTTGTAAAGTCTGAGTCAAAAACACCTGGAAAAGTGCCTCTGGATTCTCCTTCAGGTAAAGGGTATGGACTAGAACAACAGTGTGCTATGGGTAGGGGAGTGGGTGGGTGTCTGTATCGAGCAGGTAAGAATCTTGTTACTGGCACATCTGTCGCTCCAAACTCAGAACAGAGTTGGAGGCTGGGCTGTCTTGGGTAAGCACATGCCCCACAGCTATCCTTCCCCCTACGTTGGACAACGTGGCCCCTGAGGCACATCCCAGCCCTAAAGCTGCCTAGGGGTCTATCCAAGGGGAGGCTTCCACAGCTCCTGAGAAGTGCACTCCCTCAGCTGGGATTTGTGTCATTCTCCCTGGATCTTGGTGGCAAAGACATTCGCTTAGCTCTTTTCCCAGTGGATGGCAGAAAGCTAGAGTCCTGCCAGGCTCCTGCTTGAGTGATGACTAAACTCTCAATTCATAGGCCCCAAATGAACCATTTCCAGATTCTGAATTCATGTGCCCCAAATGAATGAGGTTTGGCTACATTCTAAGATATCTTGGATAGAAACTGTCTGTAAGAAATGCCATTATAAATATTAGACTTAGGAGGTATTTTCAAGACACGTGGGCCCCTGGGGCTTTGTACACTCTGACAAATGGCTCTGTCTGCAGGGCAAAGTCCACTCCTAAAGGAAGGGCTGCCACCAAATGCCTATTCGGTATTGCTTATGGCTCAGCACACTAATCCAAAAAGATTTCTTTCTTTTTTTTTTAAGTTGGAACAAAACTTCCAGTGAATCATCTCATATGCTACTTGATTCATGTTTAATGTCTTTGGGAAGGCCTAAAAACAGTAAGTCATTCTCAATAAAAATGGCATCAGCTGGCTAAAATGCTAGGCACACAAATGGTGACGTGCCAGCTCCCCCTTGGTGGCCTCAGCAACTACAATCTCGAGTTGTCATTAAGAGAGTGTGTTTCTTTGTAATGAGGAGTGCAGACGCTCATAAACGCTGCCCCTTGATGTTTTTATTCTTTAAATCATAACCCAGAAGCCAGAGATTCTGCAGGGCCCAAACTCACACACGGAAAGTGTTGATCAACACGCATTAAGCAAACACCTACTAAGTGAAAATCATGTTGGGGATACATAAACGTGTAAGATGTCCGCTAAGTGCCTACAGTCTAGTTGGAAGGCAAGACACGAATTTCTTTCCTTCTCGACACCGAATTAGTTCCTACTCTGTGCCTAGTGCTGGGGGCAGAAGGGGAGCGAAGGGAGGCAGGGCTGGAAGATGAACCAACGGACTCCGGCCGAATTTCAGGCCGGGGCCCAGGTCCTTTCCTGACCCTTTTCCCCGAGGCCCCTGAAGCTGAGGTCCGTTTACCCTGCGCACAGCCAGGAATAATCCCAGACCCAGTTAGCGCGGGGCCTGAAACAGGAAGGACGCGGTGCTTGGTGGGAGGAAGGAAGCGAGGCAGGCAGGAGGAGGTTTGGCTGATGAGGGCGCACCCTCTAGACGACCCCAACTCCTGGCCGCTGCAGCTGCACAGGGACTCTGTGGCCCCCCGGCACTGTTCAGCGTACTCTTGAGGGCCCACCTTCCTCGTGCCCCCAGGTCTCTGAATTTTCCATCAGAGATTTTCAGACCCAGATAGTCTCTAACTTCAGCGAACAAGCCAGTTAAGTGGAGACCCTCTGAGATCCTAGGAATAGCCAACAGAGCAAACATTTGTTAAACATGTTCCCAGCGAGGACTTCTGAGCTACAAGCTTTTATGTGGGGTCTCATGATCAAGAATATTCCAGTGGTCAACAGGACAGAAAATGTGAGATCTGGGTCACCCACCCGGGACTGTGCTGGTGCCTGGGGAAGTGAGAAGGTTCACTGCGCGCTCAAACTGAGAGGCTGGCGATGCAGACTGGAGAGCCTGGCGGGGCTCAGACCTGGCTCTGAGGCACCTACCAACAAGTAATGAATCTTGGGGCCATGGCTTAGTCACTCATTCATTCATTCATTCATTCACTTCATGTGGAGCTGCCCTCTCTGTGCCCCCACGAGGCACAAAGACTGGCTGGTGGTTACAGTGCCATCATTTCTCTGCCTCTGTCTCTGCCCTCCTGCCAGGTGGTGAGCCTGTGCTGGGTCTCACTCCTTGGGACCCACACATACAGCACCTATGCAGAAGCCCCCAGCGGAAGCTCAGGGATCTGAAGGGCACTGATTCCGGTGGTGGCAGGCATCCTGCAAACAGGCCAGGACAAGTGTCTCCGGCCCTTCATTGACCACAGAGGGTGAGAATGCGAGCCAAGTTGTGCATACCCACGATATGTGTGTGTGTGTGTGTGTGTGTGTGTGTGTGTGTGTGTGTGTGTGTGTGTGCATGCACATGCATTTGCCCACAATTCTTGTCATGCAGGATCTGCCTCTGTGGTTGAAGGCTGAAGGGGACGCCAATAGGAAGTGATATTGCAAAGTCATCCCCAGTCACTCTAAAAATAACTCTCAACTTTACAACACAAGAAGGATTTCCCCTTTCCAGGTACCCTGCCTCAAAACGAGAGCAGTTTCCACTTTGGCCCTCTCAGAGGCCCACCTGGGATCTGCAGACTATAGGGGCTACAAGCCCACCTCCCAGAGGAGAGTGAGCCGGGGGCATGCTCTTCAGGCTCTTCCCCTGCAGAACTGCAAATCTCCCTGCCCGTTTCTCTAACATCTTCCAGAAGCACTAGTGAAACAAATCTCTATGAGCAACTATTCTCTTTGAAACGTGTGAGGAGGGATCACTATTTAAAAGACCTGGGAGGTCGGTCCAGTATAGTGCAATTTTGGCTGCGCTGAGAGGCTGCTCACTGGGTTAGGGTGGTGAATGCCCTGCCCTTCATGTACGATCAGCAACCCCTCCCATCTGTCGGGCCCACTGGCTCATCCTGTACACCTCAGGCACCCTTCGGCCACAGGCCCTTTGCACTGGCTGTTCAGACATAAAATTGCTCCCTCTCCTCCTTCAGGCCTTTGTTCCAGGCACTTCTCAGTGAGGCCCTCTCTCAAGACTCCCTCCAAAACTGAAGCCCCAACATGTTCTTTATCCTCCTTTTCTACTTTGATTTTTCTCTGTATTTCATTGAGTTCATTGTCTCTCCCCCTCCACTTAGAATGCAAGGTCCCTGGGGCCAAGCTTTACTCTGGTTTGTTCACTGGAAGCCTAGAGACTGGAAACTTCCTGTAAATATTTGTTGAGCAAATGGACGCATGACTTCTGGGGGTCACGGGGACCCGTGGCCTGGGCACACAGGTGCCTCTACCCCAGTGCCTGGGGTGGATTAGGCAGAGATGGAGGAGGCAGGGAATACATCCTGCCATCCACCAGCAACGGGGGAAGGGCACAGAGAAGGGGTCCTTGCACTGACCATCACCCAACCCAGGACACCCACAGGATGTTTATGTGCCAGAGGCCCATCTGACTCGTGGAGTTCCTCGTCTCTGGCGGTGGTGGTGGCAGGGGAGAGGGGGTCATTTCACACATACATTTGCTCTATGTGTGAAATACCCCAGGGCCTTGGGATGGGAAGAGACACCACAGATCACCTCCCCGGCCTCCTCTGGACACCTCTGCCTGCTCCAGCATCCTGACGCCTAGCTACCAGCCCGGGAGGACCCAGCCTGGCCAGGCAGCAATCCTGTGCACCCGGGTCAGCCCAAGAGCCCCCAGCTGGGGTGTCTGAAGGCAGGCGGTGCCCAGGCACTGCAGGGCCCAATTTGCTCCCTCCCACTTTCCAGCTCCAGCAGGCAGCCAGTGAACTAGTGGAAGCAGTGCCTTCCACATGAAGTTGTACCTGCTTTACTTGGGGAGAAAAGCCCAGAGACGCAGCTGCTGACCGTCCTCTGCCTGCGTTTCTGGTCCTAGACAGCAGGGGTTGTGAACGCAAGCATTTTCACAAGGGTGAGCAGGAGAGAGGAGAGAGGGGAGGATGAGGCAGTGGGAGAAACACCCCTCCCTCAGGGAGACCCAGCAGGGGGCACCCCCCCCAACGGGATGGGGGCTTCGTGGGCGACAGTCATCTGGGAGAGTTGCATGCCGTGGCATCTGTGCCCGGCACGGAAGCAACCCGGCTCAGGGTCGGCTGGGAGCCTGCTGGTCTAACCTGCCAAGACATATCTGCAGGGTGTCCCCCAAGGAAATCAGCAGCTTGGCATCTGTCCTTTGACCCTTGTAGGGCCCTCAGGGTGTCATGTGGGGCACCCGGCAACCTGTGAAATTAAAGTCGCAACACTTCAGTGGGTTTGGGGTTCAAATCTCAGCCTCACGGCCGAGCACTCAAAAATGATTCCTTCTGGGTGGGAAGATGAGATTTACAAAGAGGTGCCCTCTGGCTTCTGGGGCCTAGAACTTCCGGGCTTTCTGGGAGGGCTCCAAGGCAGGCTCTCCTGGCTGGCGTGGCCTGGCTGGGTGAGCCCCTGCGGCCCTGCCCTGTGGCTGCCTCCTGCAACTGGCCCCACATCCCTGGCCTCAGCTGCTGTTCCCGGCACCCAGCACCAGGGAGCAAGCGCAGGGCAGGATCAGTGACCAGTGAGAGTCATGGTTGAGAATTACTGGGTGGCCCCCAGGAGGAGGCAGAGAGCTGTGGTCAGCCGAGGCTTCCCCTGGCCCTGGGCGGCCCGCTGGACACTTTATTCTTAGCTCTCCTCTTGCAACCACCCCCGAGAGGGAGGTGTGATTAGGGACAAGGCTTGAGGGGGGCTGTTAAGAGGCCCAGAGGGACCCGGAGGGCACAAATCCAGGATCAGAGGCCTTTCTGCCACCCGCCCGGTTCCTTGCTTGGACCGGAACTGAACACTCAGCTCATGAGCGAGAGACTCTCCAGCAGAGCCAGCTGCGTTCTGGCCCCGTGGCAGGCGCGTTCAGTACACGGCCAGCACGTCCTGTTGGGGGGCGGCAGGGCCATAAAGATGGCAAAGGGTGCTGTCTGGGGCAGACCCAGGCAGGCGGCCAGCCCCTGCACTCAGGTGCACGGCTGCACAGGGGTGGCTCCGCTAACGATGGGGAAAGGCAGTCCAGGCCGAGGGCCCCGGCCGAGCAAAGCCCGGGCTCTGACGGGCACATCCGTCCATACAGGCACTTTGCTCTCACCAGTGCCTCCCTGGAACCCACAGAGGGCAGGTGGAGGGTGGTGGATTCAGACGGAACAAGGGTTCTTGGTCATGCTAATTACCTTGGGCTTTACCCTCCTCCAGGCAACAGGGCCTGGCTGGGCTCCAGGTTTGGGCCTTGCTATGCTGGAGGCGGAAGGGGATGGGGCTGTGGTTCTGGGTCAGTCTTTTGGGGGCGAGGAAGGGCAGCAACGCAAAGGGGCTCGGGGAGAAGACTGGCAGGCGGTGTGGGGCGGGAGGAGGGGGTGTCTGAAGCCCCTTCTGGGGGCCGCCAGGTGGGCCTGCTGCCCTGCGGCTGCGCGGGAGGGCTGGGTGAGAGCGGAGGGGGGGGGGGGCGCCGGGCAGGGAGGCTCAGCCCTGGAACCCTGGCATCCCTGAAGCGCAGGTGGGCCTGCCTGCGTGGAGCGGGGCCTGGTAAGAGAGGTGGTAGAGGAGGGGAGTGGCTCAGAGGCAAGGGTCTGGGTGGCCAGGGGCCCCCCTCAGAGGGGCGAGGCCCACCCACTTCCCACCCTGTCTTCAGGGTTACAGCTGGAGCCAGCCACAGGGCACTACAGCCCTGCGGACCCTGGTTTGGGGGTGAAGGGAAATCCGCTGCCCTGGGAGGGGGGCCCCAAGGCCACGGTGATAAGGGCTGGGGAGCAGTGAGGGCCCCACCACACTCACCCCGGGGGGCAGCTCTTTCCTTTTGGGGAACAGGGGCTGGGAGCTTCCAAGAATGGAGGAGAAACTTAAGGACGGAACCTGTCCCTCTGCCTTTGACCTGCACTGTCCTCCGCGTCTGCCCTTTATCCCTCCGAGTCCCCAAGGTCGGACCATCCGCCCAGGAAGCCCCGGCCAACTGAGGATAAGAACCAGGATTACCAGGGGACTTGGCTGGGTTCTATTCACCTCCCAGCCTCAGTTTCTTGACCTGTCTCCTGGGGTGCCATGCAGGCTGCCCCCCTACTCCTGGTTTTCCCTGATCCTTCCACTGTAGGCAGGACCCCACAGAGGGGCAGGGCTCCCCCAACCTGCCCCGAGGCTCCCAGGCCCATCTGGCCTCCCAGAGCCACTTACCCAAGGCCAAGTGGAGACAGAGACAGAGACAGAGCAGGGGTCAGAACTTCGGGAGCTGGTTCCACGTCCTTGTCTGGGCTGCTAGACCATGCCCTGGAAGAGAGGACCGACAGGTCACTCGGGGTGTAGACACCCCCAGCCCTGAGCCCGCCCCCCTCCATGTGCCTATGGGGCAGCGGGGGGAACTACAGCTTTGTACAGCAAGCCCCACACTAAGTACAGAAAACCCCCAGCTCCCAGCCCCCATCCAGCCAGTTAGGGCAGAGGCCATGAGCATGGGCACCTCCGGCCCCAGGAGGGAAGCCCCCCGACAGTGCTGATGGGAGAAGCCTCCCAGGGGGATGCTGACCACCCTCAGGTGGCTACCACAGCCAGAACCACAGACAGTCAAGGCCAGTGGCCTCTGCAGGCTGCAAACCCGGATTCAAGCGCTGGCAACATCACTGAGTCTCTGCGGCCCATCACTACGCCACCTGCGGCTTTATCTAACACGCCGACCTGCAGGTCACTGTACGGGCCCAGGGAGTCATGCAGGCCAGGACCCGGCCCAGGCAGGCTCACGGGAGCTCCACAGCCAAGCTTTGGCTCCTGCACGCAGGAGGACACCACAGAACTCCAGCCAGCGGCTCACAGAGTCACACGGTCACTGTGAGGAGAGAAACCCAAGTGCTGTGGACATCTGACTAATCCCACCTTCAACCATCGCTGCTGGCTTCTGGCACAGCGATCCGAACACCCTGTATGCATGGCTGATGGGCTGACCTCCTCCTTCAGCCCCTTCTGTGAACTGCCAGTCCCCTGTATTCTGGGTCACCCGACATTTTCCAGTGCCCCGTATTCTGTAATGATACTGTTCTCGCAGCACCGCCCCTATAATGCTGGGTGCCCTGCCAACAGCTATCTATGCATTTATTTGCAATTACCCAATTTAATCCTCCCAACAGCCCTCTGAGGTAGGCATAATTATTAACCCCACTTCACAGCTGGGAAACTGAGGCTTAGAGAAGCTAACTACTTGCTCACGGTCAGGTATCTTCCAAGCGGCAGAGCCAGGACGGAGCCCAGACAGGCTGGGTTCTCACGCCCCCAGACGACACTGCCTTCCTTCAACCCCCAGCCTCCCTTAAATGCTGTCGCTTCACCTGAGAGCCCATTTTACTTCCTAATCTACACACATCACCCAGTTATTTGCTTACAATGAATGGTTCTTTCCTTCCATAGCAACAGGTTATACGCACCCACTGGATATAAAGTGGTCCTGAGGACGGGAACCAAGGAGCTCGTTCACCCCAGAAAAGCTGGCCCCTGAACAGTGCAGGTGCCGGCGGCAATCCCTGGCTCCCAAGGAATGAGGGGCTGCATCTCCCCGCCACTGACATGAGCTCCATGAGGGTGGAGAGCTGTCATCTTCATTTGTGTGCAGCTGGTTCTGGCTCAGAGCCTGTATGCAGCAGGTGTTCGATAAATAATCAACATTTGACAAATTAAAGCCCCAGAATGAATCGCATGGATGTTACTAGAAGCAGAGTGCACCTTCTCAGAGTTAAAATTCTACCCTGCTTCACCAACATAAAACTTCAAATGTCAATCACATTATTTGAACTCACTGCTAGGACTGGAGACCTGGAGTACAAAAGCCACATTATCTTCCCCCCAGAAATGTCACTGGAAGGTCACTGCACTTCAAGACAGCATCCTGTACACAGGGTTCAAACCTTTGAACAACACGAGTTTGAACTGCACGGGTCCACTTATATGTAGATTTTTTCCAATAAATGTACTGGAAAATTTTTTGGAGATTTGGGACAATTTCAAAAAACTCAGATGAACCACAAAGCTGAAATATTTTTTAAAAAATTAAGAAAAAGGTATGTCATGAATGCATAAAATATATGTAGCTACTCGTCAATTTTATGATTTACCACCATAAGCTCAACAGAAGACTATTTTAGTGGTTAAGTTTTTGGGGAGTCAAAATTTATACTAAGGTTTTCAACTGTGTGGAGGGCAGATCCCCTAACCCCTGAGCTGTTCAAGGGTCAACCGTGTGTACATTTCTTTCTTTAACTATTTCAGAGCAGTTTTATGTTCATAACGAAACCGAACAGGAAGTACACAGAATTCCCACACACACCCTGCCCCCACAGGCACGACCTTCCCCACCGTCAGCATCTCCCACCACCCGCAGCGGCATGTTAGTTCCAGTCAGTGAACCTACACTGATACGCGTTCCCACCCCAATCCATAGTTCACGTGAGGGTTCACTCTAGGGGTTGTACGTTCTGTAGGTTTGGACAAACACACGTCACCACCATACAGTATCCCACACAGTAGTTTCACCGCCCTAAAAATCCTCTGTGCTTGCTTCACCCCATACTTTTGAAGGGCGCTTTCAAGGCAATGATGTCAGCTGTTATCTCACGGCTCTGTGAGCCCTGCTTTGACACTCAGGAAAAATCAGTGCCAGACAGGGTCAAGAGCCCTCCCCAAGCCCACCTCTGCTAGAGTCAGTAACAGAGCAGCCACGGAATGTGCTAGAAACATTGTGTCCAGCCATCCTTTTATATCCTGCCCCACAAATGGCCCCAGCAGGGAGAGCCCCCTCAAACCTCTAGTTCACAGAGAAGCAGACTAGGGGTCACTTGCCGCGGCCACACACGGCTACGAGGGATGCCTAAAACACAAATCCCCAAACCCATGCTCTGCTCTTTCCAGAAGCCCTCACTAACCCAGGCACTTATGGAAGGCTGTGGGAATGCAGGGAGCAAGCACCCCCTCAGATGAGAGGATGCTCAGGGGCTGAAGCAGGTGCGCCCCAGGCCTGTGACCCGCTGGGCACAATGCTGCCCTCCGGACACGTCCTTCCGCCACACTGCATGATTAATGCCTGGGGGTCTTAACTGGCTGCAGGTGAGTCAGCTGTCTAGCTACAAAGGCCCACCCCCATCCTGCTGCGCCCCCGCCCCACGCCTCCTGGGCACAGCCCTGCACAGCCAATGTGCTCAGGGGCCAGCTCAGTGACAGGGGACACAACCCATCACAACCCTTCCTGTCTCACACACACACCCACTCCTCCGGGAAGAGAACTGGGTGCTGGGGAGAGCAGAGGCGGAAAAGGAGAGAAGCTCTGGTCCTGGGTGAGCTTCCATGCCACGTGGCTCTGGGCCTCAGACACTCCTGTGGTCTCTGTCATTCTCTGTTTCCCCATCTGGGACAAAGTGGGTGGGCTGAATCCCTCAGAGGCTGGGCCAGCTTGACACCAGGGTTCCTAGCAGGAGGGTCTGCCATTCCAGAGGCCTTCAAGGCTCTGGACCCCAGGTGACCCGGGAACACTCCATAACTTGAATTGCAAATTTCCTCCCAGCTCTATCAGTAAGCCACAGGGGCTCCCGGGCCACGAGCTCTCCTGTAACAGAGAAAGACTGCAGTCATCGCTTGAGACAGGAATCAAGTACCAGAAGTCATTATGCAGAAATAATTATGTTGAGTTATGTCTGGTTGCTCCTGATTTCTGTCCAGCAATTGTCCTGCAAATGGCTTGCCTCTTCCTCTCCAGGACAGCAAACTGCAGGGGACGGGCTAATCCACACAGACCTGCACAGGTACAAGTCTACTGCTCCAAGCACCTCCTGCCGCGTGGCGCATCAGCATCTTAGGGTGAGGTTCTCTGTGACGTCCATCACTGCACACTTGGGAGAGAAGAGAGGTGGAAGACAAAACCCCCTGGGAGGGGACAGCCTCATGACCTCACCCACACGTGCCCCTGCACTGGACCCTCCTTCAAGGCCCACTTCACATGCCGTCATCCCCATGGGGCTCTCCCCCTCCCCCTGATCTCCCCAGTCCCTCATTCACGCTGGGCCTAAGGCACCATCCTCTCTTAGGTTCAGGCACTCTAGGGAGTGACTTAGGCAGCGGCCAGGTCTGACCCATTCTTGCACTCTGGGCCCCTAGCACAGAGCAGGGAGGGGAGAGGGGAGAGGGTTGGGTGGTCGAATTGCCCAGGCTCTAATCCTAGCTCTATTTCCTAGCTATGTGACCTTGCCCCATTGTTTGACTTCTCTCTGCCTCAGTTTCCCAGTGGTAAAATAGAGGTGATAACAATCTACCTAGTTCATCAAGTTCTTGAAAGATTAAATGAGCTAATGCACAAAAAACTGCTTGGCACAAAGAAAGAACTCAATAAATGTCAACAATGACTGAGAGAGCAAAGAAAATATACTTGTAAGGATCTAAGCCAACTAGAAAGACACAAAGTACAAAAACTGACTCAAGAAGAAATATACAATCTGATATAAATAAATAGATAATTTGATATACCTATAACAAGGCAAGAGATTGAATTAATAATCAAAAAATTAGTCACAAAGAAAATGCCAGGTCCAGGTGGCTTCACTGCTAGCATTTACAAACATTTAAAGAATTAATATCAATTATTCACAAACTTCCAAAAAACAGAAGAGGAGGGACACTTCCCAACTTGTTCTATGAGGCCAGTACAACCCCGATACCAAAACCAGACAATGACTTCACAAGAGAAGAAAGCTATAGAACAATATCCTTAATGGACACGGATGCCAAAAAGAAAACTCAACAAAATACTAGCACAGCAAATTTAGTGACATAAAAAATAAAAAGAATCATACACTATGACCAAGTGGGATTAATCTCAGGAATGCAAAGTTGGTTTACTATCTGAAAATCAATGTAAAAAAAAATCATCATATCAATAAAACAAAAAGCAAAAATCACGTTTATCTCAATAGAAGCAGAAAAGCATTTGATAAAATGCAATACCCTTTCATGATAAAAACACTTAACAAACTAGGAATAGAAGGGCACTTCTTCAATCTGATAAAGGGTATCTGTGAAAAGCTAACATCTAACATCATACTAAATGATGAAAGACTGGATTCTTTCTCCCTAAGACCAGGAAGGAGACAATGCCTGCTCTCACCCCTTCTGTTCAACATCATACTATAGGTTCTAATCAGAAGGCAAGAAAATAAAATACAAGATTGGAAAAAAATAATTAAAATTATCTCTATCTGCAGATGACATGATCTTACATCTAGAAAATCCTACAGAATCCACACACACACAAAAACCTAACAGAATTAATAAACATGTTCAATAAGGTTGCTAGATATAAGATCAATATACAAAAATCAACTGTATTTCTATACACTTCTGGTAAAAATCCAAAAATGCAATTAAGAAAAACAACTCCACTAGCAGCAGCATCAAAAAGAATAAAATACTTAGGAATAAATTTTACAAATGAAGTATAAAACTTCTACTCTGAAACCCACAAAATGTTGAAAAATTAAAGACCTCAACAACTGGGAAAATATCCCATGTTCCTGGACCAGAAGACTTAATTAACATTGTCAAGATGGCAATATTTACCAAACTAATCTATAGATTCAATGCATTCCCTGCCAGAATCCCAGTTTACTCCTTTACAGAACTGACAAGCTGATTCTAAGTTCATTTGGAATTGCCAAGGACCCAGAATAACCAAAACAATCTTGAAAAAGAACAAAGTAGACCTCGCACTTCTCAATTTCAAAACTTCCTTCAAAGCAGTAATCATCAAGATGCTACGACAATGGGATAAGGTTAGACATACAGAGCAATGAAATAGAATTGAGAACCCAAAAAATAAACCCACACATCTAAGGTCAACTGATTTTTAACATATGTGCCAAGACCAATGGGGAAGAAGATCTCAACAAACGGTGCTGGACAGCTGGAGAGTCACATGCAAATGTATGAAGTTTGACTCTCACCTCAAATCATACACAAAAATTTAACTCAAAATGGGTCAGAGCTAAAACTATGAAACTCTTACGAGAAAACAGGGGTAAATATCCATGATCTTGGATTTGGCAAAGGTTTCTTAGATATGGCACCAAAAGCCCAAACAACTGAAGAAAAGATGGATAAACTGAACTTCATCAAAATTTAAAACTTGTGCTTCAAAGGACACAAACAAGAAAATGAAAAGATAACCCACAAAATGGGTTTGCAAAAATTTGCAAATCATGTATCTGATAAGGGACTTGTATCTAGAATATATAAAGAACTCTTACAGTTCAACAGAAAGACAAATAACCCATTAAAATATGGGCAAAGGATCTGAATGGACATTTCTCCAAAGAAGATATACAAAAGGCCAATAAACACATGAGAAGATGCTCAACATCATTAGTTCCCAGAGAAATGCAAATTAAAAGCACAATGAGATACCACTTCACACCCACTAAGATTTCTAGAATCAAAAAGTCAGATCATACAAATGTTAGCAAGGATTTGGGGGAAATCAGAACCCTCATATACTGCTGTGGAGAAGGTAGATACAGGCACTTTGGAAAACAGTCTGGCAGGTTCTCAAATGATAAACATAACAATTACATAACCTGAAACTCTACTCCAGTTATGTACCCAAGAGAAAAACATATGTCCATACAAAAACCTGCACACACTGTTCACAGCAGCATTCTTCATAACCAAAATGCCAAAACAACCCAAATGTCCGTCAACAGATGAAAGGATAAACAAAATGCGGTATACATGTGCAATGGAATATTATTTGGCCATAAAAAGGAATGAAGTACTGACACATTCTACAACACACATGAAGCTTGAAAACACTACGCTTAGAGGCCGGACACAAAAGGACAAATATTATATGATGCCATCACATAAAATATCCAAAACAGGAAATCTATAGAAAGTGGTTCTTAGGTCTGGGGGATGGCGGGGTAGGGAAATAGGAGGTGGTTGCTGAAGGGGACGGGATTTGCTTTTGGGGTGATAGGAACGCGCTAAGATGGACTGTAGTGATGGTTGCACATATGTGTGACTATATTAAAAACCACTGCATTGTATACTTTAAATGGGTAAACTGCACAGTACATGAATTATAGCTCAATAAAGCTGTCTTTTAAAGAAAGAATCTAAGCCAATGTCCTGTACTTCTTGACCCCAAGGCCAGAAGGGCGAAGAGCAGACTCCTCCCTCGGAGGAGGGAGGCGAACCGCAGGCCTGCCCAGCGTTGCTGCCGGGGGACACAGAGGCCTCGGTGCTCACCAGTCAGCTCTCATGACCAGGGGAACCCGGCAGCCTCAAGTCTGGGGACACGGTGCCCAAGGCATGTGCTGCAGGCCACGCGGCTCAATTGCCTTGGAGATATTCCACCTCCCACCCCAAGTGCACACCCCACACACAGGCTGTGTGCCAGATGTGTGTTAGGTGCAGGGACACCAGCCCCACCTGTGAGGAGCCCGAGGCCCAATGGGGTCACTCAGATACAAGCCAAACGTCAGGGCAGGCAGTCACAGGCTCTCGGGCTTAAGGGCTCTCTGCATGCGAGGGGGTGGTCCGATCTGCTGGGGAAGTGGAAGCCCAGTCCCACAGGATACATACTCAGTCCCATCCAGAAGGGTCCATGGATTCTTGGCTCAGTTCCTGAAATGGCCCGGCAGCCACCCCAGGGCACTGAGATCACCACCTAAGAGGTTAGTTCTAGGGCCGTTTCTGGGACCAGTTTATCCTCTAGTGGCCCAGGCCTGGAAGGGCTCAGCACCCATCCCCATCGTTCTTGCTGGCCACTCCAGGGGGAAGGCAGCTAGAAAAGGGTCTTCCTCCCAGTGCTCAACCCTCCTCACACCCAGGCACAGGCCTCTGCACTAACTCCGATCTGCAGGAAACAGAGTGGCCTGTCCTGCCAATTTACATCAGGGCGGGTGTGCACTCCAGAGCTGAAAAATTATTTTAATATATCCTGAAATCCAACTTAATTAGGAAGCCAAGTCCCTCAGGGAGAAAAATATAGTGGGATCTGGAGTCAAAGATGGATGGTTTTTGGATTATGACTATTTCTGTCGTGACTGTGGTTTTAGGTTAACTAATTCTACCAGAGTCAGATGCTCACAGAATGCCTTCACACAGACATTTTGCACAATGACCTCTTTAGCAGAGGCATTTTCATCCACTGCTCAATTCCAGAACTGAGAGGGGGCTGTGTGTCCTGCAGATGTCACCAGGGGGTGGGGGGTGGGAGCAGCAGGAAGCCTGGGAACAGCCACAGAACATAACGTGGAAGCCAAGAAGTACAGAGGAGGCTACTCAGGCTGCAAGCTTCACAGAAGGGGCAGGGCTGGACGGGACACCCACCCAGGGCAACAATCAGCTAAGCCCTGGGCCCCAATGGCCATGACCGGCACCCAGCACCAGCCCTCTTTGCGAGAGGGCTCACAGTGTCCTCTTGTGCTCCCAACACCTGCTCCTGTTACCAAAGTATTTAGCTCTCATCACAAAGCAAAAGGAGCCTATTATTTTCAACCACTTTGAAAAATTGTTTGGTGTATTTACCAAAGACGACCACACCATGAGGCAGGAATTCAAGTCTCTGATATATTCGCAACAGAAAGACAGGTGTGTCCCCACCAAAATGTGTGAGCACGCTCATCATAGCTGCACAATTTGTAAGAGCCCTTCACTGGCAACTGTCCCAGTGCCCACTGGCAATACATGGATCAATAAACTGCAGTGTGTTCCCACAATGGGAGACCACAGAGCAATCAGAATGAACCTCAACAACACAAAACATACATGAATCTCCAACATAAAACTGAATGAAGCAGCCAGACAGAAAAGTACATCCTGTATGATTCCATTTACTAAACCAAAAAAAAATAGGCAAAAAGAATGCATGGTGATGGAAATGAAGAGAGAGGCTACCCTTGGTGGGCGCCAATGTTCGGAGGGTCATGAGGGGCTTCTGGTGCTGGTCACACATGCTTGCCCATTTGGGGAACATTCGCGAAGCTGCAGCCTTACAATTCGTGCACTGAAGCACATGTGAGTGACACTTCAGTGAAAAGTTTAACGAAGAAAGTCAGGCATCCACTGTCACCCTGCAGCCACCCCCTGCCCACCAGGCAGACCGGCGGCTTCCCAGAGTGCCCCACTCTGGCTGAGCACTGGTGCTGTTTCTGCAGCCTATGGGCATCTTCCACCTGGGGAACAGGGAAGCAAACTCTGGAGCTGGGCAGGCCCTGACTTTCCTGGGCTGGCTAGGCTCCCTGAGCCCCCGTTTCCTCACCTGCGCGTGGTTTTACCATCTGTCTAGGGAGGCTGCGGAGACCCCCTATGTCTCTGGCACCCAGCCTGCACCCTGCAGTGTCAGCCATGTGTTTCCTGGACTGATTTGCTGAGGAGCTGCTATGTGCCGGGCAACGGGAACACTGAGTATTGACAAGCAGCCTGCCCTCAAAGGGCTTACTTTCCAGTAACAAGACACAAACGGGGGTGGGGGGACTGAGTGAAGGGGATCAAAAAGTTTCTAAAAATGCACATAAACACACACAGATTGAACTGCAATGAAGTATTGACATGGGCGGGGAGAAGGGAGTCACTCAGACCAGCACCACAGATGGCAAGGGACGCAGCCCCCTTACTGACAGGCAGTGCTGATTTACCTTGCTCCTCTCAGCAGGAGCCAGAAGTAAGGACACTCCCGGAACTAAGCCACAGACATAAAGGGACGCGTGACCACACGTGGGGACAGCTGCTTGGAGATCTGGGAGGGAGAGAAGGACTGGCAAAGTGGAGAGCCGGTGACTCTGTGAGTGCAGGAAACCAGGGAGCAGACACTGGGAGAAGGAGAAGCCCCAAATCCCGGGAGGGTCGGCCAGGGCCCATCACGGGCTCTCTTCTCTTCTCTGCCATCTTCAGCTCCTCTCGGCTTGGCGGCTCCTGCTCATGCAAACTCGTAGGCCCACATTCCCAATACATGGACCTCAACAGTCATGCACTTTCTTGTTTCTAAAAGCTCTGCTTTCCTTCCCATTCCTCCAGTGATGGCTTCCAACCAGGATCTCTCTCCAGTTTGTTCCAGTACAGGATGGGAATTCTCCCCTTTTGCCTCTCGAGTGAGCACACATACCTTTAGACTTTAATCTAAGGGCTGTTGCTCTTTTTGCCTGTTAACACAACAGAAAAACAGGCCACGGGGTGCACTTGAGTACTGTTGAGACATTTTGATTGGGTGCCTCCCCACCATCCATTTCCTCTTCTTCAACAATCCTGTTTCTTTTTAAGGGTCCACACTGCCCCCATTCTCAATTCATTGGACCTGAAAGGGCCTGCATCACTATCCCACCAGAGACGGTCGCTTTCCCCTTGCACTTGATCGTGAAAGAGCCAACGGCTAGAAAAGCAGCAATCCAGAGCCACAAAGGAGAGGACGTATTCCAGAGACCGGACGAGGCCTCGGGATGGCGGCAGCACTGGAGGTGGAGGGAAACGGGGCTTGATCCTTGAATTCAGCAGCCTCTGAAGCCACGTCCACCCTGGATGTAAAGTACTGTGAATATCACGGTCCCTTTTTTTGCTTTAAACCACTCTGAAAGTTTTTCCATCACTTTCAACAGAGTGCTAACTGATCCAAGATGCCTTAATTTTTTTTTTTTTGGTATCATTACTCTACAATTACATGAGGAACATTATGTTTACTAGACTCCCCCCATCACCAAGTCCCCCTGACATACCCCATTACAGTCACTGTCCACCAGCATAGTAAGATGCTGTAGAATCACTACTTGTCTTCTCTGTGTTGCACAGCCTTCCCCATGCCCCCCCCACACATTATACATGCTAATCGTAATGCCCCCTTTACCCCCTTATCCCTCCCTACCCACCCATCCTCCCCAGTCCCTTTCCCTTTGGTAACTGTTAGTCCATTCTTGGGTTCTGTGAGTCTGCTGCTGTTTTGCTCCTTCAGTTTTTCTTTGTTCTTATATTCCACAGATAAGTGAAATCACTTGATACTTGTCTTTCTCCACCTGGCTTATTTCACTGAGCATAATACCCTCTAGCTCCATCCATGTTGTTGCAAATGGTAGGATTTGTTTTCTTCTTATGGCTGAATAGTATTCCATTGTGTATATGTACCACCTCTTCTTTATCCATTCATCTACTGATGGACACAGGTTGCTTCCATTTCTTGGCTATTGTGAATAGTGCTGCGATAAACATAGGGGTGCATATGTCTTCTTCAAACTGGGCTGCTACATTCTTAGGGTAAATTCCTAGAAGTGGAATTCCTGGGTCAAATGGTATTTCTATTTTGAGTTTTTTGAGGAACCTCCATACTGCTTTCCACAATGGTTGAACTAGTTTACATTCCCACCAGCAGTGTAGGAGGGTTCCCCTTTCTCCACATCCTTGCCAGCATTTGTTGTTGTTTGTCTTTTGGATGGTGGTGATCCTTACTGGTGTGAGGTGATATCTCACTGTGGTTTAAATTTGCATTTCTCTGATGACTAGTGATGTGGAGCACAAGATGCCTTAAATTTTTCACAAAGTAAGTTATGACTGAAACCTCATCTTTCTCCAGGCTTCATTCTGTTACTAGAGGACCTTTAAATGTCTTCACCTTCCTTCTTTCATTTATACACAGCATTCCCAAAAATGTGTGCCAAGAAGAACCCGTTTGGGTGCTGTGCCTTAGAAAATATAAAGGGTAAGAGATGCTCTGTGGAAACGTAAATGTGGAAATTTTTTCCTTCCACTAACATAAACTGGACTCTTGACTGCAGGACTTCTCAGAGTCCTTAACATATGACTTATTTATTTAACATGAATCTTTATGACCAAAGATTTATGTGCTAAATCCCCAAGGGAGAGTCACAGTAGGCCAGCTCCCCCCAATCTGTTTGGCTGTGGATTTCTTATTTTCCTGGAGTAACTATAGGACAAGATGACATGAAATAGATTTCAGAAAATAGGGGTCCATCTGGAATTCTAGACTTTTCTCTAATCCAAACTGCTTAGCATTTTAGAGATCTTTTGACTCTCCCACCTAGGCATTTTGAAAAAAACAACCCACACAGAAATGGAGAAAATGAGTATAGATTGTGATACCTGCTAGGGAAAGAATAAAATGAAATGATTTGATAAAGATTACCAGGGGACAAAGGGAGAGGGTGAAACTCTAGTTTTATTGCTTAGAAAAGTCCTGAGTCAGGGATATACGTGATAAGGAAGGTACAGACTTATAGGGGAGGCTCTAGGCAGAGGGAACAGCACATGCAAAGGCCCTGAGGTAGGAATGTGCTTGGCATCGTCAAGGAGCAGCAAGAAGGTAATGGTGGCCAAGGCAAAGCAAACAAGGCAGGGGTGGTAAAAGATGACGTCAGTGGTGAGCAGGGACTCAGAGACTAGCACAAGGAGCTCACATTTTCTTTCAAGCAATATTTTTAGAAGAACTTTGAAAATCAGAGAGTGCTACAAAAATACCAGGCACTGGGGAAAGGGATTATAAGATCCCCTACACCCCGGGTGGCAGAGAAGGGGGACATCCTTGTGACCCTCCAGCTCTCTCCTACTGCTGCATGGGGGCAGGTCACTTGCCACAGTGCTGCACTTTCTTGAGTCATAAAATTCAAGCTTGTTCGCTCTTGACTCTCCACGGGCAGGAAAGAAAATTAAATGACTCTTTGCTCAAGAACAGAATTCTTGGAACCCCCCAGCCCCGGCCACTGCTGCCCCCACCCCCATAGCTCCCTGATGCTGCCAACCCTGCACCAAGGGCCATAAAACCCCACGACAGCATTCTTCTCAGGCGGTGTTTCAGGTACCTCCTGCTCTGGACAGAGAAAGAAAAAGCAGAACCTTTGCCAACATCAGAACAATGAGGCAGCCCCAGGGGGAAGCAGTGGTGAGCCCCAGGGAGGCAGAGCGCAAGAAAGCCAAGCCAGATCCAGCCATTTCTATCTGGGGGCACGTTCTGCTCATGGACGCACACACCGTCAGCTGTCTGTCTGGGCCAGAGAATGAGCCTCACACTCTGCAGCTTCTGCAGCTGACAGGACCCTGGCAGCCCTCGGCTGGAAGCCTCCAGCCGCCTGTGGGTCCTGGGGGCCTGTGCGGGTGCGGAGGCCAAGCCTCAGGTCGCCAGGCCTCCCACACCCCTGCAGGGCCACCTCACCTCCAGGACACGGACCTCCACCCATGACCTCCCCTGGGAGGAAAAAGGTTCAGCAGCAAAGAATAACAAAGAAGAAGAAAAGAAATCCACCCACTTCATCCAACCCTTGCGTTTTGTAATTGAGCAAACAGGTCCCGAGGGGAGGGTCTCCCCTACGATCAGGAGCCGGGGACGGGCCAGGCCCACCTCCTGGAGCAGTGCGGGCACGTCCTGGGCTGCCCAGAGATGCAGATCCAGGCAGGGGCTCAGGCTGTGTCACCTGCCCCTTGCTAGTCACCTGCCCCATAAGCTGGGCCACAGGACTCTCTCTTAAATGTTCTGAGACTTTTATTAATAACAATGTTGGAGGACTGAGAGGAAGGGTCTGGAACAGCTGTCAATAGGCTCTTTCTCTGGAAAGCCACAGGGCAGGAAAGCCCAGAAGCCTCTCGGTCTTACCTCCACTTCATGGGTGGGGGCGGACCCTGAGGCCCAGAGAAGCTCCGGGCCTCGCCTACAGACTCAGGGCCAGGAAGACAAGGAGACCCTTAGCTTCTGACTCCGACTCAGTAGCTCGGGTGAGGTGCCACCACTCCCAAAGGAGGCCACCTGGCCCGGCCAGCGCTGCCCACTCAGCTGCTGCTCCTTTGAGGAGGGAGTCTGCCCCAGGCTTGAGGTGGGCCTGGGCTCCGGCCGGTCTATCTGCCTCCCCGTCCCGCACCCCTCGCCGAGGCCCGAGCACCAGCTGGCCACCGAGGCACTAAGACACAGAGACGCAGAGCCCCGCCTCAGGGGACTCGCCTACCACTGCGCTCAGCGCTCGTACAAACTGTAGGGCTGCAGGTGAGAGGGGACGCGGGGCTCTAAACCAGTCCACAGACGGTGTCGCCAGGCGCGGGGCCACGCCTTGTGGAATGGGGCCCTTGCTCCCTGGTCTCAGGACGTAGGCCTGGTGGGCCTCCCTCCGTCTTAGACGTCTCAAGAAAGTAACTGTGGGGAGAGGGGCATGAGGGGCTCCCTCACCACCCCAGCCGCCCCAGGTCCCCTTCCCCAGAGGACAGGAAACCTGCTCCCTGATGAGGTCGGCCTGGGGCCTCCAGGACAGCAGGTGCTCAGGCACTCCGAAGCTGAGCGTGGGGAGGGGAGCACCCCTTCCGTGTGGAAGTGGCCTACGGTGTGTCAGGTTTGGACTCTGATGTGTCGCCATGTGGCCCTGAGCACGTCACCTCCCTTCTGGGCTGCCTCCTGTCACAAGCTCCCGGAGCCACTAAAGCTCCTAGGCCTAAACTCAACATCAGTAGGTATTATTTCAGGCGCTGCCTCAGGACTGCTGGGCCCACTCACACACCATCCCACTTGTGCAATCATCGTCCCCACCTACAGATGGGGAAACGGAGGCTCAGAAATGTTAAGCTACTTTCCCAAGGTCACAAAGCCGGCTAGTCAGCCCCCACCTGGTCCTGCAGGCCACACGGATGCCAGAGACTAACTTTGCCCTCAAGGAGCGATAAAGGAGCAAGGAAAGGAGTGTTCATTAAGTATTTAAGTATAATTAAGCAACGGAAGTGCCAGGCGGTGTCACAGGCGGGGCCTGAGGTGGGGTCCCTGTAGGGGTGGGAAGGGTGGGTGCGCATAGGGGCTCCTGCCCAGGGCCTGCAGTGGTCTTCTCAACCCAGACTCCAGGTGGCAGCCTCCTGCCCCTAGTGAAGGCCCTGGTTGTCCCCCAGCCAGGAGACCCTTGTGGTTTAGCATTCAAGGCCACTGACAACCCAGCCCCAGTCCAGGTACCCACCCAGGCCTCAATGCCACCAAGTGCGGCAGGTCAAAAATGCCTAAAATTCTGAGACTCCCTCCCATGCAGCCACTACCCCCCACCATTCCCAGGGCCCTGGGGTCTGTGAGGTCTGCCTTAACCC
Organism: Manis pentadactyla; assembly: GCF_030020395.1. Lineage (NCBI taxonomy): Eukaryota > Metazoa > Chordata > Mammalia > Pholidota > Manidae > Manis > Manis pentadactyla. Next base: position 228,653,977 of record NC_080020.1, read on the forward strand.
ATCTGCTGGGTCTCCTGGTCCTCTAGACTGAGTGCTCGGAGGGCAGGCCTTGCTCTGTCTCCCAGGCCCTGCGCAGTGCCTAGAGTGTGGCAGACTCTCAGTCAATGTTTGATGAATGACTCAGGGAGCAGGCAGCTCAGAGGAAGAAGAGATGTGAGATGGGGCTGCAGAGGAGTGACAAAGCTGGATCATGGAGAGCTTTGGACCCTGGGGTTCAGGTTGCTTCAGCAGCGGGGAACCATGGCAGGCTCTTGAGCAATGGTCTTGGCTGAAGGAAGATCAGCTTCGCAGGCAGGACAACAGTGTGGAGGCTGGCATCAGGGAGCCCACCACGGGGAGTGGGGCGAGCAACCCAGGCATGGCACTTGTGAAAATCAGGGATCTTTAAGGGTGACTATGACCACATGTGGCTTTCAGCCAGTCACATACAGAAAGGGGAACAAAGTCCTGCCATTCTCCCGAGACAGCACTCTCCCACATTGCTGGCATTACGTCCCAGCTGCCAGATGACGCTCGTGCTCCAGGGCCGTGCTTCCTGAAGCAGGCAGCCAGGAAGGAAAGCATGACTCCCCCACAAAGAGACAGAAAGGAAAGCGCCTAGACTGGAGTAGAACCAGACTCCCCTGAAACGCAGCCTGCACGCAACAGCCTGGCAGCAGGCGTCCAGGACCCTGGCACATTAAGGCAAGTTCTCCTATTGAAGCCACTTATTCAGTAGCCACCAGAGCATGCAGAGCTCGGCTGCCGTATCTGTGATGAAGGAGTAAGTCATTTGAAAACACAAATAAATTATTCATTCCCCACAAATGTGCAGCCTCTGGGTTCCTGCAAACACCACAAACACCCACAAGGCTCAGTGAATCCTATCAATGACACCGTGCAGCCGAGCAGACGTGGGACTCCGCCGTCACCTCATGGAGAGAGTGATCTGCCCACACTTTCTATTCTGCATCCCCAGACTATGAAATCAGCCCAGCATCAAATGGAAAATCACAGCCCTGCCCAGCCTGGCCTGGCCTGGGAGACATGGGGCTTCTGTGCAGAGCACATTTGCTGGAAGCACTGGGTTCCAGGGAGCCACCTTTCCCCCACAGCCTCCCAAATGCTTCCCTTCAGGATCTGACTTCATCTTTACGGTCAGGGACACAAACCTGGAGTTGGCCTGCTTGCTAACATGCAGGTTCCCAGGCCCAGACAACCTCCGGTGCTCAACCTAGGATGCTGCATTTCCCACAAGCGCCAGGACCTGAGCCACCAGGCAGAAGTACTCTGGTTCCAGAGACACCCCCTGTATCACAATCACAGCTGGGCTGGCCTTGCACTGCTGGGCAGCTCAATGTCAGATTCTCAGCCTCTGTAGCCCCAGGTGCTCCCTCCAATGGGCTGTAGGGAAGAGTGACTGAACATTTGCAAAGCAACTTTCATACACTGGGGCTCAGCAGAGCCACGCACCACTGGTCTTTGCACGACCTCTGGTCTCTGCTTTTAAATCTTTGATTCTGGTCTGCTTAGCTCACATCACAACTGGGAAGAAAAGTCTGTGAGGTTTTTTAGGAATGCTGAGCTGTGGCCCACCAGTGGCCCACTGCCTCTGCCTAGGATGCCCGCTGAATGTCCAGAGCTCAGGGCCCCTCCCAGCTCAGGGCCGCTGCCCCAAACTCCCAGCCGCTCACTTTTACAACACCACACAGTTCCCCTTCATGCAATGTGCTGGAATTCGCTGATTTGTGCCTGTAGCCCCACATGGGAGGGGTCAGTGAAGGGATGGCATGTTACACTGGGGCCCTGCACACCACCTGGCATAGAGCCACATGGTCAGCACGCATAAAACGGTGCATACGTGACTCGATGTAACTCTTGCTGCTTGCTGGATATTTGACTGAAAGCCTTCTCTGCAGAGTTGCCCCATGTGATGTGAGTAGGCTGCCTTTGTCCCTCAATCTCTGTCCTTCCATACGGGGTCTTCTGCAAGAACAACATCTGCAGGCCTCCAACACCCCTGCAAGGGAAGAAGTGGCCTTCCAACCAGACCGAGGAAGGAAGTGACCTTCCAGTCTAGGCGCCTCCATCTTCCCAACTCTGCCCCATGAGCGGAGGCTGCCAGTCGCTCAGCTCTCTGCTTATGATTGGGAAACCTGTTTCCAAGGGTGTGGCCAATTAGCAGGAAGCTGACTCTGGCCAACGGCGAGCTGACCCACCCAAACTACCAACAAAAAGGCACATACATGCACATGCACACAAACACACGAGTTAATGTTTCTCAACTGAGAGCGATTTTGCCTCCTGGAACATTTGACAGTGTCCAGAGATGTTTTTGGTTCAAATGGGCAGGGGGTCGTCCACTGGCAAGGATATGGCTGAAGACCATGCAGTCCCAGGACGTCCTCCCCACCCCAACAAAGAATCACACAGCCCAAAACGTCGGTAGTGCCGAGGGCGTGAAACCCCAATGTATGTGCATTCTGACATCATCTCTGGGGTTAATCTCTAGACTGGCAAACAGAACCTAGTGGCAAGAGGTACACTGACGGAAGCACACCCCTCAATCCCAAACAAAGGATCCCAGGCCCTGCGGGCACACTGCCACGCCACACCCCCATGCTTCTCTTAAACAGGGAGAGGCTCAGGAAACCCCTGAGTTTCAAGAGTTCAGGATGAATGTTGAGGGGCCAGCTGTGTGGCTGGGCAGAAGCAGGAAGCTGCATTGCCACTGGCTGGTTTGTGGAGACCTCTGGGCACGCAGGTTCACACCCACCCCGTGCAGGGCAGGGGGGCAACGCCTGTGGCCTCTGGACTAGCTGGTAGGTTAATTTCGGAAGCCCGGCCCTCAGAGCGGCATTCCACATGGGGGCATTTGCTTTTGAGCCCTGTTTCTTTTAGATCACACAGGATGGGGGGTTTCCTGCAGACCAAAGTCTCAAATGTCCTATCAGATAGCTCTGCTGGCATTAGATTTGGGGGACATGGGAAACCTGGGCAGGAGTTTATACAAAGGGTGTCGGGACACCCCAAGCTGTTCAGAGGAAAGGTGGGCTGACAAGCGCTGTCCCTAGGCCTGCCTGCCATGTCAGAGTCTATGGCAGTGCCAAGCCAGGAGGAGGGTGGAAGACCCACGCCATCCAGTGGGGGGTGCTGGCCTGGAGAGGGTGCCACACCGACCTTGTCACTCGGTCCTCCCCACGCGGAGACCCAGGCCCGAGAAGGCAGAAGCCACTAGGTGGGAGGCGAGATTCCAGGTCCCTGGTAAGACCAGGGGCTCAGCTGACTCGTGTCTGTGCTGTTGTTCAAAGCACATCAGATCCTTAAGGAATCCTTTAAGGAGCCCCTAGGTGGCTCCTGGCTTGGGTCAAGGGCCTACCTGGTATCAGTTAGATGCCCTTGCCAGGGGCAGTGTGTGTGTGTGGGGGGGGGGGTGTTCCACTCAGAGGCACCCAGACACCGCAGATGGGACATCAGGCTGCCTGTCTGGCCCTCTTGTCCCACTCACTAGCCCCCGTGGGGACTTGGGGGCTGCCTCGGCCATGCACAAGCAGTGACCCAGGTGACCCAGACCTACCAAGAACCCCACTCGATTCTCACATTTGACCCTTCTAGTTGGGGTGACAGCTGGTCTTTCTGCGGGAAGAAGCGTCATTTATGTGTTCTTTCACTTACTCAAAATACATTTAACTGAACTCTTGTATGTGCCGGGCACTGTCTGGTGTCACAGATGCAGCGGTGGACATGAATGACTCCTGCTTTCAAGGAGCTCACAAACGTGCTCCCAGAGACTACAGGGCAAAGTGACATGTGCCCTGAGGAGGGAGAGTGCAGGCTGCAGAGGGTGGGCCCAGAGGGGCTTACAGCCCTACCTGAGGATCTGGGAAGGCTTCTTAGAGGAGGTGACGTCTAAACAGAGACCTGAAGGATGAGTAAGAGTTAGCCTTGCAGAGAGAAAGGAAATGCAGGGCTGGGAGGGAATGAGCAGCCTTGCCAGGGACTTCTCAAGAAGCTCCCTCACCCAGGCAGGGACAGCTCAGCCCCTGCAGTACCAGGCACTCCACCGACACCCCACAGAGGTCAGCGGGCAGCTGCGGGCAGCACCCCAGCTCTCGTGTGCAAGGGGCCTGAGTGGCTCACAGCCCGAAGACCTTGGGCCCAGGGCCCACAGGCTTGTTCCAGCGGGACTGGCCTGACTGGAAAAAGCCCAGAGGCTGAGCAAACACCCACCCATCACCGCCCTGCCTGCAGCTGCACCTGTGCATAAATAGCCTCTAGTTCTCACGGCTGTTGTGCCGCTCAAGGCGGGATGAACCCAGGCTCTTCCACCGGCCTGCCCCACACCTCCTCGCCATCCCCAGAGTGTAAGCGCCTGGTGTCTCCAGACCAAGCAAACCTCATGTACTTCCTGACTGAGAGCTGGATTTTTTTTTTTAATTTCTAATTTAGCATGGCAATGGGAAAAACAGCCCCAGAGTTGCACAACCAGCTCTTTATACGCCTCTTCAGTGCTGTGGGCACTTGTGCCATTAAAATTATGCCAAGCTTTTCTGAGGCGATTACAACTCCTGTCTGGACCTCCAGGGGGCCGTGGGGCAGAAGTCCGCCTCCCCTTACAGGAGGGTGCATGGGGCTCCCGGGCGCTTGGTCCCCAGGACCCCCAACCAGGCCCTCCTGACCTCGGCATGCGCTGGGGTGCAGCCTGTGTGGACCAGCAGAGGGAGAGCCGCTGATTCCAGGGCGCATGCAAGCCTCCCACACCTTTGTACACTCATGAATGAACAAATCTATATTAAACCAAAGCACAGAGCTTGCCTTTAACCCTGTGAAATTTCATCTTATTTTCAGCTCATCCTTTCAACCTACCAGAGCTTCTGGAATTCAATAGCTCTCCAGATTTTTATCCTCAGCTAATCTGAGAAACACGCCACACCACCTAAATGGCAGATGAAAATGCTGACATGGTCAGGGCGAAGTCACGTGGCACCTGTCATCCGTGACTCAAGGCCGGCGGGGCTGGGCCACTGGACTGTCTATGAAGCCATCTACCAACCACCGTCTAGCTCCCATCACTCCACACCCTGTGAATTTGAAGGGCCAGGTCCACAGCCCAGGCCACCGGGAAAGGAGGCCGGGCTCTGTGCCCTCCCGGGCGGCACCCCTCAGACCTCTTCCTGGCACCCTGCACCATCAACACCTCCCTTTCAAAGTAGCTCCCACACGTAACACCTCACTCTTCTTTACAATTCTTCTGAGAAACCGTGAAGGACAGTTTGCAAACAGGCAGAGGGGTAAGCAGCAGTGCTGGCCTCCAAATCCTGCCCCTGGAGTCACTCTTCTGCGTAGGTGAACGATCAGGACTTGTGTGCTGGGGACTCAAACACACTTCCAGGGCATGGAGGCAGAGAGGCCAGGTGGGGGGGACATAAGGGTGGAATGCAGCCCCAACTCCCCCCTCGGCCCTGCTGCCCCCAGGAGGTGGCTGGGCTGCAAGGGTTGCTTCCATGGAATAAGAAGGCTGGACTGACTGAGTCGTGTCCAAGCCCAATCCTTTGCCATTAAAAGTAAGTTTACAAATACCTCTTAATGACACTGGAGAAAGGGGCAACACGATACTAAGTGGAAAAGGTGCATGGAGATGTACTGTGACGCCAACTACAACACAGCTCTGTCTCTTCACCTCTTGTCAATACAGACTGACTAGAAGAAAGGGCCCCACAGCCTGGCTATGATTTCTCTGAGCTGTAGGACAGCAGATTACATTTGTTTTCCTCTCTTCTGCAGTTTTCACCTTTTTATAATGAGCATTTACATACATAACCAGACCAAAAATATTTTGAAGGACATGCTTCTCCTGCACAGGTGCCCAGCGACAGCAAGCCCCACCGACCCCTGGTGTCCTGGGCCATGCAGCACCCTTCTCTGGGAACGGGAGGCAAAAATGACAGCTGCGGCTGAATCTTGGACCCGTGTGCCTCCGAAATATTAACTGTTTCCACAAATGAGACCCACACCTCCCTTCAAAGCAGCCCCCCAGAATATAAAAACCCAAGCGTGAAATCTCTATCTTCCTCTACCTTGCTCTGGGTAAGGCGGCTGCAGAGTGGTGATGCGGTAAAACGCCAGAGGAGGCTGCCAGAGGCCACAGGCCAGGAGGCGACCACCTTGCTCTGTTAAGGCCTCGGCCCAAAGTTCAGAGGCCTCCCTGGACCGCAGCCTCCCTCCACACACCACTGCCACACCCGCTCCCCCAGCATGCCCTGCCCGCTCCCCGGATGACTTTGGAGGTTCATATATGTTTGCATGTTTACCTTCCACACCCGGGCTGACAGTTCTTAGGAACAGACCTTCTGCCACCCACTTTAGTATCTCGGTGTCAAACCCCGCACGCGAGCTGAGGGTAAGAAGAACAGAGGCGGGCAGACCTGGGTCCTGCAGTGGGAAGTGGCATCAGGCCCCGCCCTGGGGGCATATTCTCTAAGCACAGCGGGCAGGGGTGGGAAGGGCTGTGGGAGGGAGGAAGAAGTTTCCAGGAAGGAGAAACTGCAGGGGGCTTGGAGGCCGCTGGAGAGGAGAGCGCTCAGCACAGTCAGAAGCAGGTAACACATCCTGAGAGACTTGTGGGCAGGGTGGGTGGCGGGGTCCAGTGCGGCCGGCACTCGTCTGCCGCAGCGGGCAAGGCTGCCTAATTGCACGGAAGTCCGCAAGGCTGAAACAGATCGCAGGCCCATGGCAGAGACATTTTCCCTGCTGTCCACACCCCTCTCTGGGCAAAGTACCTCTAGTCTAAGGCAATGGAAAGATAGAACAAACCCAGTGCCCACCAAGTCTAGACACACAGTACTGTGCTTTGGGTGTGGCCCTGCTTGGCCTCCTCCCACCTGGCCGCTCAGGGCAAGCAGGCATGGCCTCCACTGTCTGACTTGCCCCGCACCTCTTGACGGAGCCTTCTAGAAGGACCCAGTACTCAACAGCAGGGCATCAGTTACATAAATCATAGTGTATGCCCAGGAATGGAATACTGCCAAAGCCTGCAAAATTGGGCCACAAAGGATGATTTTAATAAAATAGAAGAATGTTTTCAATAAATTCTTATGTTAAATTGGTTACCATGCAGGATGTAAAAAAATATAGTCTCACTGTGGCAAACTTTAATAAAACTTGCATTCTGTGACATTTCCATGACTAGGAACTGTAAGACAGTGTAGTGTGGAGCTGGCCTGGCTTCGGAGGGCTTATTTCGTCAGTCGGACTTTTGAGGTTGTTCAAAGTGCTCTCCCTCCGGCTCCCTGAGCCTGCCAGGCCCACTCCTACCGGCTCTTGCACTGGCTGTGCCCAGGCCACCCTCCTCTGCAGCGGTCCCCAGGCTTTGCTCAAATATCACTTTCTTAATGTCTGCCACCACTGGCTTATCTAAACTTGCAAGTTTCCCTCTGATCCCCCTAAACCCCTTGCAATATCATGCTCAGTGCCTTCCCTGGGCAGGGACACCTGACACCTGGTGCAATTTATTCACTTACCATGTTTATTATTGGTCACCCCACAAATGCCTCCCCCTTGAGGCAGAAGGTTTGTTATTTTATTTTTCAGGCATCTCCTCAGAGCCAGGAACAGTGCCTGGTACATAAACACTGAACGAACCTGCTGTGTGAGGCAGTAACGTGTTTAACTTTTGCAACAAGGGGGAAAAAAGCCACAAAATATTTAAATGTCTTTTTTTCCCTCATCGAGGTTGGCATAGTCTCCATAATGCTAGACCTGGGTATTTTCTTATGCTTTGTTGGCATTAAGAATGGGGACTTCTTTATAATAAAGTCAAGTTCTTGAAGGTATAGTTTATATACAATATAATTGACTCTTTCTAGGCATACAGTTCAGTGAATTTGGACAAGTATATACAGTTGGGTAGCACCAACATGACATTACAGCACAAGAATGGGAAAATTGTATGTTAGTAAGTGGTAAGGCTAATGAGACTATTTCTAACCAGTCTACTGATTATTTCACTGATAGCTTTTCAGCCGATTCCATCGTTTTTTTACCAGATACAAAAGATGGACAGAGACGGAACCAACGTTTGCTGAGCACCTGTCTTGCATAAGGCACTCTCTTGGAGATCTCCTGGGTCCCATTTCTTTTCCAGCTCTCAGGGAGGTACTGTCCCGCCATACACAGGAGGAAACCCGTGTAGAAGTCATCAAACCTGCCCAAAGTCACACAGCTGCTAAGAGGCTTATCTGGGGCTTAAATCCAGGACAATGACGACCTCAGAATTCACGCTCAACCCAACATAACAACAGCTTATTATAGAAACCATGAATGACGACGCGGTGCCCCTGTCTGGATGGTCAGCAGCCCAGGGCAGGATGGGTTCCATCTCTGCACCTGCGCTCCCCCACCAACAGACAGCTCCCCATGCAAACCTGCAAACTGCCAGGTTGGGGGTCATCGGGCAGCCCTGTAAGATAGGTGCTGGTATTGCAATGACGACAAGCAAAAGACCAGAGGGAACACGGGTGAGAGGAAGGAACACCAGCAGTGACTTTTTTTTTTTTGGCCTGTATTTTGCTAACTTTCTCATATGTTGTTATATAACTTTTCTAATTAAAATGAGCATTTTCTGCAGTCCACTGTCCCCTCGGCTCTGGCGTTCTGCCCCACTGACCTGGAGGATGTGGCCCAGAGGCTCAGGAGAAGATCTAGGGCACCCTGAAGGAAGGAAGGGAGGTGCAGAATTGTGGGGACTGGGAGCACTTGCTAACCGGGCCAGGTGACCACAAGCTCCTGGGACAGCCAGGCAGGAGAGAAGGAGACTTGGGACATGTCCAGGCTTTCTGCCCAGAGGCCCGAGAGGAAGACACAGACTTGAGGCTGAGACGCATTACAAAGTTCACCCTGCAGGAGCCCAGGGGAGGCGGGGGGAAGGCGGGTCTGGACTAGGAGCTCCCGAGGGACCGCTGGTCCAAAGGTGAGACCCCAGTGAGCCCCTTGGAGACAAAATGGAGAAGTCCCCCAGAATGAAGACGTCACAAATCTCTGGGGTGGTGCTGCTGGGCCCAGCTAGCTCCCAGCTTGCCCAAGGGCCCAGACACGCTGGCCTGGGAGGCGTTTCTGGTTCTGGAACGCTGAGGACCAGGTGGGAGAATCTACTTCTCAAGGCTGGTGGGGATCCTAGTGAGAAGGGCCCTCGGGTCCTGGGTGTCTGGCTCCATCTGACGGCAGTCGAGGCTCCACCCAGGAAACAGATGCAGTGTAGGGTGGTGAACACTGTACCCCCAGTACCCCAGGAATATAGGCACCTTTTGCCCTTGGCTTAACATCTGGAAACATTAAAACCCACTATCTCCAGGGGATTTTGTGTGTGATATCATCGATGGTGCTATGTGACACCCAATCTCCGGTTTCTGGGAACATTCCTGCCACTTGTCACTTTAGATCACTTTAAAGTTTCATTTTTCTATTATGAAGTCAGATGATAATGATGATACTCAAGGCCTCCACCCACCTCATGTCTTATTCACGGAGAAGCTGCAATAGCCTCATGAACCAGGACCCTGTGAGGTGACCCCTCCCTGGACAAGCCCCTCAGCTCCAGGCCTCAACTTCTTGCCTGCTTCCCGTTTCTGTTGGGAGTCTTGCCCACCCACCTTCCCCAGAACCCAGCCCCCTGGCCCGTGGCCCACTGCCACTCTTCCCAGGCATCTTCTGCCACGCAGGCCTGCTGTCTTATCAGCCTGACATGAGGCGATTGCTCTGAGCCACCTGATGTTACCTGTTTCAACCTTCTTTTCTGGAAATTAAAGCCGAATTGGGGGACAGCCAGGCACCACTCACTCTCTGGAGATCCCTACAGCACTTCCCACCAGGGTGGGCACTGAGGGGTGGGGGCAAAGGAGGGCCTTCCAGAGGCAACTGGGGACCCTGAATCTGGCCACCTTCCCCAGGAGCAGCCTCAGCCTCTGGCCAGGGGGTTGTGGGCACTGTCCCACCCATACACTCACCTGTCTGCCAACCCCCACCCAACTGTGGCTTCCTGGGCATCACGCCTCACCCATCATGCACTCCCACACAGAACACAATGTCTGGAACCCAGAAGGTGCTTAATAATTGATGGAGGGCAGGGAGTGGGTGCTCACACACTCACATGGGATCAAACCGCAGCCCGGTGACATGCCCCTCACAAGCATCTCCCGGTCCTCAGCCAGCATAGGCTCCTTTGTGCGGCTCACACCAGGGAAGTGCAACTTTAGCCCCAGGCGAAAAATGATCAGAAACAGGACAAGTAAAATCAGAACCATCCGGTGACACAGATACGTGCTCACCGTGCACCCACATTTCAGCGTGCTGTTCTCGTGCTGTCAGAGAAGGACGCCTGTCGTGGTGCACGCCTTCATCTTCAAACCTCACCAGACAGAGGAGGAGGAGGTACAGGAGGTGTCCTCCAACAGAGAGACATGTCCACACACCAGCAGGCCTGTCACCACCCAGGGGAGGGTGGCCAGCCTGACGCCTGAGGGCTCCACGCTGCCAACAGGGGGTTCCTGCGTGGGAACAGGACCAAACCCGAGCAGGTGCCCCAGGGCAGCAAAGGGACACCGCAGCACAGCCAGGCCCTGCAGTCCGGGCACGCTGCCACCCCGGGGAGGGCCGGCCCGCGGCCCGGCTGTGAGGACTCCCCAGACAGGGCCAGGTCAGGCGTGTGGCCATCTGCTCGGCTGGTCTCCAGACGAACAGAGGCCGAGGGGGAGGCTGCCCAGCGTCACCACTGTGGGAAGAAGAGCTCAGTCTCTCCATGGTCCTCTCCCTCCTCACCCCTCTCTCTACCAAAACAGGACTCCCAGGCCAGGGCTGAGGGAAGTGAGTGGGCAGCCAGCCCAGAGACCAGCCCCTGCCCACCCAGAACCAAATGGGCCACTGGGGCCTCAGCGCCCAGGGGAAACTCTGCTTCAGAGAATGCAAAGAGCCACAGAGTGAATAAATAAGGCGAAGTCCTGCTAAGAAAAGCTCTTCCCAGAGGGGAACCATAAAACGGGTCAAACACAGGTCAAACCCAGAGGAACCTCGGCTGCGCCATCTGCCCAGCTACAGGGGCTGATGGCTACTTCCCTTCCTGCCCAGCGGCCAGCCAGACTCACGTACTCCCAAACTGCACACAGCAGAGCCACACACCACACGCCATCACCTAACCCTTCCCCACCATTCTGCAACCTCCTGGGCGGCTCCAGGACCGCAGGTAACACTCCCCCGTCACCCCAGTCCTCCCCCACTCCCGGCGTCCCCTGCTCTGCCTGTCAGCTCACAATGAGTCTGGCCTCCGAGAGGCACCAGGGCTGCCTCGGGTCCCGCTGGGCAAAGGGGCAGCACCACGTGCACTCTGGTGACAGCCTGAGACGGGCCCCTTTGCCTCAGAGGTGGGGAAAGAGAGAGCACGGGCTGAAGGTCAGCCTGAAGCTAGCAGGAAGGTCAGAACTGGGGCTCAAATCCTCTCTTGCCGTGGCTGCTGCCTGTGAGCCTCTCACAACCCGCAGGAGCAGGGCAGCAGGCGGCAGAGGAACCGACCCTTGGGGTCTCGCAACAGCAGATGGGGTTCCGGTGTACTTCCTTGGGTGCCCCTGAACTGTGCCCCCCAGTGGTCTCCTGTGGCTGCAAAAGGCCGGTGCTAGCAGTCACCGTATCACCTGGAGCCTAACCGCAGGGCCCAGGGGTCACAGGGCAGCCTGTCTGGGGCCAGCACATAGTCACGGCTCCGTCCTACTTGGGACCCTGCTGGGGTCAGACACAGTTCAACTTGCCTCGAGGCCAGCACCAACTCCACTCTTGGGAGCCTCTTCCCGCCAATCAAACTGTTCCTCAGAGAAGACAGTCCGGTTCTGTGCACAAGGACCTAGAGCTTCCACACCTGGGGGCAAATTCACAAAACAGGCCAGCAGCAACCCAGGCCAGAATCCTAACCCAAGGTCCCCCTGCCCCAAGTTCCAGCCATGCACCTGTGGGCACACACCTGGGGCTTCTCCACCCCCTGCCACGCGCCCCACCTGTTGGAGACTGAATTAAAACCAGAGGTGGTGTTTGAGATGGGAAAGTAGGAAGGAGAAAGGGAAGGAGAAATACAGGAATGAGGTAGAAAAGCGAGCCCAGATTGACTTAGCTATCACCACTGCAGCCCCCAAATGACAAGCCCTCAGGCCCCACCTGGGCAGAATGCCAAGCAATACCTGAGTCCCCAGGCCCCCCTGGGGCCCAACCCAGTAGTTTCTTGGAGATAAGTGGACCAGGTACGCCCTGCACATAGAGATAAGGCTATAAATAGAAGGAAAAGTTGTTTTTTCCAAAATGTTAGAAGCACATTTCAAGGAGTAAAAAGGTTTCAAGGACACACTGGGGGAGGTCTAATGAGGCCACAGCCTTTTCCTTGTTCAAAAATCATAAGTTGAACTTCTTAAAGTATAAGCAATTCTGGTTTGGTTGAATTCACGCTTCCTTTTAACTCACTTGCAGATTTCCCTGGTGGATGCAAACACAACATATTCATTATTATTTGATGAACAGGGAATTGGCAACAGTTTCCAACAGACAGAGTTGGCTTGCTTAACTGCCACCGCCTCCAAGAAGGCCCAGGGGATGGATGCCCCCTGCCCCCTACCGCCCTGTTCTCACTGCAGCCGCATCATCTGAGCCCTAAGTGTGCAGCCTTGAGAACACCCTGCGCCCTGGGGTCAGGACAGATCCTGCAGTTCTTGAAATCTCTTCTGGCTTCAGTGGTGTTTACAAATGCTTGCAACAGAACTGAACTATAAAGCAACCAGGATCCCCACAAGCGCACATACCCACAACTGCATGCACCTATAAAAGCACGTTTAACAATCAGCTACCTGACTTTTGTGTTGGCCTGATTCTCATGTGTCAGGCAGAAGTATGGTCACACTCGCGCGGTTCCATGCCGAGCACCGGGTGGAGTCCAACGTGGGAGACAAAAACGGAGGCCCAGCCACAGGCCCAGACCTCGTGCAGCTTGACGCCACATGCCAGGCTCCAGTTGACTTCCTCATGACAGCAAGGGCAGGGGGCATGGACGGAAGGGCCTCAGCAGAGCTGAGGAGAAGGGGCGGAGGGCTGAGGGCTGTCTTCCTGCAGGACAGGCTCTCCTTCCAAGTCCCTTAGCGATGCCCACTTCTTTCTGGAAGCAGCAGGGGTTTAAAGCTGCTTCCTGTCTCACTGACGGAGGGGAATCCACAGCCCCCACCTCTCCGCAGCAGCATGTAGCTCTGCATTCACACCCCACCTCGGCTCCAGGCAGGACCCAGATGGGAGCACAGGGCATGTGGCTCCACCCGCCTGGCCCCCAGCCACCCACCCCTGCCACTGCAGTGGACTGGGAAGGCAGGAGGGCAGGTGCCCTGCAGGGACAAGAAGGGCATCCTGAGACCTCTACAGAGTCTCCTGATATCATGAATCCGGGAAAACCTAGAGTTTCCCAAGGGGCTGAGGGAAGAGCTAGCCACGATAGCTGCCAGGGCCCCAGCAAAGCGGTAGCCCCTAAGGAAACAGCCCCGACAAGGCGAGACGGGGCACGGAAATCAGGCACCAGCATTATGTGACTTCCAAGGCAAAACGCGGTGCCCCCTCTTCCTGGCCCTACAGAGATGGAGGGGAGGTCTCTGCTGCAGCCACCACCCCCTAGTGGGCTGGTCGGATGCCAGGCAGGTTCTGCCATGTGGAAGGTGAGACCACCACGCACCAGGCTGGGCTGCCAGGGCCTGCTCAGAGGCGGCCTCCGTCCCAGACTCTCCTGGGTCCCGGGAAAAAACCACGGGCTGCTGCCAGCCAGGAGACATGCTTTTGGGAAACTCCAGTCATTCTGGCATTCCTCTGCTGTCTATCCCCACTCAGGACAGATGTTGGCTAGGAAGACAAAAGCAGTTGTGGCAATGACTTCCAACAGATATAATCCAATTATCTATTCCTGGATTCTGCAAGCACTGAACGCTGTAATTCAATTCTTGAAATGTCATCTGGAGCTGCTGGTGTAGGCAGTGGAGCAGCTCAGTAAACACATCGTTATTTGCGCCCAAGCACATACCCACTGACCTTGAGCCCCGGTGTCCGGCACTGAGCTAGAGGCTGCTCCTGAGGGCACCCCAGCCGGGTGGGGTCCCGGGAACACGGTCCAGGGGAGTCAGCGAGGGCCACAGGTAAATACTGACAATAGTGCAGAGGTGGCTGCCAGAGAAAAGCCACGGACCACCCCGCCCTGGGGGAATGAGCGCTCACCATGTCTGGGGGTGTCAGAGGCACCCAAGGGAGGCCACAGGCAGTCGCCAGAGCTCCACTAACAGCTTGATTAAAGGCCAACCAGGGCTGGGGACAGAGAGGAACCCACCCTGCCCTTGGGGGCTCCAGACTAGTGAATGTGGATGCACACCTGTTAACACATGTACACACTCACACACACTGATATGCACATGTACACAGACACACATCACACTGACACACAGGTGCCTGCACACATACACACTGGCAGGTATGCATCTGTGCACATGTACACCCACACACGTACACATAGTTCACACCGGCACACATGTGTGTGCAAAGACCATGCACATATATGCACACACACGCATGTGTATAAACACACATTTCCACACACACAGCACACACATGTGCCTGTGCGTGCAGATGCACACATATACACACGTTTGTAAGCACATTCATACACACAGAGTCCCAGGGCAGGCAGGGTAAGGACCCCATAAAGCATGATGGTCCTGCACAGCACAGGGGCCCAGGGCAAGTGACAGAGGACTGCCCGGGCCCTAGTGAAGCTTCACTGACCCCTTTCAGCACAGGGTTCCAGGGTTCCCTGTACAAGTTTTGGTGAGGGGGCCGGTGGTTTGGGACAAGACCTCTGACACTGACAAATTTATGCCAGGAAGCCTAAACTTTACATCTAAACCAAGAGGCAGGGTTATGGTGATTGTTATTGTTATTATTTTGCTTTTCTGGTTTCTCTCTAAAGTTTATGAATTTTCCATAAAAGGGAAATTTAAATTTTAGTTTAAATAATGATAGCAAAGTGCCCCCTTGAAAACAGCACCACTATCTGCCCACTCTGTGGATTAAACGTCTCATACAGGAAGTGCAAGCATGTGTAATGACAAAGTTGTCCTCAAGTCCCAGACCGAGGACAATAAACTGGCAGAACTGGAAATATCTAGACCAAAATACGGCCTTTGAACTCCCCAGTGTGACTTGGGGGCTTCGGCTGGGCTCCTGGTCAGACCATCCTCACAGCAGAGGCAGAGCCAGAGCTGCCCTGAATGGCTGCAGGCACCCCTCACCCAGCCACACACCCCGACCTTCACACAGAGGGCCCGGGCATCTGCCTCCCCCCAGGAAAGTCCTGGGCTGATGCAGCCCCCCTAAAAAAGTATGCCTATGAGATAAACCCAGGGCTCACCTGGCTCCAGGGTTGTCCATCTAACAACCAAACTGCTAGTGCCTTTACTGGGTGCTGAGGGCTCCTTGGACCCATTGCTGGAGGCCCAGAGATGCATATGGCAGAATGTCCACATCAAGGAGTGGGAACCAGGACAGCGTGGAGGGCCCAGGGACAGGTTGGGTGGGCATCAGAGGCTGCTGATGGGCCGGACAGGTGGGAGGAGCAGACCAGGAGGGGCCATATGCCAACGTTTGGCACGGGTGGCTTCCCTGGTGCCAGGCAGACATGCTCTTGGAAAACCAGGACTTTCATTCAATTGTGAGATTGTGCTGTTTATGGGGACCCAGCAGTGAGCACCTCTGGTACACAAAGCACCCGTCCTGGTCCACACTGAGCTCAGTGGGAGGGCCTGCAGGACACAGAAGGTGCAGACTCCCACCCAGCAGGTGCGGCACGCCCTGGGAGGAAGGGAGAAGAGACTGGTCCAAACCCATGGCTCGCTCTCCCCTCACTCTGCACCCTTGGGGAGCCTACTTTGTGAGGTGAAGACAGAAAGGCCAGTTGGATGAGTGGGGGCCTCGGCAAGGTGGGGATGAGCTGCAAGGCCCTGGCACCTGGTGGTTATTACCCTGACTAAGGCTCTGCGGCAGATACGGGAGAGAGGTGAAAACCAGGGCGGTGGGCAGAGCACATGATGGTGCAGAATGGATGAAGGAGAACCACCCAGGCCAGGCAGGAAGAGAAGCAATGGCTCCTGGCTGTACCTCCAGAGACAACACCCCTGGGAATACAGCTTGTCCTTCCCCAGGTTGGTGTCAGCTCCGCCCACCTCCCCGTGGACTCAAGGCTGTTCACAGAGCAGACATTCTGAGCCAGGCACCTCAGCACTGGAAGACATATTGTTTCCAAAACCATGCACAGAGTTGGGGCTCAGGCTCTCGCAAAGTACCCTACACGTGTGCACACACACACACACAAGAAGGGCCTGGAGCAGGTGCGTGGGTGGGCACACACCGAGACACCCAGGACCCTGTTGTCCTAGAGCATCACCCAGGAGGAGCGGGAGCACAGGTGGGGAACCCAAGTGCTGGTTCCAAAGACCTCAGTGCCCTCACCTGTAAACCAGGAGGATGACCAAGCTCAGGAACACGGGGACAGCCCAGCCCACGACTGCCTCCAGGGGCCCAGGTGTGGCATGGACGGTCCACAGTGTGTGTGTGTGTGTGTGTGTGTGTGTGTGCGCATGCATGTGCGTGCATGTAGGGCAGGGGAACACAAACCCCTCTGGTCCAGCTCCCTGGGATGCTGAATCATTTCCAGGCTGGTGGTGAGAGAGGCCAGGATGCTCACACCTGGTGACACCTGAGTCACCGCACACCGACATGGGAGCACGTGGACTGGGAGATGGCCGGCTTTGTGTGTCCAAGGCCCAGCCAAACAGACGAGCTGTGGGAACACATGAGGGAGTGGAATGGGCCCTCCTCTCCTTCAAGCAGCCCTTGCTCATGGGGAGCTACACTCACTGGAGGGGGCAGAGGGGCTGGAGGGGGACGCCGAGGCAAGGACGCAGTTAGAGAAGCGAAAGGAAAAGGGATGCGTCCCCCTAACAACCAGCAGGAGCCCCGGGACTGCTCTGATGGGTCTCCTAGGTGTCCTCTCCCCACCCCGCCCTACGTCCTGTAAGCACATGCACAGACCCTCCCAGACTGGCCCTCTGGCAACCCATTCCCAGCCATACACCCCTTTCCGAGGCCTTCTGCAGCCACACCCAGAAGGGTCTGTGCATTCCTGTGCTCAGGCTAGACCATCCCCACAGGAAACAAACCACAGGCTCCTGGGAGCCCTGGCTCAAGGGTGAGCGCGGGGACTCCGGGCCCAGCTTCGACACTGCTGCCCCCCAAGCACCCTCTGGGGCTCTGCACTCTGGGAGCCTGCACACCTGGGTCGAAGGCAAGGACATTTTCTCTAAGCATCATAAGGCTCTTCCCCAAAACCGCAGCCTTGAGGCCCTAAATGCAGCCTCTTCCCCCTTCCCACAGGCCCCCCTCCTCCAGGAGACCCTGCCAACCCTGGCCAGGCACCTTCTGAGGCAAGAAACCCCAAAGCCCAGGCATCTGCATCCCCCTCTCTGCCCCAAATCACACTCTGCCCAGTCTGTCACTTAGCAGTTCCCTCAAGGCCCCCACTCACTGGGCACCACTTTCTCCACATTAGGTGATCATGACCTAAAGTGATAGGTGTGGCGTCTCCGCCTGACAGACCAGAAACCCAAAACTCAGGGATGGTAAAGAGCTCAGCCAAGGTCAGGCAGCCCACGAGGCCGGTGGGATCTCAACCTAATCCCGGCTCTGGGTCAGGGTGCCCACAGCTTGCTGACCTAGGAGCCACCTATGGAGCTTGTTTAAGATGCAGATTCCTCATCAGTAGGTCTGGGAGGACCCCAGAGTCTGCACATTAGTCTGCCAACCCCCTGGTAGCTTTGATGGCCAGTGGGACACGGCTTTCAGAAACACAGCAATGCCCAGCACCTGTCACAGAACTGGCATGGCCTACGTGAGAGGCCAGAGGTAGGAATGTGTATTGACACATTCTGAAAGGTCCAGGAGCTCCTATAAACAGCCAAGTAAGTGCCAAGGTTCTCTAGCACCACCCAAGCTAGGGGGCTGCAGAAGCAGGGATGCCGGGGGTAAATCTCCAGCCAGCCTCCCTGGAGGGCATGTCCCCCACTTCGCACCGCCAACCTCTCCAGAGTCGGAGTCCTTGCCATGGTGCCACAGCAACCTCGGATAAACAGCCATTCTCCAATGCTCAGCTCTTTACTGCATTTTTGAAAAATAAAAACCCTCTCATCTTCAAGTCTACTTCAGGAAAAAAACTTCAGAGCATGGGTTAGAGTGAGAATGCTGTTCTGAGGCCATGTGACTCTGGGAAAAACCACTTTCCCTCTCTGGGTCTGAAAACCCTCAGCCACGCTGTCCTCTAAGATTCTTCTCTGCTAGAAATTGTCTGATGGCATCCTTCTAACAGAGGCCATGGTTGTGCAAAAGCCACTGTTCAAACCAGTCCCACTATTGGGAACTTCTATCCACCCAGGACCCCCGGTGTCGGCAGCTCCCCTCTTCCGAGTCTGGGCCAGGGAAAGGCCGCGAATCCCTCTGTAAGTTGCATGCATTTTGTGCAGCCTGGGGCCTGCCCTCCCTTCTCTCCCACAGCGGCAGAAATGGGATCCTGCATCTGCAGATAAAGAGCCTGGGACTGGTATGTCCTGCATCGTCAGGCTGCCAACTGGCAGCGTCTGACAGCAGAACAGAAGGCCTGGGCCTCCTTCCACCCCAGCTCACCTTTCCTTCCTGAAAGAATGAAGGCTCATCAAAAGGAATAGAGAGACAAGCAGAAACGGTCCTTCCCTGTTCGTTCCACCACCGGAAGCCTGGCCCTTCACATTCCCCAGACGTCCCTCTGCAGCAGGAAAGCCCCGAGAATGCCAGCCTGGCCTCTCTGGGGGGCTGAACCCAGAGGCATCTGAAGCTCTACCTGCTGTCACACTACCCTCCTGCCGGTGCCGCCCCACCTGATGGCCTGGGGCACCCACCTACACACCTGCCACGGGCTGCTCCTGCTGTCTGGGTCCCCCCAACCCAGGGCTGCCACCCTTCCCCCCAAGCCGCCACCCGAGCACTGCCCTTCTCCACAGTGCAGGCACAGGGCACGCACTCAGTGAAGACACACTGGTCGAGCAACCCAAATCCGATGACAGAATCAAGGTGAACCTGCACTGAGGGCCCCTGCTCTACCCCTTAACTCGCTGCGTGACCTTGAGCAAGTTACAGGCCATCTCTGAGCCTGTCTCCTCATTATAAAAGAGAGCTGGTAACCCCAGTTCATAGGATTATTGTGAGAATCAAATTAGCTAATGTATATGAAAGCATTTAGCAAGCTTTTGCAAGAGCTACAGAAATGTTATTAGTGTTATTATCAAAAGATAATGGCCCATAAAAGAAATCCTAAACTTCTAATAATAGAATAGCAGTTATACCATGGGAAGGGCCTTAAGCATAATGTTAAGCATTATATACATAGCTTCAGAAATTAGTTTAAAATAATGGGTGAATGGATCATGTCAAGTCCCCAAACATGACTGATTTGACAGTACCCATGAAGAGAGGGGACGAAGGCCCAGCCAAGCTGGAGCTGGTCAAGACCCTCCGTTGGGAGCTCTCCCTTCCAATAATTTGAAGACAGGGTAACTGATTCAAATTTCTGAGGAATGCAGCAGGGCCTTGGTGTGGCCGTCCACACCAGGTTTTGCAGGGTCACCTCACCATCCTGATTCAGTATTACAGAATACAGTCCCCCAGCCAATGGGCTGTGTGATGCTCCCCACGAGGGCAGGGCCACATCCAACCATCCTATTTCCAAAGATCCCCAAATGCACAGCACATACTAGAGGCCAGGAGACCTCTTCTGACGGAGGCTGATGGATAAATCATGAGAAGTTCAATTAAGAAAGTTCAAAGGTAGAAAAACGGAAGGAGGTGTGGAGAGACTGCCCTCGGGAGACAAGGAGCCTTTGCTAGTATCCGACACCTGCTGACAGGAGACCCGGTATGACAGATGAAGAAAGAACAGAGGAGCAAATGAGTAAGGGAATGAGGGTGTTGCTCAGCCCTCATACCAAACGAACAGGTGATGAGGAAGCAGTAAAAAGCAAATTCAGTCTCCCAACCTGTTGGAAGATGGCCAAGGGGCCCAGCCTTCTCTGCAAAGGACTAGTCCTGTGTGCACTACCCGTGTGCATTAACACACCTACAAATATGGAAATAAATCATCCACCCTACTGGGAGTGCTGGACTCCCAGGATGGGGCCCCTTAGTCAGGGTGGAAAGGAGCTGGCCCGACTGCTGCCACCAGCAGGGCAACAACGTGGCTCAGCGGGCCGAGGAGGGCAGAGGGCAAGAGAAAGCTTCCCCGTGCCAACTCCTGGACGTCACTGCTGCCGTGTAGATCCACAATGTCTCACCTGCAGGGACTGGAAAGAAAAACAGATAGGGAGGAACCCAGGTAAAAGGCAGCCGCACTGACTCCTGCCAGCCTGCCTCTCAGCCCACTGTGTGGCCACTCTTGCAGTCACTGGAATTTCTGGAGACAGCAGAAGGCTCTTCAGGTGGTGACATTACTGATTTATTCCTGTTTCTCTTGTCATACTTTCTATTAAAAAAACAAAAAACAGTAGGGCCTGATCCAGCTACCCTGGCAATCTGACATTTCCTCTGTCCTCTGTTTATAAGATGGGCCCGGAGTCGTCACAATCAGGGCCACGTTTAACCAGAACTCTTTCCTTCTACCTATTTCTTGCGGCCTCGGAGAAAGGCTCCTTTCATCAGGGCTGCACACAGCAAGCCCCTGAGAGGCATCCTGTGTTTGGAACATGAGAGGAAGCAGGCTTGGGGGAAGACGACGGGCAGGTGCTGTGGCGCAAGGTCCTCGCCGCACCTCACCACGGGGCAGAGGCCCTGGGTGCAGGCCCACGGCGCAGCCGCTCAGCCTCCTCTCCTCTCCTTTCTTTTCCGGCCAGCATGCTTTCTCTGCGTAAAGAAGTTGCTGCTGTTTCCTAAGAGAGACAGTTTCGTTGTTATTACTGTTGTGGATGACATTGTGGGGGGGAAATAAACACAATCTCTTGATTTTATTCTCGAAACCGCAGGTGGGAAGAGCAACGGCAAATCGCATTGCTCTGCAAACACCCCATGGGGAGGGAAGGTCAGGATGTTTAAAAGAACATCTGGTTCGATGCTGGATCTCAAATTAGGTGCTCTAACACAGGTGCCAGAGGCATTTCTGCTCCTTCTGGTACGCTCCTCGGGGGGAACGCAGCACAAGCCTCTCCTGGGTCCACCCCCTCCTGCCTCCATCACGTGGTTCATCAGCACCCCAGAAGGGAGGGGACTCAGGCCTCACATCCCACAGCTCACCCCATAGATGAAGAAGTGAGAGAAGAAAACACTGCAGAATAATAAGGAAACTGCCCGTCTGGGAAGGAGCAAGCCTGGGGGAGTTGTGGGGGCAGTTTTGTCAAGTGGCCGATCCCTGCCGAGACCCCCTCTCCCCGCCCCCTGCCCCTGGAGGCCTGGCCTCCTGTGCTCCCAGCACACCTCCTCCATCCCATGGGCCACCCGGTACCTCAGGATACGGCTCCTGGGCCAGGTTCCCACCGGGCAAGAGTGCCACTGCTTTAAGCAGCTCTACAGATGAGGATACACAGCTGGGCTCTGGGAGGGCACCGGTGGAGGTGCCACCCCGACCGTGGTAGGCCCAGAGGGGTGGGCAGGGAGAAGGCCGAGGGAGCGCGCCTGGAGGAGTGGGTGGGCTGAGGCTGGGGTGGCCAGGCAGGCCCAGGAGAACAAAGAGAAGGGTTTCTCAGGACATCTGCCCCTCGCTGTGTGACACCAACACCGGTGCCCTCTCCTGCTGGCCAAGCCCCGGGGCGGTGTGGCGTACAGAGCACGGACTGGCAATGAGCAGACAGAACTGGATCCCTGTCCTACCTTTACACCTTAGACCACTTAGCCTTTCTGAGTGGCAGCAGGATGAAGGGGACAGTGTGTTATGCCCCCATCTGGGCACCGGGCACAGAGCAGCCCTCATCCTCCCCCACCCAGGCGCACCTCAAGCTTCTCCTTGGCCTGTCCTTTGAGGCCTCAAAGCCACCACCAGACCCCCAGGCTAGAAGGACCTCCCACCATGGACTTAGGAGCTGTGTGTCCCCAGACAAGTTACCTAACCCTGCCAGGTGTCAATTTATGTGTAAAACACAAGATAATCATACCTGTCTTCTAGCACTGTTGCTGGAATCAGAAGAGCAAATGACTGAGTGAATGAATAAACGAACAGATAAATAAAGGATCCGGCCCGAGTGAGCATGTTAGAGGTGTCAGCGACTGGTGCCAAGCCTCTCCCCACTTGGGGCATCAAGGGGACCGAGGTGACCACAGGGCCCGTGATGGTGTCTGATGCAGGAGGAAAGCTCAGTGGTGGCGGGAGGGCAGGAGGGGGCTCCCCACCGCAACCGTCAGAAGGCAGAGAAGGGTCCCAAGGCCACAGAGACAGGCTGTCAGGCTGCAAGTAGTCACGGGTCTCAGTCCAGCACCCTCGTTTCTCAGAGCCAGCGCGTCGCCTGGCCGGGTGGCCCACACGGAACTGTGTCCCAGCAGAGCGGTCAGCGAGGTGGCCTCCAGGGACAGCTCCCCCTCAGATGGAGAGAGGCAGGTGCAGGGGGGACTCCGGGGTTACAGCACCCCGAGCTCTCTCTCCCTGCGGCGTCTTTGCCCAGCTTTCCGTGCACGGGTGTGACGCCCTCTCTCTCCGTCTCTCCCCAAACCCCATTCTCTCCCCTCCCTGCCTCCCTCTCTCTGTCTCTAACTCCCTGCACCGCCTGCCATCACCTCTCTGCCCCCATATTTGGAGAGCAGGGCAGGACCTCGTCTGTGACTAAGGAGTCAGGCTTTGCACAGAGTGTCTTCAGGCTGGTTCCCTTGCCAGTTATGAACAAGTATGTTTTGCCAAAAGGCCCACAAATCAATACCGTCCCACTATGTAGAGTTCCTGAGGTGAATTACTGTTTCATGACTAATGTTCCTGGGGAAGAGAACACCCTCTCCAAGACAGCACCATGCCTCAGCCCTCCCATCTCCAAGTAAAAGAACATAGGAACTGATTTCTGAGACCCTCAGAGCAACGCCCTGTGGGCCCTCTACATGGAGCCAAAAGAAACCTTAATAAGGACATTCTTCATCTGTTTAGAAAAGTGCATATGTCTACATAGAGTTCAATCTTTCAATGCCTTTGCAAAACTAGCTTTTCAATCTCCCTGAGCCCTGGGCAGTAAGCAGATAATAAAGGAAGTCAGAGTTAATAATTTTCCCAGACAGTCCTAGGTTGTCACTGCGTAAACTTAAAAGTCACACATAGTCTCCAGGAAAGTTGTCATGACTAAACCCCCTTATGGCTCCTCACTTACTTTTTAGCAATCAGTTAATTATGTGGCTAGCCTGGCAAACTCTTATGCACCCTTCAAAGCCCAATTCAAATATCCTCTTGCCACCACCAGTCACTCGAGGAAGGCCGTGCCCATTGCTCCCTTGGGCCTTCAGAAGGCTGGGGGCACTGCCCTCTTTGCCTTCTAACCTTCCACTTGTTCCCTGGGCACAAGGATACTGTCTTCCCTATGTCCACCTCCTCAGCACCTAATGCAGCACCTGGTACAAGAAGAAGGCTCAGTGGAGTTGTCAGTTGAAGGATCTATGAAGAGGTGATCATAGTTTGCAAAACAAAGGTCACATCACAAGTTCTCACACTAGGCCCACCCGTGGGGCTGCATATTTAGGGTCAGATGCTCTTGGAAAATCTGGAGCACTTGTACATAAGCCCCCTTATTCTCCATCCCTAGAGCCTATGCAAGAACCCAGAAAGAAGGTAAAAGGAGTTCCAAGCAGTTAGAGCCCCTGTCCCTGCTTAGACAATGGGGGACATGGAAAGAATGTGAGATTCACAGCTGAGGGTCCTGGCTCTGAGTCCTGGGCTTCGGTCTCTGGCTGTACAGTGAGGCCTGGAGCCTCAGTTTACTTCCTCTGTGCAAGGAGGACAGTGAACTTACAAGGCGGCTGACACTGACCCTGACCTTAACTTGGTGAGGTCAGTCTCGGTTTCAGCCCAGAATTTCTGAGAAGATATAAGAGGTTCTGTTCAGGTGAGCAGGGGTGTGATATGGCCAGTGCTGGCTAAGGGGGCCCCCCGCAGGCCTCTGAACTGCCTGGCAGGTACAGGCACTTAGAAAACATTTGTGGAATGAAGGAAGAGGGCGAGATGAGCATGTGGCTTAGGGGCTGTGCATGGAGCTCAGGGAGCAGACGTCCGCTGAGGGAATGAAAGCCAGGATCTGTGAGTTGGAGCTTCAGGGCAAACAGGCTGAGAGCAACCAGGCAGTGGAGGTGCACGGTGCTGGGATGCACTGCCACTGGGGAAGTGAGCGCCGAGCTGCTGGGAAACGGAAGCCCGGAGCAGATGTGGGATCAGTTCACAGAACTATAGTAAAGCAGATCCTGGCATTGGTGAGCACTTAGAATAAAAACTCTTGAAAAGTTCCTTTCCTCCCGGGTTCCAGCATTCCACGTTCCAGGCCAGGGGTCAGCAAACTTATAAAAGGCCAGAGAGTAAATATTCGGGGCTTTACAGACCATAGGGTGTCTGTCCCAGCTCCTCCACTCTGCCTGCCAAGCAAGAGCAGCCAAAGACAACGGCGTAAATGAACAATTAATGTGGCTGTCCCAATAAAACTTTACTCGCAGAAACAAGCAGGGGGCCAGATTTGGCCCATGGGCCTAGTTCTAGAGCAGCGGTCTCAACAGCAGAGGGGTAGGGAATCATTAAGTGTTGGCTCTGCCATCCCCCTGAGGGCCAAGAGGTGATGCACTCATGTCTTCACCTTTGGGCCCAACTAAAACCATCCCAGGTGCTCTCCACCCAGTTTCTTTATGCTTCCACTATTCATTCTACTATTCTTGCCGCATTTGCATATGTTTAAATTTTTCTACAATAGATGGACCAAGAATCTGGACCTACTTGAAAGCCTATCACCTCAATTTTGTCTTCTCTAAGTCACCACAAGCTGTGGGGCCCTGACCCAGAGCCCCTAGACCAGGGCTACTGCACACCAGGGCGGGGTGGACACAGCACAGAGGACAATGATGGTGTCGGGGTGTCTCTATAATTAAAGGTATCCATCCAGAGGCCTGTCTTTCCCTCTGAGATTATACTTTTCCTTGTAACTGTTGCTATTAAAATGGCCCTTTTATTATAAAGGAACCATTATAGATAATAACATTTTATTTCCTTATTTGACAAAATTTAAAGTTAGCAACCCTATATTGGCCCTAACTTTCTTAAAAATTTCAACCAGTTCACAGGAGCCTAAAATCTGGAAGCCACTGTCCCCCTGACTAATTGAGTCCTAAAATTTCTCCCACACTTCTCTTGACCCCAGCCTCACGCTTGCAGACCCCCAGGTGCACCTGTGTGACACTCCTAGGCCCTCGGCCAGCGCCAAGAGCAAAGCAGAGGTGGCTGCAGCCTCGGGAAGCCCACAGAAGAGGTGAGGGGGCACAGGGGACCTGCCACCCTGACATCACGATCCTGTGTCCACAAGCTTGCATAGGCCTTTGTTGGTTCTCAAACAAACCTTGGAGGCTGGCAGGGCAGAAATACTCCCCTTGACAGATGAGGAAAGTGAGGGGCAGAAAGGCAACGTGACCTTTCCAAGGTCCCTCGGCTCATCAATGGCCAGGCAGCAGTGCATCCTCACTCGCTGCCTACCCGCCCAGACACTGAACATTTTCTCTGCCCTCAGGTTAACCTCGTCAACCAAGCATCCAACCACCCTTTCTTTGCAGAACTGGCAAAGCAGAATTTTCAAAAAGGAGTCTTCATTTCCGGTGACCAGGTCAAATCAGAAAGTCTCTGTGTCTAACCCGCTTGGAAGTTTTTTAATGGTACCTTCCTCTGAAGAGTTGGTCAGAAAGACTAGAAGACTCTTTTCATTCTGCTTCAGAGAGTGCGGATGACTGGACTGCTCCATACCTGGGCAGAGGCCTGGGCAGGACTGAGACACCAGAGGTGGTGCCTGCTGGGAGCGCCAGCAGAGCCCTGTCCCCACCTCTCTGCGGCCCAAGCTGGGTACTGCGGGCACTCTTGTCATCTTGGCATTCGGACTGGACCCCAGACGTCCCCAGAGGGCTGCAGAGGAAGCGACAGGCCTGGGTCTCGCCCCAGCACACATGGCCTGTGCCAGTGGAAGCAGCCGACAAGGATGAAGTCAACTGCCTCCTAGGTAATTAATTCAGATCCAGACACAATCCTTCAGGGAAATCAGCCCGCTGAGAGAGGGAAAAAGAAATTCCAGACCAGAATGGAAGTTTCAGTGATAGGCGGGTGGGGATCAAGGCATGTTCCACATCTTAAAGGGGGCTTAAAGAGATTAGGAAGGGGGAAAGGAGGGCCCCCCCACACCTGCAGAAGCCCACACACTAGAAACCCAAGATGGTGAGAGGGGACACGCCAGGGAGTGGGTGTGGAGGGACAACAGCGCTCCCAGTTTTGTCTTTTTAATCATGGCTTTATTGAGATACGGTTCATGTACGACACACCTCACAAATTTAAAGTGTGTAACTCAACAGTTGCAAAGAGTTGAGCAACCATCACCACAATCAATTTTAGAACATCTCATCTCCTCCAAAGGAAACCCCACACCTACTTCCCCCCAAGCCCAGCCCTAGGCAACCATAAAACTACTTTCTATCTGCGTGGATTTGCCATTCTGGACACTTCAAATGAGGGCAAACGCACAGTGTGTGGTCTTCCGTGACTCCGTTCGCGCGGCAGTGTTCCAGGCTTCGTCGGCGCTGCAGCGCGCAGACAGCACTTCACTCCTCGCTGCCGGCACGCCCCTGCAAGGACGGACCACATTTTGTTTATCCACTCATCAGCTGATGGACATTCGGATTGTTTCCAAATTTATGCACAAGTTTTCACGTGTGCATACGTTTCCACTCCTTTGGGGCGCACACCTGGAAGTGGAATTACTGCATCACACGTCGACCAAGAAAAGAAGCAAATATCTTGGTCAGGCTACACCAAGCTTTATTCAGAGTTTGTTAGGACTGTAGCCCAGGAGACACAGATTCCAGACGCACTTGAATTGTGTTCCATAGGACTATAAAATGGAGGAAGCTTTTAAAGGCAAAAAACCACAAGGTTAAGAAAAATCATCAAGTTGTTTGTTAAAAATTATGATTAGTGCAATAAGAGGTGAGGGTGCTTGTTAAATAAGGATCGCTGGGGGAAATCTTAGAACTACAGTTACAGTTTGCAGCTGGTATTCTGAAAAACTGCAAGGTCGCAGTCAGCAGAATTTGGTCACATTGGTCCTTGAGACATTGCGGTTTATCACAGTTCAAAGTTCAAGTTCACATTGGCATAAGGATGTGTTTGGCCCTGTGTCAACAATGTCCACCCAACTCTTTTGATTGTCTGACAAAAATGACTCCATCCTGATTCCTAAACAAAGTAAAAAATATGTTCACATATGGTAACTAAGTCTCTGTTTAACTTTGTGAGGCACACAGGCTGTTTTCCAAAGCAGCTGCAGCATTTTCATCACTATCAGTGGCCTACGAGGGTTCCAATTTCTCCAGATCCTCATCAACACTTATATTTATCTGAATTTTTGATTCTAGAAATCTTAGTGGCTGTGAAGTAGTATTTCACTGTGGTTTTGGTCTGCATTCCCGGATGACTGATGGTATTAATCATCTTCTCATGTGCTTTTTGGTCCCTTGTATATCTTTGGAGAAATGTCTACTCAGATCATTTGCCTTTTTAAAAAAACTGGTTTATCTTTTATTATTCAATTGTTAGCATTCTTTATATATCCTAGATACAAGTCTAGAATATATATACTTTGCAATATTGTGCTCCATTTTGTGGGTTGTCTTTCCACTTTCCTCGGGTGTCTTTTGAAGAACAAAAGCTTTTAATTTTGCTGAAGTCCAATTATTTTTTTCTTTGTTTACTCATCCTTTCAATATTATATTTTAAAAACAATTGCCTAATTCAAGGTCAAGAAGATGTATATCTATTTTACTCCTAAGAGTTTTATAGTTTTAGCTCTTCAGTTTAGGTCTTTGATCCATTTTAAGTTAATATTTGTAAACGGTGTGAGGCAGAGGTCCAACTTCATTCTTCTGCATGTGGCTATCCAGTAGTACTAGCACCACTTGTTGAAAAAATTATTCTTTCTCTATTGAATTATTTGCCACCTTTGAAAATCATTGACTGTAAATGTGACGATTTGTTTCTGGATTTCCATTTCTATTCCATGGATTCCATTGATCTATATGTCTATGCTTGTACAGTACCACATTGTCTTGATTATTGTTGTTTTGTAATAAGTTTTGAAATCAGGAAGTATGAGCCCTCACACTTAGTTCTTCTTTTTCAAGACTGTTTTGGCTATTCCAGTTCCCTTGAGTTTCCATATGAGTTTTAGCATCAGCGTATCAGTTTCTGCAAAGAATCTAGCTGGAATTTTCATAGCAGGTTGTATGGAATCTATAGATTAATTTGGGAGCAACGTCATCTTAACAATATTAAGCCTTCTGATCCATGAACATGGGATGTCTTTCCATTTACTTAGGTCTTTCATTTCTTTCAAAATATTTTGTCATTTTCAGAATGTAAGTTTCCCACTTCTTTTGTTAAATATATTTAAGCATTCTATTCTTATTGATGCTCTTATAAAAGGAATTATTTTCTTAATTTAACTTTCAGATTGTTCACTGCAAGTATGCAGAAATACAACTCGTTCTTTCTATATTGGTCTTGAATCCCACAATCTTGCTGAACTCATTTATAAGCTCTGACAGTTTTTTTAGTGGATTCTTTAGGATTTTCTATGTATAAAATCATCTCATCCACAAATGAGTTTTAGTTCCTACTTCCCAATCTAGATGTCCTTTGTTTTTCTTTCATAACTGCTGTGGCTGAAACCTCCAGTACAGTGTTGAACAGAAGTGGAAATGGTGGCTATCCTTTTCCTGCTCCTGATCTTAGAAAGAAAGCTTTTAGTCTTTCACCGTTAAGTATAATGTTAGCTGTTGCACATTTAAATTAAAAAACTTCAGCCTGGAATTCATAACATTATGAGACTTTTCCAAATAGTTAAGAGAAGGAAATCACACTAAATGTTCTCACAGGGCCTGTCGGACCCTCGGGGGGGGAGGGCTGCTCCAAGTTCACCAGGACTCAATGGTTTGTCCTCACAGCTGTTTATACCAAGTACTTACGTAATCACATAACTTAGTTAAATTTTATGTAAAATCACAGGAATAGGAGTTAAAAGGAATTGTTTTTATGAAACAAGAGTTGAATGTTTGGGGA
The DNA here is from genome assembly GCF_030020395.1 of Manis pentadactyla. Lineage (NCBI taxonomy): Eukaryota > Metazoa > Chordata > Mammalia > Pholidota > Manidae > Manis > Manis pentadactyla. Next base: position 228,683,384 of record NC_080020.1, read on the forward strand.
AGATCAGTGTGAAATTAGGCATGGACAAAATAATTGCATACTATTAGAGGTATGTGGGGGGGGGACTTGGTAATAGGGGTGAATATAGTGACCACAATGTTGCTCGAGTGAAACCTTCATAAGATTGTAGATCAATAATCCCTTAATAAAAAAAAAGAAACAAACAAACAAATAAAAATGCCAGCGTTTCTCGGTGGAGAATGGAGCAGAGTTTCTTAACCTTTTAAAAATCTGTTTCTCTTTTTGACAAAAATATCCTACCTTCCTTTTAATGCCATTTGAAATTTCAAAATAAATAAAATGTTAGAGCTAAAAAAAAAATTATTAGCAGTATGTGGAAATCTGCAAGTACTGGGCACTCGGTTCCTACTTGCTTGATAGAAACAGAAACAGAATCAAGGAAAACGCAATATGAAAAAGTAATGCACACATCATCCGGTGGGCCCATAATCCAAGAAAGAAAGGCCTTGGCCTTAAATCAGAAGACAGGGGAATGAATGCATATCTTACGTTAAAATGAGATGTCTCATGTTCAAATAAAATGCTCAAGGTACGTTTGTATCATTTTTATGATCTCCTCTTTAATAACTGTTTTCAATTAAGCAACTCACTGCCAAGGCTGATGCGACCAGAAAACGGCTTCTGGACAGAAATACAGTGGGGCTTGCCTGGGGCAGGTGCATTAGCTAGGCAATTTTTTCTGTCTCCTTTTTACCATTTCATTTACCCACGATGTTCTTATGTGTACGGATTAGCTTTATAATAGAGAAAATGTGACAACATTTCTTTTTTAAGATTCAGATTCCACTACTTCCTACTAATGATGAGAAGTAATGCAGAAATGCTATACTGCCCTGGCCAGCATAGTCCCTGGAGTCGGTAAACTACCCCAATGTCACAAAGGTAAATAAACAGGAAATACAGAAAAGGAGCAACACAGAACAACAAGCTAATCAGGCCTCCTGGGCTTGGGCGCATTGCTGCTTTCACTGAAAAGTTAACAAACATTGAACTAAATTCCTTCATTTGGTTGAAATGAAGATAAGTCCTTGGGTTCAGCCACTTTCAAAGACAGGCTTGCTACTGGAAATACAGCAAGACCACTGACCAAACAGGTCCAAGTAACATCACACCAGGCAATATGGATTTCCTAGGAAAAAGTCAGAATTCAGAGTAGTTTTAAAGACACAATGTTTCTACTTTGAAAAATACAAAATAAGTGGGTTAGGAGCTCCATTTCATGGTCCCTAAATTCTCCACTGCTGATCTTGCATCTACCTCTCCAGCACCATGCTAGGTTTTCAGCAGGCGTCTAAAAAACAGAATGAAAGAATGAATGATGCACTTGTGATGGCTTATCAGGACATGGGTCCTTTTCTTGCAGGCCAGGGTTTCAGAAATGGCAGAGGCTACTGAAACATGTGCCCTCCTCCATCTCCATGACGTTTTCCTGTGTTTGAAATAGTTTGCTAAACCAGGACCTCACCTGAACCAACGAGGACATCACTGAGGAGCTGAAAGCAAGTCAGTTTGGCCTGTGCTCTGTGCTAGGCACACACTGGGTCCCAGGGACCTGAAGGAGGCCTCCGGGAATTCCTGACCTCCCTCAGACACAGATAAATGGCCTCAGTGCCATGGAAAGACGTGATAATCATGGTACAGTTAAACCTTCAGGGAACAGGGAACGGGGGCCAGCATAAGGGCCCAGAGAGGTGGAGCTGGGCTTGAAGGAAGGGAAGGGTGTGGTTATTTTGATCACCACCCCCAAATCAGATCGTGGAACCCCAGGGTAGCAGGAGGCACTTCCAAATGAAGGGTGATGGATGTGGCCCTTTGAAAACTGATGTCCCCCTGCCTCTGTTCTGTCTCAAGCCACAGCTGTGGCTGGAGCTTAGGGATAATGAGCATTATCAGGTGTTGGGATGCATATTTTACACCTGCCAGAAAATCACTGTGATCCAAGCAGCTTTCTCCCTGGACACCTGCACCACATGGTTCTGACATGGCTGAGCCCGGCGCCCAGGAGGTGCTCAGAGGGGTGGGCTCCTGGTGTGAAGTCATCCTGCAGATCGTGGCCCACCACTCGGGCCCCAGGGCTCAGGTGCTCAGACATTCCTCCGCATGGAGGTTGACCTGCGTGCCGGCTTCTATGGCCAGCACCCACGGCCAGGGTGCTAGAAACTCTTGAAAGTGAGTTCCAGTAATGCGATACTCGGGCTTATCTATGACACCCTGTTCCTCTGAGGATGAAAACAGTTTGCACCGCTCTACAAGCAACATAGAATCCCTTAGAAACTCGTCCGGGCGGGCGGGTGGGTGGGGGTGGTGCAGAGGGAAAGAGGAACAAATATTTAATACTGAATGTCGTTAGAGTGCTCGGGAGCCCAACCAGAGGACAGAGAGGGGGAGGGAGGGCAGGGCCAGTGTCTGCACATGTTCTGGGGGCTGAGGGATGTGGGGCTGTAATAGGCATGGAAAAAAGGGGTGGGAAGAGAAAGTGATACACTTGCCATGTCCCATTTTTATACTATGAAGCTGAAAATAAAGGACATTTAGCTCTGCTTGAGGATGACAACGTGGAATACTCTCTAAGCAGCAATCAGTATAAATACACACCCGTCTGGGTCTGTGGTTCTCAGCTCGGTTGCTCAGTTATGCCAGTGGGGGACAGTCTTAACTGATCATTACACCGACTAGCTGACGACTTAGACACAAACACCCTCAAGGGTATCTGGAGATTTGTTTTGTTTCACTGTCTCTAGAAGACAGAACTGCCTCCAGATTCAAAGAGGACAAAATCACAAGGGGAGGAGTGGGGTGGGGGCCAGGCAGACTACTTAGCAGATGAGGATGAAGGAACACGTCCTGCAAGACTCCCAAAGCCCATCTTGAACGAGGCATGAGGGCTATTATGGGGTGGATGACCAGTCAGGTCTGTCTCCTTCCACCTCCTGGCAATCCCAGGACAAGGATTCCCCTGCCGCGTCCCAGAGCTTTCTGGCCAGGCCTCCACCAGGCCCGACCACCTTGTCTTCAGCACTGTTGGGAAACACACCAGCAAGGCCAGCCCGTCGGGCTCCCCCACCCTCCTCACACCAGCACCCTCGCTTCCCCTTGGAGAAGGGCCTAAACAGAACAGAGCCGATGCCCTGCCCAGGAAGCTGTGGGGCCCTGCCCCAACCAAGAGAGACCTGAGGGCCCCAAGGTACCACACACGTGTGCACACACACACACACACAGATGCACACACCCATTCTGAGTACACACTCAGACTTGCCCACAGACTCGCACTTCCATTTATGTCCACGATTACTGCTCATGGTTTGGGTGTACAGGCCATCTGTGGGCTCCGCCTCTCAGAACATCTCCCCAAATGTTCTCCGGGCTTACCCATCAGGGAGTGGTTTTACATGTTATTAATTTGTTTTCTAGTTTCTTTACACTCTCTGAATATTCTAAGTGAACATGCATATATCACATTTATACTCAGAAAAAGCTCAAGTATACAATTTTTGAAAGTCTGTTATGGCAGTAGTAAGCAGCACCATAGCAGAACACTCTTAGGCATGACCTCCTTTTCATTCACCTAACAGCACCGAGCACAGCACCTCCATGTCACAAAGGAACAAACAGTGGAGGACCAGCGCCCAGGCTCACCAGCTAGTGAACACATGTGGCCCAAACTGAGGGTCCGGCGTCTTCGCTCCTGGGAAAGGGCTTCTCTGGGTTTCCCAAAGACATCAGGAGGAGAGGAAAGAGGCGGAGCCATGCGTGCATGGTGGGTGAGAAGCCCATCTTACTCATTTGATTATAAAATATTTCTGAGCCACCAGATGGTATAATAGCGGCTACAGATGCCCCGATAGCTTTTCTTCAATTCTTTGCAAGGGGCTCCATTTCAGGGACCTGCAGAGTGATATCCAAGAAGCTGTTCTGGAGTTCCATCAAGACAATAACCACAGAATTTAAGAAATACCATTCAATGCCTCCGCCTAACAGATGTGCGTTCATCCTGCTTCCCAGATAAATGGGCCCTGGGCTAACCCTGAGGCTCTGGGGGCCTTTGGGCAGCAGCCTTCCAGGGCCCCCTCCTGGCTCAGCCGCCTGCCCAGGGACCTGAGATCTGTTACATAATTAATCCTCAGCTCAGAAGCCCAGCACTCCCTGCACAGACAGTTCATGGTGATGACGCCCCAAGACAGCAAACATCAAAGACCATGGCTCCCCAGTCCTCCAAGATCAAAGCCGCAGGGGTGATGAGTTCACCATGGCACTCAGTCTTCTGCTTGGCTTGGTCTGCCTTTTTTGTTTCTTGCTTAGTTTTTAATAAGGGATCCTTCATTCCTGGTCCTTCAGCAGCTCAATAACCTAGTTAAGAAGCAACAGGTCGGGGCTCTGAGCAGATGCACGACGCAGCCCTCCATGCTCTAAGTGGCCTGCACTTCAGAAAACTGGACCGCCAATGGTCCCAACAGCCCAGAGCAGTGGGTGCCCCGGAGGCACGTGCCTGCCAGCACCTTGCTCTGAAATTACTTGCTCAGGAAGAGGGTGGCTGTGCACCATTTGTCCAGCTCTGCACTGGCAATGCAGAAAGACTGGCCTGAGCCCTCTTCTCTTCCTTCTCTGGTCACTCCTCTCTCCGCTTACCCTTTGGCACCCCACTCCCTCATCCCCACAACAGGGGTACAGCAGAAAGCCTCTATCTGCCATCAGCGGCCAATCTAAACACCCCTGCGCGAGGGTGCTTCGGGGTTCTGGCGTCCGAGCTTAGTTCCTGTCTGTTCTGGCTGGATCGCTCTGAACGGGCAGCGGCCATGTCAGTCCAGGGCCTGCTGCTGCGACTTGTAAACCCATTCACCAGAGCACCCCACCACCAAAGCCACTCCTCACCCTGAAAAGGCTACAGACTTCAAGAAGCCTCCAAAGGCAGAAGCAAAAGAAAGGACACGCCTGGGAATGGCAAGAACAGCAGGAACGGCGTATGTCAAAGTCTGCAGGCAGGTGCTAGGCTGGCGCACCTGCCCACCTGGTGGCCCCCCATTCAAACACCCATCCCCCATGCAGGAGTCCTGGGGGAGAAAGGGTGCCGCCCGTCCTTCACTCACTAGTGTGAATTACCACCAAGAGAGCCACTACTCTGAGGGCAGGCCTTCTTGCTGAAGGGACAGAGGAAGAAGGGATAAGTAATGACTGCGGTGTATTTAGGGATGGGACAGGCCTCGTGGGGTCCTGGGGTGGGTACAGAAGGGGAGAACAGTCCTCAGAACAATGGACAGTCTAGAGAAGGGGTGCAAAGAGGAAGGAGAAGAAGAATTTCGTCATGAAGCTCTGAGACCCTACCCTGGCCTTAGGGAGAAGGCAATCGGCCCTCCTCTACCCTCACTCCATGGGGGCCCTGATCAGGAGCTGCCCATCTCCAAGCGTTCCTTTCGCATGGCTCAGCCACACCATGGCCTGAGCTCAGCCTGTCCCTAAGGGGGACTGGGACATGGCAGGAAGAGATGAAAATGGCCACTAACACGCACAGCTTGGATGGAGGCCACGGGACAGAGGGGGAGACTCCTCAGAGGCCAGGCAAGAACATTCTGGCCAGCCTCCGGAGGGCGGCCAGCCCAGCCCGGGAACACAGTGTGCCTCTCCCTGCCCAGTGACAAAACAAAATTCAAGTACAGAGAGAATGAGAGTCAGAGCAAGGGGCTTATCATGAGGCTTAAACACATCCGGCGCTTTACAGCCCAGGCTCCTTAGCACATGCTGTTCCTTATGCCTAGAATGCACTCACCCCGATGTTTCCCCTCGCCAAGAATCTAGCACCCTTAAAAGCCCAGGCAAGAGTGCCTTCCTGGGAGGCCTGTCCCGACCCTCCCAGGCTGAGTTAATTAGTCCCTCCGGGAGCTCCCTGGGCACTCCCCCTGCAGGCTGTGTTACTTACGCCTGCCCTCCCCCATCAGGCCGGAGGCCAGGGACCACAGTTCTTTACCACTGTACCCAGGCCCCAGAGCTGTCTGGCCTTGCACATGGAAGGCAGGGCCGTGGCATCCAGGGGTGCCTTGGAGAGGATGTGGCATGCCCCCTGGAGCTGGGCAGCCCAGGCCGCCCCCAGCTCATTCAATGAGTCAGTGACAGCTCAGCAGCCATGACAAGTCTGTCTTAAATCTTACAAACTCCCATCTGAGCGAAAGAGCATGGGTTTGAAATGAAGGACCCCTTAAACTCCAAACTTCGGGATCTTTTCAAAGTATATGAATTTTCCCCAGGGTAATCCAGAAGGTGTTGCCTTTGAAACAGGCCGTCACATCAAGCAGAGACCCCTGCCCTGCCTACTCCGCCTGCCCCACCGCCCACCCCTCAGGCCCCTGACAGCACAACCCAACAGCCATGGAATCACTTTCCAATTGTATAAAGCCAGCAGCTCCCATTTAGGTGTCTGGTCTTCCGGAAGCTTCCATACATCTAAGAGACCATTTCTGCCTAAAGACCCCACAATGTCCCTACCCCATGGTCAGAGCAGAGCCTGACAGAGAAGGCCTGCCGGCAGCCCTATAGTTAAGTCTCTGCCACAATTTCTATTATACATCTAGACCCTTGGGTAGTCAACCTTGCCTTTAAGAAAAATTGCCCAGGACAGCCCACTGAAAGCAGAACTTCACTGAAAACTGCCCCGAGATGCAGTCTATGGAGCTTAGTTCTGTGGCTATTACATGTAATCTATTCAGAATTTATCACATATCCAGTACAGAATTGAGAATTCGTAACAGATGTCGGAGGCGGGGTGGGGGGATGAGTTAGTCTAGAGAAGTCTGAGGGTTAATTTAATCAAACTGTCATGAGTATAAAACTCCTTTTTACCCAGAGGAAAGTAAACAGGACTGGGCTGCAGGTACGGGGAGAAAAGGGCAGCAGGCACTGGAGGCGGCTAGCCGGGCAGGGGCAGGGCCACCTGCCGACTCGCAGAGCCCTGCAGGCCGCAGACAGTCTTCTCAGATGGCCCTCAGACAACAGACTAAGCCCCAAAGGAGCCCCCCCGCCCCGGCATGTGAGTGAGGTGAGAGTGTAAAAGCAAAGGTGCGGAGCCATAAGCAGGGCCCTGGCAAGTTCGGTCCCCTCTGAACCTCCATCTCCATGGGTCCCATGAAGCGCCGCCCGTCCTGGGGCCCTCCCATTCCCACCTGGAGCTGGCCTCTCCAAGTCACCTCCTCTACCATTTCAAGGGACATTCTGAGTTATCCAACATTAATGGGGCACATTAATAACTAGGACGCTCCTCTGCCAACCCCTGGAGAACATTATCCTTATCAGGATTGTGGCAGTTTTTAGTAGCAGAACCTACGCTACGATGGCTGCACCGCACGTGTTCAGAGCAGTCTAGAGGCCACCCCAGGCAGCTCCCATGAGAAGTAAACAAAGTGTTAATATCCTTCCTCTTCAAATGAGGAAACTGGGCTCAGAGACGATAAACTGCTTTTCCAAAGCCACACAGCTGGCTAAGGGGCAGAAGTTCACACTCAGGTTTATGTCTTATTTCTGCTCCAGGGGATGGGCCAGAAGGGGAGAAAGAGAGGTGCAGGTGTACCCCTTCTCCCCACATTTGATCCCAGATTTGTGAAAGGGCAGTATGAGAAACAAAGTGATGTCACATACCCCCGGATTTTCCCAGATCAACATAATCACGTGAAGAATTCCGTGCCAACACCATTAAATCCAGAAGAACCAGGAATCCCCGAGTTTAGGGACAGATGGAAACGACCCCCTTCCTTAATCTCCAGCACCTCCCTCACACCTGTCAAGCCCCGATCACTTGGGACAAGGAAAGGAGAGAAGAGCAGCCCTAACTGGTAACACGCGAGCCAGCCCTCAATGGTTCGGGCTGTAGAAAGAACTGGTCTGCAGGAACCTCAAGAGGCCCCCTTGCCCGGGGACCTGCTTTGCCTGTCCGGTTGCCAAGCCCCGCCATCCATGAGAGAGTAGCAAGCTGTCTCAGTCTTGCTGTGTGCCTTGCGCAATCTGTACCTTGATTTCCCCATCTGTAAAATGTGGATAATAGCACCTACCTCTTCGGGTCGTTGGTTCTTAAATGTTTTATTATAAAAAGTTTCCAACATATACAAAACAGGGAGACAGGTATAATGGAGATGGGTGGGTGCCCAGCCCACAGCCCCTCACACCCAAGGCACATCTGTTCCCTCTGTTCAGCACTCACTGCCCCACCCAGTGTTTCCTGGCAAACATATGCTCGGGCCTTCGCTGGCCTTGCAGCGGGCAGTAGGGCTGCTCTGAGAACTAAAGAGCTACAAGTAAAGCCTTGGACACCAGTGGCTGGTGTGTAGTAAGTATTCAATGAACACCAGCTTGTATTCCTTGCTATTATTAAGTAAAAGAGCCCACAGGAGCACTTCACCATGGCTGCCAACCCAGGTAGCCTCTGCCCCTATTCCTACGTGTCGCTGCCTCTCGGTCGGGTGGAGACACCACCACCTGCCTTGTGGGCACACTGCAGAACTCGACGAAACACAGATGGTCCCCGAGTTAGATGCTTCAACTTTACTGTGGAGTGAAAGTGATACACATTCACTGGAAACCAGACTTCTCATTTTTAATTTGGATCTGTCCCTGGGATATGCTATGCGGTCCAATCCTCTCTCATGACGCTGGGCAATGGCAACCCCAGCAGCCCCCAGCCAGCCGGCCGGTGACCACAAGGGCCAACAACCAGTACACTGAAAACTCCTCTGTACCCAGACAACCATTCTGTTCTCCATTTTCAGAACAGCAGTCAGTACATCACAAGACATCCAATGTTTTATTGCAAAATAGGTGATTTTGCCCAACTGTAGGCTAGTGCAAACGTCCTGAGCATGTTTAAGGTAGGCTGGGCTAAGCTATGAACTTTGGGAGGTTAGGTATATTAAATGCGTTTTCAACTTAACAATACTTTGAACTTAGAAGGGGTTTCCCCAAAGTAAGTTGAGGAAGATCTGTACATGGGGTAGGCTCTCCAAACGGTACCCTCCAAGCACCTGCGTCCAGGGGTCTTTCCAAGTCAACTCAGTGCCTGGGTCTGCCCCACTGGTCAAGACTGTGCCTACCACCTTCATACACCTGGTGTCCACACAGAGCTGGACACAGAGGAGGTGGCCGCACAATCACAGCTTCCACTCCATGAGCATCTGCCAGTGCTGAGCGAAGCCATCTCCTCCCTGAGTCGGCTCTCCAGCCCTACCAGGTGGGAATCATCCCCACTTTATAGATGGAGAGACTGAGGCTCAAAATGATTAAGCATCTATTAACAAAAACCACACAGCTAATATCCAGGCCTGTCTGATTCCAATGCTCTCTCTCCCCTTATGTTTCCTCCTAGCAATTTGCCAAAATACTGTCCAGTATTTGCTTTGTTTTAGAAATATACAGTTCCAAGTTTTTTCTGGTATATTCACACAGCTGTACAATCATCCTTGCTATCTAATTTAGAGCACTTAGAGCATTTTTCATTGCCCTGAAAAGAACCCAATACCCTTTAGCAGTCATCCCCACCCCCATCCCTCCTCACCTCCATCCCTGGTAACCACTAATTTACTTTTTGTCTTTTTAGATCTGCCTGTTCTGGCCATTTCATACAAAGGGAATGATACAATATGTGGCCTTTTGTGTCTGACTTCTTCCACTGAGCATAATATTTTCAGGTTTCATCCATGTTGAATGATGCATCAGTACTTTGCTACTTTTGATGGCTGAATAATATTCCACTGAATAATAATCCACTATGGATAGATCTCATTTTGTTTATCTATTCATCAATTGATAGACATCTGAGTTGTTTCCACTTTTAGGCTATTATGAATAATGCTGCTATGAACATTCATGTACAAGTTTTTGTGTGAACATGTGTTTTCTATTCTCTTAGCTTTATACTGGGAATGGAATTGTTGAGCCATATGGTAACTTTATGTTTAATTGAGGAACTGCTAAATTGTTTTTCTAAAGTGGGTGCACCATTTTACATTCCCACTGGCAGTGCACCAGAGTTCTAATTTCTCCACATCTTCACCAACACTTGTTATTGTCCATTTTTTAAATTCTAGCCATAAGGGTGGATCCATTTATAGTATATGCATTTGCAGTTCACACTACACTTCTGTGAGATCTCCCGAGCTCCTCATAGCAATCATATAAAGCAGGTGGGGGAGACTTGTACATTTTACAGATGAATAAACTGCAGGCTCTAAGAAAATGATTAATCTCACTCAAAGATGACAGAATGTCACTGCAATCTCAAAGAAATAAAAATCAAAAGTGCTATTCCTTGCTCAACCTCTTCTGTGGTCTAGAGATCTACAAGACACCTGTAGGTCTGCATGGCTTTAAAGAATCCTGTTATTTAATTTGAACCCAGGGTGAGGTTTACATAAATTTCAACACTTAAACAAACATCACTCAAATCAGTCTACTTGGTCTAAAATGCACCATTCCTAAGAAAGTCACCCTCCTCAATGAACAAGCACATCTCTTCAATTCTGCCAACTAACAGGATTCACAGGGCTCCCTTATCTTTTTCTAAAAATAGTAAATCCCTTCCCCAAGTCCAAAGATGGTCAGCGATACCTTAATACAGATTAGGCCAGTGCAGCCATGGCTGGCTCGTCTCAGAAAGCAGGCTCTGAGCAGCCTTCCTAAACACTGGGCCTGGGCCTGGGGCTTCTTGGAGGCCTTCCCAGCCAGCCACTGGGCACATTTGGAAATGGAACCCAAGGTGGGGCAGGGGGAGGTGAGAACCAAGAGACTAAGAAGACTTTAGTCACAGCCTCCAAAGGCCAGAGTGGCAGAGAAAGAGCCCAGGACTAGGCAGGAATCAAGGCTTCTCATTACAAGCTGTGTGTCCCTGAGCAAATTTCTCAACCTCTCTGATCCTCAGCACCTCATTTGTAAAACAACAGTGCAATACCAAATCTCACAAAACTATCAAACTAGATAAGTTGTTACAGTGGGGGGGCGTAGCAGTGGGCATGGGGGACGTGTGTGTTCAGTGGGATATTTCCAAGTAATAGTATTTTTTCCCTTTAAAAATGGTCATCAAGACTAATAATTTCTTATAATTTTACAGCAGAAATGCAGTAAACAGTTAAAGCCCAGTTAACATGATAAATTGCAAAATTTTTACAAATGTCCATATTCCTAATCTAGCAACTCTTCTAGAATTTATACTGAGGCATAATCACACAATTGGGGTGAGGGAGGTTCATCAAAGGAATGCTATCATGGCAGGTGGTAAATTGTATTGCTCCAACTATTCACTGGCCCTCCCCATCGGCGGATTATACTTCCCACTCCACTGACATCAGGCCTGGCCACAAAGTTTGCTTTAGCCACGGAAGCATGAGGGAACTGACAAGTGGTACATGTCAATTTCCACTTCTGAGCAGAAGCTTAAAATACATCAAGTGGTTCCACCATCTTTTTTCTCTCTGCTATGAGACCAGCGATGTCTCCTATCGGGCTGCTCTGCCAGTGTGAGTCCCAGAGGGATGAGGGTGTAGATCAGAGCCTTAGCCAACAGTTGACGGTCATGCAACTTGAGCAAGAAAGAAACCTATGTCACTGCAAACCACAAAGGTTTGAGGAGTCATTTGTTATAAAGCATAACCAAGCTGACTGATACACAGCTATGTTCCTGCTACTGCAAAACTGCAAACAACCTAAATGGCCAGCTAAATAAGTTACATATATAAGTTACATACACACACACACACACACACACACACATACATGCTATATATTATGTATTTATATCTAAATATTACAGTATGTATAAATATATATACACACATATATAGCTGACCTTTGAATAACATGGGTTTGAACTGTGCAGGTCCACTTACATGATTTTTTTTTTCTCAGTAAATATACTGGAAAAATGTTTTGAGATGTGTAACAACTTAAAACATTTTCTTTTCTCCAGCTTACTTTATTGTAAGGAAACAGTGCACAATACATATAACGTACAAATACATGCTAATTGACTGCTTATGTTATCGGAGAAGCTTCTGGTCAACAGTAGTCTACTAGTACTAAGTTTTGGAGGGGCCAAAGTTATACACAGATTTTTTGACTGTGTGGGGGTCAGTGCCCCAAGCACTCCCTATGTTGTTCAAGGATCAAAATCTTGAACATCTCCACAACAGAATGCTAATAAAATTATGTAGATATTGGCATAGAAAAACATTCTCAGTATGCTGTTAACTTAAAAAGGCAGAATATAAAACAGTATTACTGATAAAGGATTAGTCTCCAGAGTATAAAATATCTATAAGTCAATAAGAAAAAGATTCACTACCCAGAAAGAAATTGGGCAAAGGAAACACACATGTACTTCACAGTGGAGGAAACCAGAAAGGGTAGAAATCCATTGAGAAGGTGTTCAACCTCCCTAGAACTCAGGAAAACATAAAAGAACCGTGAGATATTATTTTACACCCATCAGATACATGTGTTAAAAGGCTAATATCAGAGAGTACAGGTCTGGAGAGGAATAGGGAAAAAGGCAATTGCTTCTCCCTGTATAACAGGGACAAAACTGCCACAAACACCCTAGAGATCAATTTAGTAAGAAATAGTAATGGTAAGCACAAGCATACCACAGGATCCAGTGACTCTACTGTTAGATTCTGGATGTCTACAGGAATTCCCAAGGTGTGCTGTATTAGTCACCTACTGCTGTGTAACAAATCACCCCAGGAAGTTAGCAGTGTAAAATGACAGACATTACTACCTCATAGGTTCTTTAGTCAGGAGTCTGGATACAGCTTAGCTACTCAAGTTCTCTGATGAGACTCCAGTTGGGCTGTTGTCAGGGCTGTTGCCTCATCTGAAGGCTCAGCTGGCATGGGGGGTGGGGGGTAGAGATCTGCTCCCAAACTCACTTACATGGTTGTTGGCAGCCTCCCTACAGGGCTGCCTCACAACGTGGCAGCTGGCTTCCTCCAGGGCAAGCAACCCAGGACAGAGCAAGAGAAAGCGCCCAAGACAGAGGCCACAGTCTTTTTACAACCTAATGTCAGAAGTGATATTTCATCCTTCTGCTATTTTGTATCTCTGAGAATCAAATCAATGGATCCAGTCTACACCCAACCCAAGGAGAGGTGATTACACAAGGGTATGAATACCAGAATGTAGAGATCACACTGGGTGCCGTGTCCAGGGCTGCCTTCCACAGTACTCGAGGAGAATCCAGTGTTCACTACGGCATTCTTTGCAATGGAGGAAAGATGAAAACAACCTAACTCAGGAAAAGGGGAAATGGTTGCTTATTCAGGCAATGGAATTCTACACAGCAGTTAACAAAAAAGAAGACCATGAACGATGCCTTTGTATCTGTATGATGAAGCTCACAAACGGTGCTGTACAAGCTGTCAAAGTTATCGTTAGAATTTGTGACGACTTCCAACACATAAAAACGAATGTGTTATTTAAAAAGGCTATAGACACGGGTGGTAAGAGCCTGAAGCATGCCTGGCCATGACCCCCACCCCCTGGACAGAGGGGCTCCTGGGGGACGGGGAAAGCAGACAGGAGGGAGGGGGTGGCTGGGTCTGTCATGTTCACAGGTCTCTATAGAACAATTAATGAAAAAAAAAGAAAAGAAAATATGATCTTATTTTTGCTAAATTTTGCTAAGTTACATTTCTAATACATTTGTCTAGAGCTCATCTATGAAGTCTGGACGCAAAGGACACTCTTTTATTCCTTTACAGATTGAAGGTGTTTCTGATAATGGACTTCATGAACACCTTTACGTAGACAGAAATGAGTCCCGAGGGATGTACAAGAGAATGCTAGCAAGAGCTACACAGGGGGCTGGGTGGTTATGGGGAATTCTTTTCTTCTCCTTTGCTCCTCTATGCTTTCCAATCCTACCAAAGTGATATAGACTTCTTCTTTAAAAAAAAAAATCTCATCAAAAATTAAGTCAGGCTCAAAAATAAAATGGCCACAGGTGAACATCGGAACTGTGAGAGCACCAAGGAATTCCAGTTTACAGGAGACTTGTGGGAGGCAGGAAAACACCTGCCACCCGGAGAAGCAGGACACAGTCCTGGGAGCTCCTGGGAGGCCAGGTGAGGGCTTGAGGTCAGCCCGGAGCAGCCTGGGAGGCAGCGGCCCCCATCCCTGGAGGGACCGGCTTCCGCTGCCAGTGTTGAAGGCTGCCGAGGCGGAGACGGGAGTGCCGCCCCTTGACCCCCAGTGCAGGCTGGACTTCCCCAGAGGGTTCACAGAGAGCAGGCAGCAGAAGGCAAAATGCCAAACCAATTCCCAGAGCAGAGGCACAGGCATCTACAATTCATTATGACCACCTGATTTATGCTCCTCTCCACCTAAGGAGTCCACAGTGAAAACACGCTGCTTTTATCGCAGGCAACAAATAAACTTTACAAAGAGAAGCATCTCTGTCTACGTCTACCTGCCCAAGAGGCTGATTAAAGACCAAGCCCAGCATGGCCCACACTTACTACTACCTCCCAGCCCAGCCCTCGTGAGGAACCCTCCTCCCCACAGGCCTCCACAGGGCCCCTCCTGGCTTGGGCCTGCCTGTCCAGTTGCGGGAGAATGCCCACCCTTCATATCTGATCACCCTCGATCCCTGACTGCACTCCTCATCTCCACCTTTGATGCAGGGGTCCTCGACTGCCTTTAACACAACTCCTGTTAGGCCAGCTTTGCAAGAACACGTACCCTCGGTATCTCCCTTCTCAGTAAAATTCCACCCACCGAGCCCCCGACCCTGCTGTTCCACTGCAAACCCCACTGGCCTTTTGCTGCGCTCTCCACTTGCCGCAGCCCAGCAGAAAGGCCTCCTGCCCGTCAACAAGAGCCAGGGTAAGTTCTGTACCGTTCATGGCGCTGCCCACCCACCCCGAGCAGCTAGGATTCAGGGCAGGTGGGGGCCCAAGGAGGCCTTCCTGAGAGCCACTGGGTCAGCGGGTGGTTCCAGAGGCAGTGGGAACCGCTTGGGTGGGTGGGACTGAAACGTGTTAGGAAGGGAAGGGTCAGAGACTGTGATGACCTTTGTGCAACTGCTGGACGTCAACAGCAGGAAGAATGTGGGGGAGGCACCGCCTCGAGCTCTGTGTCCTCGGGCAAGTCACTTCCCTCACAATGCCCTTCGCCATCTTCCTTCCGCATAAAGGGGAAGGCAGGGAGATGAGAGAAGCAGAAGACTGTTAAGGAACCACCGTTCTGCCATAAATGAGCCATTCCACATTCATGTCTGTCCATCTGTCTGTCAGGGTGAGAGGGGCCTTTGTTGGCCCTCAGAAGCAGGACACACTGGAGTTTGAGATTAATCCCATCACAAAGACAATCCTGCAGCCCATCTCCGTGCGCATGGGGCAAATCAGCACTTCAAACTAAACTTTGAGCTCAAGAAGGTATTTTGGATCTAAAGTACTCTTTTGAAAGCCAGTTACCACTACTTGGTTTCAGCAGCCGGACGATGGCGGCCTCCTACCGGGGCTCTTGCTGACTGACCACAGAACCCCACGGTGCCTCAGCCTCCGGCATCTGCCACCTTCTGTCAGACTGGGAGTGCACCCCCACATGTCACCCCGCTCCCAAAAGCTAAGTCCCTACCCACTGGGCAGCAGAGAGGGGACAGGTGACCAGTGGGAGACGCCACGGATGCTCAAGGCCAGGACAAATGCCAGTCCCCTCCCCCTGCCCCTGCACCCTGGCCTCCCAGGGGACCCCCAGCTGCACCCAAGCTGCCTTCCCTCTCAGCCACGCTCACCTGTCCTTTCTGCACAGTTGTGACAGCTCTCAGGGATAGCTGGGACAGGCCACCTGACCTCAGTGACCTCTAGTGAACACACCTACAATTATAAAGGGATTTGTTTTACAGGCCAAAGAAGGTTTGTGCTGGAAGGGCCTTAGGAATCATGTACAGTAGTGTTTTCAAACATTATGGTTGAGGTTCTTAAAATGAAACTTCCCCAGGACCTCAACAGAATGGGGGTGTGGGGCGACAGCAAAACAGATAGAGCTGCTCACGCTGTTACTCCCCGTGGTGTCTAACCTCTTGCATCCCTGTGGCTCCTCTGCAGGGCGGCCCTACCCCGACCTGCCTGGAGCAGGGTGCACAGGAGCTCAGGGCGGGCAGCCCAGGTGTGCAGAGCAGCGCTACCCCGACCTGCCTGGAGTGGGGTGCACAGGAGCTCAGGGCGGGCAGCCCAGGTGTGCAGAGCAGCCCCACCCCGACCTGCCTGGAGCGGGGTGCACAGCTCAGGGCAGGCAGCCCAAGTGTGCAGAGCAGCGCTACCCCGACCTGCCTGGAGTGGGGTGCACAGGAGCTCAGGGCGGGCAGTCCAGGTGTGCAGAGCAGCCCCACCCCGGCCTTCCTGGAGTGGGGGGCACACAGAGGCTTGGGGGTCGGCAGCTCAGGCGAGCAGAGCAGCGCCACCCCGACCTGCCTGGAGCAGGGTGGGGCACAAAAGCTCCGGGCAGGCAGCCCAGGTGTGCAGCACGTTCCGGCACAGCCAGAAGTCTACGGGTGTGAAATGACAAGAGGTGTCACAGGAATCCCTCCCGAGATGACAACGGGGGACAAGAGCTCCCTGATTAAATGACAAGAGATGACACAGGCCTCCCTGGTAAAGGACAACAGGTGACATGGTACTTGCTCATGAAATGACAACAGGTGACACGAGGCTCCCTCACCACACTCTGACAAGGGCACTTCACCGGCACAGGTGGCAAGCTCAGCCAGGGCCACAACAGGGTAGCCAGTGTAGCTCACAAACTGATGGCGGCTTATTTATTTCCAAGTCCACAGAAGATCAGAAACCATGTCAGAGGGGGAGGAAGGAGCAGCCAGAGAGAACACAGTGCTATGAACAGAGGAGACAGAAAATGGTACAAAACATGTGAACTTGTGGAAGTCTGAGCACAGTCAGATAGTCCAAAGTTCCCCAGGCACAGCCTGGCCTCAAAACACACCTAAGGAGGCAGGATGTCCATCCCAGCTTTGCCACTGGCTGTGATGCGGCCTTGAGAAGTTAGCGGGAGTTCACTTCTTGTATCCATTCAGCCAATGAAGATTTCCTGAGTGTCTCCCTGGTTCAGCAATGGTCCCTTCTGCCATAAAGGCCCTGAACAAGGGCCCGGCCCTGGGCCTGAGAATGCAGGTGGGAGGGGCGCCAGCAGGGTCCTCAGGCGGCAGGAAGTGCGTGTGCAAAGCTGAGGAGGCAGGACAGATGGCCTTAATCAGCAGATGACAGGCAGCTCTCAGAGTCTGAGGCTGCAGGCACTTGAGAGTGGCAGAGAGGACAGCAGGCAGTCCCCAGAGCGTTGGCTGCCCTGCAGGGGGCAAGCCCCCGAAGCAGGTGGCAGGAGGGCGGTACAGCTGTGTGTGGCTTAGAGAAGTGGTGCCTGCAGCCTGGAGGAGAATGGGTCGGAGGCGCACGAGACGGTAACGGAGCCAGCCGGGGAAGTGGGGCGGCCCAGGCCATGCGCGAGGGTCAAGGACAGACCAAGACAAGGACATGGATGGAACACATCTGGAGGCAGAACCAACCAGGCTTTGAGCAGTGGTTTCTCAAACCACAGTTGGTATGCTTGGAATACTTATTTCAAATGCAAAATTCCTAGGTCTCAACCCAACTTCTGACTCAGAAAAGCCTGGCGTGGGGCCCAGGAATCTGCATTCTCTGGTAGATGGTCAGGGTCCACCCTTTGAGAAACACAGCATAGACAGAAACTGCTGTGTGAATTAAGTTAATGTCTAGCAAGAACCCAGACTTGGGATGTAAGAGGCACTCAAGGGAGATTCCCTTTCCTTTTCCTTAGTTAGTACCGGTCACCACCTCTTGAGCATGCTAAGCACCTTAAATACATCATCATTTAAGTTAATCCCTTACCAACCTTACATCAGCACTATCATTCATGTACTGTGGGCTGAAGAGGGTCCTCTAAATTCATATGCTGATACCCTAACCCCGGGACCTCAGAATGCAACTGTATTTGGAGAGTGGTTCTTTAAAAAGGTAAGTTAAAATGAGGTCACATGGGTGGACCCAATCCAATCTGACTTGTGTCCTTATAAGAAAAGGAGATGAGGACACAGACACACACAGACGGACAGTCATGTGAGGACAAGTAAAGAGGCGGCCGCGGGAGAGAGGCCTCAGCAGGAACCAAGCCTGGTGAGACACCGACCTCAGACTTCCAGCCTCCAGAGCTGGGAGAGAATACATTACCATCAGTTCCACAGCCTGGTCAGAGGGAAACTGAGTGGTGTGGGGAAGTGACCTACCTAGCAAGTGGCTGGGATGGACAGCTGGGACTGAGCACCCCCACCCCCAAAGCTAATGCTCCCAAGTCTATCCTTAAGGGACCAAATAAGAACATTCCCGAGAGAGCCTTCTGTATGGTAGGCATCCACCCAAGAGTTATCACCTCTCCTCCTCATGGGAAGTATCCAGACTAGACCACCAAGCAGGCCCCACGGACCCGCACTACAAGGCCCTCCCCACACACGTGGAGATCACCAGGCCACTCTGAAAACGAACACGTCTAGCTCACCACAGAAACTGTACAAAGTCGAGTCTTAGTTTAAAAGAAAAAAAAAATCAAAAGGACCAAGACTGCAATAACAGGAAATGTTCTGAGGGCTGAAGACCACATGTGCAGGTGGAAGGGGAGCGTGCACTCCTCTGCACCACTCGGCTAACTCTAAAGCCGGACTCCGGGTAGCCCGCGGTGCTGGGCGCAGCCACCCCCATGCAGTGACACAGGGCCTGTTGCCACCACTATGTTTAGAAAAAACATAGCAAACCTAAGGCCAAGTTGATGGGGTCCCGAACTTTGTTAGTGGGATCATTAACTCAGAGTTCCTGGAGCTGGGATCATGCAGGCCCTGGACGCCCCCTGGAAGCCAGGAATCTGGACCAGGGCAGGGATGGGACACAGGCGCCAGGATGGCAGGAGGGGGCAATGCTGGAGAGAAAGCGCCAAGTGCTGAGGAAGAGACTGGCACGGGATGTCGCACGGCTGCACCAATTCTGGCGGCTCCCGGGGAGAATCCGCTTACTTGCCTTTTCCAGTCTATACCAGCTGCCCACATCTCTTGGCTCGTGGCACCTCTTCCATCCGTAGAGCCGGCAGCAGCCCTGCACTGCACCTATCCGCCCATTCTTGTCACACCGCCACAGGACTGCCTACCGCAGGGACAGGCTCCTCCTTTTTAGGGACTCACAATGGCACTGTCCCCTTCAGCCCCAGGATAATCCAAGACACCCTCCCCATGTCACGGTCCTCAATCAAGTTGCAGAGCCCTTCACTGTGTAAGGTAATAATCAAGGCTCCCAGGATTAGGGTGTGGGCCCTTTGGGGGGCCAATACCCTGCCTGCCATGAGACTGCTAAGGGGCTGAATTCCACAAAGCTGAGCCAGTGGGTTTCTCATTTCTGGGTGCAAGAAACCCCCAGGCGGGGCTTGCAGCCTTCTGAGGCTCACCCCCAGTGTCCCTGATGCAGGAGAGGTGGGATGGGGCCAGGAAGCTGTTTCCATAATCTCCCCCCAAGAACTCCCCAGAGGCTCAAATGTCTGGGATGGAGAGTGTTCCGGTAGAGAGTAACCCGGACCTGGGTCAACCTGAGTATCGGAGGCCCTGCTCCATGCTAGGCACTGTTCCAGGCTGGACTCAGACACACCTGTGTTCTAACGCAGATTGTCACTTCAGAGCTGCAAATCCCCAGAAGTCACAACCCTTCTGGGCCCAGTGTCCCACTGTAAAATGGGATCCTCACCACCACCCACCTACTGTGGGGAGGGTCTGGGGGACAAAGGAGACTACACACAGAGCCAAGTGCATGGCACTGCCCCCTGGCCGTCCCTCCACGTCACACTGAGCCAGGATGCTCCAAAACTACACAAAGAGCTCATGGACAGAAATGGCCTCAACTTCAGTCATTGTCACTTACTGAACCGAACAGGCTATTACAAATGGGGCTTCTGGTACCTCTGTCAAGAAATGACAAGTTATGGGTCTGGGGGTAACCATGAATCACCCACTGGTGAACCTCACAGAGTAAGTCATTAGCCTTAGCACCCTCTGCAAAGAACGTTACCCAGAGGATTAAGTCTCACATAGTCTGGAGCTGAACCACACCATTCTCTATGGGAATCAGACAAGGCTCTGGGCCAAAATTAAGTCCTGACTGAAGGTAAGAGCACTTAACACCCACGGATGACTGTGGAAAATTGGTTCCTGTCCAGTCTTAAAAATAAATCAGGAAAAAGCCAATTGAGCTGACGTTAGTAAAGTAACGAACATGAAGATAGCACTTTAATATACACTTGCCCATGTAACCCTCCTGACAGCCCCCTGGGTCAGTGTAATTTGCACAGGAGGAAACTGAGGCTCGGAGCAGTTATGTTACTTGCTTGGAGCTCACAGGGCCAAGGAGCAAAGAGCCAGAGTCCGAGGCCACCATTAGCCATTGCATGGGACCCAAAAGCAGCAACCAGCATGGCCCCTCCTATAGCTCCGCTCACCCACAGTAGGTACCTGGGGAGCCACTTTACACATTTGGGGGTAACAGAACCGCGAGCCATGAAGTACACATTTTGAAATTCTGTCTAACATAATCTGGGGAAACACAAAGTATTTCTCCAATTGCAAATCACAGGAGTAGTGGGGAAGGTGACCTGGATCCCAGGTGGACTCAGGTGACAGGAGGCCTTCCATACGCTGGACAGGCTTGTGTCCTTGGGGGACAGGCAGCAGCACCCCCCCTTAAGAGCTGGGGCCTACAGCGAAAGTCAGGGTGAGCTCCACGTGCTCTGGCCACCTGGAGGAAGAGCTTGCTCTAGCTTGGTGAAGGACAGACAGCAAAGACGAAGAGCTGGAGGCCAGAGGGCACCCCGATGCGTGTGCAGGGTGGCAACGGTCCAGCCCAGCTGGAACACAGGGGGGTTGGGGGGCCAGAGGCCATGGTGGCCAGCAGCCCAGGCCGGGAGCCTGGGGCATCTGTCAGCAAGCACCAGCCAATTTCAGAGTGCGCGGGGTGGGGACAAGCATGCTATACGGGGCAGAGTATGTGTTGGGTGACACCGCCCCAACTCCCCCAAGGGAGAAACCACGTGTCTCATATATTTATCAGTGCTGCTGCTGAGAAGGAATGAGAGTCCCTCGTGCAGAGCTCAACAGGCTTCAGCCAGCCTCACACATTCTCCCCTTTGATTCTCAACCTAACCCGGGAAGCTGGCCAGGGCTTAGTTCACAGGTAAGGGCACTGAGGCTGGGGCATGGAAGGCAGGCGGGCCAGCCCACACCCAAGTAGCTCACTCCCAGCCCACGTGTCCAGCCACCACTGCCTGAGGGGCCAGTCAGGTTCCCGAAGCAGGACCGACCACAGGGCTCCCAGCATCTGCTTTAAGAGCCCGACAGCCTCCTTCCACACACACTGGAGCCAACACCCCATTCCCAGCAACGTGTTGGAGTTGATTGGGCAGCATTCCCATGTGGCACCTCAGCCAAGGGGGCAGAGAGACCCCCTCCACACTCACTTCGAGAAGCAACCCCAAGAGAATATGGCTGAACTTTACACCCCCCGCCAAGCAAGACTGGAAGCGAACCTGTCCTCCAGAGCAACCTGCTGTTTCTGGGTTTATCTGCCCAGGAGGTATTCAGTGAGCACCCATCAGGCAACCGGGGACCAAGATGGGCTCTTGCCACGGAGGAGAGAGGACGAATAGCCTGTGGCAGACATCCAGCCTCAATCCCGTGGCCCTCTGCACTCTCCAGGGCCTCACGTTCAGGTGGACTCTCAGACAGCCCTGCAGCAGGTCAAACGTTAGTGCAACAACCTATTTCCTGCACAGAGTTTAAAAATCCCCAACTGCTGCATCATTTCCCAACAACTGTCTCCCGTAGAGCTGAAAAGGGCAGTCGGATCTCACTCAACAAGAACCCAGACCAAGGCCCCCACAAAGACACTATTTAGCCCCAATTTAGCTTGAAAGCCAGGACCACAGGGCAGGGACCAGTGAGTCAGCCAGGTGACACCTTTGTGGGCATTCCCAGGCCCACCTCGCAGCTAGAAGAGCAGATGTTTAACACACACTTGCAGTTCTGGCTCGTGACACACACTGTGTTAGGCAGCTTCTCTGCAGAGATACCTCAAAAGAGACATCAGGGCAGCTCTGGCCCCGAGCTAGAGGCTGAGGCCTGGTCAGCCAGATGCTGGCATGGGACCCACTCTCAGGCGGCCTCTGTGGCGGGAGGTGCAGGGCAAGGACGAGTAGCATAGGCCCCAGGCCTGCCTGGGAGATGGTAGCAATGCTGTCCAGCACTGGGGAGTCCACAGCAATCTTGGCACAGCCGCCTGAGGGCCCTGAGACCTTGGACAAGTCACCTTCTAAATCCCAATGTCTGTAAATCCCTCATCTGTAAAATAATCACCCAAAGGCTGGGTAAGTAAACCTGAAGAATAAATAAACTTAAATGATGGCTGGGGAGCTCGTCCACGAAGTGAAAACCCCCAGAAGACGTGCTTACTGCAGGTAGTGGGTTGAATTCCAACAACCCTCCCCCACCCCAAACCCAGGTGGGCAGGTATTCACTGGCCATTAGCCAAGATAACAAAGACTGTCATGTTCACCAAAGGTCGGTTAAGACAGGTAAAGCTGGGGAGCAGGTTCTTCACCTTCCCTCATCTCTATTATTCTGGTTGCCCCAAAATGCAGGCTGAAAACCAGCAGGCTAACCAGGGCTCCTAATAATTAATGAGTAGTGCTGAGTGGCCATTACACTCACAGCCATAGAGTGGCTGTCCCTAAAGTGAGGGCGCTGAGGCAGAAGGGAAGTGACTTTCCTGCCGAAGGTCATGAAACAGGTAGCTGGGCTGTATACCCAGACCTGACTGCAGAGAGCGCCACCCCTGCCTGGAGAAACGCAATCACTAGAGCCAGGCCAGAGAGAACTTCGGAGTAACAGACCACTCGACACAGAGCTGTTGTCATGGCAACCGAAGTCCTAACAACTTTGGCATTTCCACAACCTTTGATTGATCCGGTTCTCAAAATTAACATTAAAATGAAAACAGTGTTTGCATTTAATTTACTCTAATTGGCTTTTACATAACTACCCATCTTGATTTCACCCTTAATAACAACAGGGTGGGTGAGTTCTTAAGAGAATAGGACCCTTACAACAGCAAGATGAAAGCTAATAATTTTAAATTTTCATGTTTTGGAAAAATTCTTCCCTGACTTTTTGAATGTACATTTTGCTTAATTCTTTTTCTTTTCTGGGAAGACAAGCAGGACCTTTTGCAAGAAGTTCATCTTTAAGATGGCTCTTGAATCACAGAAGATTGGAATGCATTTCTGTGTAGTTCAAGGTGTGCCTGGTGGACAACGACGTGTATGTGAATTCCAAGAGGACCGAGACTTTGTTGTCTTTTTTTTTTCCTCCGTTGACATACCTCCCGTGCCTGGAGGAATCCTGCGCATAGGGTGGGCACCCGGTGACTCCGCTGAATGAAGGAATGGGAACTCCCTCTCACTGCCTGAGCGCACAGCATTTAGGACAGAGCCAGTCACCTGAGTTTTTATGCTATTTTCACTGCAAGTGAAGTGCAGTTCCCACCTGGAGAAGGTGAGGCACTCTGGGTCTATAAGGATAAGGGGCGCAGGGGGGCCTCATCTGGGGGCCGGCCCTTGTAACTGCCTGAATACGCAGGAACCGCAAGGACCCTCCACAGGCGTGATGCAAAGCCCAACGCAGAACAGAGAGGTGATGGGAGCATGTTCAGTCTCTGCTCCCCAGGGCTTTCTGCCTGCTGGGAAGAAAGACTTCCTCTTTTAATGCCATTCCCTCTGAGAGGTCTGCTAACCCTGATGGTGGAGTACAGGTGCTCAGGGCACCTACAAGGAGAGGGATCATCGGGCATGAGAAGCCCCACTCGCTTCTGGAAGGATGCGTAGGTACTCACCAGTCGGGGCGGGCAGTGGGGGGGGGGTCCTCTCCTCAAGTACAGGAATCAAGATGAGGAGGCCTACAACAGGGTGCACCTGCAGCCCAAGACCAGCTCCACTTGGTCAGGCAGGTCAGTCCTGAGAAAAGGCCGAGTTTTTGCATGGCAAGTCCTTACCCCACCCCACCCTGGGCCCTCCAGTCCCTAACAGAGGCGACCACACGGGTGGTGGGGATCTGGGAGCAAGTTTAAGTGAAGCTGCTCTCTACATAAATACATGCTCTGACTGAGCCAAGCTTGACTGTGTTTCAACAAGTGTTTTTCATCTGAGCAGTAAGTTCCCAGGCTGCCCAGCACACAAACAGCTGGTTACTCCCCGCCTGACTGATGGACAAAGGAGCAGCTCTCAAGCTGGGGAGCACCAGTGAGAGGCTATAAATGGCCTTTGCTGTCTCCTTTGCGGGGCGCAGACGATGCGGCCTCCAGCCTCTTCTGCGGGCTGCCATCTTGCAGGAGGAAAATGAAAACCACAGGGTGACCCCAGATGGGGAAAGGAAAAGAGCAGAAGACTCGAAACTCAATTTTCACAAGGGTGGCATACAGACCCAGCAGGGCAGCCTGCCATTCTGCACGGTCATGTGCATATCCAGGGACTGGTGGTGTGATTCTCATATTTATACAGCGCTCTGGCGTTTACACAAGGTCTAATGGCTGCTTTTATGACAGTCCTGGGAGGGAGGCTTTATAATTCCCATTTCATGGATGAGGACACAGGTGCTCCGGGGCAGTGCCCCAGCAGACCCAAGGGACCTGCACACGAAAGGTGGTGGTGGCAGCTGCTGTTTAAGCCTCAGGAAGGGAAAGACAGGGACAGAATCCACAGAAGTGGACTTTTTTTTTCAAAAGTAGACTTTTGCCTTTTAAAAGGACTGTCTATTCACTATCCATTAGGTGGTAAGGAAGTCAGTCCTACATCAAGGAGAGACATCTCTAGTCTGCAGTTGCCCTCCAGACTGGCGTTCAGCCAGGCAGGAGTCTCTAGGCCACAGTGCTTAGGGCCAGAGTGTTGTTTTCTTGTCCACATCACAGCATTCCTGTGGCTTTAAGACCAAACCTCCCTGGGCAGATGGCCGTGCACACAGGGGCTGGAGTCTGCCACTTTCTCAACATCTTGGACGTCCACTGCAGCCACCAGCAGCCTCTTCAGACTGTCACAAGCCCTCTTGAGGTCCCTTCCAGTTAACGAGCTTGTGCAAAATGAGCCATCCAGCAGCGGGGCTGCGCTAGGCCTCAGCTTACACAGAAGGGCAGAAAACGTGCCTTTTGCTGATGAAGCCACTGCAAAGCAGCACTGGTGGGAACAGCAGTGGTGTCCTGCGTCCTGCAGCTGCCGCTGCTGCTGCGGGGGGCTCTGTGACTGTGAGGTCTGAGGATGCAGAAGCCGAACAGGATGACAGGAGAAAGGAAACTGCCAGGCATTTGACAAGACCCAGGAAGTGCAGAGAGCTGTCCACACAGTTAACCACCAAGTGACTACCTTTAGAATCTGTTAGATGGGGTAGGACGCAAGAATATGCATGAAGAGGATTTTGGGAGTGTATAAAATTAGGGGAAGTGGACTAATAAAGCCCTGTTCTATATTCTGGAAGATGCCTATGAATAAGAACAAATCAAACAAAATAGCTGCTGTCTCACCCCTCCAACAAAGCCCACCTACCCCCACGGGACATTGAGGTTTCCCAGCCTGCGGTTTGGCAGTGGCTGACGTGTAAGCCGGAGTGGCTTAGCCCACGGCCCCTCTGTGGCTCACCTGTCCTGGGTCACAGCCATAAGTAAGTTCTGCAAGGGCAGGGCCCCCAACATCCTGTTCACCATTTTATCCCCAGGCCCAGAGCCCGGCTTGGCATATGATATAAATATTGAACTGATTTGTTGAACTGTATGGGGTAATAATCATTCACACTAAAGAAAGCATTCCCAGCTTTATTAGAGACTTTGTTCTGGCTGCTTTGGATAGGTATTCCCTTGATGCACTGTAGCATTTCTGGCAGGAAAGGGAGGGGTACACAGTGATAATAATTAAGCAAACAGGAAGGAAGGCAAAATGATGTCAGAAATCACTATTGTAAGTCAATAAAACATGATTTTTGTTTAGGAAAATTTAATTCACATGCACAATTTCAGAAACACCTCATAAAGTGAGGTTTATTCCTTTTCTAGGATGACTGGGATACCTGGGAAACCACAGGGACACACCTGGTCTCCATGGTAACGTACCTGTTTCCAGTGCTGGAGAGCTTCCTACCTGCTCCCATGTGCAAATCTGCAGGAACCCGAGGACCCAGCTTTCAAAAATAGCAAGTGAACACTGGAGCCATACTAATTTTTTTTAAATATGGTTTCCTTATGGTACAGCTCCTGAAATAATTTACCAGATGTGTATGGAATTTTACTGACGATTATATTTTCTTTTTCAAGATCACAGATATGGACAGAAGATCATAAGATGTGGTTTGTTTGTTTTTTTATTTCTAACCCAAGAAACTATAAGCAGACACTGAGCTAATAGCAAAGACAATCTCTGGTTTCTCACATTTCATAGCAATATTATTTGCCTGCAGAGAAGACCCAGCCCCCAGCACCTCTGTCTTCCATTCATCCTGAAATTAATCTTTCATATTAGCTAGTTTCTCTGATGGCTGACCTCATCTTCCTAGCTGTCTACTGCTGACTCAATATCCTGGACAAAGACAGATTAAAGCTCTGGAAAACAACGGGAATAACAGCCTAAGAAGCTTCTGGAGGGAGGCCACAGAAAGCCAGGCATGACCCTCCCAAGGCCTGAGATGGCCCTCCTGACCAGCCAGTGAGTGAAGACAGTCAGCCCAAGGTCCAAGGCAGGAACAGCACAGGCAGGGGGCGAAGACCACCCCCAGGAGCTGAAGAGCAGCAGATTTACTCTCAGGGGGTCATGAAGGAAGGGTAGGGATGGGGAACAGAAGTTATTTTCAAAAAGGGAGCTGAAAAACATCGGCCTGATAGTCGAACGGTAAGGACATTGTTCCCAGAAGAGGCCACTGAACCCTTGAAGAAGGAAAACCAGTGGAAGATGAAAGGGGGGGCAGGTGGTACAAGCCCATCAAACCACCTCATTGAAATCCCCAAGGTTCACCCAGCAGGAGCCGCAAGGGCTCCTTCCAGCTCGAGAACCAAAGCAGAAGCCCAGATTCATGCACGTTCTGGGTCCGAACAACCACGCGCTACCACGCTGGGGCGGTGAACGTCTCGGAAGACTTGGAACATTTTTCTTTATATCCCAGTTAATAGAGTTACGTAGTATTGAATTTAGATGAGAGCAGCAAATTCTAATGATACATTACGACAAATTTCTGATTCAAAGCATTACAAGTATGGAATTTGTAGATTCCAGCCAGTCTGACCATAAAAAGAAAGTTTGCTAAGCAAATTAAGAGAGTAAACGAGATTATCAGAAGAATGTGTTCTTGGGTTCCTTTTTAAGACCTTTTTTTTAATTTCTGATTACAAGAGTGCTACATGCCCACTGGAATGTAGAAAAATATGAAACAGCAGGAAAGAGGAAGCAATCATGATCCCCTCAGACTCAACCACTGTTAACAGTTTGGTATATTTCCTTCTCCTCTGTTTTCTCTGACTTCTTCCCTCCCCAAACATAACTGACATGAACTGTCTGTATAGTTCTATATCTTGCTTCCCAGCCCATATTTAGGAGAAATGTTCAAATTGCCTATTTTCAACTCCTTTTGGCAAATACTACTGTACTGCCATAAAGATGCTCATTTCAAAGATTTCTTAGTAATCCATTAATTGAATTAATTCAGGACTTTGCATTAATACATGTACTTTTGTCTGTAAATAACACAATTACCTGTCTTCTATAATACTGCTAACTGTGACTTTTCTCTAATTCATAATTAATCAAAACAAGAAGCTCAGTTCACCAGTTTCTTAGAGAATCAGTGGTGCGGCCTCCCAGGAGCCCAGAACTGCACCCTTACAATGGGGAAGGCCACGTCCTCCGTACTCATTTTCCTTGGGTTGATGGCCTCTTAAAGGAATCGCAAGCAGCTTCTAAATAAAGCACCAGATCTAGAACCTAAGAACTTAGCTCAACCACCAACCTTCTTCTGAGCTCCCACAGCGAATACCCCGCTGAAATCACTCACCTCCTTTGTAGCCTTAGCCCGTCTTCTTACTCTCAGCTCTGTTCCTGGCACAAGAAGTTGTAATGAAGTGTTGAATGGACAGGTGGGTGGATGGAGCACAGAGTTCACCGCCCTAACTTTGCTATCTCCTGGCCCTACCCCTTCCTTCCAATCTGTGCTCCACGAATTTCTCTGTCGGTATCATCAGCTTCTTCTGAATTATGATGCTAGCTCTTAAGATGGCAGTTAAGGTGTCTGTTTTCTAAGAGGTTCACTTTTTTTGCAGCCAGTTTAGCTATGAAAATTCTCTCTATGCTTTATGCTGGATGTGCCCTACAACTCAAGTTTACATTTTTAAACATTTTTCCTGAATTGTAGAGCTGACAGAGAATTTAGTGGTTATCTAGTCCGGAGCTCCATTTGACAAATGAGGACACTGAGATCTGGACAGGAAAATCCAGACATTAGTAATGGGATGGGGGTCACCCCACCAGCCATAAAGCCCTGTTGGCTTCCAGATCACTGTCCTCAACTTTAGTGGATGTGACTCCTGCACTGACCTGCCCAATCACACTCAGGCTTGCAAAGTGAGAACCTTCCACAAAGCTGTTCAGTTTAAATAATTCAATTTACCCACCATCCTACAGTTGAGGGAAGAGGGTGGTGGTTCATCCCACATCGAGGCATCTACTGAATTCCAGGCTCTGTGCCAGGAATTGTGGGCCACCAGGGAGAAATCCATAGGGTCCTGCAAAAAGGCCCACTGCCCTGGAGAGGTGGACAAGCACAGCACCCAACCAGCCCTGGAAAGGAAGGTCAGCAGAGGACCTGGAGGCTAAGCCAGGAGCCCAATTTGTCTTCCTTGCAGGGGTAAAGGGAGCTCAAGAGAATGGGCGCCACCGACTCTCTCCTGGGTCTGAAGGACTGATACATCAGTCAAGGTTCTCCAGAAAAAGAGAACTAATAGATGAGGAGATTTATTATAGGAACTGGCTCTCACAATTTTGGAGGCCCAGAAGTGCCACAATCTGCCATTTACAAGCTGGAGAACCAGGAACTATATCTCAGTCCAAGTCCAAAGGCCTGAGAACCAGGAACATGGATGTCGGCGGACAGGAGTAGATGGACGTCCCAGCCAAAGCAGAGGGAATCCCCTTTCTGCTACCCTTCTGTTGTATGTGGGCCCTCAGCTGATTGCAAGATGCCCACCCACGTTAGGAGAGCATCTTTACTCAGTCTACTGATGCAAGTGCTAATTTCTTCCAGAGACACCCTCACAGACACACCCATAAATCATGTTCTATCGGCTATCTGGGCATCCCTTAGACCTGACAATGTATAAAATTAGGTTTCACAGGGGGGATTTTCCAAGAATCTTCCAAATCAGTGGCGATAAGGCCACTTCAGAGCAACATTCCATCAACCACCCATTTGGGTTCTCTATGCCCACCAACATCCTGTACTAACTCCCCTCTTTACCCTAATAGTATCCCCCCTTCCCTGCAAAGAACAGCTAGTTCAGCAGAAATAGGCTACGTGAAGCACTGGCCTGAAATTTGAGAAGCAATGTTAAGACTAGATGGTGGTGGTGGTAGTGGTGAAGGTGATGATGGTGATAAGGATGGTGAGGGGGTGAGGATGACAGTGATGATGGTGATGGTGGTGGTTACAGTAACGGCTGTGATAGTGGTGGTGGTGATGATGGTTATGAGGAGGAGGAAGAGGAGGAGGATGGTGATGGTGGTGGTGGTGCTGCTGCTGCTGACGGTGGTTACGGTGGTGGTGACTGTTCTGATGGTGCTGACAGTGGTGATGGTGGTGGTGGTGGTGGTGCTGACAGTGGTGGTGGTGGTGGTGGTGATGGTGACGGTGGTGGTGGTGGTGGTGATGGTGACGGTGGTGCTGATGGTGGTGATGGTGGTGGTGGTGGTGGTGGTGACAGTGGTGGTGGTGGTGGTGGTGATGGTGACGGTGGTGACAGTGGTGGTGGTGGTGATGGTGATGGTGACGGTGGTGACTGGTGGTGGTGGTGGTGGTGGTGGTGATGACGGTGGTGATGGTGGTGCTGATGGTTGTGACAGTGGTGGTGTTGGTGACGGTGGTTGTGGTGGTGATGACAGTGGTGATGGTGGTGACAGTGGTGGTGGTGGTGTGGTAATGGTGGTGGTGGTGGTGGTGATGGTGACGGTGGTGGTGGTGGTGGTGATGGTGACGGTGGTGCTGATGGTTGTGACAGTGGTGGTGGTGGTGGTGGTGACGGTGGTGGTGGTGGTGTGGTGATGGTGGTGGTGGTGATGGTGATGGTGACGGTGGTGACAGTGGTGGTGGTGGTGGTGGTGATGGTGGTGCTGATGGTTGTGACAGTGGTGGTGGTGGTGGTGACGGTGGTGGTGGTGGTGTGGTAATGGTGGTGGTGGTGATGGTGACGGTGCTGATGGTGGTGCTGACGGTGGCGGTGGTGTTGATGACGGTTATGAGGAGGAGGAAGAGGAGGATGGTGACAGTGACCAGGAGGAGGAAGATGTGGATGCACAGGGAAGTGCCTGGCCCAGGACAGGACGAGGGGCAGGGGGCCGCAGGCCACAGTGGGATCCTTATACCGGCTTTGGGGTCCCTCGCTGAGGAGAACCTGAACTCTTCGCCCCCACTGTGCCCCCCCTCCCCAAACCCGCCGACAATGGTGAGAATGATCCCCAAATGCATAGCTGTCACTTTATAGTAGCTCTGATGACAACCAGCCAGGCCGTATTGTTCTTTAGGTCTGGTAATAGCGTATCACCAGGAACACATGCTAATAAAAGCAGCAGTTCTTTACTCCATCTTCAGAGAAAAAGAAGAGAGCAAGGCTCTCCAGAAAAATAAAAATGGATCATACGTGCCGAAGGTCCAACGTGAAGGAAAGCTGGGTCTTTGCATTATCTGAGGCCTGTTTGTACCCTCACTTACCGGAAAGAAGCCAGAGCAGCCACCACATTTTGTCTCCCACACCTGGAAGCTGAGCCAGACTGTCCAGGCTGTGTCACCAAGCACGGGATTGGCACTGCACGAATGAGGATTTTTAATAAAGCCTTGTTCCTGCGGCCGCCACCCTGCACTTTGGAGAGGGCAGAGAGAGAGAGACAAACACGCCACCAGTCCTGCCGCCCACGACCCTGCCTCAGCCCGCATTTGGGGCAGGCTTTCCTGGACATCCCATGCTCACTCTGGCAGGAGTGACTGTCCAGCCACAAACATATATACAGAAAATTGTACATCGGAAATCATTTTTTTAACCCAGCTGATTGATTCTGAGAGGTTCTCACTTCCCTCCAAAAATGGATTACTGTACAGCTAAGAGGATGGGAGTGACAGGGAAGGGTGGGGAGCTGTTGTCAATTCTGTTTTCTGGAAACTGTTGGTTAAATGCACAGGAAGCGGAGACCAAGCATTCTGCTACTGGAGGGAAAAAAGCACTGTGATCCATGGACGCCGCTGCACAGAACCATCACTTACCATCACCCTGCCGGTGTTCCCGGGAGCACCCCACCAGCCCACTGGCACACCAGCACACACATATCCAAACTCAGTATGTGCTTGCAAGCAAGTGTGTGGAGGCAAGGGCCAAGAGGTCGGGATTGGTTATACCTGAGAAATAACCAGCAGATCTCTCCGTTCAGCACCCTCCACCGCCCCCACCCCCAAGTTCAGGGACATCGTGGCTGCATCAGGACCCTGGGAGATGCTTTGCAGAAGACATGAGCTGGGACAATCCAAAATGGCAGCTCCCCAAACCCCATATAATGACCCTCACCAGCTCCCTTTCAGGAGGCTTCACACACACCCCCAGGCTCTCACATTTACTGCCTTACTACTACAGTCTGGGTCAAAGTATGCTGAACAAACCAGAATTTTAGAAGAAATACTTAGTGACAGAGAAGACACTGACACTCAAGAACGTTTAAACAGCAATAGCAGCCATAACCCTTACGACAGCCATGTGGCCAGCCAAAGGCTCGGCTGGGTACTCTACATCCGGGTTCCATGGGATTGTCTAAGGTGGGCCTAGAGCCCCTTTTTGTACATAAGCAAACAGACTCAGAAAGTGTCGCCTAGCCAACAAATAACAGAGCAGAGACTGATTCAAACCCAGATCTGCCTGACCCCAACACCCCTGACCTTTCACCCCTGACCTTTCCCCTGGGATATTTTATAAACAGGGTCTAACAATCCTGATCCTTCAGAAAGAAGCAAGACACTCTTGCTGTCCACCATGAAATTCTCTGCATTGGTGGGAGAGAGACGATTAGCGACCCGGTGGTCCATGCACCAGACCCAGATCTACCTGCACCACTGGGCATGAATGCTGTCTCGGGCTGCACACCTGTACAGGGGGTCTCGGGCTGCACACCCGTACAGGGGGTCTCCGTCTCTGCTACTTTCCTCAAAGAACAAAAGTGATACAAGAAGAGAGGTTCTTCTGAAACTCACAAGGCATGGAATCACACTCCCTCCCTCTATCCACCAGGAAACCTCACTACATGTACACGCACTCAGATTGAGTCATTCGAACCTGGTCAGCTGTGAGCCAGGTCCTGCAGAAAATGAAGACGTGTCCTGTGCCACTCATGCCCTACAAGGAGTTTCCATTGCTTGGTAAGCAATGACAAGAGAAACTAAACATCAACCCAGGAAAAGCCACAAAAGGGCAAATCCTTACTACCAAACCGGGATGGGAGAGAAAGTGGCCCGCTGTAATTCTTGGTTCTACTTCCTGCTAATGGCTTTGGGCTACTTGTTAAGCTCGGGGCATCCTCCATTTTTTCATTCAAAGAATGGGTTTGATCCCATTTGCCTCACATGTTCTTGCCACGACAAGATAATGCACATGGCAGGGCCCCACATCAGTTACACTCCCTGTATTTTAAATTCCAACACTCCACTGGATACTCAGGAGTTCACAGAGAAACAGGAAAGAAGCAACTTCCTTCAGTCCACCCAACAAGCCTTGCATGTGTGCCCAGCGCTGCACTGGGTGAGGGGTGGGGGCTAGCGAGACGGGTCCTGCGTGGCAGGGCACGCCACCCCCACAGGGAGCCGAGCACCCAGCTACCTCACGGCAACAAGGGAGCAATCCATCAGTCCTAGCCGAGACTCGGGACGGCCTCGCGGAAGAGGCCCTGGGGCAGATCTGCAAAAGGAGCCTAGGAAGGAAAACCGATCGGCACCCCCAGCCCAACACCAAGCCCAGGGAGAGTCTCTTGCCCAGCTTCCAGAGCCTGGCTGGGTGCGAGGCACACACAGGTGCTCGGAAGGACACTTACTGGGACAGAGAATGACCCGGGGGTGGCAGGAGTGGAGTGACGTGATAAAGTGTCTGAGCGCTGACCGGGGACAGCCTGACAAGGAAAGGAACTAGAGGTCAAGCTCCAGGCTTAGGATGGGACGGCTCTGCTCTGAGGGAGGTGGGGCCTGGGGAACAGGAGGAGGGGCCGGAGCAACAGGGGTGCTGACGTTCATGGGTGGAGGAAGCAGGCGCAAGAGCCCAGAAACCTCCCGAGATTCTAGCTGCAAGGAGCGGCAGGTGAGAGTCACGCACCAGAACAGGTAGAAGCGAGGGACGGGGCAGTGCGGGCTCTGGGCTCTGCTGTGTTGGTTCTGATCCCTGGGAGAGCTCAGGTCGGCTCACCTGCCGATGCACAGACGTGAGCACAGGTGGAGGAGGGCGCTCAGTATAGTACCCGACTGCAGGGCCCTCCCCTGCTGAAGGAGACACCGGGCCCGGGAAGATCTTGGCTGCGGTACCAGATACTGAGGCTCCCCTCAGGGATCGCTCAGCTAATGAGGTGGCGGGGCTGATGCGGGCACCTCCCCACCTGCAACCCACACCAACCAGTCTCCTGACTTCCACCTCTGGTGTTGAAAAGAAACGGAAACGAATGCCAAGACCAATGATTCTGTAACATCTTTCTATGTTGACAGGTAGTAACTGCACTAGCTAAGGTGAGGATTTAATAATGTGGGTAACTGGTTAACCACTGTGTTGTATACCTTGAAACTAATATAAGATTGTATATCAACTATACAATAAAAAGAACGAAAGAAAGAAAGAAAGAACTGCCCAGAGAACACAGCGACTGGGTCAGCAAGCACAGGGAGTGCACTTGTTTTATAAAGAAGTGAGAAGAGCCCCACGGAGGCGTGTCTGCTGTCCTGATGCAGGCGGGTGGGGGACTGGGACAGGAAGAGAGCCTGAGGCCTCCGGGCAGCGTCTCTAGTCAGTCAGTGCCTCCTGAATGCAGAGATAGGAAGCTTTGCCTCTGAAAACCAATCATACTTGAAACAACATGGCCAAGGTAGGGCCCGCTTAGAGGATTTACTGTGCTTCCCTGATGATTAAAAACAAAATTCTTTAGACGTCAGGGCCTTGCTCATCAGTGTCTAAGAAATGTTCCACCTGTCAAACTGTATCAATTACCTCAAGTTACAGTAAAACCCATGCAACTAGATTCCAACCTTTTCAGTTTGGGCAGAAAGTGATTTGAAGGAAACATTTTTTTCCACATGGTGCAAGTGGCACTGAGAGGACCTCTGAGGCCCACGCCACATACAGTTACCCTCTGTCATCGCCTGGTTAGAAACTCGACCCAAGGAGAAGAGGACCAGAGCCATCTGAGATCCCCAGATGCACTGTCCTACATGTGGGCATGAAAACCTAAAGAAACCCAATGAGACAGTGGGAGCATGCTAAGTCCCAAACTAGGGTGTGACAAAAGCCTACAAGTCCCCCCTTGCCCAAGCACAGTGACAACAGGGGCTGGCAAACTAGAAAAAATCGCCCATCAAGCCTGGGCTGTCAACTCCTAAATGGGAAGCATTCTCCCACAACAAGCAAGCATGGTTTAATTTAAGACTTGCTGGAACTCTAAATTCTAATACAAACCTGATCCTGGTCTAGATACAATTTCAGCTGCCAAGTAGCTTACTCTTTGGTGCCAAAGAAACTCAGGGGTTCTTTATAAGTATCCCGGATTATCACTGGTTCCTAAGTGACCTTGGCACTTTGCCACTTTTGAGTGTCAATACGAGGTCTTAGAATTAGTTTGGGGGAAGCAAGGAGGAGACAGACCGCCCAATGCACAAACACCCGACATGGTGCTTCCATGCCTGGCCGCTCTTGGACCTGTGTAAATGGAGCCCCAAAGGCAGCGGGTGAGGGCAGAGGAACGCCAGCAGCACATACTGCCTCTGCAGGAGGCGCCTCCACAGCTGCTCCTGGGGACGCGGAGCTGGGAGGCCCTGGCAGGGAGTGTACCTCCCTGTCCTTCGACAGCTTGTATTTCTAATTCTGCACAGCCCAGCGGCCAGAAAGGGGCACTAAGATAAATTCTGAAGGGATATGTCCAAGCTCTTTCATTTCTCTTAGAGCCTCTCTCTCTAGAGGGCTTGTTGGACATGAATGGATCATTGACCAGAGTTTGGGCAATGCTCTGTTCTTCTGGGGGCTTGGCTTACTTCTGTTTCTTCTCCACAAGTCAAACGACCTTCCAAGTATCTGAGTCCCAATGCCAAGTCTCCCAAATTATTATCACACATTGACATCTATTTTCCACCTTACAAAGAGTGTAAATGTGGAACCCGTAGAGTAGCAGGCAAGGCTCGAACTGCATCCAAGGCAAGCCAGAGGCTGAGCCCCTGGGCCTTCCCTCTGGCACATTTTCCAATAAAACCTCAAGAGCTCAGTAATTACAGGCACTTTCAAAAGTGAAACAGAAATAGACCTAGGGCCAAAACACTGGTTTGCTTGAGACAAAGGGCTGGTTTTAACTAGGAAAAAAAAGCAAACAAACAAATAAACAAAACACCCCAGCTTTTGATCTGTCTTCTGAGCTGAGAAAGCCAGACTGAGTTTTTTTCTTCATATTACTGAATCTGATTATGGGGAAGATAGTTAAGATTCAAATCAAAAGCCCCTTCCCCCTTTAGGATATTAAAATCATTTTATGAAATGGAAAAAACAGGTTGTGTTGTAAGTGTGCCCCTGACACCAAATCAGGATGAAAAATTAGCTTATCCAGGCCCCCCTGCTGCCACCACTGCTGAGACCTCAGGGTTCTGGTCTTAGCAGAAGACAAATCAAAGGAACCAAAGAGGTTTTTGCTCCCGTGCCATAAAAGCTTGCAAAGGATTCCAGCTTTCCTGACCACATCAACCGGGAGCACCTGATACCTGGAAATGCAGCCCAGCCCATGTTCCTCTGCCCCTGCCCATTCCATGCCTGCGCTCCATTTTGAGAGCGTCACGCACCTTCAGCCGGCTGCTTCCTTAGTGAAAGGTTGGTCGTTTTTCCGACTGGGAAGGGTTCTGAGAGGAAGAAACCAGAGATGCAGGGAAGGAACCCCTGGCTGGGGCAGAAGGGGCAGGGCAGCCTGTGACCCGCTGGGTCTGAGCAAGCCCTATGTGCGGTTGGCAGAATCGTCCTGAGAGGTAATCGTGGTTAGAGCTGTGTACACATTCACTGCAGTTCAACGTTACAAGTAGCTGTTTTCAAACTAAATATTTTAAAAATTAAGATGTGGGACTAGGAGGAAGGGTCCCACGCGGGCCGGCGGCCTCCTGCGTAACGCTGACTCAAGGGAGCGGGGATGGGAAGGATGGGGGTGGGGTCGGAGGGTGTCCAAAGCCAAGGCCCAGCGCAGGTCCTGGCAAACACCCTCCTCTAGGGGGAACGGGTGTCGGCGGGTAAGAAAGGGGATAGATAGCCTTTGGCGCGACCATGCCCACCCGGATGCCCTGGGAGCGGTCTGCGCGAAGCGCCACCTTCACCCCGGGGCTCTCGATTCTAGGAGCTGCACAACCAGGGACTAGGCACTTGTTGAACAAAAGGGCTCCCGACTCCAGCAGACGCTGCCTGCAGCCAGAGAAGGGACCCTCGCTCGGGCGCCGGGGCCTGTGCGGCAGGGGTAGGGCGGGGGCCGGGCACTGCGCGCCCCTGCGCACCCGAGGCGGCGGCGCCCGCGAGGTGCGGAGAGGAGGCGGCGCCCTCGCAGCCTAAACTTTCTCGAATGTCTGTGCTGCGCGGTTAAGTTAGGGCGGTGAGAGGAACGTTAAACACACGAGGGGGTTGGGGGGATTTAAGAGCGCCATCCACCATAAAGAACAGAAGGATTGTTTTAAAAAGAGAAAGCGAATTCAATTAACGTAGCACCTACTATGTGTTAAGCACTGGGCCACCAGCCATCTTTAGCGCGTTCTCGTTTTAACTGTCACGACGGACCCCGAGGGAGGAACTGCCCCCATTTGACAGAGAAGCAAACCGCGACCCGGTAAGGTGGTGTGTCTGGCCCAGGTCGCGGTACGGGTCACGGCGATGCCAGGGCTCCTAACTCCCGAGCAGGGGTCTGTCCACGGCCTGGGAAGAAAGGGGCGATGGTCGCCGCGCGGACACCCTCCGCTGGCCAGAGCTCACTGGCGACCCACGTGGGCCCCGCGGACCCACACCCCGGCGGGGCTAGCCACCTCGGATCCCAACTGTCCCCCAGGGCTCTGGAGCTCCGCACTGCGCCGGCCAGCGGGGACCGCGGGCTCTGCGCGCAGGGCTGGACCGCCCACGCCCACCCAGCCACCAGCGCCCCACGCACAGCCGCTCACACACGACACCTGCCCCGCACTGGTCCGCACCAGCAACTGCGCCCCGACACACGGTTCCACAAACGCAGCCCAAAATGTGCACACCGAACTGCACACATGGATCCCCACGAGGACATGCCATTCCAGGGACACACCACCATCCTCGGTCCACAACTCCACCGCGCAGAGAAACAGTCACTCCCCAACACACATACACACACACACAAGCACACGCACACACGCAGAGAGCCCGAAGAAGCGCGAGCCGGTGCACACGCCGGCACTCCCCGCAGCCCCGCAGCCCGCCTCTTCCCTACCTGCTCCGGCGGAGGTCTGCCGGCTCGCCGAGCCCAAGTTCGGCGCCGCGGGCGCTGGGGCGGGCGCGGGCCGCTGCCCGGGACGAGCGCGCCGAGGCCGGGAAGGGTGGCTAGGAGCTCGGGCCTCCGTGCGCCCGCAGCCGCCGCGCCGGCCTTGTGCTCATCGCCGCCCAGAAAGACAAAAGGAAGCCAGCAGCGAGGGAGGGAGCTCGGTGGAGCAGCCCGCCGGTCCGCCCGTCCGCCGCCTGCAGCCGCCGAGGCCCGCCTGCCAGTCGGGGGAAGGAAAGGAAGCGAAGGCGGGCCCCGCAGGCGGGGGCCGGGGGAGGGGCGCACGGCCAGGGCGGGCACTCAAGTTTCCTGCAGACCCGCCCCCGGCTCGACCCCGCCCCCAAACGTAGCCCCGCCCGCGCCCCGCTCTGGCCACGCCCCCTCCTGGCCCTCGGCGCCTTCTACGCTGGCCCATCGCTCCTCTTCACCTCCCTGTGGGCCCAGCCGAGGTCCTGACCCGGCCCCAGCCAGCGTGTATTTCAGGCAGGAGCGGAGCCGAGCACCGGTTCCGCAACCCTAACCCTTGGCCTCTGGCCTGTGGGTGTGAGAAAGGCGGCGGGCTGCCCCCGGGAGAGCTGGACCCCGGGCCGCTCCCCCGCCTCCCCAGCCCTCTGCAGGAAGTGCGGGCGCGGTGGCCCAGAGGTGCAGCGTGCCAGGCCCCTCTGGCACCCCACCACCTGTCCTATGAGCAGATACCACTCCTTCCCCCCAGAGTTCAGGGAAGAAGCTCGGGCCGGAGGTGGGAGGGGGTCCTGGGTTCCAGTTCTGTGCCTATGGTAACAAGGCCATTTGGGCAAGTCCCTCAGACTCCTCGCCTTGGTTTTCCCCACCTATAAAATGGAGGAGAGGGCTTTTTTCCAGCCCTTACTTCCCCAACGTGCTGTGGGTCTTCAGTGTCTGCTGAAGAAGGGGCTTGGCTGACATCTCAGTCCCAGGAATGGGTGGCCTGTCTCCGGGAGGCAGGTGCGTGTTGCCTGCAGACCTCCTCCATCCTCCTGCACATGCCACCTGCGAGAGAGGAAAGGAATGAGGGGCTGCTTCCCAGGGCCCCTCACCCCAGCAGCTCCTGAATATCTGGGCCCTGGAAGAGCAAATACATACACACCCCCACCACTACCCCCACCACCCACCTCAAGCATCCCCAAAGAAAGGTAACCACAGAAACAGGCATAAATGTGGAGCTGGGCGTTAGTGTTAGGCTGAGACAAACTGTCTTTCTAGCATCTCCAGGGGAAAACTCAAATCCTCCTTCAAATCCTCCTTCACAAAAACACAGTGTGTGAACTCACACTACACAGGAGGTTGCGGAGAGAAATGATAGTGGGCGGATTTGGGGGAATTGACTGGGGACTGGCAGGCAGGGTGATCTGAGCCCAGATCCCACTCTCAACAAACAGCACAACCAAACCCAGAGGGAGTTAGTCACTTGGGTCCCCTGTGAGGATTAAACGCAGTAATGACTATGAGTGTCAGCAGTAGCGGGCTGTGGTGATGTCACAGGGAGCCAGCTCTGGTACCTAGGGGCACCATCTTCCTCCTCAGCAGAGAGCAGAGGCCAGGATCACTGCCCAGGCTTCCTGTAGCGTATGCAGGCAGAGGGTAGGGTTACAGGTGAGGAGCCCTCAGCAGATGCCCAGCCTGGCCCATCAGCAAGGTGGCTGCAGTTACTGGGTTAGTGGGGTAAATTCTGTTCTGCTGTGGTCACACATACGACTCCTTTTCTCACCCAGATTGCGGTTCAGTGCAGGTCGGAGGGTATAAAGGACTCCACACGAGCCTTCAGGAACCCCAGCCTCTTCCATCTAGATTCTACACCCTCCTTCAGATGTTTTGGTGGATGGTCATAGCTGGTCATCGTCCAGGCCTTGATGATGGCAATCACCATGCTTTGTGTGGACATCTGCTGCCCTGTGCCTGAGCTTGGGAGAAGTCCTCCTCTGGCCCCTTGACTTTCAGCCAGCAAAAGAGAGTGGAGAGTGCTAGCCAGGCTTCTGGGAGCTCATCGGGAGCCGGGCCTGGGAGAGGCACACGTGATATCCGCCTGCATTCACTGATCTGATTTAGCCCCAAGGACCTACCTGGATGCAGAAGAGTCTGGGAATCAGTCTTCCCTTGGGCCGGGAGAGAACAGTCACTTTGGTGAACATGTCACAGTGCCTGGCCACAGTGCATGCTTCTCCCAAGCTCAGGCACAGGGCAGCAGATGTCCACATAAAGCACGGTGATTGCCATCATCAAGGCCTGGAAGATGGATGACCAGCTATGACCATCCACCAAAACATCTCATGGGGAGAGACCGAGAAGACTCACAGAGCAGGTGACAGTTTCGTGGGGTTTGAAAGATGAGGAGGAGGAGACAGCATGGTAGACATGAGCCGGAGGAAGGTGGGGGGATGAGAAAGCTCAGGGGAAGTGCAAAAACAGACAGGAAGGCTCTGGACCCCACCTCTGGAGTGACCTCTGAGCCTTTACCAGGGTGTTCTCTCACAGGGGAGACTGCCCCTCTCCCCTCCAATCTGGAACGTACCTATCCATCAAGGCTCAGCTCAGCAATACCTGGCCCTCCACTCTCTCAGCTCCCTCGGGTGAGGTGCGTCCTGGTCTCTTCCTCTTCCTTTCTACTGCTCCTTCAGCACTCCCCGTGAAGCTCAGTAAGGGAGAGCACGCAGTACGTCCTCCATAAGTACTTTTGCACTTGATAGACTAGAGCAAGTAAGCAAATTCAGGTAGGGTGCCTGGTTGGTTTCCTGGGGCTGCTGTAAGAAACTACTTAAATGACACATTTTTTGTCTCAGAGTCCTGGAGGCTGGGAGTTGGAGATCAAGGTGTCAGGAGGACTGGTTGCTTCTGAGGCCCTGAGGGAGAGCCTGTCCCAGGTTCTCTCCTGGCTTCTGTAGCCTAGAGCTCTCCTCGGCTTGTTGATGGCCTCTTTTCTCCCTGTGTTTTTAGACAGTCTTTCCTCTGTGCGTGTCTGTCTCTGTGTTCAAATTTCCCTTTTTATAGGGACACCAGTCGTACTGGATTAGAGCCCACCCTAATGACCTCATCTTACCTTGACCATCTGCAAAGACCATATTTCTGAATAAGGTCACATTCCCAGGTACCAGGGTTAGGACAGCAACATCTTTATGGGGGAACAATATACTAAGTAACAGATGTCTATGTATACAGTTTCTTCCATACGATGGCTGTAAACATTTAAAGGCAGGAGTGACTCTGATTATTCTTAATTATATCTGACTTAGTTCAATGATGTTATTGTTTCTGAAGCACTTTTACATATGCATTCTCTAACATTCTTGAGATTATTCCCACATTTTACAGATGAGGAAACCTATTCTTGGAGAAATGCAATGTCCAGGATCACATATTAGAATGGTGACAGCCAGCTCTAACAGCCAGACTCTGTGTCGCTGTGCTGGGCCCACACACACTTTGGAAAAGTTACCATTTAAAAAAGCTATTTGTAGTACTTTAGTGAACTTGGCTAGGGATGTATACTTTACCAGAAAGGGTCTTTCAGATAAACGTGGTTCTAGCTCACAAACCCATGGTCCTGAATTTTTGAGGAAGTGAGAGCCAGTTTGTTTCCAGGTCCTCTTTTTTTTTCCAGGTCCTCTTTTGATTCTATCCTTCTGGTTTATTTTTTAATTACAGAGGGGAGAAGTGTGGTGGCCAGGAATAATCCAGGCGATGCTCCCTTAAGCTAGTGATGGCACCCCTGGCTGCCCACCTGACCCCAAACCCCAGAAGCTCAAAGCAGAGGAAACAGACAACCACTGGCAGCACCAGTGGCAAGAGTCGCCAGATCTTGCAGGTGGATCGGAGGTGGGAAGCTGGATCATTGGGCCACCTTGCTTACCCCTGAGGTCCACCAGTGTCCATAGTGGCCCCTGAAGCAGATGCTGTGGCCGAAGGGTCATCCAGAGAGTATGACTCAAAGGTACATTTTGATAAGATTCCCCCATTCCCCTTTATCCTTGCAAGCTCCAGGGAGGTAAGATAAATTAGTGCCCTGCTATGGGGAGACTGTGTCCCCCCAAAATTCATACACTGAAGTCCTAAGAGCCCCAGTGTGCCTATGTTTGGAGATAGAGCTTTTAGGAGGTAAGTACAGTTACATGATGTCATAAGGGGGGGA
Organism: Manis pentadactyla; assembly: GCF_030020395.1. Classification (NCBI taxonomy): domain Eukaryota; kingdom Metazoa; phylum Chordata; class Mammalia; order Pholidota; family Manidae; genus Manis; species Manis pentadactyla. Next base: position 228,725,646 of record NC_080020.1, read on the forward strand.
CTCCTAATCCAACAGGACTAGTGGCCTTATAAGAAGAGGAAGACAGAATGAGATCACTCCCTCTCTCCACCAAGGCCATGTGAGGGCACAGCGAGAAGGCAGCCATCTGTAAGCCAGAGAGTCCTCACCCGACTCTGAGCTGGCCAACAGCTTAATCTTGGACTTCCAGCCTCCAGATGCTGAGAAGTAAATGTCTGTTGCTTAAGCCCTCCGGGTGTCATGTATTTTGTTATGGTAGCCTGACCAATAAGACATGCCCGATGTATCTTCTCATCTTCTATTTCCCACCCCATTTGCCGACTGGGCCCTCTGACCTCCAGACCCTGTCCTCACAACCTCTCTTTGCTCCCGAGCAGTGCACGGCCCCCTTGCCTGCCCCCGGCCCCTCTGCCCAGCCTTGGCTCCTGGGGAACAGAGTGAGGATGTGGAGGGGAGTCTGGCTTGTGGGAAGGGCCCAGGAGCTGTGCTCACCCCTGAGGTGCAGGGGAGGTGGCAGGACTCCAGGCCAGGCCGACCTGATGTTATGGGTCCAGCTCCTACAGTCCCTTGCATCAGGACCCTGGGGATGTCCCTTAAACCCTTAACCTGCCTCTTCAGGTGGTGAGACGCTTAAATGAACAACTTTGTACGTCCTAAAAAATAAAGACTAGCTCCCTCCCTCCTTAACTCCTCCCTCTCCTTTAGCAAGCCTAGAATATTCTCTTTAGCAACCCTGATCGAGCCCTAATCCAGGGTTCCAATGTCCTAATTTTTTAACCGAATATTAATGTCTGCCTCGGAATAAAGGAGGCAATGTATGTGAAAGGCCTATGGAATGACAGAGTCTCAATAAATGACAAGTTGTTACCTACATTATCATCGCCAGCATCACCACTGAAAGCTAACTAAGTACAAATGCAGAAAGAAAACCATCCTAGTGAATCTCTCAGTCTGGAGACCTGAGCTCGGGTCCCAACTCCTATATGCTCTAGTTGTCATCTACCCTCTCTGAGCTCATTTCCTCATGAGCACTCTGCACTTGGGTGCCTGTGGGGAGAGGGGCTCAGGGGCCCCCAGGAAAGGGGAAAGGCTTTGTATGTGGCTGGAGTAGTAGCTCCACCAAAAGTGTCTGGGGTGGGTGGACTAGAGCCCCCCCCAGGGCAGAAGAACTTTGCTGGTTTGCACGGCTGGATGGATGAGGCCTGCTTGCAAGCCTCCTGTGATCCATTGGTAATAATGGTTACCCAGGACAGGAAAAAGGGTGCCACCGCAGCAGCCTGACAGTCCCCTGAATACAAGGCCGAAGCCCCCAGCCCAGGGCTTTGCATGCCAGGCTTTTGCATGCCAGGCCTGACATCTCTTCCCTTTTGTGCACCCTGCAGGAAGCAGCCCAAAGTCTGCTGGACTGCAGAATGCTCACAGTAAAGCGCAAAACCCACAGCCAAACACAAACAGCCGCTTTGATTGCTGTTTCAAACCAGTTTAAACCAGAAAAGGCTGCTTGCCTTTCCAGCTCTGCTCCTGATGGCTTCTCTGCTGGAAAATTGCACTCCTGAGCAGTACAGTAGGTGAAGATCTGCCTGAAACTGTTTCACTACGAATGTGGGGCGCAAGTAACACCCCCACATGTCTCTCATTCCATTTTCAAGCCAACCGTCCAAATTCCAACAGAAAGAAGATGTGATCCACATATGTAGGCACATTTTTAAGAGTAAAAAATTATATATTTATATAATATATAAAATTATATATTTTATTTCATTCAATATATAGAAAATATTATTACTTCAACATGTAATTAATTGAAAAATTATGAATGAGGCATTTTGCAAGGCTTTTTTATTTCCACACTAAGTTTTTGAAATTCAGTGTGTTCTAAACTTTCAACACATCTCGATTCAGACCAGCTGCAACTCAAGTGCTTAATAGCCATATGTGACCAGTGGTTATCATCTGGGTGGTACAAATATAGACTAGTAGATCCCAACCTTTAGTGTACATCAGAATCCTCTGAAGAGCTTGTAGAAACATGGACTGCTAGGCACCACCTGTGGACATTCTGATTCACAAAGTCTGGGGGATTGCCCGAGAATTTGCATTGCTAAAGAGTTCCCAGATGTTGCTGATGCTGTTGGTCAGGAGACCACATTTTGAGAATCACTGGCCTAGACAGTCCTCTGAGGCAAGCAAGAAATGTGCTTTCTAATTTGCATCTGGTAAAAACATAATCAAGGCAGTGTAGTACTGGCCTAAGGAGAGATATATAGATGAATGGTATACAATTTAAAGTCCAGAAATACACCCTCACACTTTATGGCCAATTGGTTTTTGACAAGTGTGCCAAGACAATTCAATAGGAGAAAGAGCAGTCTTTTCCACAAATGGTGCTGGAACAACTAGATAGCCACTTGTAAAAGAATGAAGTTGGGCCCCCACCTCACACCATTTACAAAAATTTAATTCAAAATGGATCAAATGGATAGTGTAAGAGCCAAAACTATAACACGTTTAGAGGAAAACAAGCATAGATCTTTGTGGCCTTAGATCAGGCAATAGTTTCTTAGATGTGACATAAAAAGCACAAACAACCAAAGAAAAAGTTGACAGGTTGGGCTTCATCGAAATTAAAAACTTTTGTGCTTCAAAGGACATCACCAAGAAAGCTGAAATGACAACCCACAGAATGGGAGGAAATAGTTGCAAATCATATATCTGATAAGGAACTCCTATTTAGGATATATAAAGAACTCTTCCAACTCAACAATAAAAAAGGCAAATAACATTACTTAAAAATGGAAAAGGATTTGAGTAGACATTTTTTCAAGGAAGATACACACAGAACCAATAAGCACATGAAAAGATGGTCAATATATTTAGTCATCAGGGAAATACAAATCAAAACCATAATGAGATCACTTCATACCCCCTAGAGTTATTGTAATCAAAGAGATGACCTAGAACAAGTGCTGGGAAGGTGTGGAGAAACTGGAACATGCATACATTGCTGGTGGGAATATAAAATGGTGTGTGGGCTGTGGAGAACAGTTTGGCAGTTCTTCAAAACATTATACACAGATTTGCCATATGACCCAGCAATTCTACTCCCGGGCATATACCCAAGAAAATTGAAAATATATGTCCACCCAAAAGCTTGTGCATGAATGTTGATAGCAGCACTATTCATAATAGCTAAAAAGTAGAAACTACCCCAAAGCCCATCAACTGATGCAAAGATAAACAAAATGTGGTCTACTGTATGATGGAATATCATTCAGACATTAAAAGAGATGAAGTACTGATGCATGCTACAACATGGTGAACTTTGAAAAACATCTTGCTAAGTGAAAGAAGCCATATGAAATGTCCAGGGTAGACAAATTCATAGACTGACAGTAGAGTAGTGATGGCCAGGCACAGGAGTAGAGGAACATGGAGAGTGACTGCTGGTAGGCATGGCGTTTCTTTTTGGAATTCAGTAGCCAGTATGTCCTGACAGCAATTCTATTGCAGCAGTATTTGTGTCTGATGTATTATTCTCTGTACTCAAAAAATACTTCAAAATATTTCTCATAAAAAAGTACCTTGAAGTTTCCTATGCCCCTCATTTTATCTGTTGTTAGGTCTGGATTCTGATTTATGGTAATGCCCAGCTAATCGAAAAGTCAGAGTGCCAGAAACCTCAGCCTTTTGGAACACATCCCTCAAACCAAGTAGAGAGAAAAGCTCTTAGTGTAGAGGAGACGGTTGTTACAAAGCCCAGGCACTGAATGCTGTAGACGCCTCAGCCTCTGTTGGTAAAATAAGGCAGACTATTAGAAACAGTGGGCGGTTCAGAGAGCAGAGAAATGTGAGTAGCTCAGAAGCATGTTAAAGTTCATGTCTTTTGAGCAGGGTCTTTAGGTCGCCATGAATCTAAAATAAGGAAGGGCCAGGACTCAGGGAGGCGTTGCCAAGTTGGTACGTGGAAAGGCAGCCCCAGTAAGGGTGGGCTTAAGAGACAGGTAGGGAAAGGATCCGAGAGCACAGCCTCACAGGCGTGAGGGGCCCACGTCCCCAGGGAATCCAGAAACACGTGGAAGGTCCAGCAGAAGCTGAGCAGGCAGCTTTGGAGGGATGCAGCTTCTTTGACAGCTCAACACCCTGGCTCCCCAAAGCAGGTCTCTGCTGCTCTTAGCTTCAGGACCTGCAGAGCCAGGCATTGGCCCCATCAGGAACATGAGGCTTGCCAGTCGGGCCCAAGCTGCTCCCGGGTCTCCTGACACCACCAAATCCCCTCTTGGTCCCACCCACACTGTCCTGGCCCCTCTTCCCTTTGCTTTGCCCGAAGCCGTGGGGCAGAGGCACCGGACGTCACTGTTTTCAGGCTGGTCAGGACACCAGCTAGAAAAAGAACTTGAAAGCTTTTCGGGCAGTAAAGCACCTCGCTTTGCTCCTTCTCAGGGCTGCCCACTGCAAGGGCACTGGGAGGCCTGAGGAGGGCCGGGGAGGGCCAGGGAGGGCTGAGGAGGGCCGAGGAGGGCTGAGGAGGGCTGGGAGGGCTGAGGAGGGCCGGGGAGGGCTGAGGAGGGCCGGGGAGGGCTGAGGAGGGCCGGGGAGGGCTGAGGAGGGCCGAGGAGGGCTGAGGAGGGCCAGGGAGGGCCGGGGAGGGCCGAGGAGGGCTGAGGAGGGCCGAGGAGGGCTGAGGAGGGCTGAGGAGGGCTGAGGAGGGCCGGGGAGGGCTGAGGAGGGCCGGGGAGGGCTGGGAGGGCTGAGGAGGGCCGAGGAGGGCTGAGGAGGGCCGAGGAGGGCTGAGGAGGGCCGGGGAGGGCTGAGGAGGGCTGGGAGGGCTGAGGAGGGCCGAGGAGGGCTGAGGAGGGCCGGGGAGGGCTGGGAGGGCTGAGGAGGGCTGAGGAGGGCTGGGAGGGCTGAGGAGGGCCGAGGAGGGCTGAGGAGGGCCGGGGAGGGCTGGGAGGGCTGAGGAGGGCTGAGGAGGGCTGGGAGGGCTGAGGAGGGCTGGGAGGGCTGGACGGTGCTCTGGGGGATGTGATTTGCTCGTTTGGGTTCAGGTGCTGCTCCTGCTTCTGTCACCTCCCAGGAGGCCCCCACTGTCCTGTTTGCCAGAGGAGACATCAGCTCGGAGGGAACAGGGCACTGCCTGCCAATCCTCCGTGGCCCTGGGCCTAGCTGCCCTGCTGAGGGTGCAGGCAAACGAGGGCCAGGGCCTGTCCTTGAGAAACAAGTGAGGCCCTGTGCTTCCCCTTCTCTGACAGGCCTGCTCCCCAGAAAGATCCCCCAGCCAGAGATTTACACTCAGATAGGAATATTCAGGGCGGGAAGCTTCCCACAGGTTTGTACCCAGACCTTCTATCTTCTGATCGAAGTAAAGACATTAGGACATCACAGGCCTTTCCCACACTCTCACCCTGGCTGCTCCGAGGCAGAATCCCTCCCCAGCCCCACCAGCCTTCCTGGCCCAAGAGCTCACCTAGAACCTGATCAAAGTGGAGTCTGATGAGAAATCAGGGCCCAGTACAAGTCGGAAGACCCCTAACAGCCAGAAAGCCAGGCTCCGGCCACAGGCCAGTCTGCACCACCCACCCTGGAACGCCTTCTGTAGCCGCACAGCCCTGCCCATGTGGGGGAAAGCCCCCCCACATCTCTCCACTTACTAAGTACCTTTCACCCTGCGGAACTCATCTCAAAGCTCAAAGTCGCCTCCCCTCAGCACCTCTCTAGGAGCCAGCACCAGCTCACCTCAGTTCCTCCAGCCAGGCTTTGCAATGACTGGTTACCTGCCTGCACCCCCGGCCTCATCCTGAGAGCATGTTGAGGGGTCTCCATCATTGCCATGCGAAAGCCCCAGCCAGTAAACACACAGTGGTTGAGGGAAGGATGGGGCCTCCCTAGGCCTGCAGTGGTTGGTGGGTTGGCTTGAATACAGCTGGGCAGGACCCACGGAGCTGCTAGGGGCCCAGGGGGCCCTGGGGAGCAAAGGGCCGAGCCATCACTGCAGCCTGGGTATTCACCTTCCTCCTTCCCCCGCACCAGCCAGAATGACTCAGCACTGGAGCCAGGCTTCCTGCAGAGAGCGCTGCCACTTGCACCAGCCAGCCAGCCAGCCAGCCAGCCAGCCAGCCAGCCAGCGGGAGCTTGCGTGCCTTCTAGGGGCCTGCATCTCTGAGATGCTGTCCCTGGACCAAGGGTCAGACCTCTGGACTTGAGCTTCCAATAAACCATTCACAGCTGTGTAACCCTGGGCCTGTTGCATAATCGCTGAGTTTGGGTTTCCGCATCTCTGAAAAGCAGGGATTAGAACTCCACATTCCTCCTGAAGCTGATTCAAGAATCAGATAAAGTGGTCTGCCTCCCCAAACGCCTTGTCCCTCGCCTGCAGGCGCCAAGCTCTCAAACCTGTACAGAGTTGCTCCGGCTGTTCCCCCCCCGCAGCCCTCCCTGCTCCAGCCCAGCTGCAGCGCCCCACAGGAGGCGCCTTGCCCCCACATCACTTTGTACCCCTCTCCATTAGAGCACTTAACACACCACACAGTGGCTCTGTGTGCTGGGTCCGTTTATGTCCTGTGAGGTCCCTGCCCAGGGGGTGCACTTGCTCAATAAGTTTTATTTCTTGCAAGAGAGGCACAGTGGCAGCAGGAAAAGCAATGAACTGTGGGTCACGCATGGAAGTTCCAACACAAACACAAGTTACTGCTTTTGCTGCATGCCCTGAGGCAGGTCACTCAGTCCTGAAACCTGTCTCCAGTTTCTGAAGGCAGGATGAACTGTATCGGCTTCACTCACACCGGCATCGGGGAATGAATGAGTGCCTGTGGGAAGTTCTACAAAAGATGGAAACTTCGGAAGGTGAGTGCAGTGGGGGTGGGACAGTCGTGAAAGTCACACTTGATCTGCTTCCCCGTAGACATCATGGGGTACCAGCTGGTATAGGGTCTGTGGTTATCTTTTCCAAACCAAAAATCAGGGCACTGGGTTGACAGAGGGAAGATGCTTGTCCTGGAGCATCTGAGGCTGGAGCAGGGAAATCTGTCAGGTGTGTAGGTGGGGGGAGCTCAGGTCTTGGGGGTGGGGGAAGCTGCTCAGCCCGGAATGGAGCCTGCAGAGGTCTCCGTCCACTGGGTGCCAGGTTGCCTCACAGCTGCACTTGTTCTCAGCTGGCTGCCTGGGGTCCGTCATTGCCTGCCAGGGGGTACAGTGTGGCTTTGTACTCAGCCCAGCATCCGTTCCTGGCTGTGACACAGCAAACCCATCACAGGCCTCAGTTCCCTGCACACTCATGGCAAGGGCCCTGGGGCATGGTAGGGAGCCTCCATTCAGCCCCACCACGGTTCCGAGTTCCAGAGGTGTGGGGGCACCAGGACTTCCGGAAGGAAAGCATCTTACGGCTCTGAGTCTCCCCTCCCCTAAATTCCAAAGCACCCTGGCTACCAGGCCTCAAGGCCTGGGTCATATTGCCGGGCTCGGAAGCCCACCCCCTTCCATGCTGGGCCACTGGGCTGTGCTTGCCCCGGAGTCACCGGGGCCCAGAGCAGCCTTCTAGGGCACTACCTCGGCGCCAGGAGGCCAGTCTGTGCCCCTCTCCACCCAGGCAGAGTTCTACTCCCCTCTGTGTGCCCTGCTTACTGTCAGGGCCCACACAGCAAATGTTTTAAGGACGTGAGACAGGGAGTAAATAAGCAACCTGGTTTGATATGGAAACTACAGGTTTTTTTTCCTCTTCATTTTCTTTGTTGCAGAAGGATCCAGCCCATTCCAGGGTTTGAAGCAGCTCCCAGGAGAAAAATGCAAATAATTTCCCCTTCATCCAGGAAACTTCTGGAAGCGAAGCCAACCTGGCCTTTGTAGAAAGGGAAGCTAGACCCTCAGGATCGGCTGTGAAAGAAAAAAGAGTGGGGCTTTGGGGAAAGATAGGGTGAAAGATGGGAGGCAGGTGGTATGCTCCCCCAGCCCCCATGCCGGGGGCTGACCCAGCCAGAGGTTCCACATGGAGGGGTAAGCAGGACAAGGAGCTGCTGGGGCGAAGTCAGAGGGACAAGGAAACTGGGGCATCTAGCAGCTGGCTGCAGGGTCAGCCCTCCTGAGCAAACCCTTGGCCACAGGTGGGCACTTGTGGATGCCTCCCCTCAATGCCCAAGAGACCAGTCAGCCAAACAGGGGGCCTGTGGGGCCCGGGAGTGGCCAATGATGGGAAGATGTCTCTGAGCTAGGTGGTGCTTGGTGACACCCTATAATTGCAGTCATTGGGGTAGGAATGTCAAGAGGTGGACGTGGTGTCCCCCAGAGGGTAGCGCAAGATTCTGTTTGCCCCACAGCCACAGCTGTGCCAACGCTGCCTTTCCTGACTCTGCCAGACCCATTTCTGGGCCCGGGCACCCCCTTACCTGGGGCGTGCTGGTGGACAACCGGCAGCAAGGCCACGGAGCCCTCCCTGCGCTCAGAGGGCCTCCCACCCCCCAGCTGCTCCATCCTTGCAGGTGTCTGGACCAGCGGGCCCGGCGCTCATTCATCCCCTCTTGGACACTCATACTGCTGCTTTGGGGCCAGGCAGTCAGCAGCTGTGCTGGAAGCAGAATTGAATTCTACTCTGGCTCCTGGTATCAGGTACAAACCTGGTGTGTTAGGGCTGTGTCAAGAAAAACTCCCCAGGTCCATCTACTCACAGAAAATTGCTCCTAAAATGCGCTGGTTTTCCCCACATCAAGCCATTCTACAACACCAACTGGATGCCCCACAGTTCAGTTCCGACACCACCTACCTGGAGACAGCAGCAGAAAAGGCTGCCCCGCCCCTTTCAGATGCCAGTTACAAGTCCAGGCTGTCAGCGGTGCTTCTGATCCCCTCCGGTTATAGATTGGAGGTTCCCACGAACCCATCGTCCAGTTTGATTGATTTGCTAGAGCAGCTCACAGAACTCAGGAACAGTTTCCCTACTAGACTATCAGTTCCTTAGAAAAGGACATGCCTCAGACACAGCAAGATGGGAGAGGAGCTTGGGGCAAGGAATGTGGGAAGGGGCCCAGAGCTTCCATGCCCTCTCCAGGCGCGCCACCCTCCCAGCACCTCCACCTGCCTGGGAGCTCTCCAAACCCCGTCCTTTGGGATTTTTACGGAGGTTTCATTATGTAGGCATAATGGTGGCTGAACTAAATCATTCTCCATTGGTGATGGAACACAACTTCCCAGGCCCTCTCCCCTCTCCCGAGGTTGGGGGACGGGGCTGAAGCTCCAACCTTCCAATATAGGTTGGTTTCTGAGACAACCAGCACCCAGTCTCAGGGGTTTTCCAAAAAGTCACCACGTGAACATAAATTCAGGTGTAGTTGAAAAGCACTTGTTATGAATAACAAAACACACCTTTCTCTCTCTTATCAGGAAATTCCAAGGGTTTTAGGTGCTCTGTGCCAGGAAGTGGGGTGGCGGAATGGGAAACAAAGACCAAATGTACATTATTAAAAATCACAATATGACGGGTTGCCACAAAAAAGCACCGTAGACTGGATGACTCAAACAGACATCCCTTAGTTCTGGGCCCTGCAAGTCTGAGGCCAGGGTGCTGGCAGCTGTCTCTGCTTGCAGAAGTCTGCCTTCCTGCTGCATTGTCACACAGGAGGAAGGCGGAAAGGGAGAGAGAGGGCTTTCTAGGGTGTCTTCTAAGGAGACTATAAGCAGTGTCCTGTTGGGTCAGGGCCCCACCCTTATGACCTCATTTAACCTTAATTACCTCCATCAAGGCCCCATCTCCAAACCCTAGGGACTGGGCTTCAGCGTGTGAATTTGGTGGGGGCTGGAAAGCAAGCATTCAGTCCACAACCCCTGGGCACTCACGTCCTTTGGCCACCGGCTGCTTCTCTCTCCCGGAGCCCCACAGTGGAGAGTGTGGAGAGAAGAGGCAAGAAGCCCAGGCCTCCTGGCTCAGGAGGTGGGTGGATGGTGCCCCGCTTGCTGGGAGAGGGTGAGGGAGGGAAGGGCACAGGGGGAGCTGTGGGCATCCGCAAGAATGGGGCCTTGGAAGAGGTGGCTGAGCCATGGGGAGCAGAGACTGAGCCTGGAGGCTTGGAAACCAGCAGCAGCTGTTCCCGGGGCTCCCGGAGCTGCCAGGCCTCTTCCCAGCCCTTTCCCAGTTTGTAAAACTTAACGCAGGAAACGTGCAGTTCCCTTCAGGCACACAGCTGAGTGGGGACAGCAGCTCAACAGAAAACGACTCTCGGCTGGAATTCTCTTCTGGCCAAGGCTGCCTGTGTTCTGAGTTTACCCTTTTAAGTCACTTCAGGACCTGAATCCAGACCAGGTCAGAGGATTTATTATGGGCCCTTTCTGTGTAAAGCTGTCTCATTGGACATTTACAGTATAATTCAAATGTTTTGATGTTTGATTGACAGAGCACCTTTCAGCTTCTTGCACAAAGGGACCCCCGCTTGTATTTGTAAAATGCCCCCCACACACTCCTTTTCCTGAGCTCCAGGACTGGTGTTGGTTTAGTTCACCAAAAAGTGGGTCAAATTATTCCAAATTGAAAAATTATTTTAAAAAATTCAACCATGCCTTAAAATGTTCATTTTGAACTTGAATCATTGTCTTGCCAATGGGTTTCAGTCCCAGGCAAGTTCGCTGTGGATTCAGTGTGACCAAAGAAATTGACAGCAAAACGTTCTTGGGGTGAAAGGGATATTCCCAACTTTATTTCCAGGTGGCAGGTCAGTCACTAGAATCCCGTTCACTCAGAGCGAGTCTGCAGGCAGCAAGCCAGTCTCTGCCTCTGGGCCCCTCTGTCCGCACAGCCGTCCCACACAGCCGGTCCTCTGGGCCTCTGTCCTCGGCCCTGCCACCACTCCAGCCTCTGCTCTGCTCTCCTGCAGCCTTGCAGCCCTGCCACCGTGTTGCGCCCAGAGCCCTGGGAGGAGCTCTTTATATAGAGTCAACAGCCATGTATTGCTCACAGGTGTGCAGTGAGCTAGTCAGCCAGGGCCAGGTGAGAATCCTGGTCACAGGAACTCTCGTTTTATCCACAATCATACAAAGTATATTAACCAGTCTACTTCAGTGGAGGAGCTAGGCCTTCTCTGAGCACGGGCCACCATACTCTTGTGACTCCTACTTCCTAATTTTAAATCTGAGCAGAGTTTAAGGAACATTTGTGATACAACTAGAGCCCAGGCCCCATTCAGACTTTTACCATTTTTTTCTATGATCCTTCTGCAGAGGCCTTCCTCTGTGTGCGAGCCATCTATTGCTGTGGAACAATTACTTCAGGGCTTTCTGCCTTGAAGCCACAAGAATCACCGGCCTGGCTCTCACCGTGTCAGTGGTTGGGAATTCGGGAGCGGCTGGATGGCGCAGGTCTGCTCAGGGCCTCTCCTGAGGCTGCAGCCATTGGGTGGCTGGGCTGCCCGCATGGGCAGGATGGGCTGGGACTGCAGGATCTGCTTCCAAATCTGCTTCCCCACATGTAGGTGGGAGGCCTCAGCCTCTCTCCATGCGGTGCTCTCCTGGGAGGCTTGAGTGTCCCCATGGAGTGACAGCTTCTCCAGAGCAAGTCTCCCAAGAGAACCTGGCCGAAGCAGCAATACCTTTTATAACTTCACCCCAGAAGACACACAGCATCACTTTCACTGCGTCTGGTGTTGCAGATCAGTCTTGGTTCAGCGTGGGAGAGGGTTACCCAAAGGCATGCATCCAACAGGTGACAAGCATGAGGGGTTGTTGTGGAGACCGGCCACCCTATCAAGCTTAATCTAACAGCAATATTTTAAAGGCAACTCACCTTCAATGAACCTTTTCCAAAGCATTTAATTTAGTATTAGTAGAAAAATTCTCTTTGAATTCATATTTTATCCACTTAAGCATATTTAATCACACAATGTCATAACAACAAGCACGGCTAACATAAATGGATTGGGAACATAATCCACTGGCAGGTAGACAGCCACAATCAGGGGTAGTCGCCCAGTGACGCAGGCATAGCAGGGAGACTAGAGGGCACCGTCAGGGACTGCAGGGCACCAGTTAAATGGAGCTTGATGTGCCATTAGGTGTCCCTGGAACCCTCAAGAGGGTCGAAGAGTCTGCATACCCAGGCCCACTCTTTATTTCCTCTTTATACAACTCCTGGTTCACTCTGTGAGCCTAGGAGCTATATAAAGTATGTGGGTTTAGGCCAAGAAAAATTTAGTTCACTTCAACAAGCGTTTCCCGAACACTGAAGACCTAGGCGCCGAAGGTCTAGAGATGAATTGTCCAGGGAAGTCACCATCCAGTGAGGGAGACGTCAAAGTAAAGAGAACCTCTGGATGGAGGAAGCCGGGAGAAGGGAGCATCTGGGAGTGTGTAGTCTGCCTGGGCTGCTTTAGCAAAATGCCAAAGACCCGGTGGCCTTAAACAACAGACATTTATTACCCCACAGCTCCGGAGCTGGAAGTCCAAAATCAAGGTGTCCACAGGGCTGGTTTCTCCTGAGGCCTCTTGTTGGCTTGCAGACGGCCACCTTCTCCCTGTCCTCACACGACTGTCCTGTGTCTGCGTTCTCATCTCCTCTTCTTACGGGGCCCCCGGTCATGCTGGATTAGGGCCTAGTGATGTGACCTCATTTTACCCCAATCTCCTCTTCTAAGGCCGTATCTCCATTCAGCCACATTCTGAGGTACTAGTGATCAGGGCTTCACTGTATGAATGCAGGGGGGACACAACTCAACCCTAAAGGGAGGAAAGGGTATCCACCCCACACTGGGACGTCCCAGGGGGCGTCCAGAACAGGACTGCCCCAGCCAAGTCCTGACAGGCTAAGAGGAGTTTTTCTGTCAAAGAGAGGTGGGGGTGGAGAGATGCGCTTTGCCTGAACCGTGGGAGGGACGGGGGCTCGGCCATGGTGAGGAGCCCAGGGTCAAAGAACAGAAGCCCTCCTTATGATAGAGCAGGCCCCTGGGCCCCTCGCCTGGCCTGGCCTCTCCCCTCCTGGGCCTCAGCTCCCATCCCTGTGAAAAGAGGGGCTGGAGGTCCCCCTCAGAGCCCGCACCTCACACCAAGGCATGAGCCAGTGTTGTCCCAGCTACCTGGGAGGAGCGGCTGGTGTGTGATGTGGCCTGGAGCATGGAAAGTTAAATCAGCTGGAAAGAGTAAAAGGAAGTTGGAAAAAACTTTTAACCCAGCCACGACCACAGGAGCGATAAAGAGATGGTGTGGTCACCAGGACTTTTGGAAAATATGAATCAGCCTGACAGTCTGAAAGGAACAGAGAAAAGCAGCTCCTGGGGAGCGACCCGCACTCCCAGCCTGGGCACAGCCCTGGGCCCGCACCCGGAGCATGTGGGGCCTGGCCCTGAGCACTGTGTCCCCTTCCAAACAACCTTGTGCCTCAGGGCAGCCATCTCCTCCTGCCAGCTCTGCTGCGGGCGTTGACCCTGATTCCTGGGGAGGAAAACGCAGGCTACAGTGTGAGCCCTCTCACCATCTAAGCCTCACAACGGAAGTGCTCACAGGAAACAGAGGGAGTGTGGGCTACACACACAGAGTGAGCACGCACACCTAGAGTGGGACAGGGTCCCGCAGCCCCCGGCAGGCCTGGACTCGCTTGGGTGCCCGCTGCGCCTGTAAGGTGGGGTGGGGGGCTTGGGCCTCACACCCCGAGAGGTCCTGGCAGGATGCCGACCTCGGGGCGGCCAGGATGCGGCCAGGAAAAGGCTGCTGCTTCCCGCGGGGAGCAAAGCCAGAGCTGGCCCATAGACTGGGCTCAGGTCTTAGAGGGATGGACCCTCAGAAGGTCCAAGTGGAGCACGGGCCCTCTCAGGGTGGGGTGGGGGAAAGCCCATTGTCAGAAAACATAGCTCCTCTGTACCATTTGTTTCATCCTCTTCACATTCCTCTTCGGTTCATAATTTACGTAACGCATGAGTGCAGGCACGTGCGCCTGTGATATATAAATGGAGAAACATGGGCACAGTAGGGCCTGCTCACAGCCTTTTCACCTCAGGGCGCATGGGCACCACACTGGGAGCCCTCACCACCCGCCTGGCGCTCAGGACTCTAAGGGGCACTTCCTCCTCCCCGACTTTGACCTGGTCTCAGGGACATGCCCTCCCCCTGGGGCAGGAGGTGTCTGGCTCTGCCCTTTTCCTGAGGACAAAGAGAGGCCAATTAGATAAGTCCTTCCAGTGTAAACAGAGGCAGGGCACACACACGCACATGTACACACACATGCATACATTTCCCACTCAGGCTGAGATGCCAGGTTCGCAAGATCTGGATCAGGCTGTCTTGGGCAGGGCTGGCCTAAGGCTCCTATGCCCAGAGGAAGGGAATTGGCACCAGACGGGCTGGCAGGCATGGCTCAGGGGAACCCGGCTCTTGGCCATCTGCCAACAGAGCCAGGCAGCCCTATGGACTCAGTCCATGGGCACTTCCTCCTGCAGAAGCCCCCAGAAGCCTGGCCCAGGCCCCCGCAGAGACTGCGAGCCCTGCTACAGACTCCAACCTTGGCATTTCGCAGCTGTCGAGCTGAGGCCCTGGAAGGAGGATGTACCTGAGGTCACTGGGCCCGTCAGCACCGTCCACTGTGCCTGCCCCCCTGCCCTCTCTTCCCACCTTCGAAAATCCGAAACCCTGGCTCATGTGGCTTTGCCAGGTTTGGGGGCCAAAAACGGCCCACGACGATGTTGGGGCGGAGTGGGGGGATGTGAGGCCACTCCCTGTCTGCCACCCATTTACGCAACTTCCGTGCTTTTGGCCTCTTGATCCATAGTTTTGGTGCCATGTTCCTGGCACTCAGGGAAGCATGCAGAGCAATGGGAAAGGCGATGGAGTCCTTATTTGCACAGAGCTCACAGCTTTGCAGCAAGGCTCTCCTCGTCCCCACGCCTCTCCTGGGTCCTGCCTGTGGCTCTGGAGTGGAACTGCATTCCCCCTGCACAGAGGAGGAGCCAGAGGTGGAGAGATGAACTGGTTTGCCCAGAGCTACGTGGGCCTGGCGACAAAGCCCATCGCTTGCGTCCTGCTCCCGCTGGGAGTTGGTGCAAGAGTCCCCCGGTTGTATCTCAATCACCGTAATGCTGTGGCCAGGGCTGGTCTGGCCCAGCATGCTCAGACTTTTTGGTCTCAGGATCCCTTTACTCTTAAAAATTATTGAGGGCTTCAAAGATGCTTCATGTATGGGGGGTATATTTATCAATATTTACTGTATTAGATGTGAAAAATTTCAGAAATGTTTTATTAATTCACTTAAGTCCATTACATATTAGCATATTTAAAATTTTTAAAACCATATTTTCCAAAACAAAACAAAACAAATTTGGTGAGAAGAGACGCATCTTCTTGATTTTTGCAAATATATTTAATGTCTGGTTTGATAAAGGATTCTGCATTTAATTTATTAAAATAATGCATACATCTGGAAAATACCATACAATCATGAAATAATGAGAAAAATAAAAGCATAATAATGAGTTACTACTATTATGGAAACAGTTTTGATCTGCAGATCCCTTGAAAGGGTCTGGGAGATCCCCAAGGGTATCTTTGGGCCAAACTTTGAGAACCACATACTACACTCTGGAGCGTGGCTGGCTTCATACCTCATCTTCATATACATCTCTCAGACTAAGCTGCACTTCCCTCCACCCAACACACAGGGTAATATTTGTGAAATTCTAACCTAATCCAACCGCTTTTGGTCTGTCCCCTCCCCCATGCCCTGTTTCGATGGCAGGGGCATTTGCAGTAGGTGGCCTCTTGGACCCGGGAACACTGCATTACAACAACCATGGAAGGAGGCCACAGACTGCCCTCAGCCCGAGGGCCTGTCAGCTGGCCTGTCAGCGCAGCCCAGACTGGGGAGCAGGGCTGGGGCAGGGTGGGGTGGAGCCCTGCAGGACCAGCCCCAGCCTCACTCCCGGGCTCCTGGGAAGCCTGCCCACGCCCACCGCTCCCCAAGCCTCCACCCTTCCTTCCAGTGTGTGTACACTGCCCAGGAACAAGCTGCTGCACTGCCTGTGGGGCTGCCTCACCACCTGCCTGCGGGCATTTGAGGAGGGAGGGTCTTTTGTACACTTATCACCCTGTCCCCAGACCCAGCACCAGGCACGGAATGACCCCCAGATGTTGGAGAAAGGAGGCTAGCTGGCTCTGCCCTGGCAGCTTAGGAAAACTTGTTCCCGGAGACCCATTCCTGGGAGCAGGTGGAGGGCAGGGTGAGAAGAGGGCAGGAGCACGCAGCGCAGTGCGGCTGCTGCCTGGCAAAGCCTCTGAGCTCTGGGAGACGTGGCAAGGGACCCAAGAGAACAGAGCTTGGCCCGGAGTCAGGGGATTCCACCCTGGACCCGTCCTTTCCTTGGACTGTGGGAAAGGAGAGCGGGTCCCCAGTCTGGCTACCAGGAAAGACTGTCCCTGGTGTGGTCCCTTCCCCGATCCTGGGAGCCTCCAGGACACCAGAGTCCCCAGGGGCAACCTCCCACAGGCGCTCTGGGAGGTGGGGATGAGAGAGCCTCCCTGGGAGAGGCCCTGCCCACGTGTGGACCTGGAGCTGTGCATCGGAGTGGATGTGTGGGTCCTGGGGTCAAGAGGACCCTGTGCTGATGGGCCGAGTGCTTCTGAGCCAGTCCCACCCACCTCAGTGTCCTCTGTGGTCGGAAGAGAAATCCTCCACAGTCCTCCCAGCCCTGGAACTCTGGGCTCCAAACTTAGATCGGCCGGAACTGGGCAGGGCGGGGTCCTGGAGCTGTAAACTGACCCTAGTGCGTAAGGGCAGGGGGTTCTTGCCCCAGGGGGGGTTCTGGCCTGCCTGGCCTGCTGGAAGGCTTTTGTGGGGCCCCAGGGCCCCATCTATCTGTGCTCCCAGAGGTGTCCGCCCCCTGATCCCTAGAGCCTGGGAATGTTACCTTATATGAGAAAGTGGCCTTCGCAGTGTGGTGATGTTAGGGATCTGGAGGTGAGATTATCCCAGATCATCGGAGTGGGCCCTAAATACAGCCCCCGTCTCCTTGTAAGAGGAGGCAGAGGAGCCCTTACCAAGAGGAAAAGGTGATGCGGAGACAGCAGAGATTGGCAGACGCCCTGTGCTGCCTCAAAGGTGGGGGAAGGAGCCGCGCCGAGCCGGGCAGCCTGGGAAGATGGGGAGGCAGGAAAACGGGGCTCCCCTGAGCCCCGCCGGCACCTTGGTTTTACCTCGTGGAGCTCATTTCAAACCTCTGGCCTCCAGAACTATAGAGAATAAATGTGTGGGTTTTTTTTTTTTATAGACTTTGCTTTTTTAGAGCAGTTTTAGGGTCACAGCAGAATTGAGAGGAAAGTACAGGGATTTCCCACAGACTCCCGCCCTCACACACACAATCTCCTGCACGATCAACATCCCCCCGAGTGGGACATGTGTCACCTCATCATCATTGTCACCCAAGGCCCACAGTTCACCTTAGGGCTCACTCTTGATGTGGCACTATCTGTGGGTTTGGGCAAATGTGTAATGACATGTATTCACCATTATAATATCGTACACAGTCATTTCACTGCCCAAAAAAATCCTGCGCTCTGCCCATTCATCCTCCCCCTCCTCCCCAAACCCCTGGCAACCACCAACCTTTCTACTGTTTCCATAGTGTCACCTTTTCCAGAATGTCATACACCGTGGTTGGAATCATACATATGTAGCCTTTTCACAGTGGCTCCTTTCACTTAGGAATATGCATTTAAGGTTCCTTCATGTCTTTTCATGATTTGACCTTTTTATTGCTGAATAATATTCCATTGTCTGGATGTACCACGGTTCATTGACCCACTCACCTACCGAAGGACTTCTTGGTTGCATCCAAGTTTTGGCAGTTGTGAGTAAAGCTGCTATAAACATCTCCATGCAGGTTTTTGTGGACACGTTTTCAACTCCTTTGTGTAAATACCAAGGAGTGCAGTTGCTGGACCATATGTTTTTGGAGTATGTTTTGTAAGTTCTGTAAGAAACCACCAAACTGTCTTCCAAAGTGGCGGTACTGTTTTCCATGCCCCCAGCAATGAGCGAGAGTTCCTCTTGCTCCACATCCTCCCCAGCAGTTAGTCCCACCAGGGTTTTAGATTTTAGCCTTTCTAAATAGGTGCATAGTGGTGTCTCAATATGGTTTTGATTTATAACTCACTAATGGCCTATGATGTGCAGCCTTTTTTCATTTGCTTATTTGCCATCAGCATATATTCTTTGTTTAGGTCCTTGGCACATTTTTTTAATCAGACTGTTCGTTTTCCTATCGTTGACTTTCAAGAGTTTTTGTGCATTTTGGATAACAGTCCTTTATCAGACATGTATTTTGCCAATATTTTCTCCCAGCCTGTGGCTTGTCTTCTCATTCTCTTGAATGCATGTTGTAAAAGCCACCAAGTTTGTGGTAATTTGTGATGGCAGCTATAGAAAACAAATGCATTAGCCATGGAGACATTACCCCCAGGTCTGAAAAGCCATGATTAGCCACAGCCCACGTGTCCCCACTCAGGACACTGCTGTGCTCTGGAGGGGCCAATGTGACGGGCTGAGTGGATCATGAAGTGAGGGTCCAGTGAGGACGACACCAACAGCTCTCAACAAAGCAGCCCTTTGGAGGAGGCGGTGCCAGCAAAACCATGAGGGGCAGAGCCGCTGCTCACCCAGAGGCCGACTCCAGCCCCTCTTGCCCCTGGAAGGCGTCTGACAATTGTCAGGCTTGGAATCGGGTTGCACTGGAGAGCAAAAAGGCCCTAACCAGAGACCTTCAAAACAGGGCAGATCTGGAGCGTGTAAGTCCCTTCCCAGCTGATTGTAGAAATCCCGTAACTTTTGGACTCTAGTCTTTTACCCGCCACCCCCAGATGCCTCAAACCGTGGGCCAGCAGAGCTTTCGTGGCCTCCGGGTCACAGCGCTGGGCCCACAGGCTGACCTGGGCTCTGGAACTTCCTCAGAGGGTGACTCTGCGCCTGCCTGGAGCTTGGCGGCTTTGAGTTCAACTTCTAAAAGCCAACGATTCCCCCCTTTTGGGGGCTTGTGGGGGCCCAAACATGGCCAAAGGAGAGCGATGTGAGGCACACATGTGGGAATGGGGGACCTGGCTTCCCAAAAGGCCTATAAAGGACAAACCAGAGAACCCAAAAATAGAAAAAGGAGGTGTATGACAAATGAGGGAATGAAAATGAAAGGAAATATAGGTCAGGTCTCAATTAGTGACAAAGAAGATGGATTTTACGACTAGTTCATCAATTATTCTCCCCTCTCACTGAAAGCTAAAACATCAACCATCATATTTTACTGACAAAGTAAAGAAACCCGAAACAGCGAAACCTCCATTAACTTGAGTCCAGACGCACTGTCCTCTCTCCAGTTCTAAAGTCTGGAGCTTTCTCTTAATGAGAAGCTTTTCAGTGGATTTGGCTTTAATCAGGAAACAAAAATAGCTTCAATAAAAGGAATAAGCTCCCACACAAGACTAGTGAGACCCAAACCCTCCCTGTGTCACGAGTCTGGGCCTTGAGACCCCCTTCCCTCCATTCCGTCCAGTGCCCCCAGGGGTGCTCTTCCTTCCAAGGGGTCTGCTGACTCACTCCTCTGCTCCAAGACCTGCAGTGGCTCCCAGGGTCCCCACGCTCCCTGGACTCAGTCTCCTACGAAAGCTCCCTCCTCGGTTCAGAGCTGCCCCAGAAGTTTCAGTCCTGGGCTCTTCCCTCTGCTCTTCTCACCTCCATGGCCTCACTCCCGCCAATGTCCTCACCCAGATGGCACCTCACTGATCCTCAGATTCATCCCCCACCACGTCCAGCCCCTCGGGTGTTCCCTGCTCTAGTGCTCCCCAAGCCAAAAACCTGGTGTGGCACAGGCTGCAGGCTGGCCACCAAGTCCATTTCCTCTTGGTCCTGGACACGTGGTCAGATGGTATTTCCCAGGCTCCCCTGCAGTGGGTGTGGGCATGCACAGGGGGTGGAGCCCGAGAATGTGGGCAGAAATGATTTATGGCTCTTCTAGGCCTGGTGCATGAAAGCCTTCTCCTCCTCTTCCTCCAGTCTCCTTTGTCCTTCTAGTGGGCTGGAGGGGAGGCGACCGGCAGGGTGAGCTTGGGGAGGTCCAAAAGGGTAGCTCACCAAGATGGGAGAAGGTTAGGCCTGTGAGGCGTGGCTTACAGCTGGCTGCCCAGAGAGCTGCCCCTGGGGACACCCACATTGAACTGCATGAACAAGTAAGCTTTTGGCATGAGCTGCTGCGATGCTGCCGGCCAACTGCGAGAGCAGCTAATGTTTCCTTATCTTCCCACCTGAGGTCAGTGAGGACTCCGCCCGCTCCCTCACCTCCCGTCAGAGAGGAGCTGCTTCCTGCCACTTTCAGGCCCGGTGGTGCTTGTTTATTCCCTGCATGTGGCCTCCTACGCCCCGCCCCCAGCTGGTCCCCAGGCTTTACCCCAGCACCCACCCCCACGATCCTCCACGCTGGGGGACCACGTCACACCCCACCTGAAACCCCTTAGGGATTTCCGTTACCTTTGAACCCCGTCCCCTGGCCCATGGCCCCTCTGTGATCTGCCTGCCACCTGCCAACCTGTGTCTCCTTCCTCACCACCACACCACCCTCGGCTCCAGGCGCCCACTCTCCCTGGACAGAGATTACTTCACGCGTGGGAACACCTGGCTGCCTCTGTCTAAATGTCCCCTCCTCCCACCGTCCAGACCGGGTGTGAGGGTCTCACTCCAGAGGGGCCTCCCAGGACACTCCAGGTTGCCTCCCCCAAGTTCCCATAGCCCCAAATTCATGTCCCCCTTAGTCCCTGGAGGCCATTACTTCCCTTGCTAAAATGACGTTTGTGGGGCTGTCTGCCCAGCACCCCTTTCCAGCTGGGGAGCTGTCTTGCCAATAGGTTTCAGCCCTGGGCAAGTTCACTATGGATTCAGTGTGACCAAAGAAAATGACAGCAAAACGTTCTCGGGGTGAAAGGGTTATACCCAACTTTATTCTCACAGTGGCAGGTCAGTCACTAAAATCCCATTCACTCAGAGGGGGTCTGCATGCAGCAAGCTGGTCTGTGCCTCTGGGTCCCTCTGTCTACACAGCCGTCCTCTGGGGTCCTCTGGGCCCCTCTGTCCACACAGCCATCCTGCACAGCCGTCCTCCGGGCCTCTCTGCTCAGTCATCCCACACAGCCGTCCTCTGGGCCTCTGTCCTTGGTGCTGCCACCACTCCAGCCTCTGCTCTGCTCTCCTGCAGCCTTGCAGCCCTGCCACCGTGTTGCGCCCAGAGCCCTGGGTGGAGCTCTTTATATAGAGTCAACAGCCATGTATTGCTCACAGGTGTGCAGTGAGCTAGTCAGCCAGGGCCAGGTGAGAATCCTGGCCACAGGAACTCTCATTTTATCCACAGGAGCTGTCCCCTTTTTCCCTCTTTCATGCAGTTCTGGGGGCCCGTATATCAGAGCGTCTGCCCCTCTCCCTTGCCTCAGGGTGGGTTTGTGACTCAGACCTGACCTGACCCATTAAGGTGACCTCAATCTTTCACCTTAGGGTCACACCTTAGTCATACCTTTTGCCAGGTGACTGCAGTTTCTGCAATCACATTAAATTTGGGTTTGGCGTGTGTCTGTCCATTTGGGCCACTATGACAGAAACACCACAGACGAGGTGGTTTAAACAACAGGGGCCTATTTCTCACAGTTCTGGAGGTGGGAAGCCCAAGACCAAGGTGCCGACAGAGTTAGTGTCTGGTGAGGGCCTGCTTCCTGGTTCTTGGGCGGCCGTCTGTCCTCTGTGCCCTCACGCGGCGGAAGGGGGTTCTCCGGGGCCCCCTTTATAAGGGCACTAAGCCCATTCATGAGGACTCCACCTCAAAGGCCCCACCTCCTAATACCATGAGGTTTAGGATTTCAACGTAAATACTGGGGTCGGGGGGCACATGCAGACTGTGGCCCCAGGTGACTTGCATTGGCCCATGGAATTAGGTGGGAGAAAGAGGCCCCAGTTCTGAGCCCTGGCTGAGAGATCTTTTGTGCTCCCATCCAGGCTCCTGCACCCCCTCCCCACCACCACAAAGAGATCTCCCCCCTGGGGCCTCTGCCCTCTCATGGGGTCCCCGGGTCCAGAGCACATACACAGGGAGCAGCCCTGAGCCCGGGCTCAGAGGGGAGCTGATGCACACCCTCCAGCCCCTGAACTTTATGGAAGCTGGCTTAGGTTCAATAGTTAACTGGTACAAGGCCTCTTTTATGAGGGTCATACAGGCCTGCTGAAAGAGAGGTTCTTTTTCCTTTTTGGTTTGACTTACGGCTGGGAGCAGCCACTTTTCGCTCTACATCTAGGGCATGTCTGAGGTGAGAGGGAGTGCGGCTGACCCAAGGAGGTGAGCAGAGCTGAAGAATGGAGAAGACTGAGAGCCGACAGGCTGGTGGAGGCCGGCACCCCGCGCTCCCCAGTCACGTGAGCCCAGCAAGAGGCCTTTTGGTCTGGATTTCTCCCTCAGGCAGCTGAAAGGATCCCGGCTTTTAAGATGTTCCTGGACTCCCTCTATGCTTTCTCAACGACGGTGACTTGGCTTAATTTACCCATGTATCTCCAAGGCATAGCACAGTACCTGCTTAATCAATGTGTGTTAAGTTTTCCACAATAGGTGTGCAATCAGAAAGTATTGTCCAGTATTACATGCTTCACCCAGAAAAAACACAGGATGTGATGATGACTGATGGTTGAAGAGCATTTTTGTAGGAAAATCCAGGACACAGTAGGTGGGGGGAGGCCTCAGGCCTGGTCTCCTGATTCTGATTCCAGTCCAGTTTGCTTTTTACCTTGATCCAATTTTTGATCAATAAACCCAA
Organism: Manis pentadactyla; assembly: GCF_030020395.1. NCBI lineage: Eukaryota > Metazoa > Chordata > Mammalia > Pholidota > Manidae > Manis > Manis pentadactyla. The sequence continues at coordinate 228,748,401 of NC_080020.1, forward strand.
AGCCTGTATTTTCAGCAAAGTGCAGTTCATTGAGGCTTTACTACAAAATCAACAAAAATGTCCAAAGGCAGTCAGGGGTGGTGAAAAATGGCAAAAGGGAGAGAGGAAAATTGGGATGGGGAAATAGGAAAATTGAGGCATGGTATGATTTATAGACAGGGAAAGCATTCCATGGGGCTTTGCAGAAATGTAGGATTGTTTAAAAGGCAATAAAATCATTCAGCTGCAATTGCAGGTCTCTCCACTGATGTAAGCTCTTCGGGCTCCTAGAGAAATTTAATGGAGCAATAACAGTTTTAATGGCACCCCTCCCAACACCATTTACCCCACCCCTGGGTAGCAGACAGTCAAGGTATGCACTAAAATATGGGCATTGAGCATCCTTCCAGAAAGTGGCTATGCAGCTTGGAAGGCTCACTTTATTTTTCTTACACATCTTCAAAGCTGATGTCCCTGGTTGGGTAGACTGAGGCAGAGAGAGTCCACTGCACTTGGGGGACATAATTCTGGGAGATCCTGGCTTCTCTGTTGCCCTCAGGTGCCTCCTGAGATCTCTCCAGCTGGGCCTGGGCTCTGAGATTTAACAACAGCCTCACGCCAGAAGGTTCTCTGGACTAAGCAAGAGCTGATTCAAATCCTGGCTTTCCCAATACTAGCGTCACCTCGGGGCAATTGGCGCAAGCACGCTCAGACTGTTTCCTCCAAAAGGTGGTGCTGATGGTGCCTCCTTCGTGGGCACTGCTGTGAGGATCCACAGAGACAGTCCTATAAGGCACTTTGCCGGCCCTCCCCACAAGCCTGGGACACAGTGACCCCGGCACAGGCCTCAAGTTTCCCAAGATGTCCATGTGCAGGTGCCTGAGGCCAGGAGGGACCATCCTAAAGTCAGCCTTCCACCTCCCGGACCCCACAGTCTGCTTTCCTGGGGCTCAAAGTGGGGACCCAGGAAGTGAAGTGGGGTTGTGGGCTGTGCAGGAGAGCGAGACAGAGGCATCAGCAGTTTCCTTGGGCCTATCCTGGGGCCACAGGTGGAGAGGCGGTGATTGTGTCCACACTGGGGCCCCCAGGTCTGGCCCCGAGTCAGACCTGGACTAAAGATGGCTCAGCCCCTTGCCAGGCAGGAAGGTTCTGGGGTTCCAGGCAAACTCCGTCACCTCACTCAGCACATGCACGATATTTGGCATGAGACCATTTCATCAGGCTGTTTCTGCAAACGTTCTGGTTGGGAGAAGACACTGGTGGACTTGCTCTGGGGTCCCAGGTGTGTGACCTTGGGGCACATTTGCTTCAAAGCTGACACAGGTTGGTTTGTTGTGGTGGCTTAAGAAATAGAAATTGCTGACCAACTTAGCAGTTGAAGTCCTGTTTCCTCCTGTGCTGTATGGTGCGAGGTGGTACCAGGAACCTGCCTGCCTGGCCACAGCATGCCAAGCCCAGAAGGATGACTGGGCACACTTTCCTCTTAAAAATCACATTTAAAAGGTAGGGATGGTGGGGACTGCTGGTGGTGTCCAGGCTTCCTCTCTTCCTGCCTACTGTTCCGCTCCCATGGAAACTCCATTAGGCTGGAGACCTCTCCCTCAGCCAGGGTTTGCCTTAAAAGTCTTGGCATTTAAAGTCGGGTCCTGCAGAATCCCTCAGTCCCAGGCAAACCAGGATAGTAGTTGCTTTGGTCAGTCTGGAATACATATATAGTAGACATTTAACAAATATTTATTGCACATATAAATAAATTCCATTTAGTTCAGTTAAATCCCGTCTGACATAGCAGACTTGTATTGGACAGATGCATGACAATGCCACCTGTTTTGTTTGAGTTTGTAAAGCTTTGTGGTCATGCTGTCCACCTGATGCTCCTGGTCTTCCTTAATCAGGCAGTTAGGGGTATGGAAAGGTAGGTGTTTCTCAGAAGGAAGCCAAGGTCCTTGATGCCTGCCTCCTAGCTCAGAGAAGCTAAAGGTCAAGGCATCACTCGTGGACCAGAGCCCTCCCACCTGTGAGTTCCCCGAGGCCAGCCTGCTGGTGGCAGGTGGCGGCTCTAGGACAAGGGCAAGGCCTTGAGGGAATCGTGAGCCTCACAGTCTTGCCCTTCCTTTCCTTGTGCGGAACGGCCTCCTCTAGGACGTGCTCAGGCATCTGGTTCTTTTTTAATAAGAGGCCACATGAGGTACATTTCCCCTTAACATTTTTTGAAAGCATTTTGGCAGAGGGGAGCTGGGAGTGGGTCCCAGAGAAGATGGCAGCTCTGCAGGCTGCAGGGGAGCCCACAGGGCCACCACAGGCACCGGAGGAGATGGGCAGGAACTCGCATCTAACAAGTGTGAGCACAGACACATTTCACCAGACGCTCGAACTCCCACATCTGGGAGCAGGAAGTTCTGGTTTTGACACCACGGAAGTTCTAAGCACAGCCTGGACAACTCCGCTTTCAGCAGAGATTGAAACTGCTTCCCCTCTGTGCGCGCTATGAGCGCACTCGCTCGCGGTTAGGACATGGTCAGCAGTAATCACAGTGACCCCATCAGATGGAGCCCCTCTCTTCCAGAAGAGCAGAGTCCCCTCCCCAGAAGCACAGGGCCTTCCTGGCCCACAGAGAACTTGGCCCCAGGTAGGAAGAGGGTTGTCATCTTCCTGGACACAGAGGCAGGTAAGACCCTTCCCTGAACTCTGGGGCGCATACTCCAGACATCCTCAGAGGGCTGTCAGGGTAGTGAGGCCCATCACACTGTGTGCCAGACACAGGCTTCTAAGAAGGTGCATTTGCTGGATGTGGGGATCCTAGCTCAGGACAGAAACACCGTGTAGGATGTTGATGTATTTCTGTGTGGGGTTCAAAAACAAGCTGAGGGTGGGCCCAGAGTGGTGCGAACAGCATGATGGCTGCAAGGCTCTGTGGCAGAACTTGCCTTCCATTCTGTGCACCTCCCCGCAGCCTCCGTGCAGGCCAGGCAGCCCATGCTGTCCCCATGCGATGTGCATCCAGTGAGGCTCCGGTTGCATTGTATGTCACTGGATGTATCTTGTCCCGGTGTGTGTGTGTGCACGTGCATGCACTTGGGGTCACATCGGATAAGATAAGGTAGGAGGGTACAAAGCCATGCCCACCCAAAACAAGAGGACGAGAGCAAGGTGATGACCATGGGGAGGGATGAAGGGCTGGATGGGGTGGAGACAGTAATGCTCGTGGCACCAGGAGTCCTAGCTCTCAGCCTGTGGACGAAGTCACGCAGGTCTGCTCTTGGTATTTCAGGTCTGGGCCTGTGATGGTAAGCTCATTACAGATTCTAGCACACTTATGCACCCAGCTCCAGAATCACTGGCACAGTCACTCTCCACCCCAAGCCTGGTTCCATCCATCCCATCAAATGCTACCCGTGATCATAAAAGCAAAACTCTAGGAAGAATGCAGTGCCACTTGGGGCCTTTGGACTGACAGCATGAGGAGAGAATAAGAGCGGAGTACCAAGCCCTGAGGCTTACTGCCTCAGCCAGTTAGGGGATCTTGTGGGCATGGCGGAGAGTGAGCGCCTGGTAGCATGCACAGCCGCGCCCCTGAGAGATCAGAACACCTTCCTCGCATTCACCTCCTACAATGGCCCATCTATTAGGTGGGGGGGGAGCCCGGGGACTCCTAGCCTTGGAGAGCTGGTTGGGCGCTGAGCTGCCACAAAGCACATTTCCACTAGAAGGCTCCAGTGGCACCATCAGGCAAGTGGGTCTGGGGAATTCAGCATTCTGGCCTCGTGGCTGCTGGTCACCATGGTGACCTTGCCCCCCACACCTGGGAGCTGCTCCGTGGTCCCAGTCATGGCATGGAGAGCTGGGGCAAACCCTGCAGGGGCAAGGACACTGGATCCCTAGTGTGGGTGTAGGGAGAGGGACAAGGGGCAGGGAGGGTCTCCCTGGGCCTTCCCCAGGCCCCGGGGCATCTGCCTGGGCTGTCCTGGGAACCCTGAGGCCACAGCCGGCACCTGCAGCTGTCTGCAGAACCCTAGCCAGCCTGTTTCCCCAGCAGGTTCCTCCGTGCTTTAGACTTGCCTGCATCCCTGTCCACCTGGAAGCCACCTGCTCCTGCTCCCCGCCTGGGTTCTCGGATTGCCGCCTCAGGCCCAGACTTCCATCTTGGCACCCCAGAACTGGCCTCTGGCTATGTCTTCAGCTTCAGGCATTACGATTGGAGAATCATCGACCCCTAAACCTGCCCTTATCCCCCACCCTTGTCTACATGCCTGTGGGACCAGGGCAGGGGAAACATCCAGTGGGATTGCCAGTGAGAGAAGTCAGCCTCACATTCAGCTGTCCAGTCAGCACAGGGCAGAGACAGGGCCCCAGGGCCAGGAGGGTGTGGGAGGCGAGGGGGCCCAGGGCTGGCAGGGCATGACCACGATGGCGCTGCAGATGGGGCTGTGGGCTCCCTGCTTGTGAGCTGGCTGGTTGAGCAGAGTGACAGTGACCCAGACTTGGGGGTGGCGGGAGGCAGTGTTGGGGACACCCTGTGGCTGGGCACTATTGCATGGGCCACAGATGGGTAACAGTCTCTGCTGAACTGCAGAAGAGCCGCACACAGTGGGTCTGCACTCACTGTGGCTTTCCGCCCCCTTTTCTCACCCTCCCTGCAGCTCTCCTGCTCCCCCTATGACGACAGCCGCCCCGCTGGTGGGTACATTTCAGCATCAAGCCTATTAGCTTCCCTTTCAGTCATACTGGTCTGTCTCCCTGTCAATCAGATTTCCATCTCAGAGCACAGCTGCATCTAAACATGACAGCTAATTTCATATGCCAACTTGGCTGAGTCATGGTGCCCAACACTCTGGATGCTTGGTCAAACATTCTGGATGTTTCTGTGAAGGAGTTTTGTATGGATAATGTTAACATTTAACTCAGCGAAATTTAGTAAAGCAGATTGCCCTCCATGGAGTGGGTGGGCCTCCTCCAATCAGTTGAAGGCCTGAAAAGAACAAAGGTTGAGTTTGCTTGAACAAGAAGAAATTCTGCCAGCAGACAGCCTGCAGAGTTGAATGAACATTGGCTCTGCCAGGTCTCCAGCTTGCCTACTCACTCTGCAGATTTTGGATTTGCCAACCTCCATAATCATATGAGCCAATTCTTCAAAATAAGTAAGCCCTTCTCTCTTTACACACATACACACACCTTATTGGTTCTGTTTCCCTGGACAGCCCTAATACATGTCTGAGACACAGATGCAGAAAAGCGGAGGTGTCTATGCGCTCCACTATTCACCTAGTTTACCTTCCCACCAACCCATCATTGCAAACCTGTAAGCATCCTCCTCCCAGGACCTCAGCTCGACCCAGAAGTCTTTGCTCCTTTGTCCTAAGCTAGTTCTGGAATTTCTTGCAAGGGGACCCAGGGTCTTCTGCCTGCTCAGCTCCAGGCCCAGAACCTCCTTCCTGTTACCTCTTATCTGGGGTGGAGGCATTTCATCCTCAGCCTCCCTCTCTCGCCCCACCAGCTGCATTAGGGGTACACTGGGTCCACCTGCACTTGGCTTCTCCTGAGATCACAGTGAGGGGCACCCACCTTCTTGGCCCTGGCCTCCTGGTACTCTGACCTCCGGGGCTCCACAAGGCGCTGCTCAGAGGAGATGGCTTCTGAATGAAGAAATGAATGGCTGAGTGAGCACAGGACAGCCTTGGGTCCCAGATCCTGGGCTGGGAGTGGAACCCCTTCCGTGGTGGAGCCCCCATGAGACATGCGAGCAGGAGTCCTGGTCTTTCCTGGTGCTGCTTGCACCCAGCCCTCCCTGGGCTGCCAGGGAACAAACCGAGTTCAATTTTTGGCAGACCTGCAGCACAGGAACAAAGGGGGTGCCTTGCATGCCACCTACCACTCCTGCCCCTCATGGCCCTGGATATGCCCTCTCTCCATCATGCCTCTCTCCTCCCCGGCCTGCTTTCAGCTCCACCCCCACTTTGATGCTCTCCCCATCCCTCCCTTAGGTGGGGGACTGTTTCTGGGCAAACTGGGGGCATCAGGCTTTGGCCAGAGGCTGATGGGGGAGCCGGCTTTGCCCAGGTAGGGCCAGCTTTACAGAGGGCAGCGTGGGCTCTGGTCCGGGCCGTGGGTGCCGGCAGGTGCCTCCCAGCTCCGGTGTGGCAGATTACCCAGGAGCACGCTCAGCTGACTAGAGCAAGTGTTCCTTTTCTTCTTAGGAGCAAAATAGTGTAGCACCACATGTGGAAGGATCCATGCTCCTGGCTGCAGCTCTGACTTGCCCCTGCCCACAGCGACGGCTGCTCAGCGCCGGGGACCCTCCCTCCTCTAGCCGCCGACCCAGCAGGGCTGCCCCAGGACTGGCTCCGCACTGCTGTCCTCTCCCGGGCTGCTCTTCCCACCTTGCGCTCCGCCACGGAAGCACTCAGCCTTCAGCCCACCCTGACGTGACTTGTCCTCCGGGAGAGCTTCCAGGGAACCAGAGTTAATTGGACAGGGACTGAGTCCTGGCCCTTCCGCTCCCTAGCGTCACTTGAAGAGATTCCCTGGCTTCCTTAACCTCGTGTTCTCACCAGTCAAGCGAACTGACGGTGAGGAGGCCTCAGATGGCGGAAGCCCACCCCAGAGCCGGGCACAAGGTGATGATGGCAGCTGAGTAGGAACCCAGATTCTGCAGAGGTGACAGAGGGAAAGGCCAGTCTGGGCTCTGCCACCCAGGCTCTGAGTCCCCGAGCCTCTGTTTCTCAATCAGCAAACGAGGATCTGTGTCCCAGGGTGACCTGGGGATCAAGGACACAGTGTGTGGGGCAGCGAGCCAGCGAGCACTGGGGAGGAGTCACTCACCGAGGAATATCAATGCCCCTCTGGCACATTCCAGAGAACCCTCTGTGCCTGCCAGAACACCCTCCTGGGCACGCGCTCAGAATCCAGCTAATGCTCCAAGCCTGCGTGCCCTCCGGCTGGGGAACCCAGGAGGCCCCGACCTGTCTGCCAGCACAGACCCCCTGGTCCACCCCAGGGTTCCAGAGGCCTGCAGCTCAGGGACTATGCTTGCCACCTTTATGGGCCACACAGCAGGTAGACACACACACGTGCACACATGCAATCATCCACCACACACTGCCTGCACATACCACACATACACCATCACACAAACTCCACCCCCCACACACACATCACACACGATGTGCACACACTGCACGCACATACCTCATACACAGAGCCTAGCAAACAGCTCCTTCCCAGAGAGTTCAAGGGAAACTGAGCAGTTCCCCACATCTCCTTTCTGGGCCCGCTTGGGGGCAGGGGGCAGCCCTTTCAGCATTAGGGCTGCAGGCAGGTGGCTGGTGGATACAGCCTCCCCAACTCTCACCCCTCAGTGACTCATCCCGCCGCAGCTGGCGGTGAATCTACCAGTTAAGGGCGAGGAAGACCATCCTGGCCACCTCAGCCTGCTTGGCCAAGCCTGGGGGTCAGAGTGGGAGTGGCCAAGAGGTTGCTCTGAGCCCCACCCCAGCCCTGCAGGGATGGCATCCGCCTACTCATTACACTCCCACCAAGCCGGGAAAGGGCCAGGAAAGCAGATGTTTCGGGAGGGGTTCAAAGTCAGAGCTGGCACCCCTGCGGGAGGAGGAAGGCTCTCATCAGTCCAGGGGCATTCACTGGGAGATTAGGGGTACATCGGCAGGCTGAGCAGGACCAGAAACAGGGCTGCAGAAATAGCACTGGGCACGAAGGGCAAGGTGGCCTGGGCGATCTGGGCTTTGCTGGCCACTGCAAGGTGACCCTGCCTCTCGTGGGATCACCCACAGGAGTGAACACTGCAGTCCCAGAGGCCAGTTTCAGCCTGGCACCCACTGCCCCACTCCTCCCCAGGAACCTGGGCCTCACGCCTGCATCCTCATCGCAGGGCCTGCTCCCTGCTGCCCTGTCCCGGCTCCTCCCTTGTTCTAGATGCTCCCTTTCCTGGAGGGCTTCCCCGACCCACCCCGCCTGACACCCTCCCATCTGCGGTCACCCACCCTGTCAGCTGCTTCGCAGTTACTGGCGTGGTCTGAAATGATCTTGTTTATTGTGTGTGCCATCTAGCCGAGCACCTTGCACCTATCAGGCCCTCAGTAAACGTCTGTGGGGAAAAACATGAATTTTTAAAAATGCGTGAGAAATGAAAGGGAGAAGAAAGAGCCCTGCAGAGCCCTTGCTGGGTCTGGGCCAACGCTGCAGGGGCTCCTGAACCATCACCTGGTCAGGAAGGTGGGAGCAACGCCCACCCTACAGGAGCCCACACTGCTCTCAGCGGGCGTAGGGGTGGCACGGGCAGGGCCCTGTCATTGGTGCTATGGCCCTGCTGAGGATGGCCGGCCCTGCCCCTGCGCCCATTAACTTGGTAAGGGTGGGCAGTGACATTTTCTCACTCTGAATGAGCAGCTTTCAGGCAAGCCTTTCCTTCCCGCTGCCAGTGATCCCCGCTGCCCTGGACTCCCTGCCCTTTACCTGCTTCTGGAGCTCGGCAAGGAGGGAGGGCACGCATGCCCTCGGGGTACCCAGCCCTCATGTGGGCAGCTGTAAAGTGAGCAGAGCATTGCTGTGAGGACTGACTGCGATCAGCCTTCTAATTGTAGGGCAGGTCCTGCCGCTCCTTGGCTTGAAACCTTCCGGCAGGTTCCATCGTGCTTAGAGCCTATCTCCCTGCCACGGTCCACAAAGTCTGACAAGGTCTGGCCCCTGCTCCAAGCTGCCTCCTAGCACCCATTCCCACTCACTCTGCTCCAGCCTCTGTGCTTTGACTTCTTCTCCCAGCACGGCCTCCTCAGGGCCTTTGCACTTGCTATTCCATCTAACTGCAGTGCCTCCCCCAGGCCAACTCACCTCCTGCCTGTCTCTGATCAGAGAAGGCTTCCTTCTGCCCTGCATAGGTTGGCAACAGAGCACCCCTCTTCCTCAATAGACTGCTGTATTTTCTGCTTGGCCCTTTTACCCCCTGACATATTCAATTTTTGTCTATTTCTTGCCCCTCTCCTCAAATGCAAGTGCCAAGAAGGCAGAGTTTATGTATGTTTTGCTCACTGCTGAACACCTATCTCCCCTTAGAATGGACCCAGTATGTAATAGGTGTTCCATAAATATTTATTAATAGAATAAAGAGCATAGTTGAAAATGTCTACTCAGCAGAGTATCTGCAATACAAAAGGCACCCAATAGATGCCCTGGCTGGTGTCCTGCACACAGGGTTACCAGATTTAGCAAATAAAAATACAGGACATCCATGCATTGTTTGGGACATATACAAAAAAAATACTTGGTGTTTATGTGAACCTTAAGTTTATCTAGGCATCCTCAATTTTTTTCTGGCTACCCTGTATATAGCCCCCTACTCTGACCTCTGCCCCTTTGCTCCCCCTCCCGTTCCCAGTGACCTGCTGTGCCCATGACCCAGTGGTGACAAGGTCTGAACCCTACCACCTGCTGGCACCTTCTCAAGAAAAGCAGCGCTCCCGGAGGAGGTGCAGGGCCCACTGGGTGGGCAGGGTCCCTCCTGTCCTGGGATTGGCACAGCCTTCGGCCCTGTTGCCCAGTAAGCTTTTGTCCTGCAGCCAGTCCCCCAGCCGTCCCCCACTGTCACCCTGCTTGCAATGTGGAGTGCAACACGTGCTCTGGTACAGGTCGTGAGACGGGTCGGACGAGCCACTGGCAGGAAGATCCTGGAAGCTGGGAGCCAATGGATCACTCCTGCTCCCCAGGCGCTCAGTCCTGCTCCCCAGGCGAGTAGAACACAGCGGCCATGCTGGAGCGGGGTTCCTTCACAGTGAATGTCGCCAGCACCGCACCTTCCTTGCTCCCGCCCTTCCCTGGGTGCTGGGCTTCTCCACTAGGGACAGACAGGGGGCCTCACCTCCCTCCGGAGCCACCCCTGTGGGGGCATCTCTGTGCCCGGGGCACCACCACATGAGCCTGCAGGCTCTGGTGCCTGGGCCCTCGTGCCCCCCACCCCCCAGGCCTCTGTAGCCAGCCAGGGCACCTCCGCCCACGGGTACCAGACCCACCTTGTTGGCCAGGTGGCCTCCGGGGCCCCAGGCCTGGGAAGTCCAGCCTCTGGATCAGAGTCCGCGGGACCGGGTCTGGACGTCCAGGCGGCTGTCATGTGCACTCGAGCATGAGAACCTCCACTTGGGACGGCGACAGGAGCTGGTGGACAGCCACTCAGGCCTGCAGGCTCCTGCCCCACGAGCACAGGCCCTGCCTCCCCCACACCTCCCAGCTCTGCCCGGTCAGCAAATCTGTACTTGAGCGCCTCCCTGGGTTAAAAATTGGGTCCTACCTTGCCCTCCAGGAGCTCAAACAAATGGAAGAGTCCAGGGCTCTGCTGCCTGCTGTAGGATTCCTCTCTATTCTTCACTCCCCCCTCAGCAAGCCGCAGTGACTTCACCTGGATCTGGTCTCCCACCAGCAGCCAGCTGCGACCCACCACCCTCCTTCCCTGGACCCGCCCCAAGGCACGCTGTGAATCCGCTCCTCGTACAGCAGCCTCTGTGACTGTCCCCAGAATACCTTCTGTTATTCACGGTGGCCTCACACTGGAAACCAACCCGTTAATGGCTGAACTGGCTACATCCACACCATGGAATACTTTGCAGCAATAAACAGAAATGAACTGTGGATACACAGGACAATGTAGATGGAACTGAAGGAAATTACGCTGAGTGAAAAAAGCCAACCTCCAAAGGATACACACTGCATGTGATTCCAGCTGGGTAGCAATTGTGAAATAATATAATTACAGAGATGGAGAACAGATTGTGTCTTCCTGGGGCCGGGGAGGGTCTGAGTGTGGCTATAAAGGACTGACATTACAAGAGATGGCAACCATCAAGTATCTTGATTGTGGTGGTGGACGTGCAAGGGGACAAATCGTGTACATGCCCACAAAGAGTGTGCACCCCCTCACACACACTGAGCGTGTGAATAGCTGGTAAACTCTGAACACGCTCTATGGATTGTGTGAATGACAGGTGCTTGGCTTTGCTGTTACTCGGTAGTGTGAGATGTTAACGCCGGGGGCGGGGAGGGCATGGGTGGGGCTTCCTTGGACTTTCCCGCAGCCACATTTCTTGCAGTTCCCCTCAGTCATCCTTACTGTCCATGCTTTCCATACATTCCAGCCCTACAGATCCTGTCAGAGAAAAGCCCTCCCTGGAGGTGATGCTGTGACCCAGCTGGCAGGAAGGACCAGCCTGTGAAGGGAGGAAGAGCATTCTGGCCAGAGGGAACAGCCAGTGCAAAAGCCCTGAGGAAGAGGCAGCTTTGGGTACTGGGAAGACAGCAGGCAGAGCCGGGAGAGGAGCTGGGGAGGGGAGACCAGGCCAGGCGCCGCCTACAGGATGCTGTGAGGAGTTTGGGGTTTACTGTGATCAAAGACGCCTGAGGGAAGGGAGGCGATCTAATTTAGGATGTTGACATGGTGCACTGGCTGCTGTGGAGATAATAGACGGCAGAGAGGCGAGGGCAGAGGCAGGGAGGTTCTTGGGAGCCAATGATCAGGTGGGGGCGAGGACGGGGAGGGAGGGAGGCGTGGTTTTAGTTTTGTTTTCGGCAGTGGGCCTGGCAGGAGTCTGTGATTGATGTGGGGGCAGGGGCAGTGAGGGGGGAGAATGCCTTAGGATGCCCCCATCTCAGGGTGGGGCGAGGCGGGGCTGCAGGCTCTAGCTCTGCTGTCTTCCTCCTGCCTGTGTGGCCTTGCAAAAGTCCCACGACCTCTCTGAATCTAACGGGAACTAATCTCTGTCCTGCCTGAGCCACGGATCACATCTGGAGAGGGCGCCGGAGGCCACCACCACCTCCTCTGAGAAGCCCTCCAGGCCCCACCCTGGAATGACCTCCTACTCTGGTCGCCAGAGCCCTCAGCCCTCCCTCTGTGGCTCTTCCAGGTTCATGGCTCTCCCTGAGTTTCTTTCTCCAGAAGGCTGTGACCTCCTGGCCCAGGGCTGTGCTGCCCTGCTTCTCCCTCCTGCCAGCCTGGGGCCAGATGCCCGGCAGGAGCTCCATCTATGCTGTGGGATGGACACGTGGACCAAGCATCTTGCCAGCTTGTCAGTGCCTGTGGTCACGCTGTGCAGGTCCCACCTGGGAGTGGCCGAGCTCCCGTGTCATCCCAGCCGTGACCGTCTTCCCCAGGGAGCAGCCCGACCAGGGCTCCTTGCGCCTTCTTGGAGGCAAGGGGGACAAGGCCCAGCTGGGCGCGCAGCCCAGGGAGCTGTCCTAGGCCGCGGGGGACACCTCTCGTGGGGGCCCTGCCCCCTTCAGGCTGCGGGAAAGCCTGTCTTAGCCCAGGGAGAGAGTGGGGATGCGCTTACCCCGGCAGCTGAGAGCAGCCCTCTTGTGCCAGCACACGGGCAGGGCGGAGCCCAGAGACCTGCAGAGAATAGCTAGAAGAGCATTTGGGGACTGTTCATAAGCTCTCTTCACAGATAAGGAAGCCGAGGTGTACAGGGGCCTGACGCCCAGCCTCACTCCCGGGCCAGGTGAGCTGGCAGGGGTACTGCTTGCCAGGGCCCTTCCCCTGTGAGGCTTCTGGGAGAGGGGCCCGCTCAGGGGTGGTTTTGCAGACAAGCAGGAGGTGAAAGACTGAACCCAGAGCCTCAGTGGGAGGGAAATGGGCTCAGATCAAGGGCAGCATGATAGGGGATGGGCTGAGCGGTGGGGTGGGGGCCAGGGTGGTAGGCGCTCCCAGGCTCAGGAATGCCAGGGCTGCTGAACCCAAGAATGGCTAGATACAGGGACCCCAGCCCCCAGTCCTTGTCTGTGAAACAGGGATGGTGGCTGGGTTGTTGTCAGGATTGATGGGGACAGTGTGAGTGAAAGCCCAGTGCCGCCCTGGCAGGTGTCAGTTAGAGGTCACGTTCACTGCCCTGGTGGCCGCCGTGTCCATGTCCCCAGGTGCCGCTCGGTCTGCTCACCCACTCGCCCATAGCCAGCCCCTCCACGCTGCCCCTGTCCTCCTCTACAGCACCACCTGGCCCCTGCCTGGCCCACACGATCCCGATGCCAGGCCAGGCTTGCCTTTCTGCCCCTACTCGGTGTGGGAGGAGAAGCCATCTGCAAACACCATTCTCATGTCACTCTGCTCCACTGATCAATACGAATAATGAAGGCCATAACCGAGGTGTGTTGGGTACCTACTATGTGGCCCCTGTGGCCCTCACTGAGGGGCCAGGAGGGTCTGCAGAGACATCCCCTTCCTCCCCCACCGGAGCCTGTCTTCTTCAGGAACTGGGACGGGTGTGCTGGGCCGGAGGGTCCTTCCTACTGCTCGACTTCCTGGCGGGGGGTGAGCCCGCATCTGCCCCAGCTCTAGCAGCACTGTGTGTGTGGCACTGGGCATAGCGCCACCCTCTGTGGGCAGTTTTCCTGTCTGTAGGACAGGGGCAGGGACATGCAGGTGCTCCTCGGGACCCTTCTCGCCCCACACCCTCTAATTCTGCTACTGACAGTCGCGTGAACACTTCACTGGCCAGTTGGAGCCCTTGTTTTGTGGCTTCCATTAATATATACACATATTTTTAACACCTTCCAATGCCCTCAATTTGCTTTCTCATTTTCATCCTCATTTCAATTGCCCCGAGGGACTTGGGACCTAATTTTAGTGAAGGTCAAATGGAGTTTCTTGGGAGAGCCCCCTCTCTTGACACCCACCTTTGCAGAGCCAGGCCGCACCACATATTGCAGGTCTGGCTCTGGACTTAGGGTGGGGGTGGGTGGGGCCCATACCGAGCAAGGAGTTGCTCAGCTGATGCCTCCTGGAGTCCTGGCTGCTGAATACTGGCCTGGGTGTCCTTCAGAAAGGTCCAGGGCTGGGATAGGCCTGAGTGGTCTCTGCTTCAGCCTTCTCCCTCGTAATAGGGGAAGCAGAGGGGCTTGTACAACGAGGCCAAGATTTAACTAAAATTTGACCCTGGATCCCTCAATTCAGCACCGAGAATGAAAGGGAAGTGGGGTCACCCCCTGTCTATACATCACAGCATCAAGCACACACTGACATGCACAGCAAACAACACCCCGTTTAATAATTGGGAGATGTAGAAACCCCTTTTATTTTCTTCAGCCCATGGCTGCAGGCCGGGCTGGGCGAGGCAATCAATGGCAATGTGCTCAGCAGCGCAGGTGGGGTCTGATCTGCTGTTGGTAAACGCTACACATGAATTTGAGTGTTTCTTAGAAATACAAGGTTGAGTTGGAAGTGCCCTTGTTGTTCTGGTTTACAAGGTGTCTAAAGAAGAGGCCATGTGAGTGGATACAAAGATACTTTTTGGGGGACGGGGATTAGAGGGCAGGTCAATGGGGACATTCTTGAGGGCACTGGTTTTACCCAGTGGGCTTGCACGTGGATTAGCTCACCTACAACATCTGCACCCCCATCACCCCTCTGTGAGCCCTACCCCTGGAGTGGCCCTGAGGACCAGCAACTCACAGCCCCAGAGCTCCAGGCTCGCCGGTCCCGGAGTTCTCTTCACCCTCATCCCAGCCTGTTCCGGGCACCTTTGGTGGCCTTGGGCAGCCTGCTCAGAGCCTGCGGACCAGGTCTCCTGCCTCTGCCCTGGGGGAGGCTGCCCACCCTTGAGGCCTCTGCCCAGTCCCCCTGCCTTGCCTGAAGTGGTGCTCCAAGCCCTGCCATGAGCATGAGTCGACAATGCTTGCAAATAGTGACTCATCTCCAAGGCCAGGGCTCTGGAAAAGGAAAACTGTGGCCCTCAGGCTGGGCTTTTAATCACTGGAGACATTTAAAAGGGAAGAGGCATCCATTCCCCGGGAACAGGCTTAGGACATCCCCACCCAGAGACTTGTGGCCCTTCACCCCAGGCTGGTTGTGTAGGGGGTCTCGCCAGAGGCTTAGGGGACAGGACCCTCCCGGCCTAGCCTTGAATGTAGTGCCCAGCAACTAACAGGACCAGAGGGCAGAGCAGTCAGGCCAAACTCCCCCAGGAAGGGCCTGGCATCCACAGGGCTGCCTGTTGGGGCTTTTCTCCACCACTGCCCCACCTGACCCCACCTGAGCCTGGGGGGCGGGGAGGGCCTAGTGCTGGGACAGCTTGTTTACTGCCCCCCCTAGAACTGATCCTGACCACTTGGACAGGTGGGAGGGTGGTGCCCCAGGATGGCTCAGGGGACAAGGACACACAGGCAGAAAATGGGCTCAGAGGGAGGCCTGGGGCTGCAGAGCTTCAGCTTGTCCAGGGTGGCTCCTCACCAGGGAGGGCGGGAGCTTCAAGCCACTCCCTGCAGGCTCCTGGGCCCTCATCGCCAGCTCTCAGCCCCTCTTCCCTCCCACCGGGAGATGCTGACCCAGGTCCCCAAGTGGGCTCCGTCCGCTCCTCCCTGCAGAGCCTCTGCTCAGCCCTCTCCTTCCCTGGTGGGGATTTTTAAAATGTGTGTGTGTGTCTGCACAGTGAATGGTGTATGTCCACACAGTGAATGGTGTGTGTCCGCACAGTGAATGGTGTGTGTTCGCGTGGGGGTGATGGCACTAGTTGCCCTTTCCAGCTCCTTCTAGCCAGGCACCCCCTGGCTACACTCACGCTAGGCTGAGAAAGGATGTGGCCAGTTTCATCTGCCAGGACGCTGCCGCCGGCCTCTCACTCTCAGGCTGCCCTGGTCTGTCCTGCCGGGGTGTGGGTATGTGCTGCTCTGAGCCTGGCCCGGGCAGCTGTCCACTGGGCTGTGAAACCTGCACTGTGAGGTCGAGGGCCTGCCTGTGAGGTGAGGAGTACCCCAGGGTGCTACCTCTCAGGGTGGGCTCTCCGCCTCTTTTAGCCCCCAGGAAAGTGGGGATTGGCAGGGCAGGGCATGCTGCCACCTCTGACCCCCACGCTTTCTGCAGCTGGCAGGCAGTAGGCCGTGATAGGGGCTGAGCCAGGTGCACCCACCCCCTCCTGCCAGCAGCGACCCACTGTGCTTCCCCAGTGGGTGGCCATCGCCTCAGCCATCATGCTTGGGGCGCCTTCATGGGGGTCAGTGTGAGCCCTGCTCCAAGGGGCCCACTCGCATGGACACACACCATTTGGGGACCAGGATGTAATGGAAAATTCTGCCTGTACCATTCCTTCCCTGAGCGCCTTCTTCCAGAGCTCTGGCCACTTCCCACAGCGCAGCCACCTAATTGCTCAGAGCCTGTGAAAACCTTTTAGAGCTTCTGGGACCCTAGCTTTGCTATTTTTTCCTTTCTGTTTGAAAGAGAATTAAGCAGGTATGGAAAAAGCCCAAGCACCTTGGGGTGGGGGTGGGGTGGGAGCCCATGGAGGCACCGTGCCCCCTGCCTCCCGCATGGCGGATCTGAAGGGCCCCCGAGGAAGCCACCCCTGCCACCTGGATCACCTGAAGACCCTATGCAGGGCTGGGCTGCGGAGGAAGGGGACTTCATGGGGCTTTCTGGGAACTGGCCAAAAAGGATAACTTGTTTTGGGGACCAAGATGTGTCATCAGGCCTCTCAGCCTGGCAGCAAGCTGTCCCCTCAGCTGGGCTGTGTGAAGACCTGGCCTTATGGTTTGGGTGGGGCCTGCCCTGCCGCAGGAGCCCGGTCCTTCCTGCCTGGCCCAGAACACCCTTTGACCTTCCTCTGCAGGGTGGGGTCGGGGGCTGGCTTAGCAGCCCCGAGGAAGGCCGGACGCTCAGGCTCTCCCGGACCCAGGCCGGATGAGGGAGCCTCAGGGAAACCAAGGCCAAAGGCGCCGTCCGTGGTGGGAGGAGGCCAGGTGTCTGGCCGCCAGCACCCCCCAGGGCACATCGCCGTCACCTACCCAGCCACGTGAGAAACAGGCGCGTCCGAGGCGGCAAGACTTCTGGATGACTCTGCCATCGGTTCTGAAGGCCCCGGCCCAGTCACCGCCAGCCTGAGCCTGGCCGCTCTCACCAGCAGGGAGAGGAAGGCCTCAGGCGGCCCCGACTGTGCCGCCGCCGCCGCCGCAGCTCTCACCACTCCCCGCTGAGAGGCAGGAGGGAGCGGCTCTGGTTCCGGGAGGGGCAGCGGGCACGGCTCTCACATCCGGTCTCTGATGGCCGACCCGGCATTCGGGTCTGGCTGTACCTCCCGGCAGCCTCAGCGAGCACAGGTGAGGAGCAGCCAATGAGTGAAGGGTGTGTGGCCGATCTTCCTCCATCACGCGGGGCCGTCCAGAGGACAGAGGGCTTCGCTGCCCTTGTCATTCAGAGGCGGCTCTGAAGGAGCCAGCTTCCCTCCCAGGACTGGCCTCTGGCCTCTCACAGAACATCACAAGACCCTACAGCTGTGGGAGTAGGAGCCAGAGGTCAAGGCCATCTTGATCCCTCTGGGCCCCTCCTATGGAGGAGTCCAAAGAAGAGGGGTGCCTCCCCAAAGGTCAGGGGTGAGGAATTTGAAAGTCGAGTCTCAACAGCTTGGTTCCCTTTATCTCAAAGTTCTGCCAAGGGCCCCTCAGCAAGTCCTGAGGTCCAGGGTCAGCCCCGTGGGGTCCCCAGCCCTCCAGGGGACAGTCAGCAGCCCCGGGAGCCCGGAGGAGGAGCAGTGCAACCGTGTGAAGGCTGAGTGCTGAGCAGCGCGTGCAGAGGAGGGGGTGCAGCACCGGCTCTGCCCAACAGCAGGTGGGTGACCCTGGGCAAGGAAAGAGTCTTGCCCATAAATAGGGAGGAGACCAAAATCTACTCCTTTTGTGTAAGCAGGACAACCATATAGAGCCTGCCCAGGGGCTCAGCACACAGAGGAAGTGCAGTAAATGTCCATTGTGTCGTTCACGGAATAGCCCCAGAGCATAGGAGGGCAGCAGGCTCACACTCCTGCACATTCCCTTTCGCCAGCTGTTCCTCAAACGGTGGCAGGGACGGAGAGCTTGGGGTGGGGTCACAGGGCTGACAGCCCCTCCTGCAGCCGTGGATGGGCAGGGGCTGCCCGCGGCAGACCCCTCCCACTGAGGAGCCCAGTGCCTCCAGCTCGCTGCCTGCACACGGGTGGGTTGTGCTGCAGGAAGACGAGGTGGCTGGGGTTTTCCTACCCGTGCTCAACACCAACAGGACTTGGACCCTCCAACCGCCTCCGCAGCACCACTGGCACTGCCTCCGTTAGAAAAGGAAAGATGAAGGGGGTCGGGCCTGCTTTTACATCACACAAGCTGCGCCGCCAGTTCCTCTGTCGGCAGGAGATAAGGCACCTTTTCCAATCAGATCGCTCAGCCGCAAGGCCGGCATGCTGGCAACATTATCTACAAAGAGAATTGTCTATGTATTTGGGGAATAAAATGAGAAAGCACTTGATTTGATAAATGTCACCTCCCAGAGGCATTTTCAGAAATGTATGCAGCAGCCACAGCCCAACAACAAACCAAGTCACAGAGAGCTGGCGTCACGCTGCCCTGTAAATAATGGCTCTGTGCTTTTCCAGGACACTCCTGAGGATCTGTCCCGGAGCCGTGCGTGACTCATCCGCACCCACGTCAGCCCATTACCTGCACTCAGCAGGAGCCATACACTCCACAGGACCTTCCCACGTTTGTGCGCATCATGCTTTTTGGATTTGGGATGCACCTTTCACGGCAGACAGGGCACCCGGCTCCCTTACACCCCCAGCAGCCGGAAGGCCTGCTTTTTCCTCTCCCCAGCCCTCCCTGGACTTGTAACATCCCCCTGATGGTCCATCTGTGTGGTGGGTGCCATGAGTTAGTTGGACAAGGCTGGAAAGGAGAGATGGGAGAGGTACCCAGTGGGGGTTGGGTACAGAGGTACTTGGTTGGGGGTCCTGGATCTCTGCATCTGGGTGAAGATGGGTCCCCAGTGGTGAGAGATGGGTGCGGATCAGGACCAGCTGGCCCATGTGGATATCTTTAGACAGAGCTACCCCTGGAGAATGCCCAGAGGCGGGCATTGCTGAGGGCCTGCCTGGACTCCCGGAAGCTGTGGGAGCAGGTGGCCAGAGCTGTAGGGATCCTGGGAGGATGCAGGAGGAGAAAGGGAGGAGCAGAGGGAGGCTGAGCAGGGAAGTGCCCTTCTGGGACTGGAAAATGCCCAATGGACAACCGTCCACCTGGAGCAGAAGGCAGGGGGCAGCCGGCTATCTGGGAGCAGGTGCCTCTTTCCCCGTCCCGCCCCCAAGCTGCAGACCAGGAAACCTAGTCCCATAGAGATCACAGGGCTCACCTGTAGGACCCCAACCCGTGCATGGCTGAGCCAGGGCCAGAATCCAGACGTCCAGAGGGGCTTCAAGGTCTACTCCCTCTAATCCACATCCCCAGACACTGGGCATTTCTCAGCAACTCCTCCAAGCCAGGCACGGGCTGGATGCCTTAGTGGTTGTCCCCTTTGACCCTCACCCTAAGGGGATGTGTCATGTTCTCCATTTTCAGAGAAGGAATCGAAGGCCCCCAACACTGAATGTCCACCTTTGGGGCCAAATAGGTATCAGAACCCCCTTCTGCCTGATTCAACAGCCTACAGCCCCATTCTAGGACGTTCCCAGGAATGTAGACAGGGTCTGGCCTGCAGCCCAGACAACAGGAAGTAGCCAGAGGGCCGCCCACATGAATTCGTGCTTCCTGAGAGTTTGATAAAATGAAGTCGGCAGGCCTCAGGCAACCTGGCTTCTGCCTGCAAGGGTGTGGCTCAGTCGGGTCTCCCACAGAAGGACTTCTCTCCTCCTGGCACAACCTGGGCCTTGACTTTCCTGTACTAGGACTTCCCCCGCTCCCACCCGCCTCTGTTTTTCCCAGTGGCCGCTGCACTAGTCCCCTCCCCACAGCTGGGGAAGGGGAGTCCACAGGAGCCAGGCCAGCGGCATCGTCTCTGATTGGAAGCTTTCACTGGGACTCATCCTTCCACATCCTCTGAGTGCCTGTTGGAGCCCTGGTTTCTCCTTGGGCAGGTGAGTATGTGACACCCCCTGCACACGCTTCCCCCGTAGCACTCATCTCCTTCTTGCACTGACCCTTATTGTGACCGTGGTTCCGTCTCTGCCCCCTCCCCCTCCTGTTGTGGGGGCTGTGACCCCACCCCACAGGGCAGAGGGTAGGGAGCCAGCCCTGGCATTTTGCAGGAGTCTAAAGACACTCATCTGAGGCCTCCAGAGAGTTCTGGCTAATGACACCCCACCAGCATCCCAAAGCTCACAGGCCAGCAGGCCCCTTCTTGGCCTGAGCATCCTTGACTTCCCCACAACGTGTGCCTCCCACCCCCACCCCACATGCACACGTGCCCACGCGCACACACAGCTTGACCCTGAGCCCCTGCTGCCTTTCACCTTGCAGCTCCCTGGGCTGAGTAGAATCATTTTTGTTTAGTGTGCTACTGTTTGCAGAGCTCCATCCCAGTTACCCTCATGCGATCTCCCTGCAGGGAAGGCGTTATTAGTCTCTGGACAAATAAAATCTCTGGGTTCGGGAGGTCCATGGCAGAGCCCTGGTTCGAATCCCGCCCCCGGTTCCTGACTCCAGCTGCAGTGCCCCTCCGTGCTGCCCACCCTCGCAGCTGCTGACAGACACTCACCAGCCTGAGGCAGCCCTTCCGGCACTGGGATGACCTGACGACTCACAGAAATTTGCTTCCTCTGCTTCCTTGAGCGCATCCTCTGCTCCCTTCCAGAACCACACAGCACATAGAAATGGGCTGTTTCTCCACAGACTGAAGACAGTCCTCATGACCTCCTCGAGCATCCCTTCTCCAGCCTAGAACTTTCCAGTTCCTTCAGCTTGTGCCCTTGTGACCTGGTTTTCTGGCTGGCTGGCCTGAGGCACAAGAATAAGGGTGTGTGTGGGTTTTCAGTAAGGAGCTTGGAGACTTCAGTGTATTGCTTCATGACAATAATGGCAGAGCCTCAATCTCTGCAGCAGAATGTATAAAACTCAAATTTTAAATATCCACCCTCAGATTGCAATGTTTGGGAGAGGGGTTTTCTTTTCTCTCAGAGCTGGGTGCTGAGTGGGAGGCTGTGACCACAGGACTCCTTGGCACCAGCTTGTCCCCTGCACATGAGAACACTTTTGCAGAGTGACCACAGCAGAGGGAAGGTGAGCTGTGAGGTGGGAAAAGACCTCTGAAGCAGCAGCTGAGTGCCTGGGTACAGCCATACCTGCGTGACACCTTGTGAGCCTACCAATCCCTGTTCATGTAGTTATTTACCATTCAACTGTGTATTTTGCTTGAGCCAGTTTGAAATGGTTTTCTGTCACTTGCAGCCCAAAGCTCTTTGACTGGTACTGCTTTTTGAACACAGAATATCTGATACTGGCACCTTAAGGACTGGGTTCCTAACAGTATCTAAGCATATGAATTATAGAATAAATATACTCATGCATATTATTCATATTAATTAATAATATAACTATAAAATAAGCTAAGCCATCAACCAGAGTCATAGGAAAGGTCTGAGGCTATGTCTATCCATGTACTTGGGAACAATTACTATTAATTGGGAAAGAAATAGATTAACATCTAGTAAGTAGCCCCACTTTCTGTGTTATAGGCTCTGTGCCAGGCCCTTTCACATGCTTCATTTCATCTTCCCAACAATGCTATTGAGACAGGGACCATGGGCTTAAGACAGAGTAGGGGTCAGGGCCTCTGGAGAAAGCAAGGCACGATATTTGCTGTCAGAGCAATGTAACTACATGCTAGGAAACCCCCTACCAAAATTCTGTGTTAAACATTCAGCTCTAGAGTCATTCTTCAGTAAGATCAGTTAATATTCTCCAGATAAAGAAGAGTAGCACATGTTTTTATTATGCTAATCATTTGTAATCATGTGTAAGATTCACTTTAGCATGCTAAAAGGCCCAGGCCTATGTGCTGTCTTTCCTCCTTCAGACCTGATGAGGTGATTTTGTAAACTGGCAACTAATTTAACACGCAGACCCAGCTGTAAACAACATAGTAAAAGGCAGGAAGGATTCCACCTTAAAGATAAGATTGCATTTTAACACCCAGGGAGTTAAGAAATAAGATTCTTAAATTGCTCTTTAGCAAACAATACCTCAGCCCACCTTGGGGGGCAGGCGGCCTTGTTTGATATGCTCCCAGACCAAGACCCTGGTATCTCAGGGAGAAACCATCAGAGCAGGGAGTTGCTTGTGTTAAGTTATTTCTGAATATTCAGGGACCACTTAACAAGTGACATCCCTAAGCCCTTTATCCAGTTCCCAAAAATCCTCAACTGCCAATAAATTCCCTAGGCATCGCACCATTTCGGGCTCTCTAGTCCCCTCCTGGCGTGAGCCAGGAGCTCTGTCCTCTCGCTGTATCTCTCAATAAAAGCCTCTCCCTGGGTCTCCTACCTTGGGTGTTTGCTAAATTCATTCTTTAACTCCGCAAACAAGAACCCCGGCATCACTATGAGGCAGTGTGTTAGTTAAGACAACTCTAAGCTGCTATAACAAACTGACCCAAAATGTGTAATGGCTTGACGGCAACAGAAGTCTACTTCTCACTTACACCCACTCAAGGTGGATGCTCGGAGACCCCAAGTCCTTCCATCCTGGGGCTCCACCAGCCACAAGGGCCTCGAAGTCGTCTGCATTCAGCTGGCAGAAGGACAGCAGAGCTGGGCGGGGGCGTACCTGCTTCCTGAAATCCTTGACATGGGAATTGTACACATCACACCCACTCACATTCCACTGGTTAGAACCCACTCAACGTGACCACACTGACCTGCAAGGAGGCTGGGAAGTGTAGGGCCAAGACAAGGAAAGAGATCTGGGGACCAGCATGCAGTGTCCCCTACAGAGGGTGTCACTTGCCGTAAGATGAATAACAAGGGACTCACAGGGCTGGTAAGGGACTGAATCCGGATTTGGACTCAGTGTGTCTGAGCCCGCATCACTCACACGTTCTCCATGCTGCCCAAATAGGTGGTTGGGATGACACCAAGTGGCCTTTCTTCTTGTGGGACTAAAAGTCCCATAGGGAGAATCCTAAACACTGGGAGAACAATTCTGGATGGAACGTAATGGAATGGGAAGTTCCAAGCAGGAAGACTGAGTGATGTGAGCCCCAGGGCTGGCTGGGCAGCCAGTGGGTGCTGCACAGAGGACAGAGGGTGCATGGTGCTTGGGGGGCCATGAGAAAGGTGCCTGGCTGGACCCCAGCAGTGATCGTGTCTCACATTGCTGAGCAACTCGAGGTAGGCGGTAGGAGCAATGGTTGGTTGATACTCACATGGGTGCAGCTCTTCACTGGGAGCAAACCGTGGGTCACAATTGCCTGGGGGTAGCCAGACCTCCGTTTCCCCAGTGCAGTCTCCCACCCCGACCAGGTCACTTCACAAAGAAGGTGGGGCTGGCCCCCCTCACACCCTTGAGGCTCTGCCAGTGAGAATGGTGGGCTCCAGCCCCCGAGCCCTCCCCCCAACTTCCTGCCTGCAGTCACAGCCTTGGGGCAAAGCCTGTCTGAGCAGGGGCCCGGGAACCCACCCCTCTTGGGCGGCCTGGTGTCCCAAGGGGGCCTGGCTCTGGGCCCAGTCCTTCTGGAGCCTGACTAGGATCCTCGGGCTTGAGTCCTGTCTCTGAGAGCCTCTGCTGGGAAGAGAGCACGTGGCCTGCTCTAGGCTGAGCGGTCCACGGGGGCAAAGTGAGGGCACCTTGGTGCCACCTGGAGTCCTGACTCACACCCAAGGGCGGAGGCCCAGGGAAGGAAGGAGGGTCAACAGGCTGGTTAACAGACACGGGAGTTCATAAGCAGAAAGGCATGCCCTTCCCCTGCCCCCAGGCAGCGTTCCCATGGTGCTTTTTTTTTTATTAAGGTATGATTGATAAACACTCTTATGAAGGTTTCACATGAAAAAACAATGTGGTTGCTACATTTACCCATATTATCAAGTCCCCACCCATACCCCAATGCAGTCACTATTCATCAGTGCAGCAAGATGCCAGAGATCCACTATGTGCCTTCTCTGTGTTACACTGTTCTCCCCGTGACCCCCACACCATGTGTACTACACATAATACCCCTCATTCTCCTTCTCCCTCCCTCCCCACCTGCCCCCCCCCCCCCCTTTGGTAACCACTAGTCCCTTCTTGGAGTCTCTGACTCTGCTGCTATTTTGTTCCTTCCATGGTGCTTTTTTTTGACCAGAGATAAAGAGCCAATTAAGTTGTGGGTAAATACCCATCGGAGGCTGGTCTGTGGCACAAGCAGGCTTCTTCAATTCAGGAGCAACCGTTTCTTGCCTCCCTGGATAGATTCCCACTCTGCTGAGGGCAGGAGGCAGAGGTGCCTGGTCAGGCAGTCCGTGCATCTGTCTAATGGGTGTGGAGTCCCCAAAGAGGAGGTTCCAGGCTTGGTTCTCAAGCCTGGCTGTGCACGAGAATCACCAGGAAATGAAAAATGCCAATACAGAGGCCCCGGCCCCAGAGGCTGACTCAGCTGGTATACGGTGGGTCCCAGGCGACGCCCACAGGAACCAGGGCTGAGACCCCCTGAGCTAAGCTGGGAAGGCCCAGGATGAGAGGAGCCTACCTGGGGACAGGGCCAGACCTGGAGCGGGTCAGTTTCACTGCTATAAACGCACCGTGAGCTACCACATTGGAACAACCAGCCTTCAAAACACCTCAAATTCCTACCCGGCCCTCGCAGCACGATCCCATCACCTGTAGGGCACCTGTACAGCGACCTGTCCTGGTTGGCGCAGAGCACAGTGAGGAAGCCTCCAGGCAACCAGTTACAAAGCCCAGGCCCTGAAGTGGAGGTCCAATTAAAAAGAAAAGGCAGACAGACAGTAAGGGCTTTCGAAGCAGAGGGGACAAACCAGGCAGTGGGATCATTTACTACAGGGGCAAAAAGCTGTCAGCTGTAGAGCAGAGAGAAGGCTTAACCCAGCCCTGACGGGCCAGGCAGTGCCTTGGGGGGTGGGGTGAGTTAGGGAGAGAGTCAGGTGGGAGGCATGTTCTGGAAGATCCCCAAGATCCCCAGACTCAGGCTAGCAGGGGCCAGGGGAGCAAGTTCCCAGCTGACAGGCCCCACATCTTTAGTCCCCGATTCTCCCGCAAAGTCAGGCCCACAGTTCTGGATGGGTTTCCGTCTGCTGCAATTGGTGACCTTGACTGTATCTGATGGTTGGGAGGGAGCAACAGAACCCGACTGAGGGTGAGGGAACCTAACAAGCCCGTGTGTCTCTCCTGGGGGCAAGAGGGAACCGGGCAGCAGCTGGCTCTGGTTGGGAGATGCCCCCGACCTGCTCCAGCCTGAGAAAGAGGGGTTTTTGGTGGCTTGCACCAAAGTGAGAACGATGTTTGTGGAGTGAGTTTTTCCTGAAGTGTGTCTGCTGTAAAGTTCTGACCTCCGTGTGGACACGCATAACCATGCCCATTCCTTCAGGAAGCCGTGCAGAATGCATGGCAGTTGCTTACCTTGTGAATGTCCTCCCTGACATGACGAGAAACTGGTGACTCTCTGCGGGTCCTGGCTGGCTGGGAGAGGGGGTGTTATGGTCTGGGAGCCCCAGAATCTGGACACGTTCCTCATTTACAGACAGATGACACGGTGGAGAGGAAGCAGGTTGCCCAAGGTCGCATGGAGAACTCCTCACAGCCTGGAACAGGGCCTCCTCCGGATCCCAGGGGCCCTGGTGCCATGGGCATTTGATCGGTTTCCACAGGCTGCTGTGAGAAATTACCACAAATGTAGTGGCTAAAGACAACACAGTCTCTTGGTGTTCTGGGAGGCGGAGGGCAGAGATGGGCGGCGGGGCTGCGCTCCTTCTGGGGGCTCAGGGTGGGATCAGCTTCCCTGCCTTTTCCAGCTTCTGGGGTTTGCCCTCTTGGCTCATGCCCCGCAGCCCTCTGACCTCCTCTGTCCGCACATCTCTTTCTCTGCCTCTGCCTCTCCTGCCCCCTCTCATTTATAAGGATCCCTGGATTACCTCGGACCCACCTGGACACTCCAGGATCATTTTCTCCTCTTAAGATCCTTCATTTAATCTCATCTGCACAGTCCCTGTCACCACCTCAGGTAACATATTCACAGATTTTAAGGATTTTGATATTGGTATCTTTGGGGGCGTTGTGGATTGACGTTGTCTCCCAAAAAGATATATTCGTTCCACAATAATTATAATAATTTAGTCTTCAGTACGCCACTCTCAATCATGGGTAGAACAACAAAACAGAAGATAAGGAAGGAGAAGATGACTGAACAGCGCCATAAAC
Source organism: Manis pentadactyla (assembly GCF_030020395.1). Classification (NCBI taxonomy): domain Eukaryota; kingdom Metazoa; phylum Chordata; class Mammalia; order Pholidota; family Manidae; genus Manis; species Manis pentadactyla. Next base: position 228,774,501 of record NC_080020.1, read on the forward strand.
CAGCCCGTGGCAGCAGAGCTTGAAGAGCGTTCCAGAGGCCTGGGAGTAAGTGGAGAGAGAGCCACACGTGGCAGGAACGACACATGCCATTGTTCCCCAGCAGAGAGTCAGTGGCGGCTATCCCAGGGGGATGCTGAGAGGCCAGGGGCTATGCGGCCTGTCCAGGCGGGTCACCTTGGGCTCAAGCCCGCCTCACACAATGTACACCTACCTCATCTCGAACCCCTCCAGCCATCTCCTTGGCCAGCTTCCCCTTTGCTCACTGGAATATCTGCTCTTGAAGCTCTCAGCCACCATATAAGCAGCTGGACTCCCATGAGGCCGCCATGCTGTAAGGAAGCCCACACCAGCCTGTGAGGAGAGACCACATGGAGAGGCCCTGACACTTCAAGAAAAGAGGGAGATGCCTGGTTGGCCCCCTTGGCCTTCAGCCTCTGCTGCTCTGACTCCAGGCATGTGTGACTGCAGATACATGAGAGCCCAGGTTGGAGCCTCTCAGCTGGACCCTTCCCATACTCCTGACCCACAGAAACCATGAGAGATCATAGAATGATCAATGGTGTTCTAAACTGTGTTGGTGTTGTAGGCCACTGTGTTTTGGAGTGATTTTTCACACAGCAATAGAAAACTGGAACACCTTGTTTGTGTAACTTGTGAAATGATGGCAGAAACCCCAAGTCAGAGGACTTTGGGCGAAAGAGAATGCTGTTGGGCAAGCCTACCAGGACTGGTGCCCACTGATGAAGGCCATGCGCCCTGTGGAGTCTGCTGCTCCAGAACTGTTGGCCAGGGTGCTGTGGCCAAGTGAGCAGCAAGGGCAGCTCAGGAGACGACTGGGGAGTCCTCACTGGGCGGTAGCCAAGGGCCAAGGGCCGGTGATAGACCAGGAGGGACATCCACTCACTGTGTCCCACCTTGCAAAGGGAGGTGAACAGCCATCGTCCAAAATCAACTGTGAAACCAGAGGAAGTCACTGGACACCACAGCACTGGAGAAAGTCAGGATGCTTACAAGATTGTAATAGTTCAGAAATTTCTAGGTCATGGCTGAAATGGTGTTTCAGAGGCTGCAAAGTTCAAGGCCATACATAATGTCTCCCAGCTGGACTACCATGAGGTAGTCCACTACATTCTAGAGGCATGGAGGAGGCCATGGGGTCAGGCTGGGGAGCAGCCTGCCTGGGCCCCAGCTGCCCTTTGACCTTCGTGAGCTGGGGAGGCCTAGGAGTGTCACAAGGTAAAGCAAACCTGGTTGGATTGTGACAGGGCTGTGTCTTGGCCGTCCTCACCCAGAGCAGAGAGGTGGCTCAGGGAGGTCCCTGAGCTGTGGTGTCCACTGAGCAAAGAAACAGTCCCCAGCTCTGCAGGGGAAATGGGAGAAAGATTCCAGGTGAGTGGGGCAGGGGCCTCAGCCCAGGGCCTCCCATCCAAACAGCAGGATCTGGGCTGGGGATAAGGTGGCCTTGGAACAAAGCATAGCTGGCGGCCCGGGGGGAGGGGGGAACATGAGGGGGCAGGGCAGGTGGGCCCAGTTCCCCAGGACCAGGGCTAGACACATCCGCAGGAAGACTGGCCCTCCCGATTATGTTGTGTTAAGACACTCATGCTTCACAACCAGCAAAATGGACCTACAGAAAACCCTCTTCATGTACCACCGAGAGAGAAAGAGAAAGAGAATGGGATTCGGTGAGGTGAAACTGGACAGGCCCACAGGGCATCCCAGGAGGAGCCAATGGGAGATTCCAAGTGGCCTGCTTCCCTCCTGCTCCTCTGGTCAAGAGTGGTCACCAGAGAGCTGCAGGCTCCCTAACCTACCCAAGGGCAGGGGAGACACAGGGGGCAAGAGAGGCACAAGGTGGGGGGCACCAGGCTCTGGGTCAGCCAGCCTGGGCCTGGATCCAGGCTCAAGGCTGCCCAGGTCACCCAACCTCTCGGGTCCAATTTCCTTGCTTGTTCTTGGGGGAGGGGTAACACCTACCCCCAGAGCTGTGAGAACTGCCAGGCCCCATTCGGATGGGCACCAGCCACAGCCTCTGGTGTGGGAAGGACTCATTGTTCGGGGGGGGCCACTCTGGAAATTCAAAGCTAAGGAAAATCACTTTTAAATTCATACCATAATCTGGATATGACTTTGTCCAGTCATGGTGCGTTTCCTTCCATCTCTGGGGGGTCAAGCAGATCTGCGGTCTGACTTCCCACGTGACTCGTGGGGCCTGCTCCCATGTGCCGCCCCGCAGAGCTGGGGTCAGAGCCCCTTCTCTGCCTTCTCCTCCCAGCCCAGACCTGCCATGTTATGCACCCTGCCTCCCCAGGGGCATCCGGAGTCAGAGGAAGGAAGGGAAGGGGGAGCTGAGCAGCCCTAATCCCTCCTCCTTCCTCGGCGTCAGCTTCTCTCCCTCAGGTGCAAGTTCAGTTGGTGTCAGAGCCCAGAGTGGCCGCACCCAGGCCCAGCTCCCCGTCCTCACGCTGGCCTGTCCCCCACTCTCTGGTAGTCCCTCACACGGGGCCTGGGGAAGGAGGCCCACTGAGAGGACCCCCCACATCTCCGTCATGGAATGTCAGACGGGCCTGGGTCTGCGTGTCACTCGGCCACTCACCACTGGGCTCCATGACCTGTCTCCTGGGCTGTGAGGTGGGATTGGTAATCGGGCCTGTCTCCTAGTGTGTGGTGCCCACTCTGTGAGCCGTGGGCATGGACTCCTCAGCGAAGGGCCCAGGGGAGAGCCAAGGTTTGTGTGGGGTGGTCCTAAGTGGGTTCCCACGGAGGGGCCAATGGGCTGGAAGCTGAAGGGCCTGTGCCACCACCCTGTGGCTGCAGCACCGCTGGGATGTCACCTGACCTCTGAGTCTGCCAATCGACAAAGTGAAGATAAATATCCCCCGTGCCTACCCCAGAGGGTCCTTCAAAGATCGACGCTAACCATTGTCCCCCTCTGCCCTCCGTTAGCCAGGACCTCCAAAGTTTATGCTAGGGCACCTCCCTGGTTCTCAGCACGTCTGCAATGCAGAACCCACGACAGTGCAGATCCTGGTCAGGAGGGCGAGGGTGAGCCTGCAGCGCTCAGGGACCAGGGGTACCGAGATCGCTCTCTGAGTGCGGAGCTGCAGAGAGAGGTCGTCTTAGCCCCACTTCCCTTGAGAGGGGATCCTGTCACCCTGCCAAGTGCCTGTGCCCCTTGGCACATTTGCATGGGGTGTAAGCCAGCCTTGAATGCGGTCCTTACAGCTGAACACTCCTGGGGGGTTAGCGGCCCTGCCTGGCAGCCCAGATGCATGGATACCCACTTAATGAACATCTGAGTATTTCTCGGGGTTACCACCTCCCACCTCTGAAAGCGTGCCTGCGCTCTGGGCTCACAATTCAAGGGCCACTTGGGGAGGGGCAGCAGGAAAGGTCAGGGGCAGCTGCTGTGACTACTTCCTCCGTGGGCTGAGCCTCACCAGCCTCTAGGCAGCTGAAGGCGCTCTGTCATCTTCACAGCAGCGTGCCCATGCCCAAGGCGGAGGGCAGTGGCAGCTCACCTCTGCCCCAGATGCCCGTTGCTCACCTGGCCCTGCTGTCCGCTTGCTGCCCATCCGGGTGGCCAGGTCATGCTGAGCATATCGAGTGTGTTCGTTTCCCAGGGTTGCCTTAACAAAAGTGCCACAAACTGGGTGGCTTCAAACAGCCAAGATGTGTCGCCTGGACTTCAGAAGTCTGCAGTCAAGGGGCTGGTAGGGCTGCGCTCCTTCCCAGGCTCCAGGAAAGGATCCTTCCCGCCCCTTCCAGCTCCAGGGGGCCCCGGACATTCTGAGGCTTAGGCCACCTCCCTCTGCCTCCATCTTCACATGGTCTCCCTCTGCGTCAGCGTCTCTCTCCTCTTCTTTTAAGGACACCAGTTGGGTCAGAGCCCACCAGTGTGATGTCTTCTGACTTGATTTCATCTGCAAAGACCCAATTTCCAAATAAGGTCCCAGGGGTTAAGTCTTCAACAGATTTTTGGGGGAGGGGAACCCCATTCAATCCAGGGCAGAATGTAGGGAGACTTGGGTCCCAGGACATCCTGGGTCCCCTGGACAAGGCACCTAGCCCTCTAGTCCTCAGCTTGACCAGCCTTAGGCTGAGAACTGCAAGCCCTTTCCTGCTGCCTCAGACAGATGATGGATGTCCCTTTAACCTGCAGGGGGACACGATGGGGACAAAGAGACCGGGGCTTGCATCCCTACTTTGTCACTGACTAGGGAAAGATATCAACAGGGCCCAAGCTTCTGGTTCTTGGCAGCAAGATAGGGACAATGACACCTACCTGTAGCCTAGCTGTTGAGCATGAAAAGACCCAATGAATCGAAGGGGCCCAGCATGGTACCTGACCCACAGGGATGCTTGAGACCTGGAGCTGTGCCCCTTCCTCCCCCTCCTACTGGATTGGGACCATCAGCCCCAGCGAGCCCCACAGCCCTCCTGCGTGGGATTCAGTGCTTCTCACTCGCCATCACCAGCCTGCGAGGCCAGCCACCCACAGGCTCTTTCCCAGCAGGCGCTGTGATGGCTCCAAGGGGCCTGGCTGAAGCCCCCTCCTCTGTGAGCTAGGCCTTCCCGAGGCCTGCCGGAGAAAAGCCACCTTTATTAAACGCTGTTCCACTCAATTAGGGTTTTCAATGAAACAGAACATTTTATTAAAAGACCTGAAGATAAATTATTACCAACCACTAATGATTATATTTAAAGGAGCGATACATAATTTAGAACAAGGTTTAAAGAAGTTAAAATACCTAGTGTATTTTTAGTTGGAACACTTTGGGTTGCTAATGACAGGAACCCAGCTCCATCTAGTTGAAGCCGAAAGGGGAATTCACTGGCTTGTGATGCCAGGAAGTCCAGGGGCGGTGGGATTCAGATACAGCCGGATTGGGAAGCTCAAATGAGGGGCGCCCTGAGGGTGGTTTGCCTCCAGCAGCTGCTCCACTCTTCAGCAGGGAGCCCACGAGATGCACCACTTAGCAACCCCCGGGGAGGGACGTGCCTTCTCCCCACTGGCCCAGCTGAAGGGGCAACTCTCTGGCTTGGGTTCTGCCCTTCCTGACCCGGGGACTGGGGGCTCCAGGTGGCAGGCCGGGTTCCATGCCTCCTCTCGCGGCACTGGGGCCACTCTGAGCTGAGTGGAGCATGAGGACCACAGTGTGTGAGGGCCGGTCCCCAGGATGGGGAGGATTCTGGAATGGCCACACTAGGAAGCGCCTGGGCCCTGGGCCCCGGGTTCAGGGGCCTCTAGGAACTCTCCTTTACACCTCCCTCCAGCCTGGATTTATCTCGGTCATGAACCATGAGTCAAGTGCAACGGCTTAGTCATATTTAACCCATGTGGAAGCCAGAGGAACCTGCGGAATGACGCCAGGTTTTGTGGTCTGTGCAAAGGACGAGAGCAGCTCTGCTGAGCCCCAGCCCTGGAGGGTGCAGGCACCATGGCCAGACACCCCTCGGCTGTGCACCCCAAGGCTGGGCACCCTGCAATGGTATGTGTTTCTCACCAGGCTTCCTGCCTCTTCCCAGAGGCTGGGTCAGCACCCCCACCATGGCCCCACTCGGGCCCTCGGCAACACTGGCTTCCACTTGAAATTCACTTGATTAGACCAGAAGGAGCCACTCATTCTCATCCCTTGATGACAAACGCAGACTGCTTGCTGTGTGGCTCTGTTGTCCCGGCCCCAGCCCCCTTTCCTGTGTGAGGCTGAGCACAGCATCTGACTCTGCCCCCCGCACAGGCACAGCCATGCTGTCCCTGACCCTCTCGCGGGTCTCCTGGCCCTCCACAGTTTGCACCTGCCTGTCCCATCCACCCCCCTCCTGCCCATCTTACTGTGCCATGAGGTGGGCAGGGAAGGCTTTGTCACACCATTCTGTGCAGGACAAAAGGTGCATCATTGAGACTCAAAGTCCCTAAACCACGTTGTGACAGGGTGAGCTCCATCCTAGAACCAGTCACATCAGGGTGGAGTGTCATCTGTACCAGTGGCCATTTGGGTGACACAATTCTTGACCCTCTCTGAGCCTCACCTGGACAATCAAATCAGGCTAATCCTTGAACCCCCAGGGCAGCTGTGAAGATGGAATGAGATATTGATGGGGAGCATGCAGTGTAAACTGTAAAGGGCTGTGCCATCTCGAAGGGGTCATCCTCATCCTCATTGCCATCATCCTGATTGACGGTCTCTCCTCAGAGGGAGGCCACAGGGGACAGCCAGCCTCTGACCTGACAGGCCAAGCAGGTGACCCGGAAGACAGAGCCCGACACGGCCCTGATTCCTCGGGCGCTGACAGCTAAATTCCTGCAGGAAAAAGAGCAGCCGGAACCGTGACCTCTGGCCAGGAGCTCAGGCAGGCAGCCATCAGCTGTTCCAAGTGGAGAAAATAAGTGCTTCAGGGCATCTCGCGGTGAGAGCAGTACACAGTCATTACTGGAAATGATAGACGCCGGCTGATTGAGGGCATTCTTCTCAGACAAACCCCAAATTACTTGCGCTATTGATGGAGGCCTGATGGGAAAGGCAAAAATCCCCAGAAAGCAGCTGGGCTCCCTGGCCCCCCAGGCCTGGGAGGCCCCTCCCTCTGCCTTCCGTCCTTGCCTGCACCATCTCCCAGGGCTTCGGGGCAGGGGGCACCTAGGAGGCATGTCTCTGGGTGCCCAATAAGGTGTGGTCAATGCTCGCTGGATTATTAATGAATTAACCTGTCCTCAGATTGCCACCCAAGCACTATTGTACTTTGTATTGTGGTAAAAAAAATATCTAACACAAAACTGACCATTTTAATCATTTTTAAGTGCACGGGTCAGTGACATTAATTGCATTCACCTGTTGTGCATCCAGCTCCAGAACTGTTTCATCTTCCCAAACTGAAACTCTGGTCATTAACAAGGCCTCCCCACTCCCCACCCCCACCCCTCTGTTTTCTGCTCCTATGAGTTTGACTGCTCTAAGGACCTCATAGAAATAGAATCAGTACCTTTTGGTGACTCGCTCAGCATAGTGTACCCAAGGTGCTGCCATGTGTAGCAGGTGTGGGAAGTCCCTTCTTCCTTAAGGCTGAATAATATGCTGTGTATATGTCACCTGTTGTGCACCCATTCATCACTGATGGACGCTGGGGTGACTTCCACCTTTGGGCTACTGTGAACACTGCCGCTGTGAGCACAGGGGTGCAGAGACCCATTCCAGTTCACGGATCACACAGTAGCTACATCGGACTCTTTGGCGCCCGTCGTACTGTTTTCTGCACAGAGGTTCCAGTATCTCCAGACCCCGGCCCACGTGCTCTGTCCTCTCTGGCCATCCTCATGGGTGTGGGGTGGTCTTTCACTGTGGGTGTTGCCACTGCTCTTCCAGGACCTGCCTACGTACCCGTCTCCCATTGGACCAAAATCCCAGTCACAGTGCCCCTCTGAGCCCGTCCGGCCGCCTGCCACAGGGTCGAACGTTTGTGGCAGGGACAGTCGGTTCATGCTGAGTCCCGCTGTGTGCTGGCGCCACCTGTTTCCCCGCAGCCCATACCTCCCGCCCCGCCCTTCCTTCCCCAGTGTTTCCAGAGGAATAGCCTGGACCTATTCTGGCTCGTCAAGCCTCAGTTTGCCCTTCAAACTGCCAAACTGTTTACCAAGAACAGAACCCCCTTCACACTTTGCTGATCCGCAGAACCAACAGCTCCCCCAAGCCTGCCTCACCCTGATGCTAACGATGGCTTCGCAGGGAAATCAGGACAACCTCACCACTCCCTTCTGCCGAAGCCTGCACCTGGCGCAGCCTGGCCTCGGCCCTGTGGGGAGCTGGGAGACAGAGCTCAAGATTCGCCAAGAAGAGGGCTAGCTCCTCCTGGGGGCGGACGGGGCTTCCCCCCAAAGGAGCATGCAGCTCACCATGTGGTGCCAAGTGCATCCAACAGTCAGAGGTGAGGCCTGCCTGTGGCTGCCAGCCCTTCAGGCTGCTCAACTGGCTGGAGGCAGCAGGGAGTGCGGACAGAGTTCTGACCAGATGGACTGTGATGGAGTCCTAGCCCTGCCACTTCTCAGCTGTGTGACCTTCAACAAATTACTCGACCTCTCTGAGCTTCAATTTCCTTACCTGTGAAGCAGACAGTAATGGTACCTCCCTCCTAGGGTGTGGTGAGGTCTCATCAGAGAGATAATACACAGAAAGCTGCTGGAGTCTGACATGTGCACTCAACCAGAGATAGATGTATGTGGGCTTGAATCCAGCTCTGAAGTTCACCACCTCTGGGCCCTGAACTCGTCTGGGCCCCAATTGCCTCCTATATAAACCAGTTTTTGCTGCATTTATGCAAGGATTACATGAGGTGATATGTATGAAGACCAAAGCAAATGGTAGCTGAGAGGGTCTCAGATGGCAGGTCATTCTGGGAGATGCCCTCATTCCCCACACGCTTACAGAGGAGTGGTCAGTGCTTAGCAAAGCTCAAAGCTAAATAGGGAGCTCGTGGGGGCAAGGGGCAGTGCTGGGAGGACCAGCCAGCATTTCAGACACCAGGATCCTGAAAGCACCTGGGATGACATCCGGCGCTGGGGGTCCAAGGCCACGCCCAGTGCCTGTGCTCCTCAGCATGACTGGCTTGCGAGGTGCTGCAAGGCCGAGGCACTTGGAAAAGCATTTGCTGGAGGTGAAGCTGCTGGGTGTAGGCGGACAGGGACTCGGAGTCCCGCACGGAGGGGGCCAGCCTGACAGGCTCAGCGAATTCAGGTCAGACAGCAGGGCGGCTCCTTCCATCGGGATGACCCCATCCTGCTCCATCAGGTGCTGTCCCCTCGCTCTGGCCGGGGTGGCCTGAAGTAGCAGGCAGTGCTGGGCAGAGCCTCGTGGGCTGGGCACTCCCGGGGGTGGGAAGCCTGCTCTGGAAGAACCGTGATGATGTGGGTGCTCTGAGGCATGGGGCATGCGATGCGAGTCAGGTTCCGTCCCCGCTCAGCCAGCTCCCAGCCTAGCGGGGCAGGCAGACCCAGACTGATGGTGACAGTAAAAGATAATTTGGTGTCTGTTGGGACAGGGGGCAGAGGGGACAGGGAGGGCCCTGCTCCAGCCTAAGGGTCCCAGAAGGCTTCCTGGGGGAGGACCTCGGGAAGTAAAAGCAGCTGGTCGCCAAGTCAAATAGGGGTGGGCTGGTGAGGGGCACCTCCTGGGTTGGGCGGGGTATGGCATCCAATGAGCTCTCCAAATCCAGGCAACGTGGAGCCACACAGCCTCTCCTATAGAGAGGCCCTGACACTGGCGGGCGCTGCCCCAGGCACGCCAGGCCCGGCCGGCCACCAGCCCATGGCTGCAGGAGCATAAGGGAGTCGAGGGTCCCCGGGGAGGCTGCCCCAGCACAGCAGGGATGGAAGTGGAGGAGGTGGGCAGTGAGCTGTGGGAATGTCTTATCTTCCCTGGAGACTTGCCACTTGTTCTGGGCCCCAGACTGGAACTGGAGGTTCAACCAGAGGAGAGACTGCAGCTGGGCACTGCCCTCTGGCACACCTGTGCCTTGGGTCACAGGGCTCAAGCCGAGTGTGCTTATTTTCTGTCCCAGCTGCCAGCGATGCTGTTTTCCTGCAGAATCTTGTTGCCATTTAGCACCATTTGTCTGCTAAGTAGGGGTGCCTGCTTGCAGGCCTGGGAGATCCCAGAACTTTCTTTTCATCTGCATTTCCACCCCTCGCACAGCTCCCAGTGGGCAACCCCATACCCAGGGGTCCAGCTTCAAACAGGAGTGAGCAGGAGAGGAAGGAGGGCACCCTGCCAGGAGGCAGAGGCTTGAAAAAAATGCATGATTTATCATCCCCGAACACGAGCCATCATAAATAATGGAACAAATTCAGACGTGGTGATTCAGTGTGTCAAAATATAGAAAGGCCATTTAGTATTGGTGACAAAATTAGATGAAAGGCTCCACTCGTTCGGATGAAGAAGCAGACAGAATGGTGTGGAGAGAGAGAACGAACGCAGGGCCACGCCTTGGCAGGCAGCGGTGAGAACCTGAGTTTCCTGGCAGCCCAAAGAGGCAAGCACCCAGTCTGCTCTGCTGTAATATGACGAATCATGCAAAGTATGCACCCAAGGAACCTCCTGTAATTGAATGCACCTTAGGAAAACAACAGTTTCTCCAGGAAATAAGGAGTGAAGAGCTGGAATGTTACAGATTTACAACAACATACTATAGTCTTCTTCTTACAGAAATTTAAATGTTTCCCCTAAAAGCATCTTTGAATTGCATTCTAGAAATAGTAAACTGATTGATCAAAACTCACCAAAAACAAAAGCAAACCAAAGAATCCACGAAAATGGACCTATTTCCCATCAGCGCTTTGCACGCCGCATGCAGAGGCACCTCTGTCACTTTTGGTCTCCATGGTGCAATTTCGCTCTAAGCACAGTTTAAGCAGAGGAAGCCACAAACCCCCACTCCCACCCCCCTCCGCACCAAGCCCTTGAGCAAAAGAATCTTCAAAGCGGCCATGTGTGTGGGGGGTGCTTTGGGAGCCACAGCCTGCCCCCCACACTCTGGCAGTATACGCAGTGGCTGTCAGAGCAGACCAATGCACATTCCCTAGCTAATGAATCTTGTTGTATTCAGTTTGCATGGTGAAATTTGCATTACTGGAAATGCTAGTATTCATGTGAGAACAGCATTCTCAACTTTCTGTTAAAAGTCACCACAGGATTTCTTTGAGCTTTTCCCATGAGGTGTAACATCCACTCGTGTGCGCACGCAAACAGGTACATACACACACACACACCCCTCTTTGTATAGCTATGCTTGAGGTATATCACCGTAGAATACCCCTCTCCTGACAATTTACAACACACATTAACATTTTAAAGGCCCTGAGAAGTCCTGCAATAACATTTTAATTGTGTTTAGCCTAGTGTTTCATGAACTTAATTAACAAGGGATCTTTTTTTAAATTATGAAGACCTATTAATCTATGGAGACACACACACGTCACAGAACACATCTGGAAGTGCCCATACATAGGTAAGGAAAGTCATGTGTCTTCATATTGACTGGTTTGTTTTTTCAGAGGACTTTCCCAGCAATACTAGATGGAGGCAGCCAGGTCTTACAACCCTCCTTTAACAGATGAGGGCACCGAAGCTCAGACAAACCAGAGCCCAGGTCCCACAGAAAGAGATGACTTCTTAGAAAATGTACCAGAGGTTTCAATTACATGCAACATTGGTTATCCAGCACAGAATTGTTCTCTGGCCCAGACCGCAGTGGAAAGGTCAGCCTGTGGTCTGTCAGGCTCTGTCCCCTCCTCTCTGCATGTGGTCCCTTTTCCCCAGGACCTGTGGTTTCTCTGGGGTATCCAATGCACCACAGGGGCCCGGGACTGTGCCCCTCCAATGGGGGGATCTCCTTCCACTCAGATCCCAAGCAGGAAGAGCACCTTCCTGGGCCCCCCAGCAAGGAGGCCACATGGGAGCCCAGCCTTGCCCTGGAGACTCCGGGCTGGATCACACACATAAGCAAAGGCCAAGAAGTCTTTGTGAAGAGTGAGAAGAACCTACAGCTAAAGGTGATATGTCTTGGCAAAGACCATCTGTGAGAGGCAAAGAGCTATGAAAAAAGCCAGAGGCCTGGACTGGACCAGAATGCCACCTTCAGCCATACTGGCTAAGGATGGTCACTGGCCTCCAAGACGGGTGGAGGCAGGGTGGCCTGGCCTCATACCTGCCTCTAAACACACAGCCAGACCCACAGCCAGAACCCCCAACGGAGGTGCTGCCTCCTTGCCCTACACCCTCCCTGGGGTGCCCTACCCTCTAGGAAACAGGAATTGGTACCTGCACTGCTCCCAGGCAAGCAATCCCAGGCCAGCAGCCTTGGCGGCCCTCACTACCGCCCCTAGACCCATGCAGCGAGTCACCCTCCTGCTCTGGGCCTATGTCCCTTCCAGACCAGCCCCGGGGCACCCTGGCCATGGGGATCCCTGTCCAGAGAGGGCTGCTGAAGGCTGGAAGCCGAGCTTGGATAGCTGCCTGGGGGCCCATGTGTGTGCATGAGGCCTGGTGTGGGGTGGACCTGGGGTGATTTTCAAAGCCAAGTATGGTATTTGAGTCACTTCAGTTCTGTCACTCATGCAATCACTTGGAGTTTTATTTTGTATGTAAAATCTTAAAGAGTTTAATAGAGTACAAACCACAAGGTATAATATTTTTGTTTGAAACATACACAATTTAGTTCAGTTCAATTGAATTCTCACAAAGCAAGCTCACTTGAGAACCACTCCTGGATCAAAAAATGAAACCTTGCTGGAATCCCAAGGGTCCCAGAGTCCCTTTCCAAGGGCAAACGCTCTCCCCACGTCTAAGAGGACAGCCCAGTGTTGCTGTTCTTGAACCTGAATAGAATCATCCATATTGAAATCCTAACCCCCGAGACCTGCGAATGTGGCCTTATTAGGAAAAAGGATCCTCAAGATGTCCTTAGTTAAGGCGAGGTTATACTGGAGTTGGGTGGCCCTAATCTAACGTGACTGTGTCCCTATAAAGAGGGGACCTTGGACACAGACACACCCACGCAGAGAGATGCCCTGGGAAGATGAAGGCAGAGATCTGGGAGACGCTTCTCCAGCCAAAGGCTGCCAGCAGACCACGGGACGCTAGGGGCGAGGCCTGCCGCAGTCTCCGCCACAGCCTCAGAAGGAACCAGCCCCCTGGAGTTCTGGCCGCCCAACTGTGAGACACAGGAGTCCGTGGCATAGGCCGCCCAGTCTGTGGCCCTCTGTTACAGCAGCGCTAGCTAACCAGTACACCCACCTTCTAACCCGGTGCCAGGGCCTCCCACTGGCCGCCTCTGATTGGAACCTGGCTGGCCGGGGAGCCTGGGTTGTGTAGTTGACAGGCTTCCAGCCCAGAGGCACGGAAGAGGTTAAAGAAGGCCAAGGGCAATCGCTGAATATCCAGCCCTGGCTGCACCCCCAGGGATTGACTGCCTGGCTACCCCTGCAGGGGACACCAGCGGGCCACCACACTGATGGACACGCTCTGACATGGCTCCTTGGGATCTCTGTGAGAATTTTGGGACTTAAGTCAAGGAACAGAATTTCTGTAATGCTTCTGTAAGGCATTTGTCTCTATGTCCCCAGAGCCTGGCACATATAACAGGTGCTTGATAAATATTCATTGAATGAATAAGTTTTGTGACTTCCCCAAACCTGAAAAAGGGCTTCCATGGACTGAGGCATAAAGCCAACCCCTAGCAGGCCTGGCATGGGGGTCACCAGGCCGCCCAGAAATTCCAGCCTGATCTCTTACTCACACCTCTGGGTCTCCTGCTCGAAATAGCTTCCCCTCAGATCCTGCCCTTCCTCCCAGGGGGGAGGATGGCCTTGGAGGAGTAAGACCAGAGTTGGGGAGACCAGGTTGGCAACCAGGCAGGAGATGGGCCAGGTCGTGGTGAGCTGGGAGGGAGTTTGGATGCATGTGGTCTGGGCATCAGGTGGATGGGGGTGGGGTGCAGAGTCATCAAGGATCATGTTTTGGCATCTGGCTTGGCACTAGGTGACTAGATTTGGAGCTGGGGACACGGCAGAAGGAGCACTTGGCTGGAGTGATTGGGTCTGAGGGGTCTGGGAACATGGATGCAGAGCTATCCACAGGCAGCTGCGTATACGTTTGTGCAGCTCAGGGGAGAGTAAGCTTGCAAGTGCACCTATGAAAACCCTTATAAAAATATTTTTGGTCACCAAAAATATTAAACCAGCTCATAAAACAAAGAGTGAATCAATAACCTTTCACTCCTCTTCAATTAACAAAGATGAGCGCTGCCCAATTACTTTCCATTTCAGAATCCCTCTCCCCAAGAGGGCCAGTGAGATACTTGCAGAAAGAACTAGGCTTTGTTGCAAGTGACCTGCGCATAGAGGGCATGTTTCTGGGTGTCTCTGCCTCTACCCAAATGTTTGATGCCTTAATGATTTTTTTTTTTTTATTGAAGGGTAGTTGACACACAGTATCACATTACATTAGTTTCAGGTGTACAACACAGTGATTCAACATTTATATACATGATAATTCTAGGTACCAGGTATCACCATACCAAGTTGTTACAATATTTTGACTATATTCCTTATGCTATACATTACCTCCCGGTTACTTATTTATTTTACAATTGGAAGTCTGTTTATATATATATATATATATATATTTTTTGTGTGTGTGTGTGTGAGGGCATCTCTCATATTTATTGATCAAATAGTTGTTAACAACAATAAATTTCTGTATAGGGGGGTCAATACTCAATGCACAATCATTAATCCACCCCAAGCCTAATTTTCGTCAGTCTCCAATCTTCTGATGCATAACGAACAAATTCTTACATGGAGAACAAATTCTTACATAGTGAATAAGTTACATGGTGAACAGTGCAAGGGCAGTCATCACAGAAGCTTTCGGTTTTGTTCATGCATTATGAACTATAAACAGTCAGTTCAAATATGAATATTCATTTGATTTTTAAACTTAATTTATATGTGGATACCACATTTCTCTATTATTATTATTTTTAATAAAATGCTGAAGTGGTAGGTAGATACGAGATAAAGGTAGAAAACAGAGTTTAGTGTTGTAAGAGAGCAAATGTAGATGATCAGGTGTGTGCCTGTAGACTATGTGTTAATCCGAGCTAGACGAGGGCAATAAACATCCATGTATGCAGAAGATTTCTCAGCACATGAGGGGGGAGGTTCTAAGCCTCACCTCTGCTGCTCCCCATTTTCTCACCAGATGGCCCCCTGCGACTGTGCCTGTCTTAGGTTGTTCCTCCCTTGAGGAATCTTGATGCCTTAATGATTTTATGACTCAGAATTGTTTATTCCTTCCTCCTGGGTCTCACCAGTCCCAGAAACACAGAGAGATGTACTTTTTCAAAATGGGAGAGGCTCCTGTTAGTCTTTATTTCACCTGCCTGGCGAAGCTGAGTGTCCCGGCCCCTCCCCCCCAGGGCTCGGTGGCCTCATCTCTGCTCTGGGAACCCCGGAGCCCAGACACCTGCCATCCACCCACTTACTTTCCCCTTGACTTGCAGCATCTCCCCCAAGCTTCATTGCAAAAAGCCACAACTCTAGCTTTGCTAAGTTTTCCTCCTTCTTCCCAATTCTTCCTTTTTCTAATTTTTTCCTATAGCACAGACTCCCAGTTCATTTATACAAGAACCAGCATTTTTATGGATGTAGAAGAGAAGTGAATCTGCATATTCTAGACTTTCACATAAGGGGCATTCCAGTATGGAAAACACCATTCACTATTTATAAACTCAACAATTATTTGGTGAATGTTTCCTATGTGTCCACAGTTGTATTAATCCTGGAGATACATCAGTAAGCAAAGGAGGGAGGCTTTTACCTTTTGGAATTTAAAGCCCAGTGGGGGAGCCAGACCATAATTCATTACATGAATAAATGTGAGATTGTTCCTGTGACAAGTGTCATAGATGAGGATACTGTTGCTCTGTGAGTGCACTTAATGGGGCAGATCACACCTCACCAGGGAGATAAAGGCAGGCTCCCTGGAGGAAGTGCCAGTTAAACAGAGATCTGAAGGATGAGTGTCATTAACTGGGCAACGAAGATGGGGAGGGCCCTCTACGTAATGGAAACACACGGGCAACGGCCCTTGTGGGCAGAACGGACGGCCCGTATGAGGGACTGAGGGAGTCCAGAGGGGCTGGGAGTGGGAGAAGGCAGAGATGAGTCTGAGAAGTGGGTGGGGACTGGACTGTGCAGACTTGATAAAGTTTTTTTGTTTTTATCCCAAGAAAATGGGTTGCTATTTCATGTTTTAAAGAGGGGAAGCATGATCAGATTTGCATTTCATAAAGATCACCCGAGCTGCAGCGTGGAGAACAAATCAGAGGGGGCATCTGGGTGCTGGAAGCCTGGCTGCAGTTTGTTAGCAACACGTGGTGCAGCTGGGTAGCCATGGAGCAGACGGGTGAGAGATGGGAGGCAAAGGTGACGGGTGTTGGGGGAGATTAGATATGGGGAGGTGAGGGAGGCAGCCAATGACTTCTTTGTTTCTGGCCTGTGTACTTACAGTCTTCATTCACTGGGCAGAAACCCCAGAGGTGGCGAGGCAGGGGCACCAATTGTGAGTTCAGTTTGGACATGATGAGTTGCCTTTGGGACAGCCATTCCTTCTCGCATCTCAGACCTTCCTTCTTTCCCCTCCTTCCTAAAGTACACTTTTGGAGTCCCTTCAGTGAGTCCGTTTTATTTAGTGCTGTCAGTTTTTATCTGAAAATGTCTTTATTTTGCCCTCAACCTTGAAGAATATTTTGGCAGGGTTTAGGATTCAAATTGGCACTAAGTTCCTTTCAGCACCATGCCTTCCATTATTGCTGCTGAGAGGTTGGCTATCAATGTGCTGCTGTTTGAGGGCAATCTGTCTGGTTATACTAACAGCTTTTGAAACTTTCTCGTTGTCTTTGGTGATCCTCAGTTTCTCCCTGAGGTATCTGGGTGTGGATTTCTATTAATTCATTCTCTCTGGGAATTGTTGTGGCTCCTGAACGGGAGGGTTGGTGTCTTTCTTTGAAGACTGCTTCTCCCCATTCTCTGCATCACCTCCTCCTGGAGCTCGAGTTAATCCTCTATGAGACATCACCCCATGTCTTTTTACCTCTTTTACATTTTCAGGCACTGCATTCTAGCTACCTTCCTTTCATACATCTTTCATGGCCAAGTATATTCCAATCCATGTTTATTCTTTCACATGTTAACAGATATTTAGGTTATTTGTGCTTTCTAGTTATCATGCATGCACTGTTAAACAATCTTGTTTAAGTCATTTTTATGAAAACACATTTTCATTTCTCCTGGATAAATATTGAGGAGTAGGATTTCTGGGTCACAGGTTAGGTGTGTTTAACTTACAAAACACACACACTTTGGTTTTCACCCAGCATCTGTGTCACAGCTCCTTCAGACATCCAAACTTCTGTATTCCTCAAAATAAAAGGCCCACGTCTCCCTTTTCACCTCTCTCTTCCTGCCTCATTCCCTGAGGAGTTAGATCCAGAAAGGAAAAGCACAGTCCCTCCCCCCACTTCGTGTCCCTCCGGCTGAAGTCCATGGTACAGGGGGGAGAGGAGAAGGTCATCACTGAAGTCCCGCCAGACTGAGTGTCAGACTATTTCTGAGTAAGCTGGACTTTAGTGTCTGCAAGTGTTGAGAAACCTCTGGGTTTGCCCCAAATGCTGTTCAGAGCTAGGAAAGGAAGAGTGAGCAGAAGAATCTGAGGGCAGTGATTGGAGAAACCAGCCCCGTTTCATGCTTACTCTCCACCCAGCATAGACTGTTCCATAATCACATGATCAGCAATTCTGAGCCCCCTCCTTGCAGCTCAGACCTCAACCTCCTACCCCAACTTCTCTCCCATCCCACCTAGGTCTCTGACTCCTCACTGCCAGCCTGGACTCAGCAGGACAAGAGCCAAGACTCAGGAGAAGCGGAAAGACCAGAAGGGAAGATGTGGACAGAGGAGCCGTGGAAGGAGGAGTGCGTGAGAAGGTTGGCTGGACTCTAAGCGGATGGCACCGGGCTGCTGCTGACCACTTCAGCTGACTCTGCTCAGGCTGTGCCTCCTCCCCAGGGACCATGCCTCTGTCGCCTCTGGGCCCCACAGGGCCTCCCAAGGTCTGCACGTGTTTGGCCTCAGCAGGGCCTGTGAGTGTTAGTGGTATGTGGTGACACCTCTGATCTCATCCGGAAAGGCCATGGCCTCCATTCCCAGTGCCACTCCCCTTTGAAGAAGAAAGAGGACCCTGAGGTCTAACCTCCAGTGGGCACTGAGCCATTCGCACCCTGTCCCTAATGGCCTCGGCCGCTCCTCTGAGAGTCAAACCCCACCTCCCCGCACTGGACCTGGGCTGGGAATGGTGTGAGCAGGGCTGCTGGGGAGCCTGCTGGCTGCGCCAGTGCCCCCCTCAGGGCCTTGGCTCCTGCCCCGAGGGACAGAGTGACGGCAGCCCTCCCACCAGGTCACCTCACTCCACCTGATTTCCTTCCATGTCTCCCTTACCTGGAGTCCCCTCCACTGTTCTCTTCACTGGCTGAGCCTACTTTTCCTTTAACACATGCTGCAGGCATCACCTCCTCCAGGAAGCCTTCTCTAACCCCACAGGCTAGCTGAGGGCCCCTATTCCAGGCTCCCACATCTATCACTGGTCAGTCTCCCCTAGGGGCTGGGCTCTGGTGCCAGAGGAGGAGGCCAAAGCCCAGATGTGAGATGGTCTGGCCACAGAGGGCGGCACAGTTAGGGCCTTGGGATGCACACACCAGAAACCCAGTCCGCCTAGTTGTAGGGGAAAGAGGACTGTGTTGGAAGGCAGGGTACTCAGAGAATCACAAGGGTGAGCGGCCTTGGATCAGGGAGCAGAGCAGCTTTGGGGACCCAGATGTATATGATGCCCTGCTTTGATCAGGGAGGAAGCCCCTTCCCAGAACCTTCTCAGCAGGTTCCCCCTACTGTTTCATCGGCCAGACCAGGCCACCTCTTCAGCTCTCAACCGGTCGTCTTCACAGGACGGCCATGACGGCCTTAGACCGGTCCCAGTTCATCTCCTGGGCCTGAGCACACTGCTGCTGGGCAACACCAGGGACAGGCAGACGGCTGCTGGGGGTGTCCAGGGAGTCCGCCGCACGGGCTCAGCCAAGCCTCCTGATGACCCAGCTTCTCCCTCGCTCCCCGTCCATCTCGGGCTGAACATAATTCCTTCCTCCCAGAATGCTCTGCCCTCCCACACCTGTTCGCCCATCTCAAGGTGCTCATCCTGCTGACCTTATTTAAGGTGACTCTGCTCCCCATGACTGCCTGACCGGGTCAAGCTCTCTCCCCTCCTCACCTCTGCCAGCCCTCTGATGCTCCTGGTGCAGCCCAGCCAGAGCCCCGCCTTCCCCAGGGCTCCTCCCATGCCATTCGCCGCAGAGCTCTGCTCCCTCTCTTCCTCCTTCCCATATCCAGCCTTCTGCCTCCAAACGCACCCATCTGCTGGGCCCACCTGAATCACTCCCTCCTCCGAGAAGACCTCCAGGACTCTCGGAGCTACACACCCTCTCTTCCTTCCCCCGTATGGCAGCCATTTCAGTGCATACCTCTCATACCTGGCGAGCTCCCTGGGAGCCCAAACCACAACTCATTCTCCTCTGTAGCCCCCCGCCAGTGCTACAAGGGCCTCTCCCACCTAAGGCCTCTACAAGCATCCTGAGGCTGAAAGATTAGAAATACATGGCAGATAGAAACAATGACCACAGCTGCCAGCACCTTGGGAGGGTTTCTGGTGGGCCACACACCTCACAGAGACCAGCGCTAATCTTCCCACAGACACTGTTGTCCCCATTCACCACTGAAGACGGAGTCGCCGAGAGGTTAAGTAAGTAACTTGCCCCAGGTCACACACAGGGTAGAACCAGAACCCGAACTCAGGTTTGTTCCCGACTCCCAAACCAA
The DNA here is from genome assembly GCF_030020395.1 of Manis pentadactyla. Taxonomy (NCBI): domain Eukaryota; kingdom Metazoa; phylum Chordata; class Mammalia; order Pholidota; family Manidae; genus Manis; species Manis pentadactyla. The sequence goes on from NC_080020.1 coordinate 228,793,973, forward strand.
GGGCCTTCCCACCACATGAGGGAGGCAGGGAGGAAAGTGAGGAGGCAGGTCTGTGACAAGGCAGGACGGATGAGGACGCAGGGGCGGCGGGGGGGAGGGGGCCCTGAGTACCAGAATGTGGGCACAAGCCCTGGTGCCTGAGCCGGAGCCCCTGAACCCTGCTCTAGGAGGTGATCAGAAAAGAGAAAACACTTGGACCACAGCACTAGCTCAGACCACAGCCCATGCTGGGCACGGTGATAAAGCCGTGGCCCTCACCCACGGCTGGGTGGGGAAATGGACACACGTATCAGAAACTGGAAAACAGTGAAACAGGCAGAGCGCGCTGCTGGCTCCAGGCACCGCAGGAGGACACGGCCGTCCTGGGCGCCACTAATAACAGCCGCTCTGCGCGCCCCGTGCCCACTCTCATCCACACGCACCGTGTCGTTCTAGCCTCACAGCAGCCGGGCAGCAAGAATCGCCATTTCTGTCCCACAGATGAGGCCCAGGCTAGGCAGAGAGCTGGATTCATGGCTGTGCTGTCCCGGAGGCCTCTCTGCACCCTCCCGGGCAGGCTTTCTCTAGGACTGACTCCAAAACTGGCCTGGGGCTGCGCCCAGGTTTCCAGCTCTCGTTTCTAATCCCAAGTTATCTGCCACCATACATTTCTCTCATTTCTCTCTTCTTTTCCTTTCAAAGATGACTCACAAAATGAAATGAGGCATTTGGAGTAAATGATGATGGGACTGAATTATTCAAACTCCTCCAGATTCTGAAATGCCTTTAATGTGTTTATGTTTTGCATTAAGCATTGAAATGGGCTGAGGATTCACAGGATTTATCTTAATTTGTGAAATGCCTCTTGGTTCCACAATCCAGCCCAGGACCGGCCATGATATAATGTCTGGGGGCACCAGAGCTGCTGTCCGTCCCTGCTGACCCCCAGGGTGTCTTTCTCCCTGATCTGTTTGACAGTAGATCCGGTCTTGTGGCTTCAATCTCGTGGTTGCTCTTATAAATCCCAGCCCTGTCCCTGGATGGGAAGGGATTGCTCTGTGACTCCTGCCTGCTTTCCTGAGAAATCAAAGTCCCAGGTCTGTTGTTGCCCATGGCAGCCTTGCCCAGCCAGGGTATGGGACATATGTAACCTGAACTTGGGTGTGAAGAAGATCCTGGAAGCCTGGTCATGTCTGTGACTCACAAGTGCCTGTGAGTCCCTGGCGTGTAGCAGGGCCTCAGGAACATGTGCTAGAAGGATATTCTCAGTCCTGTGCCCACACACAGTTCTAACGGAGTCCCCCAGCCCTGAGCAGGAAGGGCACTTGGCTGGCATTTTGAAAAGCATGGAATGAGAGGAGTAGCAGCATGGAGGGGACAACAGGGATGCTGAGGCTCCTGGTGACCAGCTCTGCGGGAAGCTGGTGCCACCTCAAGGCCAGCAGGAGCGAGAAGCCCCTGCCCAAATGGCCACTCTGAGGTGGGGAGGGGGGACGAAGAACATTCCAGCCTCTCCTCCTGCACTTGTGTCTCTGGCCAGGGCTGCCCACTGGCCAAACCTAGTCGGTGCTGGGGGACAGGTGAGACACTGATAAGTCCATACAGGGCAGCCCCCAGGATCCAGGAAGGGCAGAGAAGAACAGAGAATGGACATGGGTTGGGGGGTATGGCAAAAGGCTGACATGAGCCCCCCACCTGAGACCTCTGGCTTGTCCCCTAAGCTCTTCTGCAGAAGGGACTCTGCCAGAGCCCCATAAGTCTAGGGGCAGTCAGGGCCAACAGGGCAGCCTGGGGCAGGTCTGTGTGGGGACTGCACAGCAGCAGGGCCACAGAGGCAGAGGCCAGGAGCCAGTTCTGCCCCACGCTGGAGGACGCAGGCTGTCAGTCACTGGGTCAGAAGCCAAGCCCTGGGAGGACAGGCTCCATGAAGCTGGGGTGTCAGGCTCTGACCGCACCACCTCCAGGCACTTCCTGCCAGGGTGGGGGCAGCCCCCACAGGACCGACTCCAGGAAGGCACAGTCACCCTGAGTCCCAGGCTTTCCTGGTGGCGGTGGAACTAGGGTTCCTCCGGATCCTCAGGCGGGAAGCAGGGACCCAGGAACCCAGCCCCAGGGCCCAGATGTGGGGGGCTCAACTCCCCGAGCGTCTCTCCCACTTGGGCTTCCTGAGGTTGCTCCTATGCTGCAGGGATTAAAACGCCCAGTGACAAGTGGACGAGGCTAGGAGCCAGACATGACCTCTCTGCGGTGTGGGAGGGTTTCCCAAAGCACATCCCCCAGAACCAGAGCACACAAGTGCTGTAAGAGGTGAGGGTTCCACAGTCACCTAGGTTTGAGAAGCAGTGCCTACTCTACTGCCACCTGAGAGTCACAGAGGTCCTGGCCCATTAAAGGTTCTGATAAGTCCTGCAGGGTGGCAGTTTGGGGGGAACTTGTTAAACTCTTGAGCTGCAGCTTTCAGAAGATATTTGTCCACAGAATGCTCTCAGCTGTAAATTCTTTGGGCCCTGCTGCTCAGAGGAGCCCCAGCTGAAGAGGAGCTACCAGACATTGTGCACCAGCCTGACCCTTCTCACCCAGGTGTTTGCCTACCTTTGTCATCCCCAGGCCTCTAGCAAAGACCCACTGGCTCTGAGGTGTATGAGCAAAAGCTGTGTCTCTGGGCCACGTGTGGACTGTGGGCAGCAGCATTTGTAAGGCCGTAAGGGAAGGTGACTCTCCTGGAGAATTTTTAGGGCTGAGATGGGAACCTGGTTTTCCCTCTCATGGGCATCTCCCTACTCTACACCCAGAGGTCAGGAATGGCTCTTACTGCAGAGAGCGGCTGTTATCCTGGAGGGCGGCCTGGGGTCCTACTGCAGGGTGAGTAGCTCTGGGTTCTTCTAGGGCCCTGGTCCCCTTCCTTGTCACCAAGGAATTCACGGTGACTGGCCCAGCATCATGGGCCAGGGGCCAGGGGCAGACACAGCTGCCTCGTTGCCCATGGAGGCTTAGGGCACCTCTCAGACGGGGTGTGGGGTGGGGAGGGGGCTTAAGGATGACTGGGGAGGTCCCTGAGCCAGGCCCTCAAGGTCTCAAAGACCCTTTGTGCGTTCTGCCTCTTGGTCTCCTGGGTTGGTGGGTGGCCAGGGGTGGAATGGGGAGCAGTCCCTCACCTCTCATCCTGGGAAGAGCAGCAACTCGGGGCCTGGGGCACCAGCCGCCAAGCTTGCAGAGAGGGGACCTGTCTCCCCACCGGGAACGCCTAGCCTGGGAGGCCCAGCTTAGGGGCCTACCTGCCCTGTGCTTCTCATCCTCCTTCACAGCAGCCTCATGACACACGACACACGGCCCTTCGCAGCACCCCCACCCCATCAAGGCTTCAGTCAGCCCGCTGCCCTTCCGCCCGGGGCCTGGGGGTTCACAGAATAGACAACTGAGAGAACCTCAGGGGAACGGTTTCCCCTCACTCTCCCAGCCCCCTCTTCTGGGTTACGGGGGAGAGCTGCGGCCTCAGGGGGCTTTGGGTCATGCAAACAGCGGCCCACAGACACCCACTCACCTCTCGGCGGCTCTCAGGGGCCCGCCTCCAGGTGTGTTCACTCTGGCCTTAATGAGATCCTCAGCGGAGGCAGCTTTCAGGGAAGAGAGCCCAAAGCAGTAGGCAGATTCTTCAGGGGTCAATGAGTCAGAAAAGGTCATTTCTGCCATCCTCCTGTCTCTATGCTACAGGGCCCCCACACTGAGGGTGTGTCCTGCGTGCCCCTGCTGTCAGCACCAAGGCCCCCACCCCACCCCTAGTTCTCAGCTGGGGGGGAGCACGAGGCCCCCACCCTGAGCAGCAGCCAGGCCCCGGAAGTGCTTGAAGCTCCCACACCCAGGCCTGGGGAAAGCAGGCCGCTTAGTCAGTCCCAGTATGCAGGTGCCTGGCTTCCTGCCCTCCAGACCCACCAGGGAAACCTGGTCGGTGGGAGCCTGGCTGTGGCTGATCAGTGTACAGTCTACCTGACCAGGGCTCCCTGGTGCCCTAAAGCCAAGAAGGCCCCATTCTCTCTCCTCACCCCTTTCAGATGGTGGGAGCCAGCCTTCCCTCTGTGGGCAGTGACCTCACCCCTGCCCGTGCACCTGGCCAGCAGCACCCCTTCCCACTCTGCCCAGCACCTCACCAGCTCGGCCTCTCTGGGTCTAGCTCACGGTCCAGTCACTGCCCCATCAGTGACACAGATTGCTATGGCCCTGTGACTGCTTTCAGACACAATCTTAGTCTCCCGTGGTGGCATGGGAGGCTCAGAGTAGTTAAGCACATGCCTGAGGTCACACAGCTTGTAAATGGCAGAGCCCAGCTGGCAGAGCTCAGCTTTGACCCGGACACTCTGCCCCTGGAGAGTCTCGGGGTCCCCCTGGGGGGCCCACAGGCGTGACAGGCACAGGAGGCGCTGAGCTGACTGCAGCAAGCTACGTGCCGCCTTCTTTGCCTCAGCACTGCTGGGAGGGAGCTCAGAGGGCAATGCCAGGGCCCCAGGAGGCAGAGTGCCCTTCCCACATGCCTTTGTGTGCCTGGGGATCCCAGTGGTTTCTTCTCTGTAAGGAAATGTCAGAATTACTTTCCCTCCACAGTTAGAAACAGCCCTCATGGTCAGGGGTGGGAGGCCTCAGCGTTGCTCAGCAAGAGCAAGTGAGTGATAGACCTACAGAGAACAGGAAAGATGTGCGGGAGAACGTGTGTCATCACCACCATCACCACCGTCCCCCCATCACTGTGGCCATAGTTAGGACGCACCAAGCGAGAACAATACCCGAGCCCCTGGTCTGAGCCCAAGCTCCTCGTACTGTCCTACATTTCCTCCAAAACACAGTCCCATCTGCCACCACTCTTCAGCTGTCCCTGGGAATCCACCAGATCCCTCTGGCCTCATCGTCATTCCCGACAGAGAGCTAGGGGGATAAGTGGAGCTCAGATCTGGAAATGGAGGTAGAGTTCCAGGAACCAGGGCCTTTGTCCTTCTGGCCCTACAGCCCTCCACAGCCACAGGCTTCCTTTGAGCACAGTAAATAGAACTTCACAAGCCCCCCAAAGGGGGAGAAAAAAGTCAGCCTCTGCCCCCAAGCTGCCCTGGTCCTTCCCCTCGCTTCCCTGACCACCAGCCCTACTTCTGGAGGCTGAGTTCTTGCAGGGCCAGTGCCGGGCCCCTCTCCTGTGCACCAGTTCATATACACCTCACAGCAGCCCTGTAAATATCAGCCCCATTTTACCTAAGGACACAGGGGCTCAGGGTGCACAAGGCCACTCCACGAGTGAGTGCTGCAGCTGCAGACCTCGTCCCCACACCCTGCCATCTCTGTTCCCTGCAGGGGCCATCCTGGCTCAGCAGCCCCTCACCACCCAGCTGCTTAAGCTGTCCCTGCGGAGGCTCCATCTGAGACTTGGAGACACTGCCCTCCTGGAAGCCCCTTTAAAGGGCAGAGAACAGACACTTCCTGAGCGCCCACAACTGCCAGGCACTGGGCAAGGGGCTGGGAGTGGAAGCGAGTCAGACCAGGAGCCTGTCTTGTGTTACCAAGCCCTGAGCCAGCTGTTTTAAACACATCATCTCCCTCAGTCCTCACCATGTGAAGTCAGTACCTGCAAGCCCTTTACATGAGAAATGCAACCTAGGAGGACTTAAATGCCCGGCCCAGGATCACACAGCCAGAGGGCTCCTCATACACAGCTGCCTTCCGGGTGGAGGGACAGAGTGGCTGTGCCGGAGGCTGTCACCAGCCACCGAGGGGTCTGCTTGCAGCCCTCTGCCCCAGCAGGGCTCACTGGCCCCCAGCCAAGCTGAGGAGATGCTCAAGTCCTGAAATCATAAATCCAAAGCCCGTGCCATTATCCCTTGTGTGGCGTTGTCACCTTTAGCTTCCAATCGCCAGTCTGCTCCGGCTTAATGGCAATGAGTCATTCCTCTCTCCTCCAGGACTGCTCCTCAAACCCCTCTTCCCTCTCAGACTGTTTATCTGCCCGACCTTCTCAGCAGGTGGAATCCATCACTGTGCCCGTGCCCGGAAGTGGGCCACTGCCCGCGGAAGGAGGAGGCTGAGGCTGCACTCTGCCCACCTGGGGAGGAGCCCAGCGGCCAGAGGATGGGGTGGTGAGCTCTGGAGCCAGCCGGTGCCTGGGCTGAGGCTCGGCTGCACTGCCATGGGCCCTCCCCAGCCCTTCCGTGCCAGTGTTCACCACCTGAGGAATGGGGAATGTACCAGGGACCCGCCCTCGTGGCTCTGAGGCCTGAAAAGCCCCCATAGTGACATAGGAAATACGTGTCTATCATGGTAATATAGTAAATGCTCAACAAATACAGGTATTCAGGGAGATTAGTGCTTCCAGGTTAGGACAAAGCCTCCTGATGTGGCCAGGACTGGGGCCTTTGACTTTTTCAAGCAGAAGCCTCCAGAGGACCCACCGCTACAGACACCTTCTTGCCGGGGATGCCGGGGACACATCGCTAAGCCCCTGGCAGCCCACCTGCTGTCTTCCTGCCCGAGCCTCTGTCTCTCGTCAGAGAACTGGCATGTTTGGGGGATGGTAGAGCACCCAAGCCCCAACCCACAACGCCCTCCTCCCCATACCCAGCCCAAGGCCCAGGCCCTGAGACCAGGTGCCCTCAAGAAGAAAGGTGCCAGGAACTGATGGAGCCTGGGGAGGCCAGGTGTGGGTGAATGTTAGTGTCCCCCCACAATTCACATGTTGAAGCCTTAACCCCCAGGGTGACTATTTGGAGTTGGGGCCTTTAAGGAGGTGATTAAGGTTAAATGAGGTCATAAGACTGGGGCCCTAAGAAGAGGAAGAGAAAACATAGCCTGAGGACACCACCCTCTGTAAACCTATCTGCCGGCACCATGACCCTGGACTTCCAGCCTCCGGCACCAAGACAGAAATGTCTGCTGTGCCTTCTGTACAGCAGCGTGAGCCAAGCCACGGAGGGAGCCTCAGGCCCCAAACAGGCCCCCCAGGTGGCCCCAGAGCAGCTGTCATGCCCCCCATACCTGGACCCAGCCCAGCCTCACCCAAAGCGGGCTGAGAGCAGACGTGAGGAGGCCATTCCTCAGCGAGAGGCAAGAGGGGATCATCCACAGATTGTCAGAGCAGCGGTTCTCCTACATGAGGGGGCCTCAGGACCCCTAGAGAACACGTCAAAATGCCAATCACCTGGCCCCTCACCCCTGGGATATCTGACTCAGTGGGTCTAGTGGGGCCTGAGCCTGTCATTTCTAGTGAGTTTCCGAGTGTGGAGATGCTGCCACTACGGGGACCCCACTTTGAGAATCACTACATCAGGGAGTGTTGAGTCAAATAGTTGAAGTCAGAGGCAGGGACCAGAACAGCAGTGAGGCAGGGGGTCCTGACATGTGTCAAGCCCCTGTGACGTGGCTGGCCTGTGCCTAAGCCCACTGAATCTTTCAGGACAAACTGAGGATAGGGGCTTCACCATCCCCTCTCTACAGACAGAAAGCTGGCTCAGAGAGGGGAAATGACTTGCCTGGGGTCCCGCAGATACACATGGGGCCAGAGCTCTGCCTGTTCCATTCTCCCGGTGACCCTCCATCATGTGGCCTGGTTCACACGGGGCCATCCCCCAGCCTCAGAGCACCTGTATTTCCCTGCATAGCTGCCAAAAACAAGATCCAAACACAAAGAAGGCCTTCCTCTCTGATCACTTGGCCTAGGCATTTCCTGCTAGTTTTAAATGACTGGGATTAGAGGAACCTATGGTTGCAAATTACGGTCTCCTCTCAAACTCTCTCTGAGAATTGTCTAAATGCAGCCTGGGTGGGAAGGAAGGTGTGGGTCCCTGGCTGTGGCTGCCAGGTCGAGAAGCTGCAGTCCCAGACTAAGCCATGTGCCACAGGTTTCTATGACAACCCAGGCTGCAGTTGTCCATAATTATAATTAACTTCAGAGTTGATCATTCTCCTGGACCCTTCGGGTGAGAAGGAGGAGTCGGGGCTCCACAGCAGTGGGAAGCACGGGGGATTGATTATCTAATCCTGAGTCACCTCTGGTCCTGGAGCCTTCAGGGAAGGCTCAGTGACTCAGGAGGGGCGGGCCATGCAAGGCTGGGTGGGCAGCACCGGGCTGGGCAAAGACCCCCAAGAGCCGGCTGTATGGGGACCTTGTCAGTGGCCCTGCCACTGAGCACGGCATTTACCTCCTCTGAGCTCCCCCCTTGGGGGTCTGGGAGCCAGGGGTAGAGTCGTGGCACCGGAGAACCCAGGCCCATGGCCTCATCTGACGTGGATGGTTCAGAGGACCACCTCTCTGGGACCTGAGAACAGGGAGTGCAGAAGACTGGTGTCCCCAGTCCCCCGGGGAGGATGGAGGCTGGCTCGAGGTGAGGAGAGGGATGGTGTGCAAGGACCCCAGTGCCCTGACCCCATCCTGCCTCAGATAGGACACAAGAAGCCATGGTGATGGCGGGCATTCACTGAGCTCCGACTATGTGCCAGGCCCTGGGCTGAGCCCCACAGACGGATCTGATCCCGGGAAAGCTCTCAACTCTCATCAGACCATTAGAAAGATGAGCAACTGAGGCAGAGAGGCTGGAAGTTGAGCCCAGAGAGCCCGATTTCAGTGCCGGCTCCCTTGGGCCCTGGTCTTGCTTTTGACTATTATACATTTGGAGGTCACCTCGGCTTTGGTTGGAGGTGAAAAAAAGGACTCTGCTCCAAAAGCAGTTTGAAAACCACTGTTACAGCCTGACCTCCCCACTTTACAGACATGGGAACAGGCTCTGTGAGGTAAAGTGACCTGTCCAAGATCACACAGCTCTCAGTCAATACAGCAAAATGCAATTCAATCACCATGACCATTGATTCCAATGACTTAATACGTTATAGTGATTCCTAACAGATGGGTTTAAGATTTTGAAGATTTCTGCCAAATCTAGGCTAACTCTTCTGTGTTTGACTGCATAAGGACATTTAAGGGATGTTGAGCTTGCCCTGTCCGGCTGCTGCTGCTTCAGCTGGACGAAACTGACACTGCGAGAGGAGGAAGGGCAGAGACAGCTCAGCACAGGCTGCGCCGTCCACCCCCCAGAAGACGAGACTGAGGGTCAGGGTGGAGGTCTGCAGGTTAGGAGAGACTGGAGGACAGACAGGAGAGGCTGAGGGTGAGGAAGAGGAGACAAAGGGACAGAGAAAGGAGGCTGAGAGGCGAGAACAGGGCACTCGGGGCACCCAAATGCATATTTATAGAATTCTGCATTCTCAAGAACATATCCAAGGGTATTTTTAAGAATGTATTCAGTATACTTGAGAATATAATCAATCACATGTACAGATGAAATAATAAGGCTGTAATTACTTCAGATTTATCCAGATTTGGGAGAGGAGACAATAGATGGTGATAAAGATAAGACAGGACTGGCCATGCATTGATCCCTGTTGAGAAGCACATGGTGAGTTGGGCCAATTACATTACTTTATTTGTGTAATGTTTGAAATTTCCCATTATAAAAAAGTTTTTAAAAAGCATATAGTCAATGCATTCCAGAATTTTTAAATTAAAAATTTTAATTTAATTTTCTTTAAAATAAGAGTAATGAATTAATGCCCTCAGCCGCCCCACCCGTCTCTGTCTGTCTGTCTTCTCTCTCCTCTATCAACGTCTGCTTCTCTCTCTGTCTCATCCTGGAGTCAGCAGCCAAGCTTACCAGCTGCAAATCATTCTCCCATCTTTCCTCCAAAATATTTGTTTACTGATACAAAGGAAAAATTAATTATTAGTCAAATAAAAATTCAAAGAGACCTTCCAAATCCACCCCACTCTGCACAATTTGCTATAAATTAGCGGGTTGGTGTCATGGCCATTCATCCGGTGAGCTTTGGCTGAGCCTCCAACCTGGTTCTCATGGCTAACAGCCAAGTTCCTGTCTGAAGACCTATGCTATCCTAATGCCCACAAATGCTACAGAGCAAAGCCTGGTTGCCATTAGTATTACCTGGGGATTCCTTCCTTTCCTAACTCAATTTCCCCATATGTAAAAGAACTGGGTGGTGAGATGGTCACCAAGCCCCTCCCAGCCCTGGATGTGATGCTACTCAACACTATCTTTCCAGCAGCAGTTCGCCTTATGAGGGTGGGGTCTCTTCTGGGACACAGAGACCTCGTCTCCCAAACACAGCCCCCAGCTCACTGCACAGAGCCATGAAGAGAGGTGGGCATCTTAGCCCCATGTCAGGCTGGTGCCGCGAGGCCAAACCTTTGGGCTCAGCTGTGTCTGGGTCCCTCTCACTCCTGCCTGCCTCAGACCACAGGAGAAGCTGAACATTCCTGAGTGGGTGCCTCCTGGGTGGGACGACCAGCTGTCCCTGTTCGCCCAGTCTGAGGGGTTCTCACAACCCTGGACTTCCACTGCTAAAACCAGACAGTCCCAGTCCACCGGGGCAGCTGGTCACCCTACTCCCAGGCAAGTTGGCTGTGTACATTGTTAGTAAGGAGGACCTTGGAAAGGGAGAAACTTTAGGTTTAAGTTTGGTTGGGATTGCCGAGTTTGGGCAGGTGAGGAAAACAGAGGCTGTTTATGAACTATGAGTCCTGGGATTAAAATAGCAAAACACCAGGCCTGTGCTGGTCAGTGAGACCTGACTGCAAGAACGCTTGCATTCCTAATATTATTAAACTTTGTCTTTCTCAGCCAGAAAAGTCAGCAGAACTGATATGAAGGATCCTGCTTCTCTGAGTCAATCAGCCAATGAGATACAGAGCCCTGCTCTGTGTGTAGAGCAAGACAAGTGGCTTAGCCAGGTGGGCCAGGTGCAAGGAGACCCCAGCCCAGAAGGCTCTGCCACCATTGATGCTGTCTTTGGCCTGCCAGCTTCCCAGACGCCATGGTCTGAGGTTATTCAGCTCCGCCCACCGTGAGGGTGCCTGCCAGGACCTGAAATGCTCAGGCGCGGGTAAGAATGACAAGATGGTGGGTAGTCTGCCTACTACACTCAAAACACAGACCCTGTGCCTTCTGAGTGCAATAGGTAAAGCATATCCTCCCACCATAAAGCAAAGAGCAGGTAATCCACACAGCTCCTCTCCACTTATTCTTTATCACCACCTCCCTTATTCCCTGGAAAACATAAATGCATAGGTGGTGGGCTGATCACTGTCTCAAATTATATGGTCCCTGTTCAGAATACATGAGCAGCAATGTCTAAAGCACCAAAGTTATGAATTGCTTATTTTTGTGATAAATTGGAACAGATTCCATGGCATCTCCATGATAAATCTGTCCTCACCCTGCTGTCCTTATGACCTCTGGGTGGGAAATTAGTTTGAGGTGGCACAGAGGCATGCAACCTGAGCCCACTTACTGTTTCATGGCCTCTAACTTGGCCGAACCTACAGGGGAGGGCCCGGCAACTGGGAGCCACCCTGCTATGGGACTGGGAGCAATGGGAACCATGATCCCTAGGGAGGGATGGGTGTGAAAATGAGCTGCTCATTGCCAAAAAAGTATCATAAAAAGCAAGCTGTGGAGTCCTTCCACCATGAGTATAATCCCAGCATGAGATCGGTATGAAAATCAGAAAAAATTCTGAGTAGCATAATAAACTCCTACAGAGCCAAAAGTGTGGGATGCAACCACGGCAGTGCTGATGGAGAAATTCCTAGCCTCAAGTGCTGAAAGGAGGACGGGCTGAGAAGTAACCAACTCAGATCCATCTCAAGAAGTTACAAAAGGAACAACAAAATAAACCCAAAGGAAGTAGAAGAGAAGAAGAAAAATAAGAATACAAATTAATGAATTAAGAAACACACAGAAGCAACAGGATCTAAAGTTGTTTCTTGAAAAGACTGAACGAACTTCTGGTGAGAATGATCAAGAGGAGGGATGAGGGTTCCTATCATCCTGCAGACAAATCCCAATCTACCTCTTACCAGCTGGGTGTCTTTGGGGGAGTTAATCAATCTCTCTATGCCTGCTTCTTCACCTTGAAATTGAGAAATATATCTGCCTCATCAGCAATTATGAGAATTCTAAAGTGATAATGTGTGCTAAGGTTCCTACAGATAGTAAACCTAAATAAATCATAATAGCTGTCATGGTGGTGATGGTAGTTGTAAATGTTTTATCAGAGCCCCAAAGTGCTACAGGGGTTGGGGGCAGGAGGGCAGCTTCCTGTTCAGGGAGGAGTCAGGGAGGAGCAATCTCCAGGCTAAGAGGGAAGACCATCCAGGCTGGGAGCATAGTGAGCAGGACACAGGAGACCTGGAGGCATGAAGTCTGTCCCTTTCCCATAAAATACAACTTGTGTAGGGAGGAAGGGTCAAGGTAGAGTGACACATCCCCTTTGAGGGTGGGTGGCTGCATGAAGCAGTGAACTGGCATTTGAGGCCAGTATTGAGAATATAAATGGGCTGGCCCATGGACTCCATGTATTATGCAGGAAAAGACAAATAATGAATGACTTCGAATTTTTTTTAACCATTTGCTTACTGGTTTCTGTACAGGTTATTACAATCACAATGGTCTTACCCAGCCTATCTATATAGTTAAGAAAACAATTTGATTATAGTAATCTCCAGGCTAACTGAGATGTTCTTTTCTGTTGGAAGCAAGTGAGCAAGTTTTCAACAGACCAAGTCAGCTCTTCCCACAAGGAAGGAGTTCTCGTGGGACACTATTCATTTCCTCAAAGGCCTCAGTCTACACAACAGGTCATTACACCCTCTACATTTTCCCAGGTAGAGAACTGGGAACAGCTGGACCTTGTAAACTTCATGGGTCCTGCCTCCAGGGAGAAAGGGGCATCCACACACTTTATCATCTGCCCAAACCTGTAGGCTCTGCCACCCCAGGAGGGTCATCAGTAGGGATACTCTCAGAAGGAGGCTGATAGGATGACATACCCCCTCCCGAGAAGCAATGTCTCCAGACGTGGGGTAAACAGGGGTGGTGCTAATCCCTGAAATGGGAGATGGGGGTCCCCTGAGGAGGTCATGATAAAGACTTCAGGGTCACAGAAAATATCTGTATTGGAATATGTTATTGCCAGAGTAACCTATGACTTTGGAATCCTCTAAAAATTGTTATGCAGCAACTGCCATCTGACCTGGCAACTGCACTCTTGTATGAATTTATGCTCCCACAAAATCTGTGCACAAATATTCACAGTGGCTTTATTTGTAACAGGCAAAAAGTTAAAACAATCAGATGTCCTTTAAAGGGTGAATGGTAAATATACTGTGGCACATCCATGCCATGGAACATACTGATCCACCCACAACCTGGGTGCAGAGAGTATGAGGCAAAGTGCAAAAAGCCAGTCCCCAAAGGTTACATAATATTTGAGTCTATTGACAAAACATTCTTGTGATGACAAAAGTATAAATGGAAAGATGGAAAATAGATGAGCAGTGGGGGTAGGGAGGTGGGTATGGTTATAAAAAACCAGCTGGAGGGACCCTGGTACTGTGGGAAGCACCCAGTGTCCTGGCTGTGGTGGTTGGTCCACAGCCCACACAGGTGGTAGAAATGCACAGAACTGAACACACACCCCTACACACATGCACACGTGTGCACACACACACACACGAATGAGTACCATTAAAGTAGGAACTCCGAATGACTGCAGGGGTTAATCCAGAGGTTGTCATATTGTCCTAGCACTTTGAAAGATGTTACTACTGGGGGATGCTGGGTAACAGGTACACCAGACTATAGCTTATTTCCTACAATTGCATGTGAATCTACAATTTTCTCCAAATAAAAGACTTAACTTAAAAAATAGTTATGAGGAGATGAGAGGTTTTAAGATGGCAGCATGAGAAATGAGACAGAAACGTTTCCCCCAAACCACATATAATATGAAAATACAGCAAATGCAATGAATCCTGAAAAAGCAACCAGAAAGAAGACTGTGACAGACTGCCTACATCTGGGTAAAAGAGAAGACCTCACAGAAAAGGGTAAAGTAGCAAAGCTGCGATCTGGCAGTACCCAAACTCTCCACGAACCCCAGCTCACTGGTGGGAGGAAGAGAAACAGAACAGGGAGGGGGCTGCTGAACACCCAGCTCTGGAGATCTGCTCTGGGAGCACAAACCCACATTACATGGTACTCTGGAGATTAGTGGGGTTGGAAACCAAAGACAGGTGGAATATTCAGAGAGACTGAGATTCCAGCCACTTGTGGAGAACAGGTACCCACAACCAGCTGCTCCAGGGCAAAAGAAAGGTAGGTGCTTTGAAAGACTTACTAACAGTGAGAGAGCTGCTAAAGGGGCAATGATTACACAGAACTTGCTGGTCAGGAGAAAGGACAAGTGGACAAAATCATCCTGGCACACTAACCCAGCAGGTGGGGAACTTTCAGGAGCTACAGGCGCTCCATCTCCCTGGCTGGTGACATGCACCAAGGCCCACCACCGAGATACACAGCCTGCCGCTCCTACCACCAGGCTGGAATTGGTTTGCAAACCTGCTGCCCCCACCATTGCACCAGGCCAGTAAGAGGGCAGCTCCGCCTATGGCAGCTACAGGGGCATAATGCAGAGGCTCCTCCCTGAGACCTCGGCTCACTGGCCCTGGCAGTGGAGGCAGGCACTGCAGCCAGGAAGCAGGAAAGAGCTCTTTTCTCTGGACAGTACTGCTGCCACTCATCTGTGACCCCAGACATCACTCCAGGTGCTGGGCAGCTTTAGAGAGGAGAGTTTCTGGGTACTAGAGGGTACCACCTACACAAAGTTATTATTCCAGAGTAATCAATACAAATACCAAATGACAAAAGATCCTGGTACAAACCAAAATCCTACAAACACCAGAAAGAGGGCCAAGTGATACTGAACTCACCGATCTTCCTGATGAAGATTCCAATATAAAATCATAAACATGCTCATGGATCTACAGAAAAATATTCAAGACCTCAGGGAGGACTTTAAGAAAGAGATAGAAACTTTGAAAAATACAGTATCCAAAATGAAACATACAATGGAGGGATTTAAAAGCAGATTAGATGAGGCAGAGGAGACGGTAAATGAAATAGAAATTAGAGAATAAGAACACAAAGAAGCTGAGGCAAAGAGAGAAAAAAGGATCTCTAGGAATGAAAGAATATTAAGAGAACTGTGTGACCAATCCAAATTGAACAATATTCACATTATAGGGGTACCAGAAGAAGAGAAAGAAAAAGGGAAAATCTCTTTGAGGAAATAATTGCTGAAAACTTCCCCAGTCTGGGGAAGGAAATAAACTCTCAGGCCATGGAAGTACACAGATCTCCCAACACAAGGGACCCAAGGAAGACAACACCAAGACATGTAATAATTAAAATGGCTAAGATCAAGGATAAGAATAGAGTATTAAAAGCAACCAGAGAGAGGAAAAAGATCACATACAAAGGTAAACCTATCAGACTTCTCAGCAGAAACTTTACAGGTCAGAAGGGAGTAGCATGATATATTTAATGCAATGGAACAGAAGGGCCTTGAACCAAGAATACTCTACCTGGCAAGATTATCATTTAAATTTGAAGGAGGGATTAAACAATTTCCAGATCAGCAAAATTTGAGGGAATTTACCTCCCACAATCTGTCTCTACAGTGTATTTTGGATGAACTGCTATAGATGGAAGTGCTCCTTATGGCTAAATAGCTATTACCAGAGAAAATAAAACCACAGTAAAGCTAGTAGACCAATGAATTACTAAGCAATGCAAAACTAAATCAACTACCCCCCAAAGTCAGTCAAGAGATACACAAAAAGTACAGAATATGACGCCTAATATATAAAGAGTAGAGAAGGAAGAAGAAGAAGGAAGAAAAAAAAAGAAACTTTAGATTACATTTGAAATAGCATACTAAGTGAGTTTAGACTGTTAGATAGTAAAGAAGCTACCCTTGAACCTTTGGTAACCACGGATCTAAACCTGCAATGACAATAAGTACATATCTATTGATAGTCACCCTAAATGTAAATGGACTGAATGCACCAATCAAAAGACACAGAGTCACTGAATGGATAAAAAAACAAGACCCATCTATATGCTGCCTACAAGAGACTCATTTCAAAACCAAAGACACACAGACTAAAAGTGAAGGGATGGCAAAAGATATTTCATGCAAATAATAGGGAGAAAAATGCAGGAGTTGCAGTATTTGTATCAGACAAAATAGACTTCAAAACAAAGAAAGTAGACAAAGAGGGACATTACATAATGATAAAGGGGTCAGTCCAACAAGAGGATATAACTGTTATAAATATCTATGAAACCAACATAGGAGCACCCAAATATGTGAAACAAATACTAACAGAATTAAAGGGGAAATAGAATGCAATCTATTCATTTTAGGAGACTTCAACACACTACTCACTCCAAAAGACAGATCAACCAGACAGAAAATAAGTAAGGACATAGAGGCACTGAACAACACATTAGAACAGATAGACCTAACAGACATCTACAGAACACTCCACCCAAAAGCAGCAGAATACTCATTCTTCTCAAGTGCACATAGAACATTTTCCAGAAAAGATCATATACTAGGCCACAAAAAGAGCCTCAGTAAATTCAGAGGATTGAAATTGTACCAACCAGCTTCTCAGACCACAAAGGTATGAAACTAGAAATAAACTATGCAAAGAAAACAAAAAAGCCCACAAACACACAGAGGATTAACAACATGCTCTTAAATAATCAATGGATCAATGACCAAATAAAAACAGAGATCAAGCAGTATATGCAGACAAATGAAAACAATAACTCAACACTGCAGAATCTGTGGGATGCAGCAAAGGCTGTGCTAAGAGGGAAGTACATTGCAATACAGCCTTACCTCAAGAAAGAACAATAATCCCAAATGAACAGTCTAAACTCACAATTAATCAAACTAGAAAAAGAAGAAGAAAGGAGACCCAAAATCAGTAGAAGGAGGGACATAATAAAGATCAGAGCATAAATAAATAAAAATCAAGAAGAATAAAACAATAGAAAGAATCAACGAAACCAGGAGATGGTTCTTCAAGAAAATAAACAAAATAGATAAACCCCTAGCCAGACTTATCAAGAAAAAAGAGAGTCTACTCACATAAACAGAATCAGAAATGAGAAAGGAAAAATCACTATGGACACCACAGAAATACAAAGAATTATAGAGAATACTATGAGAAATTATGTGCTAACAAATTGGATAACCTAGAAGAAATGGACAACTTTCGAGAAAAATACAACCTTCCAAGACTGACCCAGGGAGAAACAGAAAATCTGAATAGACCAATTACCAGCAACAGAATTGAATTGGTAATCAAAAAACTGCCTAAGAACAAAACCTCTGGACCAGATGGCTTCACCACTGAGTTTTATCAAACACTTAGTGCAGACCTAATACCTATCCTCCTTGAAGTTTTCCAAAAAGTAGAAGACTAGGGAATACTTCCAAACTCATTCTATGAGGCCAGCATCGCTCTAATACCAAAACCATGCAAAGACACCACACAAAAAAGAAAATTACAGACCAGTATCCCTGATGTACATAGATACAAAAATATTCAACAAAATATTAGCAAACCAGATTCAAAAATACATCAAAAAGATTATCCATCATGATCAAGTGGGATTTATTCCAGGGATGCAAGGATGGTACAATATTCAGACATCCATCAACATCATACACCACATCAACAAAAAGAAGGACAAAAATCCCATGATCATCTCCATAGATGCTGAAAAAGCATTTGACAAAATTCAACATCCATTCATGATAAAAACTGTTAACAAAATGGGTACAGAGGGCAAGTACCTCAACATAGTAAAGGCCATATATGACAAACTCACAGTCAATATTATATTTAACAGCAAAAAGTTGAAAGCTTTTCCTCTAAGATAGGGAAAAAGACAAGAATGCCCACTCTCCCCACTTTTTTGCAACATAGTACTGGAGGTCCTCATCACAGCAATCAAACACAAATAAATAAAAGGCATCCAGATTGATAAGGAAAAAGTTAAAAGGTACCTGTTTGCAGATGACATGCAAATGTACATAAAAAACCCTAAAGGATCCACTGCAAAACTATTAGATCTAATCTCTGAATTCAGCAAAGTTGCAGGATACAAAATCAATACACAGATGGCATTTCTCTATACTAACAATGAGCTAGCAGAAAAAGAAATCAGGAAAACAATTCTATTCACAATTGCATCAAAAAGAATACCTATGAATAAACCTAACCAAGGAAGTGAAAGTCCTATACCCTGAAAAATATAAGACATTCCTAAGAGAAATTAAAGAGGACACTAATAAATGGAAATTCATCCCATGCTCTTGGGTAGGAAGAATTAATATTGTCAAAATGACCATCCTGCCTAAAGCAATCTACAGATTTAATGCAATCCTTATCAAAATACCAACAGCATTCTTCAACGAACTGGAACAAATAGTTTTAAAATTCATATGGAACCACAAAAGACCTCAAATAGCCAAAGTAATCCTGAGAAGGAAGAATAAAGCAGGGGGCATCTCGCTTCCCAACTTTAAGCTCTACTACAAAGCCACAGTAATTAATTTGGTACTGGCACAAGAACAGACCCATAGATCAATGGAACAGAATATAGAGGACAGACATAAACCCAGACATATATGGTCAATTAATATATGATAAAGGAGCCATGGATATACAATGGCAAAAATGACAGTCTCTTCAACAACTGGTGTTGGCAAAACTGGACAGCTACATATAAGAGAATGAAACTGGATTATTGTCTAACCCCATACACAAAAGTAAACTCAGAATGGATCAAAGACCTGAATGTAAGTCATGAAACCATAAAACACTTAGAAGAAAAACACAGGCAAAAATCTCTTGAATATAAATATGAGCAACTTTTTTTCTGAACACATCTCCTCAGGCAAGGGAAACAAAAGCAAAAATGAACAAATAGGACTACATCAAATTTTAAAACTTCTGTACAGCAAAGGACACCATCAGTAGGACAAAAGGCATCCTATAGTATGGGAGAATATATTCATAAATGATATATCTGACAAGGGGATATATGTGGATATAATATCCAAAATACATAAAGAACTCACATGCCTCAACATCCAAAAAGCAAATAACCCGATTAAAAACTGGGCAGAGGATCTGAACAGACACTTCTCCAAAGAAGAAATTCAGATGGCCAACAGGCATATGAAAAGATGCTCCACATCACTAATTATCAGGGAAATGGAAATTAAAACCACAATGAGATATCACCTAATAGCAGTTAGGTTGGCCAACATTGAAAAAACTAGGAACAACAAGTGTTAGCAAGGATGTGGAGAAAGGGGAACCCTCCTACACTGCTGGTGGGAATGTAATACAGTTTAATCATTGTGGAAAGCAATATGGAGGTCCCTCAAAAAACTAAAAATAGAAATACCATTTGACCCAGGAATTCCACTCCTAGGAATTTACCCAAAGAAAATAAGATTCTAGATTCAAAGAGACATATGCACCCCTATGTTTATCACAGCAGTATTTACAATAGCCAAGATATAGAAGCAACCTAAGTGTCCATCAATAAATGAATGGATAAAGAAGAGGTGGTACATATACACAATGGAATATTATTCAGCCATAAGAAGAAAACAAATCCTACCATTTGCAATAACATAGATGGAGCTAGAGGATATTATGCTCAGTGAAATAAGTCAGGCAGAGAAAGACAAGTACCAAATGATTTCACTCATTTGTGGAGTATAACAAAGCAAAACTGAAGGAACAAAACAGCAGCAGACTCACAGACTCCAAGAAGGGACTAGCGATTACCAGAGGAAAGGGGGTGGGGAGGGAGAAGGGGATTAAGGGGCATTATGATTAGCACACATAATATAGCAGGGGCACGGGGAAGGCAATGCAGCACAAAGAAGATAAGTAATGACTGTAGCTTCTTACTATGCCAATGGACAGTGACTGTAATGGGGTGTGTGGGGGGGACTTGATAGTATGGGTGAATGTCATAACCACAATGTTGCTCATGTGAAACCATCGTAAGATTGTATATCAATGACACCTTAATTAAATAAATAAGACAGTTACGAGGCAATGCTGAGTGAAGAGGGCAGACCACGTAACACAATGTGCATGAAGATCAAGATCAGGACTATTTTAGCACCTGGAAATTTACACTGATCCACTAAAGCTAAAGGGCCTGTGCCAGGACCTGGCAATCCCACTCCTGAATGCATTCCCCAGAGAAGTGGGTGGATAGAACCACCAGAAAATGCATACAGGGTTAAAAGCAGCTTCTTTCATAACAGCCACTAGCGGGGAACCATCTGGATGTCCATCAGTAGTAGAACTAATATGTCGTGTTATGTTCATTTCAGGGACTCAATAACGTGGCAATTAGAAAGCACATTCAGTGCTCTGTACAACACTGGTGCCTCCCTGACGTGGCGATGAGCAGAAGAAGCCAGACTCACAGCCTGTAGGGTTCAGTGACATGAAGTTCTAGAACAGGCAAAACTATTCTATAATGATGGGTCAGAACAGTGGCTCCCCAAGGGAGTGAGTGGATGGCCGGGGCGCCCAGCCTCTGCCTACGTCCTGGGAGGGTCGGCGGGGCACACAGGTGTGTGTATTTGTAAAACTTAATCAAGCCAACACTTAATATTTCTGCATGTAAATACTCTGCTGTATTATACCTTATGTACCTTTTTAAATAAGAAAACATGTTTGTGCCTCAAGAACAGAAGGCAATAGATCAGCAGGTGGGGGCCCCCATCATTCTGTGGCTCCCCACCTCTACCTGAGGTGGGAGACTGATTGTGGAGGGAGCCCCAAAGTGCCCCAGAGCGCCCGGGGGTGGTGGGAAGGGCTGCTCACATCCAGTGAGGGTCCCGCAGTAGGCGAGGCCCCCGCCAGAGGGAGGAGGGGAGAGGTGGGGCGTCAGAGTTGAGAGCTGGGGCTGGCCTCCCTGCAGAGCAAGGCCCAGCCCACTCACAGCGACCCACTGACCCCAGCGTTAGATTTTTGGCAGCAGTAACAGACCAGGATTAGCCACCATCACGCATGATGGGGATGCAGTGAAGGAGAAAGGGCAGTTCAGACAGAGGAAAGGAAGGGAGGAGCTGAAAGGGGAGGGAGAAGAGAGGAGAAAGGACAGCATCCCGACCAGCACCTGTAGAGGGCTGCCACGCAGCTGCTGGCCAGCCGGCTCTCCTGACACGCTGGAGGGGGTGGGCTGTGTGCACTGTTCTCCCACTTTGCAGGTGAGGAAACCGGGCGCACAGCCTAAGTCACTTGACCCAGGAGTCAACCCGACTAAGTAGCAGAGCTGGATTTGAACCCAGGCATCCAGAGTCCGTGCACGTGAGCGCCACCTGGAGGAGAGAGAAGGCAGAATGGGGGGACAGCAGGGGTGCACACGGGAGAGGGGAGGAGATCCAGGCTCTCACCCAGCTGGCCTGTCCTGGAGCCACAGCCCTGCCAGGCACTGTAGGCCCTGGTACAGTGAGAGCAGCTCCATGGGCATGCGACCCATGCCACCGCCCAAGGCCCAATGATTGGCTCAGCATTTGGCTGGCATCGTGTTGAGACTCTTAGTAATTCTTGAACAAGGGTCGCCACATTTTATTTCACAAGTTGTATCTCTTGTCCTGGGTGCAGTAATGAAGCCAACACCCCAAATCCTTTTCCCCACAGGATTATAGTCCACAGGCCAGCTGGCAAGTCAAAAGGGGACAGAGCCTGGCCGTAGCACAGGGAGTGAGCATCTGCTGGCGGAGGACTGGGGAAAGGGCATGGACTGTCCTTTAAAGCTGGAGAGGCATAACTCAATTCTTTTTACAATTTCATTACTGGAAAAATCTATCGGCCCCAGGAGCTTTCTGCTCACAAAATTGAACTGAAACCAAAGGGCACTCACTGTGTTCTCCCCGAGCTCTGAGTCGAGCTGGGTTCCCATCAGTCACTGCCAAGTGGGGAGAGGAGCGCCTGGCTCAGCTCTGCTCCCGCTGTCCGCCCGGGTCCTCCAGGGCCAGGGCGGGCAGACGAAGCAGCTCCACCTAGGGCTGATCACCTGCCAGTGCGTTGCTGCCCGTCCACTCGGTCCTCCATCGTCCCTGTGATCCTCCCCAGAATGGTGTGACGTAGGGATCTGCACCCCCAGGTAGAGCCGGGGAGCTGTAAATAACTTGTCAAAGGTCAGGACCCAGATTCACCTGGTTGCAAACCCACGTCCTGCTACTCACCGTGCACCTCTCTCAATATATTCACACTAAAATACATTTTAACCCCCCCAAGGAGTGGTGCTGCCTTTTATCTTTGGACACAGCCAATGGGGCACCTCAACCCCCCCCACCCCCCAACCTGTGCCCTTCACCAGGTTGTCTTCCACGCCTTTATCACCAAAGCAGAGCTTCCTCCTGAGGACTCCCCATGGCTCCCCACGCTCCCCTCTCCCTAACTCCAGGAGGCCAGGGTTTCTGTTTGGTTTGCCACCATGACCCGGGTCCAGACAGCTCCTGCCACACAGCTGATACTCAATATTTTTTAATGAGAAAGACAACTGGAGTGATTCTGGCCCTGGGGAAGGGTCGGCGCCTGCTCCTGCCTCTGCCCCCACTGACCCCCTGAACTGCTGCGTGGCCCATGCTGTCCAGGGACCTGGGATGTCACCTCACTGGTTCTGACTCAATGCCCAGGGTGGGTCCTCTGTGGCTCCCCGAGTCGTTCTTTCGTTCTCAGGTCACATGTGGGGAGCCTCGGTGCCAGCTCATGCCCGACGCCTTGCCCAGCCCCTGCCTGTGTCACTGACGGGCCTCTCTTTACGAGCAATTGCAGGAAGGGCCAAAGGCAGGAAGAGAGACTTGAGGGCTGGCCTGGCAGCACGTGCAGGAGGCCTGACTGACAGCTGTCAGAAAATGAAGACACAGCACACAGGTCCCAGCTTCTCAGGGCAGAGTTGCCCGCTTCAGCCTGCTCCCTTCTCTCGCTTTGGTGCATCTGCCCTATTATTACATGAAGATCAACAGAGGGTGGTGTTTCTCTCTCCCAAGAGCGCTTCCATATTACTCATTTGACCCCTTCAACAGCCCTGGGGGAGATAAGGCTGAGGGTCCCGTGAGGAAGCTGGGTCCAGCTGCAGGCGAGCAGCGAACGGGTTGCGTGTAATGCCCGGCAGTGCCCTGCCGCAGACTCACTGCCTGGGGTCCATGCATCCCCGCAGCCTGTAGCGAGAGGTTCCACATGTCTGCTCAGAGCAGAAAGTGCTCTAGATGGCCTCTTTTCCCCTGATGAGGTCTGGGCCCTGCCTCTCAAAGAAGCCCTGCAGCGCTGCGGTGGAGGTCGCCTCGACCGGCCTCTCACTCTGCTTTGGGCTGGTGTGTTAGAAGAGCCTTCCTCCCGGCATCTGATTTCTAATCGGGCGTTCATCTCCGGGCTTTCAGGGGGCTGCAGCTGGCAGGGAGCAGGGGCCAAGTCACCAGCTCTCTTTGCTGCTCAAGCCTCATGATTCTTTCTAGCAGAAAGGTAGATTGGAGGGAAGGAGCAGGGAGGGGGAGAGACCCAGGCCTTAAAGGACCCACCTCACAGTCTGTCCCCATTACAGGCCCAAATTGACTGCAGCCACCAAGGGTAGCTGAGCTAATCTGCTAGCCAGACATCATCTCCTTGGCATCATATTCTCTCCACTCTCTCTCTCTCTCTCTCTCACACACACACACACACACACCTCAGACAGGAAAACAAGACTGACAACACTGCATATCCAGCTCCCCGCTCCCGGCCTCAGTGACTCATGCTGAAACTCCCCATCTGGTTCCAGCACCCATTGGCTGGGCTGGGGGCTGCCTGGTTCCCCCACAGGCTGAGATCAAGGCCAGAAAAAGATTATTCAGCAACCTGGCCAAGCAACCCCTTCTTGGCAGGGAGGACATTTGTTTCCATGATAAGCAAGCCAAATCCCAAATCATGATATATTTATGTTCTGTCTCCAGCCACCTGCTCAGCCTCAAAAACAAATTCCAGGTTTCAGCCAAGATGGAAATGTGACAGTTGGAAAACTGGGAAAATTGCAAATGGGTCATTCTGGACAGTGGAAAGAGACAAGGGGTCCTGGCAGATGCAAGAGCTCACAGCTGGGCAGTCTGGGGTTCCTAAGCACCCCTGAGCCTGGAAACCTGCAAAGAAAGGCAGCCCCACCCTGTTCCCTCCAAGTCTGAGCTCCCATCTCCCCTGAGGTGACCTTAACAGCAGGAGGAGCCAGGGTAGAGCCAGGCAGGCGGCCCTCAGCATGGGGCTGAGGATGCCCCCTGGCCTTGGGAGCCAGAATTTGGATTGCAGTGGGCAGGTGGGGCCCACCCCAACTCTGTAAACTGGATGTCAGCCAAGGCCTCTCAGGATTCAGAGCTGTGGGAAACTGACTCACACGTCCCTGTTCCTGGGAGTTCAAAGCTCAGAGAGCTTGCACTTCAAGTCCGTACACACAGAGTGTTCAGCAGTCAGTGGACACGGAGGGGCAGTGGAGGGGGAGTTTGCACAGAGCCATGCCAGCAAGATTAAAAGTAGAAGAGCAGCAGGTGTACCAGTGCCAGAATGCCTTCTGCAGGGGGCACGGCGGCCACCCCCCTTCACACTGGCCTTTTCATCTTTTACTGTCTATGCTGCCAAATCCAGAGCTGGTCTCAGGCAGAGCATTTTTCAATCTTCTGTGTTGAGTTGGTACCAGGGACATCTATGCTTCCACAGCATATATGAGAGCATTTCTTAGAATAAAGACAGTCCCCTTTTTAAGAGCAATTCTGGACACAGTAGTTAATTGAATACATCTTTCCTTTTTGTTGTATATCTATAATTACACCTAAAAGGGGGCTTCAACTGGATAATTCATAAAGAAAAGTCAGTGACTAAGGTTTAGAAGGCTTACCAATGGCCAAAAAATGAAATAGGGGCCTATACTGAGCTCCTGCTTGTGCCTGGCTCTGTGACGGGGAGTGGGAGCCTGTGCCTGAGGAGCCCATGTGCAGTTGCACATGTTGGCTACTGGGGAAAGGTTGGATTGAAGGATGAAGGAGTAAATTGATGACTGGGTGGGGGTGCAGGTGGGGATAGGTAGAAGGAAGGAAGGATGCCTGGATGATGAATGGGAAAAGAGGAGAGAATACAGGGTGGGAATGAGTGACAGCACAGGGCTGGAAGCTGGACCCCCAAGGCCAGCCTGGAGGCCAACGACCTTTACAGCCATTTGAACAGGGATGGGGGAGGAAGGGGAGAGTGGTATGGGGACCCTCTTGGACCCCCAGAATTGGTATGAAGATTTTAGACAAAAGACATTTGAGGTTGAACAGGGCACAATGAAGCCTTTTTGGAGCTTCCCTTATCTGACCAAAGGCAGGTACGTCCAGAAATGGGACTGCCGTAAGTCCCACCCCTGGCAGAGGTTTTCCCACCAAAAATAAGACAGAACACCACCTGCATGAACAACGCGGTCACCACTGCCTGATCTCCTGCTGTTCCCCTAAAAGCCCCTTTGGTCTTTCTGCCCCTGCCCTTGCTGCCAAGTATGTAAACTCTTTCCCAGTTACGGAAGCACTTCTTTTGAGGCCTCATCTGCACACGTGTGCACTTCACTCTCTCCTGTTCCTCCGTCAATATCTGCTAAATTGGCAGGCCCCATCACTGAATCCAAATCCATAGAGGAAAAGTTTTTCCTCTCAGCAGTTTGATGTGTGGCTTTGAGAGTTGTTTCCAAGAAAGCCTGGGAGGGAGTTTCTCTCGGTGAGTAGGCATTTGGCCAAAGGGCTGATGAAATGCACAGAGGACGTGGCACCAAGGCCTCACGTGGGACTGGAGGAGAAATCAGAACAGCCACAATCATCTTCAATTTGGAAAATGGGAATGGGCAGGCCATAAATATTTGCCATGAAGAACTTGAGCCAGGAAAACGGTGGTCGGATACACTGGCTCAGAGGCTGGGGGCATTGGCCCTGCTCCCAACTCTCCCTTCCCTGCCCAGCCTCACCCGAGAGCCAGCCAACCTGCCTTCTCTGGGCCTGGCCAGCAAGGCCGCTTCCTGCATCCCCCTGGAACCCACACCCTGCCTGACCCACTATGGTCTGGGGCTTGGTCTCTGGGCCCTGAGTTTCAGGTCCGCAGGGGAGGACTTTGGCTGCAGCCATTTCCCCATGGGGACCCGTCCTGCCCTACCGCACTCCCCAGGCCTCCTGCCCAGGCTCTCGGCTCTTGCCTCCACTTCCTCCCATCCCAGGTCCGAGAGGAGACAGCAGAGCCAGGACTCCTGTTGGTACCCGCCCGGGACTGGGCAGAGCCTGTGGTATAGAAGACCGACAAGGTGGACCCTTTTCACGCCCTGACGCAGCCCCACCCTGAACACAGACCTGCACTGACACACACCACCTGCTGCCGACAAGGGTGCCTGCCTTTGGGAGAGCCCCAGACCCTGCCATTCTCCATAGTGCTGCCAGCTGTCCGACATGGTCAAGGGCACTGTCGGCATGGCATTTACATTCTGCGCCTGGGTAGAAAGGTGTTTGTCAGCCCCCTGCGGCTGGCAGGCAAGGTCTCCGGAGCTGTGCCGTGAGGTCCTGCAGGGAGCACGCAGAGGGAAGCCTGGTCCCAGCTCCAGGAAGAGGCCCACTCACATCCCTCATTTGGTTCTCACTCACTCCCTTGCTCCTCTATTCCTTAATTTGTCCATTCTTTTATCTAACAGTCATTTACTGGGTGCCTACCACGGGGCAGGTCCGGGGAAACCAAGGTAAGTACAACACACTGGGGGTGGGTGCATGGGGGGCCTCCCTGTAACCAGGTCCACAGCCGAGGAGATGGTCTGGGGGAGGCAAATACAAGGCTGACAACCAGGACACTTCACAGAGGTGGCATCGGAGCCGTCTTGAAGGAGCCCATGACAGGCCTCTGACAGGTGTCCGTACACGTGCATCAAACAGAATTTTACATTCATCTCGCGGAGGTACAACCTCTCATTCCTGTTGAGTTTGCCGACATCAGCCCCAACACAGCGAGGGGTGGTCCTTATGCAGACACACCCATTTCCTCATGGCGGAGGAGCCCTGTCCTGGGAGCCCTGCCTTACAGTTCCTGAAGGCTTCCCCAGGACAGGCTACGATAATCAAAAGCACACCGCCAGGGTCAGGAACTCTGCAGGGCATCAGGGTTTGAGGGGTAACACACAAGAACAAGGGGCCTCTTCCTGCCCCGGAACCTCTGCAGGGCACAGCAGAGGAGTGGTGATGGCTTAGGTTCCACAAACAACAGCGTGAGCCTCAGTCCCCAGCCCCTCCCAGCAGGCCTCAGCAACTTCAGCTGTAAAATCAGATCCTAATGATCTGCCTCCTTGGGCAGTTTGGATTAAATGAGGACTCAAGAGATCCTGGATGTCAAACGCAGGCCCATTCGCCAGGCAGTAAGTGGCTGCCTGTCCCTGACCCGCCCCACCCAGAGACACGAGTCCTGATTAGTCACAGCCTGGCCCCAAGGGAGGTCACGGAGCCTTCTGGGAGCCGGGAGCCAGCTGGCTGACAGGTTTGCAGGTTATCCGAGGGCTGGGGTGGGGGCACTTGGGGGTGGGGAGGGGGCAGGGCCAAGGAGAATGGCCACCACCTCCAACTGGGCTTCTGACCAGCCCCCATGTTGTCCTGATCCCTCAGTGCATCTCTCCCAGGCAAGCTGCCCTGTCTCCGGGTCTCACCACCCCCTCCTCAGCTCTGCAAGACCTGGTTAACTTAGAGGAGCAATTTAAATCAATTAGATGAAGTGTAAAATAACTGTTCTGTTCTGCTCAGGGAATGGAGCTTGCCATCTTTAAGACTATTGAAAAGGCATTAAGATGGAATCGTGCTCTCCCTGCAGGTGGGCAGCAGGGAGGGGCTGTTGGAATGGTTGGGACTGGAAAGCTCATCTCCTGCTGGTCCCTGAGCCCAGCCAGCTCCACACACCCCTCTCCCCAGGCTCCTGGTCAGGGGCAGTCGGCCCTGGGCTTCCCTTTGAGCCAGCAGAACGTAAAGCTTTTGATTAGAGGAGCAGCCAGGGATAAAGGACTGACACAAGGAGGTTTCCTCTCTTGGCTGTGGCCATGGCAGCCTGTCCCCCGTGTGCCTGGCTGAAAAGGCTGAGGCAGGCATAGCAGCGTCACTTCCCAGGGGACAGCTGGGACCAGGGAGCAGCTTCAAGAGGAGGGGCCCCTCACAGCAGAACTGTATTATCCCTGGGCCAAATTCTCTGGCTGCTCCCAGATCTATCTCCTAAGTTCCCATGTTTGGAAGTGGCCCCAAGGGTTCTGTCTCTTCTGTCCGGGGTGGGGTATCCAAAACATTTAACAACTTACACAGGCCAATCTCAGTGGATGCCAGCCTGCCAGCACTGCCAGTGAGCACAGGCTGAACCTGAGCCCTGATTCTCATTTCAGCCCACCGGGATGGTTTATCACCTGCTGGCACATGTGGATTTCACAGCATGACCTCGAGCCATCAAGTAATAATGAAGAGGATGCTAGACTTTATTGAGCAGTTACTAAGTGCCACTCCCTGAGTTAAAGAGTTTAAGCCCCATAATGCACCTGTGAAGTGAGTGTGATCATTAGCTCTATTGAGAAATAAGGAACCAGGCTCAAAGTGAGTATCACACCCACCTACCTGGTGAGGGGCAGAGCCTGGGTGCAGACTCAGACTGTTAGAACACTGTTGTTCCTCTTTAATAAAAAGAAAAAAATATTGGAATATGCTCCCTGGAATCCATTCAAAAAGTGTAGAGAAGCACACATCCCATTTAGAAGCACTTCTGTCCAAATAGCCACATGCACATGCATACACACACAAGCTTTGGTTATGGGGAAAATGAACTTACATGGACCCCAGTTCCCTGATACTGAGCAATGACATTGAGCATGTGTCACTGGCTGGGGGTCAGACCACTGTACTGTACTGTGTTTAGTTAGGAAACTGACTCAGAGAGGCTAAGGAGTATCCCTAACGTCGCAGAGCTCAGCAGAGGCAAAGCTGAGATGTGAACTGTCATCTCTCTGACATGGAAGCCTGATGATGCCTTCCCATTAAAATTCAAAATTTTCCTTCAGTCCAGGCAGAAAACAGGGTCAGGGGGTGGGGGGCAGGGTGAGGTGGCGGGAACTGGCCAGAGGACCAGGGCTTGCACTTGGCTGCAGGAATGCTCACTCCAGGCCCTTCCAGCACCATCTGCTCTGGGCCCCACAGTTCCCACCTGTCATTCCATGTGAATGGGCTCCATCTGCTCATTTTGCAGAGCACTCAGGGAAACTGAGGCCCCACGGGCTAAGTGACGTGCCGAGTCACACAGCCAGCCCTAGAGCCCTGAGGTGAGCATGGCCAGGCTCTCCGCGTCCTGGTCCAGCCTCTGCTCCCACCTGATGATCCTAAGCCAGCCAAGAGAGGCAAGCCAGCAGATGCGCCTCTTTTCCTATTTCTTCTCCCAACTCTGTGCCCTTTGGTTCCTGCGGGAACAGGCTGACATTCACCATGATTAGCTCGCTTCCCCTCTACCCGCAGCCAAGAGCTAATTGTCCTGATTTCCTTCCAAGAATGTCTCTCTGAATAGCCTTCGCAGGCACAATTAGGCAGGTTCAGCCTGGCTTTCACACTCCAGTTCTGAAAAAATCAAATCAGCGAGGAGCAGAGCCTCTCGGAAGTTCTGAGAGCTCCTTTGTGCCGGGGAACAAAGCACACTCATAATTACCTGCCTAGCTGATGAGCCCTGGACCCAGGGCCCTACTTGCAGGAGTGCAGTCTGCTCTCCTGCGCTTCCAAGACCCCCATCTTCCGCTTTCATGACCAGCTGTTCTTGGGAGGAGCCAGTTGGGCCCCCCTGCCTCCTGAGACATGCTTCAGGGTGGCCATATCCTGAGGCCCCCACCGGGGCCTGGCAGGCTGCAACCACAGGACATGAGTCCCAGCCAAGAGAACCCTGGTTACGAAAAGCAGTAGTGGTGGACCCCTGGAGGGCAGCAAGTCCAATCCCCTTGTGGTAAAGATGGGGCACTGAGGCCAGAGAGGGGAGATGCCCTGTCCAAGGTCACACAGCAAATTCAAGCAGAGTCCCAACTCGAATTCAAGTCCCCCTGCAAGTACTCCTGCCTCTTTGTGGGGAAAATGGAAGTTCCTATGGCCAGGATCCTCACCTGACCTACTTGTGGGGAAAATGGAAGTTCCTATGGCCAGGATCCTCACCTAAACTACTTGATGATGTAATTGGCCTCCTGCTAGGCTACTGCTTCCACACCCATAGGCAATTAGCTATTAATGACTGAGTCACTATATTGAGAGCTCTGCCCAGTACTAGGCAAGGAGGCAGAGACGGAGGTGAATTATGGACCTGCAGGCTTCTGGATGCAGACGTGATTCTAGTGGTTGGCCTACTGCCAGGAGAATAAAGCCAGGTATAAAGGCCTTCTACCACAAGAACGTTCCATTGTCATTCCTCGGTCTTGCTGAATCCAGTGAACTTGCCCAGAGCTGAAACCCTCAGGCAACACACTTGTGCTGACTACGTGGCTAGTTTAAGATGCTCAGTCATCTTGGCCAGAGAGAAGTGGGGGCCTCCAGCCAAAAAACGGAAATCATTTTCCCCATGAAAAAAGTGCATGCACCAAACTGTTGCCAGGCTGAGGAAACTGTTGCTAGAAGTTTTCACAGGGATAGAGCAGAGTCTTTTGTCTCCACATGGAGGAACTGAGGCCTACATGGAACTGGTCCAACTCACACAGCCAATAAACAGCAGAGCTGAGATTCATATGTCCCCTGATTTAGGGCCAGAGCTCACAACTGATGTCAGTAACCCTCCACCCCCAAAAATGCTGTGTCTACAACCCAAATGAGACAGTGTCCTGGCTGATTCTGAGCCCGTGCTCCTGGCAGGCCAGCGCCAGACCAGCGACTCTGTGGAGTCCAACAGCTTGAGAGACCAGTGCAAGTGAGGGAGCCCCAGCTGTACTCTGGCTGCCCCTCTCTGAGCTCCGTGTCTACAAAATGGAGCTGCTGCCCACCTCATGGGGCTGTGAAGTCACCTGGTCCAGGCTGCCACCTGGCCTGTGCACAGTCAAGGTCATGCCCCCATGTGACTGAGAACACCCCATTCTATACCTCCAGCAGCCAATCAAGGCTCTGAGTAGTCCTGCAGGAAGGAAGCTTGTTGAAGTATTTCAACCCAGTGGTTCCTAAACCTCTTCCTCCTGGAGCATTTTTGCTGTTTTAGTTGCACAATTAAAATCCTGCTTTGGAAACCATCACCTGGAGCCCTGCCTCTCTGTGAGGTCCGCACAAGGAAGCCCCCAAGTCTGGTCTCAGTGTCACCGCAGAGGAAGGCCCACGGCTTTGTATACCAGATGGGAAAAGAGACCCAGGAGGGGGGGGCCTTGGGCTCCTGAGAACTAGACACGAGAGTCAGTATGACAAGGACACTCCCAGCCAGGACTGGCCTTCAGAAGAAACAAGGAGCTCAGCGGACAGCCCCGACGCTGAAGGCAGGTGTCAGGGAAGAGTGCATGCTGACGTGGGCCCAGAATCTTCAGGGACCTGAGTGAGGACGCTCACTGTCTCGGCTCCTGCACCCGCGGCAACCACTGCTCATAGCCCTTCAGCCACTCCAGCTTGAACCAAGGGTGTCTCTGCTCTCCGGGGATGTGCTTCTTGTCCCATTTAGGACCACAGACCCCTGTGAAAATGTCACCCACCCCACCTCACCCTTCAGTACCACATAGAAATACAAATTAGGGCCAGATTTGGTCCTTATTTGGAACTGACATCCATCTCCTCACCCGAGTGATGTAAATGACTAAGGCACAGAAGGAGCCAAGATACCGTCCCACCCAAAGGCTAACGCCCCCACTGGGCCCCAGGGGTGTGGCTCTTTACGGGTCACCATTCTACTTACGTTTCTCTGGAGGGGAAGGCGCTGGGGAGGAGCTCTCCCGAGCCTGCCTCAGTCACGTCAATGTGGCGTTAGCTTGGTTACAGCTGACCAACCAGCTGCCCGGCCCCGTGCTCCTGGCTCAGAAGCACCGAGCCAGTCCCTCTGCTGGGAGCAGCCAGGCCTTGCTCAGGGCAGAGCCTCAGCCCTAACTCCAGACTCACACACTAAGCGGCTTATTATTTGAATTTAAATCCTTATAATGAGTTCAAGAGGCCCTATTACTCCAGATACAGAAAATGAAATTAGTGAGCAGCGACCACTGCAATTGTATGCTCATCTCATCCTCTGGATAAGGAAGGTTAGCCGGCAGGACACAAGATCCCAGGGCTGCATCTAAACTGATCTGCTTCACCTGTCCAGATAATGGGTGTGCAGGGGCAGGAAAGATGTGGCTGGGACCAGTCCCTCACACCCCACCACTTGGAGAGAGGAAGACGCACTGGGTTGGAAAGATACAGTGGAGACCCCCTGACTCTCCCGTGTCCTTGAAGGCAGGCAGTGTGGAGCAGCAGCAACTGTGCAGTGGCATGATGTACAGCTCGTAGGTCCAAATCCTGCCCAGACCACTTACAAGCTGTGTGCCCACAAGCCATAAAGATGGCAGGCACAGGTTTATCGCGCCCTTTTCTATGCCAGCACTATGCCAACTGCTTTATGTGTATCACTGTCTGTTCTCCCACCAACACACTGAGGTCTACTGTTATCATTTTACAGATGGGCCCAGAGAAGCTAAATGACCCAGAATCTCTGAGCCTCGACTCTTTTTCAACCATACAATCAAGGTAATCATCCCCATCTCAGAGGATTTTGCGGCGAGGATTAAATACAGTAACGTTTATGAAGAGGACCAACCCAGTGTTTGACACAAGATGACATGCAACAATATTTCTCTTCAGAAATGCGTTCATTCATTCTCTTTATTCACTCCCTTCATTCATGCACTCTTTTATTTAAATAAAAAGTCCAGGTTGCCTGAGATTCCACCAGTAGGCATGCTATTAGGCCAACGCATTGCATGTCCCCTTCAACACGTGTCAAACTCCCCTCCCCTCCCGTCAGCCTCAGTCCTTGCGAGGCAGAGCTGTCTGCAGAGTGAGGAGTAAAACTGAGCCATTAGCCCCTCTACCAGGATTATTCATAATTCTAAAAATGGAAACAACACAAATGCTAATCAGGAGTAGAATGAATAAATCGTAGTATACCCATACATTGGAATATTCTCTACAGAAACAAAAAGGATGGACTACAGCCACGCGGCGACATGGACGTGTCCCACAAATGGACCGAAAAAGCCAGACACTAAGGCAGACTTCCTGTGATTCTACTTACATGTGGTGCCAGACCAGCTGAGATCCAACCTGAGTCAGGACACGGTCATGCTCACTCAGTGGGCGGGTGGGGCTTCCTCCTGCTATAATCTTCTCTTTCCTGACTGGGAGCTGATGCCCCAAGTGCATTACTTTGTGGCAAAGCATGGAGCCCTGCTCTTACAGTGTATGCACTTTTCTGTATTATGAAACCTGGTTTAAAATGTCTATCATCATCCCAGGGAGGTGTTGTATACACAGAGGGATTACCTTAGGGGCAGTCGGGGGGCCCTGGACTGGACAGTGTCAGGATATCAGTGGAGTGGGGAGGGGGTTAAGGGTGGAGGAGGAGGGGAGGAGGGAAGGGGGTGGGGGGAGGCCAGAGCCCTGGGGCTGACTGGTGTTCAGAGGTTGGGAAGGGAAGGGGACCTGGCAGGGAGACAGAGGAGGGCCAGCTGGTGGGAACCAAGGCCGTGGAAGCTTCCAGGAGCCCATGCTACTGCGAGTCAGGGAAAGGTGAGGACTAAGGACACATCTTTGGAGCTGACAACATGAAGGTCACTTGTTAAAAGCATTTTAGAGATAAAGAGGGGACAAAAGTCAGATTGCAGCCAGCTGCAGAGAAAAGGGGGGAAGGAGCCTGGTCAAGACCCAACAAATCCTACTCATCTTGCCAGGCTCAGCTCAATACCAACCTGAAGCCTTCCCTATGGCCCTCTTCCTCTCAGGTCACTTCACTTTAGTCACTTAGAGCTGCCCCCACCATGTGAACCCGGTGCTCCCTGTGGGCAGGGACTGTCCCTTTGCCACCCTGCGGCCTGGCATATACCAGGCACTTCAGAAATCTTAGCTCTTCTTTCTCCTTTTTCAAGATTGCAGAAGGGAACTCTTGGGACTTTTCCCAAACTGTTCTCCATGTAATGAATCATTCCCCCTCAACAATTGTTTTTGTATTGCTGTGGGGAGATTATCAGCATAATGATGGGGCCTAATACTGCATTAATTTGGTTGTGAATTATTTGTATTGTCACGGTCATTAACTCAGTGATTGCAATTTTGTTTTAATTTAATCTCACTCTCTGCACATTCTGTCAAAACTTCCAAAAACCCTGTAACCCAGAACTGCATTTCAGAGCAGACTGAAAATCAAATTCATGGAATTTATGGAAATCCAGCCTGCAGTGACCTCCTCTAGAGGGAGGAAAACCAAAGACAGAGTGCAGACAGGTGAACCCAGGACAGGACGGCCATTCCCCATCGCTTCCAAACAGGGGGCCAGTTCCCCAGCCCCTCTGCCCCCTTGAGGCCCCAGGGCCTCCAGCACAGGGCTCAGGGCCATGTCCCACCTATAGTGGTACAATGAAGCAATGACCTGGCCCCAGGCAGCACATTTTTTGGAACACAGCAGGGAAAGCCCAGACAATGTAGGCCTCTCTTCAGCTCACACCATGGCCAGGCTGCAACAGCTAGTGAAAAGCTGGTGAAAAGCCCAGGGTGACAAGAATTCATCTGGCTTTTCACCACCGGGCTTCACAATCTTTGTGTTTGAACTAAACATGACCAGCTCAGTTGCTGGAGCTGAAACTGGCTGGTTGTCCTCCAAGAGCCTCCTGAGGCAGCACTTACCCCTCAGCTGACCCAACTCAGAAACCCCATTGCTATGCCAGAATCAGAGCAAAGATTAGCTTGCAGGGAAGACTCACATTAGCCAAGCGTGGCTGATGTATAAACCAGAAGCCATTTTCACTGACAATGAGCAACTGAGCTATGTCAAGGACTAGACTACTTTCTCCCAGAGATGCAGTCTTCCCTTCATCCACCACCCCAGGCCTCTCTCTCTGGATGGGGCCACAGGGCCTGGGTGTCCCGGGGCACCAGGCCCAGAGCCCTCCCCATGGTTCTCTTCTCCTGCTCCCTGCAATGGTCTGGCTGTCCTGGCCCTCCTCAGTGAAACTCAGGCTCCACCTCCCATCACTGCAGCCGAGTCTGCCGCCCATTCCCTTTTCACTTTTTTTCCTATTGCAGCCCCTTGCCCAGGCGCTTTTGGGTACATTCCAGGACAGGAAGTGTATTGAGTTCAGCCCCTCCCTTTAACATTTATTTTATCATTATGTTCCAGAATCCAAAGCAGCCCCTCACACAGGCCAAGATCAATGAACAGTTACCGAGCGAATGGACAGACGAGGCGGCCCGGCTTCTGCTCCTTCGTTCTCTTCCTGCAGGTACTTCCCACGAGGCACACAGACCCAGGAGGTGCCCCCCAGCTCTGACAGTTCAGATGCACCTAACCCCTGAGGAGACATGGCCCTGCCTCTTGCTTGGCTCACAGCATTCCCTCAGCTCCCTTTAGTCCTACAGGCCTAGGAGCTACTGTTCCTCTAAGAAGACGGTGCACATCTCCGTTCATTATAAACTGACTTGAAATTTAGCTTGGAGAGTGCTACATTTCCAAGGTCTAGACAGCTCCTTGGGGCTCCTTCAGGGCTCTTCCCATAGACCTAGGCAGACCTTGGCCAGAAGGACCAAGTCTCAGAAAACAGTGTGGGGTCGGGACTTTGAAGTCCAATGACCTGGTTTGGAAGATTGCCTGTGTGACTTCACATAAATTGAACAGCCTCTCAGGACCACAACCTCCTTATCCTTAAAACATAGCCAACACTGCTGTGAGAACTTGAAGGTATAATTACACCTTCCTGGGATACGACAGGGGTCAGTCACATAACCCTGGCCCAGTATCGTTCCCTAGTTGGGGGACTGTGCCTCTGGGGAACTCTGTGCAGTGTCATGGACGAATCCCACATACTGGAGAACTGGAATGAGGAAGGCAGGTGCCACCCAGGCCTGGCCCAGGGCTCATGGCTCAGTGGCTGCTGCTGCTCAAGTGAAAATCAGAGGTATTGAAGCAGAGTGGAATTGTCCTGGTGTGAAATAAAAGAAAGGAAGGAATCAGAAAAGGTGGAGGAAAACTCCAGAACCCAACTGCAGTGGGTGGTGGGAGACCAAATATTCTACATTGCCCTCTGCAAGGAATCCAAGGCCTGGCAGAAAGGCCTGAGCAGGCGACGGTACACCAGCTCAGGCTGACTCCAGCCTGCGTCGCCTGCGTTAGCGCATAGCTGACTGACTGGATGGACTCAGGAACTGGTGCCATCTGTCTGCAGAACAAAGACAGAGAGAAAAAAATCCAATGCAGGAAGCCACATGCAGCCAGGGGGCAATTTAACACATGACACTCAGATATGCAAAACATTTAGCTTATTTCTCTGTAATTTATGTTTACCATTTTCATAAGACTCCACCCTGCTTGGAGAATGTAAGCTTTTGCCAACTAAAGCAACCCCAGGCAAATGAGGCCTTGTAGCTTAAACACAGCGCAGGAGCTGGCATATCCTACTTCTCCTCCAGGACAGCCACACGCACACGAGAAAATAAACCATGACTCTTACCTTATCCCATATAGAAAAATTAACAAAAAAATGGATACGTCTAAATGTAAGAGCTAAAATAAAAAACCTCTAGAAGAAAAATAGGAGAAAATCCTCATGATCTTAATAATTGGGAAGGATTTCTTAAACAGGATATACAAAATACAAACGATACAAGAAAAAAAAAAGTGTATGGGACTTCACCAAAATCAAAACCTTTTGATTTTCAAGACACTGTGAGGAAAATGAAAAGGGAAGACACAGGCTGGAGAGAATATTTACAAATCATGTATCTAACACTAGATGTGTATGTAGAATATACAAGGAACACTTACAGCTAATAAGATACAGAGTTTGAATAGACAATTAACCAAAGGAAATACATGTATGGAAAATAAGCACGTGCCCAGAGGTGCTCGGTGTCACCGGTCACTAGTGCGAAGTAAATTACATCTACGGGGGATACACGTGGCGCCCACTAGGATGGCTGCAGTCTGAAAGGCTGGTCACTCAAGGCTGTGGAGCCGAGAGAACTGAGCTGGGCTCGCTCTCGTGAGCTCACGGGCGTGCACCTTGCACTGTCATTGTCACCAGCCATTCTGCTCCCAGGTATTTTAGGTATTTACCTGAGAGCAATGAAAGCACAAGTCCATAAATGACTTCTACATAAATGTCCACAGCAACTTTATTCATAAGAACCAAAAAGGGGAAACAACCCAAATAAATGTCCATCAACAGGCGAACGGAGAAGCACACACCACGCACCCACACAATGGAACTTTCCTCCGCGGTACAAGGGGATGAGCCCTGGTCCTACACGCTGGCTGAACTGCAGCATCATGACGGTGAGTGAGAGGCGCCAGACAAAAAAGAAATCATACGGTAAGTTGTATTTCTATAAAGTTCCAGAAAAGGCAAACTAAGCTATGGTGGCAGAAAGCAGATCAGTGGTTGCCTGGGGAGGGGGTAAGGGTAAGAGCTCCAGGAAGGAAGGGCAAACGCAAAGGAGCCTGAGGAAACGGGGCAGCAGGGACGTTGGTCAGTGTGACTCCGGGGATGGCTTCACAGGTGTACACATACACCGAAACTTACCGAGTAACACACGTTGAATATGCACAGCTAATCATATGCCATTTATGCCTTAATGAAGCTGGGGAAAAAAAAGAAAATGAAAGCACTCCAAAGTAGCAAAGAGAAAATCTCAATAAATTCCAAAAAGCAGAAATAATGTAAAACATTCCCTTATCACTATGCAACCAAACAAACTAAAAACCTATGACAAAATATTGGGGGTTGGGGAGAAGCTACCTACCATCTCGCGGGGAGGAAAGTTCTACTAACTCGTGAATCACGGAAGCCCAAAGCCAAACTGCAGAATGTACAGAAATAATAACAACAAAAACATCGCATATCAGATTCTACAGGATTTGGCCAAGAGTCCTCAGAGGAAAATCCATAGTCTTAAAAACTTGTATTTAAATAAACAGATCCTTGTATTTAAATAAACAAAGGAACTCAATTATGTGCCCAAAGTAGGAAGTTTAAAAACGAACAAAGCCAATCTAAGAAAAATAGAAGGACAGAGTACATATCAAGTGAAAAGTACTGAGTTAGGAAACCAGGGCTCAGACTTCCTCACTCTCTCTATGCTCCCAGTGGGTGCAAGGTCCCTGCACTGCCCTTCCCGCCTCCTCCCCCCACACTCCTCCGAACTCATCAGGCACCCCTCGGGGCCTGTTCCACCCCCACTACCCCGCCAGCTCTCCTGACCTCCAAGCCTGGTCCACCTAGGGGCTGGGGTGGGGCGTGAGCACCCAGCTGGGGGCAGGGGTTGGGTGTGGGGGGCAGCAATGAGCTCACAGGGCTGCAGGGCCTGGGCTACCAGGCCTCCAGAAGAGGGTGAATGAGTGGGCCAGCCCGTAGGTGCCGGACAGCATGGACACAAAGGCTACTCACAGCCTTCCCAGACTTAGAGCAGTGGTCCCCAGACCTCGCTGCACATCGGGTTGCCAGAGAGCTTTAAACATGCTGAGGCCCAAGCCCCGCCCCTGACGCTCAGATTTAACCTGTGCATGTCTCTTAACTTTGGTCACCTAGTTGCAAAAACCTATAGCAAGAAGCAGCCCAGGACATAGAAAGGAAGATGGGCATGAGAGCGGGTCTGGAGTTAAACCCCATCTCCGCCTCTCGCCCACTATGCGACCCCAGGTTGAAGTCTCCCTGACCCTCAGTGTCCCTCCCAGAAGGAAGGACGATTCAGCTTAATGCAGGTACCTAAGAGTGTGACAAAAGGGGGTTATTGTGACTGTCCCCCTTCAGCTGCCTCCGATTCCTCCAAGTGACTGGTCTCCAGGACCACCCACCACATTTGAGCCTTCAGATGTGAGCCAGGAGCGGGGAGGCCGGCTGTGGAGACAGCGTTGCCTTGGACTGCAGCCCCAGCTTCCATGAGACCGTCTGGTTCCGATTCAGAATGCCTGGCTCCTGACTCCATGGGCTTTGTCCCAGAGATGGAATTCTATTTTGATTCCATGTGACATTTAATGAGATGGTTTTCAGACACCACACAGAGTGTCTGAGTTATGAAACCACAGCTTCTAGATCCCCAACATGGCACAATAACAGGCCCCCTCTTGCTGCTCTGCCTCTTGATGGGGACATGCTGAGCCTTTGGATTCGAGGTGCCACACAGCCCCGTGCCCCCGCTGCTTCCTGCTGGACAGCCCCAGCCCAGGTGCTGCCTCCACCTCCCTCTCTCCAACCCAGTGTTGTTCAAACTACAAACCAAAAACATTCAGGGAGACAGGAAATCAATGGAGAGGGTTGCAATTAGCATTAAAAAAAAATGAAACCGACTAGAATAGAAAATGCTGGACTGGGTTGCACGGGGTAAGAGTGACTGGGGCTTCCCGACACTCTGGCTGTGAGGCATACGAGGTCTCTGGGAAAGGAGAGGGACAGAAGGCAGTGCTAACCCCCTACGCTCCGGCCTTTCCAGAATGCACAGCTGCTCACGTCACTCCCCAGCTCAAACCCAGCAAGGGTTTGGGGTTGAGTTCAGACTGCTGAGCACGGCACTGAGAGCCCCTCAAGACCTGGTTCCAGGCCCCCCTCGCACCTGTCCTCCAACAGAGGTGGGACATCCTCGGTGCTGTTACCGTGGGAACCTGAGTGCACCCCTGAGCAAGCTGTGCCACAGTGACCCCTCTCCACCTGCTGACCTCCTCTGGGCTCAGATGACTTCTTAGATTCCAAAGAAGCAAAGGTAGAAATACTTCCGGGGGCCTTCCATTCAAAAGGAAGTAAAAGCCCTACAATTTTTCAACTTGGCTATTAAAGATCAGAATTCCACCTACACACTGGAACAGTTTATCGGGGATCACTGAAGGGCCAGAACCATAAGGTCACTCACATGTTTGGGCCGTTGGAGCTGCAGGACTCAAAAGCTGAATGAGGCGAGAAGGCAGGCAGCTGTCAGCAGCTGGAGCTGCAGCCCCAAGACCCCAGAAATCTCTAGAACCCCAGGCACGCCAAATGGTACTCTGCCAATAGCTTCACAAAACTCATTTTCTACCACACCATGTGAACATCTGGCCAAGCACAGGTTTCAAAAACACTGAAAAAGAAATAAATTGTGCATTAGCAAGTAGACATGAGGCCTCATCTCTGACCTTAAAGGCCCTGAGATGCCTCGGGTGCTGGCTGCCATTTCCACCTGCTGTGAGTCCTCCGAAGGGGAACAGCCCCACCAGAGCTGGGCACACAAGGCCCAGCATGCCCTGGGGGTTCCACCTTGGTTCAGGTTCCAGGCCCTAAAGGCCTAGAAGTCCTTGCTGTTGGACAGTCTCCAGAAGGCCCTGTGACTGACTGGCAGTGGCAAGATGGACATAGTCAGCATGTGCAGTAGCCAGGATGGGAAAGGGGAGAGGGGAGGAGAGGGAAGTGAGCCCCATTTACTGGCTACCTGGCAGGGGCTAGCGGTTCGGTGGTCAAGTGCCTCACTCAAGCCCCTCTAGCATGACCCTCCTGCTGCTGTGCCAGGGACAGCAACTCCCCCAAGTCAGTTCCCACCTGCTCATTCATCCATTCACTCCAGAACCATCCATGGAGGGACTCTGGAGTGCCAGGCTGTGCCAGAGGCTGGCTGAAGTTGACCTGTCCCCACCCTCAGGGGACTCATAACCCAGGGTAAGGGGGGGTCAGAAAAGTGGCAAATGGGTACAATTCTGTATGGTAAGTGCTCGGAGCAGGTACTGCGGAGGCCACAGGAGCAGAGGAACCCCTAACCCAGCCCCTCTGGGTCTGGGGAGGTACCTGGGGACATGACCTCAAGGTCAAGACCTGAAAGAACAGAAGTCAGCTGATGGTAAGGCCCAGGCAAAGGTGGGGAAGAACAGAAGCAGTGTGTTTGGAGTCCTTAGGCTCAGTGATGGTCAAAGCAGGGTTGGGAAGGTGAAGCCAGCATGGCACCCGGGCTGGCGCAGGCTAGGGGGGGCTTCACCTTGTAGGCAAGGGGGTCCTGAGGGCTTTAGAGACACAGGCTTGTCACCTGATTTGCTTCCTAAAAGACCATTCTGGATGCTGTGTAGGCAATGGACTGGAACAGGGCAAAGTGGGAAAGGGCAGCCTGCCCATACCCAGCAGAGATGGCCACAGTGACCTCCCCCAGGCTGTGGCTGCACGGTGGTGCCCCCTGGGAGCCCATCAGCAAGCTGCACAGCAGCGTCGGGGTGGGGAGCAAGGAGAGTGGTGGCTCCCCCTGCAGGCCACACGAAGAATAGCAGAGCCCCTGGCAGGGGATCGCTGACCTAGCTGGGGGTGGCACTCGGTGAGCAAGATGACCAGTATTTGGGGTGCAGTTGGTGGCAGTGTCGGTGGGACACCCAAGTGGAGACATTTGGTTGGATGTTAGGTCTGGAACCCCAAACCTGCACTGAGGAAACAGTTGCTATTCCGCAGACTGGTGTGAAGCTCTAGGAGAAAACCCTGTGGGAGCAGAGGGGCAGAGGGGAGGCAAAGGGCAAAGGAGACCCAGGGGTCGCCGCTGGGGCGGGAGGTATCAGGTCACGGAGCCCGGTGAGACAGGTGGGCTGACTCAGCGGGAAGAATGTTGCCTTCTAAGGACACAACCTGGGAGGATAAGGAAATCGAGGGTAGGGGCCTGGGGAACCTCCGAGGGGCCCCACCCCGCCTGGGGTTCTGGCAGGGCTGGCTCTCAGCTTATGGAGGCTGACCTTCTCCCTCCCCCCTCCCCCTAACCCTTCCCCCCCACCAAATAAAAGCACTCAGCCCCCTGAGTTACTTCCCAGGAACGTGGACTCTCAGGCCCAAACCAAACGGAGCAGGGGAGCACATGGCTACACCAGTTCCCCACAGGCTCCCTCTGCCGAAGGAAGGCCTGAGTGGGCTACTGCTGGCTCTTTCGACTCCAAGCCCGGGCTCTGACACCTGGCTCCTTGCCCAGAAGCAGCAGAGCAGGACTTACCTGTTCATCAGGCTCCAATCCCAAGGCTTCCCGAGCTGAAAGGGACCTCAGAACGGCCCTCCGGGCCCACCATCCTGGGCAGAAGCAACTGGCTCCTGGTCCCAGCAAGATCCCAAGCCTTCTGAGCAACATCCAGAGGTGGCTGCAGGAGTGGGCGCACACACGAATCACCACCAGGGCCCTGCAGGTGGCCGTGACGTCCCCAGCTCCTCGCCTTCCACTCCAGGCGCTTCTGGTGAGAAGGCCCAGGCCCGGCCCAGCCCACAGCCGCAGGCTGGTGCCCTCTGCCTGGGCTCCTCCTGGGTCCGGAACAGCCATCTGCCTGAGGAGGTGCAGCCCTTAGTTGCTGCGACTACTCTTCAATATTTATTACAGGAAAATTAAAACAGAAAAACAGAACAGAAAGAAAAACTGCTCTCACTCCCACTACCTGAGACAACCGTTTTCATTTCTCCATTTGTGACACCACCTGTCTTCACCCATATGTACACATATTTTTATGCATCATCATTGTAATATATACAACTTCATGTTCTGTTTTCTTTTACCACCATTCTGTAAGTGGTTCTCCATTTGCCTGCCACATAACCTTCATATATATCATTTATGACTGGTTAGCTGTTCCATTGTATAGATACCACATAATTTATTTAACCATTCCCCTTCCGCTCAGCATTTAGATAACTTCCAGCTCCCACTCTGAGTGGAGATGGAAGGCTGAGTCCCCTGTTAAAAATTTCAGAATGAATGGGATGATTTAAACATTCAACGAGCATTCATGCAGAACCTTCCACCTGCAGAGGGCACAGAGAAAGCTCTCCACACACAGGCAAAGACAGTGGCCCTCTCACTGCCCGCCCCTACCCTCTGGCTCCAAGTCCTTCCATGGCTCCCCATTACTGCCAGGTCAGGTAGAACCTCCTGAGCATGGTGCTCCAGGTCCCTTCACAGCTCCTCTCGTCATCTCCGACCAGGTGACTCATGCTCCCAACTTGTCATCATCCCCATCCTCAGACACAAGGTCACTGCCCTGCCTCAGGGCTTTGCAAACCCATGTCATCCCTCCTTCACCCAAGTCTAGCCAATCCTCACTCATGTTCCAACATGCTACTTGGCATGTTCTGGTCTGTAAAGCCTTTCCAGACTCCCTGAAGCCTGACATCCTCCTCTGTAGCCACGTGCCCAGGCTGACCTCCAACTCAGCACCTCACACCCTGCACCAGTGGCACGCTGGTCAATGCTTAACAACTGGCTCTTTGGAAGGAAACTCGGAACTGCAGCACTTACTAATTCCCATGGTGCAAATACTCCCAGCAAAGCTGGTTCAGGGCTACCAAAGAGAACACGGAATTGGAAAGAGATGCTGGCGGCACACATAGTCCTCCCCCATACAGATTAACCCAGGGAACAGTAACATGTAGTAAGAGACTTTTAGGCATTACATTCCTCTTTAATATTATGTTTACATAATTTTTAAATGATGGCTGTATTTAACCAACTCAGTGTTGTGGGCTGAATTGTGTTCCCCTGAAAGTCATGTCTGAACCTCAGAATGCGACTATTTTTGGAGATAGGTTCTTTAAAGAGATAATTAGGGTTAACTGAAGTCGTAAGGGAGGGCACTGATTCAATCCGACCACTGTCCTTGTAGGAAGAGATCAGGACTCGCCCAGATGGAGGACGACGTGAGGACACGGGGAGGCAGCCGTGTCCAAGCCAAGAGGCCAGACCCACCCTGTCAACACCTCGATTTTCGACTTGCAGCCTCCAGAACTGTGCAGAAATAAATTCCTGTTGTTTAAGCCACCCAGTCTGTGATGTTTTCTTCTGGCAGCCCAAGCAAGCTAGTAC
This sequence comes from Manis pentadactyla, assembly GCF_030020395.1. Taxonomy (NCBI): domain Eukaryota; kingdom Metazoa; phylum Chordata; class Mammalia; order Pholidota; family Manidae; genus Manis; species Manis pentadactyla. The sequence continues at coordinate 228,837,938 of NC_080020.1, forward strand.
ACTCACAAAACTCCCCCAAATTTAATAATCAGCTCTTGCACAGGGACTTGCTGGCTCTGGCCTGTTACCAACCACCTACCACTTTGCATTTCCTGACTGGACTGTGGGCCCCTCAGAAGCAAGGTCACGTCTCATTCAGAGGCCATCCAGTGCTTTCTGGAAAGGGTGACACAGAAAAAAGTTTAGCTCTGCGTAAAATACAGCCTGTCACAATGATACAACTGCGTTACGGCGTGAAAGCAGCCATAGACAATACATAAATAAGGGAGTGTGGCTGGACTCCAGGGAAACCATTTATGGTGCTGAAGTGTAGATTTCATATCATTTCCATGCATCACAAAATATTCTTTTGATATATGGTTAAACATTCTTAGCTCAGAATCTGTACAAAAACAGGCAGCAGAGCAGATATGGCCCCTGGGCCTAGTTTTCTGACCCCATGCCTTCCATCCCCTTCCCCCAGCAGCAGCACTGAGCACACAGGGAGGAGGGCTCTGATAATGTGGGATGACCCTGGGAGGGAAAGAATGAAGGTCTACCAGCCAGCTCACAGGAGCTCCGATTCAGCAGGCAAAGTCCCCTTCCAGGCAATGCATGAATCTTTTTTTTAATGCAAAATGCTTTTCTAATATGCCAAGGGTAAAAAGAACTTTCTGAAATGTAAATCAAATCTCCCTCTGCAAGGCAGACCCATCACCTCTTTGCTGCCTCTAAGATTGTAAATGGTTGCTTAGAAATAAAGTCCAGGGCCTTTCCCATTAATAACTTCTATTTATTGAACTTCTCAAAAATGTGCCAATGAACCTATGGAGACAGAATACTAATGCGTGGCTGTGGCTGCCAGGGGCCAGGAGGGGCTGCTGATAAGCACAGGGTCTCTTTCTGAAGTTAGGAAACTGTTCTGAATTTGTTTGTTGTGATGGTCACACAACTCTGAATATAGTAAAAACCACTTAAGTTTGCACTTTAAATAGGTGAATTGCATGGTCTGTAAATTACAAGGCTGTTCTAAAAAATCCTCCAGGCACTACAGCCACCTAATTCCTTCAGTGACATTTTCTAAAGCCAGCCTTTTTGCCACTGTCCCTGCACCACAAAAACAAAAGGGCTCTCTGTGGAGTGGAAACGCAGCTCAGCGACGGGAAGTGGAGGTGGGCACACCCAGGGAGGATGGACCAGCATCTATTCTCACCCCTTCTCCAGAGGTCCTGGCCAGCCTGTCCTGGGCCCCTGCAGGAGAGGTGTCCCCACCCCACAGTGGAGAGGAGGCTCCGTGCAAGACCACACCCAGCCAGCTGTTCCCTGGTGCATTCTGGAAACAGCTGGTACCTTCCTGTTTTCCACCTCCAGGTGAGGTACTGCTCCCCAGGAGGCTGTTACTAAGCCTGGGATTCCAATTAGTTTGAGTGCCTGGCTCCCTCCCCAACCTGATGTGTCACAGGACTGCAACCTTATTTGGGAGTCCCAGGAGGAAGCCAGTCGGGAGTGGCTCCCTGGGTCATAAGCCTAGTCCATTGAGGACGTTCAACTTACAAACAAGAGAGGCTCCTGCCCAGACAGGCCACATGGCTATGGTGTCAGGGACTAGGCATAGTGCAGCCTCCCCACTGTTCTAGGCACGGGGTAAAGCTGGATGAGGGGAGCAAGGATGCAATCCTCACTGAGCAGCCAGAGCAGCTTCTTGGGGGTCAGTGTGAAGGAGGCCTAGGGTGCCCATTCTCTCATGAAGGTTCTGTAGTAAAGGAACAGGTGTGGCCATGGGGCCAGAACATCTGAGTCCCAGTCTTGGTGGCCACTGTTTATGAGGTCCTCAGCAAGGCACACAACCTCCCTGAGCTCCTCCGCCACATCTATAAAATGGGGCTAATCTTCCCTGCCACCCCTCCCCGCTGTTCATTTGATCCCAGGGCGATTGTGGATCAAATGATCTCAGGGCTGTGGATTCTGTTCAGGTGTAACAGTGGCCTGTAGTGAGAAGAGCAACCTGATTCTGTTAGGAATGTATTGACTTACCTAAGTGAAAAATCCAGGGAGCAGAAATCAGGCATGGCTACAGTCAGAAGATCAACAAAGCCACAAAGACCGTTTCTCTGTAGATCGGCTCTCCTTTCCCGAGTGTGGGCCCCACACTCAAGACAGGCCTGCCTTCATGGCTGCAAGGTGGCTGCAGCAGCCCAAGCCCCTATTCCCTAGACTCCAAGGCCAGGGGTTAAAGCAGCCATGCCTGCCTCCAGCTGAACTCGTCCTATATTCCTGGCTCCAGCTCACAGGGACTGGGGCCTGGCTGCATGGAGTCTAGTACCCCACTGGCTGTGGTCAGGGGACTTTTGATAGTGAGCGAGAGGTCAGGCAGTGGCCTCTGAGGGGAAGACAAGCCAAAGCCAGGAGGGACAGCAGCTCCCCTCTCCTGTCTCCACAGGGTTCAAAAGGGTGCAGAGTGAGAGGCCTTCTCTAGGTCACAGGCAGCCTCGGCCCTAGTCCTTTCAACTTCCAGGTCAGGCCACATGCAGCAAGGCTTGGGCCACCCCAAACTAGGAGCACCCAGGCATTCCTGTCTGCAGGTCCTCCCATCTGCTGTCCCCTAGACCTAGGCCCCTCGTCTCCACGTCAGTGCGGCCAAACTGCGTGACCTGCACTGTTCACGCCATGACCAGCCATTAGGTCAACCCCACCTGGTGGTCCTGGGAAGATGGGGCATCTCCTCAGGTCTGGCAGGAACCTGAAAGGCAACTGCCAGTTACAGTGGATAAAGGCTGTGCTCTAGGTTTGAGCTTCCAACTAGCTGCACATAGACAGGGATTCTCTGAAACTGGCATAAAAGCAAACCCAGGGACTATGCAAAGCACTAGGGAAGGACATAAAAAGAGACAGTGACTATAAAGACTATACGGTCAGAACCGTAAGACAATCCCCTAAGCCACTGCATCTAGACTCCTCCAGAATCTAGGAGGCAGGAATCCAAAGTAATGTTGTCAAGGGCAGTTATAACTATCTTCCCAGATCATTCTTCAGGTCGTAGCCCCTAATAAGCCTTTTTGCCTTAAAGTCCTTTTCTCGTTACATTGCTTAGCATCTTTTCCCCCACCTTTGTCCATCCCTTTGCATTCTTAGGTATGTAACTTTTGAAAATAGCTTATTGCTAGAATTCTTTTAATTGAAACTTAAGTTTCTGCATTTTAGCTGGTTAGTCTATTTATATTTATTGCACTTCTTGATTTTATTTTTACCATCTTACTTTGTGTTTTCCATTTACCTTTTTGCTTTTTACCCTCTATTTTCTGCCTTCTGTTAAACGGATCATGCCTGCTCTACTCCCCTACTCAGCTACTGCTTTGCAAGTTACACTCCATGACACCTTTGGAGCTTACCCTGACATTTCAAACACAACTATGTAACTTGAAATACCTAGGTAATCAGCATCTCTAGCTTCCTTGGTCGCAGCGAAAGGACCTCAAGGCACTGCCTCCCCTACCTTGTAGCCCAGGACTCTAGATCCACTTGGTCTTACCAGTGCTCATTTACACTACCTGATTACGAACTTTTACCACTGTCCTTTCGGCTGTTTTCTTCCTAAATATATTCTCCATCTTTTGGAGAAGGGATGTGAATAATAAACTTTGTCAGGTTGTCTTCTGAATGAGTCTAGCCCAATATTTTCTCAGCATTTAAAAGATTTGGTTCCATAATCTTCTGGCTTCAACTGCTGCTGTTGAAAATTTGTGCTTGATGATTGCTCCTTTAGAGGAAATCTACCATTCCTGTATTAATGATCTCCGATCATATGCTCTGCAGTTTTCACTACAAATTAATCTGGGAACGGATTTATTTTCATTTATCTGACTTGGGATTTCTTGGAGTTTCTGATTCTGAGGATGAGTCAATTCTGGACAATTAATTGTTCTCCCTTCATTGTCTATCTATTCTCTCCACTGTTAGAACTTCCTTTAGAAATCCCATGCCCTCCTTTTTCTCCTCCACATCTCTTTCCTATTTCCCATCTACTTCTGAATAATTCCTTCAGCTATATCCTCAGGTCATTAATTCACCCCCTAGCTGTCTAATATTACTAAGCAGCTGTTCTGTTTTTTAGTTCTAAGAGCTTTAATTCCAGTTGTGTTGAATTTCTAGAAATTCTAGCCGGTTAAAAAAAAAATTGCCTATTCCTCCATAATAGTTTTGGGGTTTTTTCCCCTGATCACATTATATCTTCTATCACTTATTAACCTGGTCTTGGGACTTGTATACCTATTGTTCCTACGATCACATGGTTTTTTTCCTTGTATTTTTATAATGTACAATTGTGAACTATGTGGGAATCACAGGCAGCCGGGTTGGGGTTATGTTATCTTCCATGAGTTCCTAGATCACAAATTCTTGACAGGTTCAAGCTTAGGGCTTTGATTTTTTGAGTCCAGAAAAGTAACACACTTATCTTCTCCCCCACAGCAGTGGGATTATTTCCTAGCCCTGTTTCACTGGGGTTCCTGGGGATTTCCACAGAGATTTTGCAAGGAGCCAGTCCTCAGGTTGAATCACAGGCCACAGCACATGATTCTGACTCAGTGGTCTGACCACACTTAACTCTGATGGAGGTCCCTAAGAGAAGCATGGGAGCGGTGATCCAGAAAGAGTGGGCAGCCAGCATAGGTGGGCAGCAGGTGGACACACGACTACCAGCTGCCCACAGTGGCACTATTCAAATTGATCTCTTAGAGCAGGCTGTCCTGAATATCCCCAACAGGTCTGTGATCAACCTGACATTACAAATCAAATGGCATTCACTGGGCACTTTTGGGGTGCAAAGGCAAAGCTCTCTGCTAGATTCCTCTGGGACACTGAGCACACCTTTTCTCCACACATTATACACCCCCAACCCCAAAATACTCAGCCCAGTAGAATTCCCTCATCCACCAGGGCCTGATTCCCGGAGGCCTCATGCTAAGGCAGGGAGATGAGATAAGCACTGGACCCATGAGCATTCTCCTTTCTGAGACACACAGAAGGCATCTTTGACGTGAACTACAAAGGAAAGCAGGAGCAGCAGTAAGACCACTCCCCACCTCACCCACTCCAGGCCTCTCCTGGACGCTCCCATCCATCTAACATCCTCTGCTGAGCCTTCCGTTCCGGCCCCGTAACTGTGCCACCACCTGCCAGTCAGATGTAGGCATCAGTTTCCTCCTAGACTGCACTGGGAGGGTGGCAGCCCCTGCCGCACCTCCAGCCCCTAGAACGGTACCTAACGAGTAGCTGCTCTGTTAAATGGATGAGTGCACATCCACAGTGGTGGGGCACATAGCGTGTCATGGTTTCTAAAAGGCTTTATGCAGTCGGGGGACTGGGTCAGGAAGGGCATTTATAGACAGAGGGACCATGCAAGTCCTTGCAGAAGTCCCAACAGGTCAATTTGATGAGGGAGAGCACAGCGAACAGCCAGCTGGGAAGACCTGCAGCCCCACCTGTTCCCACCCCACTGTTTTAACAGAGAATGGCCTGGAACAGTGAATCACCCGTCTCAGCAAGGTACACACACAGCCCTGTCTCCACAAACCCCACAAGCAGTTTTGTAGTTGATACTTCTGGATGCCAGCTTTCAGGTGTGTTTCCTGTGTACCTTGTGCCAGAACAGGCACCAGGAAAGCGCCCCCACCCCACCCCACCCCAGGTGAGGAAAAGCAAACAAACTCATAAGCCTTTATGAAAATACTTCCTGGTTTTTTCTTCCTGAGTCAAAACACAAACTTTTTCAAGGAACTGACATAAAAAGTTTTATTTTAATCATTTAACTTGTGCAGAATTTACTTTTAAGATACTTTGAAATGCTTTAGACTAAAATCTGTTTCCCTTTAAACAGATTAGGAAACAGAATTTAACTTGGCAGAAGCTGATCTGACATCACACAGATAATGGGAGGTGCAATCCCCAAAATCTGCTTCCTACTTCCCCATGCACGGCAGCACAGGGCAGGGTTTATTCACTGTTGTGTTGCACAAGTAGGACCACATACTCTGGATTTAGGTAACAATAATTTAAAGGACAGAAAAGAGTCCAATATTAAAGAAACTTTTAACTTGACTATTTCACCATTTAGACAATAAATGATGAAAATGGACAAAAGGACAGGCCAGTGATCAGCCAACATGAGACAATATGTTAACAAATGTGGTCAAAGGTCATTATACAGCATGCATGACCTTCTGTGTAATATCCTGGCTTTTCTGGGGGAAACAAAGGCAGACTGATTCAAACTAGCCCTACTAAATGTACCTATTACTGTATACTTCCTTCTGAAATTAGTATATGAATGGAATATGTATCAATAGCTCAGCACTAGTTTTCTACTTAAGCTCAAGAATTCACAAGGAGACACTCAGGTTTAGGCTAGAAATTGCACTGAACAGTATCTACTTAATTATTAACTGCAAGATATAATACTGGGAAATTATTTCAAAGAATGAACTATAGATGCAATATAAAAGGATATATATAGTAAAAAAACTTTCTAATTTAAAAAGAATGTAGTAAATATAAATGGATTAGGTGAACAGTACCTACTTACACACAAATTAAAACAAAATCAGAACAAAGGACTTTTCAGGAGACCCAACTTCAGACCTAGTTTTACCACTTAACAAGGAACAAGATCTCAGGCGGGTTGTTTTGTTCAAGGATGATTTGAAAATCAATTTACAATACTATCGTAGATCCCAGCTAAGATCTAATGATCTTTCACTTTGAAGTGGGGTAAAACACAATCTGAGCAATAAAATGACACCGTCCAACACACACACCCAAGTTCCCAGCAGTCAGCCCAGGCCACTTCACTTCCTAACGACTTAGGTCAGAAGCTCCTTTCCCTCTCTAATCCCACAACACAGACTTCGGACTACAGAATGCAAAGCAGAACCTGTCTTCCACATGGCACCAGTTGGCTGATACCTTTGCATGCCCAGGGCTGACTTAACAGTTCATTAAAAAGCACTTTAATTCATTAAAGAAAATAAAGAATACAAATAACATGCTTAGGTTACACAAGTTTAACTTATTTTGGTCACCTAGTAAATTTTAAACTGGTTCCCATTCGTGGTCAATAGAACACTCTGCATTTGGTATAGACACCAACAAAGTTAAGTCAGGCCTCTACCTTAACAGTACAAACTACGTTTATTTGTGTGTAAAGTGCCGGTTTTATATACAAATCAAGAAGTAAACTTTAATAGCTGCTTTGGAACAACGAGGCTGACGTCCTCCACTAGCCCTGTGGTAATAACTGACAGTTTAATCCTGCTGGACAAGACTGAGTCGCCCCACTTTGACACCAAGATTGCTGCTGCTAAGAGCCATGGTGAAGTCATGTGCAGCCAGCCTGTTTGCCAAAACAAAGCACAGGCAAGATCTTTCCCAGGAATCCCAGTAGCTTTTGTCTACGCTTTCATTCTAGGTAAGATCACTAGCATCATTAATAAACAAGATTGGTTTTGAGGTAGCTACACAGCTTAAAGATGCCATTAACAAACATTAGGACAATGTATGGTGTAGCTGGTTAATATACTTCAAGTAGCTGATTTTTTTCTTTTGAAGAGAAGGAAAATAAAAAATCAGCAAAAAGCGCATCTTCAGTTCACTTAGAAGTCAGCATCCAAGGTAAAAGAATTCTCTGTTGGGCTCGACATCACTCCCATCCTCTGATACTCGCCTACTCTCTTCTCAAAGAAGTTAGTCTTCCCTTCCAGTGAGATATTCTCCATAAAGTCAAACGGATTTTCTACTCTGAAAACCTGAAAAGGTTCAGAGCAAAATTTAAATACAGAACACCAGTTTCAAAAGACCCAGGAGGCTATAAACAATACTTTACCTTGATAAAACCCAGCTCCAGCATAAGTCTGTCTGCCACGAATTCAATGTACTGATTCATTAAGGTACAGTTCATCCCAATGAGCTTTACTGGCAAGGCCTCTGTGAGGAACTCCTACAGACCAAACACAGCATCTCAATAAAACGGAAGCATAAAGATGTTTTCTAGCAAACACACGAGACCCTTCTCCACACCCACCTGTTCTATCCTAACAGCATTGATGATGATTTCTTTCACTCTCTGCTCCGAAGGTTTATGTAGCAGGTGTTTGAACATCAGGCAGGCAAAGTCACAGTGTAAACCCTAGAAGGAATGGAAGGTTTAAGATCACTATAATGTGGAGCAGGAAACAGCCGTATCTCCTTCTGCATCTTGCTCAGCCATACTAAAAGCACTTAAGTTGTCAAAAGGAAGATGATTCAACTGCTGTCTACTCTGCTTATGTCACCAAGGCAGCCTCAGCACCACCCACCCAAGGCCCGCAGTGCTGCCCACCTAGCTAATAACAGCAGGCCAGGTCTGGTCCTCCCCATGCTGAGTGGTGGGCAAAGGACAGGGCAGAATGTCTGCTCAAAGGACTTTCTACAGCAAGGAGCTCTAATTTCCTACTATTTCCTGCAGGAAAGGCAAAACTCAGTGGCTAGGCTAGTTAGTTTTTAGACTTACAACTTAATGCTCAGGAAATCAGTAATGCAATTTCAAGTGTATCAAGTCTGCAAGTTTTAGTGCCAAGTAATCCTGATCTTATACAGGAAGATCTTCCTATAAGGGGACATCAACTGTGTTCAAAATATGGCAGCGTTCATACTCTGCACCCTTCAAATGTGACCTAAACTGGAATACCAGGGCAAAGTCACCTTCCTTTTCACAGCTTAATCCAAGTGCATTCAAAGATATACACTGGACTAGAATGGACTCTCATCTCATCAGGGTGCTTACCAACCGTGAAGTGCAGTGTGTTCACACAGAATATCAGGCAAAAACAAAACATCCCATCATACATACACATAAATGTGTTACACTGAGAATATAAGTAATTTCTGCAAATTACTTTAAGTATTTCATTCTCTGCCAAGTACATATATGGTTGAATTCACATGTTAAACATGGATACATAGCAATCTGTTCTTTTGGGTTCCCTTCGGTGAACACAGAAGTTGTAGGTGTTTGGGGTACAGATTAGCCTGCTGCATGACAGGCTTGCATTACACTCACCTCATCTCTGCTAATAAGTTCATTGGAAAATGTGAGACCAGGCATGAGTCCTCGTTTCTTGAGCCAGAATATCGATGCAAAAGAACCAGAAAAGAAGATTCCTTCCACCGCGGCAAAGGCTACCACACGTTCTCCTATTTATAAGAGTTAACACCAAAATATTCCTAGTGACCGAGTGTTCATATTCATAGGAAAGGCCAGCAAACCAGGAAAGTCACTTAGAAAATGAAGCTCAGGTGTTAGGGCCAAAGGTATCCTTACCATAGGTAGCCTCTTTGTCGCCAATCCAACGCAAGGCCCAGTCTGCCTTTTTCTTTACACAAGGCATCGTCTCAATGGCATTGAAGAGAAATTCCCTAGTAGGCACACAGAGCGTCAGCAATCACAGCAAAGACCTCCTGTCACATGGCTTTTAAATAAGCACACTGGGACCATGGTCCAACAGGGACTCAAACAGAAACATTTACTAGTTTACTTTTCTCCACTGTTCTTAAAATCTCAATAATCATTTGGTTTTTAATACAAAATTATTTTTTAAATTCATATGGAGCCCCAAGATTTAACATTAAAATTCTGAGTGCCTTACATTAAGTGCATTTACTGGCTTGATTATTTCAAGTGCAGGTCATGACAAGGTTCGCAGGCCCTATCTTCATTAAATTTGAAGAACCATAAAATCTTTACTGCTTGGACTGCTTAAACTATGCTATTATCTCCCTATATAGACACCCCACCTCACCCCATATCACTGGGCCCATTATTTGGGCCCCAATGTCATATGTATATAATAATAAAGCCAATAGACTGAACACCTAGCAGGACAGTTTCCTACTATATTTCTACAATACCATTGTCAATCCCAGGTCAGGAAAGCAAAGTGATTGGCCTGCACTTAACTGGGTTTTCTTATTACCTTCCTCCCTGTGCCCGACTCAGGAGTCTCCAGATTCCCCAGCTTGCTCCCTCCCAGATGATCCTGTTTTCTGAAGCCAAGGTAATGAGACCACTGGGCTCCTTACATTCTTTGTCCATGTCCATGTCCTCCAGTACTTGAGACCTGGCTATGCCTCTCCCTAGCTTCAGATCTTCCTGATCCTCCTCCTTCTGGTAAATGCCTCTTTTACCAGAAGTAAGCCAATCAATGCTCCTTTACCTTCTTTTCTCATATCTGCCTACAAATCTTTTTACTCTCAGAGTTTCCTCAATCCTATGAGCCTTCAAGTTACCACTCATTTTTCCTTTTTCCAAGTAATCTGTAGCAGCCCACCCATCAGCTTTACCACTTCTGTTCCACATAAGGCTCCCATCCCAAAGCTACTTTAGTATCTAGACTATCCCAATAGCCCATTTCTAACTTTCCTGCCTCTCAGTCAATATTCAAATTGTAAAACAGGCCCCAAGCTATATCTTACTCTCTACTCTATTGCTGTCTAATATAAACTACCAAGGCTAGAGATAAACTCTCGGCTCGTGTATCACTGAGATGTTTTACAGGAACTTAGACCCACACCAGATGGGTTGCTTCTGACAGCCAGCTCATAGACCCCAGACTGGATGGAGCCAGAAGACTGATAGCTAAGATTCCTTAAACAATCTCCTGGCACCTCACCACTGACCAGCCAGAAGAATGGGCACATGCTGATCACACAACCTGCAACCCTTTCCCTAATTTTGCCTTTAAAAGCCCTTGCTCTAAGCCGATGGCAAGTTCGGGAGCTTGAGCATTGCTGCCAGTTCTTGCATGGCGCCCTGCAATAAACACTCCCTTCTTTTCACTGCATCCTGTGGCAGTGTTTGGCTTTGCTGCCTACCAAGTGAGCGGACCCAGGTGTGTTTGGTTTGATAACAATGCTAGGAATTTGTCTTCTTAGTCATTGAGAGTCATTTGTCTATCCTTACATAATTTTCAAAACTTGAAATAAAGTAACGATTAGTGAGCCCTAAAAATGTCAGCCTGTCACCCAAATACTTACCTTTCTTTGGAGTCCTTAATGTAAGTGTCAATGAGGAGACTATACATTTCAGAATGTATGTTTTCCATGGCAATTTGGAAGCCATAGAAACAGCGGGCTTCTGTAATCTGCACTTCTTGGCTAAACCGCTCCACCTAGTGGTAAAACACACCACAGCTCAGCTTAAGGAAAATCTACCAGGCCGCAAATTCAGTCAATGGACACCAGCTACACCACATTCCCTTTTTGGTACCATTATAAGGTTTGTTTCTATATATATTTAATACAGTTCTTCACAGTTCTGTGGTAAAGCTGGACATTCTATGCCATATGCTCGATTCACAGAATCAGAACACAGATAATCCGTATTTGTAAGGTTTCTGTGAACATTGATTCATTCTTTCATAACTCACTGCATGAAGAATCCACTCACAGTAAAATATTTATGCAACCAAATTATTAAACCAGCAAGTCACAAAAAAGGAGAGCGATGTGATCACCACAAGGTGTAAACCTTGTTCTACCACTTAGCACTGTCTCTGAGCTTCTCTACAGTCGGGGGGGGGGGGGAAATACCATAAAGGAAGAAATAACTACAAACTGTATTATAAAACAGCAAATGCCATGCAATATAAATACTAGCTTACAGATATAGATACATTCAGTAAGGAAAAATGTACAAGATGTGTGAAAGAGAATTAGTTCTCCCTTAAATCCTTAAGTAAGCGAAAGCAGATGTTTTTTGGAAACTTACCAAGTTTTCATTTACTATGCCATCACTTGCTGCAAAGAAAGCCAGAACGTGAGATATAAAATATCTCTCCTCAGGCTTCAGGGCTTCCCAGTGCTGAATGTCTTTAGAAAGATCCACCTGAGTTTAACAACACAAGGGATTCAAGCATCGACCTCATACATGCATAGTTCTTAAACTCGCGTCTACTAGCACCACTTGGTAAGTATGCCCCTTAGGTACAGAGTTCCCTTTGCCAATAACAACCAACACTCTCAGTGGGCAGCCATTCCCCAAGAGGAACAAGAAGAGTGTAAAGTATATTTCTAACAAGTCATAAGCACTACTGCAGGGTCTTCCTCTAGAGTTGGGGGCCACGTTGAACCTTTAAGTCCCCCAGTCCTGTCTGATTTACCTCCTCAGCTGTCCAAAAGGAAGCCTCCGCTTTCTTATACATCTGCCAAATATCATGATATTCGATAGGAAAGACGACAAAACGCCGAGGGTTTTCTCTCAGTAGTGGTTCATCCTCCAGGCTGGGGGCAAGTATCTTAGTTTTCTGCTGGGGAGAAAGTAATGAAAATGTTAAGTACAGGGCCAAACATTTGGAATTGCCATTTTCCCCAGGCCAAATGCGTTCAGCTATTGGCAAGCTCATGTGATTCAATACTTAAGTGTCAGCTGTCATATATATACTCCATACGTAACATAACAGAAAGGCAACAGAGAAACTGTAGGAAATATGCCGGTGTAAAGTAGGAAATGACAGGGAGAGAAACGCTTTGGCGGGAAAGGAGCGCGGGCTAGGGTTTGAACCAGAGGGGCAGACAATGAGGCTTTGGCGCCAAGCGCCGGCGGGCGCCCCTTACACCCTCCGCCCGCCTGCTTACCGGCTCGGGGGAGTCCTGGAAGATCCTCCTGGCGGTCTTGCTGGCCAGCACGCGGGTCCCGCTGAGGGCCGGGGGCTGCGGGAGACGCGCGGTGAGGGGCTTGCCCAAGTCCCACAGGCACCCGCCGCCCCGCCCCGGCAGGCCTACGTGCGCTCACCGTGTTCTCCTTGTCCGCCAGGCTCAGCCCCTTCAGAGGCGACAGCTGGACCTGCTGCTGATGCTGCGGGTCGACGATGGTGGCGAGCGGGACGCGAACGGAGAGCATGGCGGCCGCGAGCTGATGAGGTAAGCGGAGCGCGAGTCAGGGACGCCCTCGCCTCCCAGCCGGGCTTTTAAAGCCCCGCGGGCCTGCGAGAGCGGTGGGCGGGGCTGCGCAGTGGGCGTGCCCCAGCATCGCTTTCCCATTGGATGCGCCCGGGGCCGCCGGGTGTCGGATATTCAAGAGCAGCGCGGGAGCCCTTGTAGCCCGCCTTCCGGGGACCCCCAGAGCTTCGGGGGCCGCTGGCCCGACCGGGGTCGCCGCCGTCCCACGGACCCCTGTGGGACCCACCGCACAGAGGTTTCAGCCTCCGCCCGTCTCGGTGGGCCCTGGCGCGCGCGGGCACTCGCTAGTCCGGGAAGTGTTTGGGATTGAATGAGGCAACGCGATTGGAGCCCGCCCGCCCGCGAGCGGGAGAGGATTCCCCCACCCCCAGAGCCCCACCCCGAAAACGTCTCTCCTCAACTTTTTTCGCGAGTCCGGGCAATGGTTCTGCAAATGAGGTTGGTGCAAATGCCTGTAAAACGCCCCTGGTGCGAAGAAAACGCGTTGCGACCATTTACATATGTGTACCTGAATGGGGATGCAAGGTCCCTGAGATCAAGCAAATCTGTAGGGTGGCTGGCGAGCCTAAAGGTTAGAGCTGCTGGCTACTGAGTTCCGCAGTGCAGGCATATCACCTGGCTTAAAGATTCGGTGCCCTCGTTGGTAAAATGGGACTTGTAGCCTTACCTAACCTGTGAGATTATTAATAAAATGAGAGTATTAAATGAGGTAATTCATGTAAAACACGCAGTCCTGTGTAAACCTTCAAGTTGACTAAAAGACAGAAAGAGGGCCTTTGATGCAGTTTCCCACTGAAACTGTGTCTGCTCTCCGGCCACTGTCTTCTGTATCAACACTGTTGTAAGAGCAAAAATTCTTAAAGTTCAGAGTGATTGAAAAACTAGGAATTCATCTACTGTATATTGGGCATTAAATTGCCTGAAGAGGAGATTGAAAATCTCTATTGGGATGAGGGTGAAGACGTGAATTTAATAAGTTTTCATTTCACTTTATATTTGGATTTTCAGATTTGCCATAGACATTTGCCCTGCAAGTGGCAAAATGCCAGAAATGAATGAAGAGAAAGAAATGTTAACATCCAAGAAAGAAATGGTTAACCTGGGAAAGCTCCAACAGCTGCAAACACTCAGGGTTGTCGCTAAGAGCTATACTAGACTTTTTTTAGTCTTTTCTGGATAGAATACCTTAAAGAGGTTAGGCGTAGCGTCTGTTTCCTCCATTTCTTAAATACTACATAATGTGTTTAGAATATTCTCCAGTCTGAGGAAGATCACCGAGTCACATCTCTTAGAAAATGCAACAACTTTAGTCCAGCATCATTAGTTTTAAATCACGTCCCAGACACTGTCAATTTTACATCAGCGTCCACCCCAGGAAGTGGATATTTTCATTGATAATTTTATGGTTGACAAAGCCATTATCACATCTAACAAAATCATCAGTGATCCCTTGGTACCCTCTAGTACCCAATTCACATTCCAATCTCGTGCAATCAACACCCCAAGCGATCCTTTCTCAGGCTCCACGCGCTTTTTATCTCCCGTTATACTCTGTATGTACAGGAACCATGATGCGTTACTACTCTGAGCTAGCTTTAGTTTCACTTTTCCCTACCAAATAACACAAGCTTTGTGGAAAACTTGGAAAGACGAGTAGCACCACGAGGCAGGGGCTAGAGTCGCCCTCCTTGCTGCTCGCCGCCTCCCGGTTGAGCAACTGGCTCTTTCCGGCCGGCCCCCGCTCTCACTTTACTAAGGCGGCGGCTGCAGAAAGCTCTGTGGCCCCGCCGGGCCTGGCTTCTGGTCCTCAGTGTCCCCTCTCGCCCAGGGACCGGAGACGGGTGCGCCCGGCCAGACTACGTGACCAAGTGACCCTGAGGTCACCAGCCAGCTGACAAGCCCGCAGCCGGGATCTTCTGGGAAGTTCCGCGCCCGCTTTGAAGTCTGCTCCCCGATTGGTCCGCAGCAGGGAGGCTCCGCCCCGGCCCCCGAAAGGCTGTTCCTTCGAGACTTCGGGCTCCCGCAGCGCCCACCGGAAGGCCCCGCCCCCATTCCCGCGGCCCGCGCTGCGGCGCCCAAATTCAGCCATCCGCCAGGGCCAGTGAGGTGGCCTCTGAGGGTCCCGCCCCCGCCCCCAGGCAGAGAAACCGAGGTCCAGCGAGTTTAAGTGATTTTCCAAAACCACTCGACGCTCAGTGTACCAGACACCGTGCTAGAGACTGTCATAGTAATACTAGCGACAACCCCACAGCCACTGGGCACCTGGACCAGGTAATTTACACTTGTAATCCAGAAAACGGAGATATTTTTGGCCTTGTTCTTTAGGTGAGGAAACTAAGGCCTGAGAGGCAAGGAGACTGCCCAAGGCCACACAGCTCCTCATACTTCCCAGCTAGACCTCTTCCCTCCCATCTTATCAAAGATGTTTTCAATATACAGAAAAATTGAAAGAATTTCAGTGTTCACCCACCTCCACCCACCATTCAACAGCAGTTTCCATTTTGACATATTTGCTTAAATCCCTCTATGGGTGTATGAGGCTTCTGTTTTCTGGATCATTTGAAAGTGATTTGCAGGTACTATGACACTTCACCCCCAGGTATTTCAGCATATTTCATTATAAAACTCCCCAAAATAAGGAAATTCTCCAACACATCCACTGTACCATATTCGAACCTAAGAAAACTAGCATTCATCTCTAATATCACTAGGTATCTCTAATACCTAATTCTAGGTAAAAAATTTTCCCAGATGTAGCAAATATCTTTTAAGTTGGTTTTAACACAGGATCCAATTAAGTGCATGCGTTACATTTGGTTATTACACTTTTTAGTCTTTTTTAATTAGAAGAATTCCTCCGCTTTTTTCTGCCATGACATAGACTTTTTGTAGTTCAGGCCACTTTCCTTGTAGGATACCGAACATTCTGCATTTGCCTGATTTTGTCTTCACAGTGTCATTTAACTTGTTTTTCTAAACCCTGTATTTACTACAAACTGAAAGTTAGATCTAAAGGCTTCATTATTTTTTTTACTGTGGTAAAATATACTTAAACTAAAATTTACCATTTGAAGCATTTTCAAGTGTGCAATTAAGTGGCATTAAGTACATTACAACATTGTGCAGCCATCACCATCTTCTGTCTCCCAAACATTTTCATCATCTTATACTGAAACTCTGTCCCCATTAAACACTAGTTCCCCAGTTCCTCCCACCCATCAACCTCTCATAACCACACTTTCTGTCTCTATAAATCTGACTCGTCTAAGTACCTCATATAAGTGGAATCATACAATAGTTGTCTTTTGTATCTGGCTTATTTCACTTAACATAAGGTCTTCAAGTTTCATCCATGTTGTAGCATGTGTCAGAATTTCATTCCTTTTTAAGGGTGTGTAATACTCCATGTGTGTATAGATCACATTTTGTTCATGAGGTTTCCTTTCTGCAACCCATCTCTTCCTTCCCTCCCCCAGCTGCCCCTTACCTTCCTGGAGTTCTTTTTTTCCCAAGGGCAAGGTCAGCCCTCTTCACAACCATGAGCTACTCCCTCTGTGGCTCCAGAGCACCTCCTTCCTCTTTCTGAACTTGGTATTCTCCTTTCAGACCTTCAGGGTGCTTAGCATTTTCTGTTGAGGAAAATGCGTTGGTGGGGGGCGGGAAGATGGAAGGGGTCATCCCAAGCTTGACTTGTTAGCTGTGGAATTTTAAAAGGGAGGTGGTGGGCTAAGGGGGAAGTTAGTGAGCCTTCCTCTGCCCTCGGTACGTTTGCCTACCCCCAGAAAACCTGCCAAGGGTCCATCCACTCTGCACATCTTTGAAATCTCCCCGCACACCTCAGCTTACAGGGGGAGGTTAGAGGCTTTCCCTCCCTCCTTGTGCGCCTTTCCTGGCAGCCCCTGCTCTGGTGGTCCTGCTCCCAGGTCACGTGCCTCCCCTGAAGGCTGCGTTTCTGCCCCTACCAGGCTTGGTCTGAATGGGACTACTTCCGAACATGGATTGATTTGGAAAGGTAAGAAAAATAAACAAGACTGTAAGGCCACGATTTTGCAGGCCCAGGGTAAGTTTATTTCTCATGACAGAACTCAGCTTCCTGTTGTTTATTATTGAATAATTTCTTCAATAGAAGAAGGCCACAATATTGACTTATAAGTACAATGGTATGTGTGTCCGTGTGTATGTTTTGGGGAATGGTGGGGCAGCCAGCTTTACATGTTATTCTGAACTGGCAGACATAGAGCCACCTGTGCAAATGAGTTTGCAAATAGGACGCAAATCCTGAGTAGGGTGGGTTGGGGAGAGGGCGGAGGGAAGGGCAGAGTCACCTTCAGCACAGATATGAGAGAGAGGCCACTGTCACAACCCAGGCAGTTCAGCTACATAACCCTAGGAGGGGGAGACGCAAAGCCCAGGTACGTCAGTCCAAAAAGCCCTGATGATTCACTTCTAGACAGTCAGCCATTTTTAGACGAGATCTGTGTGGTGGAACGGACCAGCACGGGATTCCCATGCACTGGTAATTTATTAAATGACCTCGGACCTGTCACTTGATATTTCTGAGCCTGTTGCTTTACTGATAAAATGGGTGTGATAACTGCTACCTCACGGGGTTAATCCAAGGATGAAATGGGTAGAAACACAGATTCTGTCCTTTCCCTTTAGTTAGCCTAGCCGAGCTCTCTCAGTCTCTTGAAATATTACACTTAAGCTAGTCCATTGTGTTTTTCCAGGCCCAGCCAGTTAGCCACAGCCCTGGACCACAACTCCAGCTCCTCTGTCCCCATCTCTTCCTGTCTCCTGCCCATCACCACCAGGGTATTCTTCAGTGTGAGTGAGCATAGCAGAGGCAGCACTTCCCAACTGTCAACCTTAAAAATAAAATCATTATTTTACGGGTAAAAATAGGTCTATTCATGAATAGCAGCAAAGTGTAATTCAGGACATGCAAACCACAGCAAAACTGTAAGCATGGCCGGAGAACAAAGGAGGGGACCACTCTTGTACAGGAAAAAGGCCTAGCTGGGAGGGCAGTTCTATCAAAGAGTCCACTGGGGAAACTGAGAATCCCACGTGTGGTGGCTTCTCAATGGCTGGGCTGCAGCAAGAAGGCAAAGCCCTGCTTCCTTCTGCTGGGGAGTAAAGTAGCTAAAACAGTATGGCCACTGTTCTTCCAGGTGGGGTCTGAGATTTTCAAGGAGTGGTAGGTGGGGGAGCTTCCCATGCTGGGGTCTGGACACTGTGCCAGTGAGGTTTCCTTTCTTAATCTTCACACACCCAAACTGGAGCACCGCCAGGCCATCGTGAATGGGAGCAAGGCTTCCTCCAAGGGAAGGAAGAGGCGACTCAGTAGGCAGAGGGGCCAGGACCACGTGTCTCAGCTCAACAAAGCAACCCATGCCTGCTAGCCCAAGTCCTTTTCCTATGGAAACCTCAGTTTCCCAGATATTTTTGTGTGGGACTGATCTGAGGCCTGCCCTAATTAAAGCCGGGTTCGTTAACATCCATGCTGAAGATCACCTCCTCCTTCTGCGCCAGCTGCGCCTGTGCCTGCCTGGCCTGGGCCATGTTCTCCATGCCCTCTGCAACCAGTGTGCTGTGGGTCCACCTCCTTACCCTCTGTGGCTTGTCCACTCTGTTTGAATAGCCCTCCTAGGCAGTGAGGATGAGCACCTGGATGGGGAGGAAGGCAGCAGACTGGTCAGCACACAGTGGTTGAATTAAATGAGAGGAAGAACAGGCATCTTGTCATAGAGGTCACGAACCTCTATGAATCACAACTGCACCAGGAAGCCTTTCCCAGAACTCTAACAAATCATCTTTGCCAACTTGGGTAAAACAAGGCTTTGCACAGGAACAAATTCAAGCCCAACCTTGTCACAAAAGACCAGAGATACACGTGAAGCCTGGGTTGAAAGCCCAGACTTTCTCTCAGATGTCCTCTTTGAAATTCCCCTTTTCATTGTTCTAATGGTACTAGCATTTGCCAAAAAGCATGTCACTTCTTGGATTAAATGTTAGCTCTTTAAAACTTTGTTTTTGTATTAATTGCAAATTATCATTCAGACACTGATGGGGCCATTAGCACAACAGCGTAGCATCCGTTAAGTCTATGGAGCAGCAACCTGCTTTGCTCCAGCCCACTTACGACTCTGTAATTGGTTTGTACAGCTCACCTGGAAGTGGGCAGGAACTGGTTAAGCAGGAAGCATTCCCCCCACAAATAGATGGAGCTTTTTGATGCGGATGTTAACCACACTGACCCTATTTCCTTCACCCAGAGAAGGAAGATACCTTTTAAACTTAGATCCCAATCAAGAAATTGCTTTCTAACCTGAAGGATTTGGAGAGTTCCTGTCTCCCCCAACCTGGCAGAGCCTTAAACCCAAGTCATGCAGATTGAGAGATGCAGCCAGGATCAGGCAGCCTGCAGAGTGCAGGGCTCAGATCAGCGTTTCCTTTTTGCATCATTTAGTCTCTGAAATGATGTTGCAAAGTGGTGTGCTCTCTTGCAGATGTTTAAATTGACATTTAAACTTTTTCATCATAAGTTTAAGTCATTGCAAAGGATGTAATTTCCACCGTATTTCAAATACTAGCGTTCTTAAAGTGCAATTCTTATATTGTGATTCTTAGAATCTCAAATCTGTAGGTTTCTGTATGTTTGTTACGCTTATTTTAAATTCTTGGTCTGTCCCTTCTGATTTCCAGTTTTTGATGGTATTTGTAATCCAATTTGTTGTTTTTCTTTTGAAGTAGTTTTTACTTTGGCTGGTGATCTTAAGTTTCCCTGAGGGAATATCATCTCCTCAGGGAAGAGCCAGCCCTGGAAAGTTCTGGAGAAGGTGGCACCTACCAGTTTTTTCAGAGACTTCCACCTCCACCCTCCAGAGAAGCAGCTCAGCCTGGAAGGCGACCTTCCGCTGGCTGGTGGGTGGCAGGGAGGGAGGGAGTCAATGCCCCAGGCTGTGCAATTCCTAGGCAGTGTTTTTTCACTTCTTTCTTCCCTCTCTCTCTTTTTTAAACTTTTGTTCTATTACCTTTAAATGTCCTTAATGTCTGTCCAATGATAAAAATGATACATTTTTTATCATACAAAATTCAAACGGTATAAAAATGTATAAACAAAAGAGTAAATGTTTCCCATAATAGCAAGCCCATCGACAATCTGTCAGACGTTTCCTTCCATACATGCATACATCCTCTAGGATCCTATTATCTACATGTCCTGTGTGCTAGCACCTGGTTAAGGGTGAAGGTTCTAGACCCAGCTGGATAGGGTGTGAATCTGGCTTCCCCACTGGCTAATGAATGTTATCCATAACAGAACCAGAACATACTTCATAGGACTGTTGTGAGGATTAAATGAGTTAATCCACATAAAGCACTTATAAAAGTCCCTGGAACATCGAAAGCACCAGATAGATATTAGCTGCCATAATTATAATTTGTCTCCCCAGTACCCTGTGACAGGTGTTTAGGTCATGTCTAATTTTTTGCTATTATAAACAATGCTGCAGTGTACATTTTCGTATTTCCTAGAAGTAGAATTATTGGGTCAAATGGTGTAAACATTTAAAATTTGGATAGGTGTCATCAAGTTGCCTGTTACAACACTGGCCAGTTCATATCCTCACACTATGTAAGAATGGCACTTTCTCTATATTCCAGTCATCAGTCTTTTATAGATGAAAACTAATATTTCCTTTTGGTCTTAATCAGAATTTATTTGATTATTAGTGAGATTGAATACGGACATTTATCTAATGTCCATTTATATTTCTTCTCTGAATGTACTGATATTTTTCCATTTATTGACTGGGTTATTCATCATTTTCTTGCTGATCTGTAGGAACCCTATATGTTTTGGATGGTATCTCTATTACATATGTTGCAGTTATATTTTCCTTGTTTTTCATTTATGTCTTTTTTTAAAACTATAGCTTAATATCCAGAAATAGTTGAAGACACATGAGAAGTTGCAAAATTAGTACAGAGTTCCTTTGTACCATTCACTCAGGTCCCCTTAATATCTTGCATAACATAGTGCATTGTCAAAGTTAGGAAATTACATTTGTGCAATTCTATTAGGTAAATTCTGAACCTTATTTGGATTTCACCAGTTTCTACATGCACTCCTGTGGGTGTGTGCATGGTTCTTGGAAACTGTATCACATGTGTGGATTTGAGTAATCATCACCAAAATGGATGCAAAACTGTTCCATCTCCACAAAGAAAAATCCCTGTTATTCCTTAATACTCACACCCACCCCAACCATAATTCCTGGCAACCACCGATCTGGTCTCATCACCATAATCTGTCACATAGAGAATATTACATAAATGGAATCACACAGCATGTGATCCTTTGAAATTGGCTTTTTTCACTCAACAGAGTGACCTGGAGATGGACCCATGTCACTGAGTGTAACCATTGTTGCTTTATTTCTGAGTGAGGTCCACAGTGCTGTGTCTGTGCCACAGTGTGGCTAACCATTCACCTGTCGCGAGACATCTGGGTTTTTTCCGCAGGGTTTGGCTTTTACAATAAAGCTGAGATGTCCTTTCTCCTGGCCTCTTCCATGGCTGGTTCATTCGTTTCATTTAGATGTCAGCGTAGTGTCAGCTGCTCAGTCACTCTCTAATGTACCACTCTATGTTAGTGTTCTGCATAGCACTTGTTAGTCTCTTAAATTTTTGTCTTATTTAGAATGTAAGCTTATGAGAGCCAGGAACCAGAAATCTGCCTTTACTGCTCCATTCTCAGCACAGGATCCCAGGATGTATGTCCTCGACAAATATTCATGGAATGAATGATGAGAAGGAAAACCTATGATCTGGCCTCACTTCACTCCTTTTCCCCAGAAGTATTTGTTGATGTTTGATACATATTCTTTATTACTTAAATAAGTTTTTGTTATAATCCTAGATCACAGAGAGTTTTAATGAGAAATGTTTAATTTAATCAGATGTTCTTTTGGCATTTACCAGTAAAACTGTATGATTCTTCCCCTTACATCTATTGATGCAATTTGCTGCATTGCTTCCTGGAATTATATTAACAATACCAGCTAAATAATACACAGCACTTACTATATACCAGAAGGATCCTAGTGCTTTATGTATTTACTTATTTTAACTTATAACAACCCTAGGAGGTAGGTACATCATCAGTCCCATTTTACATATGAAGAAAGTGAGACAGGGTGGGTAGAGCAACCTCCCCAAAATCAATCAGGTGAAACCAGGCTCTGAACCTCCACAGCCTTGTTCCTGAATCTGCGCTACTGGTCACAAGGTTAGTCTGGATCTTTCATGGTCTCTTAATGTTTTATTACTCTACCAGACCCATAGGACTAGATTTAGATTTCGCATCATTCGCAAATAAAATTGTTCAATTTTTATTGTCTTCTCTATGCTCACATGGTTTGGAATCCAAGCTGTTGCATCAGAGTTAAATTAAGTATCTTTACATATTTTTCTTAGCTCTGATACAGTTTGTCTGTCTCTTGTAAATTTGGTAGAATTTGAGCATTAAGAATTAACAGGGATTTTTCTTTGTGGTGATGGAACAGTTCTGCATCCATCATCGATTAGCACCTTTTTTTGTGGGAGGGAGGGAAATATTTGACAACTTTCTCATTTCCTTCTATGGGGTGAATATATTCTGTGTTTTGACCTGCATAACAATTAGGGGTCATTTGAGAATAATAGAAACTATTGTAGCCAGTTTAGGCAGATAAGGATTTTCTGGGGGGAGGGTGGAATTAGTGTTTAGAGATCACTGAGAGAGTTGGGTGGCCACCCAGGTTGAGTCTCTAGGAGCGCCTCCCAGAACACTGTGGAACTGGCCCCCCATGGAGCTCCTGCCAGAGCCAGAGCAGGACCAGGGCCTGGAAGCCAATGGCCCGTTGCTGGGTTCAGGCCCACACTGC
The DNA here is from genome assembly GCF_030020395.1 of Manis pentadactyla. Lineage (NCBI taxonomy): Eukaryota > Metazoa > Chordata > Mammalia > Pholidota > Manidae > Manis > Manis pentadactyla. Next base: position 228,860,836 of record NC_080020.1, read on the forward strand.
CTCGCCAGGAACTTGCCACCCAGGGGATTCTCCATTCCTTTCCTCCTGACATCTATGTAGCTCTAACCTGCTATCTTTTTTCTTTGAACTTTAAATTTTTGAATAATTTAAGAAAAATTGAAAAGATATTACAGGTAGTTTCCTTATGCCTGTTATTTAGCGTCCCCTAATACTGACATCTTTCATTTGTTAAAACTAAAAAAATTAACATTGGTACAAACTATTAACTACGGACTTTTTTCATATTTCACCAGATTTCTCACTAATGTCTATCTCTGTTCCAAGATCTGATTCAGGATTCTACATTGCATTTAGCATCATTTTTTTTTTTATGAAATCATTAAAGCCCTCACGTGTTCTTACCAGTATGTTTTGCCCAAATACCACAGGTTTTGATAGGTAGTGATCTCATTTGTGTATTTTTTTCTAAGTAGTCTTAGTTTTTGGTTCTGATTCCACTTTACCTGAGTCATTTGGAAGGTCAAAATGTTAATCATCCATGTGGTCTGATTTCAGTTTTGGATAGCTTTCAATTTTCACTCTGTTTTTATTGCACTGTGAACAGAAAATGTGGCATGTACTTTTAATTTTCTTCCTCATATTTTAAAAATTAAAAAATTATGAGGAATAATGTACTTTTTAATTTGGGGAGGGGGAACTATCATATTATTTTCCATAGTGGCTGCACCATTTTATCTTCCCACTAAGAGTGCACGAGGGTTACCAGTGTCTCTATATCCTTGCCAACACGTGTCATTTTATGTTTTTAAAAAATAATAGCCATTGTGTTCTTTATTTACATTTCCAACATTGAATTTTATAGGAGTATTTTAGTAGGTTGACAATGTAGAGTATGGAACCAAATTGATACTATTATCTGTGCGTATTACAGAACCCCGCTTGGTGAAAATGTTTGACAAGGGACCAGAGATTCATTTGAGGCAGGAATCAGAGGGGATGGCATGGGCCTTGGAGTCAGACAAACCTAGGCTGGTCCCCTCTGCCACGTTCTGCTGTGTAACTGGGCAAGCTGCCTCTTCACTGGGCTTTACCTCCCTCATCTGAAGATGCGGCATTAATACCTTAGTAGGATGTTTTGAAGTTTAAATGGGAAAATTTATGGCAGATCTAGCACAGTGCCTGGCATTTTGTAATTCTCAATAAATGGCAGCTATTATGATGACTGTGAGCTTTGCTCCAGGGTTGTCCAAGTCCCCCCTGTACTCCCCATCCAAAAGCGCCAATGCATTGCCTGATGAAACCCAAGGGAGGGAGGTGTTGCTGTTCCCTCTGCTGCTGTCTGATGGGCAGCCCCTGGGAGGCTTATCTTGGCTTGGCCCCATGGCTGGGGACAGCAGTCTGGGGAGATTACAAAGGTGAGAGGCTGGGCCTGGCAGATGCACATGTTAAAAACCTGCAGAATCACATTTTGGGTGGGTTGACAAAACCCAGCATGGCAAGAAAGGATTCCAGGAACTAGAGGGAAAGGATGGTGCAGTGGAAAGAGCAGGGACAAGGGCCAGGATGGCCGGGCCGCCTGCTCAGCACTGGTGCTGACCCACTTTGACGTCTCCTGTGTCATCTCACACCAAACAGAGTACAAGGGCTTGCAAGGCACACAAGGCCCAGGAGACTTCAGTGGGAAGCTCCCCACCTGTCCCCCTTGCCCAGAGCCCTGCCCAGCCGGCCCTGAGGCCCCTGCTCTGGCACTCCGGCACTCTCTGTGCTCCGCACCTGGGCCTGCTTGTTCTCTGCTCACCATGCAGTCCTGCCCTAGCAGCTCTTGTTCATGCCTCCCCCTCTTCCTTAATTCTCCTACTGTTTTTGAGCACATAGCTCAGGCATCATTTCTGGGAAGCCCCCTCTGTACTTCCTGTTTATTTTTGGAGCCACGCTCTCTTTCCCATGAATTATTATTTTGCTTAAGTGAGTCCTAGTTGCTGGCAACCCAGATCCCTGACTGACACACACCGGAACAAGCTGTCCCTTCTCCGCAGTGCTCCTAGGAGATGCCAGTGGTAGCATTCCAGTCCTCTGCTTCTGGGTCTGCCGCCCTCTGTAGACTGCAGGGGCCTCAGGTCTTAGCAGCCTCTGCAGCCCCAGGACCTAGCACAGATGTTCAGTGTCTGGAGACTGAATTAATTCATTTTACGGCCTTTGCCGTCTCTGGCCACAACACTCACAGGCAAGTGCAGCTGCCTTTCTCTGATTGGGTTTCACTAATGCCGCCCTTCACGAAGGGCAGCTCTCTTTCTTCCTTCAGGCCTTGGTTCAAGGCATTCCAAACCCAGGGCCATTGTTCGGATGCCTCCACTAAGTCCGGCCATGAGGAGCAGCAGCTGTGGCTCCGGTCCCTGGGCTGCTCCTCAGATCTCAGGAAGCAAACCCGCTGAAGAAGCTTTGGGCCCTTGCGCCAGTCGCTTTGACCGTGTCTGTTTCCGGTGGCTTGTTTTGAGCTTTTTGTCACAGGAAGCAGAGGGACCATCTGCTTCTGGTTGCATCACTGCTGTGTTCAGTGACCCCAATGCCCTGAGATTTCAGCTGGCTGCCAGAGCTGCCTGACAAGAAGAGGGCCCAGTCACAGGGAACCAGGGCAGTCTGTCCTCTCAGGAACACCCCTTGGTCACCTTTACCTCCCAAATGTAGGACAAGACCTGTGAGTAGGTTTTGTCTGAGACGCTGCTCCTGAGCATCAGAGAGAAGGGCTCTTTGGGTGGCCTGCATTTGGCCAGGGCTGATTTTAGAGACACCAAGAGCAGCTGCCATGGTGGTTGTTTGTACAGGGTCCCCGAAGGCCATAAGGACTCTATCTCACCCTTTGAACTCTTGTCCCTAAGAGATGCTCCTTGACAATATTAAGTTTAGTTAAGTGACACTGAAGGAACAAGTCGATGATGGCATGGAGCGTTGCAGTTGGGGGATGGGCATGTCTCCTAAGCCCTACTCAAAATCAATGTACAACAAAATCAAATAGTGTGCTTTCCGAGGCCACAGGTCAAGTATCATAACCACTCTTATGCCCTCAACATAAGGACAGATGGCTGCCCCTCAGCCCTGCCCAATAGAGGTTCTGAGAGCCCCCCACTCGGCGTGAACTGGGATTATTGCCCTGGAAAATGTATACCATTAATGGCCAGCAGGGGGCGACCTCAGCCCGTATGTCATTGCCAAGTTTTTGTTGGAAGCAAAACAGGGCAACCTCTCGCAGTGCTGCTATCTAGGATCTGTGAGAGAAACGGATATGGAACAGATGTAAAGAGATGCTGGAGAAGGGCACCCAGACCTCCCACTGCGAGGCTGAGAGCTGTGATACAGCTGTTCATTGTACAGAAGACTCCAGGACACATTATGACTGCAAAGGAGACATTTGTATTCCATACAGTAGTCAATTATTGATACAGTCATGCTGAGCACCAGAAAGAGAAGGATTTTGGAAGCAGGCAGAGGGTGTTGAATTCCTCTCTTCTCACCTGGCTGGTTTGGCCCTGGGAAGCCATGCACTCCATCCAAGACACCTGGCCAAGGCACTTCGCCTGCCTGCCTTGTGCAGTCCTTAGAGCAGGTCTTCCAGGAGGTCACATAGTGTGTGGCATCTGTGTGTGTGTGACCCTGGTCTAGTTACTTACGCCTCCCCAGGCCTCATCTTGCTTGTCCAAAGGATGGCATTTAGAATGCAGCATCTGTAAGGGTTCTTTGAGCTCTGTCTGCTTCTGATTTCTAATCCTACTGATGAGTCCACAGCCAGAAGGTAAGATAAAGCTGTGTAGTGCTTAAGAAGTAAGTCCTACCTGTCACTGGTACAGTGGCTGGAAGGCAGTAGGTCTTCAATACATGTTCACAGAACTGACACCAGCCTTTAGCTGATTATATGTTCTCAGTTCAATTACCAGACTACTCATGAGCTCCAGGGAATAATTATTTTCTTCCGCTAATTCTCTGGAAAAAAATGTATTTTGAATTTCAAACTGTTGCCTTCTACAAATGCATGTTTAGCTCACATTCTTTGCTTGTTATGTGCTGATGGCTTCATAAGCATTAGCACATTAATTTTATTCACCTCTCACAACAACATGGTGAGGCCAGTATTATTAATCTCCACTTGATGGATGGGGAAACTGAGGCACAGTGAGATGAGATAATTTATCTGAAGCTACACAGGTGGTAGAGACTGGACTCATGTCTGAGTGTCTGTTTCCAAAGTGCCATTGCTTCATAAAGTTAGCCCTTGAGAACAGCCCCCATTTCTGTTTTGGCTTTGGCTGGACAGCATGTATGTGGCCAGACATATTTCTGCACTAGAAGAACAAACACCTACAACAGAACAGTCCTGTGGACGTTGTGCCCATACTTGTCCCTGGAGACAGAGAGCGGCTATCATACACCCTTCTGTCACACTAATCATTGACTCAGGTAGTTTCTGAGGGCTAGGCACTATTCAAGGTGCTAGGGGCATACCAGGGAACAATACGGAAGAAATCCTTGCCCCTGGGAGCTTATCTTCTAGCAGGAGGTAAACAGAAGCAAACAGTAAACATAATAAGTACATTAAATTGGACGTTTGGAGAAAAAAGGGCTATGGGAAGAAAATAAAGCAAAATAAAGATGGTCTGAAGTGTAGGAGGGGCGACTTAACTTAAAGTAGGCTTCCCTGCAGTGATGAAATAGGAGCAGAGAACTGATGGGATCATCCACATGGATAGACAAGAGCCATGTAGCTTTCTGGACAAGAGACACATACACAGTCATTGCAAAGGCCCTGAGGTGCATGTGAGCCTGGCATGGCTGAAGATGAGCAATGAAGCCAGGGAGGCTGGAGAAGGGTGAGTGGACAGAGGAGGCGGTCAGAAGCAGGCAGGTTCTGTAAGCAGAGGCAGAAGTAAGGAAACTGCTGGTAGTTTGAAGGTGGGGTGTGAGACAGAGGAGGCAGCAAGGCTGAGCACAAGGCTCTAGCCTGAGTACCTGGGATAATAAGGAATTTAAAACAATGCCTCAACATTAAGAAGATGCCAGCTGTTCTTTTCTGCTTCCCATGACCTCTGTGCACCTTTGCCCAGTGGTCTGGGAAACATGCCTATGCCAGAGGGGACACTGGGAGAGGCAAAGAAATGAGGCAGTATGGCAAAATTGTTATGACTATAATTTCAAGATAGGAAAGCTGGTACTTCCTTTGATTTTCATAATGAAAATTATGTGATTTTTTACTTTTTGTTTTGAAATAATCATAGTCTAGAAGAGTTGCCAAAATAGTAGAGAGTCTCTCTATAGAGTACCAGGCTTTCCCTGTGGCTAACACGGCAGGACCGTAGCACAGTCACAGAGAGAAGACACCACCTGTTGCCCAGTACTGACAGCTGGAACCGCAGGCGTCCTCTGGCTCTCCCGAGGCTCCTGCTGTCATGTTTGTGGCATAGGACCCTCCCTGGGTCTCCTCTAACCAGACAGTCCCTTGGTCTCCTTGTTAACTGCCTTGTGCCTCTCTCCTTTTACCGTGGGCCCCACCTCCAAGCAAGTCTGTGGGGAATGGGGACAGGCAGAGCTCTGGCCACCCACCCAGCCAGAGCTGGTCTCTCCCTGGGCCACTGTCGTCGTCTCCAGTTCACTGCAGTTCTCACCCCGGGGACTGCCAATCCATCCCTGGACACCATGGCCACTTGTGGGCAACAGAGCTGGCCTAGGAGGCAGGAAAACAGCCTTCTTTCAATGCCTGTTACTTCAACAAAACACTGATGGCCAAGGAAAGGGTAAGGCCCTCCTGACCTCAATGAAGATCAAAATACTGACTCTGCACTTTGCTCCTGAGGGTAAAGAACATGGCAGCCAGTTAGGAGAGCCCCCTCTGCCCCTTCTCACCCCTCTCCCTCGCCTTGAACTCCACAGCATGGAGCCAGAGGCATTGCCACATTTTGGAACTCAACTGCAGTGGTGTTGCTGTTGAAGCGAGGAAGAGCCTGATTGCCCAGTTACCATGGCAACCAAAGTTTGCTTTTAGGGTGGCTGATGTTCAGATCTCCTTTGGACTAGATATGCATGCTGTCATATGGTGGGGAGGGGAGGCAACACACACATTCAAATAAATCTCCTCTGCAGTTGGCCACTAGAGGTGGGCATGTGGGTTCTGCAAACTGAAAGAAGGACTGGCATCATTTAGGGGGGTGGAAGATGCTGATGCAGCCCTGGCCTGGGAAAGAGGGTCCTCTGAGGACAGGGGCACACTTACAGGTGCCACCAAAGACATTTGTGCAACTGCATGGCTCAGTGGTGGTGGAGGGCATGCCAGGGACCAGGCGCCTGGCCTCAGCATTTGGAAGGTGTCAGGAGAGTGTGGGTTCTGCAGCGAGACCACCCAGGGCCAGCACTGATTAGCTGTGTGACTGTGGGCAAGTGTCTTGGGCTCTGAGTCTCAGTGCCCTGTCTACCCAATGGGGACCACAGAATCTACCCCTTATTGCTGCTGAGGGTTAAAACCATCAGAACCTCACAGAAGGCCAGGACACTGGAGCCCTCAATAAATTATAGCCTTGAAATCCTTGCATAAGGCCGTGGACAAATCACTTTTCCATCTTGAGGACTGTTCTGAGCACGTGGCACCCAGGGCTTCTCCCGGGACCAACGCCACACTGTATGTTTGCATCCCTGATGTGGCTGTCACACACGTAGTGGCAGCTTGGGATACCCAGGGTCATGCTCCAAGTGACAGCGTGATGTCGGTGCTGGGAACTGTAATGGGCTGGGGACCGTGAGAAGCCTTTCTTTAGCATTTTCTTCCACTCCAAACTCGGGATTCTTTTTAAAAATCAGAATGCTCTTCTCCCCACCATAGCAGTAAGCTCAGGACCCATGAGGGCATTTGGAAGATGGCACTAGCTCTCCTTTCTCATTTATTTGTAAGTTTGCCAAATCGATCACATAGTAGGTGCTTTACAAGTATTTATGGAGTTAATCAAATTGAATATATGTGGGATATATACTTGTTCAAATAGATTGCGTTTTTTTTTCTGGTAATTTCATTTTGGTGTAAGTTTGCTTTCAGTTTAAGTAATCAAACCTGTTTGGATAAGTATTCTTGAGTTGATTAAAAATAACTTTTAATATATTCCTAATGCTGATGCTTGCAAAATTGGAAATCAAAAAGATTTTCCCCTGTGTTTGTGTTTGAATAAGAGAAAGAACAAGGGATAGGAACATTTTATCTGTAAAGGACAAGGAAATGTAGAATTAGAAAAATAAAGATGACTTTCAGATCTAGTATCTGGCTCATACAAAAGAAGGAATTTAAAACATTGGAAAGGCTGATTTGTTTACAAGAGCTTTTTGCTTTGGGTTTCATAACTCAACATTCTCGCCTGGGGCCCCAGGTGAGAAGGCTGAGTTAGGTATGAAGCAGAAATAAGTTACTGAAAATTGTAGGTGGTTAATATTAACTTCTTCTTTCATGAATAAACCAGGTTTTATGATGAATAAACATCATCCTATGTTACCCTCCAGGGCCCTACATCACACACAGAATCCCTTACAGTGGAATATCACTGAGGGGGCTAGATTATGCTCCCAGGGCCCTTACAGTAAGGGTTTAGTTCTTACCCAAATGAAACTGGAGAAATATAGGAATTTGTGTTTTGACCGTGTGTGTGTGTGTGTGTGTGTGTGTGTGTGTGTGTGTGTGTGTGTGTGTGTGACATTCTCTGGCAAGACGGGGTAAAAAGTTTAGTTTAAAATGAGGTTATTACCCTAATCACTGAACTACTCAAAGTTCTGGGTTAATAGTGCCAGAGGAACTAGCAGGCCTTTACCTAGCCCACACTGCACCCTCCTTTAGGGAGATGCAGCCCCACAGGGGACAGATTGGTGAATGGAACATGGAGGCATTGCAGCATCTTCTTGCTCCTTGGTCAGATGCTTTTGTTCAGTGAACAACATGAACAACCCTACATGTAGGCTGTAGGCTGTAGGCTGACCGACTCATCAGGTTCAAAGTCCCATGACCCAGGAAAATCCTTAGTCCCAGGTAAACAAGAATGTTTGGTCACCCTACTTACATGGTAACCCTGGGTACCAGGGTAGTAGTTCCTTATACATGGAGCTCAGCTTGCCTATTCTGCTCGGTTGCTTATTTATTTGGATACAACAAGCATAATGAAAAGACTATGGGAACTAGATAGACTTGAGTTTGAGTTCTGGCTCTCTGCTTACTAGCTTCAAGACCTTAGGCAAGTCCCTGCTCTTCTGAGCCTCATCTTTGACATCCATAAAACGGAGGAAAGAAATATCTACCTTTTAAGTTTGTTGAGAGGCTCCTTTAATGAGCTAAGGGACCAGGGGCGCCTGTGAGCTTCCCAGCAAGTACAGGCTGCCACCACTGGGCAGTGGTTGATTGCATAGGAAGGGAAGTTGCATTCCAGAGGACAGGTGATCCTACCTGGAGGACCTGGAGTAGCAGCACACACAGGCATTCATCAGTAACGCCTGTGGGCAGGCTGGGGCTTCAACTCCACTGAGCAAGTGAAAAAGCTGCATGAAAGAGCCAGGGGACTTAATATTTAACCTGAGCTTTAACAGAGCCCTCTGTTCCTTCAGCTGATTAATTCACAGGTTCCTGGGTCTCCAGTAAGAACAGGAATGTAAGTGTCTTGCCAGCTCTCTGGAACCATGGGCTGGTTCTGTGCAGAAGTGGCCATCCAAACAGTGCAGGGTTGCTCTTCTTGGTGAGGGTGTTTGAGCTTAAAGTTGGATATTTCATGTTTGGTGCACTCTCTTCTTAGCTTCTGTGATAAACAGGACTTGCTAATGGCCACATTGCCCTGCCCAGCAGTGCCCTCTCCTTTATCTCCTCCCATTACACAATTCCCTCAGGATGATAAATAACTGCAACAAAGCCTAGAACCTGAGTATGCTTTGAGTGGCCTCCCAATCTCCAACTCAAAACTGGGTGTTTGTGGAAAGGTGAGCCAGCCTATGACTGTGCAGTGAATCTGCAAGAAGGGAACAGGTTCCTTGAGGCCAGCAACTGTGGATACTGTACCGGACAGTCATAATGTTTGTCCTCTCCACAGCCCCAGCGAAGGGATGGTCCTTCTGCACAAGCCATTGCCATAGCTCAGTGGGCCAGGTGAGGGCACCTGGACTTACAGCTCTCCAGTGGCTGGGTCCTGCCCCCTAGTCAACATCCCACCGGCCCAGAGCTCCGCACCCCAAGTAACAACTCAAGAGGAAAAGGTGTGTTCAGAGAGCCGCAGAGTAAGCCAGACAGAGACCTGGGCCTTTCTCCTCACACAGGAATGGGGTGGGGTGGGGGACAATGCCCTGTCCATGTGAAGACCTTCAATCATCCTCCGATTTGCATACCTCCTGCCGGCTCCCACCTTTGTTCACCAGCTGACTGCTTCTCAGAGCCTGGCTGTCAGAAGGCCGACTCCTGTTTCCCCTCCAGCTCCTGACCTGGTACCATAGGCTGTCACTTTTCCTACTGATCCATGTGGTAACTCCCCACTACTAGATTTCCATCTTCTGGAACTGTGTTGGAATGTTTCTCTTGTGATTTTCTGTCCCCTTTCCAACTCTTCCCCCATCTCTTTTCTTTTCTGAACTTCCGTTTTTTAGCTTCAATATCTTAACTTCAGTGGGGTCTCAAGTACTGAGAGAAACCAACTGTGTGCCTGACCTGCCATTTTGAACCAGAAGCCTGTTAGTGTCTCTAAGCAATGAGAACCGGTCCACTAAAGGGAAGTCTGCATCACAAACCCTGCTTTCCAGCTTTTGTTTAAATGGGGATAAGTCATCCATGTTTTACTGCAGATGGTCAGAATTTTTTACACTGTTACAGAATGGGCCAAATCCATCATAATGTATAATGCCAACTCTGAGGACTTCAGGTACTTATTTCTGAGTAAAAATTGCAAAGGAGTTCTGTAACTCATTGTCCTTAATGAATAGTGTTAACTCTTCCTTACGTTTCCCCCCACCCCTCTCAGTGGTGAAGACAAGAAGCCAAATGCAAAAGCATGGACACTTCGCAAGAAGACAATAGCAGGTACGTGGATACGTCTGGCCAAATGTATCAACAATAATTGACAGCACTCAATTACAATCGGCTCACTAAAATTATTGAAGTAGCATTAAAAATAGAAACATGGCTTGCCTATGTTTCAAATGCTGCCTCATTTCTCATTTGAATACAAACACTATCTGCATATTCATAATAACCAGCCCCTCACAATTGATGGGCATACCCGGTTTTATGGCACTTTGCATTTTTGTGCTTTGCAGATTTTGCATTTTTTGCAGACTGAAAGTCGGTGGCAACCTGCCGTCAAGCAAGTCTATTGGCACCATTTTCCCAACAGCATTTGCTCACTTTGTATCTATGTGTCACATTTTGGTAATTCTTGCGATATTTCAAACTTGTTCATTGTATTTGTTAGGGTGATCTGTGATCAGTGAGCTTTGATGTTACTGCAGTAATCGCTTTGGGGAGCCACAAACCACACTAGCATAAGACAGCAAACTTAATTGATGAATGTTGTGTGTGTTCTGACTGCTCCACCAACTGGCCATTCCCTGACTTCTCTCCCTCTCCTCAGGCCTCCCTACTCCCTGAGACACAACAGTATTAAAATTTGGCAATTAATAACCCTACAACAGCTTCTGAGTGTTCAAGTGAAAGAGTCAAACTATATGGCAAATATCATTGTCTTATTTTCAGGCCTTGCCACAGCCACCCCAGCTTCATCAACCATCACCCCTGTCAGTCAGCAGCCATCGACACCAAGGCCAGACCCTCCACCAGCAGGAAGATGACAGCTTCCTGAAAGCTCAGATGATGGTGAGCATTTCTGGCAATAAGGTATTTTTAAATTAAGGTATGTATATTTTTGGGGACATAATGCTATTGCACACTTTCCAGACTACAGTATAGTGCGAACGTAACTTTTTTAAAATTTTGGTATCATTAATCTAAAATTACATGAGGAACATTATGTTTGCTAGACTCCCCCCCTCACCAAGTGCCCCCCCACATACCCCATTAGTCACTGTCCATCAGCGTAGTAAGATGCTGTAGAATCACTACTTGTCTTCTCTGTGTTGCACATCCCTCCCTATGCCCCCCCCCACATTATACATGCTAATTGTAAGGCCCCTTTTCTTCTTCCCCTTCCCTTACCCCTCCCTTCCCACCCATTCTCCCCAGTCCCTTTCCCTTTGGTAACTGTTAGTCCATTCTTGGGTTCTGTGAGTCTGCTGCTGTTTGTTCCTTCGGTTTTTCCTTTGTTCTTATACTCCACATATGAGTGAAATCATTTGGTACTTGTCTTTCTCCACCTGGCTTATTTCACTGAGCATAATACCCTCTAGCTCCATCCATGTTGTTGCAAATGGGAGGATTTGTTTCTTTCTTATGGCTGAATAATATTCCATTACGTATATGTTCCACATCTTTATCCATTCATTTACTGATGGACACTTAGGTTGCTTCCATTTCTTGGCTATTGTAAATAGTGCTGCGATAAACATAGGGGTGCATCTGTCTTTTTCAAACTGGGCTGCTACACTCTTAGGGTAAATACCTAGAAGTGGGGTTCCTGGGTCAAATGGTATTTCTATTTTGAGTTTTTGAGGAACCTCCATACTGCTTTCCACAATGGTTGAACTAGTTTACATTCCCACCAGCAGTGTAGGAGGGTTCCCCTTTCTCCACAACCTCACCAACATTCGTTGCTGTTTGTCAAATGTAACTTTTATATGCACTGGGATACAAAAAATTAATCTGACTCACTGTCTTGTGATATTCACGTTATTGCAGTGGTCTGGAACCTAACCTGCAGTATCTCTTGAACTGCGCCTGTGTCTCCTATGTGAGAGCTAGTGATGTGTCAGGAATGGTGGAAAATGACAGAGGTTTTGAGCAGGGAGAGCAGATCTGGGGTCCCTGAAGAAGGGTGCTCTAGTGGGGCGCTTTAAAGGGGGTGGGCTTTGACAGCCTACTGTATTAGGGGTGGTCCTCGGGCTGTGGTAGGAAAGGATCTATCTGCTCCAGGTGCCCAGCCAGTCCTGTTGCCAAGGAAAACATCACAGAAAGCCCTCCTGCAGAAAGTATAAACAACTATAGTTCCCTCCCCAAATTTAATTTGTTCACTGCAGTGAAGTTCCTGTTTTTCCAGGAGTTAAGCAGACATCTCCCAAGCTGGGCCTCATCTTCTATCCACCTCACTAGCCACCCACCACCACGTTCACTGCAGAAAGAAGCCCTTTAGCTGGAAAGCCGTGGCTGCCAGGATGCTTACTTAAGAGGGACTGACCCCATTTTCAATGTCCCAATATTCCTGGGACTTTGCCAGCCCTTTGAGACAAAGAGGTTCTTGTTTAGTTCTACAGATGATCTTATTGGTCATGTGGGAAAGCTTAGGTTGTTTGTTTATTATGGGAAGCTTCTAATAAAATCAGTCTGGGTTTTTAGCATATTTGGTGGAAGCCAGTCTCCAAATGTAGCTGATTTTAAATGCACTCTGAGTGGAAAGAACACAGGCTTTGGCATTACTCTCACAAAAGCAGAGTGAGCTAGACAAGTCTGGGGAAAGAGGATTGGAATCAACAGTGGTCAGAAAAATCAATTGCTCTAGGAGGTGAACACAGGGAGCTTTGGATATATTTAAACTATGAGTCATATGCCTACACTCTACTTAGGCAGGAGCAAAACATGTTTTCCTTTAAATGATTAAACTCAGTTGTACTTAGTTCACGAAAAATTTATTTAACTTCTGAATGTTTTTTTCCCCCTAGGCTTAAAGAGTTTCAAGATGAGATTTGTTTTCTTAAAAAGAAAACATTATTAATAGCTTCCAAACTAGATCCATCTGCGGACTCAGAGCATCCAAATGATATCAAAGACTGTCTTGGGCCCATCTCCTCCAACTGGGTGGTTAAGACAGCCCACTGAAACAATAAAAATTTAAAAAGGAAGGGGAGTTATAAATACTTCCTTGGTCTCTTGATAATGACATGCAAATGGATATGGGCTTTAATCCCATACTTTGTCTTGGGCGTAAGGTTTTTACTGCCTACTCCTAAATTTTAAGTCTGAAGTTAGCCAAAATTTCACTGTAACAATTACTCTGCAACCCCGTCTGGATTCAGTTAATGACAAGTCAAGATACCTGAGTTAAACCCAGGATGCCTGAGTTGCTCTGCTCAGGAAACGTTGGGTTTCTAAGTAAGCGGGGCGGAGAGAAGTCGTGAGGTCTAAGGACCAACGGTACCATCACTGGGTTTGGACTGGCTTTGGAGGGTTTCCTGCTCTTATTTTGGGGTTAGTTCACTTAAAAATAATAAGCGTTTTATTTTCTTTCCTTTTTACTCTCCAATGACCAAAAGGTGGAATTATGATCAGCAGCTACTGATGTTTCCTTTGATTTTTTCTTGGGTCAAGAGGATGTTTTCTCTGTCTTCCTCTTTTAAACTTTTCATTCCCGAAAGTGATTACTTTTTTTGATAAAGCTCAGCATTGGGGCACCGGAGCTCCGACGCCGCGGGAGGCCCGGCCAGGATTCCCGGGCCCTCCACTGCCCGCCGCGGCGCCGCCCGCCCGGGGCCTCGTCCCCCCGTCCCTCCCTCGGGCCGGCCTCAGGGCATCCGCGCGGGAGGGCAGGGCAGACACCCGGGCGGTGGCCCCGCGGGCGACGCCGGCACCCACCCCCGCTTTCTCCGGCCTCGGGGGTTCCTCGCCCGCCCGCCCGCCCCTTCCGTCACTTCGCCCCTGGAGGACCGGGGGGCTCGGAGAGGTCGGGCGGCCGCCGCCCACTAGGCCCGCGAGGTCGCCTCCGCGCTCTCGTCAGTCTTGGCTCGGGAGCGCGCTCCACAAAGGGGCACCCCGCGCGCCGACTTCGCCCAGGGCCTGCGGCACCCCGGCCTTCCCAGCGCTTCCGGGCGGCGGTCCCCGGCGGGGAGGGGCCGGGAGGCAGCCGGGGAGGGGACGCCCCGCCCCGCCCCGGCCCCCGCGTTCCGGCCCGGCCCCCTCGCCCTCCCCGGCCCGGCAAGCACCCCGCCCCCGCCCCGGGCCGCGCTCCCGCGGAGCGGCCGACCTGATTGCGGGCGGGCGCGCGATGGGCAGCGGCAGCAGCCGGAGCGGCCGGGCTCTGAGGCGCCTGCGCAGCCGCGACAGCCTCCCGGCAGGGCCCGGCGGGACAGCCCCGGACGGCGGGACGGGGCCGCTGGCTGCGGCGGCGGCGGCCCGGGAGGTGGAGGCGGAGGCGGAGGCGGAGGAGGGGGCGGACGGCCGCCACCGCGACCCCGCGGCGCCCCCTGACGGCGAGGACGACACCCTGCGCCTGCTGGACGAGCTGCTGGCAGAGTCCGCGGCCTGGGGCGCGGAGGAGCCAACCCCGCGGGGCCCGGCGCGACCCCGACCCGCAGCCGGCGCCGGGAGCTCGGTGAGTGGCGGAGCCGCGCAGCCCGCAGGGCGCACCGTCTCCCCGGCCACCCCCGCCCCTGTCCCCAGCGCTGTCCCGCAGCCCTCTCCTGCGCGTCCCTCCCCAGCTGCGGTCTCCCACCCGCCTCCAGGGCCTGCCCGGTGCCCATGGCACCCTCCGCTGCGCCATGTCACCCCCGTCCCGCTGCCTCAGAATCTCTTTTGCGGACCACACGGCGTCTCCTTTCCTAACACCCCCTCTAATTTTCTCCCTCTGTTCCTTCTCTGGGTGCTGGTTTAACTGCCTTCAGTTTTGGAGTAACAGTGCTGGAAGCAGCCTTAAAGGGCAGGAGACGGGCGTCCCTTGGCAGAAATGCATCATCTGGGCTTGCTCTGGCCAGAGCTCCCTTTTTTTTCCTTCTGGAACAGTGTGTCCACCCTCAAAGTACAGCATCCGGGCTCCTTGCAGCTTAGCAGGGAGCTGGCCAGGGGTGCTGCTCTTCTCTGGAGTACTTTCCCCTTGGCCAGCCCCTGGGGACACTGTTGGAGGCGGATGCTAAGTGCCGGGACCGGTAGCCAAACAGTGGTTCACGAACGCCCTGTGTGTCAGACACATCAGAATCTTTGCCTTGCTGGTCAAACAATTCGCACATTACTGGCTATTTTTAAGACGCTGTTGAATTCCTTTTTGGCTTCCCTATTCTCTCTTACAGAACACTTGTAATAACAGCCCTGCTGGTTTAGAAAAACAATAAAAATGAGCACTCTGGTTTGGCAACAGTCTTCACTCCAGCAGAGCTGAATGAACATAGTCTTTAACATCAGCTCCTGGGCTTGGAGAGGATGCTGAAGGCAGTGCCCCCTCCCCTGGAGCCAGGCAGACTTTGCTTAACAACTGCTGGGACCTGAGGGAAGTGTCTTCTGGGCAGCCACCGAGCAGCAGAATCCTGACAGGGCCTCGGTGAGGGGGTTGGGGGAGCACTGGCCCAACCAGTGAGCTGCAGTTAGAAGGACTGAATTCTTCTAACAAGATTCCTGTAAGACTACTTCAGCATCCAGTTATATAACACTACAAATGGATAAACAGTTGAGAAATTTGGGGAAAATTCTGAGATAGCATGGAAGCAAACTGTTAGTGTTCCATTTTCAAGTGCTTAGGAAACTTCAGAAGGGAAAACGAGAGGAGGACAGAAAGAATGGATTTCCCCCTGATTCACTGAGTAGGTTTGACTCTTGGGGGTAGGGCTGCCTTCCTCATTCTGTCATTTCTTAGGCACTGTTTGAGCACCTACTGTGTGCAGATGTCACTCTAAATGCTAGGACAAAGAAAATATTGGAATTTTGATGAATTGTTATTGAAACCCTTACTCAGAAGTTGGCCCTTCTTCAAAATGTTGGAAATGATGTTCCTGAGGACAGGACAGATGCTTGATTGAGCAAGTAAATAGTACCATTTTAAATTTTTTAGGAAGGACGGATGAAGACCTCCCTTAGGTTCATAATTATCTAGCATTTTTGGAGGAGAGAACTATTCCTAAGAGAATATCAAACTCAAGTGAAATTATCTCTTTAAGCACCCACATTTAAAAATTGTAAGCCCTGTTGATTAGAACTTCTTGGAGACCCTATGTGTATGTCTGAACCCATCATTCTGAATATTATGTATTACATTTGGCTGTCCAAGAATAATTGTCGCCAATATTTTAATGAGCACTTGGATCTCAAACATGTATTAACTCTTTTAATCTTTACCCTGTTATTATCCATTTTTACAGATGAGGAAGAGGAAACATAACAGAGAGGTTAAGTAACTTGACTAAAGCCACACAGTTAAGCCAGAGCAAAGATCAGACCGTCAACAGTCAGACTCCTGCACCCTTATTATCAAAATGGCCCTGACAGCTGTGAGGCTCGCTTGCTACTGCATTTCTGTCCTGGGTCCACCCTCAGTCTTCAAACTGTCGCTTTTTAGTGTTGTTAGCCTATAAGCAACCGACCAGCCTTCTCTGACTCCCCCACCGGAAGAGCCACGTCTCTGAGCCGCCCTCGCTAGTGGAATCGCATAAGCATCCTTGCTAGCCCAGTGTTTAAAGAGCAGACCCCTCTGAGGTCAGGCCTGGAGAGGTTCCTCCCTGGCCTGAACAATCATTTCTTCAGTGAAGAGGCTTTGTGGCCATTATTTTAGTTGATTAAGTGCTCTTTTTTTTACCTATTTCTTAATTCTTGATTGTTTTTCTGATATAGTTGAGGTTGCTGGATAAGAATGAAATATTGCCATATTCCTTTTAAAGCTGGATTTTAAAAAATTTTAAAGAAGCATTTCAATCATTTAAAACCACCTCTAACCCAGAGTTTTTCTAGCTCTCATTGTGTATAAATTTTTCCCTGACATTTTGGCAGAAGCAGCTTTCAGTTAAACTCTTTTTTGACTGTGAACCATAATACTTTGCAGTGAAATACTAGATAGGAGGACTTTCACTCTGTATTGTAAGCTTAGGAAAAATTATGAGCAAATTTGAAGTAAGACACAAATGTAAAGGATACAGCAGTCCCCTTGCATTTGGGTTTATGTTACAAACCCCCAAGTCCAGGAAACAAGATCTCATGGGAAAAAATGGGATGGATGAGGCCAAGGTCCCTGGTGGACCCATGATAGTCTGTGTGTGTCTGTGTGAGTATTTATGTTCCCTAATGTAACTATGAGACAGTTCACCAAATAAAGAGAACATCAGTACGTTCCTATCTTCCAATCCAGTTCTATACACTCTTCTGGGTATCAGTACAAATCAGCTAGAAAGAAGTCTTCTGGGCAGTCATAAGTTGTAGTGTGGGTGCACTGCAGAAATGTTTGTGAAATTTGGCTTTGCGGCAGATGATACTTATATGGAAGAGAGGGGAGGATGTGTTTTTGGGCACCTATTCTGGGTGAGGGACCAAGTTAGGTACTTCATAGTCATGTTCCACATTTCTGTCTTCCAACAGCCTGTGGGTAAATATTGCCTTCTCTTTTTTACAAGGAGGCCATTTCAGCTCTGAGACTTTTATAACTGATCCAAAGTCATGTGGCCAAGAAGTGAGGGAGGCAGTTTGTATGCAGGTCTGTTCCCAGAATGCTCCATGCATTTTCCACTTTCCAGATGTTCAAGTCACAGGGCAGATCCAACAGTTTCAGTGATCTGCTCACAACAGTGATCTGCCCGTTTCTCTTTAGTGTGTGATTTTTTTAAAAATTCAGTAATATCTGATGTTCAACACTTCTGCCACCCTCACCACCCTCAAGAACGTATATTTTCTCTAATGAAAGCACCACCCTTCTTGCCCTCATAACACCCCTTGACTGTTATCGCCAGCAACCTACTTACTCATTCAGATGTTTATGTGCTTAGGGGTCATACGACTTTCACTAAAACTTGTGAGACTCACGTGTATTTACTTAACATGTTACACCTGTAAACAGCATCCTTTTACTCGAGCATTTGCATGAGACTGCGTGTGTAGGCATGTTGCTGGTTGCATAGTGGCAAACAGAGAACATGACAGAAGGAAAGACAAGGTCTGTTTCCCCTCCTGTATCAGTTTTGATTTTTATGAAACAGATTTTCATGACATAAAAGATACGTACAGAAAGAGACAGAGAAAACTGGAATGAGATATATCAAAATATTATCAGTAATACCTGTGGAGGATCAACTGAGCCATTTTCATTTCCTTTTTTATGTATTTCTGTTTTCCAGTTTTTCTACAATGAGCACTTATTCCATTTTTTGTAAAGTTAATATAGGGCTTATTTTTTTAATTTAAAACCTCTCATTAGTAAGATCATGTTAATTTCTTGTATTGAAAAAGAAATTGCAGTTCAGTTCTAATTGCTTAGAGATTCTTCGGGTGTAGAAAAGGCATGCCAGATACTAGCCATGGTTTATTATGGCTGTTCGGAGAGCCAGCTCCCATTGCCCACCGTTTTATTTAATCATCGCCGGAACAGGTACCTGCAGAGTAGCCCTTGCCTCCCCCCAACTACATGTCACAGACAAGGGGACAAGGCAGAGAGGTAGTTAACTTGGCTAAGGTCATGCAGTGTGATAGAGCCAGCCCAAGTCTTTCTGACTGTACTTCCTAAAAGGGCTGTGGATTACACTTGAATTTTAATTGAGCAAATTTGCCCTCAGGAGGGATTATAACTTGTTTCCCGATTTCCTCCAGTGCTCAGTTTTTCTCCGAGATGGGTTTCCATTCCCCCAACCTAGAGCCTTCAACAGCTTCCCTGATTATGTACAAGATGCTAAAAATGTGTCCAACACAGCAAACGTTATGCTTACTTTTAAATGTTTGTTTTTAAAATTAGAATATGTAATATACATGCACATGAGAAAAAAATCTCCTGGTTGTCTTTTTCAGTACAAGAAATTAACATGATCTTACTAATGAGAGGTTTTAAATTAAAAAAATAAGCCCTATATTAACTTCACAAAAAATGGAGTAAGTGCTCATTGTAGAAAAATTGGAAAACAGAACTACATAAAAAAGGAAATAAAAATGGCACAGTTGATCCTCCATAGGTATTACTGATATTTTGATATATTTCATTCCAGTTTTCTCTGTCTCTTTCTGTACGTATCTTTTATGTCATGAAGATCACAGTGTATATGTACCACTTACCACATCTTTTTATTTAACATTATAAAAGCATTTCTCCCATCATGCTGTCCTCATCATAGGCCTGCCACATGGAGATGCTGAGATAACCAAGCTATTTCCAGGTCAGTTTTATGTTTGTTTATTATTTTCCATGCTGAGAATCTTAAGAAAATTGTAAAGGCAAAGATAATATTGTATCATTAACAATTTTAAATGTTTCCCAATATACTCTAACTTATCAGCTGTCAGGTGTTTTCATTTATTCTTTTAGATATATAAATGGTGATATCATTGAAGTTATAGCATTCTATTTTGAATTTTTTTTACTTAAACTATCATAAGCAGCTTTTCTTGTTGCTGCATATTACTCTTACTTATTATTTTATTGATGCAGAATGTTCCATCAAGTTCATGTACTTTAATTCACTAAACCATATTCTATTACTGGCCTGGATTAATTTTTTACTTTGTGCTTAGGCCATCTTAGGTACCCAAGGCAGAATTCTTTTCCAGAAGTCAGTGGAGTTTTAAAATCAACAGTATATTAATGGGATAGTGAAACTGAAAACTCTTTAGGGTGGGAAAATTGTGTGAGAAAAGCTAAGCGTTTAGATAATATGTTTTATTAAGTTTATTTAATCAAGTGTGGTTTTAGAAAAGTCTATCAATATCTCTGCCAATTAGTGGCCTATTAATTAGGAAAATGTTCCATATAATATCGATACATCCACTCACTATATGTTTTTATAGGCCCTACATGTGCCAAGTTCTAGGTGCTGGTTATACATCAGTGAACCAAGCAGACAAAGCCTCCTCTAACATTCTGGTCATGTAAGTCCAGCAGGGAGCAAAATAAAGTATGAAGAACAGCAGGGGTGGGGGGACAGCAGGGTTGGCCTGGGCTGTCACTTTAAATAGGTGGGCTAGGAAGGTGTTACTGTGGAGGTGGCTTTGGGCAAAGACATGAAGGAGGTGAGGGCCAGCCACACTTTTGTGGGAACCAGTGTTCTAAATCGAGGGGCAAGTCAGAGGCCCTGGGGTGAGCCTGGAGTTGGGCTCAAAGAGCAGCCAACTGGGCGGTGTGGCTGGAGCAGAGCAAGGTCAGGGGAGTGGGAGGCCTGGTGTCTGGGCAGAGCATGGCAGACCTTTGGTCACTATGAGCCCATGGCTTTTACTTTAAAGAGATGGAGAATGCTGGAGGGTTTTGAACAGAGGATGACATGATTGACATTAAGGGGAGTTTGACATTAAGGGGAGAGGTTGGGTTTAGAATTAGAAATTTGGAGCTATTAGAACATAGGAGGGTTGCAGTTAGATCAGATCACCAATAATAATGATGTCAGCTAACCCCTGCCTCTGCCACTGACTGTGCCAGACCCTGGTCTGGGTGTTCACGCATATGAGCCTAGCGTGACAAGAGGCCGAGGAGTGGGCACTGCTGTGTCCAGATGTTGACAAGATGAGAGGGCCTCCTTGTTTTAAGGCTCACCTGGCTGCCATGTTGATGATGAGTCAGTTGGAATGGGTGGCAGGGGTGAAGCTGATGGGAGAGGAGTCGGGAGACTTCTGAGTGATCCAAGGGAGGAGAGAGAATGGTTTGGACCTGAGTGGTAGTGAGGTTGGTGGTAAGGAGTAGTTGGCTTAGGGACACAGATTAAAGACAGAGGCCACCAGTGCACTGATGGATTGGCTGTGGGATGTGCAAGAAAGGAGTAGGTGACCCCAAAGTTTTTGGCTTGAGCAGCTAAAAGGATGTAGTTGCTGTTAACTGGCATGGGAAATGTGGAAAGGGCAGGTTTTGGGTGGTGTTAATCAGGAATTTGGTTTTGAATTTTCAGTTTCAGGTGCCTATTAGACATCCAGATAGGTCAAGTGAAAAGCTCTTTGTAGGAGTTTGACATTAATGGGAGAGGTTGGGTTTAGAATTAGAAATTTGGAGCTATTAGAACATAGGAGGGTTGCAGTTAGATCAGATCACCAATAATAATGATGTCAGCTAACCCCTGCCTCTGCCACTGACTGTGCCAGACCCTGGTCTGGGTGTTCACGCATATGAGCCTAGCACGACAAGAGGCCGAGGAGTGGGCACTGCTGTGTCCAGATGTTGACAAGATGAGAGGGCCTCCTAAGGGACATGCCAGAGGGAACAGTGGTGAAGGGGGAAGAAAACCAAGATGCAGAGTCTGGAAGCCAAGGGAGGAAAGTGTTGCAGGAAGGAGGCGAACTGACCACTGAATTTATCAACTACGAGGTCCCACGTGCCCTTGGTAGGAGCCATTTCGCCACTGGGGCAGTCTGAATGGGCTGCAGGCACTGGAGAGTGGGAGGCAAGTCGCTGGAGCATAGTGACACTTCCAGGGAGGTTCTTGACACAGCACAGTTGTAGTGGACAGCCATGAGGATGGCTCTGTTAGCATACTAAGTTAACCATAAAATCTCTGTCCCAGAAAAGGGCTAGATAAAATAAATTTTTGAGATTCAAAGTGCCAGTGAAATTCAAGAGCACCCTTAAAGAAGAAATTTTGATTCAGTTCAATAAATTCAGTACTTTTACTACCAGGTGATATTTCAGACACCTCCCTGCCTAATAAATCTGGGTCACTCAAGGTCTAGGGAAGTTCGTTGTCTGAGAATTTTTCTGTTGTAATTATAGCACATTCTTTGCAAGAAGTCCAAGGGCAATAAGTCCTCTACTTAGGCTGAATGAATCCATCACTCACTATTTTGCAAAGATTCCATTTTGCTATAGCAAATGAGGACCAGCATAATTCTTTCTTGTCTGTTACCATCAGCCAGGACTTTACAGTAATCCTGGTTCACAGCTGCTAATGGATGTGAAGGTGAAAACAAGCAATCAAAGTCATTACATGACTGGAAAGCAGATCTACCAGAAGGATTTAAAAGGGATGGATAATGGACTTTTGGCAAAAAAGCCACTATTTTGAAGATAGTTGCCATCTGTCTGCAATCACATCTATAGAACGAACACAAACTTAACTGGCAGTAAGTGGTATCTGATCAGTCTAGGATATGTGCAAGAGTAAAACACAGTGCTGGCCCCAAAAAGCTCAAAACTGTGTTGGGGGAGGACTGTGTCAGTGAGCATTTGTCATGCATCATGGAAGCCCTGTTTAGAAGAATGTAAGAATTTTTACACACACAGAGGAGTCGAATAATGTCATCTGAGGCAGATGTCTCCCCAGTGGCCCTGCCATCTGTGTAATTCTAAGCAATCAGTTAGGTTTTCCAGGAGTTGAAAAAGGATGGAGCATTCAAGAAAGAGGGAACCGCATGTAGAGAAACTCCGAGGGATGAAAGTGCTCCAGAACAGTGTGTGGTCCAGTGTGGCTGGACAGCCAGGTGATCGCAGACGGGTTGCAAAAGGCAACGAGGTCAGGTTTGGGCTGTGATTTTACAACCTTCCAGGCTAAGGAGTTGAATTTATCCTGTAAGCACTGGCGGAGCCAGGAGAAGTTTTCTGTATTTATTATTTCTAAATGTTTGTTTTAAAAATTAGATAATGCATATGCAAATGAGAAAAGATGTAAAAGGTACACAGCAAGTTTCCCTTCCACCATGTCCCCACCATTTCCTCAGTCCCCTTCCCCAGAGACACCACCATCTCAGTTTCTTGTGTCCCCTCCCAGTCCCTTTGGGAAGGTAAGGGGTGGCAGGAGGGCAGGGGCATGACAGGACCGAATCAGGAGAGTGCTGCAGTAACCCCAGTGAGGCACGATGGGAGAAGGGAGATGTTTCTAGAAAGGTGCCAAGGTTTCTTGCGTGTATAGTTGGTGGATAACGATGCTTGGTGTTGTACAAGCTGGGTTTGGGTACGAGGCAGACTTGTTCCTTGGATGTCAGAGACTCACACCCACTGTAGAAGTGGTGGGATTGGTGCTGTCACTGTGTGATCAGCTAGATGGGGGCTGCGGGCGCAGCATGTGGACGGGCAGGGGAGAGTGCTAACTTGGAAGCCTGGAGAACAGCAAAAACTGAAGGAAGACTCTTCTCAGGAGATCTACAAAACCAGTAAGATTCTTAAGTGTGCTTGGAGACGGGGGTGGGGCATATGGCCTCTGAGGGCCCCCTGTGCTGCGCTGGTGCTCGGGTCGGGAGGGCGCCCCGCCGTGTCAGGGCTGGAAGCAGTGTCGCAGTGCCCGGCCTGATGCCGGGCCTCAGCAGTTGCTGCTGGATGCTGGGTACAGGGAGGCGTGGGCATGAAGTGGCCAGGATGTCACTGCCGTGTGTGCCCCCCCGGGAGGTGCTGGGGAAGGCTTGGCACCGGAGCTTTGGGTTCCCACAGCGGCTGGGCTCCGAGCAGGAGCAGCAGGGGTCTGGGCAGAACAGAGGGTCTTACACACCTAAACGCCAGGAGCTCGCTACAGCAAGGAGGGCCGCCCCTAGTTCAAGGCCACCCATTCAGCTTCCCTCTGACTCCGTCTAGGGCCCCTTTAGTTTAACAGTTTGAGAATCACAGATTGCCAGAGCTGAAGGGAACACAGGGGCCACCTGAGCCTCTCGTGTATATCGGAAGCCTTGGGGGACCAGCAGGGTGACAGCCCAGGTCCACTGTGGGACCAGGTCACGCCAGGTCACCTGCCTGCATGTGCAAGGCTGCTGCTGGGTGGCAGACAGCGACGGCAGCTGAGCCACTCAGTGTTTACTGACTGGAGGTTTGGAAGAAATTTATGTAAACATGCTTTATAAGGTGATAAAACATGATATAAATGTAATTTATTGTGATTCTCCTCCAATCCCACCCCTTTACCTTCTCCAGGTCTCCCTGGCCTTCTCTTTGGAAACACTCTCCTGAAAGCAAGGCCTCATGAAGGGAGGTGGGGGCCCTAGGACCGGTGGTCTCAGGGGCGGAGCCTCCTTTTTAAAGAGTCCTTTGTCATCTTGGCAATGCAGGACCGCCTGCGCAGCGGAGTCCGCCTGGCCCGCGGCTTTTGCTGCCTGGGAGGCCATTCAGTGGAGCTGTGTGTGGACAGCAGCGCCCACTGGTGGTGGGAGTACTGAGCCTGATTGACAAAATAACTGAAAATAGCCGAGGCTGGGCGCCTGGGTACCAGGAAGCCCATCGCACTGTTGTCTCTTTTTGTCTATGTCTCAAATTTTGTGCCAAAATTTCCATAATGGAGCATAAAAACGCAACCAACCGAACAAACCTGGGCTTCAAAGAAGGATAATTCTTAAAAGAGGGGGGGGTAGCCTCACCGTGGGTAGAGCGCACCCGGCAACAAAAGGGCGTGAACAATTGGCAGAGAGCAGACAAGGGTGCACGCTGGTGGCCCCCGCAGAGGGGCACGCGGGACTGCAGGGCAGGGGATGCCTGGAGGGGGCAGGGAGGAGAGCGGGCACCACAGAGGGGCGATGACGCCCAGTACCTCCACTGTGGTGGTGCTCTAACAGGTGTTTACATAACCCCAAACCTCTCAGATTGTATTCTTTAGACTTATGCGACCTGTTCCGTGTCAGTTATACATACCATTGATTTGTGTGCATCTACACCTGTGATGTTAAAAATGAAGAGTTAAGGGGAGAACTCTAAACAGAAGAAGCAGGATATAATTTTGGTGAAATATGCAGTGGATTTTCTAAAAACTAACCATTGATACTTCCCTTTTCTCCAAAAAGAAAAAAAAAACCTTAGTTGTAAGAGTCAGAGGAGACTTTATGAGATCACCTTATTCAGTTCCTACTCACGCTTTCTACTTCTTGTTGGGCTCTGGTGTGGTTTTTCAAAGCCTCCCTGGGATCTCGAGTGATGACACGTCCCCACCCTGCCTGTGCACACTCCTCCACCCTTGAGCTCAGCCCCGTTCCCACGGCCCCAGCCCAGGCGCCCAGCCTCCCCCCGGGTCCAGGGTCCAAATGTCTGTCTGACCCTGAGGGGGCAGGCGGCCAGCTGGCTCACGGCAGGAAACTTGTCTGCACTGGGCCTGGAGCAGCCAACAGGGGCTGCTGTGCCTTTGCTTTTCTTCCAAGCCTCCCGGCTGCTCCAGCAAGCTTTATTTCTGGGAGGGCCTCTAACACATTTTTGAATCTGGGAAAGCCAAGTTAAAGGCTTAAACAAGTTGACAAGAAAGGACCACACATTCCAACTGCAGGCACAGAAAGAAACCCAATTAAAAGTTGAATGGGTATAACCAGGCTGCGCCATCAGGGAAGTGATGAAAGTATAACTTTGCTTTTGAACCCCACTTTAGGGTGTACAGTTTACACAGGTGATGGGGTGCCGTGTCATCGCTGCCTTGTGAGACAGCAGTGTGCCCCCCTTTTAGTAGTAAGTAGAGCAGCGGAGAGGTGGAGATCGGATGGTCATGCACATGTTTGGATCCAGTCACGCACTTTCATTCAGCTGCCCTCCTGATGGGAGAAACTGTGTGCAACAACCCCGACAGAATCTGCTGATGAAGGGAACAGCCACAGCCGGCTCCAACAGACTGACAAGGGGGAGCTGGCTCCTTCCAGGTGACTTCTCAAAAAGCAGCTGAGGCAGGGCTGTGTGTTACTGCTCTTATGCTGTCTCTGAGAATATAAGCAGACCCAGAGACTGAGAGCTGTGGGAGGCTGACTGGTGTCAGTACACGAGCGAGCTTCCAGATATACCCAAGAGAACTGGGAGCAGGGTGACCCAGAGATCTGTGCACACCCACGTTCATAAGAATGTTATTCACAATAGTCAAAAGGGGGAAGCAACCCCAGTGTCCATCTGCAGATAAACAGGCTGGTCTCTCCATACAGCGGATGTTAGTCAGCCTTAAAAAGGAGGGAAGCTGACACGTCTACCACATGGATGAGCCTTGAGGGCATTATGCTACGTGAAGTAAGCCACACACAAAAGGACAAATATTGTCTGATTCTACTTGGATGAAGTGTCTAGTCAGATTCATAGAGACAGAAAGTAGAAGGGTGGTTGCCAGGGCTTGGGGTGGGGGGTGCCTGCAGGGGTGGGGAGTTGTTTAATGCGGACAGAGTTTCAGTTTTACAGGATGAAAAGAGCTCTTGAGATTGGTCGCACAACAAGGGGAATGTACTTCATACTGAAAAGCACATGAAAATGTTAAGATGGTAAATTTTATGTGTATTTTATCACTATTAAAATTAAAAAGAATTTTCCGATAGTCTGAGCTTCTCTGAGATGGGCTGGGTGGTGTCAGGCGGCAATGGGAGTGAGCATGTGCATGCGCACGCGGTGCTTCCCTTCTCTCCTTCGTGCCCATCCCACTCTGTGAATTCCCTGCTGGCCTGAGAGTCATCTTTTCATCTTTATTCTCACCAACGGCACAATGAGTGTTCAAAGAAATGTTAGTGAATACTGACTCCCACATGGTAAGATCACCAGCCCCCAGCAGCCACGGTGGGCTCCTCGGAGGACCTCCAGAACAAGGCTGTGCACCTTTGCAGTGCAGCCAGCCTCCACTTGGAGACAGTGCCAGGCAGGGAAGAACAACCTTTTCCAGACAGTGCACTGAAGTTGGCTGGCCTTCCACTGCCCATCAGGACACACCCAGTGCCAGCTTGCTCCCATTTGCCACCAATAACTAACACTTCCCAAGAAACACATCAGAAATTTCTCAGGGAAGAATATTTTCCATGCTTGAAGGCCAAGATGTTCCCTCTGCTAACCTCATCCTGCACTCAGGTTACCTTCTAGCAGGGCTGCATCAGAGGTCACTCTAGATGGGATGTTGGTTCAGATACTTAATAATGGTGTTTACATCTTAGACACTACCCTAAGGATGAGATAGATAGATGATAGGTAGATGAGAGAGAATTTCTTGTGTCATAGCTTTGAAGGGCAAGTTCCTTTCCATTAGGCAGATGAGTAAATTGAGGCTCGGAGGCCTCACAATTCACCCAAGGGCATATCATTACTAAACGACAAAACTGGGATGTGAACTCTTTCTGTATTATACTATTTTTACTCCACTATGCCAACTGCTATAGAGACTATAAACCCAAGATTGTCATTACGCAGCAACTTGATATTCAACTTAATCAGGAAACATTTCATGTTTATTGTGTGCCCAGTTTTGAGGTCTGTAACTTGGGAGAAGTGGTACTCTTGCTGGGGAGGATTAACTAATGTTAACAGGTTCATAATTAGAGAACAACATAGTACATAGCATTGATCTGTTGATATAGAAAAGATAATAGCTAATCTCTACTGAGTACTTACTAAGTGCCAGGTACCTTGGCAATCACTTTAAATAGTGTCACAATAAACTTGTTTTACACATGAGGAAACTACTGCTTAGAATGGTTAAGAAAACTGCCCACAATCACACAAGTGGTAGGGCAGAGCTGGGTCTGTCTCTTTCAGAATTCATGCTTTTGCTACCTCTCTGCCCACCCTCTCCAACTGCTCAGAGTTTTATAGCCACCACCAGCCCCGACACACACACACTCTGTGCTCTTGTACATTTTGCTAACTGTCCAGTGTGATTAGGACTTACTTCTCTAGTGACATCACCAGCACCTGAAAACTAGAGTGTATGTCTCCACAGCAGCAGACGTAACCCTGGGGGTGCTGAATAAATACCTGGTGAATGATTAATCCATGTGGCTAAGCCTCAGAATCAGAAGATGGGGGAAGCTTTAAAAGAGAATTTGGAGAGAATGTAAGCAGCTTCCTGTGGGGCAAAAGCCCAGTTCTCTCCATTGGTAACAGGATCATGTGCTAAGGGAACACACTCAGAGAGCTTACCTTGCTCTAGTATTAAAAGGAAAAAACAAAACATTGAAAACTCCCCAGTGTTGACAGAAGCTTAAAGATGGCAACTGTGAGAGGTGAGACAGAAACCTCCTCCCAAAACAACATATAATATGAGAATATAGCAAATATATCCAGTCCTGAAAGAGCAACAGGAAAGAAGGCTGTGGCAGACTGCCTACACCTGGGGAAAACAGCAGACCTCAAGGAAAAGGGTAAAGTACCAAAGCCATGATCCAGAGGGACCCAAGCCCTTCCCCCACCCCATCTCACTGGAGGGAGGAAGAGAAACAGAGTGGGGAGCAGGTGGAGGCCTAGGACTGCTGAACACTGAGCCCTGGAGATCTGCTCTGGGAGCACGAACCTATATTACATGGTGCTCTGGAGATTAGTGGGGTTAGCAAGCTAAGACAGGCAGAATACTGGGAGAGACTGAGATTCCAGCTGCTTGTGGAAAACACATAACCACAACCAGCCGCTCTGGGACGAAAGGCGGGCAGTCTGAGAGACTTCCTAACAGCGAGAGGGCTGCTAAAGGGGCAAGGATTGCACAGAGTGCACAGAACTTGCTGCTCTGGAGAAAGGACAGGTGGACAAAATTATCCAGTTGCACTCTGCCCAGCGAGTTGGAAACTCTCAGGAGCTTCAGGTACTTCATCCCCCTGACTGGCTAAGCAGCTATGAGACCCCCCATTACAATACATAGCCCTCTACGCCTTCCTCCAGGCCAGTACCAGCTCGCAAATCAGCTGCCCCCACCATTGCGCTAGGCCAGCCAGGGGGCAGGCCTGCCTATGGCAGCTATAAGTGCAAAGCAAAGAGGCTTCTCCCTGCATGCTCAGCCCACTGGCCCTGGCAGTTGAGGCAACCACTGCAGCCAGGAAGCAGGAAAGAGCTCTTTCCTCCTGACAGGAACCAGCACCGCTTGCCTGCGACCCCTGCCATTGCTCCAGGGGCTGAGCAGCTCCACAGAGTAGAGCTTCTGGGCACTAGAGGGCGCCACCTAAAATTTGAAATGTCAAAGGAACCTGGTTCAACCCCAAATCCCACAAATACTAGAAAGAGGGTCAAGTGAAACTGAAATTACCAATCTTACTGAAAGAGATTTCAAAATAAAGATCATAAACATGCTCACGGAGCTACAGAAAAATATTCAAGAACTCAGGGAGGAATTCAAGAATGAGATACAAAGAATGCATTATCTGAAATGAAACATACAAAGGAGGAATTTGAAAGCAGATTAGATGAAGTAGAGGAGATGGTAAATGAAATAGAAATTAGAGAAGAGGAATACAAAGAAGCTGAGGCACAGAGAGTAAAAAGGATCTCTAGGAATGAAAGAACATTGAGAGAACTGTGTGACCAATCCACACAGCACAATATTCATATTATAAGGGTACTAGAAGAGAGTAGAAAAGGGATAGAAAGTGTCTTTGAGAAGATAATTGCTGAGAACTTCCCCAGTCTGGGGAAGGAGATAGTCTCTCAGGCCGTGGAGGTGCACAGATCTCCCAACACAAGGGACCCAAGGAAGACAACACCAAGATATACAGTAATTAAAATGGCAGAGATGAAGAATAAGGACAGACTATTAAAAGCAGCCAGAGAGAGAAAAAGATCACATACAAAGAAAAACCCATCAGACTATCATCAGACTTCTCAACAGAAACCTTACAGGTCAGAAAGGAGTGGCTTGATTTATTTAATGCAATAAAGCAGAAGGGCCTTGAACCAAGAATACTCTACCTGGCAAGATTGCCACTTAAATTTGAAGGAGGGATTAAAAAATTTCCAGATAAGCAAAAACGGAGAGAATTTAACTCCCACAAACCATCTCTACAGTGTATTTTGGAGGGACTGCTACAGATGGAAGTGTTCCTAAGGCTAAACAGCTGTCAACAGAGGTAATAAAACCACAGTAAAGAAAGCAGACCAATTAATTACTAAGCATATGCAAAATCAGATTAACTACCCCCAAAGTCAGTCAAGGATAGACAAAGAGTACAGAATATGATACCTGATATATAAAGAATGCAGGTGGAAGAAAAAGGAGGGAAAAAAAGAACTTTAGACTGAGTTTGTAATAGCATACCAAGTGAGTTAAATTAGACTGTTAGGTAGTAAGGAAGGTACCCTTGAACCTTTGGTAACCACAAATCTGAAGACTACAATGGCAATAAGTACGTATCTATCAATTATCACCCTAAATGTAAATGATCTGAATGCACCAACCAAAAGACAGAGTCACTGAATGGATAAAAAACAAGACCCATCTATATGCTGCTTGCAAGAGACTCACTTCAAACCCAAAGACTTGCACAGACTAAAAGTGAAGGGATGGAAAAAGATATTTCATGCAACTAATAGGGAGAAAAAAGCAGGAGTTGCAGTATGTGTATCAGACAAAATAGACTTCAAAACAAAGAAAGTAACAAAAGACAAAGAAGGACATTACATAATGATAAAGGGGTCAGTTCAACAAGAGAATATAACTATTATAAATATCTATGCACCCAACACAGGAGCACCTACATATGTGAAACAAATACTAACAGAATTAAAGGGGAAATAGAATGCAATGCATTTATCCAAGGAGACTTCAACACTCCACTCACTCCAAAGGACAGATCAACCAGACAGAAAATGAGTAAGGACACAGAGGCACTGAACAACACATTAGAACACTTGGACCTAACAGACATCTACAGAACCTCCACCCAAAAGCAGCAGGATACACATTCTTCTCGAGTGCACATAGAACATTTTCAAGAAAAGATCGTATATTTGGCCACAAAAAGAGCCTCAGTAAATTCAGGATTGAAATTGTACCAACCAGCTTCTCAGACCACAAAAGTCTGAAACTAGTAATAAACTATGCAAAGAAAAGAAAAAGCCCACAAACACATGGAAACTTCACAACATGCTCCTAAATAATCAATAGATCAATGACCAAATCAGGCAATATATGGAGACAGATGACAACAATAATGTAACACTGCAAAATCTGTGAGATGCAGTGAAGGCCATGTTAAGAGGGAAGTATATGGCAATACAGGCCTACCTCAGGAAAGAAGAACAATCCCATATGAACAGTCTAAACTCACAATTAATGAAACTAGAAAAAGAAGAAAAAATGAGGCCCAAAGTCAGTAGAAGGAGGGACATAATAAAGATTAGAGCAGAAATAAATAAATAAAATTGAGAAGAATAATACAATAGAAAGACTCAATGAAAGCAGGAGCTGGTTCTTTGAGAAAATAAACAAAATAAATAAACTCCTAGCCAGACTTATCAAGAAAAAAAATGTCTACACACATAGACAGAATCAGAAATGAGAAAGGAAAAATCACTATGGACACTACAGAAATACAAAAAATTATTAGAGAATCCTATGAGAAATTTTGTGCTAACAAACTGGATAAACTAGAAGAAATGGATAACTTTCTAGAAAAATTCAACCTTCCAAGGCTGACCCAGGAAGAAACAGAAAATCTGAAAAGACCAATTACTAGCAATGAAATTGAATTGGTAATAAAAAAAAAACTACCTAAGAACAAAATGCCTGGACCAGATGGCTTTACTGCTGAATTTTATCAAACATTTAGTGAAGACCTAATACCCATCCTCCTTAAAGTTTTCAAAAAAATAGAAGAGGAGGGAATACTTCCAAACTCATTCTGTGTGGCCAGCATCACTCTAAACCACGCAAAGACACCACAAAAAAGAAAATTACAGACCAATATCCCTGATGAACATAGATGCAAAAATACTCAACAAAATATTAGCAAACTGAATTCAAAAATACCTCAAAAAGATCATCCATCATGATCAAGTAGGATTTATTTCAGGGATGCAAGGATGGTACAACATTAGAAAATCCATCAATATCATCCACCACATCAACAAAAAGAAGGACAAAAACCACATGATCATCTCCATAGATGCTGAAAAGGCATTTGACAAAATTCAACATCCATTCATGATAAAAACTGTCAACAAAATGGGTACAGAGGGCAAGCACCTCAACATAATAAAGTCCATATGCGACAAACCCATAGCCAACATCATACTTAACAATGAGAAGCTGAAAGCTTTTCCTTTAAGATCAGGAACAAGACAGGGATGCCCACTCTCCCCACTTCTATTCAACATAGTACTGGAGGTCCTAGCCATGGCAATCAGACAACACAAAGAAATAAAAGGCATCCAGATTGGCAAGGAAGAAGTTAAACTGTCCCTGTTTGCAGATGACATGACATTGTACATAAAAAACCCTAAAGAATCCACTCCAAAACTACTAGATCTAATATCTGAATTCAACAAAGTTGCATAATACAAAATTAATACACAGAAATCTGTGGCTTTCCTATACACTAACAATGAACTAGCAGAGAGAGGAATCAGGAAAACAATTCCATTCACAATTGCATCAAAAAGAATAAAATACCTAGGAATAAACCTAACCAAAGAAGAGAAAGACCTATACCCTGAAAACTACAAGACACTCATGAGAGAAATTAAAGAAGATACCAATAAATGGAAATATATCCATTTATTTGGATGCTCATGGATGAGAAGAATTAATATTGTCAAAATGGCCATCCTGTCTAGAGCAATCTGCAGAATCAGTGCAATCCCTATCAAAATACCAATGGCATTCTTCAACAAACTACAGCAAGTAGTTCTAAAATTCATATGGAACCACAAAAGACCCCTAACAGCTGAGGCAATCCTGAGAAGCTGCAGGGATTTGTCCCTGACTTCAAGCTCTGCTACAAAGCCACAGTAATCAAGATGATTTGGTACTGGCACGAGAACAGACCCACAGATCAATGGAACAGAATAGAGAGCCCAGATATAAACATATGGTCAATTAATATACAATAAAAGAGCCATGAATATACGATGTAGAAGCGACAGCCTCTCAACAGCTGGTGTTGGCAAAGCTGGACAGCTACATTTAAGAGAATGAAACTGGATTATTGTCTAACATCATACACAAAAGTAAACTCAAAATAGATCAAAGACCTGAATGTAAGTCATGAAATCATAAAACTCTTAGAAGAAAACAGGCAAAAATTTCTTGAATATAAACATGAGCAACTTTTTCCTGATTACATCTCCTCGGGCAAGGGAAACAAAAGCAAAAATGAACAAGTGGGACTATATCAAACTAAAAAGCTTCTGTACAGCAAAGGACACCATCAGTAGAACAAAATGGCATCCTACAGTATGGGAGAATATATTTGTAAACAACATATCCGACAAAGGGTTAACATCCAAAATCTATAAAGAACTCACATGCCTCAACACCCATAAAGCAAAAAACCCTGTTTAAAAATGGGTGGAGGTTATGAACAGACACTTCTTCAAAGAAGAAATTCAGATGGCCAACAGGCACATGAAAGGATGCTCCACATTGCTAATTATCAGGCAAATGCAAATTAAAACCACAGTGAGATATCACCTCACAGCAGTTAGGATGGCCAACATAGAAAAGACTAGGAACAACAAATGCTGGTGAGGATGCAGAGAAAGGGGAACCCTCCTACACTGCTGGTGGGAATGTAAATTAGTTCAACCATTGTGGAAAGCAATATGGGGGTCCCTCAAAAAAACTAAAAATAGAAATACAATTTGACCCAGGAATTCCATTCCTAGAAATCTACCCTAAGAAAGCAAGATCTCAGATTCAAAAAGACATATGCACCCCTATGTTTATCGCAGCACTATTTACAATAGCCAAGAAATGGAAGCAACCTAAGTGTCCATCAGTAGAATAATGGATAAAGAAGATGTGGTACATATACACAATGGAATATTATTCAGCCATAAGAAGAAAACAAATCCTACCATTTGCAACAACATGGATGGAGCTAGAGGGTATTACGCTCAGTGAAATATGCCAGATGGAGAAGGACAAGTACCAAATGATTTCACTCATTTGTGGAATATAAGAACAAAGGAAAAACTGAAGGAACAAAATAGCAGCAGACTCACAGAACCCAAGAATGGACTAACAGTTACGACAGGGAAAGGGACTGGGGAGGGTGGGTGGGAAGGGGGGCATAAGGGGAATAAGGGGCATTACGATCAGCACACATAATGTAGCAGGTGGGGCCACGGGGAAGGCAGTGTAGCACAGAGAAGACCAGTAGCGACTCTGTGGCATCTTACTACACTGATGGACAGTGACTTCAGTGGGGTATGGGGAGGACTTGATAATATGGGTGAATGTAGTAATGTTTTTCATGTGAAACCTTCTTAAGAGTGTATATCAATGACACGTTAATAAAAATAAATAAAAAACTTTTTTTATTTTAAAAATATTTTTAAAAAAAACTCCCCAGTGTCTGCAGAATAAGTGAAGTTCCTATACGAGGCGCTGCCAGCTTCCCCAGGTCCAGCTGCCCTGTCAGAAGGCAGCAGCTGGCAGCTGATGTCTGCTCTGACCAGGCCCTTTGCTCAGGGCAGGGGTACAGAGATAAGTGGGGCATCCATCCTAACTCCAAGGAATTCTTCATTTACCAAACAGTACGATGGGCACAGGGAGAGGAGGGGTCAGGGTAAAGCACTGGAGGGGCCCCTGGCCAGGCTGGAAGAGGAGGAAACTGGGGGACTCCCTAGGAGTCGGTGTGAAAGCTGCATGGAGAGGTGGGTATGGGAGGAGCTACTCTGATGACCCCTGAGCCCGTGTGTTCCCCATGCTCACTGCTGAGCAGCTTGTGGGCACCCAAGAAACAATACCGGACATTCGGGTGCAGTCTGTGTGTGTCTGTAACATCTTGGTTTGGCCTAGTTGGTGGACAGTTTCTCTAGGATTAGTACTCTTTTTCTTTCCCATTTGTCCTTTTGTGTTGCTTTCAGAAAGTCTCACTTTGATCTTCTGGGTAATAAATTATGTCTTCAGCTGTCTGTTGTATGATTTAAACCACCTATTGAGATTTTACTTTCTACTGTCAAATGTTTCATTTCAAAATCTCTAGCTGGTTATTTTTCATAACTGTTTATTCTTGTTTGGTTGAGCCTACGAATCATTTTCGTTTCAGGGTCACCTTCAGTCTGCTCTGGCAACCCTCTTCTCTCAGGTTTAACTCTTTCAAATGATGAATTTGGTTCCTGCCTCCAGTTGTCATAGAGGACGTGGGGATGTGCTCCAGGTGTGTGGCCATCATTAGTGGCCTGAGAACAGGGTTTCCTGTGCTTCCTGGTGTCATCGGCCACCCGTGCTGCCGCTGCCTGCCCGAGCCTGGGGGACACAACTCTGTGCCTGGACATTTGCGCAGTTGGTGGGTGGCGGGGGATCAGAGCCTCCTCCTTTCTGACCCTTGTGCCAAGACCCTGTCCTGCTCTGGCGTCTGTCACCTCTGAACTTGAGGCCCCCACAGCTGCTTCCGCTTTGTCCAGCATCCTCTCCTGTGTGCACTGTGTGGGCGGTGGTTTCCCCCCTTGGTCCGGCCCAGCCCAGATTCCATCACTTCCTCCTACCTTCCGGCTCACCAGAGATACACGTGTCTTCCTAGGCTGTTAGAGCTGTGTTCCCTTTTTGCTTATGACTTTTTCTATCAATTCTGAGGATTTGTGTTGAAAGAGAGAAGCCAGCCGGTGTGTTTGGTTTACTACCGTTTACCATGGTTTAAAAGTGTCAGTGAAGGATTAAATAGCTGACAATACAGTGAGGAATTACCAGGCCAAGACTAAGAAAAAGCAGAATCCAGAGAGATAAATGGGACGTTGAGGCTGCTTTTGCCTCAGGTGAATTTGAGCTTCGTGTCCAGTGGTATCCAGCAGTGAAGGGAATACAACCCAGGGCCCACTGAGGTAGCAAGTCCACTAGGAAATCTATATTCCCTCATAAATCTAGGACCCTCAGGGGATGGCAAGGAAAGGTGTCCTGGTCTTGAGCAGTGCAGGAGGGTAAGAAAGCTCTAAGGAATTATAAACACAGTTCAGCTCCTTTTAGATTTGCAGCCCGAATTCCCATCACCTTAGTGTTCCAGAATACCTGAGTGCATAAACTTAACCTCAAGTGGTTCCAGACCAGCAATGCCTGCTAGGTGTCTGACAGCAGCAAACACATGTCCTTTCTGGAGGAAGCCATCCTCCTCTTAGGCCTCAGAGAAGGTCCACAAAGAAGTTCCCAGGATGATGAGCAGCAAGCAATACCAGATAACCAAGTACTCAAGGAAACAAGTGAAAACCAGGAGAAATAATAGACAACACAAATAGATCAGTGCAGACTACAGTTACCTGGATTCCCAGACACAGGTTATAGTCAACTGTGTTGATTATGTTTAAAGCAAATATCGGGACAAGGACCTATAGAGAGTGACCTAGCATACTTGAAAAAAAGTGCCAGAAAGAACTTGCAGAAATGGAAAATACAGGACATAAAATTAAAGATTCTGATACCATAGGTTAAAAGGAAATTAAACAGTGGTGAAGAGATCAGTGTGCTGGAAGACAGTGCTGAAGGAACGACCCAGAACACAGCGCAGAGAGACAGGATCTAATAACAGATGGCTTGAGGAAAAAAACACAGCAAACAGTAAGTTGTGAAACAATGAAAAATGTCCCTTTCAATAAAGGAACAAGACAAGGATGACTGTTGCTATCACTTCTTTCCAGGGTAGTGTTGGAAGTACAGAAAAGCCAGGGAAAAAATGTGTAAGGACTGGAGAGGGAAAAATAAAATGATCATTATTCCCAGATAATGTGAATGGGAACAAAGAAACATAAAAAAGATTATAATTATTAGGACTAATAGGAGAGGTTAGTAAGACTGTTGAATATACATACACACACACAAATATATATATTTCCGCAGCAACAAGCAGGTAGAAAAACTTCACCTAAAAAAGATCGATAATAACATCACAAACAGGTAGGTATCTAGGAACCAAAAAGAGAAATCCCTTTCTTTACAGGGAAGATAAACTTTCTTAAAAGACATTAAAGAAGCCCTAAATGAATAGAGAGATAGTCCCTGTGTAAAGCAGAAGACTTATTATTGTAAAGATATCAGTTCCTGCCAAGTGATCCATAATTTTTACAACCACAACACAATCCTCAAGTTCCCCCCGACCCCACCTGAATGTGACAAGCCAGTTCCAATACATGCATAAGGAAATGTAAAGAACCAGGATTAGTCAAGACTCTTAAAACAAAAAATAGGCGGGAGGACTTGCTTTAGCGGATGTCAAGGTTCATTCTAAAGCTGTGGTCACTGAGCCAGGTTGGTACAGGGATGGACAGACGGACTACTGGGAAAGTCTGCAAACAGACGTGTGCAGTGTCTGTGCACTCAACTTAGGACAGAGAAAGGTCTGCAGAGCAGCAGGGGAAGGTGTTAGAGAGAAGTTGCGCCTCGACTCCTGGAGGTGAGAAATGGGGGTGTTGGCTGGTAGCTGTTAGAGAAGCAGGGAGTCTCCGTGGGAGCTTTGTAGAGTCACTGCTCTATCCCAGCCTCACCTCTCCCCCTTGTAAAATAGCAGCTGGAGGGAGGTGGCCCGGGGGGGCCAGCTCTGCCCGGACGTGCTCACCCTCTCTGCGGCAGAAAGCCGGCACACAAGGTAGGCCGCGCCACTGACCACCTTTCCTTGTCTCTTGTCCTTCCCAAGGTGTCCTCAAAACAGAGTGCTGAGGACCACGCGGAGAGCAGCGGTGTCTCTGGGTAAGTATGGGGCCACATCTCTTCTGCCAGAAGCCACCGGTTCTTGGCTCCAGCTTCCAGCACAGCCCCGCGGCTCCTTTTCCAGATGCAGCTCCTCTTTAAAGGGAAGGTTCCAGTCACAGGAACATGCAGAAACCTTACAGTCTCACAGCAGCTCTGACCTTCTCCTGAAAAGGCCGTGGCCCAGATCGTACAAGGCACCCCCACCTCACTCGTCCACTCAGAAACCACACGCAGCGGCACATCTGAGAACCCAGCCAGCTTCGGCTTTCAGGAGTTCACAGCCAAGGGGGATGACAGATGGGTCCCCTGCAATCCCATTACAGTGGCATCAGGAAAAACTAAAAACCTCTGAAAAGTGTCAGCTGAGGACGCCGACCAGAGGCCAGGCCTTCTCTGTCTGCTCCTGGCCATCCCGCATGACCCCCGGCTGCATGAGGGTTACAGGGCACCAGGAGCAGCCTGCAGGAGGCTCGGCTGGGATGACCCTGGACCCCTGGCCTGCCTCCCCTTTAGCAGCCTCACCTCCAACAGGGTGACAGAGATCTGCCCCATCACTGGGATGCAGGAGGCTGTTGTGCTCAAGACCACGGATGTGAAAAGCTGGGAAAGTACTGCTTAACAGCTATTTTTTATTACCAATTCCAAATGGTTTCATGGCAAGATCCTGGCTGGCTTCCCTTATTTAATGGAAGTTTGTGGACGTCCTTCCCTGCAGAGCTTGGTCCTGGGAAGTGCAGGTGTGGGCCTGAGGGAACTCGGAAAGGGGCAGAGCAGCCAGAGGGCTCGCGGAGGAGCTGGGCCGTGAGGGGCACGTGGACGTTCTCAGGAGGAAGGAGGGAAGGAGCCATCCAGGCAGCAGGACACGAGGTCTGAACAGCACCAGACGCTCAGGACACCAGTCTGTGGCACAGAGGCTGTGGGAGGGAGTGGAAGGGGGGAGTGTGGGAATGTAGGGAGGGCTTTGAATGACACCTGAACACGCCACTGCTTTCACGTAAAGAATGTGGGAACAGCTGCGGGCTTGGGGCCACGCGGTGGCAGCAGCAGACGTGAAGCAATGAGAACATATACACCCCTCTCCCACCAGCGGCCAAGGCCCAGAGTCTTCATGAGCAGAGTGGGGCGCCGGGCCTCCCCCATACAACCAGCTCCTCGCTTTAGCAAACTTGCCTGGAGGTGGGCCGGATGCCTGGCCCCTGTGTGTGCCCGCCTGTGCTGGGACACAGCTCCGTGTCCTGCTGCAGCGACGGCGCCAGGCCAGGCGGCTCTGGCTGGCTGACCCAGATGCCCGGGCACTTGATTCGGTGCTGAGGGCCTGGCCCCGTCCAGACTGTGGGCCCGTGGAGTGACCCACCTGACTCGACTGGCTGAATGTTTCTACCGATTCCAGGGAGAATCAGCAGTGACTTTCTCTAGTTTTCACCAACCCACGGAATTTAGGAGGGCTTATTTCTACCTTAAATGAATTAGCTATTTCTTATTTTTAAACAAATTGGTCCCTTTGCCTCCCATGCACACTGCAGGCCATCCCTCAGCTCCTCACCCTCACCAGGAGACCTCACTGCTTTCAAGGGGTGCCCTGAGCCCCATGCACAGGGTGTTGGCAGCCTGCCCTGGTGCAGCTGATCGCAGGGAGGTAAGTGAGCCCCAAGGCCACACAGGAATCCCCAGGTCATTCCAGCCACAGCCACTGCCTCTGCCCCCCTGCTTGGGCTCTGTGGCCTTTGGGGAGAGCGTCCTGGGCCAGGGCACCGCTCCACTGGGCTTCTCACTGCCCATCTCACTGCCCACGGGGCTCCCCTGCACCCCCAGGCCTCCCTCCATGTGCAGACCTGATGCCAGCACTCTCTGTGCTGGTTTCTGCTGTGGCCGCCCTTCCCTCCCGCCTCGGCCCCCACCCCAGCTCCCCAGCTCTGCTGTCAGAATCCCTCAGAGCAATGCCTCAGGGAGAGACGTCTGCCGCCTGCAGTGTACTTGGAAATGCACCCAGAAATCAGAGGAAGTAGACAGCTATGTAATAGAATAAATCCAGCAAAAAATATGTATTTACTTACTCGTTGAATCTGCCATTTAAACTTTTCTGTATGTTTGGAAGTCTTCATACTGAACTGTTGAAGAGAAAAATCCTTCAAAGCCCAGTTCAAATACCTCCTCCTCAGAAGCTCTCCGCCTTCCCTCGGTCCTCGTCAGCCCAAAGTCTCTCCCTCCATCGGCGGCACGGCGGGTTTGTCTCTTACCATTAGCCTCTCGAACTGGGGCCACTGCCCGACTCACCTCTGGTCCCTCACAGCAAGGCACACACAGTAGGTGTTTCACAGATGCCTGTTGAAGGGAACATTTGATGTGAACCTGGACCGTGTGGACCTTGACCCCTGAGGCTGACCATCATGATGATGTCCATGTCCTTTCCCGAGGACAGGGGTGGGGGCACGGAAGCAGCAGAGCTGAGCCGGCTGGTCTGGCACCGAGCGCAGGGCTAGGCTGGCCTGAAGTCTGAGGCCCAGGTAGCAGAAGTTGAGGGCCCATGGAAGGGAAATGCCCAGATTCTGGAAGCTTCTCTCTGTGCCTGCTTCTGAAGGTCATCCAGCCCAGCCCCTGGGCTCACATGTAGGGAAACAGAGGCTGGGAAGGGACGAGTCACCCCAGCTGTCTGGCCAGCAGGGCAGCGCAGGCTCCTTCCCCAGTGAGGCAGTGAGTCTGCCTGGCGGGTGGGAGGCCACCATCCCAGCGATGGCAGTGGCCCGCTCTGGGCTGCAGACCCCACACCCCTTCAGAGGCCACGGCCGGCTAGCAGCCCCCAGCCAGGGCCACCCCCACTCCCTCCCCTTACCTGTTGAAGGTGCCCTGGAGGCAAGGCAAGTGCCAAGTACACACTGACATGGCCACCGAGCGGCCTGGAAGCCAGGGTAGGTCCCCCCCCAACAAGCGCACCCAAAGGCCCAAGACGTCCAGAAAGCCAAGGTGTGTGGGCAGCCACGTCCAGGCTGGTGGGAGCCCCATTCTGGAGCCCGGGCAGCTGGAGCCTGCCCGGCTGTGGTCACCCCTGAGCACACTGCACAGAGGCTCGGGGAAGGGTCAGGACACCACCGTCCAGTCCTGTCCCACAGCAGCAGCTCCTGGGCCCCCCCGAGGGCGCAGGTGGGGGAGTTGGTCAGCTAAGGTGGGTCTCGGAGCAGCGCACACTTGGCTAAGGGCTGTGCAGCATGAGGATTCGGGTCATATGCTAGCTGCACGTTATCTTATTGATGCCCAGAATGAATTTCTGAATAGAGCTCCATTTTAGAGAAAATTTTGATGTCGAGAG